>NC_057861.1:545920960-547137210 GCF_019393635.1 Dromiciops gliroides | reverse complement strand
CAGCATGGGAAGGTACCTTCCGGTCCAGCCAACCTACTCATTTTACAAAGGAAGAAACTGAGACCCATAAGAAAGAAAATTACTTGCCCACAGTGCCACATCTAGTTGATCATAGATGTGATACTAATCAGGCTCCCAGGCATTGTGTGTGTGTGTGTGTGTGTGTGCATGTATGCCATACCCTGAAGCTGAGACTTGTTTTTCAGTGTTTTCCATGGGAATTGCCTTCCTTGTGACCTAACTTGGACAGAGCATCAATGTTGCACCAGGCACTGCTACAAGAAGGAACTAGAGTCTGAGACTTTTTCTGAAGGAGAAGGTTGCTCAATTAATTGTTCTCGATGGGATCTTGCACACAAATGGGAATTTCTGGCTGCAGGCGTTATCATTCCATGATCTTAGGGCTGTGGAAAAGAACAAAAGAACTGGGTTAAGGTTTGCCCTTTGGGGAAAAAAGCCCTCCCAACTAATGTGAGAGGAGAATTGACTTAGGTAGGCCCCACATCTAAACACACATATTTCTCTCATGGCTCCACTCTTGGCTCTCTGGACTTTTCCATATTCTCCCCAACTGCCTTCTCACCCTGGGGATGCCTCTGCCTCTATGGTCGGCCCCTCCTCCCATCCATGAGCTCTTGCTCAGAACTGTCATTTGAGGAAGTGTCCAGATACAGAGTTTCTTTCTTGGTTCCACTCTTGGCTCTCCTGATTTTTCCTGCTTGACCCTTTCTCCTCATTAGAATATAAGCCTCTTGAGGACAAAGACTTCTTTTTGCTTGTATTTGTACTTCAGTGCTTAAGACAGTACCTGGCACATAGCATGTACCTAATAAATGCTCTCTCTCTCTCTCTCTCTCTCTCTCTCTCTCTCTCTCTCTCTCTCTCTCTCTCTCTCCTCTCTCCTCTCTCCTCTCTCCTTTTCCCTATTTCTTCTTCTCCTTCTCCACCTCCTCCTCCTTCTCCTTCTCTTTCTTCTTCTTTTCCTTCTTCTCCTTCTCTTTCTCCTTCTCCTTCTTCTTCCTCTCTCTCTCTTTCAAGTTTGTTACTTTCAAGATCATTGAGCATATCTTAACTGTTAATATCTTGTATATGCATAATATCTTTTAACTTTCTAAATTCTTTTACATCTCTCTTGATTGGTTTTGACAGCAACACTATTGTAGGGTTGGGATGCATGGGTTGATGATCTGGAACATCAAGAAGTTGTGACTTATCCAAAGCCATGTAGCAGTTTAGTATCTGACCAAGCCATGTGCTCTTTCCTTTATATCCCTCTGCCTTGCTCATCTATGATCTGGCAAAGGTTCTCAGCCTATCCCTATGGTTTTGGAACATAATATCAATTTTTACCCATAGGCAATGGGTCAGTGCTCTGTGTCCTTATATAAGTCACTTAACATATCTGTGTCAATGTTTTTAGGGGGTTAGAAGAATCTTGCTCTCATTTCCCACAATCCCCAACTATTATAACCACCAATGTCGTTTCCTTCTCATGTATCCCAATCTAAACCCTTCCCATTATTCAAATTCCAGCTGAAGTCTTGCCTTCTCCACAAAGCCTTCTCTGATTCCCCACTCTAAAATCCCAGTTCCACTAAGCTTTCCTCTTTCTAAATTCCATTTTGTACTTATAATCTATACTACATCTCTTAATTTTTTATTTTATATTATTTTATCTGGATCATTCTTTAGTATTTCATGTGTACCTACATTGACTTACTTTTTAACCAGGTTATAAACTCTTTGAGGATGGGAACCATATATTATACTTTAATTTTCCACAGTCCTTGCGTTCTTAATGATGGGTCTACAAATAGATTTTTGGCAGTCTGAGAATTTGGATGGGGAAAACATTACATATTTATTTTCACTACCCTCTAAGTGAAATTTAGCATTTCCTTCAGTTTTGAATGTAGGCAACAGCCAATCTTCTGAGAAGGGGTCCATAAGGCTTCACTAGTCACCCAAAGGGATCTAGAACCCCAAAATGGTTAAGAAACCCTGCCCTAGTAAATGTCTAGTTAAATGCTGGATGATTAATTAGGATAATCTGATCCTGGTAATGGCTGTAAAAAGTGTCTACAATAAATGTGCCCCCAAAGAAATAAGTGGATAGGCTGTTGAGACACGTCAATTTACTGAGACATAACATTTTATTTGCATAGTGTGTGTATGAAGAGGATTACCCTATTTTTTTGAACTTTTGGAGACTCTTACTACTCATAGATTTTAGTTTCTCTGGGCCAAGACCCAAGTTTCTCTCCCTCGAGTGTTCCTTCCTATCTCCTTTCTCCCTCTTCTACCTCCATTTGGATCTATCTTGAATTTCTATCACTGGCATTTGGTTGCCTTTCAGTTTTAGCAGTTATCATTATCATTTTTATTTTATATCATCTTTCTAGGTTGTGGACTTACACTTGGTCAGACCACCAACCTATGCTCTAATTTAAAGAATCAACCCTTCTTCTAGTTGTTTCTCCATGTATAATTTGTCTCCATTAGTGATAACTTCCTTCCAGAAGCTTCTTCTGGTCCCTGAGATCTTTATGTGGAAACTCATAAGTGGGGAGTGGGAGGGAGGATCATTGCTCCAATTTATTTCTCCACATTTCTATGTATCTAATGAGCATTTTCTTTTTTTTCTTTTTTAACATTTATTTTTATTATAATGAGCATTTTCAACACCAGAGAAGACACCTACAGCTGAAATCAGGGTTGGACTGGAGCAAAGATTGTCCACCAATTTATTGTATCATAGGAGGAAGAAAATGGTGCTGATAGAGTGTCAGGGTCCCAAGAACTCTGACTGTAAGGATCCTCAGATCTCTGACCTAGGCACAACTGAGAGAATAGGGAATAATTTAGAAGGGTCTCTCAGGAATCCAGCTGTTGCTGAGCTTCTGGCTGGCATACATTAATCCCTGCCAAACTCTTCTATGTTCTCTGCCCTGAAAACTTCAGGTAGTTTACACACAGCCTAGCCCAGCATACAACTCCTAGACAACTCAGGGACAACACACAGGTACATCCATTCAGGAATAGCAGAGGCCCCAGACCACATATTCTATCATCAATATAGCTCAGCTGGCTTATTCTGTCTTACTCCTTCCAAAGCAAACATCCCTGCAACCTCAGGGGCCATCCTTAGAAACCATAACCCAGACATTGGGCTTCTTTCCATTTTTATCTACTGCCTGAAGGCTGCCCTGTTTGGGAGATGCTGGCATAGCCCTCAAGGTCAGTGGCAACAGTTGGTACCCTTGTGGTCTCCCAGCATAACTTTCTTGATTTCATTAGAATAGTCATACTCATCAGAGTTTGGTGAGTCAGGACTGATAGCATCACGTTGGCATAGGCTCATAGGCCCTCTCCTGGATCTTCTTCAGGAAGTGTTCATTAGATTTGTTTCACAAGAAAAAGGGACTCTTCCCTCCAATCCCATTAATCCAATGCTATCTTCTAATCTCACTTCAAGGCTTCATCCCCCATCAGTGCTGCACCTAGGACAGCCAGTTTTCTTCTCTTGCCCAATTATAGCCCTGTTTGCCATCTGAAAGTACCTACCGCTATTATGTCGGTACCAGATCTGTACACAGTCCTCCTCCTCAAGGGCAGAATGGATGCCATCAT
Source organism: Dromiciops gliroides (assembly GCF_019393635.1). Taxonomy (NCBI): domain Eukaryota; kingdom Metazoa; phylum Chordata; class Mammalia; order Microbiotheria; family Microbiotheriidae; genus Dromiciops; species Dromiciops gliroides. Next base: position 547,133,580 of record NC_057861.1, on the reverse strand, counting down.
CTGGCTGGTTTCCATCCCAGTAGTGGTAGTCATAGGAGGTACCATCTGTCCATTCAAACTGACCTTCCTGTTGTATACCCCATTACAGAGGCAAGGGGGGGAAATGGGGTGCAAGAACATAAATAATTTATTTATTTATTCATTCATTCATTTATCCATTTATTCATCAATTCACTCATTCATTCATTTATTCACATATTTATCTATCTATCTATTTATTTTTGTTTGTTTTATGGGGCAATGAGGGTTAAGTGACTTGCCCAGGGTCACACAGCTAGTGTCAAGTGTCTGAGGTTAGATTTGAACTCAGGTCCTCCTGAATCCAGGGCTCATGCTTTATTCACTTCACCACTTAGCTACCCCCAAGAATCTATTTATGACACATGGCACAGATCTGAACAGTATTTTCATACCTGTGTATATATTTTAGTATGTAGAGGTGAGGGTTAGGCAAGGCTGGAGATACACACACACACACACACACACACACATATATAGGACCTTCTCTCATGAATGAGGGATTATTAAATTTATTCTTGTTGTCCTCAGAGAGGATCAAGGGTTGAAATGAAGCAAATTTCTGTTAAAAATAAGGAACATAGGGGCAGCTAGATGGCACAATGGATAGAGCACCGGCCCTGGAATCAGGAGTACCTGAGTTCAAATCCAGCCTCAGAAACCTAACACTTACTAGCTGTGTGACCCTGGACAAGTCACTTAACCCCAATTGCCTCACTAAAAAATTAAAAATTAAAAAAAATAAAAATAAGGAACAGAAAACAGAAAAGGAACAACCAAAAAGGACCAAATAAAGAAAACATCAAAGAAATGTATGATCAAAAAATAAGATGGGCTTGTTACATAGACAAAGTGGAAAGCCAATGGATAGTTCATACATTCCACTGATAACCTGAGGGTATCAAGAGAAATTGAGGAAGTTACTCAGCAATTTAATGGATTCACCAAAGTGGAGAACTTAAGGGTTTCAATTTGTATCTTTGATGGGAACACTCACAATTAGACGGCTAGGTGGTACAGTGAATAGAGTGCTGAACCTGGAGTCAGGAAGATCTGAATTCAAATCCTGCCTCCGATGCTTACCAATTGTGTGATCCTGAGCAAGTCACTTGATCTATGTTTGCCTCAGTTTTCTCATGTGTAATGGGGATAATAATAGCAAGTACCTTCATGGATTGTTGTGAGGATCAAATGAGATAATCTTTGTAAAGTATTTTGTAAACTTTAAAGTGCTAAATAAATGCTAACTTATTATTATTATTATTATTATTATTATATAATCATTACAATGGTGAGATCATAGATCCATTTGTGTTGAGTGTAAGGAAGACATTTTCAAAGTTAGAGCTGTCTGAAAATGAAATAAGCTGCCTTGGGAAGTCATGAATTCCTTTAAGCAGAAAATGGATGGGAACTTTTCAGGGATGCTACAAAAGAACTTCAGGCCTCTGGTAGGGGTTAAACTTAAGGATCTCTAAGGACTCTTCCAACCCTAAAGTTCCATGTTTCTATGGTTAGAGAAATGTACTAGGCCTATGCAGTTCAATATAGTGTAACCACAGTCCCAAAGCCCATTGGTATAGGACTCTCTCCTCATTGATGGAGATAAATATCCCGTGCTTGTATGAGAGGTAGGATGAATTTGGCAGAGGACTGTGAGGGCCAAAATTTGATATACAGAGTGTTAATTGGGTGACTCGCCTAAATATTGGGGTCCCGGAAATATGAGGGACCTTTTAGGTTCACCCTCCCCTCTGAACTACCTATGGAGAGTTCTCCTTCTGACCTCAGTAGCATATGTAACTTCAGGGTGGGCCAGGTGTGGCCCCTCCCAAATGAGTCAGCTAAAAACAGCAATAATAATTTTATCACAAATAATTTTTACCACAGGACCCTCATGAAGGTGCAGGGCATTAATCTCCACCAATGAGGAGAGAGCCTATACCAATGGGCTTTGGGACTAGACTTAGAACAGTAAATCCTAGGTTAAGGCTTTTGTTAAAACGACAGATAAAAGAACCATACCCTTCCATGCATTCAAATATCAGAGTTGCAGTGAATGTGTGATTTCAGTAGATGACCTGTTACTCTTCTCACCTGTCTCCGGTCATGAAGTCCCACCCAGATGTCTGTTGGTATTCCTGGCACACAGCTGTTTACAAGATCATGCACAAAGACATTCTCCTCCCAACTGTGAAGGAAGGGATAACATAGTCTTATAGCTAACATTTTTCAGTCAATTGATCAATCAACAAGCATTTATTGAATATTTAATATATGCTGGACATTCTGCTTATGGTGCTTATGGATACAAAGAAAAAGTAAAAATAGTCCCGGTCCTCAAAAGCTTACATTATAAAGGGAGAAACAACATATACAGAAATTGATACATACAGTTATAAATACAGAGTAGAGGCAAGGTAGACTTAGAGGGGAAGGCACTAGAAGCTGGGGTTATGGGGAGAGAACTTCAGGAAGAGGTAACATTTAACTCAAGCCTTAAAGCAAGTCAGAGATTTTAGGGTAGGGGAAGAACAATCCAGGCATGTTAGACAGACAGTGCAAAGGCATGGAGATGGAGTTATATGTGAAGAAGAGCAAGTAGATCAGTATGGCTGGACTACAGAGTGTATGAAAGAGAGTAATATGTTAAAAGATTGAGTGGATGGGAAGGAGCAGGTTATGGGGAGCTTTAAATGCCAAACAGAGGGGGTTAAAATTGATCCTAGAGGTAATAGGGAGTTATTGAAGTTTATTGAGTGAGGAAGTGACATTGGAAGACCTGTGCTTTGAGAAAATCACTGTGGCAGTTGTGTGGAGAATAGACTAGAGTGGAGAGACCAGAAACAGGCAGACTCCAGTGGAGTTTAATGAACGATAGGGATGTAGGGATGGGGAAGTTACATAGTTAGACTTGTACTTTAAGTGTATGTGTGTGTGTGTGTGTGTGTGTGTGTGTGTGTGTGTATATATATATATATATATACAGAGAGAGAGAGTTTGCTTTCTTTTATTATTTAATAAATCACTCTAGAAGCAAAAAGACTCATGCCTTTTTGCTGAGGGTAGTAGTGGTAGTGAGACCATCTCCTTTCTTCCTTTTTTTGTGATTGATAGTATATTGAATTTAAAGTCAAGTGGACCTGGGTTCCAATCCCACCTGTTATGCTTATAATCTTTGTCACTTAACCTCTCTGAGCCTCAGTTTTCTCATCTGTAAATGGCAAAAAGAACACCAGTAAGGGGCAGCTAGGTGGTCCAGTGAATAAAGCACCGGCCCTGGATTCGGGAGGACCTGAGTTCAAATCCGGCCTCAGACACTTGACACTTACTAGCTGTGTGACCCTAGGCAAGTCATTTAACCCCAATTGCCTCACCAAAAAAAAAAAGAACACCAGTACTACCCATCTCACAAGATTGTTGTGAGGCTCAAATGAGATTGTGGAACTTGCAACCTTTAAAGCACTATATAAATTTGCCATTTATTAATATTATTGCTATGATGATTATTAATGGTGCTTATGGGTAAGGCAACCTTTCTCCTTCCACTTAAGAAAATAAATCTCTACTTCTTAAGGATAAAGTGAGGGGCCAAAGGGCCTACATGCTTTTAGCTAAATGAATAGGATTGTCCTTCTTTGGTAGGAAGATGATCCTTTGTTTCACTTCAGAGTTTCCTGGTGCAATGTAGTAAGTGTGTGTATGTACACACATAACACACATACATATACGTGTGTGTATGCATGTACGTGTATGTGTACATGTATATATAATACACATGTATATAAGACATACATTATATATGTCTCTCTATATATTATAAAGGGGGAATGTTTTCTGGGTACTGAGGATTGTTCACTGTGGCTGCTTCTAGTTCGAGAGTGCTTAAGTGGGAGTTGGGGGGAGGGGAAGAACAGGATGCTGTAGTGACCTTTATCGTGGGAAGTACTAAGTGCCCTGAGGTGTAAATGATGAGAGCCACTCCATTCCTTCAAGATTCTGAAGGCAGTTAGGGAATTCTGTGTGACAGGAATGAAACTCACTGATAACAGAGAAATATTCATCCATTTGTTCCAATTCACCAGTAGGACTAAGTGTGAAGTCTTTTGCTTGGGCTAAAAAAATATTAATATGGGAATGGGGGGCAGCCTGGTTAGAATAGACTTTGTTATAGGCAGTTAGGTGGTGCAGCGGATTGAGCACTGGGTCTGGAATCAGGATGGACCTACATTCAAATTCAGCCTCAGACATTTACTAGCTGTGTGACCATGGGCAAGTGGCAACCTTTGTCTGGCTCAGTTCCCTCTACTGTAAAATGAAGATGATAACAGCACCTACCTCCCAGGGTTGTTGTGAGGATGCCATGAGATAACATTTGTGGAGCACTTAGCGCAGTGTCTGACACATAGTAGGCACAACATAAATGCTAGTTATTATTATTGTGATTATCAAAAGAGTTGGGGGTTCTGGTAGACTGCAGACTAAATGTGAGGCAGCACTGTAGTATGGCAACAAAGAAAGAAAACGTGATCTTGGCTTGTCTTAAGAGCAGCATCCCTTCTAGGAATGGAAGGTGAGAGTCTCTTTGTACTCTGCCCTAGTCAGACATCTGGAGTATTGTGTTCAGTGACGGGTGCCACAATTTAGGAAGGACATTGACAAGCTGACAAGCATCCAAAGGAGGGGATGATGAAGAGCCTTTTGACCATACCATAAAAGGGTTGGTTGAAAGAACTGGAGAAGACTTAGGTCGAGGTATGACAGCTATTTTCAAGTATTTAAAGGAATGTCATGGGGGAAAGAAAAGAATTAAGACTTGCCCTCTTTGGCAGAACCAGAAGCAGCAGAGCACAACACTCAGAATCAGGAAGACTTGAGTTCAAATCCAACCTTAAACATTTATGAGCTGTGACCCTGAACAAGTCACTTAAAACTTCTGATAGGTACCTCTTAAAATGAGATATTTGTAAAACACTTTGCAAACCTTAAAGTATCATGTAAACCCTGGGTATTATTAGTGGTAGTAGCAGTATTAGTACTATCATTTCTAGTTATTAAGTAATAAAGAGGCAAATTTAGGCTTTCCAAGGGTGGAATAGGCTATTCCTTTGGGTGGTGGATTTCCCCCTCATCCATGGTCTTCAAGAGGAGACTGGATGGCCACTTGCCAGTATGTTATAGTAGAGATTAGGTCTTGCCTAAAATCCTTTGATTCTATAATTTATCTGATGTGCCAGAGGAAAGAAATGTATTATCTCCACCAAAACTGGAATTGCATAAGGATTGTCCAAAGAAAACATCCCATCAATTGGAGAGAAAAGAGAATAGCAACTTGGTAAAGTAAAGAACCAGAAAAAAAGATTAAGAAGTTAGACAGGGGCAGCTAGGTGGCACAGTGGATAAAGCACCGGCCCTGGATTAAGAAGGACCTGAGTTCAAATCTGGCCTCAGACACTTGACACTTACTAGAGATGTGACCCTGGGCAAGTCACTTAACCCTAATTGCCCCACAAAAAATAAGTTAGACAGAGAGAACAGTGTCACAGAAATTTAGAGAATCAAGAGATAGTCTTGGTACAACAGTATCAAATGTTGCAGAATGGTCAAGAAGGATGAGGATTGAAAAAGGAGCATTGGATTTGGCAATTAACAGATCGCTGATGACTCTGGAGTGAGCAGTTTCAGTTGAAGGATGAGGCTAGATGCCAGCTTGCAATGTTTAGAATATACCAAAGAAGAAGAGGAGACACTGTTTACAGATAGATTTCTTAAGGAATTTAGTTGAGAAATAGAGGGGAGATATAGGATGATAGATAGCAGGGATAATAGCATCAATTTAAGGTTTCTGAAGGATAAAAGAGATATAAACATGTTTGTAGGTAGCAAAGAAGGAGATGTTGCTTAGTGATGGTGGTGGACAGAGAACCTAGAAGTGGCAATGAGAAGCAAGAAATATTCTGACTCCACCACTATGGCCAATGAGTTAGGAGATATGAGAGAAAGGATAACCAGTGCTAAAAAGGGTATTGAAGGAAGGAGTGTTATCTGGAGGGAGCCAGGTCTCCCTGAATGCCAGAAGATTGAAGGAGCAAGAAAAGAAGTTTGAAATTACAAGAAAATGTTAAATTATGGAACATTTCCCGGACATTCCTCGGGTGTCTGGGTAAAAACTTTAGAAAAATTAGGATGAAGTGTTTGGGAGAAAAGGAATAGGCAATAGGGGAATGGGAAATGGTGGTGGTGGGGTGCTGTACATTGGTAGTCAATGGTTCAGAAGTAGAAAGGCAAGAAGAAGGGGTTAGTGATGGTAAGCAATGATAATCATTGACCCCAGTCAGAGCAAGTTATTAAAGAGTGAGAGCCAATGAAAGCCATGCGATCAGACTGCTTATGAGCCTCCTTCAGGGTCCAACCTCCTGGTGGTTGGTGTTGTGTCCTGTCACGGCTGAGAAGCCCACCTCTAAACAGGCAGGAACAAGAGAACTGTGTAGTCAGGAGTCATAAATCAAGAGGAAGTGATAACAGATGGACAGAGCAAGTATTGCACTGGTTCCTACAATTATTTTTAAAAATCAGAGTGTGTTGTGAGGATCTTCTCTAGAGGATTTGGGGAACGACATGGGCAGACTTGAGGAGAAGTGAGAAAGTTTTCATGGGAGAAGATGGGAGCGCTCCGTACTGATGAGAGTAGAAGATCCATTGAAGTACTGAATAGTAAACCCCCTCCTGAAAATCTGGTTAATCTAACAAAAGTAACTCCCCTATAGTTGCGGCATTTGTTTGCATGTGTGTGGATATATTTCTGCAACTGGTGCACTCAACCAGATGGAGCACAGCACATCTGTGCAAGGGATATCCCCAGCGTTCCCGCTTTTCTAGGGAATTAGAGAAGGAAAAATGGCTCATGTCATCCCCTTATGCCATCTGCCTTTGAAAGAACTCTTAGCCATCAACAGATTCTCTTTCTGTGGAGAAATCCAACAGCACTTGTTTTGGAGTCAATGGACAGAGCTAGAAGACCAACTCAAGGTGAGGTAGGTGAGGTAGTTGAGGACGTGGGCAGCAAGATGGCACAGTAGATAAGAGAGCCTGGCCTGGAGTCAGGAAGACTCATCTTCCTAAGTTAAAACCTAGCCTTAGGGGCAGCTAGGTGGTGCAGTGGATAAAGCACTGGCCCTGGATTCAGGAGTACCTGAGTTCAAATCCGGCCTCAGACACTTGATACTTACTAGCTGTGTGACCCTGGGCAAGTCACTTAACCCTATTTACCTCATTTTCCTCATCTGTAAAATGAGCTGGAGGGGAAAATGGCAAACTACTCCAGTATTTTTTGCCAAGAAAACCCCAAATGGGGGTCACAGAGTCAGCTATGACTGAAATGACTGAACGACAGCACAAGTTCAGGTCTATGACCACTGTCAGGGCATCCTGTGGTATTCTGTATCCTGATTATCCATGTAGCTACAACCAGGGTAAGTACTCCAAGTTCTAAACCAGGCAGGAGGTGACTGAGTCCATCTTTGGTTTTACTGGAAGCTATGAGAGTGAGCCCTATTGTTTCTGTGTGTGTGTGTGTGTGTGTGTGTGTGTGTGTTTTGTTTTATTTTTTTGATTTTGTTTTTTTTTTGTGAGGCAATTGGGGTTAAGTGACTTGCCTAGGGTCACACAGCTAGTAAGTGTCAAGTGTCTGAGGTTCGATTTGAACTCAGGTCCTCCTGAATCCAGGGCCAGTGCTCTATCCACTGCACCACCTAGCTACCCCCTCTCCCACCCCAGAGCGAGCCCTATTGTACTGAAACTCAGGGCTTGGCAAAGCAAGTAACTGCTGGGACTTGGAACTGAGACTTCAACCTAAAACAAGTTCCTGTCATCAAGTGTGCCTAGGGCCAGGGGTCCAATGGAATATATGGTCAAAGTTTGTAATACATGTGAGTGATACTTCTGATTTGATTATCTTTTATTCAGGCTGATTAAATGGTTTATAAAAATTAAAGCTCATGGGAGAGGCAAATCAGTGAGGCACATAGCCCGAGATGTAATGAATGGGAGGGCCAAATAGGTGGGGACAGAGAACTGGTCACTTAGATTGGTATAAAAACAGATCAACACTCCCAGGAGCAGATGAAAGATATAGCACAACCCTCAGCCCCCACCCCCAACTTTCACCCCCACCAGACCACCCATGCAAGGGCAGAAATAAAGGCTGACTAGCACCAGCCACTCTGAGGTCCTGAAAGAGGGAAACACTCGGGTTGGCTGAGGCCCACCCTTGATGTTTGATGGTCCACATTCCCCATCTCTAAAGGCCCAGTTAAAGTCTTGGTTCTTCTTTCTTATCTTCTCTGATCAATCTAGCCCACACCAATCACTTCCTCTTCCTGACCTCCCGCATCACTTGTTCTATATTTCATATTTCATTACTTCATTTCTGCTTTGTGTTGTTTGCTAATTGCTTTATTTGTTAATTCTGTCTCCCCAACTAGACTGTAAACTCCTTGAGAGAGGGGAAAGTCAAGCTTTCTGGATAATTTTTCTGTCCACTCCACAACACCTAGAAAAATGCTGGACACAAAAGTCCTCGGCAAATACTTGTTGAAAAATAAAATAGCCTCATCTCTAAAATATATAGGGAATTAAATCAAATTTATAAGAATCCAAGTCATTCCCCAATTGAGAAATGGTCAAAGGATATGAACAGGCAGTTTTCTGATAAAGAAACCAAAGCTATCTATTCCCATATGAAAAAATGCTCTAAATCTCTAATGATTAGAGAGATGCAAATTAAAACAACTCTGAGGTACCACCTGACACCTATCAGATTGGCTAAAATGACAAAAAAGGAAGATAATAAATGTTGGAGAGGCTGTGGGAAAATTGGAACACTAATGCATTGTTGGTGGAGCTGTGAGCTGATCCAACCATTCTGGAGAGCAATTTGGAATTATGCCCAAAGGGCGATAAAGCTGTGCATACCCTTTGACCCAGCAATCCCACTTTTAGGTCTTTTGCCCAAAGAAATCATGGAAGGGGGAAAGGGACCCACATGTACAAAAATATTTATAGCTGCTCTTTACGTGGTAGCAAGGAATTGGAAGTTGAGAGGGTGCCCATCAATTGGGGAATGGCTGGACAAGTTGTGGTATATGAATACAATGGAATACTATTGTGCTGTAAGAAATGATGAGCAGGAAGAGTTCAGAGAAACCTGGAGGGTCTTACGTGAGCTGATGATGAGTGAGATGAGCAGAACCAGGAGAACATTGTACACAGTATCATCAACATTGAGTGTTGACCTACTGTGATGGACTATATTCTTCTCACCAATGCAATGGTACAGAAGAGTTCCAGGGAACTCATGATGGAAGAGGATCTCCAAATCCAAGAAAAAAAAAAAGAAAGAAAGAACTGTGGAGTATGGATGCTGATTGAGACATATTATTTCTTTTGTTTTGGGTGCTGTTGGTTTTTTTTTTCTATTTTGAGGTTTTGCATCACTGCTCTGATTCTTTCTCTTGTAACAGGATTAGTGCAGAAATAGGATTAATGTTATTATGTGTATATATATATATGTATATGTATAGAGATATATAGATATAACCTATATCAGATTACCTGCTGTCTAGGGGAGGGGGGAGGGAGGGGAGGGAGGGAGAAAAATCTGAAATTGTAAAGCATGTATAAACAAAAGTTGAGAACTATATTTACAGGTAACGGAAAAAATAAAATACCTCATACATTAAAAAAAAAAGAAAAGAAAAATAAAATAAACAAACTTGTCAGTAAATACTTGTTAAGAATAAAATAAGGGACAGCTAGGTGTCACAGTGGATAAAGGACTAGCCTTGGATTCAGGAGGACCTGAGTTCAAATCCAGCCTCAGACACTTGACACTTAACTAGCTGTGTGACCCTGGGCAAGTCACTTAACCCTCATTGCCCTGCCCCCCCCAAAAGAATAAAATAAACAAATGAATGAATGAATGAATAAGCAAACTAATGAATGAATAAATACATGGATAGCTTAAAATAAATAAACAAACAAACAAACAAATAAATAAATAAATATTTGTCCATTTGAACTGAATGCCTTTTTACTTGCCAAGTTCTGATCTGGACCCTCTCCCTATACTCTCTCAATGATCTTAGAAACTCCTTTGACAGTAATTATTATCTCCATGCAAAAGACTCCCAGATATGTGTGTATGTATATATGCATATATGTATGTATGTATGTGTGTGTATATGTCTAGAGCAACAGTGATTGGAGAGAGATCCATTGAGAGAACCATGTGATCAAACTACTTAAGATCCTCCCTCAGGGTCCAAACTCCTAGTGGTTAATAATGTGTCCTATAGAGGCTAAGAAGCCTACCTCTTAAGAGGCAGGAATAGGAAGAAGAAGGTGTGTGTGTATATGCGTGTGTATGTGTGTGTATAATATACAATATACATCTGATGTGTACATGTGTATAGCTCTAGTCTCTCTCCTCACCTCCAGTCCTACATCACCAACTTTATGTGCTAAACAATTCAACCTAGATGTCCTATAGGTAGGGATATGAAAAAGTTCAAATGAGATAATGGATGTAAAGCACTTTGCAAACCTTAAGGCAATATACAAATTCCAGTTATCATTATCATAAGCATTATATTATATAATTATATTATAATCCCCACCCCATCCTCATTCCCATTCACTAAATTCTAGTGGCTCCCTATTACCTTCAGGATCCAATCATCTGTTTGGTTTAGTCCTTTATAATCTGGCTTCTTCCTATCTATATAGTTTTCTGACACCCTGACACTGGCCTCCTTCCCTCTCCTCACTCAAGAAACTACATGAATTTTCACTGGGTGTCCTTCATTTCTGCCATGTTCTCCCTCCTCATCTCCGCTTCATTCAAAATCTCAGTTAAAATCTTTTCTTCTGCCTTTTCCTGTCCCCCTTAATTTATTATTATTATTTTTTTGTGGGTCAGTGGGGGTTAAGTGACTTGCCCAGGGTCACACAGCTAGTAAGTGTCAAGTGTCTGAGGCCGGATTTGAACTCAGGTACTCCTGAATCCAGGGCCAGTGCTTTATCCACTGCGCCACCTAGCTGCCCCCCCCCTTAATTTATTAAGTACCTACTATACACCAGGTACTGTGCTTAGTGCTGGTGATACAAACAAAAAAAGACAAAAGACAATCCTTGCTCTTGAGGAGCTCCCAATCTAATGGGGTTTTGATCTCTCTTCTACCCTTATGAAGACATCTTTAATCCAGACATGATAATTAATCCCACTTCAGATATCTCCATTGGTATATCAAAAAGCCACCTCGTTGCTGTTTGTCCTTCGTTCTCAAAGAGGACCATGACATAGGGGAGGTGATGTCATGACTTGCAATGGATTGTATTTGAGTGAAGCAGGGCTCTTTTCAGGAGACCTCTGGGTCCAGTGGCAAGATATTTATCAGGACAACTGGAAATGACCTTGAGAGGCCTTGGTATTTTATTTTATTATTTTATTTTTTTAATTTTTTACCGAGGCAATTGGGGTTAAGTGACTTGCCCAGAGTCACACAGCTAGTAAGTGTTAAGTGTCTGAGGCTGGATTTGAACTCCTGACTCCAGGGCCAGTGCTCTATCCACTGCACCGCCTAGCTGCCCCCCAGCCTTGGTATTTTAAACTAAGGCCTTGCCCAGGTCTCAGTTTGCCTTAGGTAGCACCCATTCAGTGATTAAAACTAGGTAAGAAAGGAGGCAAAGAAAGGGCCATCTTCTTCCTTAATGAAGATCTTTGAGGTCTACTTAGTGATCTTTGGAGAGAAGGATGATTTTTACATCTCTTGCAATGAAACCTTTACAGGAAAAATAAGTTGATAAAGGGAAGTTTCAGTTAATGTCTTGTTAACAGTGCTATTAATAATAATAAGTATTATCAATACTTGTGTAGTGCTTTAAGGTTGGCAAAGCACCTTACATACATTATCTCATTTGATCCTCACAACAAGTAGGTGAATATACGAAGTAGGTGCTATTTTTACCCCCATTTTACAAGTGAGGAAACAAACAGAAATTTAAAGGACTTCCCCAGGGAGACACACCAGTCAATCTGAATATTTGTCTCATGATGATGGCAAGAATGATTTCAATAAGAAATTACGCTGGATAGGATCTATTTTCAATTGTAAAAGAGAAACTCCACCTGGAAAATTCAGGTCCTACTCACCCTCCCCAGACTCTCACCCAACCCCTTTCATGTAAGAAAGAAGGATGTCATGGGCATGAGAGGTATCAAGAGGTGACCAGTTCCTGCTAATCTTACCTGTGAATAGAAGCCAATTTGGCTGACTTTGTCCCGATGGAGAACTCTGCACAGTAAAGGTCAGCCTCAGCCCAGGTCTTATTAAGAGGGAAGAATCTGTAGCAGTAACCTTCATACTCCATCCAGAAAAGAGGACATGGATAGGGCTGAATCATCTCTGGAATGGCTTGAGAGAAAGAAAACCAGAAAGTGTTTGAAAATGTTTGGGGTGGGGCAGCTAGGTGGCGCTGTGGATAGAGCACTGGCCCTGGAGTCAGGAGTACCTGAGTTCAAATCTGACCTCAGACACTTGACACTTACTAGCTGTGTGACCCTGGGCAAGTCACTTAACCCCAATTGCCTCACTAAAAAAAAAAATGTTTGGGGTGTTTCTTCTCCTCGGCATTGAAAAAATAAAGATGTTAGCTATTGCTAAAGATATTGTGTATGTATGTGTTTACATGATAATAGCTAACATTTATATAGTGTCCACTATGTGCCATGCACTGTGCTAAGTGTTTTACAAGTATTATCTCATTTGATCCTTGTAACAACCCTGGAAGATAGGTGCTATTATTATCTCTGTTTTTCAGATGAGGAAACTGAGGCAGATAGCAATTAAGTGACTTGCCCAGGGTCACACAGCTAGTAAGTGTCTGAGGCCAGATTCAAACTCAGAACATTCTGATTCCAGGATTGTTAATAAATTGCTTACTGCAGGGCAGCTAGGTGGCGCAGTGGATCAGGGGGACCTGAGTTCAAATTTGACCTCAGACACTTGACACTTACTAGCTGTGTGACCCTGGGCAAGTCACTTAACCCTCATTACCCCACAAAACAAACAAAAATAAATTAATTATTGCTTTAGGATATGGTGAGAAGAGAACTGAATGAGGGAACTGAAGATAAGGGAAGTGGCTTTGCCAAAGATACCCAGCTAGTTAGTGGTAGAGCCAGGACAATGAACCAGATCCCTTAATACTTAATCCTGTACTTTAAAAAATCTAGTGGCAGCTAGATGGCACAGTGGATAGAGCACCAGCCCTGGAGTCAGGAGTACCTGAGTTCAAATCCAGCCTCAGACACTTAGCACTTACTAGCTGTGTGACTCTGGGCAAGTCACTTAACCCCAATTGCCTCATTAAAAAAAAATCTATACCACGTGTACCAATTTATAAAATGAATAAGTAAAGTTTGTTGATTCTATTGCTATGTACACATTTTAGTCACTGGAAACCTCAAGGAACCAAACTACCTGACTAGGTCAGTGCTTTCTAGATTGACAACCTTGACTACCTTGCCCAGATGCTGCTCCCTTCTCTGCGACAGACCTTTATTGGCTATGGGGTCTTTGACAAAGTGTGAGAGAGAAACAAAATGTGACGGAGGAGAGAAAGGAGTTGACAGTGGTTTAAGTAAAACCTATGGAGCAGTGCCTTTGAATTAACCCTGGCTAATTATTCACATTAGGGAAAGAACCCAGAGCAATGGAGGTCAGTACTTTTAGTGGGAAAAGGACATTCAAATCAAAGGGAAAAGCCAATTAGAAAAAAAAATCTCTCACAAAGGGACATGGAAGGGTGGTTGATAGTCATCCATTTTCATAAAATTGCTTTAAGTATACCCCTTTATCCACCAAATGCCTCTCAAGAGTATTCATCCAAGATACTCTTTTACAAGGTACTGAGTTTTATTCTGCTTGCTTCTTAAGTTGAGAGAGGCAGTGTGTTGCAGCAAAAAATAATACTGGATTCAAAATCAGAGACCCGCCACTAATTAGCTATGTGACCTTGGACAGGTTCCTTAACTTCTCTGACCTTCAATTTCTTTATCTAGAAAATGAAAAGTTTAGCATCAATTTTCACCAACCATTAGTCCAAGAATCATCATTAGTCTGTGATAAATTTCTACTCATCTGCAAAATTGTAGATAGAAAGGGTCCATCTTTAAAACAATAACAACAGCAGCAGGCTCCAATCTTAAAAATCTTAAAAATACTAATGCCTTACCTTCCTTCTCCTCCTCTCTGGGTCCCAATTATCCCAGGACCCTCTTCTCTGGGGTTTGGTCAGCTAAGATTGCAGAGTGGAATGGTCCACAATAAGCAATTTATACATTTACCAGTTCTCAGAATAGTCTGGATTGGAAAAACACTAGATTAGAATGACCTCTAACCTCCCTTTAAGTTTTATGTTAAATAATTTTTTAGAGGTGAGGAAACTGAGACAAATAGGGTTAAGTGCCTTGCACAGGATCACACAGCTAATAAGTGTCTGAGGCCAGATTTGAATTCGAGAAGGGTCTTCTTGACTCTAGGCTGGCACTCTATCCACTATACCACCTAGCTGCCCCAATAAATGTTTTTTAACACCTGACATTTGAATACCTACTATGTCCAACATGAGGCCATATGTTGTTATGGATAAAAGATTAGCCAGTCTTGGAATCCAAGAGACATAGGTTTGATTCTTCTGATATATACCAGCTCTGAGACCCGGTACAAGCCACTTATTTCATTACCTCAGAAAGCTCTCTAAGGCTAGAAGTTAGAGATGAATTGATGAATGTTATCAAAGAAAGGAGTTTTTACCCTGGGAGTTTCCAAGCTAATGAAATCACAGGTCCAAGCCAAAGGTACCGAAGGAGATACAAATATGAATGAGATGTGGCTCCCTCATCTCAAAAGAGCTTACAATCTAGGATTATTTTCAATTATCTGTGCAAGTAGGGTTTTTCCATTAGCAGAGATGTACTGCGCTACACCATTCATAATGTCTTTTTGTATCTCCTTGTGACCAATAATAATAAATGCATATTTATATAGCACATAAAGCATTTCCCTTACAATAGCGCTGTGAGGTGGGAAATTCAAGTGTCATCACCTCCATTTTATATTTGAGAAAACAAGAGGCTTTGAAGCAGCTTGTCCAACTCTACTGAATTAGAAAATAGCAGAGCAGGGATTTAAATCCAAGTCATCTTTTTCTAGCTGGATAGCTGTCCAGGATTAGTGGTGTATTTGTGGTGATCAAAAGTAAAGGACCGGGGCAGCTAGGTGGCGCAGTGGATAGAGCACTGGCCCTGGAGTCAGGAGGACCTGAGTTCAAATCCGGCCTCAGACACTTAACACTGACTAGCTGTGTGACCCTGGGCAAGTCACTTAACCCCAATTGCCTCACTAAAAAAAAAAAAATGTAAAGGACCAATGTGGCAATTGGCCTTGGCTTCATCATCATCATTCTCTAACTTAGTACAGATTCTTGCTGTCATGGAAGCTTTTCCATGAAGGTCATGTGATAAAGCTGGGAGCATCACTGGGGGTAATGATTTTGCACAGCTCTGCTTCAATACATTTGGGGGCAGCTAGGTGGCGCAGTGGATAGAGCACCCGGCCCTGGAGTCAGGAGGACCTGAGTTCAAATCCGGCCTCAGACACTTAACACTTACTAGCTGTGTGACCCTGGGCAAGTCACTTAACCCCAATTGCCTCACAAAATCCAAAAAAAAACCACAAAAAAAAATAAATTCAATACATTTGCAAGCCAAGACATCATCCTGGTGATATCGTTGATTCTCTTCAAAAATGAAAGATGAACAGCAATAAGTTGTTCATAAGGGGCAGCTAGGTGGTACAGTGGATAGAGCACCAGCCCTGGAGTCAGGAGTACCTGAGTTCAAATCCGGCCTCAAACACTTAACACTTACTAGCTGTGTGACCCTGGGCAAGTCACTTAACCCCAATTGCCTCACTAAAAAAAAAAAAAAGAAAACAAAAATAAGTAGTTCATATTTCAATAGTTTACTCAAGTTGGCATGACACATTCCTCACAACACCCTTGTGGCATAGGTAGTGCAAGGATTTTTACCCCCATTGTACAGATGGAGAAACTGAGGCCCACAGAAGTCAAGTGACTTGCTAAGGTTCAAACAACTACTACACTTGAACCCAAATATTCTGGAACCAAGACCAACAAACAGTCTTCCTACTATATCCCTAAAGATATCCTTCAATGAGAAAAGGGCTTCTGAGAAGGAGCTATCTTGTTCCTGTAGCTAGTCAGGCCTCTCCTAAATTCTTGGAGCCAGGAGAACATCTCAACAGTAAATACGAGGTATAGGAAACAAGACATCTGAGTTGTGACCTCCATATACCTTTCTCTGGGCACCTTTCCCCACCTCCTTCCATTAATTTGATTTGCTTCATGGAGCAAGTGATGCCTGTGGATACCTACAGTTAAATATAGCAGAAAAATAGGGCTGTGACAGGTCAGCACTAATCTGTTCTCCTCTGGGGTAGTCAAGGCTCCTTAGCTGAGAGAGCACAGAGGTGGCAAAGAGCCTTTTTGAATATCTAGCAATGATAAATTAGCTCCAATTTAGCAATTATTTAACCTCCTCTTTATCTTTCTGGTATTTTAACTTTTGATCCTAGGCTGATTTCGTCTAGTATATCCCTTTCATCTATAGCCAATCCCATAAGGCTCACCATGAAAGAGATTTCACAAACTCTGATCATGTCATTCAGCTACTCAAAAAATTTCAGTGGTTCTCTATTGTCTATTCGAGGTCCTCCATAGTCTTATTCCAAACCACTCTTCTAGCTTAATTATCTACCATTTATGCTTCACATACTCTATGCCCAGGGTCACACAGCTATGTGTCTGCCAAACAGGACTACTCTTGGGCCCCCATTCTTGTCCTGTCCTCTCCTACCTCCATGCCTTTGTTCATGATGTCCCCTCTCTCCATCTGTTGGAAGTCCTTTCTTCCAAGACCTGATTCATGTGTCATCTTCTCTGTGAGCCTTGAGCCATCCTATTCCTCATGGTGAAAATATCCCTTCCCTTCGTGGAAGCACAAAACTTTGTTTGGACATCTCCTTTAACATCATTTCATTCTCTCTCTATGTTACAGTGATTTGGGTATATCTTTCTCCCGTTAGAGTATAAGTTCCCTAAGACCAAGGTCTGCATCCTATCTATTCTTGTATTTAGTATAGCACTTTGTACCTAGCAAATATTTTATGTGAGTTTACTTGAATTTATTGATTTTCAGATAGATAGATAGATAGATTGATAGATAGATAGATAGATAGATAGATAGATAGATAGATAGATAGATAGATAGATAGATAGATAGATAGATAGATAGATGGATAGATGGATAGATGGATAGGTGGATAGATGGATGGATAGATAGATACATGCTCTGGGCCAGATACTGTATTATGTGCTAGAGATATAAATACAAGCAAGACAGCTCCTGCCCTCAAGCTTAGATTCTAATTAAAGAAGACAAGGCAAAAAGCAGTGGTGGAAGGAAGGGTGGTGTAACTCAGCATAGTGTGGAGATGACTGAAAGTGGTTAAAATGCCTGGACTCTATAAGGCAAAATAAGGTAAAAGTTCATAGAGTCAAGGGACTCAAGGACAAAGTCCTGGGTTGAGTTTTTGTATGTTTGTTTGTTTTGGAGGGGAGGTTGGAAGAAGCAAAAGAAATACTCTCCCATGGGCTTTCCTGCTCTCCTCCAAGTTCATTTCCTATTATTCCATCCTCTTTGGGAATGAACTTAAGGAAAAAATAGCATTCTTATAGGAAATAGAAATATTCATCTTTTTTTTTCTGGTTCCTGTGTCAGAAGAAAAACATTCCCATTCCTCTTTCCCAAGGTTATTGCTGTTGTTGTTTGTCTTTTTTTTTTTCAAAGAGGACAAATAACATCATGAGGTAATGTCTTTACTTTTTGAGTGAACTGGATTTAAGTGAGGCAGGACTGCACAAAGTTATCAGCCTTACTCTCCTCTCCAGAATCATTAAAGTCCAGTGGTAAGACATAAGTGAAGATGACTGGTGATGGCTCAAGATGCAACATAAATGTTTTGGGGGCCATGGTGGAAAGAGCAATGAACTTAGGCCAGGTGATCTCTAAAATCCCTTCTAATTCTTAAACATTTGAGGAGTCAGAAGATGTGGGTTCAAATCCAAGCTCTCCCACTTAGTCATTCTGTGAACTCAGACCAGTCACTTGCTCTCTTTTAAGCCTAGGTCTCATAGGATCACAGGTTTGGAGCTGAAAAGGACCTCAGCGTCCAACCTCTTAATTTTACACATGAGGAAGTTGAAGGACAAGAAGGTTAAGTAATATGCTTGTGGTCACATGTACTAAGTGAGGCAGGATTTGAATCTAGCTCTCCCTGACTCCAGGGCACCATCCTTTTGGCCTCGGAAGCAAAAGTGAGAGAGGTGATGAGAGCTTGCAGTGCCTATGTGAGTAGAAAGATATGGATATGAGAGATGGAGAAGTAGAAATAATACATTAGATAAGCAGATGTCCCAGATTCCCAGTTTTTATTTACAATGGTCTGAACCAGAAGTCTCATAAAGCTGCCCCTCAATCTGGAAGGGACCTTGGAGGGCTGTCTACTCAACCCCTTCATCTTTCAGGCAAGGAAACTGAGGTCCAGAGCAATGAAATTGTTTGCCAAATTATTTGCCATGCCAATTGGAACCCAGGCTATTTGACCCAGTTCCTCTGACGCCAAAGCTATTGCGCTGTCTGCTTAATTAGGGTGACTGTGAGCTTCTCTATTAGACTGTGAGCTCCTTGAGAGCAGAGACTGTTTTTTACCTCTCTTTGTATCCCCTTCATTTAGCACAGTGCTTGACACACAGTAGGTGATTAATAAATGCTTAGGGAATAAACTATATCAAACTGCTTGCCTTCTCAATGAGGGGGAAAAAGGAGGGAGGGAGGAAATTTGGAGCTTAAAATAAAAATTGTTTTTGCATATAATTGGAAAAAATAATTTTAAAAAATGCTTACCAATTGACTGACCTCTGAATTAAATGGTAATAACCATACTGACCTCACTAGCTGGCTCTGGCCAGAAGCTCTAAGCTGAGTTCTAAGTCTATGGTTACTCAGCGATAGTGATTGGGGAGAAAAAAAAAAATCTCTTCTGGGCAGGGGCTCAGGGAGATTGTTAGCTGTAAGTGAAGTCACCTTCTCCTAAATCCAGATGGTTGGAAGGATCAAATGAACCAGCATTTGAAAATTGCTTTGAAAATCATAAAGCAATACTTCAATGCAAGCAATTGTTATTAAACTACCACTAGTTTTCCTGCCCTGTTTACAAAGGGGGACCCAGACTGTGTGGCCTTTGGCCAGATGTTATGTAGTGAGTCACCCACAGATTTCACCTGTTGTGTTTGAATTCAACATTTGGAAAGCTTTGGGCTTGTTCTGGAGAGCAGGGAAAGGTGAGAGGAGTTTTGTTGGGTTTTGTTTTTTTTTTTTTTTAAAGAAAAAAATTGTCATCTTCCCACTCAT
Organism: Dromiciops gliroides; assembly: GCF_019393635.1. Lineage (NCBI taxonomy): Eukaryota > Metazoa > Chordata > Mammalia > Microbiotheria > Microbiotheriidae > Dromiciops > Dromiciops gliroides. The sequence continues at coordinate 547,113,947 of NC_057861.1, read as the reverse complement.
TTTAGCTGCTTGCTACAGAAGGCCAAATACTGCCTCAGGAACGGACTGCTGCCTCCCACTGAGATCAGTCACAGAAATAAAAGAGAAAAGAAGGTGGTAGGAGCAGATTCGCTTTCCATAGTTGTCTCTGCCCTGCTGGGACTCCATTCGGAGCCAGCTCTGGGCTGAAGTTAGAGCTGAGTCACAAGACCCTGGTCACTCAGAAGCATCGATTGGGAAAGAAGCCTTTGTCTTCTGGGCAGGGGAACCTACCTTCCCCCAAATCTGACCCCATCCCCTTATTTTCTTATATATAACCGGTGAACAGAGCTTTTTGAAACCAGAAACACTTGGATTTTAGTCTGGCCTCTGACACATGATGGCCCTATGACTCTAGCTCATCAGAACCTCTCTGTGGGCTAGACAACTCTAAGACCATGAATTGAGGAGAAAATGTTGACTGGCATCAGTAGAGGGACTTTCCTCACTCTGGAGTTCTCTATGCCATTTAAATCATAGGTCCAGTCCCTATGCCCATCCCACACTCTCTCCAAGGAAGGGAGGGATGGAGGGAGGGAGGAGAGGAAAGGAGAAAAGGAAGGAAAGAAGGAAGTGCAGAAAAGAAGGAAGGAGAGGAAACGAGAAAAGGGAAGAAAGAAGGAAGAGGAGGAAAATAGGAAGGAAGGAAGGAAAGGAGAGGAGAGGGAAGGGAAGGGAAGGAGAGGAGAGGAAAGGGAAGGAGAAGGAAGGAAAGGAAAGGAAAGGAAAGGAAAGGAAAGGAAAGGAAAGGAAAGGAAAGGAAAGGAAAGGAAAGGAAAGGAAAGGAAAGGAAAGGAAAGGAAAGGAAAGGAAAGGAAAGGAAAGGAAAGGAAAGGAGAGGAAAGGAGAGGAAAGGAAAGGAGAGGAAAGGAGAGGAGAGGAGAGGAGAGGGGAGGGGAGGGGAGGGGAGGGGAGGGGAGGGGAGGGGAGGGGAGGGGAGGGGAGGAGAGGAGAGGAGAGGAGAGGAGAGGAGAGGAGAGGAGAGGAGAGGAGAGGAGAGGAGAGGAGAGGAGAGGAGAGGAGAGGAGAGGAGAGGAGAGGAGAGGAGAGGAAAGGGAAGGGAAGAGAAGGAAAGGAGAGGAGAGGAGAGGAGAGGAGAGGAGAGGAGAGGAGAGGAGAGGAGAGGAGAGGAGAGGAGAGGAGAGGAGAGGAGAGGAGAGGAGAGGAGAGGAGAGGAGAGGAGAGGAGAGGAGAGGAGAGGAGAGGAGAGGAGAGGAGAGGAGAGGAGAGGGCAGGAGAGGGAAGGGGAGGAAAGGAAGGAAGGAGGGAAGGAAGGGAGGAGAGAAAGAGGGAAACAAGCATTTACTAAGTGACCACCAAGTGCCAGACACTGTGCTAAGCACTGTACAAATGTTATCTCATTTGATCTTCACACCAACCATGTAAGGTAGGTATCATTATTATTATCTCCATTTTACATTGAGGAAATGGAGGCAAACAGGTTAAGTAACTTGCCCAAGACTTTCTAGAGACTGAATTTAAGGTCAGGTCTTCTAGACTCAGTGCCTGTCTATAGCATCACTTAGCTGCCTTCAGGCCCTACCATCACCTCAGGGGGCATAAATACTTGAACCCTGGGTATTCTTAGAACTACACCCTGCCCCCAGCTGTGGACAAGAAGAGAAAACCAGCACCAGTCTTCTCCCAGAGATAAAGACCATTCAGTGGCTCCATTCACCTCTGCTGCCCTAGAGATTCCCCAAAGACACGAGGATAAGAAAATGCAAGAATTCCGCTTTAAAAGAGCCCTCAAACAGCATCCTGGTGGCCTTCCTTTGTTGAAATATTTTCCTCTAGGCAGAATTTTTCCAGGCCTTTTGAGACAGGGCAGATCTCGGCTGCTATCTAATCATGCTCTTCTTTTCTTTTTTCCTCCTTTGTTCTCACAACAAATTCTCCAAATTGCCTGCATTCATTCATTCATTCATTCACCCATCAGACATTTCTTAGGCACCAACTACTTACCATGCATTGTGCTAGGAGCTGGAGGAGATAAAGACAGGTGTTCTGTCCACTGGGATACAATAATAATAATAATAATAATAACAATAATAGCTTTTCTATAACACCTTTAAGATCTTCAAGGCATTTTTACAAACATTACTTCATTTGATTCTGACAACAAGTTCAGGAGGGAAGTACTATTTCATCCACATTTTATAAATGAGGAAACTGAGTCAGAGAGAGAGAATAAGTGGCTTCCCCAGGGTCACAAAGCTAGTTAGTATCTGAGGCATAATTTGAACTCATGTCTTCTTGATCTTAAGTCCATGCTCTATCCATTGCACCACCTGGTAACCTCATTAAAAAATCCCATCTCCATCCTGATCACCCCCCTCCGGCAGCTGCTTTAGAGCAAGAGCTGATAGGATCACAGCCCTTGTGATGACAAGGACCTCCAAAGCTTCATTTTATGGATGAGGAAACTGAGAACCAGGACAGTTTTGGCTTGTCTAAGAGCACACAGGTAATAAGTATCAGAGGTGGGATTTGAACCCATGTCCTCTGACTCTAGTTCTTTTCCATTGAACTCCATGGTAGCTGTGCCACCATAGTAGAACAGTTCAAAGAGAAATGGAGTTGGGATCAGAAGACATATACCACTAGATACTCCTTATTGGTCATATGACCTTGGGCTAGTCCTCAGTTTTCTCCTCTGTAAAATCAGAATAATAATCATACTGGCACCCTCTATCTCACAGGGCTGTTGGAAGGACCAAATGAGTAAAGTACCTAAAGTGCTCTGCAAACTCTGAGGACAGATTTGTTATTTTTCTGACATCAATGTTTCAAGAATTCAAGTGTAGACACTCCCTCTACTAAAACAGATCCCTCTTCTAGGAATTAGATGGTCTCCAAGAGTTGCTGCGGTTGAAAAATCCGTGATCTCATAGTTAACCTGGCAACGGACATATAGTGTCTTCCTTACTTTACTTCTTTACTAGGGCAGCTGGGTGGTGCAGGGGTTAGAGCACAGAGCATGAATTCAGGAATATGTGAGTTTTAATCTAACCTCAGGTATTTACTGTATGACCCGGGCTTAACCTCAGTTTCATCAACTATGAAATGGAACTAATAAAAACACCTACCTCACAGGGTTATTGTGAGGATCAAAATAATATTGATAGGGGCGGCTAGGTGGTGCAGTGGATAAAGCACCGGCCCTGGATTCAGGAGTACCTGAGTTCAAATCCGGCCTGAGACACTTGACACTTACTAGCTGTGTGACCCTGGGCAAGTCACTTAACCCCCATTGCCCCGCAAAAAATATATATATATATATTGATAAAAGTACTCGGGGGGGGGGGCGCAGCTAGGTGGCACAGTGGATAAAGCACCAGCCCTGGATTCAGGAGGGCCTGAGTTCAAATCCGGCCTCAGACACTTGACACTAGCTGTGTTACCCTGGGCAAGTCACTTAACCCTCATTGCCCCCCACACAAAAAAAAGGACTCAGGGTATAGTGGGCGCTATATAAAAGCTTATTCCCTTCCCCTTCCCAGCTTGGCTTTACCTCTGCATCATACCCTTTGAGAACCCGGATCTGTTATCAATATATAAAATAATAGTTTGGAGAGTTGTGGTTTTTTTCATTTGATTTTAATGACATCTGCCATAAATCCTCTTTAGATGAGTGAACAATATGTCCAGTAAACAGAATTATTATTTTTTTTTTACTAGTCCTGTAATTTCGTTGGTGGAGTAAGCTGCTAGTAAGGAAACACCCTCTACCAATGTAGAAATTTATCATCTGAGAGAGTTGTCCAAGGACACTGAGAAATTCAGTCACACAGCCAATATATATCAGAAGTGTGTCTTGAACCCACATCTCTCTGACTGAGGAGGCCACCTCAGTCATTTCCCTAGAGGGCTTCAAGGTTTGCAAAGTGCTTTCCTCACAACAACCCAATAAGCTAACTAATATAAGTTTTATCATTCTCATTTGGCAGGTAAGAACAATGATGCTGAACAACTTGCCCATAGTCCTCAGAGGCAAGATTGGAACCTAGACCTTTCCTGATGCCAAGTCTAGTATTCTTTCCACTAAACCACACTATCTCTTCATTTGAAACTTCTTGCTCCAAACTGAGAAGCAAGAATTAAGCAAATCTACTACAGATGATCAGCTGCTAGAACTCTCTCTTCAGGAAGCCTGGCAACTCTCAGCTCTCAGGAGCATCTGGCAATGCCCCTCGGTCCTTGAGGTCTCCCCACACTGCAATAACCCGACGATAACAAAACAACACTCCCCCTGCACCACCTGGGTTCAGACGGCGCAGTCATTCATTCCATTTACACCCCTGCAGCTAGCATCTGGAACATGTCACTGGGCTCTAGGACTGGGCTGACCTGTGTCCAGAATAATCCCTATGAATGGGAGCTGTCACTAAGCTGAGCAAGCCCAGCCCCGACTCTGGCATTAAGAGCCACTGAGAAAGAATAGGAGCACTCTCTGAAACCCGAGGAGTTCTGGTTGATCTAATTTGCATCCATCTGACCTTTGCAAAATGCCCTGAAATGAAGAGCTGAGGCGTATCCCCCTCTGCAGACCTCTGCAGACCACACTCACCTGGGCTGATTTTAATGTCTGTCTGTGGAAATGCCTGGATAGAGAGGAAAACCAAAGAGACAGCAGTAGCCCAGAGCTCCCACCTCACCATCTTCCCTGACCCTGGAGAAAGGAGTCGACAGAATAGAAGAGAAGCCAGCTCAGGAGCAGACCCTTCTTAGAGATCCCCTGCTCTGGGCCTCAGGCTGAGCTGGCTGGCTGGACAGCAGCCCCTCTCCCTCTCCTCCCCTCTCTTCACTGAAACTGCAACCTGTCAGCGTGACAAATTGGAAAGACAGGGGGAGAGGAGGGGAAGGGAAGAGGAGGAAGGGAGGGGAGAGGAGGGGCACAAAATTGGGGGGAGGGGTCCTGCCCTGTAACACTATGCATTAGATATCAATTTAGTGAAACACTGGTTTACCACCAGCAGAGGTCAATGGCTCCAACCTTTTTCTCTGGAGTTGGGAGTGTCACTTCATATAAATATAAAATAGACATACATTTATACTGAAATATTATTTGGAAAGTACTTTGCAAACCATAAAGGGCTATATAAAAGCTAGCTGCTATTAATAATAATAAATATCAATATACAGGGTATCCCAAGAATTTAAATGCCGTTTTAAGCTTCAGTAGTTTAATGTTATAGTTGAAAGAGTGCTGGACTTGAGGTTAGAAATAGTAAGGTTCAGGGGCAGCTAGATGGCGCAGTGGATAGAGCACCGGCCCTGGAATCAGTAGTACCTGAGTTCAAATCCGGCCTCAGACACTTAACACTTAACTAGCTGTGTGACCCTGGACAAGTCACTTAACCCCAATTGCCTCACTAAAAAAAAAAAACAAAAAATAGCAAGGTTCTTTAAAAAGAAAGAAAGAAAGAAAGAAAGAAAGAAAGAAAGAAAGAAAGAAAGAAAGAAAGAAAGAAAGAAAGAAAGAAAGAAAGAAAGAAAGAAATAGCAAGGTTCTAATCCTGCCTCAGAAACTTACTAACCGTGTGATCATAGGCAAATCTCTGAGGTCGAGCTTCCCCATTTATAAAAATAGGGATAATAACACCTACCTCACAGAATTGTGAGCATCAAATCAGAGACTGTATGTAAAGTGTCCGCCAACCTTACTGAACTATATAAATGTCAGCTATCGCTATAAAAGACAGGTCTCAGCTCCTGCTGAATCATCACCTTTCTGGGCCTCAGTTTCCTTATCTGAAAATGTTAAGATTAAGCTCAAGTGACATCTGAGACATCTGCTGGGATAGGTGTAAAATTCTATGAGATGATTTCTAGGGTTCCTGTCAGCTCCAAAATTTATAATTCCAAACTGGTGGCTATAGCCAAGAGAGGAAGATGCTCAGGTTGTTCGTTGTTGTTGTTGTTTTTTAAAGAACTTTCTCTTTAAACCTTATGTGAGTATAAGAAGCTTTAAAGTTCTTTCCGAAGTAGTAGTAGCCCACTTTTAGTTAGGTGGTGTGATGCAATGGAAAGAGTACTAGATTTGGCATCAGAGGACCTGGGTTCAAATGGTGATTTTTATTAGTTACTGTGAGTAAATTAACCTTTCTAGGTTTCCGTTTCCTCATTGATAAAATGTGAGAGAGATAGACTCAGTGACCTCTAAGGTTCTTTCTAGGTCTAAATCTATGTACCCCTGGTTGAACCTGGGAGTCTTCAAAACAATTTACAAGATTTATCGTTTAAATTCTAGAATTTCAGGGGGCAGCTAGGTGGAGCAGTGGATAAAGCACCGGCCCTGGATTCAGGAAGACCTAACTTCAAAACCAGCCTCAGACACTTGACACTTACTAGCTGTGTGACCCTGGGCAAGTCACTTAACCCTCATTGCCCCACAAAAAAAAAAAAAAGTCTAGAATTTCAGAGCTGAAGGAAAACTCTCTGTACTAAGGATTCACAAGACCCAGGGTCTAGTAACAGGTCTTCCATTAACTAATATAACTCCGGACAAGGCAAAACTAGCCAGCCCACACCTCTGCTTTCACTGTCTTCATCTGGAGCATGAAGGAATTGGACTTCATGGCTTCCTCTGGCTCTAAAGATTTGTCATCTATGACTATAGAGTTTATCTATAAATTCAGCTTAGAAGACTGATTAAAAAAATAAACATAGCTCACACTTGTATAGACCTTGAAAGTTTGAAAGATACTTTACATATTAAATCCCCACAACAACCCTAGGAAGTAAGTACTTTTATTATCAGGGGGCAGCTAGGTGGCAAAGTGGATGGAGTTCTGGGCCTAGAGTCGAGTTCAAATCTGACCTCAGACATTTATTATCTGTGTGACCCTGGGCAAGTCACTTAACCCTGTTTGCTTCAGTTTCCTCATCTGTAAAATCGGCTGGAGAAGAAAATGACAAACCACTCCCCCCTTGACTTTTTGGCTTATTATGGTAAAAATCATTTCAATAACAAACTGCGTTGGATGTAATCTTTTTTCAGGGGCAAAAGAGAAACACCATCCGGAAAAATCATGCCCTACTCACTCCTCTCCACTCTTCTACCCAGCCCCTCCCAAGGAAAAAAGAAGGGTGAGGTCATAGAGTCAGGGAGTATCTGACATAGGATTTGTGCTCAAGTTACATCCCTCACTTCAGATCCAACTCTCCCCACCACACCACCTCACTGCTTCTGTCAAAGGCTTGTTCCTCTGACAGTTGGCTGAAGAGAACAAATCCAGCATTGAAAAAGTTTATTAAGTCATATGGCAGGAGGTGAGCTGAAATAGGTGCCCTCCCTCTCCCCCACTCTCTCTAGGTTATATATTATATTGGATTTAAATAAACGAACAAGGAAATAGCAGGTAATTGACCAGCGTGGCAGCAGTTTCCACATAAGACATGTAGGTTACTTGAAATGTATAAAAGGAGGAAGGAAACGCCTTACATTCTTTGAATAGGTGTTGGTGTTGGTTCTCCTGGAAGGGTCTGGGGTGTGGGGGTCAGCATAACCTGTAGTCTTAAGCATTCAACAAATCTGGTCTCTAAGCAACAATCTGGCCTGTCAACCACCAAGGTTAGGTTTAAATAACGTAATGAAGCCTCCCCATATATTTCCCCGGTGTATCTAATATGAGATTTGATTTAGAGAAATTTTATATAAGCACAGTTCTTCAGAAACATGTCCATTGTGTAAAGTGAGGTAGACCCGCAGTCTGAGATTGGGACAGGAGCTAATGTTCACAGCCTGACTCAGTCCTTGGCTTACTTTCAACACTAGTTCGGGCAAGAGGAAGCTGTAAGCTGAGCTTCATAAATGAGGGTGGCTTATGTTTCACAAGCTTCACTGAAGCTAGAGACTTCAGTGCCAGATTTACAAGGCAGGAATGCCAGGCAGAGGGGTTGGTTGTTAGGGGGACCTCACAGATTCTTAGGTTGGACCTGTTAGCAGGAAGTGGGAGACGTGTGTAAGAAAAAATCCTACAATTTAGATCTGAAAGGGACCTTGGAAAATGATCAAGCCCCCAAACCTCTCATTTTATAGACAAGGTGAAGTGATTTGTCCAAAGTCACCCAAACTCAGGACTTCTGACTCCAAATTCAGCACCCTTTCCACCAGGCCACATCAGCATGGGAAAAACAGCTGACATAGGGGCAAGAGATTTTAGGATCTTAGTTTTCTTTTTTCTGTTCCCTTCCCCTTTTTATCACACCTTTTCCCCTCTTCTATTTCCCTCGACCTTTTCTCACACATACCTAAAAACCATGTGTGATAGGACATTGAGACAGAATCCCTCTGATTCCCATAGGCACCTCAACACCATCCGTGCCCATTCCACATTTGAGGGAACTGCAGCCTACATGAATTAATCACCTTCTCATACTCACCTTCCCATCAGCCAAGTGGAAGGCAAAGACCTTCCTCCAAAAGACTAAACTGGCCCCAGAGCAATCTCCCAGTATGCATTTCAACCTGCAGAATCAATCAGCAAGCATTTATGGATCACTTCATATGTTCCCGGGCACAGTGCTCATTGCTGGAGATACCAATCCAAAGAATGAAACAATCCTGTTCTTAGGGCATTGTCATTTCAACAGAAGACTTAGTGAGGTGTAGATCACTGAACTAAGAGGCAGGAGACTTTAGCTCGAAAATCTTGGATGAGTCCATTGTCACAAAACTGAAGAAGTTGGGGAAAGGAATAAGCATTTATATAGCATCTACTAAGTGCTAGGCACTGTGTTAAGTACTTTATAAAAATGATCTCATTTGATCCTCACAACAACTCTAGGTTGTTTGTTGTTCAGTCATTCAGTCACATCCAACAAAGCTACTGGAATGCTTTGCCATTTCCTTCTTCACTGGATTAAGGCAAACAGAGGTTAAGTGACTTGCCCAGGGTCATACAACTAGTAAATATTTGAGGCTGAATTTGAACTCAGGTTTTCTTGACTCCAGACTTTATCCACTGAGCCATCTAGCTGCCCATCTAACAACCCTGGAAAGTAGATGTTATTATGATCCCCATTTAATTTTACAGATGGGGAAACTAAGGCAGACTGAGGTTAAGTGACTTACTTGTCCAGGATCACAGTTTAAAAAGTCTGAGGCTAGACTTGAACTCATGCCTTCTTGACTTTAGGTCCAGTACTCTATCCGCTTTGCCACCCAGCTGCCCCCTGATAATAATAGTACTTACTTCCTAGGGTTGTTGTGGGGATTTAATATGTAAAGTATCTTTCAAACTTTCAAGGTCTATACAAGTGTGAGCTATGTTTATTTTTTTAACCAGTCTTCTAAGTTGAATTTTGGATGAGTTTTCTGTAAAGTTTTCTTGTCCCTCACCCTTAACAAGTGTTAAAAAGGCTCTCGTAGCAATGCTCAAGTTCCAGACCTAAAAGAATTGCTTCTGACAGGCTGGGAATCATCAGTGAAGAATCACTTTGAATGACTCCTGGTAATCTAAATTGAGAACCCATCAAAGCTGATAAGGGGTGTTGGTGGGCTTTTCTCTGGGTCCAGGTAGAGAGCAGTGAGGGTAGAAGACCAGGGATGAAATCTGGGGTGGGGGCCCCTGAAATTCCAGGGTTTGATGCAAGTTGGGACTAGGAAAGAAATTCATTGGACCAGTCAGGCCCCCAACTTGGCAAAACCCATTGCTGTATAGCAGGGTTTCTTAAACTTTTCCACTCACAATGCCTTTTCCCCGAGAAATGTTTACATGACCCCAAGTATATGGGTATATAAAATAGGTATACATAAGTTTTTACTGCTGCCAAATTTTTCATGATCCCCACATTGAGTTACAACACCCCATATGGGGTTGTGACCCACAGTTTAAGAAGCTAGGGTCTATGGGACTCCATGTCAAATACAAGCAGGCAGGAAGTCTGAGCCCATGAATGAATTAACTGTTCCATAAATTGAATTGAAGTAGGGGGGAGTGGGGGTGGGGATGGGAATGGAAAGAAGGCTCTTTGAACACTGACGCATCTCGGAAGCTCAAGCACCTTCTTCCAACCATTTATACTGTGTGTGGTAAATGCAGAAGCCGCTCCAAAAATCCTCTCACCACAGTCCCTAACACTCTCCCCTTGTATTGAACTTTTATTGACTCCTCACCATAGTCATTCCACTTCTCCCTCCTCTTCCTGGTCTCCTCCCACCAGGAGCATTACAGAGGTGCTTAGATTGTGCTAATTAAAAAAGTATCAGGATCACAAGGCTGGGCACCTTGGGCCACAGTTTCCAAGGAAACCAGTTAGGGTTCTCTGCACCTTGCCAGTGTCTCTCTCATCTCTGACAGTTTCTCTCCCTTCCACTATGAATTAGTATATGGGTAATTAGTCATTCTGATCTACAACAGAGAGACTCAATAGATCCATGGCACAAAGGATGATAGATTTAGACTTGGAAGTTAACTTAAAGGTCACCTATCCCAAGCCCCTCATTTTACCATTGAAGAAACTGAGGCCCAGAGACTTGCCCAAAGTCAACTGGGGAAGCTGAAGGATGGCTGAGACAGCTAAGCAAAGGGTTCTTATCTAAGCCTAGGCTCCACCCATCACCTCAGAATAGAAAGGAATGTGACAAATAAAGGAAAAAACCAACGCCAAAGAAAGGTTGAGAGCTCATCATGAAGAAAACTCTCAGAAAAAGTGTGGAGACTGAAAAAAATGAGTTAAAAAACAAGAAGAGGGGGCAGCTAGGTGGCTCAGTGGATAGAGCACTGGCCCTGGATTCAGGAGGACCTGAGTTCAAATCTGACCTCAGACACTTGACATTTAGTAGCTATATGACCCTGGGCAAGTCACTTAACCCTCATTACCCCACAAAAAAACCCAAACAAACAAAAAACAAGAACAGGTTTCAATACAATGAATAAAGGTCCTGGAGTAAAACAGACAATGCAAAACCCCTAGATCAGAGGGAATAATAATAACAGCTAACACTTAGTAAGCACCTACTATGTGGCAGGCACTGTGCTAAGTGCTTTACAATTATCATCTTATTTGGTCCCCACCATGACCCTGGGAGGTAGGTACTAGTATTATCCCCATTTTATAGTGGAGGACATTTAGACAAATAGAGGTTAAATCACTTGCTTAGGGTCACACAGTTGGTGTGTGACTAAGACCAGTTTTGAACTCATATCTTTCTGACTCCAGGCCCCTCATGCTCTAACCACTACACCATCTAGGTAAATACTAAAACAGATAATCTCTCTGTCCATGGAGTCCTCAGTGGGGCAAGTCACGGTGTAGAGATGGCCAAGTTTATGAGTCATACCATCCACAACCAGTTCCACAAATGGCACCAAAATGATATCAAGATACCTAGGTGACCAAGATTTAACTTTCTGAAAGGGCCTGACTCCATGTTCTTGAGGAACATGTGATTTGGTAAGAAGGAATGGAAGAAGATGCCGGCCTAACCACCCAAAGAATCAGCACCTGGGAAGAGGTCATCATGGGCCACCAGCACCTACACTCCCAAGGCCACTAAGAACTCACATTGATGTAGTATCAGAGGAAGAAGAATGGTGTAGTGGTATAGAGCCCTGGGCTCAAATCCTGCCTCTGACAAATGATCCTGGGTAAGTCCTTTAACTTCTCACTGCTCTAGGCAATTCTCTAAAACTCTAAGTTAGAGGGAAAATAGAGCTACATCGGGAGAGGGAGTTTCCTCACCTGGGATATCCAGACCCTATCCCTATTTATATAGTGCTTTGAGGTTTACAATTCATTTACAATCAATTCATTTGATCCTCACAACCACTTACTTTATAATGTTGTTCAGTCGTTTCAGTCAAGTCTGACTCTTCATGACCCCATTTGGGGTTTTCGTAGCAAAGACACTGGAGAGGTTTGCCATTTTCTTCTCCAGGTCATTTTATAGATGAAGAAACTGAGGCAAACAGGGTTTTGTGACTTGCCCAGGGTCACACAGCTAGTAAGCATCTAAGGTCAGCTAGTAAGTGTCTATACTCAGGTCTTCTTAACTGTTTGACCAGCAGTCTATCTACTGAGCTACCTAAATACATATGATATTATTATTGTAGCAATTATAGAACTATAAAACAAGGTCAGTTCTGAGGTAATTTCACCTCTGAAAAGAGGAGATAGGTTCTCTCCCCCACACCTTTCTAGTACACACCCTTGCTCTGAAGCTTCAGAGGAAAACATTTAAACACTTAGATTTGCCTCATGTCTAAGATGTCTCCGAAAGCGAGTAGAAAAGCATTCGATGTACACTGTAGGTCAGGTATAGGACAGTTATTGACATAGTCCACATAAAATAAATTCTTAAAATAAAAAAACTCATAAGTATTCGATGACAGATTTAAACATGAAGCAGTAATGTATAACTACTCGTATATCATAAGAGAGTGCACAGAAAACATCAGGACATGGAACATTTAGCTGCCCAAACAGCTCCCTCAAGGTAGGTGCCTTCAAGTAAACCAGGCCAGAAACTGGGCTCCTTCTCTCAGTGGTCATCTTCTCTTCGAAATGTAAGAGCTGCAAAGGTGGGGCAACCAAAGTAGAGCTGCAACCACCTAAGTGACCGAGGAACTGCTAAACTTCTGAAGTGGTCATTCCTGAAGAGTCTGTCTATCAGGATCACTGTTTGGGTGCCCATGTTCACAGAAAGAAACACAAAGCAGAAGAGACATATCCTTGGATGCTGGAGGTCTCACTCAACATTTCCGACAGAGACAGAGAAAGAGAAAGAGAGACAGACACAGAGGGAGAAAAGAGAGAAAAGAAATAGAGATAAAGAATGAGAGAAACAGAGACAGACAGACACAGACACAGAGAGACATGTAGAGAGGAAAAGACAGAGAGAAACAGAGACAGAGAAAGAGAAAAAGACACACACACAGACAGAGAGAAAGAAACACAGAGAGAGATGGAGACAGAGAGACAAGGAGAGAAAGAAAGAGGGGGATGAAGAGAGGATGATGGACAGAGACATCCAGACAGATTTATATGTGATGCTCTATGGAACTAACACTGTTGTTAAGGAGGGGGGAAGGGGACCAAGGTTTGCTGAGTCATCCCATGGCACTAAGTACTTTAGAGTTGAGTCAAAACATTGGAAGTGGCCCAAAATCCATCAGAGGGGATGTGTGTGTTTGTGGGGATGTGTGTGTGGCAGGGAGGGGAGATGCTCTCCTGTTTACCTCCATACATTATCATCCTCTATTCCATTATTATCCTCATTTTATAGATGAGGAAGCTTGGGTTCAGAGACATCCTAAGAGCTGTCCATCTAGTAAGGCTCTGAGGTTGGATTTGAACCCAGATTTTCCTGATTCCAAGTCTAGTACTACGAAGGCCCAAGATCACTAAACCCAAGAGTCACTTAAGGGCCTACCAAATGTGTTGGCCCTAAAGTCACCACCAAATGGACAGTTGCCAAAATGACCAAGCCTACTAGTCCCAAGGTCGGCAGAACCACTGACCCTAAACTGTCCAAGCCATCTCTAAAGTAGCAAACCCAAGATTACTGTTACTAAGTCCCCTGGAGAGAAAGGCTGCCTATTCTAAGCCTACAAGATACAGAATTTTGTCCTTCAGGGAAAAGTCCTTATGTGAACCCCAAAACTGTAAGTTTTACTTGCTGGGGTGTTATCCTTCACTTTTTGTGCAAATAAAAGAAAAAATGGTGAGGCATGAAAGAAAGGAGTAACCAGGCCTCTCTCCCATATAATGGAAAGACCACAAGAACTTCCCAAATGGTTTAGAAGATCAGTGAGAGAAATAATGAAGAATAAGGATGGAAATGAGAGCTCTCAAACATGAATTTTTTTTAAAAGGCAAACAGGAAAACAGATCACATAGAATGTGAGATGATAAATTTCTCTGAAACACAGGCTTCTCCAGTGCCTCACATGCAGTCATACCAGCTCTCGTGTTTGGTCACACTGCCTCATGCTTCCTCTCCTGATCTGACTTCATCCTTGACGAGCTCTCCAGGAATCATCCCAGCTTTCTTGCCTCATTCCCCACAGAAGCCTGCCATCACCTCCAAACTTATCCTCCTGGTCAAGTTGAAAATATGCACTTAAAAATACAGAAATGGGTGAGATGGGTACCACCCTTCAGAGAAGAGGCAAGGAAAATACTTCTCCCAAAATTAAAGGATGTGGCCAGCAGAGGGCAACAGGATCATGTCAGCTCCAGCCCACTCTAAACTGCCCTATCCTTGAACATTCAAAGGGGGCGGGTTAATTTCTTCTAAAGTTTGTTTAGATCTCAGTATGTCCTAAAACAACTTCAACTGGCCTCAGTTTCCTCATCTGCAAATGGGATAATAATAGTACCTATCCTCCAGGGTTGGAGGATCATATGAGCTAATACTTGTTAAGCATAGCACAGTGCCTGACACATAGTAAGTGCTAATAGAAATATTAGCTATTATTCTTTTTTAAAAAATAATAAACATTTGTATTTATAGTTTTGGGTTCCAATTTCTATCCCTCTTTCCCTCCCTTCTCTCCCCCTGCCCTGAGGTGGCAAACAATCAGATATGGGTTATACATGTATGATTATGTAAAACATTACCATATTTGTCATTTTGTACAAGAAACCTTGATTAAAAGAAAAAAATGAAAGTGAAAAATAGCCTTCAGTCTGTTCCTTCAATATCAGTTCTTTCTTTGGAAGTGGATAGTATGTCCTTTGGGATTATCTTGGATCACTCTATTGTTGTGAATAGTCAAGTCATTCACAGTTCTTCATCAAACAATATTGCTATCTCTGTGTACAATGTTCTCTTAGTTCTGCTCACTTCACAATACATCATTTCACACATGTCTTTCCAGGCCTTTCTGAAGTCATCCTCCTTGTCATTTCTTATAACACAATAATATTCCATCACTATCATATACCACAGTTTGTTTAGCCATTCCCCAGTTGATGGGCATTCCTTTGATTTCCAATTCTTAGCCACCACAAAAAGAGCTGCTATAAATATTTTTGTACAAATAGGTCTTTTTCTCTTTTGGCGGATGTCTTTCAGATATAAACCTGGCAGTGGTATTGCTGGATCACAGTTCTATAGTCTCACTATTATTCTTATTGTTATTATTATCATAAATCATCAGACCCAGTCTCTGTAATTCAATAAGCATTTTTATTTTAAATTTTATTGATATCTTTTGTTACATCACATCCTACCCCTTTCCCCTTCCCCACCTAGCAAGCTATCCCTTGTAACCAAAATCCAGAAAGAAAGAAAAGAACGAGACAGAGAGAGAGAGAGAGAAAGGAGTCAACCCCACATTACATAGCGTCTACCTTTATCCCTGTTTCTTTTCTTGATAGTTTAGTAAGCCTGCCACCATTTTTACAAAACAAAAATGTTCCTTTCAGTCCTGAGATTCCATATTGCCCACAGTCATCTGCATTCTGAAAAATACTAGGAATAAGGACAGTATAATGAAAATGTGAAACAGACTGGGTCTCCCAGGGTCTTAAGGGCTACTGCCTTTATACCTCTAAGATCTTTTCATTCCATGATCTATCCTTCCTGTATGTGTAGCTAAAACAATGTTTAGCCATTTTCATGTAAATGTGCCACCTAATTCAAAAGAAAAAGGAAGCTAGCAGCTTACCACTCATGAGGAGGGAAACTTGAATTGGCTTTCATTGAATCCTCCCATAATGCTTTACTTGGGAAGCATGAAGCAAAGCAGCAAGACTGAACTCTGTCTCAGGTCAGGGGGCAATAATGCTACATGTTACTTTCATAAATGGAGGCTGAGGATGTCACTAAGGAATCAGTCTGAGGACTTAGGAATTCTAGACATAGAATCCTAGAATTTAGGGACTGAAAGGATTTTAGAGATAATCTAGACACTTCCCTGATGCCTCAGAACCTCTGTATCTCCCAAATTCCCTGTCTTTCTCATACTATTAAGCCCTAATCTCACAGGAGGGATTAACTTTTTATTTCAGTGAAGACTTGAAGCTGCTTTGGCAAAAGATTCTATTCTAAAGAAGCAGACCCAGGGGAGCAACAGGCATATGTGACATAAATGAAAAATGGTATTTAAAAAATTAGGAATCAGATGAAATGCAAAGATTAATCTTGATTCCAATGGACTGATGATGGAATATATTTCCGTCCTCATAGTAGAGTAATGGTGGACCATTGATACAGAATGGTATAAACATCACTGTTTTGTTGTATTGGGTAACATTACTTAACTTTTTTTTTTGTTTGTGTCATGAGAGAGTTCTATGAATGGGCTTTATGGAGAAGTCATGGTTGTGGTGTAAAAACATAATGAATGCATCAGTAAAATATTTAAAATATAAAATATATAAAATATTTTAAATGTGCTGCTTATCATCCAGAGAGTCAACAGCCAGCACAATGAAACCACTGAGCCTCATTTTCCTTATCTGTAAAATTAATTCTGAGTTTCCTTACTTGCGAATGAGGGGTAGCTTAGAGTCAAGAACAACTAGGCCAAAGTTCTACCTCTGATCTTTACTGCCTAGGTAACTCATTTAACCAGTGTCCTAGGCAATTCCCTAAAGACTATAAATTGAACAAAGGACAGCTAGGTGGTTCAGTGGATAGAGTGCCAGGCCTGAAGTCAGAAAGACTCATCTTCCTGAGTTTAAATCTGATCTCAGCCACTTACTAGCTACGTGGCTCTGGGCAAGTTACTTAATCCTGTTTGCCTCAGTTTCCTTATCTGGAAAATGATCTGGAGAAGGAAATAGCAAACCAGTTTCTCTGCAAAAAAAAAATCCCACATGGGGTCATGAAGAGTTAGACAGGACTGAAACAAGTGAATAACAACGAAAATAAATTGAACAATGCTTACTGACCTGTACTGACAGAGGTAATTTTCTTACCATGTATCACAGATCTGGACCAAAACAAAACAAAATAAAAATGTTCCTTTTGGTCCTGAGATTCCACAGTCATCTGCATTCTGAAAAATACTAAGAATAAAGACAGTATACTGAAAAGAATATTGGAGTATAAAATCTTTTTAAAAAGTTATAGAATAAAACAAGCATTTCTATAAAAGTATAATGAAAAATGATTGCACAGGAAACTGCAAATCTGTTATGTACAACTTGCTATTCCTTTAAAATATGTAATAGTCATCATGTGAATTTCTTTTTTCTTTTTTTCTACCTCCCAAGAGATAGCTACCATTAGACACAAATAGGTATATACATGTAAGCTCATACTATACATCTATTTATCATTTCTTTCTCTGAATGCAAATAATGTCTTCCTTCATATGTCCTTTGTAGCTAATTTGGGTGTTTATAATAGTCAAAGTAACTTATTCACTCAAAGTTGTTCTTAAAACAATATTGCTGTCACTACATACAACATTCTCTTGGTTCTGCTCATTTCACTCAATTATTTTGTGCATCTATCCATGTGCTCCTAAGATCATCGAGCTCATCATTTCTTGTAGCACAGTAGTAGTCTATCACAGTAATATACCACCATTTGTTCAGCCATTCTCCAATTGATGGGCATCCCCAACAATGAGAGCTGCTTTAAACATTTTAGAACATGTAGGTTCTTTTCCTTTTTCCCTAATCATCTTTGGAAATAAACCTAGTAGTGGTATTTCTAGGTCAAAGGTTATAGGCAATTTAATAACTCTTTGGGCATAATTCCAGATTGCTCTCCAAAATGGTTGGATCAGTTCACAACTCCACCAACAATGAATTAGTGTCCCATTTTCCACACCCCCTTCAACATTTATCAACTGTAGAATTTGGACTATAGAATCATAAAGTTAGAGGGATCTTAGATGCCATAAAGCCAACCATTTACTCCCATGTAGGAATATCCTTTATAAACATGGTAGATGGTAGCCGAAATATTTTAAGGAATAGAAAACTCATCTCATTTCATTATTATTCCATTAGGAATTCCCTCCTTATTCCATTATTATTCCATTAAGAATAATTATTAGAAAGTTTGTGGTTATAGTGAGCCCAAAATCTGACTCCCAATAATCAACCCATTGATCCTAGTTTTGCCCTCTAGAACTATACAAAATAAATTTAATACCTCTTCCAGGTTGCCTGAAGGTGAATATGTCTACCCTTGGTCTCCCATTCTTCAGAATCAACATTTCCTGTTCCTTTAATCCTTTCTCATATGACAGAATTTCAAGACCCCTCAACCCCTCACCATTCCACTTATCTCACTCTGAACATAATCCAATTTCACTACATCCATGGCTATAATGGAGCCAGCTTGACCCAACTTATGAGAGTTGATGGCTAAATTTTTATGATGAGCATTTACACCTTGGAAATGGCTGAATGCTACCAGTCAGGGTATGATTTGTTGTCCTTTTGATTGTCTAGACTTAAGAAAATGATGGAGAAAATGCAGATGCAACTTAGAAGTGGATTAGAAGAATATATTTTCCCCACAGAAAGCTTGTTGTAAAACATTTGCCAGCACATCCCTGACCACATCCTCTCTTAAAATATTGTGCTAAGAACAGTCTAATGTGAAAGAAAACATGCAAAGAACTATATACATACAAGACATATTATAGTTGTCTCTCCTTCGTTTTTTTTTTTGGTGAGGCAATTGGGGTTAAGTGACTTGCCTAGAGTCACACAGCTAGTAAGTGTTAAGTGTCTGAGGCCAGATTTGAACCCAGGTCCTCCAGACTCCAGGGCTCTATCCACTGCGCCACCTACCTGCCCTTCTCCTTCATTTTTTTTTCTCCTTCATTTTTGAAGACAAAGATCATCATGGGTGATGACTTGTGTGTGAAGAGTCATCTAAGTCCAGTGACAAGATAAAAGTCAAAATAACTGGAGGAATGTAGTGCATGACCTTGACATCTTCAATGTCTAACCAAGTTTTAAGAGGTCCATAGTGTCTGCTTTAGTCACTTTCATGGCCTTTGGAACAAATTGTTCTCATCTGCCCATTCCTCTGGAATGAAGTCTTCATACCCTTGGGGTAGACATTCCTCTAACTCACCAATGGGTTTGAGGTCCATTGGTTTCCCTCACCCTGGTTTAGTTCATCTGCTGAGATGCCTTTCTTAGGGCATGACCATTACACATGCTACAGCTTCTTGGAGCCACAGGTAAGAGTTCAGTGCTAGGTGGACACCAAAGGTGTAAGAGGAGACCTGAAAAGGACTTGGCAAACCCTCACACTAGATGTGCTAGTTTTCTCTGAGCACCCCATAAACCCCACAAGACATATACAGAGTACATGGGAGATAATCTCATATGGAAGGCACTAGCAGTGGGGTATAATGGGAAAGACTTCCTCCATGAGATGGGATTTGAGCTGAGTCATGAAGGAATCTAGGGAAGACAGGAGACAGAGATAAGGAGGGAGAGCATTCCAAGCATGGAGGGGGAGCGGGGTCAGTAACGGAAAAGGCAGAATTGGAGTGTTGTGTGGGAAGAACACCATGAAGAACACTATTGTTTAATCATTGAGTATTGGGAATACCTTCAGTATGGTATAAGAAGACTTGAAAGGTAGAAGAGGGCCAATTATGAAGGACTTTAAACACCAACTAGGATTTTAGATTTTATCCTGGAGATAATAGGGTTCATTGAATGTGTTGTATGACTGAGGGGAGGTTGACATGGTCAGACCTATAGTTTAGGGAGATCATTTTGACACCTTAATTAACAATGGATGGGGCCTGCTAGGTGGCACAGTGGATAAAGCATCAGCCCTGGATTCAGGAGGTCCTAGGTTCAAATCCTACCTCAGACACTTAACATTTACTAGCTGTATGACCCTGGGCAAGTCACTTAACCCAAATTGCCTCACCAAAAACAAACAAACAAAAAACCCAATGGATGGGAGTGGAGAGAATCTTGAAGTTGCTCACCAACCAGCAACCAAGAAGTTATTGTAATGGCCCGGGTATGACGTGATTAGGGCTTGCACCATAGTGGCAGTCATATAAGAGGAGAGAAAGCATCTTTTGAATGATGTCTATGACAACTGAAACAACAGGGCTTAGCAACAGATTGGATATATGAGGTGAAAGGCAAGTAAGGAGTCAAGGATGGCAGCTAGGTTGAAAGCCTGGGTGACTAGGAGGATAACAGTGCCTTTGATAATTGTTATTATTGTTTGTCCTTTGTTCTCAAACAGGACCATGCTATCAGGAGGCAATGTCATGAGTTGTAATGAAGGATTTAAGTGAGGAAGGGCTGTGCAAAGTAACTAACCTCACTCTCTCCTCCACAGCCATCTGGGTCCAGTGGCAAGATATATATCAGGACAACTGGAGATGGCCCCAGATGTTGAGGCAATTGGGATTAAGTGACTTGCCCAGGGTCACACAGCTAGTAGTGTCAAGTGTCTGAGGCTGGATTTGAACTCAGGTCTTCTAGATTCTAGGACCAATGCTCTATCTACTGTGTCACATAACTGCCCCACCTTTGATAATAGAGAAGGTTTGGAAGGACGGAAAGTTTGGGGGAAAGATAATGAGTTCTGTTTTGGACATACTGAGTTTAATATATCCATGGGACATCCAGTTCAAGATGTCTAAAAGGTGATTAGTATTGTGAGCTTGAAGGTCAGGAGAGAGCTTAGGGCTGGATAAATAGATCAGAGAATCATCTAAATATCCTTATTTATCTTTTCATATTGAGGTAAAAACATCTGAGGGTTTTTCTCAAGTCTGTACTGGATATTTTTAGGGTCTGCCTCCCTAACAGAGATGATAGTTAAACCTCTGGGCTCTAAGCTAAAAAAAGAGATGATAGAGCCCGTTCTGGCTCTTACGAGGAAGACATATCATCAAAGACCTTTCCAAATTCAGAAGATGGAACCTAAAAAAGTTCCATAATCAAATGCCCAGCAAAGCCATACCTAACAGTGCCCATGAAACAAGTGGGGCACCATCCAGAGATTTCATGCAAGAGCATGGACAAGTAGACTCAGAGAGGACAGTATGATGACATCATCAAAAGATATCCATGATCCTATAAAAGTTGCCTCTCTAAATGTGCCCTCTGGCTATGAGCTCCCTACCTGTGGGTCCCTCCAAATACTTACCCTGGGTGTGTCCATTCTTCCTACTGATGGTATGTATTTGTGGGAAAGGGTGACCCAAGTTATATGAGGAAAAATGTTCTTTTGCTATTTTTCTTTATTAAATACCTTTTCTTTTAACTGTGTTTGCTAACTAGTTGTTTGGCTGTTGTCCATTCTGGAAGAGGTCAAGGTACAGTGTGTCCAACTGTGGCTGATCAGACCAATATAAGCTCAGAAGGCTCTACCACAGGTTGGGTGCAAATAGTCCATATGAACATTTGTCTCTAAATTTGTGCACCTCGTTTCTTTTTTTTTTTTTTTTGGTGAAGCAATTGGGGTTAAGTGACTTGCCCAGGGTTACACAGCTAGTAAGTGTCAAGTGTCTGAGGCTGGATTTGAACTCAGGTCCTCCTGAATCCAAGGCCAGTGCTCTATCCACTGCACCACCTAGCTGTCCCTGCATGTCATTTCTTTTGAGCTACTGCAGTCGTGCTTTGCTCATATTATGAGCCACTGGAATTTATTATGGTCACTGGAACAAATTGATCTCATCTGTCCATTTCATATTCACAGGCTTGAGGTAGGCACCCTCCTAGCTTATCTATGGACTTGAGACCACTGGGGGGGGGGGAGGTGCTACTGCACATGCTCCAGCTTCTTGGAGCCACAAGTTAGAGTTGAGTGCCAGGAAGACACCAAAGGTGGATGAGCAGCCCAGAAAAGGGCTCAGCAGCACCTCACCAGAGGTGCTAGTCCTCTTCGAACATCCAATATACCTCAAGGAGTGTCTTAACAATTAAAGTGCCTGACTTGGAGTGAGGAAGACATGAGTTTAATCTTGCCTCAGATACTTACTAGCTTTGTGACCCTGGGTAAGTCACCTGCCCTCTCTCAGCCTCAGTTTCTTCATCTGTAAAATGGACATAATTATAGCATCTACCTCACATATTCACTGGAAGGATCAAATGAGATAACTTATGTGGAGTGCTTTATAAACTTTAAAGTGCTATATAAATGCTATTATTATTATTATCTATACAACACAGACCATGTCTTGAAGTTTACAATCTAACAGAGTAGCAGGGAGAGATACAAAAGAGTAAAATAGATGTAAAGGAGAGACTGAGGCAAAGTGGTGTGATAAATTTGAGAAAAGAGAAATCACTTTTACCTGGGATGGAAGTAGCACCTGAGCTGGACCTCATAGGAAGGGATTGAGGGTAAGGTTGAAGTCCATTGTAGCTTGGGAGATACAGTGAACAAAGCTACAGACATTCTCAAGGCCAGGACAAAAATAGGGAGTGGGGAGGGGTAGAAAGCATTCCATTTTATTTTTATTTATTTATTATTTATTTAATTTTTTGTGGGGCAATGAGGGTTAAGTGACTTGCCCAGGGTGACACAGCTAGTAATGTCAAATGTCTGAGGTCAGATTTGAACTCCACTGCGCCACCTAGCTGCCCGCTGAAATCATTCCATTTTAGCTGTAACATTGAGCACATGAAGGGAAATAGTTCTAACAGGACTGAAAAGGTTAAACTGGAGCCAAATTGTGAGGAACCTTAAATACCAGCATCAGCCATTGATACAATAGTCACATGTTGGTTTTCAGTCGTGTTAGACTCTTCATGACCCCATTTGGGGTTTCTTGGCAAAGAAACTGGAGTAGTTTGCCATTTCCTTCTCCAGCTCATTTTACAGATGAGGAAACTGAGGCAAATAGGATTAAGTTATTTACCCAGGGTCACACAGCTAGGAAGTATCTGAGGCCAGATTTGAACTCAGGGAGATGAGTCTTCTTGACTCCAGGCCTAGCTCTCTATCCACTGTACCATCTAGCTGCCCCCCACACTGTTCAGTAGGCAATGGCAAACCACCAATGGAAGGTTTTTGAGTAGAGAAGTGACTAGATGAGAGAAATTTGTTAGGAGGATTGATCAGGCAGCATTATGGAGGATAGACTGGAGGAAGGATAGACTAGAGGCAGTTAGACTGGTGAGGAAGTGATTCCTAAGTAAAAAATAAAGTCAGTTTATGAATGGAAATAAACATTCATACCCTGGGGTTGATCACAACAAAGACAGCAACAGCAACAGTAATAAGAACAACAATAAAAATGGAAGTAATTCCAAAAGTGAGGAAAAGATAAGGGCCTGACCAAAGCGGTTGCATTAAAAGTTGAAAGGAAGGAACCTACCTTGATATTCCTTTTCAGGCTCCTTCTCATTTTTACAAAATAGATAGCAATGATCAGGTGCAATTGGCTGTATCACTAGATCCTCCCACTCCCACCTCCCCCTTAACCCCAAAGAAAGCAACAGCATTGAGTGCATGGCACAAATAAATAGATCTTTAATTTCAATAAATATACACTCTCCATCATATCAGACAATATGTTCTGAAAAATGTACAGAGACATTCAAAAGAGTAACGAGACTACTTCCTTAACTTAGGGGCTGTTGGGGAAGAATGACTTTGAGTCACACACAGACACAGAAAGACCCACAAGAGTCTATAAGGGAAAGAGATTGAGTCCAGTGGAGGTTTGGGGGCCTTTCTACCCATAGCATCAGCCCTTGGCGACTCTAAACATTTCTTCATTGGCTTTCTCTGGATCATTCTATGAATCCACTCCAAAGGATTATTTTGCTATATCATATTCCACGTACTTTACATACAGATATGTGACTATTAGATGGGTGGGTCTCTAATGAACAGGATGTAGTTGTGTGACAATTCATTCACGGGGGAAGGCAAGAGGTCTGGGTCCCAGCCAGCACGCCATCTTCCACACGCAAGAGGACTTAGGTGCACACATATTCACACACGTGTGCATTTAGACAAGAACATAAGTATACATACTGACAAGAGTTCCTGGGTAATAAGCTAACACAAGGACAGATCTATTAAGTCAGTAGTTATTTTACTACATTATATATATATATATATATGTATATGATTTTTTCCCAAACTGTCTAATCTACTCATAACATTCACCAAGAGAACACATAGATACTTAAACCTCTGGGAAAGAGAATCAGGTGTGCACACACTGTCAGCAGACAGCAACTATTTCAAAAGTTTCCCATTGGGCAATAACCTCCCCATACTGACCCAACACTAAGCAAGCCAGTCAGGTAGGGGTTGGGCTGTCTTCTTCTTATTAATTCAAAAGTGCCCTTGGCATTGAAAATGAAGTCATGGGGCAAAGGGTAGAGGGGGTGCCAACATCAGTGGATGCGTCCAGTAGATCCCAGAGAAGAAACAACGGACACAGTTCACATCATCTGGAAATGGGACACAGGAATCTTTTGAGGCACCTTATCAAAGGCAGTCGTTTTGATACCAGTAGTTGTCTCCATTCCTCTCAATTCCACGGTGATTATGTATGCATGTGTATACTCATATGTATAGTATGTGCATGTGTATATGTCAACCATTTTTTTCCTCTCAATTTTTTTTTGGGGAAAATAAATCACCCAGGAATTTTCACGTCACCTCAAGAGAGGCCGGGGAGACCCGGTCACACTCGGCTCGGGATCGGAGGCTATGCCACTGCTCCACTGCTGTCCGGTGGGTGTTCAGCATCCGCCGCCAATGGTTGGACTCAGAGGAACCGGTGGAGTACTGACCAATGACGATGCGCCCAATGAAGTCATTACTGCTCTTCATATTGTGGCCAAACACTGGAAAGACACGATGGGGATAAGGAGGGATATTAAGGGGTATGAAGAAGGGAAAGCAAGCCAAGGGGAAGGGGAAGAGAGAGGTGAGGATAAAGGGGAAGGTTTGGTAGGATAAGGGATAAGACATCAGTGAGAAGACAATAATTCCCTTAAGGTCAGGAACTATCTTCTCCTTCCTAACTCAATTTTTATGTTGTTTTTTTCCTTCCTATAAGTCTTTATTTTTTTCTCAATTACATGTAAAGATATGTTTGAGTTCCAAATTTTTCTCTCCCTCTCCCTTCCCTCCCCCCTTCTGAGGCCAGCAAAGCAATCTGATATAGGTTATACACTACTATCATGTTAAACATATTTCCACATTAATCAGAACAAAAGGAAAAAAGAACTCAGGAAAAAATAAACAAGAACAATAACAAAAAGATCGACAACAGGGGCAGCTAGGTGGTACAGTGGATAGAGCACTGGCCCTGGAGTCAGGAGTACCTGAGTTCAAATCTGGCCTCAGACACTTAACACTTACTAGCTGTGTGACCCTGGGCAAGTCACTTAACCCCAATTGCCTCACTAAAAAAAAAAAAGAGCAACAACAAACTAACTCAATTTTTAAATGATAATTTAATAACAATACTATATTTTAAAAATCAAATCCAGGGGTTCTTAAGTGGGATCAGTGAATTTTTTTTAAAAAAACCTATTTTGAAAACTATATTTTGATATAATTGAAAATTATAATCCTATGTATTTTATTTTCTTCATTTAAAACCATTATTCTGCAAAGGGGTCCATAGGGTCTCTCAGACTGTCACAGGGATCTATAATACAAAAAAGGTTAAGTACCCCCTATCTAGTTTATGGCATTGTTTTGTCTATAAAAGTTTCTGTTTTCTCACATTATTCAGTCAGACTACAAGCTTCTCAAAGTTAAGGTCTTAGGTTTATTTAACTCTTGCTGATGATGACTGAGGTGCAGCAAGTGCCTAAGAATTCATTTTTGACCATGGAGAATTGCAAAATCATGACATTTTAGAGTTGGAAGGAAATACCTTTGGTGTAGCCAAATGAGCACTGGCCCCTCTGGACTCAAAAAGAAATTCAGTTCGAAAGCACTTATGTGATCTTGGACAAATCTCTTACCCTCCCTGGGTCTCAGTTTCCTCATTTGTAAAATTAGATAACTTCCAAGATTTCTTTCAGCTCTAAATCTATGGTCTTATAACCTTGGTGAGCATAGGGTTCAGCTCATACCCACTGTAACATACCCAACAAGTAGTCAGTCAGCATGTGTTTAGAGACTTCTGATGAGGGTTAACACAGCGCTTCTCAAGGCAACCCCTCCACTTTTGGACAGCTCTAATTTGGAGGAAGTTTTTCATGAGACCACAGGTTAAGACATAAAATGGACATTTTGCAAGAGATGACCAAATCCCACCCCCTCATTTCACAGATGAGGAAAGTGAAGCAGAAAGTTGTGTTAAGTGACTTGCTTAGGGTGGTAGCTAGTAAAAGTCTGAAGCAGGATTTAAACTCAGGTCTTCCAATTCCAAGCCAGCACTCTTGTTCTTTTTTGTTTTTTTGTGGAGCTATGAGGGTTAAGTGACTTGCTCAGGGTCACACAGCTAGTAAGTGTCAAGTGTCTGAGGCTAGATTTGAACTCAGGTTCTCCTGAATCCAGGACCTGCACTTTATCCACTGTGCCATCTAGCTGCCCCAGCACTCTTGTTCAGTTGTGTTCAACTCTTTATGACCCCATTTGGGGTTTTCTTGGCAAAGATACTGCAGTGATTTGCCGTTTCCTTCTCCAGTTCATTTGACAGATAAGAAAACTGAGGCAAACAGGGTAAAATGACTTGCACAGGATCACACAGCTAGTAAGTACATAAGGCCAGATTTGAACTCGAGAGGATAGGTCTTCTTGATTCCAGGCCTGGCATACTATCCACTGAGCCACCTAGCTGTCCAGCATTCTATTAAGCCTAAATTTGCTTTTTTGAAAATTTGCTTCCACCCATTGTTCCTGGTTTTGCCATCAGGGTCCAAACAGAACAAGTTTAATCCTGATAACGATGGTGATGATGGTGATGGTGATGAAGATGATGACAACAACAATGGTGACTAACATTTCTGTAGCCCTTATTTGCTTTACAATTATTACCTCATTTTATCTTCACAAAAACTTTGGAAGGGAAGTATTATTATTAGCTCCATTTTATGGATGAGGAAACTGAGGTAAACAGGTTAAATGACTTACCCAGAGTAGCACAGCTAGTGTGCCTAAGTGGGTGTCAGGCTCAATTTGAACTCAGGTCTCCCTGACTCCAGGCCTAATGCTCTATCCACTTGCACCACCTAGCTGTCCCAATGATAAGAATTCTTCACATTTGTGTTTCAGCAATGCACCTATCATTCAGTTAGCCAGTCAGTCAATAAGCATTTCTTTTTTTTTATTTTAGTGATGCAATTGGGGTTAAGTGACTTACCCAGGGTCACACAGCTAGTAAGTGTTAAGTGTCTGAGGCCAGATTTGAACTCAGGTACTCCTGAATCCAGGGCCAGTGCTCTATCCACTGCGCCACCTAGCTGCCCCTAGGGGTTTCTATTCTAATGAGGGAAAGAACATTTAAATAAATAGGTATATTCTGAATACACACAGAGTAGATAGAAGGTAATTTTAGAGGGAAAGACTCATCACCTGATTAAGGAACCAAACTCAACAGAAGAAAGAAGCATCATTCTATCTGGTCCACGGCTGACCCTCTCTTTGGGAGATGCGACTCTCTTTAATTTATTGTGTGTAGGGGTAAGTAGGGGACGTGCAGGCAGAGAAGGAAGGACCATTAACATCTATTTAGTAGAAGTAGTGGGTTTCCTGTCAGGAGCCACTAACATTTCTCCTATCCTTGGCAAGGAGGCCAGCACAAAACATTTTCTCAGGAAGATTTTCACTGTTAATACCCACACACATTTAATTTTCATCTTGAAAGCCTAATGAGATCATTAGCTTGATTTATCCTTGGAGTCATGTTAGCCCATTCTCTCTCTGTACTGTGGCATTCCTCATGATCTGCTACTCTCATGGGCACCCAGACTGTCTGGGTTATTAATGAAGGGCCGTAGAATGTGATGTATCACGGATTTACCCAGCATGAGCCAGGCAAGTGCAGGATTGATCCCGGGAGGAATCTTGATGATCAAATAAGCCAGTCAAAATATGCATAAAAACAAAACAAAACAAAAAAACAGAGCTCAGATGGTAATGAAGCCATGGCCTCCCCCACGACATCTATATCAAGTCTATGAAATTATAAAAATGGGAAAATAAAAATAACTAAAAACCAAACCACCCACTCCCACCCCCACCCCCACTCCCACCAAGAGGTTTATAAAATAATCAAAACAAACAAAAATAAAGATCTGAAGCTAATTCCACAAAAATCATTAGCATAGTTTTGCTCTGATGGCTGAAGTTAGAGAGCCGTGGGCTAATATTATTGATAAGTGTGCCTAGCTTACTTAGACTGCTTATCTCTTGGAGAACATGAGACTTACAGGAGTTGACATTTACAGCCAGAAGGAACCCTAAAGGTCATCAAGTCTAGTCCCTTCCATTTATACATGAGGAAACTGAGGCCCTGGCAGTTAAATGCCCTGCCCAGGGTCAAACACTAATAAGTGGTTTGAGGCAACTTTTGAACCCAGGACTTCCTGAGTCCATGTCCAGGGCACTACCCAATACATTATAATACGTTGTTGTAGGTCTTCAAAAAAAAATATGAGTAGGCTTTATTATTTTTTTTAAATCTATCATACAAAAAACCAAACATACAACAGTTTTTTTTTTTCTAGAGGAAAGGAAAGGGAGGAGGAGAAAGAGGTTTGGAAGATGGGGGAAGAGATATGATTTTATTAGTATAAGGAATCTCCAGTGAGGAAACACCCTCTATCAGTGCAGATGGACACCAATGTGCTACAAAGACATCTGACTTGTGCTAGATTTGAAACCAGATCATTCTGACTCTAGAGGGAGCTCTCCATCCACAACCCTGATCTGCCTCTCAACAAAGGAGATATTGTTGTTCATCCTTCATAGTTGAAGAGGACCAGTGACATCATGATGTTAGGATCAAGGTTCAGTGTGTCCAACTGTGGCTAATCAGTGCAATGAGTTCAGAAGTCTCTATCACAGATCAGGCACAAATAGTCCTTTGAACATTTGGGATGGAGGTAGATGTCTCTAGATTTGTACATCTCACATTTCCTTTGTACTACTCTGTAGTACTTTGTACTTTGTGATTCTGCTTGGCTTATAGAGCACAACCCTTCTTCGATTCAGGCATGCTATGCTAGTCGGTCCTGTGCCAGCATCTCCCATGTCTCACAATCAATACTAAAGTTCTTGAGAGTGTCCTTGAACCTCTTCTTCTGACCTCTGAGTACTTGCCCTTTTTGAGTTCTCCATAAAATTGGCTTAATGTTTATTGCAAAAGATTACTTTGCTTTACTACAGGAGTTATATAAACAGCCTCCCTACTGCATGTATAAAAAAATCAAGAGATCTGACTCCATGGCCTCTAAGGTCCTTTCTGGTTTGAGATTTATGATCCTCCATTAGAAAATGGTTCCATTTACAAAAATTCTATTTTCGCAGAGCTTTTCTGCAGACAAATCTATCACATAGGTAGCCTCAGAGGATTTTGCAGCAGCGGTTCTAGAAAGCAGTTGTTCTGGAAACAATCTGGAAGTACCGGTGGACAACAAGCTGGACACAAGTTAGCTGTGTAATATGTCAGCCAAAAACCCATACCATCTTGGGTTGTGTTGATAAGCACAGCTTTTAAGAATAGGGAAGTAATCCTGTCACAGTATTCTGCCTCCCTCAGGCCTCCTTGAATACTGTGTTCAGTTCTGGCCACTGCAGTTTAAGAAGGACATTGGTAAACTGAAGGGTGTCCTGAGTAGGTCACCTAGAATCATGAAGGGACTAGAATCCATGTTCTGTGAGGATAAAGTGAAGGATGTGGGAATACATAGAGAAGACTCAAGGGGAGATTTGACATCTCTCTTCAAGTATTGAAACGCTCTGAAGTGAAGAAAAGATTAAACTTGATCAAGGGGGGGAGGGGGCAAAACCATTACAATGGTGGGTGGGAGTTGGAAAGAGGCAAATTTAGGCAAGAACTTCCCACCAACTTGAGCTGTCCAAACGTAGAATGGGCTGTCTCAAAAGGCCACTGGATTGGGGCAGCTAGGTGGTGCAGTGGATAGAGCACCCGCCCTGGAGTCAGGAGGACCTGAGTTCAAATCTGGCCTCAGACACTGTGTGACCCTGGGCAAGTCACTTAACCCCAATTGCCTAAAAAACAAAACAAACAAAAAACAAAAACAAAAAAAAATGGTGCTGGATTCCCTCTTGTTGGAGGTCTTCAAGCAGAGGCCAGAGGATGACTGTCAGGCTTGTTGTAGTGGGGATTCCTTGTGAGTATGGGTTGGATTAGACAGATAGATAGCTGGGGAGGTCCCTTCCAACTCCAAAATTCTATGATTCTGTAATATCAAAGTACTCCCTCTTTATCCTCCTCTTCCTACCACTTTCCCACCATTGACCTTGAATCCAAAATCAAGTTCTACACTCTGTCTTAGATCCTGTGAGATTTTTCTCTTCTCTTTGGGCAAAATGCCGAGTCCCTCTGGGTTTCCAAAGCTCAAGAGGCAGTCCCACAGTGTAGTTCAAATCTTCTTAAACTGTGGGTCTCAACCCCTCGTGGGGTCCCATAAAATTTGGCAATAATAAAAGGTTATGCATACCTACTTTACATACCTAAATACCCTGATGGTGTAAAAATTTCTTGGGAGTAAAGGGGTCACGAGTAGAAAAAGTTTAAGAAACCCTGGTGTAGTGGATAGAGTGTGGGGATGGTGTCGGGAAGATCTGAATTCAAATCCTTCCTCAGATATGTACGAGCTGTATTACCCTGGACAAGTCACTTAACTGCTGCTTGCCTCAGTTTCCTCAACTGTAAAATGGGGAAGGGGTAGATAGGTGGGGCAGTTGATAGAGTGCTGGGCCTGGAGTCAGGAAGATTCATCTTGCTGAATTCAAATCTGGCTCAAATACTTCCTACCTGTGTGACCCTGGGCAAGTCACTTTACCCTGTTTGTCTCATTTTCCTCATCTGTAAAATGAGATGGAGGGGCAGCTAGGTGGCGCAGTGGATAAAGAACTGGCCCTGGATTCAGAAGGACCTGAGATAAAATCTGGCCTCAGACACTTGATACTTACTAGCTGTGTGACCCTGGGCAAGTCACTTAACCCTCATTGCCCCAGGAAAAAAAAATAAGATGGCGAATGGAGAAGGAAATGGCAAACCACTGCAGTACCTTTGCCAAGACAACCCTCACTGGGGGTCACAAAGAGTCAGATACGACTGAAACAACTGAACAACAACAACAATGGGGATAATAATAGCACCTACCTCCCAGGGTTGTTGTGAGGTTCATATGAGATAAACTTTGTAAAGCAAACTTAGCATAGTGCCTGGCACATAGGTGCTATCTAAATGATGATGAATGTGCAGACCTGTGCCTATAATAAGGGCAGGGGTTTGATACCATATAGGTCTTGGAAATAGGGCTTCAAGAAAGGCAGTCTGTGGCTCCCTTTCACCCATCAAAAACTACAGTTTAACAGCCTATGAAAGAGTAAGTGCTGGATGATTTGTACACTCACTAAGTGGGTTAAAGTAGGGGTCTGTCTGCTGAACTATGTCTAGGTGAATTAGAGTTCATTGATAGGCATAAAGGCAAATACACACACACACACACACACACACACACACACACACACACTCACACTCACACCCCCCTCTCCCAGTCACTTAAAATGTAAACTGTAATGAGCTGAGACTGACTAATATGAGCAGTTTCCTATTCTAATGGTTTGCCTGGAAGAATATTGCCATTAGCAGATCATTACATTGAAAGAGGGCAATAATAATGATTGGCTACTCTCAAATGTGTTACCTCATTTCATTTTTTCAACAAATCTGGGCTGCTGAGTAGTTACGATGCTCTTCTAACAAGGGAAGGAAACTGCACTTTCTAACACAACTTCTATCCTTCTGCTAGTCTGGACAACTCGCCATCACCTATACATACCCCACACTTGCCCATTTCTGTGTCTTTGCTTCCCTAGGCTTGTAATACCTTCCCTAACTCTCTGGCTGTTGAAAATTTACCCATCTTTTAAAATCCAGCTCCAGTACTGCTTAATATATTAAACCTTCTCTGATTCCTTTAGGGAATACTTTTTCCCATTCCTTGAATCAGTGAAGGAGACAGGTGTACCTGAGTATTGTGAGTTCTGGGGAAATATATTCTCCTCAGATAAAGTAACCAAGGAAAAACAACTAGGGGTAAGGAGTGTGTGTGTGTGTGTGTGTGTGTGTGTGTGTGTGTGATCATTTTAGGGAACTCTGATAAGACTAACCACTGAGAAATGTATTTCCCATAGGAACACACCTGAGCTTTAGCAACATCTCTGATCCCAGTGATTGCAAGCTTCCCAACTTCCTTTTCTACCATGGCAGGCCACTGATTGGCTGTGTACTCTAAACAAGCTTTAAAAAAGCTATAAAAGCCCAATCTCTACTCATAGGAGTTGAGGCTGCTACCAGTCCAAGCAGTCTTCCTCAGTGCACTAATACATTTTCTTTCAGCCTCATTTCTTGCTTTTTGTCCCCCCCCCCCCAAACTTATAAACCTTGTGGTGTGTGAGATATCCTGCCCTCCATGGAAATTTCCACAACAAATCTCACACCTTTCTGATGCACTTATCACGTACTGCGTAGTATTCTAGTTATTTGTGTAGATGCTGTATTTCCCTATTAGACACTAAGCTACAGGAAGGCAGGATCTTATCTAACCTTTGTAATTCCTATTAACACTTGGCATAGTGCTCTGCAATTAATGGTCAACAAGTATGTTTAAAGGCCCTACAAAGTGTCAGGCACTGGGAATACAAATACAAAAACTAGACAGTCCCTGCCCCCAAGGAGCTTACATATTATCAGGAGAGACAACATATACATAAATTAGTACATACAGAATGAATTTTAAAAGGTTTCCTGGAGGTGGTGGTGCTTGAATTGAACCTTGAAAGAAACAAGGAATTCTAAGAGATGGAGGTCAGGAGAGAGTGTATTCCAGGTATAGGGGACAGCTGATACAGAGGCAGAGAAATGGTAGACAGAACTAAAAATGCATGAAAGCCATGGGAGCCAGGAGTGTGGAATAAGAGTTGTGAAATATTCTATAAATCTAAATAGTTTTTAAGGGCAATGTTATCATATAATAATTGATTTTACATGATGACTACAAGGCAAGAAAGGATGAATTATGCTCAAGATACTCTGTTTAGGAAGGCAGGGAAGAGTCTCTGCCTGATGAGGAACCCCGCTGATGCCAGCCAATGATATTATCTGTACATATTATCTCTTCCAATAGAAGGTATATTCCCTGAAGGGAGGCAACTATTTCATTTTTGTCTTTGCATCACATAATAGGCACTGAATAAATACTTGTTGACTGAAATTTTTAAAAAGCAAGGAAATTAGTCATATATTTTAAAGAGATTTCCACAAAAATGTTTAATATTTGATGTTTTTGTGCTTGAAAAGGAAAACATCAGTTATATGGAAAGTTAATTTGAATGGAATAACTCATTAGAATGGAAGTTCCTTAAAGAAAGGGATTAGGGTTTTTTATTTTTGTTTTTTAGTGAGGCAATTGGGGTTAAGTGACTTGCCCAGGGTCATACAGCTAGTTAAGTATTAAGTGTCTGAGGCTGTACTCCCGACTCCAGGGCCGGTGCTCTATCCACTGCGCCATCTAGCTTCCCCGAAAGGGATTGTTTTACTCTGTATCCTGTAGCATGGTGGGTGTCAATTAAATGAAGAATGATTATTGACTATCTATGAAGAGTGAATGAAAAAGGAAGAGATTGGGGTTTTTTTTTTTTGACAAAAATGTAAAGAGAAATGATACTATTATCATCCTAAAGGCTACCTCCTCAGAGTGTAACATTCATCTAAGGCCATCTAATTATGTTTCCACAAGTCCTTCTCATTCCTTATTCTTGCTTTTGGGGGGGGAAAGGATAAAAGTGCTGAGGGATGTTACCCAGGTTGAGTTGGTATGGATGGGATGCAATCTGTATTGTTGGAGGAAATATACACATTAATGAAATTGATGATCTCCTGATGCTGGTGATGTCTCCAGCAATTACCATGCAAACCATCAACAATATTTAAGAAAAAAAAAAAGTATTCGATTTTTGGTCTCTAACCAAGTTACCACTTAAGAATCATCTCATGTAACTGTTTCTATGGTGCTCATCACCATGGTATTTCAGAGCTCAGACAAACATTCTTGGCAAAACAAATGCAAACACACATAGGAAATGCTTCATTGGATTCTTGGCCCTAGAAACTGACATTTGAGAGAATGGTGACAGATAACTTTTCTAATCACAGATTCTATGTTCTGTGAACGAGAGTCACAAGAAAGTTGAGTCTTTCACAGATTTCTGTGTGTGCGTTTTTAAAAGCCAGTTCTTGAATGCAAAGAGCTGAATTGCTTTTGGTTGCTAATTGACAGTTATGGAAGTGAAATGAGAAGAGTTGGAATGTGGGTGTAATAAACATTCCAAATAAGAATAAGATCTTCGCAGACTTTAGCAGATTGTACTGGTTACACATATCTTATGTTTCATTCACTGTGTGATATTCTATCCTCGGATATGGCTTCAAATGCCCACTCCCTAAGTCAGCTTCTTTTTTCAACTTTATCCAGCAGTGACAGTCAATTTCAAAGATACAATGGAGGATACAGATTGGCCATAAACTATGTCTAAAATCTCTCTTTTTATGTGCTATATTGGGTTAGCATGGGACTTCCTCTAGTTCATGCCCAATGCTACATCAGAAAGCGAATGAGAGAACCTGAAGGCATATACAGTTTGTACACGCGCGTGCACACACACACACACACACACCACCCAGCTCACCTCTCCCCTCACCTCTCTGGTTATTCAGCTGTACTCAAAGGAAATTCACCTTCCAAGAGGTGCCTGAACCACAAGATGGCACTATGAGTCTTGGGGAGACTGGCTAGGACTGTGCAGGAAAGAAAAATTCATGTGAAAGTGAAAGGGTTGCCCAATAGCAACACCTGGTTCAGCTTCCTTCCAAAGGGACTTCCATAGAGGCTACTTGAGTGCTTTCTCTATTTTTGTAGCTATACAGGGAGCTACTAGGAGGCCTTTGCCCTCTTCCCAATTTTATGTAGGGTGAAATAAAGATGCTCTATATCTGACTGGCAGGTGTAAATTGAGTGCTTGTATGGGAGCTAGGGAACTCTTATATATACTTTTGGGGGAAATGATAAAGAAGCTATCCCATGGAGTGTATTTTCCTGGGGTAAACCTAGGTAGAGGCAACAAGACAAAGAAAAGAGATGATAGACCTTTGGGGATCAGTTCCCTAGGAACCCCAAATCCATTTGAATTCAAATGTGACCTCAGATACTTCCGATCTCTGTGACCCTGGGCAAGTCACTTAACCTCAGCTTCAGTTTCTTCAATTATAAAATAAGGATACTATTAGGGGTACTAGGTGGCACAATGGATAGGATGCTGGACCTAGAGTCAGAAAGATCTGAGGTCAAATCCACCCTCAAACATTTCCTAGCTCTGTAACCCTGGCCAAGTTACTTCACCTCTGCCTCAGTTTCCTCAACTGTAACATGAATATAATGTGAACACCTACTCTTCAAGGTTGTTGTAAGGAACAATTAAAATAATACTTGAAAAGAATTTAGCACAGTGTATAGCATGTAGTAGTTGCTTAATAAATGCTTGTCCCCTTCCTTCCCTTCCTTAATCTTAGAGCAGGATTTCTGGAATTTTCTCTCCTTTTGGAGAACTCCAATACACCATAGGTTTGATATGAAAGATTCTTTTCCCTTATGAGTTTGGCCTTTCCCCCCTAAAACCTAATAGCTTCCTCAGCTTTTGTTTTCTTTTTAAATAAATTTAGATTAAGTACTTGGCTTGGCTGGTGTTGTTTCTTGAACTTTTTCAGGCCTGTCCTGAGAATCCACAGCAGATGCTGTGGTATATACCTAACTACCCTCAACTTAACACTGGGCCATATACTCTAACAATCTCAGGCAGGAATTTATTGTTTGTCCCTATGTTATTTTATTTATCTTTACCATTCAGAAAACCTGATGATCTAGTTAGCAAATAATTACAACATGTAGGTAATTCACTGAATGGTGAGATATTCCACTGTTCATTAGCATAGTGCTTAGCACATAGTAGACATTTAATAAATGCTTGTTCCCTGCCCCTTCCATTGTTCTCTCACTTAATTCCAAACAGATATCTTCACTATCCTATACCTAGCTGAGAATTCAATTAGATGCTCTCTTTGAAAATTTTTACTTATTGGTGAAGGTAAACTAATGTCCACTGAATTTAATTTATTCCACACTTGACCGTCATAGCCAGAAGTGAAGAAAGAATAGGGTAGAAGAAGTAGCTGGGTCCAGGATAAATGGCCTTAAGAGTTTAGATAACTGACAAAAATAAATAAATAAACAAACAAACAAATAGATAAGCATGTGTGTGTATGTTCTTTGCTTAGAAAACCGAAACAGTTGGGGGGGGCGGGGAACATCGCATAAATGATAAATATACACTCTAGTGGAGATTTGGGGGCAGCTAGGTGATGCAGTGGATAGAGCACCAGGCTGGAAGTCAGGAAGACTCATTTTCCTGAGTTCAAATCTGGCCTCAGACTCTAACTGTGTGACCCATGGCAATTCACTCAACTCTGTTTGCCTCAGTTTCCTCATCTGTAAAATGAGCTGGAGAAGGAAATGGAAAGCACTCCAGTCAGTCTGCCAAGAAAACCCCAAGGGGGGGCAGCTAGGTGGCTCAGTGGATAGAGCATCCACCCTGGAGTCAGGAGTACCTGAGTTCAAATCCAGCCTCAGACACTTAACACTTACTAGCTGTGTGACCCTGGGCAAGTCACTTAACCCCAATTGCCTCACTAAAAAAAAAAAAAGAAAACCCCAAGGAGGTCAATGAAGAGTTGGACATGACTGAAAAATGACTGAACAACAAATGTGCTAAGAACTAGGAGTATAGTTAGAAAATCATGAGAATCCTTGCTCTCAAGGAGTTTCCATCCCAATAAGGATGCAGGTCACTTGGAAAGGCCTCATGGTCCCTAAAACCTGAAAGAATTCAAGAGGAAACATGCCACCCACCTTCTGATACTTAGAATGCAGATCAAGTAATACACAACACACACATATATCGTGTATATCATACATGTTGGAACACAGCTAATGCAGAAATTAGTTTTGTTTGACCAAACATGTTTGTAACAAAGGTTTTGGGGTTTGTTTGTTTTTTGCTTTCTCAATGGTGAAGGAGGGCAGGGAACAAGGAGGAGGGAAGAGAAGGTGGATCTTTATTTGAAAATAAAAATTTTAGTTTGAAAATTTTTAAAAAGTCCTTGTGGGGGGCAGCTAGGTGGCGCAGTGGATAGAGCACTGGCCCTGGAGTCAGGAGTACCTGAGTTCAAATCTGGCCTCAGACACTTAACACTTACTAGCTGTGTGACCCTGGGCAAGTCACTTAACCCCAATTGCCTCACTAAAAAAAAAAAAAAAGTCCTTGTGGTCCTTAAGATTCAGGGTCAATACAGATGGTAATGTTTCTTCTTTAATGTCATTTCCATTCGTGAAACCATATCAAGTTCTGTTGCTGAGCCATTTGACATTGCCCAAGGAAATCAGTGACAAGGTCTTTAGTTTTGCGGTGGCTGAGACTGCTAAAGAGGCAGAGGCTATGGCAACTACAGAGGAAGTTGATAGGTCATATCTCCACAGGTTCCAATGGTAGGTGGACAAAGGGTTGGTGCTGGTGGGACCCCTTCTCCTTAACAGCCCCTGTTGTCCTCTAGGTTGCCTGCAATGGCTAAAATGGAAACAGGGCTGTAGTTGGGAAGATACTTTCTTCCTCCAGTTTTTGGGCTCAGGGTCTTGAGCCGTTTCCATTAGGGCTTGAGGGAAGGTGGTGCTCAAGGTGGTTTGTCACCCCTGGTACATGCAACCTCTTGCCTCCTCCTCAGCCTGCCTCAGGCTTCATCTAGACTGGTTTGCCTGCCCCTTCTGTGGCAACGGTCTTGTTAGTAGTAGAAATCTATGTACAAGTTTTACCCCCGTGTCCACAATAAAATGTAAGCTTCTTGAGGGTAGGCACTGTTTCCTTTTTGCCTTTGAATTCCTAATGCTTAGCACATAATATCTGATACTAAGTCCTCGATAACTGCTCAGCGAATGAATTATATAAAGATGAACAAATGAATTGCAATGCTTTCTTCCCTTCCCCCAACCCTCACCTAATGCAGGAAACCAAAACAATATCAACATAGCTAAGAGAACAAACAGGCACTGAATGCCCCCAAGCAAATCTGTCCAAGAAAGCAGCACCAGCCACTAGCATTTCTGGCATATGGACAGGTCTAGAGAGCAGCAGTCATTCAGTCACTGCGACTCAGACCCAATGCCTAAATCTGTCAGGTGCTGTTTGGATTTCCCCTTCACTCAAGGGTGAATCTTCAGGTGGTCTAAAGAATTAAATTTATTTAACACCTGTAATCTCCAGAGTCATTCAAGAAAATACGGAATACCTTCTCTAGACTAAACAAGACATCTGGGGCCTTGGCTGGGATGTATTTTCTTTGCTGAAAATGTTTCAGAAAAGAAAGTAATAGTACTAATACCTTATCTTTTCATGATACTGTTTTCAAGTGCTTTCATGTTATCTCACTTGATTCACTAGCATATTCACCAAAGAGCCTTTTCTAAACTTGTTCATTCCTACTCAAGCCTCCTATTTCCTCACTCCCTTCACAATTTCAGCCAAGAATCTTGCCTCATATTTCAATGAAAAATTTGAGATCATTCACGAAGAGGTTATCCTACTCTCTTCCTCCTCATCTCACATCACTCAGATGTCTTTCGTTATTATCTCTTCCTTCAAGTAGTGAAGACTGTGAATCTCACAAGAAGAAATGGTCCTTCTTCATTCAGGACTTAGCACAGTGCCTGACACATAGTAGGTGCTTAATAAATGCTTGTTGACTGACTCTTTGCCAAGGCAAACCTCTCTATATGCACAAGTGGTCCCATTGCATTCCATCCTCTCCTGCAGATTGACATCTTTATCACCCTACTTTCTCATTAATCTTCAATCTCTCCTTCTCTGCTGGTTGCTTCCCTACAAACATACCTTTCTCTCCCATCCTCAAAACCCCTCACTTGATCTATCCATCCCTGCTATCTATTGCCCTATATTTTTCCTTCCTTTAGTGACTGAATTCTTTGAGCACACCATCCACAAGTGATGCCTCTACTTCTCTTCCTCTCACTCTCTTCTTAACTCTCTGGAATATGCCTTCTCATGTTATCATTCAACTAAAACCACTCTCTCCAAAGTTACTAAGGATGTCTTACCTGACAAACCGAATGGCCTTTTCTCAGTCCTCATCCTTCTTGACTTCTGCAGCCTTTGATACTATTGATAACCCTCTTCTCTTTGATACTCTCTTTTCTTTACGTTTTCATGACACTGTTCTCTCCTGGTTTTCTTCCTACATGTCTGATTGATCCTTTTCAGTCTCCTTTGCTGACAAGTCATCCAGGTTACATCTTCTAACCTTGGGTATTCCCCAAGATTCAGTCCTGGGCCCCCTCGTTTTCTTCCTCTACACTATTTCACTTGGTGATCTCATCAGTTCTCCATAGATTTGATTATCATTTCTATACAGGTGATTCTCAGATGTACTGGTCCAGCCCCTAATCTCACATCACCAACTACCTATTGGACATATTAACCTGAATGTCTCAGATATCTCAAACTGGAGAAGTCCAAAACTGAATTCATCTTTACCCTCATATCTTCCCCTTTTTCTAACTTCTCTATTACCCTCAAGGAAACCTCCATCCTCCCAGTCACCCAGGTACACAACCTAAGTGTCATCCTCAACTCCATACTCTCTCTTACCCCATATAGCCAATCTGTTGCCAAATCCTATTGTTTCTACCTTAATAACATTTCTTGCATATTCCCCCTTCTGCCTTTTGGCACAGCCACTATGTTGGTACAGACCTTGATCCTAGACTATTGTAACAGCCTACAATCATCTGCATTTTTGGTCTCCTAACTCAAGTCTCTCCCCATTCCACTCCCCAAAGTCAACAAACTCCAGTGGCTCCCTATTACCTCCAGGATATAATATAAAATCTTCTATTTGGCAGGGGCGGGGGGGGGGGGAGAGGGCAGCTAGGTGGTGCAGTGGATAAAGCATCAGCCCTGGATTCAGGAGGACCTGAGTTCAAATCCAGCGTCAGACACTTGACACTTAGTAGCTGTGTGACCCTGGGCAAGTCACTTAACCCTCATTGCCCCACTAAATAAATAAACAAGCAAATAAATAAAAAACAAATTTTTAAAAATCCTCTCTTTGGATCTTAAAGCCCTGGCACCCTCCTACCTTTCCAATCTTCTTCTGTTTTATTCCCCTACATAATCTGGTCCTATTGCTGTTCCTGGTATAAGCCACTCCATCTCCAGCTCTGAGCATTTTCACTGGCTATCCCCCATGCCTGGAATTCTGTCCCTCCTCATTTCTGCCTCCTGGGACTTCTTTTGAGTCTCAGGTAAAGTCCCACTTTCTGCAAGAAACCTTTACCATTCTTCCTTAAACCCAGTGCCCTCCTTCTGAGATGATTTTCAGTTTATCCTATTGTTCATCCTTCATTCTCAAAAGGACCAATGACATCACAAGAGTGGTGTCTTGACTCTCACATGAATTTGGTTTAGTTGAAGTGAGGCATAGCTGCACAAAGTCGTCAGCCTCATTCTCTCCTCCAGAGTCTTCAAAGTCCAACGGCAAGCCAAAGGTCAAGATGACCGGCAATAGCCCAGGATGCAGTGGGTGACCTGCATATATCTTGTATGTTCATAGGTGATTGCATGTTGTCTCCTTCATATGGGCACGGACTAGCTTTTGCCTTT
Organism: Dromiciops gliroides; assembly: GCF_019393635.1. Classification (NCBI taxonomy): domain Eukaryota; kingdom Metazoa; phylum Chordata; class Mammalia; order Microbiotheria; family Microbiotheriidae; genus Dromiciops; species Dromiciops gliroides. The sequence continues at coordinate 547,073,050 of NC_057861.1, read as the reverse complement.
CTTTGTATACCCAGCACTTAGCACAGTGGCTGACACATGATAGGCCCTTAATACTCATAGGACTGACTGTCCTGAGTTTGGAAAGGCAGGTATTACACCCATCTTGCAGATAATGAAACAAAGATTCAGAGAGATTAAATTATTTGCTCAAGGTTTTATGGCTGTAGGTGGCATACACTGCATGATGCTACTTTGTACTTGCCATCCCCCTTCCTATTTCCTCTCCCCTTCCACCATTCTTCCCAATTCCCTCTAAACTCTGCTACAAACTGCCTCTCTCCAGGACGATCTCAAGGAACAACTGTTTCCCACTATGAAATCTGATCCTTTATCCTGTTTTACCTCTGCACTCTTATCCCTGATTTTCTTTTCTTGTCCCTGATTTTTAATGTGATTGTGGAAAGCTACTCCCTTTCTCTAACTAGAGTGTAAGTATAGCAGGGACTCTACTTAGTTCCCTGTTACTCCCTTCATTGTGGTTCTATTCACCTACCCTGTTGTTTCTAGCTTCACACCATCTCTTACATATGTCCCCTTCTCTCCTCTAACCCAGGCACAGCCATAATTCACATTCTTATCACCTTTGCTGGGACTCTTGCAATAGCCTTTTTTTTTTCCGGGCAATGCGGGTTAAGAGACTTGCCCAGGGTCACACAGCTAGTAAGTGTCAAGTGTCTGAGGCCGGATTTGAACTCAGGTCCTCCTGAATCCAGGGCCAGTACTCTATCCACTGTGCCACCTAGATGCCCCTTGCAATAGCCTTTTAACTGAACTCCCTGCCTTAGGCCTCTCTCTATTCCACTTCATCCTCAGTTCGGCTGCCTAGATGATTTTTCTAAAGCCTATATCGGACCACAGTGAGTCGGAGTACTTCCTACTCAAGAAGTTCTCATGGCTCTCTTACTACCTCCAAGTATGAACACAAAATCCTTTATTTGGCATTTAAAACCCAACCACCATCTGACCCCTTCCTACCTTTCTAGTTTCCTTATGCCTTATTCATGGCACAATAATACTGCTAGACTGGCTTTCTTCCAGTTCTTCAAATACAAAACATTATTTCCCATCCCCAAGCCTTTGTACAGGCTACCCCACCAGGATTGGGATGTTCTCCCTCCTAATATTGGCTTCTTAGTCTTCCTTCAAGACCCGGCTTAAATCTTGTCTTCTTTAAGACTTTCCCTATATTCCTGGTTGCTAGTTCCTTCCCTCTGAGATTACATATATGTGTGTGAGGGGGTGTATGCATGCACGCACGCATGCACACATACACGTGAGGGAACATATGCACACATGTATAGATATGTACAGAGTGCATGCATATTTGTATGAATATGTGTGTTTACATGTATATACATGCATTATGTGGTGGTACAAAAGATAAAGTGCTGGGCCTGGAATCCGGAAGACTCATTTTCCTGAGTTCAAATCTGGCCTCAGAAACTTACTAGCGGTGTGATTCTGGGCAAGTCACCTATCCCTCTTTATCTCAGTTCTTCATCTGTAAAATGAGCTAGAAAAGGATATGGCAAACTGTTCCAGAATCTTTGCCAAGAAAACTCTAAATGGAATCACAAAGAGTTGGAAACAACTGAGATGATTAAACAACAACAACAAATATATATGTGCATATACATATATACATATATGCACACACATATGTATACACCAATATAGACATATATATCTTGTATATATACTTTGCCTATATCTGTATATATCTATTTATTTATATGCTATCTCCCCATTAAAATGTGAACACCTTGAAGACAGGCCTTCTTATCTTCAGTTTTAGCAAAGTGTATCTAAACATGCCCCAAACCCCCGAACATATGGAGTATGGTGTGGGAATTGAGTGAACCACACTGACTCCATCTTATGACTCGGTTTTGGATCTAGACCAGTTCCCTTTCTGTTCAGTGATGGTTCTCATCTAATTTCTGTCTTGTGAGAAAACTTTATTGCATTGTTTGAACCTAGCCTGGCATGGCTGGGAAGGTGGACCACCTCTACCTACTGTTTAGAGCCCCTTAACTAAGGACCTAGGTTACACTGACCAGAAACCTAGTCAGACCCAAAGATTGATGCAAGGAAGTTTTGCACAATTATACATCTCAAGCAACCCATATGTCTTCTCTGAAAACTGACCCCATACCGATCAGTTACTGTTTCCTTGTTCCATTGATTGAATATAGACACTCTGAGGCAGTGAGAAACCTCTTTTTCTGACTTCAGGGAATTGCACCTCTTCACTCTTCTCCCTCCCAACTCAGAAAGTCCCTAATATCTCTTCTAATTAGAAATCATATTACCTAATCTTGTATCCTGGTGGTGTCTGACTCTTTGTAACCCCATTTGGGGTTTTCTTGGCAAAGAGACTGAAGTGGTTTGCTATTTCCCTTTCCATCTTGTTTTATAGATGACAAAACAGACAAACAGGGTTAAGTGACTTGCCTAGGGTCACATAGCTAGCGTCTGAGGATGGATCTGAATTCAGATCTTCCTGACTCCAGGCCCTACACTCTATCCATGGAGCCACCTAGCTGCCTCCTGGTTGATTTCCACTTAATTGTTCGCTTTTAACTGAGAATGTGGCCAGCTGGTTTCATTTGTACTGTATACAGGAGGGGACCCAGCATGCTATCTCTTTCTCCTATCTTTTTTTTTTTTTGCAGGGCAATGGGGGTTAAGGGACTTGCCCAGGGTCACACAGCTAGTAAATGCCAAGTGTCTGAGTCCGGATTTGAACTCAGGTCCTCCTGAATCCAGGGCTGGTTCTTTATCCACTGCACCACCTAGCTGCTCCCTCTTTCTGCTATCTCTTGCAATAAAATAAGTTATTACTCAAATATTTTGGAGTCATGACTGCTGGTTGGCATAATGCGTGAAAATCTGTCTCCGCCTGTATTCAGGGTCCAGTGCCAAGATAAGGAGGCCTGGCCCTGATTGGTTATGTAATTAGCAAGCATTGCTTAATACATTGATATGCTCAGAAGCTCAAACCTCTGTTTCCTCAATTATTTTCGATTTCACTCGTCACAACAGTAAGTGTCTAATAAATGTTCACTAATTGACTATATTGGGAATCAAGGGGAGCAGCTCCAAATCATTTTAATAACCCCAAAAAAGCACAGGGGGCCCGAGGTACCACTGAGAGTAAAAACTACAGGAGGAGGAAAGCATAAGATTCAAGTATAGAGGTGGGGAGAAGGACACCTTTACCCCACCAATCTGATATTGAGAACGGAAATCTGACTGGAAGATGAGAAGGGCTTCTTGAGCAAGCTTCCGTGAGGTCAGAAATTAGGTGAAACTGGAGTGCCTGCAGGGAACCCTTATATGGCCCTGTGTTAAGTTCAGATGCAAGGAGGCTCCATGTCTCCAGTCAAGACAAGGGACTTCTAGAGCATCCTCCTGCCTGTAACGATTGGAATGACGCCACCTGCTTGAGACTTACTGTAGAAAAGCTCTGCCATGAGGTGAAGGTCTCTGAAGGCAAGACCATGCGTCTTTTCTTTGGCGTCAGGAAGTGACGTTTGCTGGTGGGAGGAAGAAGGGGGAACCTGGCGCTCTGACTCTTGCTCTTTCCTGTGGACTCTGGCGGGGAGCGGAGCTAGGAATGCTCTCTCCCTTTAATAGATAGATGAATGTAAGCCTTTTTCTCTCTTTACCAAATTCTTATTCTCCTTAATAAATGCTTCAAAGTCTAACTCTTGCTAAAGCTTATAATTTATTGGTGACCACTCATTAGATATTTGAGACATTATAGCTAGAATCTTAGCCTTAACATGCCTTTTCCCCAATCCTCTATAGTCCCCAGACCTCTGAAGAAAGACTAAGGAGCTATACTTGGAGACATAACTTCCAAGGCATTGAAAAAAATGATCATTCTTTTTTAGACACTTTCATCCTTATGAAAACATTTTCCCCAGTAGATTGTGAGCTCCTGCAGAGTATGGCCTGTCTTTCACCTTTCTTTGTCTCTCTAGTGATTAGCACAGTGCCTGACACATCGTAGGTGCTTAATAAATGTTTCTTGCTTGCTTGATTAATGTTTATTGACTGGCTTCTCATGTAAGAGGAAGGTACAAGAGATGCTGTCATCCTCCTTTGGCAGATAAGGAATCTACAGAGGATTCCAGATGCAACACACTATCCACCTCTTTTTTTTGTTTGTTTGTTTTGTTTTCGTGAGGCAATTGGGGTTAAGTGACTTGCCCAGGGTCACACAGCTAGTTAAGTGGTAAGTGTCTGATGTCAGATTTGAACTCAGGTCCTCCAGACTCCAGGGCCGGTGCTCTATCCACTGCACCACCTAGCTGCCCCAACAGATAAGGAATCTAATAGAGAGAGCTGCAGTGAGTTAGTTGCCCAAGGTCACACAGCCAAGCTAACAGCAGAATGTCAGTCAGTCAATAAGCATTAATTAAGCACTTACTATGTGCTAAACACTGAGGATACAAAGAAAGGCAAAAGACAATACCTAGTACAGTATACTGCATTAAACACATAGGGAGGAGACACTAAGCAGAACCACTCCACCTAAATAATTGACTTTCCTTTATGCGGGTCACATTTGCCCAGAAAAACAGAACCAAACAAACAAAAGACCCAAGAAAGAATTTCATAAAGGCTGATTTTTAAAACCCCCTAAGAACCTCACCCAGTGACCACTTTAAGGCCTTCTCAGCCCATTAAGCTCATGTGTTCCATGCTGTGTAGTCGAGACATCCTGAAAACCTCTACTCGGAGAGCAGCATATTTTTGTTTGAACAAGTCTTTACGGCAGAGCCATTTGGACAGTCAGCAGGAACCATCATGATTTTTTTTCCTCCTTTTCTTTCTATCCCATTTTAAAGACAAAGCCGCTGTCTCGTGCTCTGAAAGCAGCCATACAAAAGCCAGGGCGCAGGTGTTGAAATGATGAGAGTGATAAAACAAAGACATTCTGGAGGCAATTAAGGCATCATGACGTGGGGCTAAATATAAGCCATGATGAGCATGGCTGCCCTCGGCAGGCTGAGAAAGGCCAAATCCGAACCGAGATTACAGGTCGTCAACACGGCCAGCTTAGATCCCTATTATCACTCAAGCTGCATTTGAGATGCACCTTGGCCACACTCGAAGGCCAGTGAAATGCATTTACAGTGGAAGGCAAAGTCTGGCGTCATTATTTCCAAAGGACTGCATGGAGCCTTTTGTTACGCTGAGGAGTAGCACATGTCACAGTGGAAAGAGCCAAGGAGGCCTATTTGTGCACCAGCTTTGACAGTGACTCCTGGCTCAGCCAACTACTTCCCAGGGTGAAACTTGGCCAAGTCGGTCTCTCTGGGGCTCATGTTTCCTCATTGGAGGGGATGGATTGATTGATCTCCCCTAATAGTAGGGGAACACGGGGGCAGCGAGGTGGTGCAGTGGATAGAGAACTGGCCCTGGATTCAGGAGGACCTGAGTTCAAATCCAACCTCAGACAAATGGGGAGACTAGGAGCATGCAGAGATACCCTATAACTGCTCATGGTCTTCTAGATTAGGTGCAGAGCCAGAACAAGAGGCATTCAAAAGGCTAGTGGACCAGAACCCATTCCTCCTTTTTGCAGACATCTTCCTATCAGGCAGCATTCAGGTGAGAGAAGAGAATCAATACTTGAAGAGAGAGACCTTTCCCATCAGGAATCCTGAATATGGGCCTAGGTTCTTTGTCTCTCTTGATTTAGGTAAAGAAAAATGGAGATTGGGATCTGGGAGTGGAGCCCAGGCCAGGTTTTTAAGTCAATCAAGCATAGAGGCATTAAAGAATAAGTAAGGAGGAGCCCATGGAATCCAGCCTATAGATAGCTAATATGGGTACTTATCCAGCAGGGATGCTGCATTGGGTCACTAACATGGTGGGACCAATGCTATGTAACTTACTCTCCTGAGAGAAGGAATGGTATAGAAAAGAGTGTGCCTCCCTGGTGTTGGGAGACAGGAAGAATGTTTACATTCCTATTCTTGCTAAATCCTAGAAGTAAATCCCTTGTTGTAAAAGCTAATCAAGGCCAATTGATTAAACAAAACTGGGACACTGGTCACTGATGGTTAATAGTAGGGGAACACGGGGGCAGCGAGGTGGCACAGTGGATAGAGAACTCTCTTTGGTGCCTCTCACTCAGGCACCAAAATGATTTTTTCTAAAACTTAGTTCTAAATCATGTCATTCCCTTGCTCTATTAGCTTCTGTAACTCCCTATCACTGCTAGACTCAAATAGAAGCTGTTCTGTTTGGAATTTTAAGCTTTTCACAAGTTGGTTCCAACCCCCCTTGGCAGCCTTATTATATATTACTCCTCTTTATGAATTCTGTGGCCTAAGCAAATGGTTCTTCTTGCTGTGCACCTCACACGTGACACTCCCACGTCCATGCCTTTGCAAAAACTGTTCCTCATGTTCTACTCCCTCATCACCTGCTCGTTTTAGTCAATAAACCTTCACTGACCATGTACTGTGTGCCAAGCATTGTGTGAAGCACTGGGGATTACAAAGAAATGCAAAAAAAATAATAATCCCTGCTCTCAAGAAGCTCCCAGCCTAATAAGAAGGGAGACAATATATAAACTGTGGATTACAAGGGATAGCTAGGTGGCACAGTGGATAGAGCTCCAAGCCAGGAGTCAGGAAGATTCATCTTCCTGTGTTCAAATCTAGCCTCAGACACTAGCTGTGTGACCCTGGGCAAGTCACTAGCCCTGTTTGCCTTAGTTTCCTCATCTGTAAAATGAGCTGGAGAAGGAAATGGCAAATCACTCCAGTATCTTTGCCAAGAAAACCCCAAATAGGGTCATGAAGAATTGGACACAACTGAAACCACTGAACAACAACAAACAAGATATAGATGGGAAAAATTGTGAAGATAATCAACAAAAGGAAGGTACTACAATTAAAAGGGATTGAGAAGGTGGTTGAGTGGGTAGAGCCCTGGGCCTAGAGACAGGAAGACAAGAGTTCAAATTCTGTCTAGGACATCTACTAGCTGTATGACCCTGGGCAAGTCACTTAGCTCTCATTGCTCCACCAAAAAAAAATTAATAATAGCTAATAACAATGATTGCTAGCATTTATATATCACTTTAAGATTTGTAAATCACTTTACAAATGTTTCATTCTATTCATTCATTCTATTCTATTATTCTATTCTATTCTATTCATTCATTCTATTATTATCCTCATCTTATAGATGAGGTCACTGAAGCAGAGGTTAAGTAACTTCCAGAGTCATACAGCTAGTAAATATCTGAGGCCAGATACATAGCTACACACATATATACATATATGCATACATACATACATACATATGTTGTTGTCCAGTCATGTCTGACTCTTCATGATCTCATTTGGCATTTTCTTGGCAAAGATACTGGAATAGTTTGACATTTCCTTCTCCAGCTCATTTTACAGATGAGAAAACTGAGGAAAACAGGGTTAAGTGACTTGTCCAGAATCACACAGCTCAGAAGTATCTGAGACTAGATTTGAACTGAGGAAGATGATTCTTTCTGACTCCAAGCCCAGCACTCTATCCCTCTATCCACCACACCACCTAGCTGCCCATTATACATACATACATACATCTCTGTGTATGTATACACACATATGTATGTACATATACATGTGTGTATGTGTGTATATATATATACATGTATACACAGACACATTCTACAGGTGAGAAAACAAAAAACAGTTAAGTGATCCAGGTCCCAGGGCCAATAAGAGTCAGGGCCTGGATTTAACTCACCTTCTTGACTCTAAAACCCTATTTCCATTATGCTACAATAGATTCTCAGTAGTAGAACCAATTCAATTCAATTCCCTTTAATTTTTAAAAATCTGGGGCGGCTAGGTGGCGCAGTGGATAGAGCACTGGCCCTGGAGTCAGGAGTACCTGAGTTCAAATCTGGCCTCAGACACTTAACACTTACTAGCTGTGTGACCCTGGGCAAGTCACTTAACCCCAATTGCCTCACTAAAAATAAATAAATAAATAAATAAATGAAAATTTAAAAAATAAAAAAATTTTTAAAAAGCTGAGCCATGAATTAAGGACCTTCTCAGGACAAGATATTGTGTTAGGTTGTTATTCATCTTTCCTTTTTGAAGAAGATCAATGACATCACAAGCGACGTCCTGACTTGACTTGCATGTAAGTAGGATTTAAATGAGGCAGAATTGCACAGTTTCTCTTTCTCAGTGGTAGGACGAAAGTCGGGATGACTGGCAATAGCCGGGATGGCCAGTGGATGATCTTGGCACCTTCAATGTCTGATCAAGTTCTAATTACTCCACAGCTCCTACTTCAGCTGCGTGGTGGCCACTGGAACAAATTGTTCCCATCTGCCCATTCCACCAGGGGAAGTCTTCAAAAGCTTGGGGTAGACATTCCCCTAACTCACCGATGGGTTTGAGGCCTCTCAGTTACCCTCAAACCGGTTAAGCCCATCTACTAAGATGCTTTTACTAGGGTATGGCCACTGTGCATTCTAGAGGTTCTTGGAGCCACAGGCGAGAGTTGGGTGAATCAAGTAGACCCTAAATGTGGATGAGTAGCCCTCACACTGGAAGCGCTAGTCCTTCTGAAACACCCCATACACCCCATTGCACTAGGTGCTGGACATGAAAAGATATGAACAAAATTGTTCCTGTCCTCAAGGAGTTCACGTTCTACTAGGCCAAAATAATAACTCAAATGTCTATAGTATTTTAAGACATTTTCCAGAAAACAACCTTATTTTCGGGTTTTGAGGGGCTTAGGGAGGCATTAGATCTGTGATGTGATGATTTCTTCAGCAGAGGAAACTTCTCAGAGAAAATTCTATCTACAATGCAAATGAACAAGTCCTCTGTTATAAATATATGTGTGTATATATATGTATATATAAAAATACATATTATAATGTATGCATATACACATACACATACACATACACATACACATACATATACATATACATATACATTTACATATACATATACAATCTCACAGAGTTGCTAGTTAAGTGATTTGCCCATGCAATCACAGCCAGTAGGTGCCAGAGACTAGACTTAAATCCAGGTATTTCTGATTCCAAGGCCTGTCTCTTTCCTATTTGATCACACTGTCTCTCCACTTCAATTGGAATAATCTTCCTTTCTCAGTTAAGAAGACAGTAGCTCAAAGAAGTCACATGACCTGACCAAGATCACACAATCACTAGTGTTCCATTGATTTGGGGGGGGGGGGGCGGCGCACGGGCAGGGCAATGAGGGTTAAGTGACTTGCCCAGAGTCACACAGCTAGTATGTGTCAAGTGTCTGAGGCTGGATTTGAACTCAGGTCCTCCTGAATCCAGAGCCAATGCTTATCCACTGTGCCACCTAGCTGCCCCTCAATTGATTCTTTAGAAGAAAAAAAATCTGAGTATTACATTCATAGTCAATTTACAAACCCTCTATCCTATGTCCCTGCCCCAAACCCAAGGAACTCCCCACTTTTTCCTCCCTCAATTCTAGGTTCCATATTATTAACTTTCTTTCCCTTCCAATTCCAAGTTCCAGGTTCCTCCCTCAATTCCTGGTTCTGTATTTATTAACTTTCTTTCTCTTCCAAAGTGGCTAATATGTATTTTAACCTCTCCCCCACCCCACCCCCTCTGATGGCATGTTTTAGGGTCAGACACAAAGTATAGCCTGTTTCTAGAGCCCAATTCCTCCAGAGGAGGAATTCTGGATTTCTAGAGGATCTGACCCCAGTGAGACTTTACTAATACTTTTATTTTGCTGTTATACGAGTTTGAATAGACCTATCCATATCAATGCAGAGGACGTCAAAATCAAAATGGAAAATTGTGGGGTATTAGCCCAATCTGTTCACAAAATTCCATAAAGACATAATAAATGCTTGTTGACTGATTGCCTGACATTCATTCCCCCTCCTCCCAAAATAGGTTTCCAGTAAAAACCCATCATTGAAATGCTCAGGTCTTAGTCTATGAGTAAAATGACCTGAGCTAAATAACTCCAGATTCTAATGAAAATAGCTAGAGCAATGTCCCAGACCTAATTTCCGGGAATTGACCAAGGGCATGTTAACAAATAAAGGTCATGAGGCCGCAAGGTTCTGCATAGTAGAAAGCACTAATCGAGCTCAAATCCTGTTTCTGCTATTTACTCCCTTACATTATCTTGGTCAAGTGACTTAACCTTCATGAGTCTCTATTTCCTCATCTGTAAAATGAGAAGGTTCAACTGGGATTCTTTCCAGTTCTGGGTGATACAATGGAGAGAGTGCTAGACTTGGGGTCAGCAAGACCTGAATTCAAATCCATCCTCAGACACTTACTAGCTTGTGACCCTGGGCAAATCCCTTAACCTCTCAGTTTAGTTTCTTCATTTGTAAAATGAAGATTGCGAGGATAAAATGAGATTTTTTGCAAAGTGCTTCGCAAAGCTTAAAGTGCTACATAAATGCTAGTTGTTGTTGTTGTTATTATTATTATTATTTTGGTGATCCCACCATAAGAATGAAGAGAGAACAGATACAATTATTCCACTCATGCAGCTCATGTGCTGTTGTTGTTTCTAAACCAGTAAATAATATATTTCTTGAACTTTCACCAAAAACTACATGCCATGCAAATTGGCTATATACTATCTTGGCTAAAAGAAGGGCCCAGATCCCATTTAGGGGTTTTCTATAGACCTGAATTTTATTGAGTTGGCAACAACTAGGCCCCAGTATTTTAAGGATTAAGCCTTCTGGGCCATGAATATCAGCTGCCTTGCTTGTGTAAAGTCAAGTCTGGCAGGATGACAGCCAGAAGCAAAGAGAAGATGCTTTCAGGCAATTGTTTTGTTCCAAACTGATGACATCTCAGCTGCGGCCTTTATCTGGAACCAACTGTATAACAAGTGGTGACGTGGGCAGCTCCATCCAAAGGCTGTTTCCCCTTTAGCCAGAATTCAAAGGCTGTGTCTTGGGCTTCTATTTCTTTTTCCATTTAAATACTGGCTACGGGGCACGTATTTAACAAATCCTTAACTTTCCACCTGCATCTCCCAGGAGGAAACCTGCCCTGAACATCCTTTGGTTCAAATCCATTGAAATCTTTAATCAGACATTCAGATGGAAGGAAAAGCCCTGAGAGAAGCTGCAGTCAGTTGGCTGGGGCTCACCCAAAATTCAAGTGTTGCCAATTTTCACCCAAAGCATCTGTTAAAATGGATGCTTCCCACCTCTTAAAGCTTCTGGTTGCTACCCAGAGCCACTTGGAGAACAGGTTTGAGGGTCCCTGGGGACTTAAGCTCTCCAACATTCTATCTCTGATCTGGTCTTTTCTCCTGGGTGGCCTCCTTCTGCTTAATCAGCATGGTATAGTTTGGGGATGGTGGGGGTGAGTGGAATTGAGTTTGAAGCTGGGTCTGCTGCATTCTCCCCGGGTAACCCAAGACAAATCATTTAACCTCTCTGGGTTTCAGTTCTCTACCTGGAAAATGAGGGGGCTGGACTAAATGGTCATGAATTCCTGTTTGGATATAATGATCTCTGGCAAGGTATTGGTTGCCACAAATCCCAGGGGTTTTGTGGCCAGCAAACATCTTTCCAGGGGTTTTTAACACTATAGTGATGGGTCACGGGATTTAGAGAGGGAAGAGCCCTCAGAAATGGGTCTACTTCAATGCCCTCATTTTCACAACTGATGGAACAAAAAGCCAGAGAGAAATGACTCACCCAGGGTCACATGTAGGAATTAAGCAGTAGAGTCATTATTGGAACCGAGGTCTTTTGCTTGCTACTTTAGAACCTGCTTTTGCAAGGGAACCACACTGCCCCTCTCCCTATTGTACTCTGCTGCAGGTGGCAACATAAGAAAAAAAAGACCACATTCATGCAGGGGTCAAGGTTTGGAAGGGATAAATAGATGGGCAACCATCTATTTGCCTGGTCATCATACTCATGGAAAGGGACCAAATTCATGCAATTCCTTACTAGTATTTTGAGGCATTAAAGCACATCCTTCCCTGGACCCCAACCCTTCCGAAGGCCCCTTATGCTTCTTACATTAGCACACATTTGAAATCATTAAATTCTAAGGAGCCTTTACTGGTCACCTGACCCAGATGGGATTCCCATCTGGAAGGGGCCTCCAAAATCAGCCCATTCAACCTCCTCATTACATAGGTGAATAAGCTATGGTCTAAAAAGGTGAACTGATTTCCCCCTCATCCCTGTCTTTTAGAGTAGTCTTCATCTGCTTGAGCAAAAATCCCTTCTCTATAGCTATCTCTTCCCACATTCTCATTCCTATCCAGCCCAGTCTAATTCTTCTCCAATTCCTGGTCTACTTTAACCCCACCCTTCCCATTAGGACTATAGGATCATCTTCTAAATCGCTCTCCATCATCTAGAACTCCACAATTTCTGGATATTTCCTGAAGACACCCTCTTCAGTGCTGACTGTTCCTTCTCTAAGGCCATCCCTAACCCCCCACCCAATACCAAGAAGAGTTCATATTCTTCTTACCTAATAAATGTTGGTTGCTTGATTGCAAGTTCAAGATCTTGGAGGTGGAACATTTTGGCATAAGTTCTAAAGTGTGAACACCTGCCAGTGTCACTCCCAGATCCTCCCTCTGTCCATAACCTGGCACCCTCCAGGGAAGTCAAAGTATTAGAAAAAATAGAAGGACCTTTTCATTCCCCTCAACCTACTCAAAGATCTAGCCACAATGACCTTCTTACTGTTCTTCCCATACAATCTACTGCATCTCAGGCCATCGCCAGCCATCCTGACTTTTGTTTTGCCCTTGGATTGAACACACTTGGTGTCAAGGAGAGCAGCTCCAGATCATTTTAATAACCCCACCCAAATGTCCCCAAAGAAGCACAGGGGGCCCAAGGTACCACTGAGAGTAAACACTACAGGCTCTTCTGTAGGGGGTGCTGATGAAGAAGGAAAGCACAAGACTCAAGTAGAGAGGTGGGAAGGACACCTTTACCCCAACCCAACCTGATATTGAGAATGGAAATCTGATTGGAAGATGAGAAGGGCTTCTTGGGCAAGCTTCCATGAGGTCAGAAATTAGGTGAAACTGTAGTGCCTGCAGGGAGCCCTTATATGGCCCTGTGTTAAATTCAGATGCAAGGAGGTTCCATGTCTCCAGTCAAGACAAGGGACTTCTAGAGCATCCTCCTGCCTCTTCCCCAATCCTCTATAGTCCTCAGACCTCTGAAGAAGACCGAGGAGCTATATTTAGAGACACAACTTCCTAGGCACTGCAAAAAATGGTCATTCATATTTAGACATTTTCGTCCTTATGAAAACATTTTTCCCAGTAGATTGTGAGCTCCTGCAGAGTATGACCTTTCACCTTTCTTTGTCTCTCCACACAGTTCCTGACACATCATAGGTGCTTAATAAATGTTTCTTTGGTTAAAATTGATTGACAATGGAGAAATTAGAGCTTGAGAAGACATTGAAGACATCAAGGTCATCACTGCATCTCAGGCCACTGAACTTCGACGACTGGAGACTTTGGGCAGCTCTGCCTCATTTAAATCCAATTCACAAGCCAGCTAGGTGGTGCAGTGGATAGAGCTCTGGCCTTGGATTCAGGAGGACCTAAGTTCAAATCTGGTCTCAGACACTTGACACTTACTAGCTGTGTGACCCCGGGCAAGTCACTTAACCCCAATTGCCCCACCAAAATAAATAAACAAACAAATAAATAAATAGATGCAATTCATGAGCAAGTCATCATCCTATGATGTCATTGGTCCTCTTTGAAAATAAAGGATGAACAAGAACAATGCCACGATGCTGTATCTTCCAATGTCATGCCATTTCAGCAGCGCATGCTAGGCATGCCCTCTCTCCTTATCTGCTCCTCCTGGCCTCCCTGGTTTCCTTCAAGACTCAGCTCAACTTTCCTGATTCTCTCTGCTGCTAATGCCTCTCATATAAGATTACTTTCTACTGTCTATATCTCATATGTATAGAGTTATTTGTACCTTCTGTCTCCCATTAGAATGTGAGTTCCTTAAGAACAGAAACCAAATTTTTGCCTTTCTTTGTATCTTCAGCACTTACCATAATGCCTGGCAGATATTAAATGCTTAATAAATGCTTGCTGATCGACACTAATACTTCAAACTCAATATGTCCAAAACTTAATTTATCATTTCCCTGATAACTTCTTTATTTTTGTTGATGGCACCACTAGCATCCCAGTTATTCAACCTTGAACCCTCAGATTCATATTCCGGGTCCCTCACCTCCCCACATTCCACTTAGTTGCCAAATATCAAATCTTCCATGATATTTATTGCATCCATCTCTTCCTTTCTAATTGACGGCAATCATTCTAGTTCAGGCCCTCATCTCCTCTCCCCGAAACAGTTTTAATGGTCCACAAACTGTCTCCTGTTGCCCATCTATTTACCCTTTTCAAACATTTCATACTCCAGACCACTGCCTAAAAAACTTCCTAATATACTTATTGCTATTATGATGCCACCTCTTTACTCAAAAAACGTCAGTGGCTCCTTGTCCCTGTTGCCATTCAAGTCCTGCACAATATGGCTCCAAGACTACCATTCCAGTGTTATCCCATGGTACTTGATTCAGCCAAACTGATCTCTCTATTCACTGGCTTTAACCTCTCCAAAATCCAGAGTTTTGCTCATGGCTTTTCCCTGAACTTTACATGCATGCACACGTACACACAGATACAACACATACCTCTATACCTGCCTCAGTCTAGTAAATTCCTTCCTTTATTTCCAAGGCTCAACTCAGATACCATTTTCTTCCCAAAGCCTCCTCTGAGCTCTATACTTCCCATGAAATTGAATTATTTGTCCACAAATCTCTCAAAGCACTTTGCTGAGTCCTATGCGTTTATTGTTCAGTCTCCCTTATATCTTATCTGCATACACTTCTTTTCTCCATTGGACTCCAGAATAACAGAATTGGCAACATATCTCTCTTCTTCTCCCTACAGCAGAGTACATATAAAATGTTTGTCAAACCGAAGCCGATTTGAGAATGTTAAGGGAATGGGAAAGACAAGACCATAAGGATATCCTGATGGAGCTTGGGGAGAGAGGTGAAGGACAGGCTGGGGCTGACATTGCTCCTTCATACCTAGGATCTTCACCCACAGCTCCAAAAACTCCTCTAACATCATGTGAAAACAAGAAGAAATAACTCTTTCTTCCCAATGAATGTTTATTCCTCTGCAATATACTAGGCTTGGGTATCATTCTTTTTTTTTAATCTTGAATCCTAGAAATTCTTTACATTCTCACCTTAAGAAGGAAAGCTCCAAGTCGGTTCCATGGCCCAACTCAACCTCTGTGGCTCCCACCTACTCAACTCCTGTTGACTTCTTCCAAAGTCACAGCTTCTGTCTATATACTGCCTACTGTAAAGAATTAATTGTTATTTGAGGTTTTTATGCCACAGTGCACACTGGCCTGGGGCTCCACAAACAGAACGGTGCTCCACCCACTGGTTGTAGCCGTTGCCAGGGCTCTGGCACCTCACGTCATCACCACCTCGAATGCCCAATTCTCCTCCCCCAAACCTAGAAACTCCCCACACAGCCCCAGCCAATGGGATGGCTGCTCAGACAGTCACATGACTGCCCTCACTAGGCTTCCAATCATTATAATTTTGCCAGGCCCATGTAGGCAACGGCTACAACCAGTGGGTGGAGCACCGTGCGGTTTGCGGAGCCCCAGGCCAGTGCGCGCTGAGGCATAAAAACCCCAAATAACAATTAATTCTTTACACTACTTTCCTCCCTGTCTCACTCAACCTTCATACCTCCCTCCTCTTCGTCTTGCTGCAATGAACCACTATACAATATTTTCCTCTCAGGTCACAGCTGTTGCTAGTGCCCCATTCTCCGCCTCTTCTCCCTTCCTTTCCCCACTCAATACTCATGTCTTCCTCTCTCCAGGAACTACTTCTCCCCTATGCCTCCCTGCCAGACCATGGATGGTGCTCCAGCCCACCCACTCTCTTCTTCCACATTCCTCTTTCCCCCTGCTCTCTTCTTCCATGTTTTATTCAGGCTACAGCTACAGTGCCCATCCAGGGCACCCTCTCTCCCTTCCTGCCCCACTCAGCCCATGTGCCTCCCTTCCAGACTATGTTGCTGCAGATGCTGCTGCAACTGGCCTCCTCCTCATTCCCTTCCTCCTTCCTTCGATGTAGCCACCTTGCTTCTTTCTTGTTTTTGTATCTTGTCTCACCAGCAAATCTAATTAGCCAATTTAGTTCTGCTGCGGCAGAAGGCCAAGTCATAATAGGAAACAGAGCGAGTGGCCTTCCTTGCTCCCACTACAGATGCCTGAGAGACCTCTGAATACCCCACTAAGGCTGAGAAACCTATGAGGTCCAGAGAGATTGATGCAGACTCTTGTTGAAATGCAAAGTAATGGGGCCTTCCTGACTGTGTTTTCTCCGTCTCCTCTGCCTGGTGGTCATCATTAATATCCCAGCCCCTAACTGCAGGTGTACCCCCAACCTGTCATAAGCCCCCACCTATCTTCTCTCTCTGCATTCTCTCTCTTGGGGATCTTGAAAGCTCCCATGGGCTTAATTATCATCTCTATACAGATGGTTCCCAGAGCTGTATATCTCCGAGTTCCTATCCTCCTTCATCAACTGCCTGTTGGTTATTTCAGATCAAATTCCCAGAGGCATCTCAAGTTTAAAATGTCTAGATCAGAGCTCACTGTCTTTTCCCACTTCTGAGTTTCTTTTAATGGTGCCACCATCTTTCTGGTCACCCAGCTTTGCAATTTCAGCGTCATCCTTGACTTCTCACTCCTCCTTACTCCATATGTCCAAGCAATTGTCAAATTTCATATCATTCCTACCCCTGTGATATCTCTTGTGTCCATCCCCTTCTCTCTACTTACATAGTCTTACTTACACCTCTGTTCAGGTAGGTCTTCATCAACTCTCACCTGCATTATTAAAAAAGCCACTTTTACTAGTGAACTGAGCAGAACCAGGAGAATATTGGACACAGTAACAGCAATATTGTTTTTGTATATATGCACAATCATGTTAAACATATTTCCACATCAGTCATGTTGTAAAAGAAGAATCAGAACAAAAGGGAAAAATGTCAAGAAAGAAAAAAAAACTAAAAAAATGAAAATAGTATGGCTCAATCTGCATTCAGATTCCATAGTTCTTTTTCTGGATGTGGAGAGCATTTTCCATCATGAGTCTTTTGGAATTGTCTTGGATCATTGTATTGCTGAGAAGAGACAAGTCAATCATGGCTGATCATCACACAATGTTTCAGTGATAGCAATATTGTAATGATGATCAATTATAAAAGATTCAACTACTCTAATCAAGACAATGATTCAGGACCATTCCAAAGAACTCATGATAAAAGGTGCTCTCCACCTCCAGTGAAAGAACTGATGAAGTCTGAGTGCAGATTGAAGCATACTTTTTTCACTTAATTTTTCTTGTTGTCTTATTTGGTTGTTTGCAACACGGCTAATGTGGAAATGTGTTTTGCATAATTTCACATGTATAATTTATGTCACATTGCTTGCCTTCTCACTGAAGAAGAGGGAGAGAATTCAGAATTCAAAATTTTTTTAAATGAATGTTAAAAAATATTCAAAAAAAAAGAAAAGAAAAAGCCTCCTACCATGCCCCAAGTCTCTCCCCATTCCAATCCACCCTCCACATAGCTGCCAAATTGGCATTCCTAAATCATGCATCTGACCATGTCATTCTACTGCTTAAATAATTCAGTAATTGAGCGCCCAATTAGCTCTAGGATCAAATACTGTTTGGCATATAAAGCCTTTCATAATCTGTCTCCAACCTATCTTTCCAGCCTTATGTATATGCCCCTTCTGTGGAAGAGACAGTGTCTACTAGGGTCCTGTCAGGGAGGTCGGGCTGACTTTTTCTAAGGCCCTACTCCATGTTAGATAAGACAGACTAGGTTTGAACTTTAAAAGGTATGAAAACCACCCTCAAGATGAAGTTCCCAAAGCATCAAGGCTTGAATTCCTGACATGGGTGGTCTAAATACAAAAGCCTGAACAGTCAGAAGCTGTTCCCTTGGTCACCATGGTGAATGCTGAGTCAAGGAAGCTTTGACCAACTGATTCAATGCTGTAGCCTTGCCGAATATCCTTTCCACACCATGGCTAAGTAAATTTCCCTTTGTTAGCTATTAGATGATCTGTGAATATCTCATGTCATTCCAATCCCCAAACTGAATCACCAGAGCAGCCTGCATTGGACCTGACCTTTATAAACTCTTTGCAGACTGACCTATTTGGTCTTCTTACCGTCCCTCACACAGAACACTCTGTATCCAGCCCCAGTGTCTTTACCCAAGATCCCCCATGCCTAGAATGCACACGCTTCTCACCACCACCTCTTAAAATCTCCTACTTTCATTCTGGCTCAGGTCAAACATCACCTTCTACATGAAGCCTTTCTGGATTCCCCCAGCTGCTAGTGACCTCTTTGGCACCCTCTAATTACCTTGTATTTATTTTGTTAGAATTATCTACACAAAGGTTCTCTCCTCCAGTCAAATGAAAGAACATGGATTCCTTGAGTACAGATGGGTTAATTTTTGTCTTTGTAAACCCAGAACCAAATATGGTGTCTGGCACTTATAGGCACTCAAATTGTCCACTGATTATTTTACATTTATTATCTCATTCGTGTGGTCAAGGAATTATTTTGAAGATGAAGAAACTGAGGCCCAGAAAGGTTGAGAAGGGAGAATATTCAGGTCTAGAAATCAAATCATGTGCTCAGAATGGGTTCAGACATTGAAGTAATTCTACTGTGTGACAGTCACATTCATTGCTAGGCATTTCCTCTGGATGATTTTGTCTCTAATTAACTCAAATTTCATTCTTTTTTTTTTTTTACCTACTTACCAGTAATAAGCCAGCAGCCTCAATCCCTCCCTTCAATTTCTTTTGATACAATAAAGCTTCGCAGAATTTCCCTCATGGCTTTTGGGCTGAGAGTTTGATTTTTTTGGTGTTTAATTTTTCTTCCCCTCCCTCCCTTCTTTTGACTCGAGCTATAGAAATCACCTGACTGAAAATTACAGGAAAAGGAATCTTTTTCACACATGAAAGGAAATGTTCAGAAAGCCAGGAATATCAACCAGAGCTTAATTACAGCCTTTTACCAAGGAATCTGTGCAAAAATTTAAATTGCTGCTCAA
This sequence comes from Dromiciops gliroides, assembly GCF_019393635.1. NCBI lineage: Eukaryota > Metazoa > Chordata > Mammalia > Microbiotheria > Microbiotheriidae > Dromiciops > Dromiciops gliroides. The sequence continues at coordinate 547,053,794 of NC_057861.1, read as the reverse complement.
CCTCACTTCTGTGATGAAATGTTTGGAAACAAGATAATGGGTCAGGTTTCAGCATTTGGGATGGGAGCTGTTTCTGTTATTTAAGAATGAAAAGCCCCAGAATTCTGTGGGTTTGGGTCCAGTAGTGATGTAGATTTTCCCATATACCCACCAATTCACACAATTTTTCCCAGACCATACCCCATATCTATAATATACTAACTTTTTCTCAGGGGCCTGAGAAGCTTCCCTATCAGTCATCATAGGAGATCCCGAAACCCTGCCTTCTCTTTTTCTTTTTCTTTTCGGGGCCATGCGGGTTAAGTGACTTGCCCAGGGTCACACAGCTAGTAAGTGTAAAGTGTCTGAGGCCGGATTTGAACTCAGGTACTCCTGAATCCAAGGTTGGTGCTTTATCCACTGCATCACCTAGCTGCCCCCAATCCTGCTTTCTTAAAGGAGGTTTCTTGTACTAAAAAAAAAGTTCACATCACCTAGTGTGGATGGAATAAGGGGAGAATGTGGACAGAAAAAGGCAACACAGTTAAGGTGATGTCCCTTCTAGAGAGGTCACCAGGGTTGAGCCAGGCCCAGGCAGAGAGGAGCTCACCTGGGGCCCAGAAATAGTATTGGCTAGGAAGCTCCAAAGGAGTTCATAATCTTTTTGTACATCCTTACCCTCTTTGGCAGTCCAGTGAACCCTATGGACCCAATAATGATTTTAAATGCAAAAATAAAATATATGGGATACAAATGAAATATTTTTTAAAATCAGTTGATGCATCTCAGATTAAGAAATCCTGCTCTAGGGGCAGCTAGGTGGTGCAGTAAATAGAGCACCGGCCATGGATTCAGGAGGACCCAAGTTCAAATCCGGCCTCAGATACTTAACACGTACTAGCTGTGTGACCCTGGGCAAGTCACTTAACCCCAATTGCCACACCAAAAAAAAAAAAAAAAGAAAAGAAAAGAATTCCTGTTCTAGGAGCATCCCTATTTTGGCTAATTTTTCTGTCTAACTAGGTACTCTGTTAAAAACTAAACTAGTAACTCAATTGTTTCTAAACTGCTAAAGGAATACAAGTGAAATCCTGGGTCAAAGCCCTTGTCACTCTACCCTAGTTTCATTTATCATCTCTCTATTTAAATACTCAATAGCCTTAATTCATAATGGGTTCGTAAGATTCTGAGTTAGAAGGTATCCCAGAGATCACCTAGCCTAACCCCTTTAATTTTACATTTTACTGAGACTCAGAGATATTAAACATTTCCCCTCTACTTACAATTTGTACTTAGCCCTTTGCTGATTATTTATATGTCTATTTTTCCGTGTATTTAGTCCCTATAACTTTTCAATGTTTCATCCTGTCATCCTCATATCCTTTTTAGATTTACTCATACGGGTGCTTTCTGTCTTCATCTGAAAGTTTTCCTACATCAGGGACCTCTTCTTACCTTAATCTGTATGGTCCAGGGCCTGCAGCAATAGGAACTTAAATGTTTTTGGCTGACTGGTTCATCAATTAGCTAAAGACCTCTTGGGTGGTAGGCACAGAGGATAACCAGTACATAAAATAATACCTGATATTTATATAATGATTTACAGTTTGCAAAGCTTTTAGTTTTGAGCTTTACAAGTATTCTGTAACATCGGTAGGTACCACAGATATCGTCATTATTCTCATTTTACAGATGTGAAACATTAGGCCAAGAGAGATCCAGTGACCAACTAACCCATGGTCACAGAGCGAGAGAGAGAGAGAGGAGAAAGAGAGAGAGAGAGAGAGAGAGAGAGAGAGAGAGAGAGAGAGAGAGAGAGAGAGAGAGAGAGGAGATATAAACTCATGTCTTCCTAAAGTCCAGGATTCTATCCACTATGCAATAAATAAGCATCTTGAGAGATGCAATCGTGCTCACAGAACAAAAAAGTTTTACTTGCTTTCCAGGTCCTTTCCATTCACCAATGGAGAAGCACTGGCCTAAGAGTCAGAATGTTTATGGGTTTGAGTTCCAGCTTCAACTGTATTCATGTCATATGGGATTGTTCTGAGACTCTAGTGAGAAAATGCATAGGAAAGGCGTGGCAAACTTTAAAGCATTATATCAGTGCCAAGGATGATGATGATAAGTTTTCCATGTTGCTTCTCTATTTGCCCCCTCAGGAGTCTCAATCAATGAACTAGTCATCCGAAAGCTTTATGATCTTATCTGGCCCACAGACTAGGGAAGGGCCAGACAAATAGTAAGAACGAATGTAAGGGACTCTTATTATTCTATAAGAGACAATGGATTTGAAGGATTAATTAAAAGAAGTATGGAAAGATTTATATGAACTGATGCAGTATGGAGCAAGCAGAACCAGGTAAACAATATATATACAATCTCTACAGTGATATAAATGGAAAATACAGTAACAACAACAAAAGCCAAAACACTGTGCCATTATAATGACAAAACAACCCCCCAAAAAGAAACCCCAAAAGGCTATATGAAAAAAAATGTACCTTCCTGCATTAGAAAAGTAGGGGACTATGGGTATGGAAAATTGCAATTACTATCAAATGCAGTTGAAGAGTTGGCTAGTTTTGTTGAATTGCTTTATTTTTTTAAAAAAACTTTTTAAAAAAATTCTTTTATAAGAGATGACTTGATGAGTAGACTATATTTGGAAATGGGAGTTTGTTAGTTTTGTTGAATTGTTTTTTTCTTAAATTTCTTTTTGTATTTTGTTACAAGAGAGGACTTGATATGTAGGATATATTTGGAAATGGGGGTGATGTAAAAATAAACAATATCCAAACAAATTTTTTTATAAATTAAGATCTTATTAAGGTAGGCCCTGGGCTGGCAGCTGTTAGTCAGTCAATTAACTGATCAAGTTAATCTGAAAAGGTCCCTGTTGCCTTAGGATTTCTTTCAGATTTATTTTTCTAAAAAATGGCATGGATGAACATATGAAGGTCATGGAAGGGAACAAGACAGGCAATGAGGCTTAAGTGACTTGCCCAGGGTCACACAGCTAGTAAGTGTCAAGTGTCTGAGATTAGATTTGAACTCAGGTTCTCCTGAATCCAGGGTTGGTGCTTTATCCACTGCAGCACCACCTAGCTGCCCCCACAACATATATTATAAGCACTACTGTTGAAGCACCATCTTCAGTAAGATCATTTAAAGTATAAATATATATTTAAAAGAAGCTTATTAAGACAAATAAACAGTGGGTAGGCCTGGTGTCTTGGCTTAGTTCCTTTTCAAGCTTGACCCCATTTAGAAGGAAGGAAATAGGCATTTATTAAGTACTTACTACATAGCCAGACACTGTGCTAAGAATTTTACAAATATTAATTCGTTTGATCCTTGCAACAACCCTGGGAAAGAGGTGCTATTATTATTATCCCATTTTACAGTAGAGGAAACTCAGGCAAGCAGAGGTCAGGTGACTTGCCCAGGGTCACACAGCTAGTAAGTATCTGAGGCTGAATTTGAACTCAAGTCTTTCTGACTCCAGGCCCAGCACTCTATCCACTGCATCACCTAGCTACCTCTGCTTGAGCAACATGGCTTTAATATAGGCACAAGATAGTAAGTTAGAGGCATTGGAGTCTGACAAACTGACCCTGGATTTTTAGAAGGGTATCCTGGGGCTGAGGGCATGCCCATACTTCCACAGGTAAGTAGTAACAACAGCAGAAGCATCTTGCATTCATAATGGCTCACACATTGTTACATGCATTGTCCTCTTGATTCTCACAATAACTCTGTGAGGTAGGGCCATTATACGGATGAGAAAACTGAGACCCTCAGAGGTTAAATGACTTGTCCAAGGTCACACAACCAAGATATGGTGGAAGAGCTAAGATATCATGGCTCAGTGGAAAGGGTCCAGAACCAGGAATCATCGGACCCGAGTTCTGATCGTGCCATGCCTCTGTCACTCAGTGACCTTGGGCAAGTCTCTGGACCTCGTGGTTGCCCTTATCTGTAAAAGGAGGAGGTTGGATTAGGCAACTTCTAAGGTCTCTTCCACATCAAATCCAGGCCTTTTCTCCCCATTGTCTTAGTTGTTTGATTCTAACTACATCAATATTTTATGATGGTTTTCTATATAAGTTGTAGCAGCATGTGAAAATGATAAGGTGTGCTGGAACGACTCTTCCCTGGGTAGTGAAGCAGGTCAGGGTTTGTGAGGCTGCTCTACCACATCATAGGGACAGTGGGTCCTTATACACCAAGTTGTATCACACATGGTATAGTAGAAAGAAAAAACCATTTACTCTGGACTCAGGAGTACTGAGTTCAAATCTCATCTCAGATGCTCACTATCTGTGTATCCTCAGGCAATTCACTAAACCATTCTGGGCCTCAGTTTTCCTCATCTGTAAAATGGGTAGGTTGGGCTAGAGAGCTCCTGAGGTCTCCTCCCAGTTCAGAAGCTATGATCTTACGATCTTCTCCAAGTTAGAAGCTGGCTGCCCTCTGAAGACGCTGACCCTGAGCAAGGGCAAAGGTGAAAATGGGGACCCAGGAGAGGCTCTGAGATGAGGCCACCTACCTGTAAATACGAGGCTAGCATTTTCAAGTTCTTCCTGTGGGACCTTGAAACTGAAAGACTCATTGTAGAAGGGATCAATTGTCCCTCTCATAAAGGAAGTCTTCTTGGTCTTCACCAGTTTGAGTCCGTGTACCAGCTGGACCTTCACAAAGGGGTCTGGGGAGAGAGGTACAGAGCAGACACAGAATGTCAGAGCCACAGGGAGGCTTGGAGATCCTCTAGGAAAAGAGAGGGGGAGTGAATTGCCAGATGTAATCATTGCACAGTAGTGCTTAATAACAGCTGCTTAATAAATGCTCTTCCTCCCTCCTTTCCCCACCCTCTTCCCAAAATAATTTTGTTGCTCAGTCATGTCCGACTCTTCGTGACACCATTGGGGATTTTCTCAGCAGAGATACTAGAGGGGTTTGCCATTTCCCTCTCCAGATCATTCTACACATGAGGAAACTGAGGCCAACAAGGAGAAGTGACATGCCCAGGATCACACAGCTGCTAAGTGTCTGAGGTCAGATTTGAACTCATGAAGCTGAGTCTTCCTGATTCTAAGCCCCGTGCTTAATAGATGCCTAATAAATGTTCCTCCTCCCCACCCTCCCCACCCTCCCCACCCTCTTCCCAACATCATGAAGTCAACTAATGGCAGAACCAGGACTGGAACCTAAGACTCGTGACTCCCAATTCAGGCTCTTCTGCCAAGGGCATAAGCTGGGCCTTGTGGGGAAAACAGGATTCAGATAGGTAGAAATGGAAAGGGAATACCCTGAAGGAGCCAAAAATGGCTTGTGAGAATATAGAGGCAGGAGGGGGCATATCAACCCTAGGAAATATTTCAGTGGAAATACAACATACATAACTCCCAAATGAGAAACTCATTCTACTGACGGAGGTCAGGGCTTTATCTGCAATTGATGGTCTTGGAGAGTTTGCCTGTTGCACTGAATATGGATCCCTCCATTCTTTTTGTTTGTTTGTTTGTTTGTGGGGCAATGAGGGTTAAGTGACTTGCCCAGGATCACACAGCTAGTAAGTGTCAAGTGTCTGAGGCTGGATTTGAACTCAGGCCCTCCTGAATCCAGGCCCAGTGCTTTATCCACTGTGCTACCTAGCTGCCCCCATGAATATGGATCCCTTCTACATCGTGACTTTCCCCATCACAATTTTAATATAGCTTGAGTCAACATAAGAAATTAAATGGGGATTTAGGGGGAATTTTGTAGAAGTAGCAGGCGGCACCCAAAGGCCAGCAGATGACACAGAAAAAGTTTAGAAACTCAGAAATGCATAAAATATATGTATTGAATTGTACAGTATGAACATATTTTATCTTTTAATGCCATAGTAATTCAGACTTCTTCTCTGGTATGAAGGGAGGGTCAAAAATTTTTACAAGAATTTTTCAGATCATGGCTAACTGCTTTGATGTGGAAGGGATAACTGTAGTTAAGTGACTTGCCCAGGGTCACTCAGCCAGTCTGTGTCAGAAACAAGACTTTAATCTGGCTCTCTATCTACTACCTAGCCCGCCTCTCTAACAATGAGCAGCAGTATGAAATAAGGCTAGAAAAGTGGGTTGAAGTTAGACTATGCAGGATCTTAAATGCCAGGCTAAGGAGCCTGCATTTTATCCTTGAAGCAATCAATAGGGAGCCCCTGATGGTTTTTGAGTAAGGGAATTAGTAGACAGACCTGTGCTTTAGGAAGGTTACTTGGGTAGCTGTGTAAAAGAGATGGGTTGAAGAGAGAAAAAGGAAGAGCCTAACATCATAAAACCTAAGTTATTAAAATTGCCCTTGAGAGGTAAAGAGGGACCCAATTGGAGTGGTGGTGGGGAAAGGAGACAAGAAAGACTGATAAGAGATATATTACAGAGGGAGAATTGACAAGAGTGATAACTGATTGGATTGAAAAAAGGAAGTAAAGGAGAGTGAAAATTCCAAGATAACTGAGTTTTTGAAGGATGAGAAGCTGGGATGATAGTGGTACCATCCACAGATATAGGGAGACTAGAAGGAAGAGTAAGTTTTGGAGGGAAGATTAGTTCTGATCAAGCCCGTTATCTCATTTGACCCTTACAGCTCTGTGTGAAGTAGGTAGAGCAGGTATTACCCCCATTTTACAGATAAGAAAACCTGCCTCCACTGAAGTGAAATGACTTGCCCAAAGTTAGTAAAAAGCCAGAACAAGAATCTCCAGACAGTGCTTTTTATGAGGAAGCATGATATGATAGTTAGTATGTTGGATTTGAAGCCAGGAAGATGTGAGTTCAAATCTCCCCTCAGATATGTACTGGCCGTGTTACCCTGGGTTTTCTCATCTGTAAAATGAAGGTGTTTTATTCATGTACCTTTAAGGTCCCATCCAACTCCAAATCCATTTGCTTTTGTAACCTGACTCAGGTTCAAAATCTCCCTGAGGCACTTACTAGCTGTTATCCAGACCAAGAGGGTAGCTAAGTATTGCAGTGGATAGAGCACTGGGCTTGGAATCAGATTCATCCGAATGAGTTCAAATCTGGTTCTCAGACACTTACTAGCTGTGTGACCCTGGGTCAGTCACTTAACCCTGTTTTCCTCAGTTTCCTCATCTGTAAAAAATGAGCTAGAAAAGAAAATGGCAAACCACTGCAATATCTTTGCCAAGAAAACCCCAAATGTGGTCACAAAGAGTCAGACATGACTGAAACAACTCATTAACAGCCCAAGGTAAAATATTTAAGCCCTCAGCTTGAGAGGAAGATAATACCTACTCCAACAGGGTTGTACAGTGTTGGCCAAAAATCACAAAGGGGTTTCAATATTTAATAACTCCTTTATTTTTTGTTTTTGATCTATAATGCCATGGCATCATATATAGTATATAGGAAATTATATATATATATATATATTTATACACACATATATACATATATATATATAAAATAAAGAAAGTACTTTTGAAAAAGTTATTAAAACATCAGATCCCTTCATGACTTTTGGCCCACCCTCTATTATAAGGTTAGAACTGGGAGAGAGCTTAAGACATCATTGAGTTCAGCCACTCACACCCATTTTACAGATGAAGAAACTGAGGCTGAGAAAGATACAATGACTGATCAAGCTCACAGGGATAAGTAAGCAACAGAAATGGGATTTAAATGGAGATCCTTTGACTCTAAATCTAGAATTCTTTATTAAATAGTGAGCTCTTAATGCTATTTCCACTACTCCACTTTCTTTAGGGGAATGGAAGTGAAGGAAAAAAGCACTCATATATATTCCACTATGTACAAGGCACTATGCTAACCCCTTTACAAATATTACTTCATTTGATACTCACGACAACCCTGGAAGGTCATCCCCATTTTTTCAGGTGAGGAAACTGAAGCAGAGAGAAGTGACTTGCCCTGGGTCACACAGCTAATAAGTATTTGAAGCTAAATTTGAACTCAGGTCTTGCTGACGAAAGCCCCAGCTCTCTATCCACTGTCCCATCCAGCAGCTAACTACATTAAAACCAGTATGAAAGACAAAGACCAGTTTGGGCATCACCACTTTTTCCTGAAGAGTCAATGCCATGAGTGCTTTGCAAGGGATGGCTACCCTGATTATACCATTTCTATTCTCATAGAAAAAGCCATTTCCTGATAAAATGAAAGTAGGTTAAATCTCCATTCAAACTTTAAAGGATGTTCTAAAGTATAATCTCTGCTATGATTTTTTAAAAGAATAAATATTATAAAATATAAATCTAAAAGTAGGCTTATTTTTGACAAATAAGGAGGGGGAATATTAATTCTCAGGTTTTGAATACTGAGCTCAGAAGATGTCCTTAGGTTATTTGGCATAGCAGAAAGAGCTGTGGATTTAAGGGTAGAAGAAACAGATTTAAATTTAAGTGGCATTAATTCTTATTCCCAGAGAGGTGCTGTGGGAAGAATAATGGATTTTAAGTCATTGGCCCTGGATTTGAATCCCAGCTCTGTTACTTGCCACCTGTCTGACTTTAGGCAAGCAATTTAGTCTTCTGGGTCTCAGTTTCCTCATCAAAAGAGGGAAGAGATTGGCCTAGATCACCTCTAAAGCCCCTTGGAACTCTAAATCTATGATTCCATATGTGACTTAGCCTTTCTGAGCCTCAGTTTGCAAAACTGTAAAAATGGAGATAAAACTCATGTGCCTTACCTAAGGGATTGTTGGTAAGGATCATAGAATTAAAGGAAATTGTTGTTTTTTTTTAATTTTGAGTTGCAAATTCTATCCCTTCCCTCTATATAGATGTACTATGCAGATGGCAGCTAGGTGACACAGTGGATAAAGTACAAAGCCTGGAATCAGGAAGACTCAGCTTCCTGAGTTCAAATCCAGCCCCAGGTACTTACTAGCTAGGTGACCCTGAGCAAGTCACTTAACCCCCATGGCCCCGAAACAAACAAAAAAAATCCTTCTTGACCAACCAGGGAAAACTTGGGCCTATTGCCTCCTACTCCCAGGTGCTCTCATCACCTGAGGAAACCTCTACCCTTTGTCATTGGACTTCTCTTTACCTGAGCCTTGGCTCATGTCTGTCTGGAGAAGCTGCTTGGCTCTTATCACATCAACATTCAATCTTCCAGCACTTGGGAGATAATTCAATGACAGCAGCAGCTCTCCCAGCTCCACTTCATTCTGTGGAGAAAGAAGAGATTAAGGACTTTAAATTGGTGGCCACACAATGGTGGTCCACAAAGCGGATAAGCCAACAATCTCACACACATTTTATAGAACCAAAAGAATCCCCTCTCCCAACTACAACAATACTATATTTATCCTGGAAGAAGAGAAACTGTAAATATGTCTTACATTGTTATGATGGATCACATATTTAGAGCTGGAAGGGAACTTCGGTCATCTAGTTCAACCTACTCATTTTATAGATATGAATCAAGAACTTGAAGGGTTATGTGATTTGCCTAAGGTCACACAGATAGTAAAATACAGAAGTAGGATTCACACTCCAAATTCTGAACTCTTTCTACTTCATTCTCTCTCACTGGATCCTCCTAACAGGCCTAAGAGGCATCAGAGAATCACTGAATTTTGAATAGCAGTGGTCATTTAATCCAAGCCACAACAAAAAAGAAATCCCCTTGGCTAATATGACAGAAAATATTAAATGTTGGAGAGTATATGGGAAAGCTGGGACACTAATGAACTGCTGGTGGAGTTGTAAACTGAAGCAACCATTCTGGAGAGCAATTTGGAACTATGTAAAAAAGGACTGTGCATACCCTTTGACCCAGCAATACCACTACTAGGTCTGTCTCCCAAAGAGATCAAAGAAAAGGGGAAAGGACCTATTTGTCCTTTATTTATAGCAGCCCTTTTTGTGGTGGTAAAGAATTGGAAATTGAAGGGATGTCCATCAATTGGGGAATGGCTGAACAAGTTGTAGTATATGATGGTGATGGAATATTACTGTGCTATAAGAAATTATGAGCAGGAAGATTTCAGAAAAACCTGAAAAGACTTATATGAACTGATGCAAAATGAAGTGATCAAAACAAGGAGAAAAGTGTATACCATAATAATGTACATAATAACGAAGAACTTTGCATGACTTAACAATTATCATGAACACAATGATCCAAGACAACTCCAAAGGACTCTTGATGAAAAAATGCTATCAACCTCCAGAGAAAGAACTGAATGTAGATGTAAGAATATTATTTTTCACTTTCTGTATTTTTCTTATGTTTTTCCCCTTTTGGATCGGTGTCTTCTTTCACAGCATGACTTAAGATAATATGTTTTGCATGATTGAACATGTAAAACCTATATAAATTTTCTTACTGTCCCATGGAGGGGAGAAGTGAGGGAGAAAGAAAGTTTGGAACTCAAGATTTTATTAAAATTAATGTTAAAATTGCTTGTTTGGTACCTTACAGTGGGGATTTCTTTTTGTAATTACAAAAAATTTCCCCAGTTACATGAAAAGACAATCATTCAACCTCTTCTTGAAGACCTCCTCTACCTTCTGAGGCATAGCCTTTTGGTTATCCATCTGCTGAGGAGTTTTCCATGACCCCAATTGGACATTTGCTTCTTTGCAATTTCCACCCATTGCTACTGGTTCTGTCTTCTGAGGAAAAACAGAACAAGTCTAATCTCAAATATTCAAAGTCAGATATCTTGTCCTCCCTCAGCAATGCCTGTCACACACCCAACTTCTACATGATGCTTCCACATCCATTCTCTTATTTGACATATCAGTCCTATAAAGGAGATAGGTAGGCACAAATGGTCCCCCCCCCCGGGCAATTTTATAGACAAGAAAACTAAGGCCCACAAACCTCAAGTGATCTACCAAAATCAAATGGGAAAAATTTAAAGGATCAAGTGCCACAGACACAGCTTCTCCCTGAAATGCACCTGATGGCAAAGTTCCTTGATGGGACACCAAAAGAGAACTTGGTCTTGGTTTCCCTGCCTCCAGTCTCATCCCTCTATGATTCACCCACTGCACAGATGCCAAAATGATGTTTCTAACCTATCTGACCATGCCACTATCTTGCTTAAGAAACTTCAGCGGCTCTCTGTATTCTCTAGGATAACATATAAAGTTAGCTGTTTGGTATTTAAAACCCTTTATTATCTAGCTCTAGACTTCCTTTCCAGTCTTATGACACACTATTTCTCTTCACACACTCTTCAGGATCCCAAACTGGCCAAGTTTCTGTGCCTCACACAAGACATTTCATCTCCCATCTCCGTGCTTTTGCATAGCCTGTCCTTCATGCCTGGAATGCACTCACTCCTCATCTGCCATCTTAGAATCCTCAGCTTCTTTCAAGGTTCAGCTCTAATGCCACCTGGTACACAAGGTTTCTCTTGCAAATCCCCCTCCTCAAGCTGTTGGTGCTTTCCCCTCCCAAAATTAATTTGTATTTTACTTTATGGACTTATCTTCATACATGTTGTTTCCCCTAGGACGTAAGCTCCCTGAGGTCAGGAACTCTTTTGGTTTTCTTTTGTCTCACAGCTAGGTGAGAGAAAAGCACTGGGCTACAAGTCAGGTTCACATGCAGCCTGAGACATTTAATAACTGCTCAACCCTGGGCAAGTCACTTAATCTCCAACTGCCTCAGTTTCTTCAACTATAAAATGGAGATAACAATAGCACCTGCTTCCCAGGGTTGTTGTGAATGAAGATCAAATGAGATAATATTTGTAAAGTGCTTAGCATTATCTCTAGCACATAGCAAGCACTTAAATTCTTGTTCTGTCCCCACTCTGGCACAGTGCTTAGTATCCACAGGCACTTAATGCATGTTTGCTGAACTAACAAATGTAAAGGTATTTCTTCATAAGGGAAAAAGAAAATCATAGAACAGTTTTCCAACATTCCCTCAGCAGAAACAGTGACCTCAGAGGCTGGAAATACATAAATACACTGATCACACCCTGGAGACCACCAAGTCACCCCTTTGATTCTAATAGCAAAAAGAAGAAATGGTTTCCTTTTCCACTCAGCAGATAATAACATCCTGTGTCTGGAAGGGCCATCAGTGGGTTCGCACAGTACAGCACAGAAGAAAGCTATGCTGAGGGGAGACAGCTGTGCTTTAAATCAGCAGGCTTTTCCCAAAGCCGTTGGCTTCTCAAAGTTCTTTTCCATCTCATCCCCGACCATTTGCCCCTCCAACCCACACACACCCAGTCTCGGAAGTTTTAAATGCCATTGACGGCATGAAGATGAGGTGAATTCCAAGGCTTCCTTCTCTCACCTCAGCTTCCCCAAGATCCTTGGATAATCTCACAGCTACTACAACCAGAGATGAGATCAGAAGATGCCACTTTTCCCAGAAAGTATCCCTGAAAAATAGCTCATTTCCAGGAGAGAAGTGTCACTGGATTCTTCCGCAGCCTCAAGGAGGCATTGGCTACACTTGTAAGCCACAGCAAATTTTGTCCCTCAAGGGCTCATAAATCACACTGATAGCAAGTCTCCTTTTTAAAAATTTAACCAGGTTTCATCTTGAGATGCAATTTGTGGAAAGAGGGTGAGAGGGAAGCAAGGGAAGGAAGGCAAAGGGGGGAATGTGTAATTCAATCAACGTGCTTGATTTAACATTGAAGAAATTGAATTCTATAAATCTAGCATCGTTTGGGGGTTATTTCTTTCAGACTTGGGGCCAATTGAAGGACAATTTAGTCTGGTGAGAAATTAGCCTACATTTCAGTATAATTGCACTGGGACGTGGGTGGGGGGAAGAGAGAGAATTAAAAGGACCCACTATGTCTAAGAAAAAAATATAACTGTACATGCAATTACTGCTTTTCAATCCAGATGCAAGCATAATGCTGTCTCATCATTCTTCACATCTGCTTTTATACCCCAGGATCCCTGTCTGTGAAACAGCCTATAGAGAAGAGTTTGAAAGGCGATTTAGGATAAATGATTCCTTTATCCTGAGGAAGGGCTATCACCTCTACCTAACCCCAGCTATAAAATCCAGTCACCAACATTGCCTTTTCAGGCTAGGGATACCCTATAAGATTTAGCCCCAAATAAGCAATTATCATGACTAAATCTTCATTAGGTACAGACAAAATCAACAGCCTCCCCATCTACCCCAGAATCCTTCAGAAGTAAGGGAGTCAATAGAGGTGGAAGAGCAAATATCTCCTAAATTCTATAGCAGGTGGTTGGAGAAGTAGTTACATAACTAGCTCATGTCTGTCCAGTTCTCTCACCCATACAGTGGAAATAATAATAACAATAACCCTACCTACATCACACATTGCCTTTCCATCCACAACAGAAATCATGCTGGGAACAACTTCCACAATTTGGCCTTTCCTTCTGATTGGTCACTGCTCCTACAGACTACTGTGTCAGGAAAATCCCAGCCACTCCTCTCCCCATCATTCCCTATCCTCTGGATAGCCTTACTAACTACCTTGCTGCCTCATATATATCTTGTTATCACTCTTTCCCCAATTCTGGAACTATGAACTATGATCAAATCAACTCTATCATTGTTTGTGGATTGGGTGTATCAATCTATGAACCTGTGACCCCAATTACCATCTTGGTAAACCTCTACCTACTTGCCCCCTCCCTGGTCACCACTCCCCTATATTGTCTGCCCCATTAGATTGTAAGCTCCTTTGTAAACAGGGACTGCCTTTTCTTTTGTATTTGTATCCCTAGGATTTAGCACAATGTTTGACATGTAATAAGTGCTTAATAGAGGCTTTTTAATTCCCATTAATGTGATCTCATGTTGGTATATTGTGACATTGCCTATATTTTTTGTACTTTGGGGATCAGGGAGAGGAAGTGGCAACCATGATCTCATGAAAATTTGCTCAATCTACTTTGGGGAGTGAGAAGATTATAAGGAGATTCCAAGGGCCCTGAGACAGGATGAAGGCCTCCAGTTCCTTTACTATGCCCAAGGAAAAAATGTTTCTGTTCCCTCAAATCAGTGGATCTCTAACATTCAGGAACACAACTCCTAAGTATCACTTTTAAAAGCTAACCATTTGTCATCCTCATTACCCTTTTCAAGCAAGCTTAATTTTGCCTTTCTCAGGCACAGAAACAAAGAAAACCCACTTATATTCTATTTTCTGTAGACCTGCTATTCATTATACACAAAACCATGATGTGGCATTTGTTTATTTCCCAGTGAAGCATCTCACTGGTATGTCCATACTTTCTTGTCCAGGCATCATTGTGATTAATTTAAAAGACATTTTTCTGGTTTGAGGGTTATAGTCTATGGTCACAGAATAGGACAGAAATATATCTAGAGGAGGAAAACCAGGGTTTTGCCCAGGGATACCATATTTAGAAGGTTCTTTCAGTATTTTCAGTCCTTTAAAACTAATGAAACAGAACTTAGTACCCAGTTAGCAAAAATAATTCGTTTAGATAGGCAGCTGGAAATAGAAGGCTGGGGTAAGCTCCACCCCTACTGCTTCACCATAGCAAGTGAAATCATGGCAAATGAGGGCATGCTCTCCCCATGCCCTCATTTACATGGGAGGCAGGGTTGGGGAAGAGTGGCAGTATTTGTCCTTGATGCAAAAAATTCCTAGTTATGGCTCTGGGACAAGGTGGAGACCAATGATCCATACTGAAGAACGAAACCTCTGATTTTGGTTTCATTAGCACCATTCTCTAACCAAAACAGGAAGAAGTTTGAGAGTTTCAGCCCATTGCCTTAGAGCTAGGGATTTGAACCTGGGATCCAAGGACCCCTAAGGGATACATGGATAGACTTCAGAGAACCCATGAAGTTGGACATATTTTATATATATGTATATATACATACTATATATATATATATACATATATGTGTGTATAAAGCTTTATTTTCACTAACATCTAACTGAAATTTAGTTACTTAAAAACATTCTTCTATGATGGGATCAACAGTTTTCTCCAGACTGCCAAAAAGAGTCAGTATCACAACACACAAAAAAAGTTAAGAATCCCTGCCCTAGAAAGTTCCTCAGAGCGTGTCTATAAGTTGCTGGGTTTGTTTGCTCTTTCAGAGAGACAGGTTGCTGACCTATGACAAGCAGTATGCTCCATTTCAAAGTCCTTGAGTTAAAATTCAGACCCAGGAACAAGTGAACATGTCAACTTCCCATGATGCTTCTCTTTTTTTTTTCTTTTTTTCTGTAGGGCAATGGGGGTTAAGTGACTTGCCCAGGGTCACACAGCTAGTGTCAAGTGTCTGAGGCTGGATTTGAACTCAGGTACTCCTGAATCCAGGGCCAGTGCTTTATCCACTGCGCCACCTAGCTGCCCCTCCCATGATGCTTCTCAATGACATATGTACATGTCCTTGATACTGTATCAATCACCAGAAACTCAACTCCAGCTTCCTTTCCCCAAGCAATGTCCCTACCTCACATGGGATGCCAAAACCTGAGTAAGGCCATGAAGCTGAACCAGGCTGGCACAGCTCTGAACATCTAGTAACCCCTCCCTACACCTCTGGACTACACAACTGGAAAAATCATGAAGGCACATTCAATCAGTGAACAAGCAAACATTTGGAAAAGAAGCCTCTTTGGGCCTCCTCTCCAAAGCTTTAGCTTACATTGTATGTGCCTCAGTGAAATAGACCAGGTGCTTTCCTACATTTTTCTTACTACTTACCCATCCCTGGAAGGGATACATATATTTTTTCAAGAGTTAGCTTCAGAAATTCCAGGGAAGGGGGCAGCTAGGTAGAATTTAGGAGGACCTGAGTTCAAATCCAACCTCAGACACTCCATGCTTACTAGCTGTGTGACCCTGGGCAAGTCACTTAACCCTCATTGCCCTGCAAAAAAACAAACAAAAAATTCCAGGGAAGAGCTGCTGGTTATACTTTGGAAGATCTGAAATGCAGCTCTGTGGATTATTCCTTTCTCCACCTCCATCAAGTCAGGCAGGATTAGATCTCACATGGATACTCACATAGATGTTTGCAAAGAGATTTCAAGAAATCACTAGGGTTTCTAAGAGCTTATTTGGCTTATTAAAAGGGAATTGCCTTTATTCCACTTCCCCTTTCCCCCAAGTCTCCATTTACAAAGTCTGGACTGGTGGCTCTGTATCTAACTTTAGCCTCAATGGTTTCGACAATAGATTTCTGAAAGCAGACGAATGTTGTTTTAAAGGGAATGGAGTATGGAGGGAGGGCAAGAGAATCAAACGGGTAAGACCTTGACAGAGCTTAGCCAAAACCTAGCTGGATGCTGGGTGGCCCTTTCAGCTCAGTGAATCTCTCACGGAACTTTTCAGTTGCCATTATGATTTAAATGAGGTCTACAAGAAAGAAAACAGGGCTACTTGTAATAGCAATTATAAGTAACTATGCTGTTCCATAGAAAGACCTATTAACTGCTACAAACTGCAGTAAGAAGAATGAGAAAAGCAGAACAATGTAAACAAAATCTGACAACTTTGTAGCACTCTTTGTGGTGAAATTGTAATCACCAAGTTTGGTCCCACAGAAGAAATATGACAGGGACCACAGATGTGGAATACTGTATACAAAAGACTTTACTTCTGTGGATTTCTTTTCTTTTTGGTCTTTTTTTAAAATTTATTTATTAAAAGAGAGGGCTATGGGGGCAGCTAAGTGGCACAGTGGATAAAGCACCAGCTCTGGATTCAGGAGGCCCTGAGTTCAAATCCGGATTCAGACACTTGACACTTATTAGCTGTGTGACCCTGGGCAAATCACTTAACCCTCACTGCCCTGGAAAAAAAAAGAGGGCTCATTTGGAAGGGTAGGAATACGGTGGGAAATGCAGGTGCTGTAAAAACACAAAAGGTATGATTAAAAACTTGTTTTTAAAAAGAAATTAGGCTTTCCCATGGCTAATTAATTCATCACACAAGGTATTCCTAGGTCACTGAATTAAGGAAGCAACAAGGGAATATCTACCACTGATAATAATCTCCTCTTAGCAAGTGGTTTTAAGAAATGAGGCTCAAGGGCAGTGCATAAACACAGAACTCAGCCCAACTTATGGGACCATTAATGGCACTGTCCTACATGTAAACTCTCTTCACAAGGCAGGTATGAATGAAGCCAAGTGACCTGATGCAGCCTTTCAAATATCATCCATATGATGGCTTTAGGGGAAGGGCATAACAAATGCATCACAGGTCTCTGGTGCTACAGTGAAAGGAAAATGTTTTATTCTTAAGAACCAGAGGGTTGATCTGACCTGCCATAATTACAAGTCCCTAGCATAAGGAGATGTATAATCATCAGGCATTGCTCTAAATATCAACAGATGTTTTATCTAGCCACCCAAGAGCAAAAATGGTCCTTAGGCTTCCCTGAGGTGACAGCATCCACAAAATCATACTCTTCACCATTTCCACAAGTAAGAACACAGATCTAGACATAAAAGGAAGCTCAGAGGCCTTGTGGTCCAATTCTCACATTTTACAGATGAGTAAACTGAAGTCCAGAGATGATAAGTGGCTAGATGGTACAATGGATAGAGTGCTGGACCTGGAGTTAGCAAAACCAGAATTCAAATCCAGCCTCAGATACTTACTAGCTGTGTGACTCTAGGCAAGTCATTGAATCATTCAGCCTCAGTTTCCTCATTTGTAAAACAGGGATAGTAATAGCACCTATCTCACAGGGGCAGAAAGATCAAATAAGATAACATAAGTGCTTTATACACTTTAAAGCACTATATAAATACTATCTATTATTATTGTCATTGTTATTATTATTATTACCCAATTTGGGATTTGTACCCAAGTCCTCTTGGTACCCCAAGTCCAAGTCCTCCAGATGAGTGTACTTTCAACTATACCACATTGACGCCCATCATTTGCCCTGAGCAATAGGCAAGCCCTTTTTGGCCAACTTAACCTGGCTGAAATAAGAGTGCTAGTTATATTTTTTTCTTGGCCTGGCATACATGTCACTCAAGGTCTAGAAACTGACAGTGCTCAAAGACCTAAGAACTCTGATAAGCACAATGACCAACCATGATGCAAGAGAACTGATAATGAATTCAGTTACCCACCTCTTGACAGAGAAATGATAGATTCACGGTGCAGAATGAGACATGAATTTTTGAACACAGCCAATGTGGGAATTTGTTTTGCTTGGCTATGCAAATTTGCTACAAGGCTTTTCTTTTCTTTTCCTTTTTCCAGTGGGGTCAGAGAATGTGAGGAGAGAAAATTGATTTTTTGCTCACTAAAAAAATTATTTTTTTAAAAAAGCCTAGAAACGTTCCCTCAAAAACAACTACCCATAAGACATTTCCACAGCATGAACTCCAAGGGCAACAATGAAATGAGGCTCCTAAATATTTCCACCTTTACCCACATCAGCACAATGTTAGCACCAGGCTTGATTTGAATAGGAGCCCAACCCTGAAATGCTTCTTACCCCAAAGAAATATTTCTCTACTTGTTTCTTTTCAACACAGTTAAGCTCTAATCAGTTTTTAAAAGGACATTTGAAAAATGCCATTTGGTATAAAAAAAACTATGGGAAAAGACATTGGTCTAACACTCCTTCAGAAGTTACTTAATTGTGTGGCTTCTCTGCCTTCTCACTGGATCTGGGGTCTCTTCCATCTATGCGTAATGCAGCCGGGAGAGAGCTGCTTTGAATAACATCTTTTACAACCTGTACAGGCTTTTCTATGCCTGCTAGATTTGACTCTTAGGAAGAAAAAGGGAGGAGAGAAAGGGAATCTGGAGGTTGTGTAAACCCGGGCTACAGAGTTGTGTTTTCCCTTTGATGTCTGAAGAGTCTATGTTCATGGCTCAATGGCTGTCCAGATTAAATCAATCTACTCCAAATCCTCTCGAGAGTCTGGGAAAAGTGAGGCACAGCTGCCACCCTAAGTTGGTTTTTCAGTGTGTTTCACTCCTTAGGCACCTGTTAATGGCAAACTACTTAAGAGTATGTTGGCCTGATAACAAGAAAAACATGTGAAACCTGGCCATGGCTGGCAAATTCAAGCCCAATAACTAAAGGAACTATGGGTAAGAGAATAAAGTATTATCGTTCCTTCCTTTCTTCTTGTGGGGCAATTGGGGTTAAGTGACTTGCCCAGGGTCACACAGCTAGTAAGTGTCAAGTATCTGAGGCTGTATTCGAACTCAGGTCCTTCTGACTCCAGAGCCGGTACTCTATCCACTGTGCCACCTAGCTGCCCCTCCCCATTCCTTTCTTGTAGAAGCCATAGCATCCATGACATGCCAAGTAACTGAAACCCAGAGGTCCCGTTGGTAGGATAATTATCATCATCATCATCATATAACTAGCATTTCTATGTTTTAAGGTTTGCAAAATACGTTACAAATCTTATTTTATCCTCACAACAACCTTGAGAGGTAAGTGCTATTATTATCCCCATTTTACAGATGGGGATGTGAGGCATTCAGAGATCAAGTGACATGCCCAGGGTCACACAACCAGAAATATCTGGGGAAGAATTTGAACTCAGGCCCTCCTGACTCCAGGTCTAGCACTCTATCCACTGTGATACCTACATACTGAAGGATGCCTCTATAGGAGGTTCTACATATATCAAAATATCCATAGCAATGAAACTAGAGACAAAGTAGATATCCATCAACTGGGGCTAAACAAATTGGGGCACATGGATGAAATGGAATGTTACTATGCCATAAGAAGCTAAAAATATGAAGGTTCAGAAAAGCATGGGCAGACATATGAACTGATGCAGAGTGCAGTAAACACAACCAAGAAAATACATGTACCATGTCTACCATACAAATAGAAAGAAACATGCAATTCCAATGAATGAACTTGGCCTTAAAGAAAGGTTGAGAAAATGTACCTCTCTCCCTTCTTTACAGAAACGAGGCTTTACAGGAATGGAATAGTGCATATGCTGTCAGACACAGGGAATCATTCCAGCAACAAGCAATTATTAAGCATTTACTATGTACCAGGAAGTTGGTGTTTTGGTTGGTTTTTCTAAACTGCTTTTTAAATCTCTGTTACAAAGGGGGTGGCTTGCTGGGTAGGAGAGGATGATATAGGGTATTAGGAAAAGAAAATGATGTGAAAGCAAAAGATAACAATAAAAATGATCATTTAAAAAAAGAACAGGAAAATACTTACTACCAGGAAGTTTAAGGAAACCTTCTGAACTGGCTAACCATGTTTTAGCCACATCAGGCCTCTCTGCCTTTTAGGCTACTGGTTGACATGTCCTGCAGTGTTCTCTCTGTCTAGACAAATTCTACCTATTCTTCCACACTTAGCTGAAAACCTCCCACTCCATGTGTACTTCCCTAGCTACTCCAATAAGAAGGGATCTTACCCCTCCTCTGAAGCTCATAGAAGAATGCTTCTTATCAATACCTGTAACTCCTGGTGATGTTTCTTCTTACTGTTGTATTGAAGTGTTGTTGTCTAGTTGACTCCAGTCATGTCCAACTCTTGATGACCCCTTTTGGGGTTTTCCCAACAAAGATACTGGAGTGGTTTGCCATTTTCTTCTCCAGCTCATTTTACAGATGAGGAAACTGAGGCGAACAGGGTTAAGTGACTTGTCCAGGGTCACACAGCCAATGAGTGTCTGAGGCCAGATTTAAACTCCAGTCTTCCTGATTCCAGGCCTGAAGCTGTGTCCACTGTGCCGCCTAGCGGCCCATTGAAGTGTCCCTTGCCTCTGATTCAATCATCATGTTCTGCATGCATTTCAATATCTTATTTTCCCAACTAGAGTCTAAGCTCCTTGAAGGCAGGGCCTCCATCTTATCCATCTTGTGTAAGGGCTAAAATTCTAGCTATACTGACTAAAATATCTAATGAGTGGTCACCAATAAATTATAAGCTTTAGCAAGAGTTAGACTTTTAAGCATTTATTAAGGAGTATAAGAATTTGGTAAAGAGAGAGAGAAAGGCCTAGATTCATCTATCTATTAAAGGGAGAGCGCATTTCTAGCTCCCTTCTCCGCCAGAGTCCTCAGGAAAGAGAGCAAGTCAGAGCGCCCAGCTCCCCCTTCTTCCTCCCACAAGCCAAAGAAAAGCCACATGGTCTTGCCCTCGGAGGCCCTCTCCTCATGTTGGAGCTTTCCTACAGTAAGTCTCCAGCAGGTGGCGTCATTCCAATCGTTACACTTGGTAACCCTCTCCCCGTATTGAGCACAGTGACTTGATCAAATTGTGCTCAGTTGAGCACAGTGAGGTACTCAAAAGATGTGTAACACAAATGCTGCTAAACTGGATTCACACGGATTACTGGGTTTAAGGTAGAGGTATTTTTACATGACACCTTAAGCTTAGGACCCCAAACGGGCTAGGCTAAGAATTTCAGTGGTCATCTTTTAAACTCAATTGGCAACTTGTAGCAAACTTTACAAGTAACATGTATTGTTAAAGTAAAACATTTAAATGCAGAATTAATTAGGAAGAGGCAGTGCAGCTTAGTAGTGGGCTGCTAGGTGGTGCAGTGGATAGTGTCACTCCTGGAGTCAGGAAGACCCCTCTTCCTGAATTCAAATCCAGCCTCAGGTACTCACTAGTTATGTGACCTCAGGCACCTTAACCCTTCTTGCCTAGGTTTCCTCCTCTGGACAATGAGATGGAGAAGGAAATGGCAGACCACTCCAGTATCTTTGCCTCAGTTTCCCCATCTGTAAAATGAGCTGGAGAAGGAAATGGCAGACCACTCCAGTATCTTTGCCTCAGTTTCCCCATCTGTAAAATGAGCTGGAGAAGGAAATGGCAGACCACTCCAGTATCTTTGCCTCAGTTTCCCCATCTGTAAAATGAGCTGGAGAAGGAAATGGCAGACCACTCCAGTATCTTTGCCAAGAAAACCCCAAATGGGGTCAGAAAAGGTCGGACACAGCTGAAACAACTGAAGAACAACACCAGATAAGTATAGTGGACAAAAGATTGACCTTGGGGTTGGGAACACCTGGAGGTTCAAGCCTTGCCTTTTACACAAACCAGGTGTGGGGTCATGGTAAAAGTCACAATCCTTGAGTGCCCTACGTGAATGTCTAAGACTGCATCAGTGAAGGGAGTTTCCCAATCAGGAGTTTATGACATGAAATGACAGATGGAGACTCCTATCCCTCTCTTCTCCCCACTCTACATATCAAAAGGTTGTCCTGGCAAAGCCTGTGGCATGGGCTGACCAAAGGCTAGAAGGACTCATTCAAACTAAGCTGGGAGAGTCCACTGGTCTTGACCATCACAGATGAATCTCAGCTCTTTCAATTTGCCCTCCATAGCTGGCAAAGGAGGCTATGCTACTGCTCTCCAGCCCCAGGGCCCACGGTGACCATCCTCTTGGTATGGCTCTCTTTATTGTATCCATTCCCTCTCCATCCTCCCTCACTCCCCATGCCCAATCACCCTATATTTCAGGCTGGTGCAGCCAGGTGGCATCATGGATAGAGCACTGGGCCTGGCATCAAGAAGACCTGAGTGCAAGTGTGACCTCAGTTACTTCCTAACTGTGTGACCCTGGGTAAGTCACTTGACTACTGTTTGCCTCTGTTTCCTCAGCCATACAGGAGCATGATAATAGCATCTACCTCACAGGAGTGTTGTGATCAAATGAGATTCATAGTTGTAAAGTACTTAGCAGAGTATGTGGCACATAGTAGGCCCTTAATAAATGCTTGTTACCTTCCTCACCTTCTTTCCACAGGCACACAGTTCATGGAAATTGAAGAACTGGGAACTTCAATCAGATCCATCCTTGAGGCCCAAGGCCTCATTTGAAATACAGCCCTTTCTACTCATGGATACAAAAAGTATTTCTAGCAGCTCTTTTCCTAGTAGCAAAGAATTGGAATCTAAAGGAGTACCTTATTGTTATTTGTCCTTAGTTCTTGAAGAGAACCATGACATCGGGGTGATATCTTGTCTTGCAGTGAATTGGATTAAAGTGAGGAAGGACTGTGCAAGCCTCATTCTCTCCTCTAGAGCCATCTGGGTCCAGTGGCAAGAGGTTCATATGTGTGTGTGTGTGTGTGTGTGTGTGTGTATGTGTGTGTGTGTGTGGGTGTGGGTGTGGGTGTGGGTGTGTGTGGTGTGTGTGGTGTGTGTATATGTATATGTATATATATATATATATATATATATATATATATATATATATATATCAGCATGACTAGGGATGGCTCCAGATGTTTTATGGCAACTGTGGTTAAGTGACTTGCCCAGGATCATACAGCTAGTAAGTATCAGAGATGAGATTTGAACTCTTGACTCCAGGGCCAGTGCTCTATCCACTGCGCCACCTAGCTGCCCCAAAGGAGTACCTATCAATAAGGGAAATTATGGCATATTAATGTACTAGAATACTACTGTCCCACAAGAAATGGTGAAAGGGATGGTTTCAGTGAAACCTGCAAAGAAGTGTATAACCTGAGGAAAAGTAAAATTGGCAGAACTAGAAGAATAATTTATATTAGAATAACCTTGTGAAGAATAAACAATTTGGAAAGCCTTTGGAACTCTAATCAGTGCTATTATGAACCACAACTGCAGAAGAGGGATGATGAGGCATACTAGCCGCCTTCTAACAGAGAAGTGATGGACTCAGGATACAGAATTATTGATAGATACATATATACATACATAGAAAAAGATATGTGTATGTACACATATGCACACATGTAAATGTATGTATATATTAATCTATAATGAGATAGACAATAGATATAGATATTTGTATACACACAAATGTATATATAGATTTATATATAATGAGATCAATATATAGATAGATATGTGTGTATACACACATATAAATGTGTATATATATATATATTCTATAATAAGATAGACAGATAGATAGACAGACAGACAGGCAGACAGACAGACAGACAGACAGACAGACAGACAGACAGACAGATAGATAGATAGATAGATAGATAGATAGATAGATAGATAGATAGATAGATAGATTTGGACATAGCCAATGCAGGAATTTGTTTGACTACGCATATTTGTTATTAACCAATTTGATTTTCTTACCTTTTTTCTTTTTTAATGGCAGTGGGGAGTGAAAAGGAAAGAAAATCAATTTTTGTTCATTAAAAAATTAATAAAAATTTTTATAAAGAAAAGAAATGTAGTCCTTTCTCTAGGATATGTCCCACTTACAAATGTTTATTGAGTGATTAAAAATCCCTTTCTTTGTGCCCCATCTCTGCTGGGAGAAACTCACTTTTTAGCGGGGAGGAGGGAACATTGTCATGTTTCCCAATGTGTGGCTCAAGAAGCCTGTGAGAGGAGCAGACCAAGTATCTGTATTAGGCACCATACCTCAAAGGCTTAAGTCAGCTTAGCCACTGTGTTGTCAAGGACAATCGGGTTTACGCTGCCATTTCAACTCACCCCAGGAAAGCAATTTCCTTGTTTGATTAGAGGCCTAACTGACAGAGCCCTTGTCATCCTGATGGTGTGAATGCCGCAGGGGCCTTTGAAAAGTGCTGAATTATACTACCTGCCACTGCGGCTACTAACCTCTGATTTATCTTTTAACCAGCAGTAGCCCTGATAACCCTGGGAGCTACATGGGGGGGAAACCTCTCTTCACTATCACCTGGAAGGAATAGAAGCTTAGGATCACCCCACCACCACCACCACCCAAGTCTGGTCCAAAGGAGATCATGGTGGCAGCTGTTTTAGGGACTGGATAGGATTTGAATTTCAAGATTTGCCTTTTGACCTGCTTATCCCCTGCCACACACACAACACACAGCACCTCTTTTGTCCAGTTTAATTCATAAGAAGGCCTAAGAAGCCCAAAATACAGCTCATACACAAGCACGTAAATCGGGTCAACTGACCATCATGCATCATCCAACACTGAAGCATGTGGCTAAGAAATGAGCCCAAGAAAAATCCAAAGTTCTTTTCCAATCCTGATCCATTAAGTGACCTTTTCTTTCCTTCATAGGGAATTGTGATATAGGACTAAAATCACTTAGATTTGAAGTCAGAGTACATAGACTTGAATCCAGACTCTGCTAGCTATCAGTTGTATGACTTTGGTCAAGTCACTTACCTCCTCTGGGCCTCAGTTTCTCCATCTGTAAAGTGAGAGGACTAAAGGATTTCTTCCCACTCTAAATTTTACAATCCTATAATACTGAGATAGGAGTAAGGGACACTTCGCCTCCACTTCTTAGAACCTTTAAATTCTTTCAAAGCTCACCTCCAGTAATATCTTTGTACATGAAGCCTTTCTTAATCCCCCCAGCTGCTACTGTTCCCCCATCAAAGACTTTGTATATTTTTGGGAGAAGCAATCGGGGTTAAGTGACTTGCTCAGGGTCACACAGCTGACTGAGTGTCTGAGACCAGATTTGAGCTCAGGTCTTCCTCACTCCAGAGCCAGTGCTCTATCCACCATGCCACCTAGCTGTCCCTGGTGTTTTATTTTAGAAATTTTCCCCAAGGACAGCTTTTGTGAATTCCAAAAACTTTGACATGTTTTTATTTTGTATATATTATATATGTACATGTTGTCTTCTCTGAAAGAATATAAGCTTCCTAAGGGCAAGGACTATTTCACTTTTTGTTTTCCTTTGTTGTCCTCAGTGACTAAAACAGCATCTGGCAAGGAGGAGATTACAGACAGGTGCTTGTGAATTCACTGATTGGTGGGGGGTGGAAGGTGAGAGGGAAAGAGGGAAGAGTCTTCAGACCCTTTGGGGCAGACCATGGAAGTCTCTGCCAGGATCTCTCTGGATGGATTTCCAGCAGGGGCTCTTTTCCATCCAGTGTGGTATCCTATCCTGTCATCCCCTCCCAGGTTTTGAACAAGGATTCCAATTTACCATCTCCTCCTCTTCTAAACTCCAACTCATACTGATCCTGGCTTGATAAAATTTACCAAACTTCACCTAATAGAAACCCCTCTGCAGGGAAGTTGAGTCGTTTCAGTCGTGTCCTACTCTTCGTGACCTGATTTAGGGTTTTCTTAGCAGAGATACCGGCGTGATTTGCTATTTTGTTCTCCAGCTCATTTTACAAGTGAGAAAACTGAGGCAAATAGGATGAAGTGATCAGCCCAGGGCCACACAGCTAGCGTCTGAGGTCAGACTTGATCTCAAGAAGATGAGTCTTCCAGATTCCAAGCCTAGTGCTCTATCCACTGAGCAACCTTAGCTGCCCTCCACAGCATAGAAATGGCTCCATCTCCCTAACTAACGGCCCTTGTCAGGGGTACTATAATAATACATTTCTAGCTTCAGAGACTTACAACTAGAAAGAACCATAGAGGCCCAATCTATTCATTTTACAGATGGAGACACCAAGGACCAGAGAATTTAGATGATTTACCCAAGATCACACAGCAAGTAAGTAAGAGAACCAAAATTTTGCATGCAGCTCCAAGCAATCAATAAGCATTTATTAAGAACCTACAGGGGCAGCTAGGTGGCACAGTGGATAAAGCACCGGCCCTGGAGTCAGGAGTACCTGAGTTCAAATCCAGCCTCAGACACTTAACACTCACTAGCTGTGTGACCCTGGGCAAGTCACTTAACCCCAACTGCCTCACTAAAAAAAAAAAAAGAACCTACTATATGACAGTAATTGTGCTAAATAATGGGATCCTTACAAACACGAAAGAGAAAACACTTCTCCCCTCCAGGAGCATACAATCAAGTCAGGAGGGATATATGAAAAATAGATATAAGATAATTTGGGGAAAAAGACACTAGCAGCTGGGGGGAAGGAATGGGAATCAGGAAAAGATTCCTATGTTCCCTGGCACTTGAGCTGACTCTTGAAGGAAAATAGAGATTCCATGAGGCAGAGGTGAAAAAAAGTGCATTCCAGGAATGGGCGGACAGTCAGGGGAAAGACAAGGAGTCAAGAGATGGAGTGCTATGTATAAGGAATTCATCGTTAATGAATGTTTAAAGGAGCATTATCTATTAAGTATATGATATATTGGTATTATATTGTAATTATGTATCTAAATATCACACAATTATAAATTAGGGGTTTATATATAATATAAAATAGAATTATATTTATATCCTATATCCTTTATCCAATAAAATATGAATATGCATGTGTCTTCTATATGATATATAATCACATATTCATATCTTATATAATTCCATGTTGACAAAATATATGATAGTATCCTATCTAATATAATAATCTATTAATATCCTATATAATAAATAATATAATTATTCATATTCTATAAAATATAATTATCTATTAGTATCCTATATAATTAGTATTTATATAATGTAATTCTTAGTATTTTACAAAATAGAATTATCTGTTAGTATCCTATATCATTATTAGTATTCTATATAATGTATAATATAGTTATTATTAGTATCCTATATTATTATCTATCGGTATCATAAAAAAGATATAATGTGACATGGCCAGGTTGTGAAGGGCTTTAAATACCAAACAAAGATGTTCTATTTGATCCTAGAAGTAGTAGGGAGACACTGAAGTTTACTGAGTAAGGGAGCAGCACTGTTAGACCTGAGCTTTAGAAGAAGTATTCTGGCAGTCACTTGGTGGATGGACTAAAGTGAGAAGAACTTGAGGCAAAGAGACTAACTGGGAAGAGATTCAATGATCTTTTGACTCACACTTCTCTAACTTCATGGCTTGGTTCACTGCTACTTACAATTTAGGCACCTGGCTCGTTCTTCCATGGGAGTCCTCTTGAGCAGAGAGCCCTTCTGGGGCTGAAAGCCAGAATATTCCTTGAATTTCCCAAATTGTTTGTTCAGCACAGTAAGTTGGCTCATGGCACCTGGGCCGCTAGGGAGCCAAGTGCCTGGTTTTGCTTGGAGGCTAAGAAATCCCAAGCCAGGTCCCTGAAAAAAGACATTTCCAAATGTCTGCTGCTCTCCAAAGCCCTTCTTACGTCTAGCCTCCTGGTGGGGTGCTATTACCGAGATACATTTGCATCCTGTTACTGATATGATTAACCATCCAAAAGCAAGGGCAAGATAACCTCCTCCTGGGGGAAGAGAGGCGATTCTCTAAAAGCCAAAGTACAGTGGAGGTTCAGCCTGCAATGGAAGTCAGCTCCAGGCCAAGGGGAAGAATGGTTTTCATTAAAAGACTGACATTTACCTTGTCAAGAGCCTTGACTGTTGAGCCCTTCCTGAGTTGGGGGCAATAACAGAATACCAAACACGGCTATTCATTTTTATTTACCAGGTCACGGTATTTAGGCTTTCCTTGGGGCATGTCATTGTCTGCTGACTCAATGAGGTCCAGACAGACTCTGGGAGCCAGGACACCTTTGCTACAGTTTCAGCAGGTGGCCTTGGGAAGCTTTAACCCATAGCTTCCTTTGAAAAAAAACAAACAAACAAAAATCCCTTCTGTCCTGTCTTGGTGGTATTAAGACCAAGACCTTGTGTTTACAGACCTCTCAGCATCCTGAGAAGGATGCCCTGGAGGCACCAGTGGGCAACTGGTTCCTGGTTTTCCTTCTGTGCCTCCCAGTTGTACCAAGGACACCCCATCCATGCCTGAGCTCCTGCAGCCAACTATTTAAATAGGTTTGCAGAATAGCGCCTTGACACCCCAATGGCCATCCTTGAGTTTGTGCTGATGCATGTTTTCCTGCATCTCTAACTGTTTAAATTTAAATTTGATTGCTGTTGCTGTCATTCAATCATTTTTCAGTCATATCTGACTCTTCCTGAACCCATTTGGTGTTGTCTTGGCAAAGAAATTGCAGTGGTTTGCCATTTCCTTCTCCAGCTCATTTTACAGATGAGGAAACTGAGGCAGGCAGAGGTTAAGTGATTTGCCAAGGTCATAGACCTAGTAAGTGTCTGAGGCCAAATCTGAACCCAGGGCTTCCTGACTCTAAGTCCAGGGCTCTATCCACCACTCTGCCTAGCTCCCCTTAAGTTTAATTAAATAGTTTCAAATGAAAATGGGCCTCTGAAAGGAAGTGATAGGGCTGCATGGTTGTGGTGGAAAGAACATTGTATTTGAAGTTACAAGATCTGAGTTCAAATCCTAGCTCTGCCACTCACTGTCTGTGTGACTTTGACCAAGTTGTCACCTTTCTCTGGGCCAAGTTTCTTCATCTGTAAAATGAGAGGATTAGATTAGAAGCAGGGATTTTTTTAGAGGCAATTGGGATTAAGTGACTTGCCCAGTGGCACACAGCTAGTATCTAAAGCCAAATTTGAACTCAGATCCTCCTCACTTCAGTACTGGTGCTCTATCCATTGTACCACCTCACTGCCCCAGAAACAGGGATTATTAACATTTTGTCTGGTAAAGTCTATGGATCTCTTCTCAAAAGGATGTTTTTAAATCCATAAAATAAAATGCAAATGATTACAAAGAAAACCAACTATATTGAAATGTAGTTATCAAAATATATATTTATATTAATTTACAGAACACCAGCTAAACATCCTTGGATTTGATGATTCCTTCCTACTCTAAATTCTGTAACACCAGCATTTTCCTATTTAATCTTTTTAAGATTCACTTGAGAGACAGAAGAGAGGTGGTCATTCAGCTTTATTTAAATTAATTAGCCATGTCACAAAGGTTGATGCTACATCCCAGCCACCAACCCCAAAACAATAGCAGCTTTAAGAAGATCAAAATTCCCAGGCTGAGTAACACAATCTCCTAAGCTTCATTAAAACATTCTTATGAAAAATCCCCAAAGGAAGAAATCTGGGACTCTAACCCACACCGTTCCTGAAAGCAACCACCCTGAAGCCCCCTCGCTCTATCAGAGGAGCCTAGAGTCTGAATGAACCTCTTTATTACAGCAGTCATAGTCTTGGAATCATAGTTAGGGGGTAGGAGTGCTGTTGTTTATTCATTTTAAAGAACCAGAAGGAGGCAGCTAGGTGACACAGTGGATAGAGCACCAGCCCTGGAGTCAGGTGGATCTGAGTTTAAATCCAGCCTCAGACACTGACCAGCTTTATGACCTTGGACAAGTCACTTAACCCTGATTGCCTCAGTTTCCTCATCTGTAAAATGAGCTAGAGAAGGAAATAGCAAACTACTCCAGCATCTTTTCCAAGAAAACCCCAAATGGGATCATGAAGAGTCAGACACAAAACGAACAGCAAAAACAAAATTTTGTAGTATATTTTTATTTATTTTGTTAAACATTTCCAAATTACATTTTTGGGGGGCTGGGAAATTAGAGTTAAGTGAGTGTCAAGTATCTGAGGCCATATTTGAACTCAGGTCCTCCTGAATCCAGGGCCGGTGCTTTATCCACTGTGTCACCTAGCTGCCCCCCAAATACATTTTAATCTGGTTTAGGTCTCACTGAGGAGTTTTGCAGCTCTTAAGTCTGATACATCCATCCTGGAGGATTTCCTGGGGCTTGCCTAGGGTCACAAAGTTAGTAAAGACTTGAACCCAGGCCTTCCCAACTCCAAGGCCAGTCTTAACAACTTAATACTACACTGTCTCTCACACCTTCTGCAGGCTGAACAATATCTGACATGTATGTGTGTGTGTGTGTGTGTATATATATATATATATATAACTTTTTCAAATGTAAGCAGCCAGAGTTGTGATTAATAAATACAGTGTACTGAATCTGTTACTAAATGTGTTACTGAATCTGTATTAGCATGTCAATATTTATTTCTCAATTAATAAATACTTATAGAAAAATTGAAAGGCATCATGGTTTAGCAGATGAAGGGTTATGTGGCTCTGGAGTTGGGATGGCCTGTGTTCAAGACAGGCTTCTGACACATTTTGTCTGTACATCTGGAGGTGAGTCACCTACCCTTTCTAGGCCCTAGCCAACTCTCTAAGGCTATGCATTGCAGAGTAGTCACTTATCTGCACTGCCTGTGAGAATTTCAAAGAGATGGAAGGAACCTTGTACCTTGCTTAGTTTTACAGCAAAGGAAACTGAGGCCCAGGTAAGTTAAGACCAATGTCACAGAGGTGGTTAGCATCACTAAGAGTTCCCCACACTGATGAAATAAGGTGGTTATTATGCCCAAGAAGGTTGGAAGGCAGTCATGTGGCCTTCAAATAAAATTAAACAAATATTAAAAGGCTAAAGTCAATGCATGGTGTTATTACCCAATGGTCTTGGGTCTTGAATCCAACTTACTCAGCTTACATCTAATCAAAATTAAAACTCACTGGGTTTGGCGATTCCAGGGGCATGAAATAAAAGCATCCAGCCCTCAGAGCTGAGAAGGAAAGGCCTTTACCCTTGATGGGGATTTGGAGTATTTGACTGTTCCTAAAAGACACATCCATCCTCAAAGGACAAAGATTAGCCATCCCTTGAGGTTCTGCTGTTTTCCAAATATAGGGAAATCGTTTCAGTTCTTTTTTTTGTTTTGTTTTTGGGGGTGGGGTTTTCAGGGCCATGAGGGTTAAGTGACTTGCTCAGGGTCACACAACTAGTAAGTGTCAAGTGTCTGAGACCGGATTTGAACTCAGATCCTCCTGAATCCAGAGCCGGTGCTTTATGACTGCACCACCTAGCTGTCCCCAAATCATTTCACTTCTTTATGATTGATTCCTCATCTACAAAATGAGGTCTAACTTTGTATCCAAGGCTTTTTCCAGCTTTCTACTCATCTGATATCCTGTATTCAGAGAGTGATTCACTGTAAGTATCAAAGATTTTGCTTCTGTAGTTGCATCCCTAGCACTTTGTACAGTATTTGGGACACATTTTGCTGTTGCTGTTGCTCACTGCATTCAGTCATGTCCGACTCTTCGTGACCCCATTTGGGGTTTTCTTGGCAAAAGGTACTGGGAGTGGTTTTGCCATTTCTTTCCCATTTTACAGATGAGGAAATTGAGGCAAATAGGGTTAAGTGACCTGCCTAGGTCACACAGCTAGTAAGTTTCTGAGGCTGGATTTGAACTCAGGAAGGTGAGTCTTCCTGACTCCAGGCCAGTCCTTTATCTATCTGCCCAAACTAGTCACACATTATGTGTTTAATGTGTATGTGAATACTATGCTTAATAAATCTGCTTAATAAATGTTTTAAGTTTGGGGGAGCAACTTTGATGGAGGCAACCCTTCTTGGGATGTATAAATTTTAATGTATTTGGTTTGAGGGTTTTTTTTAATCCTCATTATTTTGAAATGACACCACCATTGGTCTGACTATTTCCCAAACATAGTTAGCTCTAGATATAACCCTGAATTCCTCTTGTTCCACCTGTTCAATGCTATTCAGTATTCAACCCTAGGCAACAAAAGGTTTTGCTTCATATCGAGTAAATCTCAGCCTAACGTCATCTTATGAAACATAAATATCTGCTGGACCCATGTGCAAATATCACTTTTCAACAAAACACATTTCCTTCTGTTTGTACAAAATCCAACAGTTCTCTCAATAATCTTCTAAAATCAAGCATACTGAGAATAATTTGGCTGTGTAATACAATACTGTTGGCTTCTCCCAGAGACAGAATAGCCTGGTTTCCATGCTGGTCACACAAGTTGTATCTTTCAGCCTTTACAAATATCACAGTTTTCCTAGCAAAGGTTATTAACCTGGAATCTATGAACTTCTTCTTGTTGTTTTTAATATTTCTTTTTTTTTTTTTTTTTGCGGTGCAATGAGGGTTAAGTTACTTGCCCAGGGTCATACAGCTAGTAAGCATCAAGTGTCTGAGACCGGATTTGAACTCAGGTCCTCCTGAATCCAGGGCCGGTGCTTTATCCACTGCACCACCTAGCTGCCCCTGTTTTTAATATTTCTGATAATTGAATTTCAATATAATCAGTTTCCTTTGTAATCCTATGCATTTTCTTTTATGCATTTAGCTAACACGGTGTGCCAGGCACTTGGCTAAGCACTTTATAATTATTATCTCATTTGATCATGTAAAAAACATTATTGTGAGAAATGGGCAAGAGTCTTTACCAGGCTTCCAAGGAGGTCTGTGATACAAAAAAGGCCCAAAGCCCCTATCCTCAGGAGAAGTTTTCGTGTCTGAGGACCATGCTTAGAAGTCAATACATTTACACAGTTTTGTACCTGCATGGGGCTTTAAAAAATATTTTTAAAGTTGCCTTGTTGCTGCACAATAGAAATGTAAAGTAGGTGATATTATTATTGCCATTTTACCTAGAAGGACTCCCAGGCCCCACAGGACTTGCCTAGGATAACGTGGCAAGTCCGCAGGAGAGAACCCAGCAGTCTTAGAACTACATGGCCTTTCCATTCAATTACAATTTTATCTTTAGACATCAGATCACTACCCTGACTTTTGGGCAGCTTCTGAGCAATGTCAATCATGGCCAATTTCCTCCAAGCTCCTTAGCAAAAAACGTACTACCTACATCCAAAGCAGTGTTATTTTTCAGCAACAAATGATGCTGAGCAAATACAAAGCATGGATTTATTTCCATCCTTTATTGCCAGAGCCCCACTTTATCTTCACCTACCTTAATGAACAGGGTAACTCTTAACGGCTTACTTGACTCAATGTTTCTTTTAAACCACTTTTATATATAACTTGTTTTTGGTTTGGGGTTTTTGGGGTTTTTTGCGGGGCAATGGGGGTTAAGTGACTTGCCCAGGGTCACACAACTAGTAAGTGTCAAGTGTCTGAGGTCGGATTTGAACTCAGGTACTCCTGAATCCAGGGCCGGTGCTTTATCCACTGTGCCACCTAGCTGCCCCCTATACATAACTTGTTAAACCAGATCTTAAATTCATCATGAAATTCGGGGGATCATAAAATATGACTTGTTGTTGAGTCATTCCAGATGTGTCTGACTCTTTATAACCTCATTTGGAGTTTTCTTGGCAAAGATACTGGAGTGGTTTGCTATTTCCTTCTCTAGCTCATTTTACAGATGAGGAAACTAAGGCAAACAGGGTTAAGTGACTTGCCCCAGGGTCACGCCATGAATAAGTACCTGAGGCCAGATTTGAACTCAGAAAGATGAGTCTCCCTGACACTCTATCCACTGTACTACCTAGCCGCCCTTTATCTTACAGTGGAGGAAACTGAAACCAAGGGGGATTAAGGGACTTGTCCAAAGTCACAAGGTAGCAAGTGGCATAATTGAGGACTGAACTGAGGTCCTGTGGTTCCAAAACGACTTTCCCACTGTTTCAAACTAAAGTAAGGCAGTGGATCCTGTTGTTTACCCTGTATGGTTTCAAGGATGATTTTATTTACATTTTCTAACATAGGCATTCCTGAGAGGGTCCTTGTTCAGAATGAATATTTCCTCTACTAAATGTCACTTTGAAATTAAACTATGTAGAAGAGAAAAAAATGCAAAATAACTGTCATTACAGCCTCAGTTACTCTTTCAGAATCTCTCTGTTAAAACATCCTGGAAAACACTTGAAGTAGAAGGAAAATGATGGACACAAAATGCCTGAGTGATGTGAATTAACGATCACCTACTTCTCAACCCAGACCCCACAAAGTTAGCAGAGGCTGTGTTTAACCCAGAATGAAAACTGGATAAGGTCTTCATGGGATCTAACCTGATGGAATCTATCCATATGGAGATTTGCCTTTATTCCAAAAAATTCACAAGGGCACCAGGATTCCCATAAAACTAACAGTCTCAAGCTCATTCTACAAATGGCATCCAACCTTCTGGCTAATGCAGTCATCGAAATGCCACCCATGCCATCAATGTCAAGAATTTCAGGAGAAAGAAAAATCAACTTTAATTCAGCTCGTAAAATGTCACATTCATCTCGTTGCACAGATTTTCTCCCATTTCCAGAAGACATGAAGTCTGGAATTATAAGAGATGCTCTTTACCTCTTGCCTTTGGAATGAACACTTGTTATTTCGCCTGAGTGCAAGTACTATTGCGTGATCAACTTGCAAAGAGTGAAAAAGAAGTTTCGATTCAGCTCCAAATAAAAAACTCTACCAGAGAAATAATGACCACAGCTGTAACTGGCCAAATTTCCCTACCTGTTGTTATTCCATCTCACCTCTGAGTATCTGCTAAAAGCCCTCAGGACTCCAGGAACTGCTAATCTCCTCCACAAAACACTCAACTAAATATGATGTCACAGGACACAGGACAGACTTGCTATTGCAGAGATTCTTAACCCTTTCTGGATCTGGACCTTTTGAGCAATCTGATAACACCTATGAACCCCCTTCTCAGAAAATAATTTTAAATGCATAAAATTAAACATAAAGGATTAACGGGTAAGTCCCTAGCATTGAATAAACATCTTCTATCCCTAGCCAGTCACTGTGCTAAATGGCTGAGGATACAAAGAAAGGTAAAGGATACGTCTGCCTTCAAGGAGCTGAGAGTCTAATGGGGGAAATATCATGCAAACGACTGTGTAGGAACAAGATAAAAACAGAATACATTGGGGAGGGGCGCTTCTCAGAGGGAAGGCACTAAGATTAAAGAGGACTGGGAAAGACTTCCTGAAGAAAGTAAGATTTTAGTTGAGATTTGAAGGAAGTCAGGAAGTGGAAATGAGGAGGGAAAGAGTTCCAGGCATGGGAAACTGTCATGTATGAGGAACAGCAAGGAGACCAATATCACTACACTGAAGGGTATGTTTAAGAGAGTAAAGAAGGACTGGAAGGGTAGGAGTATGTGTGTATGTTGGGGGGGGCGGTTTACAAAGAAAAGCAATTATATTGAAATACTGCTATCAAAATATTTTTGTTTTTAAATCAAGTAACGGTCCCTAAGTTAAGAACTCCTGAATTCTAACTGATCACTCTCATTTTACAGATGAGGCAACTATGCCTCAGAGAGGATAAGTTATTCACCCAAGGTCTTACTAACAGAGCCAGAATTTGGACTTGGCTAGTGCATCACCATCACCATCATCCTAAACATTTATATAGTGCTTACTATGTGCAAGGGGCTGTGCTAAGTGCTTTACAATTATTACATCATTTGATCCTGGAAACAACCCTGGCAAGTAGGTGCTGTTATTATCCCCATTTTCCAGATGAGAAAACTGAGGCCAAAAAAAAAAAATTTTTTTTTTTTATTTGCCCAAGGTCACACAGCTAGTAAGGGTTAGAGGCTGGATCTGAACTCAATCTTCCTGACCCCATGTATAATGCTCTATCTACTAAAGCTGCTATACTATGTCAGTCAATTAGCAATTTATTAAGTGCCTATTACAATCCAGGCACTGTGTTGTGACAGAAATACAAAGAAAGGCGAAAAACAGTCCCTGCTCTCAAGGAGCATTGTAACTCCTACCTCTGCAATTAGTATCATGCTCAGTAGATAGCTGGTATACAATTATTGTTGCCTAAGTAAAGCACAACCGAACTCTTCCTTCCTCCCAGGATGAACAGCATCTTGTCCTTAGCTTTGCATAATTGGCCCTGATTCGTCTCCACTCATTCACTTACACTTGTGCCAATATAAGTTCTACATGAAGCCCAGTGTTCTAAATGAGACTAGACACTTGCTCCTTGGAAGGAAAGCTATGGGAAATCTGGACGGCATATTAAAGAGCAGAGACATCACCTCGCCAACAAAGGCCTGTAGAGTCAAAGCTATGGTTTTTCCAGTAGCAATGTGTTGATGTGACAGTTGGATTACTAGGAAAGCTGAATGCTGCAGAATCAACACTTTCAAACTATGGTGCTAGAGAGGACTTTTGAGAGACCCTTGGACAGCAAAGAGATCAAATCAGTCAATACTTAAAGAAATTAATTCAGACTCTTCACTGGAAGGTCAAATCCTGAAGCTGAAACTTAAATACTTTGGTCACATAATAAGACAAGACTCATTAGAAAAGACCTTAATGTTGGGAAAGATTGAAGGCAAAAGGAGAAGGAGATGGGAAAGGATGAGAGAGAGAGAGAGAGAGAGAGAGAGAGAGAGAGAGAGAGAGAGAGAGAGAGAGAGAGAGAGAGAATCATAGAAACAATGAATATGAACTTTGACAGACTTTGGGAGATAGTGAAGGGCCTGGTGTGCTATGGTCCAAGGGGTCACAAAGAATTGGACATGACTGGATGAATGAACAACAAAAAACAACATAAATGAATGATAAGATTTAATGTATCCTGGGGCAGCCAGGTGGCGTAGTGGATAAAGAAGTGCCTCTGGATTCAGGAGGACCTGAGTTCAAATCTGGCCTCAGACACTTGACACTTACTAGTTGTGTGACCCTGGGCAAGTCACTTAACCCTCATTGCCCTGGGGGGGAAAAAGAAAGATTTAATGTATCCTTCCTCCTTCACCACCATCTTGGTAGCAGACCTCTAGTTGAGGGCTCTCGTGCATTGAAGGGAAGACATTGGGAGCTGTAGAAAAGATAAAATATCTTGGAGTCCATAAACTCTAGGCTCTAGCTAGTAATGAGAAATGACAAACATGCTGGGCTACTGACAGATTCTAAAAATGATCAGGCATGGCAGAGGGTGAGATGGATAGAGAGTGTCATGGAAGCAATGAACATGAACTTGGACAGACTTTGAGACACAGTAGAGAAGAGAAGGGCCTGATGGGCTATGGTGCATGGGGTTGCAAAGAGTTGGACACAACTGAACAACAACAAAATGTTGTGTAATGGGCCTGCCAACAGCCACAGAGAAAATCCACCTCATCATTTTATGGTGATACCTCATATTTAGACAAACAGGGCTATTCATGTGCCTACCTCTATTACTTATATTCAATTAAATACCCACAAGTTTTTAATGCTAGGCTAGCTTTCCCTTCCTACTCAATGAGAATCCAGTCAGTCATTCTACAAGTCAGTCAACAAGCACTTTTTAAGTGTCTACTATCTCTTATGACTAATGTGGAAATGTTTTGCATGACCTCACATGTATAATCTATATCATATTGCTTGTCTTCTTTAATTTGGAACTCAAAATTGTAAAAAATGAATGTTAAAATTTTTTACGTGTAATTAGGAAATATTTAATGAAATCAATAAAAATATTTTTAAAATACATGGAAAAAAGTATCTACTATTTCTAATCTCCCCCTTCCTCCTCTCTACCCTTCACAGTTAGATGGGATGGACCCACATGATGCAGTTAAACATTGAAGTTATCCTTAATCCAGGTATCTTAACCTAGGGTCTATGAAAATTTTTTTTTTTGGTGAGGCAATTGGGGTTAAGTGACTTGTCTAGGGTCACACAGCTAGTAAGTGTTAAGTGTCTGAGGCCAGATTTGAACTCAGGTCCTCCTGACTCCAGGGCCGGTGCTCTATCCACTGTGCCACCTAGCTGCCCCTATGAAATTATTTTTTTAAAAAAGAAACACATATTTTGATAACTTTATTTCAATATAATTGGTTTCCTTTTTTGTATATTATATGCATTTAAAAACATTATTGGGGGCAGCCAGGTGGCCCAGTAGATAAAGCACCGGCCCTGGATTCAGGAGGACCTGAGTTCAAATCTGCCTTGAACTTAACACTTCCTAGCTGTGTGACCCTGGACAAGTCACTTAACCCTCATTGCCCCACCAAAAAAAAAAAAACCCAACATTATTGGGGGCGGGGACAGCTAGGTGGTTCAGTGGATAAAACACCAGTCTTGGATTCAAGAGGACCTGAGTTCAAATCTGACCTCAGACACTTGATATTTACTAGCTGTGTGACCCTGGGCAAGTCACTTAACCCTCATTGCCCTGCCAAAAAGAAAGAAAGAAAGAAAGAAAGAAAGAAAGAAAGAAAGAAAGAAAGAAAGAAAGAAAGAAAGAAAGAAAGAAAGAAAGAAAGAAAGAAAGGAAGAAAGAAAAAGAAAAAAAATGGGGAAAAAACATTATTGTGAGAAGGGACACTAAGCCTTGAGTGGGCTAACACAAAGATCTATGCCTTAAACCCAGCATTAGGAAGGTAAGGATTTCAGAAGAAAGAAAGCCAATTATAATCCCCAGTGGTGTAGATCATTCACATGGATTCATCTTCCTTCTATTCCAATAGATCATAAACTTCTTAAAGGAACTCTTTCTTTTCAGTTATATTTGTATTCTCAGGCTCAGCACAGTGTCTAGCACATAGGAGATGCTAAATGAATGTTTATTGACTGACAGGACTGATTGATTCTAAGTGTTTTGCATGTATCTAATTATTTCTCTATTGTCTACCCTTTAGAATATAGACTTTTGGAAGGGG
Source organism: Dromiciops gliroides (assembly GCF_019393635.1). NCBI lineage: Eukaryota > Metazoa > Chordata > Mammalia > Microbiotheria > Microbiotheriidae > Dromiciops > Dromiciops gliroides. The sequence goes on along the minus strand of NC_057861.1, from coordinate 547,014,707 downwards.
AGGGGTTGTTGTCCAGCCTTTCTTTATATGCTTGGCCCTTAGCGCCTTGTCAGGCACAAAGTAAATGCTTATTAAATGTTTATTGGCTTAATTGATTAGTCCCTTTTACAATGCAAATAATAAAGCACTGTCTATACCTTGTCTCTTTGATTTCTCCCTTTAGATCTGTAAGCTCCTTGATGGCAAAGGTCAGGCTTTTTCCCTACTCTAGCAATCCAGTAAAGTCTGGTAGGGGACATTCAATCAATAAGTAATGACTAAGAGTGACTGATCTAGTCAATGAGGAAACAACTCCTTGGTGTGCAGCATCCATTTGTGACTTTGTGTGTGAGAGATCCAATCCCACAGTGCAGTTGTACAGTCGTGTATCACTCTTCGTGACCCCATTTGGGGTTTTCTTGGCAAAGATACTGGATTGGTTTGCCATTGCCTTCTCTGGCTCATTTCACAGATGAGGAAACAGATAATTAGGGTTATGTGACTTGCCCACGGTCATACAGCTATTAAGTGTCTGAGGTTGGATTTCTAACCATGTACCACCTAGCTATCTGATCCCACATTGAATCACTGTAGATACAAATTCATGTATGGAAGGCACCTCCAGAACTTTAATCCAGGCAGGTAGATGACACAGTAGATACAGACTGGACCTGAAATCAGGAAGACCCAAGTTCAAATCTTACCTCAGACACTTCATAGTTTTATGACCCTAAGCAAGTCACTTAACTTCTCTCTCCACCTCAGTTTCCTCATCTGTAAAATGGAAATAATAGTAGTCCCTACCTCCCAGGGCTGCCATGAGAATCAAATAAGATGACATATATGAAGTACTTTGTAAACCTTAAAATGCTATATAAATGCTAGCTATTATTTTGTTTTGTTTTTGTTTTTGTTTTTGTTTTGCAGGGCAATGAGGGTTAAGTGACTTGCCCAGGGTCACACAGCTAGTAAGTGTCAAGTGTCTAAAGCCAGATTTGAACTCAGTTCCTCCTGAATCCAGGGCCGGTGTTTTATCCACTGCGCCACCCAGCTGCCTCAATTCTAGCTGTTATTAATCTTCCTCTGCCCCTCAAAAGCACCCACTTTCAAATCTCTGCCCATGATTAACATGGCACTGAGAAGCATTTCCACACATTGTTTATGGAATCAGTAAATTTGGCAGATTTTCATGTAGGAGTGTGTGAATAGCCATGTCTTGTTGTGATCTGTCAGAGAAGATGGGAGATGGCAGGTCCCTGGCCTCATTCACCCTCACTGTTAGATAATTATGCCACAGCTACCTATATTCCCAAGGCAAGAACCTACAGTCAGCTTGCCTCAATAACCCTAATAATAATCACCCAGGGAAAGACTCCAAGTCAGTGTGGGTGCTTCTTAAGTACTCAGACATCTTCTGGGGAGACAGGGAATCAATTTCCCAGGCAACAAAGACTAGATCATCCTTTATTCTCCTTCCACATTCTTCAAAGCCGCTTTTGTTTTGTTTTCTTTTGTTTTTGTTTTTTTTGTTTTTTGCAGGCAATGGGGGTTAAGTGACTTCCCCAGGGTCACACAGCTAGTAAGTGTCTGAGGCTGGGTTTGAACTCAGGTCCTCCTGAATCCAAGGCTGGTGCCTTATCCACTGCGCCACCTAGCTGCCCCCAAAGCTGCTTTTTTAAAAGACAAAAGTAAATACTTTTTTTTTTTTTTACCCAGTATTATCTCTATTCTTCCTTATAGGCCATCAAGCCTTATGGGTGACCTTATGGGTCACACCTTACAAGTCAAGAATCTTTCACACAGCTAGCAGAAGTCACAGACATGCTTCCTTACCTGAGAACTGGGAACCAGAGCTTTCCACCAGTGCCCCCCCTTCACCAGGTCCACTTCACTTAAAGGCACGGAAACTTTCCCAATGACACAGTGACGTGAGAACTTATCAAAATCCACTATGGTTAAAAGCAAAGTTCTTCTTTGGGCTTCTAGAAACGGGATCTCAAAGGTGTAGCGCTCCTCAAACACTGGGTTCTGGGTCTTGCGTTTGACACCTGTCTGCTTGGAATTCTTCTGGTCTGGCAATAGGCAGATCTTCACGTAGGGGTTCGAATGAGCCATATCTTGTCGAGAGCCATCATAGGAGATGGGAGGTGGCAGGTCCCTGGCCTCAATCACCCTCACAGTTAGGTAGTTATGCAGCAGGTCGTATTGAGTGCTGAAATGCAGCATACCCAGCTGGTACTTGGATAAGATCTCCTCATCGGTCAGGGAGTCCATGTCATCGCTGTTAGAATCAAGTGAGTAGAGTCTGGGCTCGAACTTTCTAAAGTAGTCATCAGGAGTGTAGGTCCTTCTCAGCACTGAGGGTTGGATGATTTCTTTCTTGGCTCCGATAATCCCAAACTCTATGGGCTTAATATCGATTAGTGGAGAGCTGGGCCGTCTGGACTCAAGACCTAATGGGTAATCACACAGAACGTGGGTGATATCACTTTGTAGGTTATACAGGGTTCTTTTCTATCTATTTTATTTCATAGGTCCATCAATAAACATGAAGTGTCTACTATGTGCTAGGCATGGTGCTAAGAAGGCTGCATGGTGTATTTAGTAATAAGAATACTGGACTAAGACTTCAAAGGCACTGATTCTAATTCTGACTCTCAATAGGTGGCATAGAAGACAGAGCACTGAACTTGGTCAGCAAGGCTCCTCTTCATGAGTTCAAATCTGGTCTCAGGCACTTACTAGTTATGTGATCCTAGACAAGTCACTTCACCCTGTTTGCCTCAGTTTTCTCATCTGGAAAATGAGCTAGAGAAGGAAATGACAAACCACTCCAGTATCTTTGCCAAGAAAACCCCAAATGGGGTCATGAAGAGTCAGACATGACTGAAAAATGACTAAATAAAAAAAAGGCCCTATTCCACTGGGTTTAAGACAAAAAACATCACATATTGGATGAGGTGGCGCACTGACTTAACAGTTATTCATACTTCAATGTGAAAAAGGTTTTCAGATACTTCCCTGACAATAGATTTTGTTGGAGAAAAAAGAGAAGAAAGTAAAAAAAACCCTAATTTTTCTAGAATTTATTTTCTAAAACTGCAAAACAAGTGGTTATGACTAAATGATCTCTAAGATCAAGTCAACAAGCATTTATTAAATATCTAATATGGTTTGCCAAGTGCACTGTGCTAAATTTGGGGTTTGCAAAGGAAGGCAAAGAACAATTCCTATTCTCAAGAAGCACACAGTCTAATGTGTGGGGGGCGGTAAGGAGGATTGCATATAAACAACTATGTGCAAACAAGATATATAGAGGATAAATGGGAGATAATTATAGAGGGAGGGTACCAGAGTTAAGGGAAATCCCTTACAAGTCCCTTGGAGTTCCAGCATTCAGTGATGTAACAAACTTTGCTAATTACACGATTTGACCTAAGGCTGGTTTTGAACACTTGCATTCAAAGAGCTAAAAGAGACTTTTTGTTGTTATTGTTATTCAGTCATTCTCAGTCACGTCCAGCTCTTCCTGAAACCATTTGGGGTTTTCTTGGCATGAATACTGGAATGGTTTGCCATTTCCTTCTCCAACTCATTTTACTGATGAGGAAACTGAGGCAAATAGATTTAAGTGACTTGCCCAGGAGCTAGTAAGTGTATGAGACCCAGTGCTCCATCCACCAAGCCATCTAGCTGCCCATCAAAAGAGTCTTTAGAGACCATCTAATCAAGCAGTGTAACACTCAAGTAGAACCAGGTCCCTGCTGGCTGGTACTGACTTAGAAAAACCACAAATTAACATCATCTATGTTGTATTGTATTTTTATTTATTTTGTTAAACATTTCCCAATTACATTTTAATTTGGTTAAGGCTAGCATTAAGGAGTTTTGTAGGTAGTTGTGGCCAGGGTTCCTTAAGTTTGGCACTTCTGAATTCAACCCCCATTTTTCAGGGTCAACTCAGCGTTCAACTCCTTCATTTTACAGATGATGAAAGAGAAGCCCAAAGAGGTAATCTATCCAATGCACCACCTCACTGCCTCTTAAATAGACCATTACCCTGTAAAAAGAACTGAAATCTCAGGTAGCCTAGGAGAAGAGGGATGATCCCCACCACCTACTTCCTGAAATCATTTCACATGACACACAGCCTCCTGTGTCCCCATTCTATACTTTCTAGGTATTCATGAGATGGGAAAATCATGAGAGAGTTAGGTATATAGTGGAAAGATCACAGAACACCAGTATTCAAATTATGATTCCCATCTTCAACGCACAATAATGATGTGACCAAGGGCAGGTCAGATAACTTTCCCAAATCTGTTTTCTCATCAGAAAATCAGATCAATAGTTATTGCATTCAACTGCCTCATGAGTTTGTTAGGAAAAAAACCATTTGGTAAACCTTAAAGTGGTATATAAACAAAAGCTGCCATTATTACTACTGATAATAACACTAATAAATCAACTTGGTCGATCTAATTAAATATCTGATCAATTCAATGAGGCAGAGGAAAAAGTCAAACAAATTAATTAGATTTGGACTTGTAGGGGGCAGCTAGGTGGCGCAATGGATAAAGCACCAGCCCTGGATTCAGAAGGACTTGAGTTCAAATCCTATCTCAGACACTTGACACTTACTAGCTGTGTGACCCTGGGCAAGTCACTGAACCCTCATTGCCCCACAAAAAAAAATAAATAAATAGACTTGTACGGGGTCATGTATCAACACAAACCCTCTCTTTTTTCCTGATAAATAGCTTAGACCCAGAGAAAAAAAGGAGGAAGGAAGGAAGGAAGGAAGGAAGGAAGGAAGGAAGGAAGGAAGGAAGGAAGGAAGGAAGGAAGGAAGGAAGGAAGGAAGGAAGGAAGGAAGGAAGGAAGGAATCATTTATTAAGCAGCTACTATGTGCCAGACATTATGCTAAGAGCTTTACAAATATTCTTTTATTTGATCCTCACAAAAACCCAAGGAGATAGATGTTGTTTTTAAATTCCCATTTTACAGATAAGAGGTTAAGTGACTTGCCCAGGGTCACACAACTAGAAAGTGTCTACGGTCAAATTTGAGCTCTGGTCTTTCTGCCTCCAGGTCCAGTGCTCTAGCCACTGCATCTGCCTCTGGCAAAGGACTTACTTAATGTCACAGAGCTAGTCAGAGCCATTGACTAAGACCAATCAACTCACTAGATATAGTTTCAGTCCCACAATCAAACAAACTAAAATCCACTTTACTTTCATAAGCCGTGTTTTCCTATAATCAAGGCCACCTTAAGTGAGCCATCAATGCTCTGTCCTATCTTTCTTTCCCCAGTCCTGCCTCCTCCAGCAACTCTGCCTCTTTTTTCTTTCTTTGGGAACACGGATGTCCCTGAGAGAACCTGCTCTGTCTATACTCCTGGCAATGAATTTGATGGGATTTTTCATTGATTTACTTTGGGTTTGTCCACAAGTGACAGACAAGGCCAGGGGTTTCTCGAGCTACAGTTTGCACAGAAGGGGACTGTCCAGATGCTTACTTGAAATCCTCCGGGTAAGGCTGTATGCAGACTTCGATGTATCTGAAGATGAGCGTCTCCGATCCGGGGAATCATCCTGTGGGGTCTGAGGAGCCTCACTGGCTGTGTGGTCTGAGTCCCCATTCTTATCTTCATCCCGGTTGCTGATCCTAGTAGAAGAGAAGAGACTTCAGGAGTAGCCTGGGAGAAACGGATCAGCTCCTCCAGGAACTACCACTTTAATTAGTCAGTGACTTAAGAAATGACTACACAGAGGTATGCTTTGCTGTCAAGAGAAAAATGTGAATTGCTCCCTTCTCTTTTGAGTTAGAATTCTAAGCTTGGACACGCAGAGTTGGAACCATACTGTGTTTACTTCTCCTCAAACACCCCAAGGGAAGACCTAAGCAAACCAGAGGGGGTGAGGGGAGAGAAATATCTGCCATCTGGCCCACCTGCAGATATTCTTCTCTCCCACCCACTCATCCTCAGTTTTTCGGGATCTTCCTTGGCCCATGGGAAGTCTGCACAGAAGTAAACACAGTATGGATACTACCTGAAGATACTACCTTTACCTTACACTGGGAACAGTACAGGATCTTCCAAAGACCTGGGTTAAAATCCTGGCTCTGATACTTATTAGCTGTATGACCACATCGAGTCAATTCACCGTTCGGAGCCTCAGTTTCCTCATTTGCAAAACGAAGGTAATACTTATGCTGGCTCTGTCACAAGGTTGCTGTGAGCAAAGTGCTTTGCAAATCTTAAATGGATAAACATATGATATCATTTCATTCAGCAGCCATTAGATTATGCCCACGTTTACCTAGAGCTCGGCATTTCCAATCTATAAGATCCTATCCTTTCATGAAAAACCAGCTTTCTCCATCCTTAATTTTAATATGTTTATTTGTGTATGTATTGAGTCTCCCCAGAAGAATGTAAGTTCTTTGAGGGTAGAGACTGTTGTATTTTTTTTTTATTCCCAGGGTCTAGCACAGTCCCCAAGAGTAGGTGCCTAATAAATGCTTGTTGAATTGCTGAATTTCACAAAGCCTTCACTACTTCCCCCAATTAATTCCCAAAAATATAATCCCATACTCCTCTGAATTAACCCAGCCATAAATTGGCTTATTTGGGTAATTGTCTTATTTCTCCTACTGGACAATGAGTTCCTAAAAAGCAGGGACCATGTCTTCTCATAAACCATAAAGTTAGAGGGAACCTTAAAGGTCATCAGATCCACCCTCTGTATTTTACAGATTAGGAAACTGAGGTTAGAGAGTGGCTTGCTCGCGGTCACACTGAAACAGGATCAGAACCCAGGTCTTCCTCATTCTAAGTCCAGCATTCTATCACCATGGCATAATGCCTTATTCATTCACATATTCCCCCAGGGGGCCTAACACAGGACCTTGCCCATTAGATGTCATTTGTTGAATATGAAACATAAATAAATGAAGCGGCAGTCTTTCCTGAGATGGGGGAGGTTTCACCATATGTCTTGAGCATGTGACACGAACTGTATGTTTAGTTCGCATGCATGTGTCATTCCCCCATGTGCCACGTACAAACTGGTACCTTGTGCCCACTGCTGTTATCACAGCTCCCCATTGCGGAGCTCTCACTGTATGAGAAACAGCACAGCCAGGCCTGCACACTTGACATTTCCACTCCCTGCTTGTTTAAATACATACAACTGCCTACTCAGTAAATAAATCTGGGGATGCACAAACTGGAAAAAACAACTCATACCTTTTCAGGAGCATTTTTTAAAATCATCACACTTTTATTTGGGCCCCCAAAATACCATAAGTGTTGACCACTGCTCAGAGAGAGTCCAAGTCCTATCCTATCCTATCCTGCCCAGGTGCCTTCCCATCACTTACCATGGTCAAACTACAGGTTGTTCACCAATTGTTTGTTAAAGAGAGAACAATAAAACTCCTCTGGCCAGGAAAGGTTCAGACTCAAGTCAACAACATTTATTAAGCTCCAAAAGAAAGGCAAAAACAATTCCTGCCTTCAAAGAGCTTACATTCTAATGGGTGTGAAGGGGATGACATGTAAATAACTCAGTATAAACAAGTTACATATAAAGTAGATGAAAAGTCATCTCAGAGGGGAAGGCCTCCCACAAAAAGCTGGATTTGAGCTGTCTTGAAGATAACATCTATAAAGGGCACTGTGCATGGCACTTAATAGGTGCTTAAAAATGCTTTTGGAAAGGGGCAAGAGCCAGGAGGTAGAGGTGAGGAGGGAGAACACAGAGTCTTATCTACATAAAAAAAGCTTGGCAGACAGATGCTTATTTATCCTGTGACCTGCCCTGGCCTCAGCTCAACTCCACCAGAGTCTCAGGGACATAAGCCACAAAAGCAGGTCTTTGAAGCATTCAATATCTGGGTTGTTGTCAATTTTTTGTTTGTTTTTCAACAGTGAGACTTGCTATGCACACACACATTCAGCCTCTATCTGTGTGGGGGGCAGATATCTTTCTGCTTCTACCTCAAAAGATTCAATTTGATTGTTCACAACAAGGACAGGAAAGGAAGGTATGTCTCTGTGTGGGGCAGGGGGGGTCCCAAAATGCAAAAACTGGAGAAGTTCTAGCTCTGGGCATTTAACATTTCCCTTGCGACAGGTGGATGTTTAAAGAATCTATAGTGGGCTATGGAAAGGCGGAAAGACATAGAAGCTAGAGAACCAGCCTCAGAACCAGGAAGACACGAGTTTGAGTTCTGCCCTGAGCAAGTCACTTAAACTCTCATTGTTCTAAGCAGATCTTTAAGACTTTAGGATACAGAAAAAGTTGCAACCACCATTGGTAAAGGGGAGTTTCTTCAGAGTTCCCAAATGCTATTTGAACCACATTTCCAGTTCCTATCCCTACATTGGGCTACAGACCTCCAAAAATCAGGCCATAATTAATGGATGTAATAATTACACTGTTTACTTCAGAGAGTTGTTGGAAAAGAAAACACTTTCTAAACAAAAAAGCTTTATATAAATGTGAGCTTTATAAGTGATTTCTTTTTAAAGAGAGGATAATCATAATAGCATTATTTTTATTTACAAAATATTTTACCTGCATCACCTTATCAGATCCTCAAAATGACCCAACTAGGTAGGTGTTGTTATTGTTATTAGTTCCATTTTAGAAATGAGGAAATCAAGGCTCAGAGTGTTTAAGTGACTTTCCCAGAGTCACATAGAGCTAATAAGTGTCTAATGTGAGATTTAAACCCAGTTCTTCCTGATTTCAAGACCTTCAATCCATTCTATACCATATTGGCTCTCAATTGCATGATAAAGGTCCTCCCTCCCCTCCTGCCCCCCCCTTCCTAATCTGGAGGTTGGCAGAGTCAAAGAGAGCCTCTCTGAACCCTTCAGCTTTGCTACCTGCCCACCAGAGCCCTCTGACCACATTCCTAGTCTAGCCACGGGGAGGTGGATAGACACGTGGATCAGAAAATTCAAAACCACTTTCCAAAAATATCTGAGTGGCTGACAGATGGAGATATGTTGTATGCAGGCGCAGGAGGAGAACGAATTGGAAATAAAATGAAAGACACTGAAGAGACCATAAACAGCGTTGGAGGGTAGGTTTCAGGCTGGAGATGCTTGTCTCCATCACCCTATTTCTGATAAAGTTATGGCTTGGGCTGGAGAAAAGGTGAGCATCTCAGGGGCTACCTGAGGTTTTGACCTGTGTAAGTAGTATCAGGACTATAAGCTCATTACAGAATGTGATTGCCGATAGTCCTCTTTTGCTGCTCGGAACTCACTTGACCAAAAATTCCTTTACTTTGAGCATTAAAACCTTCTTAGAGGTCCATGCCCCTAAAATGGGCTGCAGATCACAAGTCTAGCGCTAGAAGAAACCTTAGAATCTAGGTAGGCCAACTCCCACCCCAATTTAAAGATGAGGAAACTGAGGCACAGAGAGTTTAAGTGCCCACGGTCACACAGGTAGCAAGACAGGATCTATCTAAACTCTGATCCAAAGCCAATGCTGTTTACACTTACCTTGCTTTGTAGACTTAGTTTCACCAACACACCAAACACGAAAGGGTCGAAAACAAGCTGACATAAGCATCATGACAAAGATTTCCATTAGCCTCTGGAACACCAATTATTCCTCCTTTTGAGGGTCCCTGACCCTTTCAGGCAAGGGGGAACATATTCCTAGGGCTATTTCCAATAATGCTTAAAATTACACACACACACACACACACACCAGGCACTGTTCCATGTGAACTAGAGGAAGCCAGGACAACTCCACTTACAACCAGGGTGGAGTCTGGGCAGGGAAAGGTCCCAAGATTTCAACTTCATCTTCACTCGACTGGCAGCAGGTACACTCGTAACACTTTTGACAGCAGTGGCGACAAGTCCATCTACACAGCAGCAGATCAGAGATTCTAGAAAGAAAGCCCTGAGGACATGTGGGAAGAGATGGGGGAGGGGGAAAGGGGGGGGAGGAGATAAGAAAAAAAAAACACTAATATTACCACCAGTCAATCACTGATGTCGATCACTGATGAGAAATAATGACATTCAGTAGGTCTGTCCCTGCTGCCGAACACTTAGAACAAAATGTTTTCCCATTTCTATTTACCAACTGCAGGCAACATGACAGCAAACAGAATCTAACTGAAGCCATTAATAGAGAGAGGTGGGGGGGGGGGAGAGCCATTGCAGGTATTTTCTTTTGTAGTTTATTTGATTGCTTTCTTTGATGTGTGGGTGGTTTACACAACATTGTGGGAAATAGACAATATGTTCCTGAAGCTAAATGCATATTATTTCATCTTCTTTTTAAAAAAGGAAAAAAAAAACCCCGATCCCAGTGGCATGACAGTGAATAAGAAAAAGCATATTAAATGGCAAGGGGGAGAGAGAACCCCTTCATGTAAACTATTTGCTCTGGATGGGGTCCTCTCCCTCAAGCTGCCTTGTACAAGAACATCTCTAATTGCGTAGTTATCAATGTCTGACTGTTTAATGGGCTCTCTCTCTCTCTCTCTCTCTCTCTCTCTCTCTCTCTCTCTCTCTTTCTCTCTCTCTACCTAGTACACTAGATAAGACTCCCAAATGAAAGACAACCCCTCCTTGATTAGAAACCAGACAGAATGAATCATCCAATTAACTCACCTCATTTAATGGCTCCAACTGTCCTTTTAGGTATCCATTATGAAGCAAGGGATGGGGGTGGGGTCGGGGAAGAAAAGGAAAGAGACAAGACCAGTTTAGCAATGCTCAAACAACTCCAAAATCCCCACACCTTTCTACTTACCATCTCGGGGGACAGACTGGAACTTCCTAACAAGGGGTTGCTATATCCAGGGCTGCTGCTCCCCTCATGACAAACCACATCTAATAAATAAATGGGAAACTTTAGCCTTTCAATTGGATTTGCACCGTATGGTGTATGAATCAGAGCGGGTGGATAGATAGTTGAGCTATCCAATGCAGCCACACTTTGGGGAAAATAGCAAACCTTCCTATACAGAAATATCCAAGAAGCCAACCAAAATGTATCATTAGCTCACGTAGCAGGCAAACACATCCTGGAGGCCATTTGGTCTCCCCCATCCTCCCAGAGGTCTATCCTTCCAACTTTGGCTTCTAAGGTGGAGATGGCAGGAAGTTTAGTCTTTCTGGTACTCTAGCAAAATAAATAGCTCAAAAGGAAACCAGCTTCTAGAAAGGTCAAACTCATGCTAGATTCTTCCTTCCTCTCCACCATCCTCTGCCTCAGAGATACCCAAAGCAATGTCCCTTAGCCTCTTCCTCCCCTACCCTGTTGGCTCTCTAACTGTGCCCATTAGATAGGGGAGGAAATAAGCAGCAGAATGGGAATGCTTAATTGGGGCAAGTTTGGCAGGAAAGGGAAGAATGAATAAGATCTGTAACAGGCCTGGTTTCCCAGAACCAGTCCAGCCTGGCTCCCAAGCTGAACATTGAGTTCGTCAGAGGTCTTCGGAGGAAGACCAAACCACCTCTGAAGCTGCATGGCAGCATAGAAAGGGGTCTAGCATCAAGATATATGCATTTAAATCCTGTCTCTGCAACCTGCTGCTGGTGTGATCTTGGCTAAGTCACTTCCTTTCTTTGGGCCTCAAGTTTCTTCATCCATAAAACAAAAGGTCGAAATACCTTCCAAATTTAGGTGTATTCCCATAAACTGAAATAGGACTCTGAGGAAATTTTAACAGACATTTCTCTGGGTAAGAGATGGGCAGCAGGGTGGCAGGGCCAGACTTCTGAATGTCATTATTTCTCATCAATGATTGACATCAGCGATTGAAAGGTGGTAATATTAGCGCAAGGAGAGAGGCTCTGCTTCTGTACCTAAGAAATAGGGATGAGGCTGGGGAATATTTAGGTGGGGATACTTTCTTTCTATACCTCATGAGGTTGTTGTGAGAAGCAGATGAGACAATGTATGTGAAAGAGCTTTGAAAAGCATAAGCACTATACAAAAAGTAAGCTAATATGTCCTACCCCTTATTTTTAGCTATCAAGGAAAAACTTCCCTATTGATGCTATAATCTTCAGGGAAATAATGAGACAAAAAGACACATATAAACCTATGGGGAATACACATCTGTGAACAGAAGTTGGGTTTCCCAGATTCCTCACAATGAAACACCTTCTCCTAGCTGCCACCCCCACACCATGTACAAAATGGATGTTTTGTTATAAGGGAGGGCAAAGAGGATGAATGAAATGTATGATGAGGACAGGATCCAGCCAAACTTCAAATATATTTGCTATGGGTTTCTCTAAGAACCTACAGGTCACATCTATGTGTGGTCAAAGAAAGAAGATTCATTCAAAGCCAGAAAATGCTGAGCCAGGAAGCTGCCCTTTTCCTATGGAAAAGGAAGAGGATAAAGAATGTTCTGAAGGTGAACCAGACATTTTAAAGGAAAAAGCAGAGGCCTGGGACCCTCCAAAGACTAGGCAATTCATAAATGTTTGTTGTTGTTAATGATGATAGTGGAGATGAGGAGACTGAAGCTAAAATAGGACTTGAGACATTTTAAATGGGAAGAAGGATGGACTGACTGTGGGGAAGAAAAAGAAGCTGGCCACAGATATGAAATCTGTGAAATAAAGTCAAATGTCAATGATGTACCTCAACAGGAAAAATCTAAGGTTGAACCCCAGTGGGTTTGTGGCTAGGGAGAGGAGAACTGGACACCGATCAATGTGGAGTTTTTATGTGAACTTTAAAATGCCCGATTTCGAGATGTAGAAAAAAGAGAACTAGACTAGGAATCAAGAAAACTGTTAGAGTGTCAGTTCCGAATAACTGACTCTGTGACCTTGGGAAAGTGGCTCACCCTCTCTGGGTCTCTGTCTGCTATTAGAGGTCTCCACTGTGACATTCTACCAGTCTTTGCATTCCTCAGAATGCCAGGAAGCTTTAGGGACCCTCATGACCTTGAGACTTACTTGAAACCCCAATTGGGCAGGGCAGTGCCCCGGGGGTAAAGGCCTCAGAAACAAGCATGGGTCCTTTAAAGGGCCCTCAGTCAAAGGCCATCTAACCTTCTTACTTCACTTAACCTTTCTTAACACTTCCCTGATACTTCCTTCTCTCCTTGATTACTGCTACCACTCAGTGCACTGTCCTTCCAACCCAACCTACATTTCAAGCCCAACCATTAAGTCATTTTCTCCCTCCAGTCCTCCTTCCTTAGCAGTCAAGCCTAGGGGGAAAGGAGACGTCCTTGTCCCTCTCGCCCGAACAGCTGCAACAGTCTCCGCTCCGGCGGCCAATTAGCCAGAGCCGTAACCACGGTAACTGCAGCTGGCGGACCCACCGGCCTGGCCCGGGCCGCTCTCCTTAGGGCCCCACCCCTTCCTCCCCTTCCCCCAACCCCAGGCTCCGATTGCGGCCTCGGGGAAAGGATGCCCCTTCCCCGCTGCTCCACAGCTGGAGCCCAGAACTCGCAGCTGCTCCTGCTGCTGGAGGCTAAAGACAAGGCACGACAGATCCACGAGTGGTCCTGTGGGTGCTGGGAGCTTTCCTGCCCCGCCCATATGCCACCACGCCCCACCCCAGGCCAGTCTCACCCAGACTGGACAAACCCAGAGTCTCCTTGTAGTCCCCAGGGCCTCTCACCCTGAACTCTCCTTCTCACCCCTACAGTATTCCGCACCCCCCCCCCACCTAGTCCTGCGCTCCCACTGCCCTTTCACGTCCACTTGGCCCCAGCCTCAGTAGCGGCCGCTGGTCTCAATTACAGCGCTCCTGGGCAGCTCCAGAGCCCGCGCAAACAGGTTGCCTCCTTGGCACCTTTTCTCCCCAAACCGCCACTGCCTCTCTCTCTTTCCCTCCTCCTCCGTTCTTTTGGCAAGTTTCTTGCGCGTGGGGCTGAGCGCCAGCCCCACAGCAGACGGACGAGCCTAGCGAGGCGCAGCCGGCCGCCAGCTCCGGGCTAGTGGTCCTGGTCCCGGTCCTCACCGCGTCGTCCCCACGCTTCCTCCGCTGCCGCCAGCGCCATCCCCACCCTGGCCCCGGCCCCGGCCCCGGCCCCGGCCCGGACACGTCCCTCCTGCCACAGCCCTACCTGGATATACGCCATTTTCACTCGCTCTCACTCCAGCCCGGGCATGGCGCTGCTACATCCACTTTGCCCTCGACAACAAGGGAGGTGAAGAAAGGGAAAGGGGGGAGGAAAAAACCCAACCCAATCGCCCCAGACGTGACTTGCTTGGCTGATCAGTGGCGCCCATGCCCTCCGCTCAGCTGGCCGCCCCGTCTCTTCCTCTTCATGGTCCTGCCCCCGGGCTCTCAGACCTGGGTGGGCGCCTTATAGGCGGAGAGACAGCCAGAGGAGGGGGCCCGCCTGACCTGCGCCCCAGCAGCACCCTACTCCCTCCTCTCTTTCCCCCGCCCCCCCGGGCGCTTCTGCCTTTTTGCTTTCGCTGCGCTCTGGTCTCGGCCGCCAGCGGCGCCAAGAGCATCAGCCTCCTTCTAGCTTCTGGCTCCCGCCTTACACCGGCTCCGCGATGCTCCCAGACAGCCACGCACAGGCCCCTGCGCCTGGGGACCGAGCAAGGACCCAGGCTCAAGGATCGGCAGCCCGTCTTATCTGAAGAAAGAAGGAGCAGAGCTTCGGGCTGGAGATAGGCAAAGGGGATGGAGAGGGAATAGCCCAGGATGGGGGTGGGGATGGGGGGAGGGGGGGCGGGGGGAGAGGGGGATGCGCAGGGCAGGTTCACTCTGTCCTAGGAGCCTGCACCTGTCTCGGAGCGTAACAAGAACCCAGCCAAGAAGTTGCTGCTTAGGAATTGTCTAAGTGACACTTAGGGTTGTGACCCAAAATGATGAATTCGCTTGGTCCCCACCCCCACCCCCTTTCCCTGGCTAGGAGATAAAAAGTTTTGTCTCCTCTGTCCTCATCTGAAACCCCTTAGCATCTGGAGGACCCAAGAGAGTTGACAAAGGGACTGCGAGGCACTAAATGCGCAAGGTGTTCTGGAGAAAGCACGGAGATGAGAGCCTCGGAGCACGAGTGAAGTGAGGGACCAAGAGTCGGAAGAGAAAAGGAAAGGGTGTAGGCAACGCGAGCGCCCCAAAGTGTCTGGCGCTCCCCAAGTCCCAAAGAGTTGGTATGCCCAGGGCGCAACAGGTTGGGCGCAAAGAGGTCCAACAGCGCCACCCCGCGGCATAATGCTACACTGCTTCAGAAAGGAGCGGCCCGCCCTTCAGCCTGAGCCACCTCAGAGCGAGGGATTCGAAGTTACAAAGTAGCCTGGGCCGGGTGTGCCTCAGAGGAGCCATAGGTAGCATGGGAAAAGATAAAAGAGAGGGATGGGAGACATTTGAAAGGTGGCAACACAGAAGCTGACCACAGCAAAAATTGTAGCAAAAGGCCGAGGGTGCCTAGAGTGTCACTTTCAATCCTCCCCTCCCCATATCTATCCATCCATCCATCCATCCATCCATCCATCTATATCTATCATATATCCATCATCTATCTATCTATCTATCTATCTATCTATCTATCTATCTATCTATCTATCTATCTATCTATCTATCTATCTATCTATCTATCTATCTATCTATCCATCCATCCATGCATTTATCATCTATCATCCATCATCTATCTATCTATCTATCTATCTATCTATCTATCTATCTATCTATCTATCTATCTATCTATCTATCTAATCTCAGCCAGATGTCACAGTGTCTGAAATCCCACCATTAGCAATTTAGTCTGTTGATTTATTTTGGATTCAAGACTGGTCTCACCCAATAGCTCTTTTAAATCATACCTAGTGCAAAGTCACTAACATCTTAATCAGCTTTTCCAAACTAATTTCTTCATAAACCACTTTGGTGCTTGAAATATATTGATGAAACCCATAAATGCTGTTCCAGAGGGGCTGGAATTGCCTCCCTCTCTCCCTGTAAAATGGATGGGCATAAGTTTAGAGAAAATGAGTGTTTTGATTCTCCCAAACTACTGCAGGTAATGAGTATTTTTTGATATATACATTATTTTATATTTTACATTTTAGAGGAGGAAATTGCATTAGTATTGAAGTTTTCTCACAGAAACCTTATTAGTGTCCTGTGGAACAACTAGGATTCTGTGAAAGACAATTTGGAAAATGCTGCCATTATTAAGAAAATTAGTTTAGCATCTCAGGCACTGGAGGAGCCCGAGGGCCCCTAGGGGGAAAAAAATCTAAGAAGCAGGACACTTGCTC
This sequence comes from Dromiciops gliroides, assembly GCF_019393635.1. NCBI lineage: Eukaryota > Metazoa > Chordata > Mammalia > Microbiotheria > Microbiotheriidae > Dromiciops > Dromiciops gliroides. Next base: position 546,998,490 of record NC_057861.1, on the reverse strand, counting down.
ATGAGAGTGTTGGAAAGGTAAGATGCAAGGCACTGGAGACAAAAGCCTAGGCACAGTTTTGCCTAGGGCTTATTCTCAATGTATTTTGGGTGAGGAGTTAGGACTAGGTCTGCACCCTGCAGTTCTTGCTAATGGATAGAAGTGAGGCTAATCCTAAAGAGAACTGGGAAATAAATTGTTTGTCTTTGGGTTTGCCCAGGCACCTGTCTGTACCCTAGAATATCCCCATCAGGCCATGCAACATTCTTCCCTTTTCATTCCTTTTTGAGAGCATCTCTCTAGGCAGAGCATCCCAGGGACCTTTCTCCACTGCAGCCTGCTTCACCTCCATAATAGTTGTATATCTCTGGGATGACTCAACTCTCAGGTCAACTCAATGATTGCTGGATCCCTGCCTGAACCCAATATATCTTCACAAAGTCCAGCCATTATGAATATTCTTCACTTCCAGTTAGCTCTCTGTCCTGCCCCACCTGCCTCTTCCCCACCCCCTTCCATTTAGATACCTTTCTCCCACTCTCCCTTTTATCTTTCCCTATTACAATGTAATGTAGGCATCTTAAGAATAAGGACCATTGAAAAGGACCTACATGTACAAAAAATGTTTATAGCAGCTCTTTTGTGGTGGCAATGAATTGGACATTGAAGGATACCCATCAATTGGGGAATGGCTGAACAAGCTGTGGTATATGAATATAATAGAATACTATTATATCATAAGAAATAAGAAGTAGAAAATTTTCAGGAAAACCTAGAAAGACTTATATGAATTGATGCAAAGCAAAGTGAGCAGAACCATTGTACACAGTAACAACAACATTGTGCAGTGATCAACTATGAACGATTTACTTCTTCCCAGCAATACAATGATCCAAGACAATTGCAAAGGGCTCATAATGGAAAATGCTCTCCACAATCCAGAGAAAGCACTGATGGAATCTGAGTACAAATCAAAGCATACTATTTTCACTTTCTTTATTTTTTTCATGGTTCATTTCTTTTGACTTGTTTCTTCTTTCACAATATAAATAATATAGAAATATGTTTTACATGATTGCACAAATATAACATATTAAATTACTATCCTTCTTAGAGAGGGTAGAGGCAAGGGAGGGAGGGAGATGATTTGGAATCAAAATTTTATTTTAAAATGAATGTTAAAAATTGTCCTTACATGGAACTGGAAAAAAATAAAATATTATTTCAAACTAGAAGAACTACATGGTTTTTAAAAAAAGAACAGGGACTTTCTTGTTTTTATATCCTCTGTCCTTGGTACAGTAAGTATCTTCAGTCTGGCACATAGTAAGCCTTTAATATTTGCCATATCCATCCATCTACCTATTCTCCCTTTCTCTATCTATCCCTCTATCTACATCTCTAAGTATTTATCTATCCATGCATTTAGCTAGCTAGCTAGCTCTCTATGAATCTCTCTGTTTATCTATCTCACTATCCAGCCATCCAATTATCTATTTGTCCATTGGTCCAGTTATCCAGTCTGTTATCTACCCATCCATCCAACTATCTATCCATTGAACTCCCTATCCATCTCTCTACCTCTATCATCTATGCATCCAGCTCTATCTACCCATTAATCTCTACATAACTCCATCCATCCAACTATGTATTTGTCTATCCATCTAGCTCTCTACCTATCCATTGTTCTCTCTGTTTATCCACTCATCCATCCAACTATCAATTCATCTATTGATCTACCTATCTGTATTTCTATTCATCCATCTATCCATTCATCTCTCTCTCTTTCCATCTTTTCCAAATTGAATACAAACGTCCTCTGCAACATCCCCAACAAATGGTTATCCAGATTTTCTTTGGAGATTGAACAAGGAGGAATCCACAACTTCCTAATGTAGTTTATTCCACCTTTGGACAGTTCTAATTGTTAGGAAGTATTTTCCCTTATATCAAAGCTGAATCTATCTGCCTGTTCAGACTTCCACCCATGACTTCTAGCTTTACCCTCCAGTGCAAAGCAGAACTAATCAAATCTCTCTTCCTGGCCTGGACATTCTGAATCAGGTCCTTCCTGAACTGGAATATTCTGATCCCACTTCAGCAAAACCCCTTTATTTTCCCTTTCACCATGAAAAGCCCTGACTGTGAACTGAACCTTCACCAACAAGACTAGTTTGTGTTTCTAAGAGACAACTAACCTACCTGTCCTCCAGAGAGCCATAAAGTCAAGTCCTGCTTGATCTTGCCACATAATTAAGGCAGAAGAGATAGGCACATTTCCTTAAAGTAGGTCAGCTACATGCCCATAATGCCATGTCCCTAGGAAAAGAATCCAGAGGTTCAGTCCCTCACGATTCCTGGAAAGGCATGGAAAATGACACTATGCCCTTAGGCCCAAGTACTCCTTAGGGAATTTAAAACTTGAAGACTAAGAGTACAATGAGCTCAATACTCTTGCAATATTCTCTCATCAGTGACCACAAGTGGATTCCAGCCCTGGTACCAAGCCAGAGAGGCTTTCGAAGAAAAAGGCAATCTGGAGGGAAGCCTACTGTTAAAGCTGAGTTGGTCCTGAGGGTGACAGAGAATTAATAAAGGTGGATAATAGATATTTAGGCAGTCAGGTGAAGAGTAGATGCAGACAGAATCTGGGATCAGGAAGATCTGAGTTCAAATCTGGCCTCAGACACTTACTAGCTGTGTAACCCTGGACAAGTCATTTAACTTCTGTTTGCCTCAGTTTCTTGATCTGTAAAATGGGAGCAATAATAGCACTTACCTCCCAGGGTTGTTGTGAAGATCAAATGAGATAATAATTGTAAATTGCTTGGCACAGTGCCTGGCACACAGTAAGTGCTATAGAAGTCTTAGCTATATTTACCACTGAAATTACTGAATATAACTCATATTGCTTAACCACCAGAGGGAGTCTATGAAATAACTAAGAAACTAAAAGACCCTCCATGGGTGATATCCACAGAAACTCATGTAACAATATGTTGACAAAGAGGGTGTCTAACAAATGGTTGGTTTGAAATGATTTGTTTATAGAAACAGAGCAGTTTGCAACATGAGAAATTACTACCAAAAACTATAGAAAGCTGATTCTTTTTTTTCTTTTTTCTTTCTTTTTTTTTTTGGTGAGGCAATTGGGGTTAAGTGACTTGCCTAGGGTCACACAGCTAGTAAGTGTAAAGTGTCTGAGGCCAGATTTGAACTCAGGTCTTCCTGACTCCAGGGCCAGTGCTCTATCCACTGCACCACCTAGCTGCCCCCAAAAGCTCATTCTTAATGAGTTCAGATTTATTGACTGATAAAGACTTTGCAAGAAAATGATAGAAATTGCATAATATATCACTGTAGTTTGTAAATAATATATCACTGTAGTTTGTAAATATTTTAGCATTTACTAAACCCCTAGAAAGATGATCAAGTGGCCAGAATTGCACACAAGAGTAATTACTTACTAATTTGTCATAAACTCAGAGAAGACAAATCATCATTCTCGAAACACAAACCTCAAAATATCCTTGAGAATTCAGAATTCAGCCAAAGGACCGGGAGTTCTAGACTTGGAGTCAGAATATTTTAGTTCAAATCCCATCTTAGACATTTACTAGCTGTGTGAGACTAAGCAAGTCATTTAACTTCTCTTAATTTCAATTTTTCTCACCCATAAAATGAGATCACATATGTAAAGCACTTTGCAAGTTATAAGGCATTACATAAATATAAGCTATTGTAATTATTAACAAATAAACTACTGAAATTTGAGTATTATCACATATGAAATTGCTACCTATAATCTCTCAGACAAAGCACTGAGCCACAAAAATTAAAGAGCATTTTAATAGATGTTTTCATACCAAACATTCACAACCTTTAAACAATCTGGAATTAAAAGTTCTTAACATGTAGAGACATAGGAGAAGAAATTAAAACCACATGGCAATAAGAAGTATATGTCATCCCTGTCAGTTTGTCAACCAGTCACTTAATAAGCATTTATTGTTGACTACTGTGCTAGGGACTGTGCTAAACACTAGGGATACAAAGAAAGGATTGTCCCAAGGATGCTTTCAGCAGTTCTATGGAAGATAAGCCTGCATCCAAATATTTTAATTCAGTTACAAAATTCAATCTTTTATCTACCTACACAATCGTTTACCTAACACTAAACATCAAAGAATAGCAAGTTAGCAACTTGATCCAGAACTATTTCTATGAGTTCCATCAAATATAAATCTGAGAAGAATTAAATAACGACTGACATTTACATAACATTAAAGTTTCTATAGGGAGACAGCAAAGTTTTTCACTGGCCAAAATATATCACCAAAGTTAGAGGGTTTTGCTGCAAACAACTGAGGTAGAAGTGTGGGCCTGGTTTTCAATGAAAATGACCTCACCTCCTTCCTTTAACTTTCTGTTCTGATCAAATTCATTTGCATACTAAGGCAGAAAAGATCTGAAGAATTTCAAACTCTAACTCAGATGGTTGGTTTTTTCAGTTGTCTGGGACAAAGAACAATGAGCTCATCCTCAGAAATAGGTGTTACAAGAAAATATGTAACCTTGGCCTGACTCTATTCCTAGCTTTTGTTAAAAGTCTGTAGTAGTTCAAAGTCTCTGACTATGACTAAAGAGCTTTCGTTTTGCCCATACTGGGGAGAGGCTTTCTAGTCACTACACCCCCAGAAGACTGTAGCTGAAGGGAATATTAGAAGCACCTCAAAAAAGATGAAGCCCAGAAGCCAGTAGGAGAAAACAATGACACCCACAAATTCTAACAAAGTAACAAGCCCATTAAAGAACAAAGAAATTCAGAGGAGGGGCAGCTAGATGGCAGTGGATAAGCACGGGGCCTGGATTCAGGAGTACCTGAGTTCAAATCCAGCCTCAGACACTTAACACTCACTAGCTGTGTGACCCTGGGCAAGTCACTTAACCCCAATTGCCTCACCAAAAAAAAAATTTAAAAAAAAAAAGAAAGATAGAGGGGGGCAGCTAGGTGGCACAGTGGACAAAGCACTGGCCCTGGATTCAGGAGAACCTGAGTTCAAATCCGGCCTCAGACACTTAACACTCACTAGCTGTGTGACCCTGGGCAAGTCACTTAACCCCAATTGCCTCATCAAAAAAAAAATTAAAAAAAAAAAAAGAAAGATAGAGGGGGGCAGCTAGGTGGCACAGTGGACAAAGCACTGGCCCTGGATTCAGGAGAACCTGAGTTCAAATCCGGCCTCAGACGCTTGACACTTACTAGCTGTGTGACTCTGGGCAAGTCACTTAACCCCCATGGCCCCACCAAAAAAAGGGAAAAAAAGAAAAAAAGAATGATAGAGAATGAAGGGAGGGTAGAGAGGGGGAGGGGGCAGTCAGTAGCAAAACACTTTTGAGGAGGAATAGGGCAAAATAAGATAGAAAATAGAGTAAATATCATTGGGAAAAAAAGATCGAGAATACTAGAGATGGGACACCCAGAATGGAGCAACATAGGAATTCTATAACAACCAATTGCTAACCCCAAAGGGAACATCACTCAGCATGGAACAGGCCCAGAAAGATCAGGTTAATGAGATTTCCAGAAGACATTAGCGGCCCTGTAACATCAGAGAAAAGAGTTGCTCTTCCACCCATATGTTCCAATCACATGCCTTCACTCCACATATGCCTCTCTATATGTTTGCCCTGGCCACATGATTTCCCTACATGTATGGTCTCCATCATGTATGCATCATCACTACGTATGTCTACCTTCCCTGTTGATGTTATATATTCTTGTGAGGGAATATGACCCAGACTTGAGGTGATCTTTCCATTGATATTTTTCCTACTATGTTATTTCATTCAGTTCCTTTACTTTGAACTAGTTGTATCCTCTCAATGCCTAGCAAAAGTAAACACATTTGGGGGGGGGTGTCATAAGCTACAGTTTTGAGTGGGTACAGATCCACAAAGTACTGTCAACTTGTATAGCTTCTCTAAGCAATAAAGAGTGCCTTGGTTACTTCATTTACAAAGCACTTTGATTATTTTTTTTCTCATTTGATGTGGGTGCTACAACAACCTTATGAGGTGGGCATTACAGTTGTTCTTATCCCCTTTTTAGAGATGACATTTTACTGGGATATAGACATTAACTTACTTTGCTATGGTCACATGGCTAGTAAGTGTCAAAGTCAAAATTGGAACCTAAGTCTATCACACTTGATGTTGCTGTCCTTTGACCACAATCTTCAAAGAATGTAAGTTGAAGTTCACCCAAAGAGCAATAGAGAAAGAGTATGAGACATATGGTGAGCATGAGTTGCTTACAGCACATTACAAAAGAAGAATGGTAAGAATTATCCAAAAAACGGACACCCAGAAAATGCAGTGAACTGGTAATACAGGGATGGTGATGAATAACCAATTGATAAATAGTCCACATGCTCCATAGGTAGACACACAATGTAAAGAGACTAGAGGAAGCACACACACACACACACACACACACACACACACGCACGCACGCGCACACACACACACACACACACACACACACACACACACACACACACACATTGGGTAAATGCTCTCATGGAGGATTTGTGAGAGGACATGAACAAGAATCATATCAGATAAGGTGGTGTGGGTGGTTTCTGACCTCTACAGTTGGACAGAGTGCCTACAAATCAGCTCCATCCAAATAAGAAATTTCTAAAGCCACTAAAGGTCTTGGTGACTCATTCACTTCCTCTGGTAGCAACCAAAGATTTACCTCTGACCCTACCCCTGCAAGTCCACCACAGAATATTCTTAAGACATAGACAACCTGCAATCTTAGGACTAAATCGCAACTGAGGACAACAGAGAGACATAATAGTCATTTTCTCTTTGAGTATATTTGGAACATAGTTAGAAGTGGTCATGCAAATCACAGTCCTTAAATTACTAATTTTAATTAACAAGAATTTGAACGTCAAATGCAATTTCTGACATCCATATGGTGAGTCCAGCTCTTTGCCGGGTGTGTGTCTATTTCAGCACTAAATAGTCTGACAACACTTGTCTCCTAAGTCAATTTAATTATACCACTTCCCCAGCATACCATACAGATCCAGTTTTAGATGACCCTTTAACCCTAGGCATCATCAGAGAACACACAGGCGGACAATGGCTCTGGACAGATTTAAATAAGGCTTTTGGAAATAGTAAGGACACTCTCTATCAAGAACAGTACTAATAGATGATAATATTAAACAATATATCTCAATCCCTCTTAACTTCACATTATTTCAGGGTTATATTTCTAACAGTTCAGCCTACTCGCAACTTCCCAAACTCTGCATAGTCTAGCCCTCATACCTGGAATGTACTCTTAGAAGCCCTGGCTTCCTTCCTTAGCTCATATCCAACTTCCTACAGAAGCCATTCCTTATTCCCTTACAATTAATGCTCTCTCCTTTATCAAATAATTGCATATGTACTTATCTATTATATATCGTACCCCTTACCCAATAGAATATAAGCTTCTTGAAGGCAGGAGCTATTTTTCACTTTGTCTCTCTCCAGAGCCTACTTAGCACAATGCCTGGCACATAGTAACAAACTAATGAAATTTTGTTGGGTTGGAATGGGTTTCTACCTACATTTTCTCTCCTCCCATAAGATGCACTGGATGCACACCTTCCTTTTATCTCCTAGCCAAAACTAAAAGGACTCAGCAAGTTCCAGGGAGGACTGAGATTGGACAAAAGTTTATCATCATCATTGGCAAAATGACTTCATTAAAGGGCAGCTAAGTGGCGCAGTGGATAGAGCACCGACCCTGAATTCAGGAGGACCTGAGTTCGAATCTGACCTCAGACACTTGATACTTACTAGCTGTATGACCCTCGGCAAGTCACTTAACCTTCATTGACCCGCTTGAAAAAAAAAAAAAGACTTCATTAAGTACCTTACTTCATATGGGATTATGCTAGGGTGCTCTAGGTCCAGGATCCACCCCCTAAATGCTTACAACACTCCATCAAACCAGAAGAACCAAGTATCAATAGCAAAAATTACCCTAGATTAGATTATGGAATTTCTTGTCCCAGTGATCTTTAATACACAGTATTCCTTAGGCTAGAAGGATTGGGAATGAGAAAGCAGTAAGAGGGTCTCCTGGAGGCAGAAGAATTGATGATATGTCCTCAAGAGGTCCCTGGCAACCAAAAGACGAAAATCTTAAAAAGGAGCTTGACTCACCCCTGGAGTATTGACTTGTGCAGGTCCCTGAGTCCCAGGGATGTCTCCACCTTGCATATCTGAGTGATGATACCAGTCTTACGGGTCTTGAAGAGAGATAGAGGAATCTGTTGGTCCAACCTGTGAAACCTGTGCAATCTCCCCTAGCCAGCTGTATTTCCTTCTTGGAACTCCTGGGCTTGAGAATTTACTGAGAGAATGCCCTTAACTAAGGCTGGTAACTATGCTTAGCTAAGTCCTCTCCAACCAGTGAATCAGTGCACGGAAGCAGAGAGGAGTAACTAATTATTTAGTCTAGAGAAGGAAAAACTGAGGGTGAGTTAATAACGGTCTTCAAGGATATGAAGGGTGATTATGAGGAGGTTGGTGACCAGCTGTTTTCTGTCTTCACTTAAAGCAAAAAAAAAGAGAGAGAATGGGAGTCTATTGCAGAGAAGAAGGGTCTAAAGGAAACATGAAGGAGAATCTCTCCTATTTTTAAATCTCATAGGACCATAGGATTTTGAGATCACAGGGGCCTTAAAGAGAAGCTAGTCCAATTCTTACACTTTATTGATTAGGAAACTGAGGCCCTAAGGAATTTATACAACTAGTAAAAGTGGCAGGACTGAGAGTCAACCCAGGTCAACCAACCTCGATTTCCATTGTGCTCCATTTAGGCAGATTTCCAAGGGAGAAAAAAATGCACCAAGATGGAGCTCACTCCAATCCAGAGAGTTGAGGAAAGATAATCATGGATAATTTGAGGTCTTATTTAATCAGTCTCCTCCAGAAGGAGGGGGAAATCTGAGCACTCTAGAATGGAGGTCTCTAAAGTGAATACTGTGGTTTGACTCCACGGGTTGTGTAATGAGCCAATCAGAGGGTAGGAAGATGGTTTGCATCCCATCCTCCCTGTGAAAGCCAATCATAGGGCTTGTCTCTAACACGCCCTCCCAACGTTCTCCCATTCTTCACCCTCTCTCTGTAAGCTTCCCCTTTCCGAGGAAGGCTGAATAGTTATAATCTAACCATTACCCAGGAACCCATAGTAGCACCTGCCTGGTGCTTTGGGGAAAATGGACTAGCCCCTAACCCAGCATACCTGCTCCCTGTCTCCAACACTACTAGGGCTTCAGCAGGCACTCCTCAGAGGACAGATTCTGCACTCTAGGGCAGTGACCGGTAAGAATGTTCCCTCCCTTTCATTTTGGCTGGGATAGAGTGATCATACAAGTTTTTATACAAACTCTACACTCCATGATTGTGCAAGTGCTCTTCTTCCCTGAGTATTATTCCTGAGGTATAGAAACAGAGGAAGCCTTAGAAACACAATCTCAGGCAAAAGCCAAGTTCACCCCATCGGGGATCAGTTCTCATCAGGGGCTGTCACCATTAAGCAGTTTGATAGGCTCAGCACAGAACCCCTTCTATAAAGTGAGAGGGTGGGGCAGAGTGCCTTCTTTTAATTTTTTTAAAAACTTTTAAACTCACAAATTAACACACTGTTGGAGCTTCCTTTCCCAATGTCCCCCAATCTCCTAGAAACACAAAGATAAGATACACCTCCCTGCATTGATTCAGAATGGGTGGACCCCAAGAGAGACACAAAAATTCACACATGAGGGAAGAACAAAGAGGATTCCTGGACAATGAAAGTCTAGAATTCATTAGTTCACACAATTCTGCTCAAGCTTACTGCTTACAGACCATATAGTTTCTCAGCAAAGCTGAAATGAGCAGTCAGAATTAGATTACAGGAATCAGGGGGGTCCCTAACACTGGCTCTTATCAAATAGAATAACTGTCTTTAATGTGTCCTTTAGGTGATGACAACACATGGGAGCTATGTAGCTACTGCTACTCTTCAGTCCTATCTGCCACCACCTGCCAGGACCCCATCTAAGAGCCATGGTGGAGGTAATCAAGAGCTATTCATGACTATGGAGGGGGAGGACTAGCCTTGAATAGCCTCGATCAACTAATCAATATTGGCTATTGCCATTATTCCAGTTCTAGACAGTAAAATTCCACTGAGGCAGGTAGTGTGCTTTATCTGAATTTTGCATCTCCTCCCATGCCTACCACAGTGCTCTGCACAGAGTAGGTCCTTCATAAAGGTTTACTGAATTGAAAGCATTGTTCCTCCCTAAATATTTGACATTACAAGAAGAAATTGAGGGGGCGGCTAGGTGGCGCAGTGGATAAAGCACCGGCCCTGGATTCAGGAGTACCTGAGTTCAAATCCGGCCTCAGACACTTGACACTTACTAGCTGTGTGACCCTGGGCAAGTCACTTAACCCCCATTGCCCCGCAAAAACAAAAAAAAACAAAAAAAGAAGAAGAAGAAATTGACATGACCAAACACAATCTTTCCCAGCATCTCCTTGGCTCTAATTATAGTCAATTCAATTATCCAGATAAGTGATGTGAAGCACGGCTGATCCAAAGCAGAATATAATTTTTAAATTGCAATCATAGAATCATAGAGATTAGACCTAGAAGAGACATTAGAGATCATCTAATCCAACTCTTCTCATTTTATCTGTTAGGAAGTGAGAGTTTATAAGGGGGAGGGAACAAGTATTTATTACCTACCATGTGCCAGGCACTGTGCTAAGCACTCTACAAATATTATCTCATTTGATTCTCACAACAACCTTGTGAGATAGGTGCTATTATTATTTTCATTTTACAGTTGAGGAAACTGAGGCAGAGGATAACTGACTTGCCCAGGGTCACAGAGGTAGGGAGTCTCTGCGGCTGGATTTGAACTCAGGTCTTCCTGACTCCAGGCCATGTGTCCTCTACACATGGTTGTCCCCCATGCCTGGAATGTTCTAGATCTTTATTTCTACCTCTTGACTTCCCTAGCTTCCTTCAAGTCACAACTAAAATCCCACCTTCCACAAGAACCCTTTGTCAAGCCCCCTTCATTCTAGTGCCTTCCCTCTCTTGATAATCTTCTGAATTTATCCTGAATATAAATTGTACATAGTTGTCCATATGTTGTCTTCCCCCATTAGACTCTATGCTCCTACAGGGCAGGGACTGTCTTTTGCCTTTCTTTATATACCCAGTGCTTAGTATAGTGCCTGACACATAATAGGCAGTTAATATATACTTATTGACTGACTAATTGACTAAATCTTCAGGAAGATGGAATCCTGACCTTAAAGTCAGGAAGACCTGGGTTCATATCCTGATTCTAACTAAATACTTAAAATAACAGCTAGGATTTATTTATTATTTTAAGGTTTGCAAAGAGAATTACATAGATGATCTCATTTGATCCTCACAACAGACAATGAAGTGAATATTATTATTATCCCCATTTACAGTTGAGGAAACTAAGGCACACAGAGATTAAGTGACTTGTCCAGGATCACACAGCTAGTAAGTGTCTGAGGCTGGATTTGAACCCAGGTCTTCCTAACTCCAACGCCAGCATTCTATCTACTTTTCCACTGCTTATCAGGGTTGTGCCCATGTCGCTTGATTTCTCAGAGCCTCAGTTTCTTCTTCCCTAAAATAGAGTTAAGAAATCCTAATGGGTTAAAGAACCCTAAGAAACCCTTTGGAAGATTGTCGAGAGACTTAAATAAGTTAATGTGTTAAAGTGCTTTACAAACTTTCAAATGGTAGCTACCTGTCAGCTATATCATCATTATCACCACCACCACCACCACCTAGAAATATTGCATTCCTGCTCCCAAGAAATGTGCAGTAATATAATTTTAGAACTAGTGAAAAATGGACATCAATGACATCATTCCCCAAATACATAACTGTCCCATCCTCTCTATGTTTTGCCCTCCCCTCTTTAAAAAAGAAAAATAGTAGCATTGAATGTAGCAAGAGAAAAATGAGAATAGGCAGGAAGGGAGGGGGAGGCTACTGTTTGGATTTTTGGTAAAGTGAAAAAAAATACCTTTTGACTTGTTCTAAAGTGGTAGAGTCAGCCAGACAATGAATTTTATGTTCTCTGACCTGCACATCTTGCTCACTGCAACCATAATAAATTCTCTGTAAACTCAACCTACAGGCCACACTTCAAAGAAATCTATTAAACATTACAGAAAAATAGGGCCATTTGGAAACTTTTATTGGCCATTATTTTGTTTCAAGATGTTTCAAACTCAACCATAATTTGAAGTTAAGGCTCCAACCTTCCTTCCCCATCTTTTAGAATACTTCTCTTCTTAAAAGGCTCAGCTCAGGTGTTACCTTTTCTATGAAGTGTGATCCCTCCTCAAATTTTTCTAGAGTGCTTGGTCTAAGATCTCCTTTGTCCCCATAATAACTAAGCATTTATACATCACTTAGAGGTTTGCAAAGTGCTTTACAAATATCCCCTCAAGTGGGCAGCTAGCTAGGTAGTGCAGTGAATAAAGCACGGGGCCCTGGATTCAGAAGGACCTGAGTTCAAATCCGGCCTCAGACATTTGACACTGACTAGCTGTGTGACCCTGGGCAAGTCACTTAACCCCCATTGCCCCGGAAAAAAAAACAACAACAACACAAATATCACCTCATTTTACAACAACCCCCCTGGAAATAAGTGCTATTATTAGCCCTGTTCTGTAGATGAGGAAATTGACAGACTTAAGTGACTTGACCAGGGTCACATAGCTAGTAGCAAGGCTGGTTTGGAACTCAAGTTTCTCTCTTCTCATCTCAACCTACTGTCTTTCCTAGATTTCTTTGAGTCCCGACTAAAATGCTATATTCTATAGGAAGTCTTTCCCAATCCATCTTGATTCTAGTGCCTTCTCGCAATTATTTCCTTATACTGTATTTAGCGTGTTAGAATATATTTCTTTGCTTGCTGTCTCCCCCATTAGATTGTGAGGTCCTTCAGGGCAGCAAATGTTTTTTTTCTTTTTGAATCCCCAGGGCTTAGCAGAGTGCTTGGTATATACTAGGCACTTAATAAATGCTTCTTTGACTGATTAACCAGCTCCAGGTCCACTGCTCTATCCATACCACCTAGCTGCCTGTTATCAGCACAATAGGCTGTACTTATATAAACAACTAACTGTACTCCAGAGGATCCATGATGAAGTATGATACCCACCTTCCAACAGAGGGATGATGGGCAACATATAGAAGGAGACATGGGTTTTTGGACATGACCAATTTGGGCATTTGTTGTCCCTATGCTTGTTATCCAAAAATTGATAAATATATACTTATTGCAAGCTTCTTGAGTGTAGGAACTATGTATCATTAAAAAAAAGTGCTCTATATACAATGACTTGTGTACTTCAAATTTTAAATAAAAGTCTGTTGAATCAAGGTTTAATTTAGGTACCCTTGACTGATGATCAAGATTTTGTTACAATCAGTCAAGCTAGACTATAGAATAAAACAAAAAGAGACTGGCATTCAAACAGGAATGTCTAGTGGTCAAGGAAAAATAGAGACAGTCAGTCAATAATTATTTCTGAAGCACCTACTATATGCCAAGCCCCACTGATACAAAAAAAAAGGCAAGAGTAACTCCTCTTGAGGAGCTCAGAACCAAATGAGGGAGGGGCGGCTAGGTGGTGCAGTGGATAGAGCACTGGCCCTGGATTCAGGAGGACCTGAGTTCAAATCCAGCATCAGACCCTTGATACTTACTAGCTGTGTGACCCTGGGCAAGTCACTTAACCCCAATTGCCTCACCAAAAAAAAAAAAAAAAAAAGGAAGAATCAAATGAGGGAGAAAACAACTATGGACAAACTATGATACAGGATAAATTGAAGATTATCAGCAGAGAGAAGGCAATGGAATTAAGGGGGAATCAAAGGGAAGACAAAGGATCACAGACTTAAAGCTGAAGAGGTTATCTAACCTAACCTTCTCATCTTATGGAGGGAAGAAGTTGAAGCCTGGAAGGAGTAAATTACTTAAATGGTAAATAGCCTGTGTTACATTTGAACCCAGGGATACCTCTAAAGTATTCTTTTCACAACTATGGTCAGTGAAAGAACCAGGAGACATAATAGGGTGCTCATTGTTTGGAGTACAGAGATCAGAGCAGATGATTCCCTTCCAGCTCTTAAATACTCCAGATGGGGAAACTAAGGTCCACAGTGGTTAAATGGATGTATTCAAGTTTATCCAAGTGGTTAATGGCAGAGTCAGGTCTAGAAACGAGGTCCTCTGACTCTCAATTCAATCTTTTTTCTGATGTATCTTGCTGCTGTTTTCTTTTTTCTTTTTTCTTTTTTTTTTTTGCAGGCAATGGGGGTTAAGTGACTTGCCCAGGGTCACACAGCTAGGAAGTGTCAAGTGTCTGAGGCTGGATTTGAACTCAGTAACTCCTGAATCCAGGGCCGGTGCTTTAACCACTGCACCATCTAGCTGCCCCATTGCTGCTGTTTTCTTAATGGAGTTCCCTAATATTTCTCAGGTTCTTTTCCAAGTCATCACTCTCTGATTTTGGTCAGTCTGTCCTGGGATTGAATTAGATGAATTGTTGTTGTTTGTCCTTCAGTCTCAAAGAGAACCATGATATTGGGGTGATGAATTGGATTTTTAAGTGAGGGAGGGCTGTGCAAGGTTACTAACTTCAGTCTCTCCTTCAGAGCCATCTGGGTTCAGTGGCAAGTTATACATCAGGACGACTGGAGATAGCCCCAGATGTTTAAGGCAATTGGGGTTAAGTGACTTGCTCAGGGTCACACAGCTAGTGTCTGAGGTGAGATTTGCACTCAGGTCCTCCTAACTTCAGGGCCAGTACTCTATCCACTGTGCCACCTAGCTGTCCCTAATGGTTTGGGATGTGGTTTAGCCATAACGATTTGGCAGTTTTGAGAAGTTTACAGAGATTAAAGACCTCAGCAAACGTTTGCCCTGCCTGCAAAGTGCTAAACAAAAGGATCTTGTGATTCCTTCTCTGTCCCTTGAAGACCTGCCTCTGCGGATGCTAAACCCCAAAGAGCTGGCCCTGCTCTTAGAGGAAGCCAGGACTGAGCACGTTTAAGTAGCATTTTCCCATCTAATCCATTTGTAGGCATCAGTTGTTTTCCCTAGCTAAGCCTCTGTCGAATGAAAAGGGTTTTCTACTGGGCAACACTGCCATGGATGGAGCCTGAGAGGTGAGGGGCCTACATGTTTTCTCAGAACTCCCCTCTTTAGCTTTCTCACAGTAAATGAGAATGCAAGCTCTTTCTATGTTATTATACACTAAGTGGGGCCTTCATCTTTGAAAACACATCTTTCAAGTCATTAAATTAACGTCTGAGTCATGCACGCCTATGTCCCTCGGATGGAGGGTGTGTGTTTGAAAGACAATAAATGTAGTTGTGGATACTAAATTGTAAGAGCATTTTTAAAAGTCATCAGGATCCCATTATGTAAATTCCCTTGGGGACAATGTTTAAAACTTTGAAATTCCATAAGTAACCCCACCCACTGAGGAACTGCTTAAGAGGCTGACATTTTCTGTGGCCTGTTACTGTATCACTGTTTTACATATATGAATTAGTGTGTGCATTTTTTCCAGGCTGGATAAGGCAAAGGGAAATCATAGGTTCTGGAAGAAATCTAATCTAAAGGGTCCTAATTTTTTAGAAACATCTGCTCCTAGCTCCCCAAGAGGAGACCACCTATGGCACTGGGGTCTGATTGGCAATAGTGGTAATAGCCTTTCTTCTACTTATTCCTATTGCTTATATTTCGTTCTTTTCTTTTCCCTCTCTTCCTCTCTACTTCCCCCTACTCACTTTCATTCACTCTACTTTTTCCTCTTCCCCAACCTATACCCTAGGCCTGCAAATAGTTTGCTTGATCCTCTCTTAGCCCCACTGGTGATTTCAGAACTGCTGAAGTTCCTGACCCCTGCCTATATTAAAAAACAAAAACAAAACCCTTTTATGAAGAGTCCCTTGATGGAATTAGAAGGTAGCTAGCTGGGGCAGCCAGGTGGCACAGTGGATAGAGCACCAGCCCTGGAGTCAGGAGGACCTGAGTTCAAATCCAGCCTCAGACATTTATCACTTACTAGCTGTGTGACCCTGGGCAAGTCACTTAACCCCAATTGCCTCACTAAAAAAAAAAAAAAAGAAAAAAAAAGAAGGCAGCTAGCCATTGGCTAACCAAGGATCATCCCCAAGTGGCCTTTTAAAAAGTGAAATATAGTCTCTAAAGAGTCAGTTATACATCAATATTGTAGGGATGATCAAAGGGGAAAGACTTAGGCACTTGGATCAAGACAATGATCCAAGACAATAACAAGGGACCCATGATGAAAAATGCTATTTGCCCCCAAAGAGAGAACTAATTAACTCTGAATTTATTTTTCTTGGGTTTTTTGTCTGTGTTTTCTTTTGCAACATGGCTAATATAAAAAAAGAAAACATGTTTTGCATTACTTCACATGCATAATCAATATCAAATTTCTTGCCTTCTTAAGGAGGGGAGAAGGGCATGTTACTGTGGAATAAAAAGACTAAGTAGTTACATCCAGACAGTGATTCATTTAGCAATGCATGTGGTTGCAGAAACAAACCAGAACCAAGGCTCTAGGTAGCCAAAGACTCAGAACCTTGGTTTTTAGACAGTTAATATATAATGTGGAAGGAGTAAAAAGCAGAATTATAGGGATTGAGACACCTAGTTTCTTACTGGTGGAGGGAATCAGGAGAAACTGAGGTGAGAGAGAGAAGGGGGTAGTCTTGTGCCATTCCTTAAGTCAGGGAACCTTTGGGAGGGGATGTAATTTTGTGACTTACAAGCAGCTGAAATTTAGCTTCACAAAATTGTGGATAAAGCAAAAAGGGGTCGATAATATTATTTTTAGTGTAACAGGTGGGAGAAAAGGAGAAAAATGTGGAATTCAAAATTTTCCAAACAAATTTTAAAAAATTTACATATAATTGGGAAATATTTAATGAAATAAATAAAAGATATTTATTAAGAGAGTCAATTTTGAGTCAAGGCAGGACACAGTTCCAAGAAGTGTACAATTTGGCAGCAGAGAATAGAGTTAACCAGAGAACATAATTCTTTTTTTTTTTTTGTAAGGCAATTGAGGGTCAAGCGACTTGCCCAGGGTCACACAGCTAGTAAGTGTTAAGTGTCTGAGACTGGATTTGAACTCAGGTCCTCCTGACTCCAGGGCCAGTGCTCTATCCACTGCACCACCTAGCTGCCCTGAAGAACACAATTCTTAAGAGAGTTCTTCACCTTGGAGCAATTGGGAAGGGGGAAAGGGTCTTTCTCTTTTTTTCCAAAATTGGCCATGATGTCTTACAACAGTGCTACTCACCCAGTAGGAAACACCACACCCAACAGGGAACAGCTCATCAGCCAAGGCAGGAAATAGGCATGAGGAGTGTAAGATATTGAATAGAGAAAAGAGCCATCTCTGGCACTGGGAGTTGAATTGTGGAGAGGATTGGGTACTAGCAAACCCAGATGAGTGACAAGAGATGTGAGAACACCACAAGAAGCCCTGAAGTGGCCTTATGTGAGTTGCCTGGGTCTATATTATGCCTAATTTACTATGTGCTAGACACTGTGCTAAGGATCGGGAATATAAATACGAGTAAAAAGAAAGTCCCTTGGGCAGTTTTATCCATGCACTGTGGATAAAGCACTGGCCTTGGATTCAGGAGGACCTGAGTTCAAATCTGACCTCAGACACTTGACACTTACTAGCTGTATAACCCCGGTCAAGTCACTAAACCCTCAGTGCCTTGTAAAATAAAATTAAAAAAAAATAATAAAAAGCAAGTCCCTGCCCTCAAGGAATTTATATTCTAATAAAAGAAGACAATACATAAAAGGGGGCTCAAAATGGGGAAAGGGGGGAAAGGGAACTAGTTGGGGACATGATGGAGAAGACCAGATTGAAGTCTGATAAGAAAATGTATATTTGTTTCCAGTCTTCTCACTGGTACCATGTGTAACTGTGGGAGAGTATACCTACCCTAGGTTTATGGGTAGAATGATTGGTTTCTATTAATCTTACAATACCACCTTAATAAATGCTTTTGATTAAAATTAATTGTGTATTTTTGTTGTTGTTGTTGTTCAGTTGTGTCTAACTTTTTGTGACCCCATTTGGGGTTTTCTTGGCAAAGATACTGGGGTGGTTTGCCATTTCCTTCTCTAGCTCATTTTATAGATGAGGAAATCGAAACAAACAGGGTTAAGTGACTTGCCCAGGGTCACACAGCTAGTAAATTTCTGAGGCCAGATTTGAACTTATGGGGATGAATCTTCCTGATTCCAAGCCCAGTGCTCTAGCCACTATACTACCTATGTCGCCTAGCTGCTATCAAAGACAAAGGTACTAATGGAAGCTCATGAGGTATAGTTTAGGAATGTTGACCCCAGAAGCCTGGAGTAATTGTTCTCTATGGGACCAAATCATTGAGTGCAATTTTGAGGTGTTCAGAGGGGACTCTACCAGAGTATACAAAAAAAATCCAAACATATCAAATAGTACAAAAGAAAAAGTAATTAAAAAAACAATTTCCAAAAGGGATAGACTGCTAATAGAGAGGGGGTGAAGGGGGTGAGGGAGATCAGGAAAGGCCTTATACAGGAAGTAGCAGCAGAACTGAGCTTTGAAGGAAGTTAGGAATTCCCTGACTCATAGATAAGGATTGAGTACAATCCAGAAACGGAGACTGATTGTGCAGACACTGATGGAATATTGTGCAAGGGGGGATGGCTTATGGGAGCTTGACTAGAAGCTCAGTCATGCTTCTAACCTTACCCTCTGTCCCCTGGCCCCCGAAAATCTAGCATTCTGGCCCTCTGCTCCAGAGAGAATCAAAGATCCCTTTCCACCCAGAGACTGAAAGTCAGCACTTAGCAACCAACATACTACAGAAACCCAAGGGTCAGAATTGGCCCAACACTTTGAAAGTTTGCCAACCCTGGATCTATCATGAATAATAATTATAAATCTACATTCTGTTGATAAGATAAGCTCAGTTCTAAATAAACAAATTTCACTGGACAATATGACATCATTTTCAACATCCTGTACCAGGGCTTTCTAAATGTCTCCTGGAAGGAAAGGAGATTCATGCAAGAAGTTAATAATACACAGGACATGCCCTAGGAGAGAAAAGTATAGGGAAATGCCATCTGAATGTAGTATGTGTGGGCACCCCTCCCTCACCCAACTCACAGGGTGGATCAGTTAGTCAGCCAAGAGAGAGATGTTACATATCCACTCAGAACCATAACTCACCTCTACAGATTTGTTTACCCTTAACAGTAAGACAAAGAGAAAGGCAGGGGAAAGGAAAAAACATTTATTAAGTACCTCCTACATACCAAACAACAACCCCAGGAGACAGCTGCTATTATTATCCTTATATTACAGTTAAGGAAACTGAGGTAAACACAGGTTAAGTGACTTAGGCAAGGCTACACAGCTACTAAGTGTCCAAGGCTGGATTTAAACACGGGTCTTCCTGACTCTAGACCCAGAGCTCCATCCTCAGTACCACCCAAGCAAAATGTATTTGATGAAATGTACCAAAGCATTCCCCCCATAAAAATGGGACATACCATCCCACAAATACACAGTCCATTTGTAGAAAGAGTAGCTACACAGAGGGAAGAGGCATGGAAAGGCTCACACATGAGGAAATATCTATCTCCAGCGTTGTTGTTGTCATTTGTCCTTCATTCTCAAAGTGATGTCATGACTTGCACTAAATTGGATTTAAATGAGGGAGGGCTGTGCAAGATCACCAGCCTCACTCTCTCCTCCAGAGCCATCTGGGTCCAGTGACAAGATATACATCAGGATGACTGGAGATGGCCCCTGAGGTTTTTAAAGTAATTGGGGTTAAGTGACTTGCCCAGGATCACACAACTAGTAAGTGTCTGAGGTGAGATTTGAATTCAGATCCTCCCAACTTCGAGGCCAGTGCTCTATCCACTGCACCAGATGGGGCAACTCATGCTTCCCATGCTTCATTGAGGGCACTGATGTGTTCTGATGAGCTCATCGTGCTACTTCTGACAGACTTGCCCCACCTCCCCATTTTCAAAGGACACGCACGTGTGCTTCTCCAAACACTGCTCTGCTGGTCATTGCTACGGTAGATATGTTTCCACTGGACACAGCTCCACTGTATGCACAACCTCTGCCATCCCTGGCTCTGCCAAATCCTGCTCTCCAGGTCACAGTCTCCATCATGCCCTGCCTACCCATTCATGGTCTGATTTGGCAGTTCATGATTGTGCAAATTTTCTGTTTCTGGACTCTGGCTTCAGCTGCTATATCCTCTTAGTTCAAAGCCACAAGCATAAATATATGTGTATATGCATATATATACACACACATTTGTATATACATATGTGTATATATTTATGTATACACGTGTGTCTACATATAGATAAAATATTTACACATATATTTATAATCTATATTTATATAAATAAATTGAGGCAATGGGCTATTTTCCTAAAGATGTCAATACAGATAGCCCATTGCCTCAATTTGAAGACTAGAACCAGCCCATGTCAAATGCTCTTCTTGGCTTTTTTACTTATAGAATTGCCTGTCTATTCCTTTCCACAGAGTCTTGGCTAAGAGGAATGTTGTCTCCAGTAGTTTGACCCATATAAAAAGTCCTTAAGAACACACATCAGTGTTTTCTCCCAGTTAGCTAATGCATTCAGGTTAAATCTTTTTTTTTTTTTTGAACCCACTTTCTGGTCCAGGAGCTTGAGTGTTTCTGTCATGCCTCACCCTGAGCTTATAGTAGGCATTCTCTATGGCTCCTGACTTTAATCTCTGAAGCCTGGACATTATATCTGGACATCATCCATGCAAGGTTCTTTGCCCAATTAAAAAAAAACAAACAACAACACCAGATCATCAGTTCAGAGATTCCTATTTCCCAACTTCAAAACACTGTCATTCTCCCATATGGATGAGTTTAAAAAAAAAAAAACAGGAACAAAATTCAACCCAAGGGACAAAGTCATTGCCTCTTAAACCTGCTTGGTCACATTTCTGGTCCTTTCCTATGCAGACACAGTAAAATGAAGAAAGATTCAAGGAGCTCACCCTTCTACTACTTTTTGTTTGTTTCTTTGTTTTGTTTTGGTTTTGGTTTTGCAGGGCAATGAGGATTAAGTGACTTGCCCAGGGTCACACAGCTAGTTAAGTGTCAAGTGTCTGAGGCTGGATTTGAACTCAGGTCAGTGCTTTATCCACTGTGCCACCTAGCTGCCCCCTCAGGTAGCACAGTGGATAAAGCACTGGCCTTGGATTCAGGAGGACCTGAGTTCAAATCTAGCCTCAGACACTTGACACTTACTGGCTGTGTGACCCCAGGCAAGTCACTTAACCCTCATTGCCCTGCCAAAAAAAAAAAAAGAAAAATTTTTTTTTTGATATTGCTAATTTGTTTGGGGTCTTTTTGTTTTGTGAGGCAATTGGGTTAAGTGACTTGCCTAGGGTCACACAGCTAGTAAGTGTTAAGTGTCTGAGGCCAAATTTGAACTCAGGTCCTCCTGACTCCAGGGCTGGTGGTCTATCCACTGCACCACCTAGCTGCCCCTCTACTATTTCTTGTTGAGGACTTCTGAAACACTTCAGCTCTGAGCACAGTGGCTGGCATACAGCAGGCAGTTAATAAATGCTTATTGATTGATGGGTTAAAACCACCATGATCCTTTTTAAGAGAATTTCCCAGAAGTCCAGTTGATAAAACATCCCTCTCTTCCTCATTTCTCCAGCTGTTATTTATACCAACAGTCCCCCACCTACAGCCCCTTCTTCTTTTCTCTCCCTTAAAGCTCTGCTTACTTGCAAACATTATAAAACACGTGCTTCCCTTCTCAAAGGACAATAGCACACTGCACTTATAAAGAGGTGGTTCATGTGACAATCGGCTGAAGTCTGTAATTCACAAGATGAAACATTGCAAGAGAAATCCTTACACTCAGAGGCTTATGGGGGCCTCTACTAGTTAGTGTCTTGGCAATACCAGTTCAAGTGTTGTTGGGTGTTTTTTTCAGGATCAATTGGGACATTTTCTCTTCAATGAGACCAATTCATCTATACGTAGGTGTCCAAGTAGTTGAGATACAGTGTCAACTCTAGATAAGGATGCCTGATATGAATAAAAATAGGAACTGTGAATTCTGAGAGCACAGAACACTGAGGGTGAATTTCCATTTGTTTTTCTCCAAGAAAACCACCTGTGCTCAGTTTGCAGCTCTAAAAAAGAGTAAAACTCACCCCAAAAATATGTGAATCCACTGAAAATAGAGGAAAAAACACCTCCACAAAAACAGTGAATGATTCCTAGAAGTGAAACCAACCTATCTTCAAGTGGTGATACTACACTGCCATGATTTACCATTGAGCTCTGCTCAGTTATTTCCTACTTATAGGTGCTTAAAACATGCATTCTTTGGGCATGGTTCACACAGCCAGAAAGAACAATTTAAAAATCCATTAATGGGTCTCTTTTACATTTTCATTGTCAAGGTTAATCCTTTTTTTTAAGATATTCTTTCTTGATTAAGGAGATCGGGTTCTTGTTGAGAATTTAATTGCACTCAGATGAAAAGGAATTTCTGGGCAGTGATCTGTACCACTGAAGGGAGTGTCCATATAAGTAAGATAGCAGATTTATTGAGGAAAAAAATGGTGCCCAGTAATTCTTGAGCACCTGTTATTTTTCTCCAGGAGTTTCCAATCTAGTTGAGGAGACAAGACATAACCACATGAAATAATAAGTAATTTAACCACCCCAGAGCCCACTGCTGCCCATGTTCCTACTCAGTAATAAGGCTCAATGCTGAAAGTTACATTTGCCCTATTATTCTGTATACCAATACCAAAGGCCAAGTTTTCTATGGCTCTCAGAGAGCTGGTTGCTTCTGTGTCCTTTTTGGGGTGGCTGGCTTAATGTGTAATTCATTAAATTAGACTTTTGGTTTAACCTCAACTCACCAAAAACCCTTGCCCTCTTCCCTTTGCTACTACTTTTCAAAGGAGTCAATCAAATAAGCATAACAAAACTGTATACAATTCTATGTAATGATAGAAAAGATTGGGGTGAGGGAACCTAAATATATTAAGCAAACAACACACAGGGAGTTACTTCCATACCAAGTAGCCCAAACTTTTTTTGTTGTTGTTGTTTTGTTTTGGTTTTTTTAGTGAGGCAATTGGGGTTAAGTGACTTGCCCAGGGTCACACAGCTAGTACGTGTTAAGTGTCTGAGACCGGATTTGAACTCAGGTACTCCTGATTCCAAGGCCAGTGCTCTATCCACTGTGCCACCTAGCTGCCCCCCAAACGTTTTTAGACCTATAGTCCAGTCAAAATTAGGAGTTCTCAATTAGGGTCCTGAGAGTCACTTATTGTCTTCATGCAAGTCCAAGAAAACCCCTAAGATTAAGGAGCACCATCCAGGTGCTCAGATTTAAACCTTTCCACTTATCTGTAGAGAAGCTTGAAGACATCCGAGGCATTGAGGTGAGAATGTTTGACAATGTCACTGATGATTTTCCATTCAGGAGAATAGATAACAGACTGTGAAGTCCTCGTGTTACCTACTTACTGTCCAAGAGAAATTATGTTAAATCCCAAGTTTTCCTGTTCTTTCAAGTTTGGTCATATTTACTGTTTAATTAGTACCAATTTTGGCTTAGATAAAGATTTGATTAATCATAAGTTCTCTGACATACATGGTTAATTATTTATGAATAGAGAAATGTAAGAGAGGGAGGAATAATGGTTAGCACATTATGAAGAGAGAGAGAAGGCATTGAATGTATACCCTTTGTCTGAACTTTTTGCCAGAATCTTGGGGGGGGAGGATAGGAGAGGCCCTCAGGAGCTATCTGAGAGAGAATCTTTTTGATTGTTATACTTTACAAACTTTCAAAGCAGAATAAGAAACACATGAATCTGGGGTTTCCTTTTACAGAAATTGCAAATTGAAAGTAGTTTAGCAGCAGCTAGGTGGTGCAGTGGATAGCGCACCAGCCCTGGAGTCAGGAGTACCTGAGTTCAAATCCGGCCTCAGACACTTAACACTTACTAGCTGTGTGACCCTGGGCAAGTCACTTAACCCCAACTGCCTCACTTAAAAAAAAAAAGTAGTTTGGCTATCTAGTAGGGGTTTTTTCATTATTTTCCTCTCTTCTTTTTTACAGACACCCTGTGGTAAGGATGGAACTGAGAGGTGGTAGCTAGAGAGTGGATCATACCTTATAGGAGCATAAAGGGAAAAAAAGTAATGCCCACATTACAGGGGTAGAAGCCTGGGGAGGGGGTGAGGAACCCCTCTTTTCCAACAGGGGATAAAGGGAAGGAAAGGGGAACATTTATTGAGTACCTACTATTTATCAGGCACCATATTAAGCACTTTACAAATATTATCTCATTTGATCCTCACAACAACCCTACGAAGTAAGTTGAAAAAACTGAAGCAGCTCAGTTAAATGACTTATCTAAGCATGGAGGACAGCCAATGAGAATGCCTGGAGCCAAGAGATGGAATGCCCTGTACATGGAACAGCTAGGAGGCCATGTCACTGGATGGAAGAGGATGTGTCAAAGAGTAAGGTGGAAGGAGACCAGAAAGGTAGAAAGGGCCAAACAGAGCATTTTGGTTTTGTTCCTAAAGGCAATAGAGGGCTACTGGGGTTTATTAAGTGGGGAGGTAATATGATTAGATCTGTGCTTTAGGAAAATCACTGGTGGCTGAATGGAGACAGGATTAGAATGGAAGGAGACTAGAGGCAGGCAGACCCACCAGCAGTCTATTGCAATAGTTTAGGTATGAGATGATAAGGGCCTGCACTAGAGTGGTGGTGGCATTGTCAAAGGAGAAAGGGGCATGTTCTAGAGATGTTGCAGAGGTGAAGTTGATAGGCCTTGGCAACAACTTGGATGTGGGGGGGTGTGGGTGGGGGGTGAGAGATAGTGAGGAGTCCAGGATAATTCCTAGGTTTTGAGCCTGAGGGACTAGGAGGATGGTGTTATCCCCTATAGTAGTAGATGAGGTAAGAGATGGGGAGGGATTAAGTAGAAAGGTAATGAATGTTTTGAACTCATTGGGTTTAAAATATCTACTGGACATGTCTGAAAGGAGATGAGAGATTGGAAGTCAGCAGAGAGATTGGGGCAGGAAAGATAGATTTGAGAATCATCAGCACAGAGAAGGCAATTAAATCCATGGGAGCTGATGAGATCACCAAGTGAAGTGGTATTGAGGGAGAAGAGAAAAAGGCCCAGGACAGAACCCTGAGTAATACCTCCAGTTAGAGGTTGTGATCTGAAAGATGATCCAGGAAAAGAGACAGAGAATGAGTGGTCAGTTAGGAAGGAAGAAAACCAGGAGAGAGTAGTGACCCCAAAACCTAGAGAGAAGAGAGTATCAAGGAGGAAATCGATCAACAGCATCAAAGACCTCAGAGAGGTCAAGAAGAATGAGGATAGGGGCAGCTAGGTGGTGCAGTGGATGGAGCACCAGCCCCGGATTCAGGAGGACCTGAGTTCAAATCCGACCTCAGACACTTAACACTTACTAGTTGTGTGACCCTAGGCAAGTCATTTAACCCCAATTGCTTCACCAAAATTTTTAAAAAAAGAATGAAGATTGAGAAAAGGCAATTATAAGACCACTAGTAATTTTGGAGAGAGCAGATTTGGTGGAAGGATAAAATCAGAAGCCAGATTATAAGAGATTAAAAGGAAAGTGAGAGGAAAGAAAGTGGAAGCAGGACTTTTCAAGTTTAGTTACCAAGGGCAGAAGAGATAGAAGGATCAAGTGATGTTTTAGTGGGTTGTTTTTTTTCAAGATCAGGGAGACATGAGCATGTTTGTTGGCAATAGGAAATGAGCCAATAGAAAGTAGTAGAGAGGAAGAGATTGAAAATAAGTGAAAGAAGAAAAATAAATACATAAATAAATAAATAAAATAAGTGAAAGAGTGGGGATCACAGAGGGGTTAATCTGTTGGAGGAGATGGGATGGAATAGGGTCACTTGAACAAGTAAAGGGGTTAGTTTTGGTAAACCGACTTCATCGTGTGATACAGGGGTGAAGGAGGAGAATGAGGTAGAAGGCATCTGAGTGGTGGGAGATGAGGAAGAAGAGAGAAGAGGGAAAAATACGAGGCAAGGTTCTCAGCTGAGAGAATGAGGGGATGGGGAGTCATGGGAGTTTTGAGGAGGGATGAAAAGGTTTGGAAGAGTCACAGTGGAGAGTGGGATAATGATTTGATATGGAAGGTTAAATAGGATTGCCTAGCAGCAGCGAGGACCCAATTGAGCTTATGTTAGACAAATTTGTAGTGGACCCAGTCAAGATGGTTGTATGATTTCTTATACCTTCATTCAGCAACAGGCATGCAGGCACAAAGGTGATGAATAGTGGAAGTGAAAACAGGCCAGTTTCAGGGGGCAGCTAGGTGGGGTAATGGATAAAGCACTGGCCCTGAATTCAGGAAGACCTGAGTTCAAATGTGGCCTCAGACACTTGATATTTACTAGCTGTGTGACCCTGGGCAAGTGACTTAACCCTCATTGCCCCACAAAAAAAAAATTAAAATAAAAAAAATAGGCCAGTTTGGTTGAACCATGGAGTTTGTGAAGGGAAGTAATGTGCAGTAATCAATCAATAAACATTCATTAAGAGCTTACTATGTGCCAAGCACTATGCTAAGAGCTAGGGATGCAAAAAGAAGAAAACAAAGTCCCTGCCCTCAAGGAACTTACAATCTAATGGGAGAGAAAACATATAAACAAATATATACAAAGGAAGATATATATGTGTGTGTATGTGTGTGTGTGTGTGTGTATGAATGGGGAAGGCACTGGAATTAAAAGAGGTAGGGGGGGCAGCTAGGTGGCGCAGTGGATAGAGTACCGGCCCTGGAGTCAGGAGTACCTGAGTTCAAATCCGGCCTCAAACACTTAACACTTACTAGCTGTGTGACCCTGGGCAAGTCACTTAACCCCAATTGCCTCACTAAAAAAAAAAAAAAAAAAAAAAAAAGAGGTAGGGAAAGGCTTCCAGTAAAAGAAGAAATTTTAGGTGGAACTTAAAGGAAGCCAGGGAGGTCAGTAGGTGAAGCTGAGGAAGAAGAACCTTGAAAGATAGACTGGAGCTATATGTTGAAGGACTTTAAAGGCCAAACAGGAGAGTTTGTATTGGTGACTCTGATTCTTTAATTTGATAACCGGGTTTTCTCTGCTGTAGGTCCTTGGCCCATGTTAGAATTTTAGCCCTAACATACATATCATACACACAGATTCCTGACATCTGCAGGAACACACACACACACACACACACACACACACACACACACACACACACACATACACTTTCTTTCTTCCCAAAAGAAAATGAACAGGTGGTCTCCTGAAAGACATTTTCCACAATGAAAATGCAACCCTGTAAATATTTCATAGACCTTTCCCAGTATGCCTTGCTGTGGTTTTTTTCATCATCTCTCTTGTGGTTAATTACAGGTGCTAAAGGCCAGAACCAGAAATGGTTCCAGATCATAACCACTAGCTGGCTTATAAAAATCCCTCATTGATCTGGAATTGTCAAGAGTTTTTAAAATTTCATCCAGAATGGCATATGCTTATATAATGACATCAAAATGTTTCATTCTCTTTGTCTTGTTGGCATTCCTCATTGGAATAAAAAATTGCAGCATTATAATCCTCAAATGACAAGATTTATAGACCTCCTGCATGCCTATGAATTTACATGATTTTCCCCCCATACCTCTATGTTCCCCAAAGGAATAATAGGCCCGTCTTATTACATTGCCCCCAGCCAGCAGCTTCCCTCAGAGGGCAGCCTCCTGTAATTTGTTTTTCTAATGGGCATTCTCTTCTAAGAATCTAATAAAGGCCTTCTGGAGCATACAGAGCGGGGAGAGGGGAGGAGTCTGACTGAGAGTGTGTTGCTCTTTCAAAAGCAGAGGTGGCTAGAGGATGATTAATCATTCATTCGTTCGTTCAACAAGCATTGATTGAACATAGTTTATGCATAGAATTGAACTGGTCACTGGCTAGGAGTGAAGGTAGGTAGATATCAAAGAAATAGAAGAAATTGTTTCTGCCTCAGAACTTAGAATCATATAATGAAAGAAAGCCCAGTATATAAAAACCTGAACGGACAAAATGGATAAATTAGGGGGTGATCGTTTGCTGTGTGAAAGGAGTATTCACTTTACAAAAGGATTTGGCACAGAATTCCTTTAACATTAGTATGATCCACAAATGCATTTATAATGAACACTGATTAACAAAAACTCTACTTACACATACATTTTTCAGTAAAATATCAAATGTGTTAAGTAGACACTGCCTGACCTATTCATGGGCATGATTATTATATTCTAAGCCTATGTTGTTGTTGTTGAGTTGTTTTCAGTCATGTCCAACTCTTTGTGACCCCTTTTGGGGGTGGGGTGCTTGGCAAAGATACTGGAATAGTTTGCCATTTCCTTCTACAGCACATTTTACAGATGAGGAAATGGAGGCAAACAGGGTTAAGTGACCTGCCCAGAGTTATACAACCAGTAAAGTGTCTGAAGCCAGATTTGAATTCAGAAAAATGAGTCTTCCTCACTCCTGAATCCAAGGCCAGTGCTTTATCCATTATACTACCTAAGCTGCCCTTGAAGTCAAATTTGAATTCAGACCTTCCTGATCCTAGGCCCAATGCTCTATTCACTGCACCATCAAGATTTTCTCTAAGTTCCCTCTGGGATCAACAGAGCATATTAGTTAATTTTATCTTCAGTTTTTAAAGTTGCCTCAAGTTCCTTCAAATAACGGAGCACTCATTTAACCTTAGGAGACGGGGGACCAATACAAGTATAATTGGCTGGTTTTACAGATAAGGCTCAGATAGCTTCACATAGATGGTTTGGGTCAGCTCCAGTCTTCTATGTTTCAACCTACAAAAAGATACAAATAGGGGCAACTAGGTGGCGCAGTGGATAAAGTACTGACTCTGGATTCAGGAAGGCCCGAGTTCAAATCCAGCCTCAGACACTTGACACTTAACTAACTGTGTGACCCTGGGCAAGTCATTTAACCCCAATTGCCTCATTGTCCTGCCCCCCTCAAAAAAAATGAATAGATTGTTTTTAAGAATAAACAAATTGTTAATAATCACTTGGAAAAATGTTCAATCTTAGTAGTAATCTATGAAATTCAAATAAAAACAGCTTTGAATAACCATCTCATACCTATCAAATTAGCCAAAACAATGAGATGCAATGCTGGTGGGATTGTAGAGGAACATTGTAAATACACAGGTTCATTACTGGTAGAATTATAAACTTGTAAAAACCATTTAAGAGAGCAATATGGTTATATATAGTAACTCCCCCCACCCCATCATGCCTTTTGACCCAATGATTTCAAATCTGGGAATATAACATAAAAATTTGGGTTTTCAATCAAAAACAATTCAAAGCTATGCACAGCAGCAACTTATGTGTAATGAGAGAACTGGAAGATGGGGGCCCAAGGCCTTAGAGTGTGTATAGATTTGCCCTTCCTGGTAAGTCATACAGAGCATGTGCAGATATTCCAGATATTCCCTGCCTAGTTCCAATTCAGCATGTGAAACTTTGGAAGGCTATGTTTCTACCCATGCAGGACTGAAGGGCTGATGTGGATAAGTCTTCTAATTGGCTGCTGGTGGGGGTAATGACTGCAGTGAGCCCTGGGGTGAGGGGGCAGGCAGCTGGCCCATGTTCCATGCAGCCGCTATGTGTTTGTGAAAACATGTGTGTTTCCTTGTGTGTTTCCTCTTTACTGACCTTGAGTGAATGAGCTTTCCAAGAGATAAGTGTCCAGGTGACCTGATGAATTCAGGAAAGCTAGAGTCCCATCAGAAGAGCCCACCAGCATCCTGAGGCAGTAGCAATAGCTTACTGCAGTGGTAGTGGCCAAAGAAAGAAGAAACAATTGTAGATGGCTATGGAGAGTTACCCACAGATAGTGGTGGCTTCAGGGATTGTGACCTGAATGTCAGAGAAACAGATAGAAACAGATAGGGACCCCAGAAAATCACTAGTCCTTGGGGCCCTGCAGAGAGTTGCCTAAGGGGAACTTGATGAGGCCTCCACAAAGAGAAAAGAGGAGGGGGCAGCTAGATGGCACAGTGGATAAAGTACCAGCCCTGGATTCAGGAGGACCTGAGTTCAAATCTGGCCTCAGACACTTACTAGCTGTGTGACCCTGGGCAAGTCACTTAACCCTCATTGCCCTGCAGAGAGAGAGAGAGAGAGAGAGAGAAAGGAAAGGACTTCCAGGGCCAGGAGATGGGAAGGGGCCCTTGGTCACATACATTCTCTATGTGAATACCCAAGTTTGAATCTATTGACCTCAGAGATCCCACTCAGATGGGGAAAGTGTGTGTCTGGTTTGAAAAGAATGTTTTTGCTAGACCTTCTCAGTAAAATCTCTTTTATAAAAGCTAATGGAGTCATATGAAAAAATGCTCTAAATAACTATTGATCAGAGAAATGCAAATTAAAACAACTCTGAGGTATCACCTCATATTGATCAGAGTGGCTAATGTGACCAAAAAAAGGGAAAATATTGGATGTTGGAGGGCATGTGGGAAAACTGAAAACTGGGACATTAATCCACTGTTGGTGGAGTTGTGAACTGATTCAACCATTCTGGAGAACAATTTAGAACTATGCCCCAAGGGCTATAAGACTGTGCATACTCTTTGATCCAGCAATACCACTGCTAGGTTTGTATCCCAAAGACATCCCAAAAAGGGAGAAAGGACCTAATTGTACAAAAATACTTACAGCAGCTCTTTTTTGGTGGCTGAAAATTAGAAATCAAGGGGTATACCCATCAGTTGTAGAATGGCTAAACAAGCTGTGGTATATGATTGTAATGGAATATTATTGTTCTATAAGAAATGACAAAGAGGGGCTGCTAGGTGGTGCAGTGGATAAAGCACTGGCCTTGGATTCAGGAGTACCTGACTTCAAAATCTGGTCTCAGACACTTAACACTTACTAGCTGTGTGACCCTGGGCAAGTCACTTAACCCTCATTGCCACCACCACCCCCCAAAAAAAAAGACAAGCAGGAGGATTTCAGAAAAACCTGGAAAAACTTACATGAATTGATGCATAGTGAAGTGAACAGAACCAGGAGAACATTGTGCACAGTGACAGCAATAGTTTGATGAAGAGCTGTGAATGACTTAACTATTCTCAGCAATACAATGATCCAAGATAATCCCAAAGGACTAATGATGAAGTACATTATTGGCCTCCAGAGACAGAACTGATATTGATGGAACACAGACTGAAGCTTGCTCTTTTTCACTCTTTCATTGTTTTCTTTTATTTGAGTCTTCTTGTCCATAATGATTAATGTGGAAATGTTTTAAATAATTGTATATGCATAACCTATATCTGATTGCTTGCCACCTGGAGGGGGAGGAAGGAGAGGAAAAGGGACATTTGGAAATCAGAACTTTAAATAAAAATGTTTATTTTTAAAAAATGCTTTTGGAGTCTGACTGATTCTGATTTACCAAGGGG
The DNA here is from genome assembly GCF_019393635.1 of Dromiciops gliroides. Lineage (NCBI taxonomy): Eukaryota > Metazoa > Chordata > Mammalia > Microbiotheria > Microbiotheriidae > Dromiciops > Dromiciops gliroides. Next base: position 546,966,750 of record NC_057861.1, on the reverse strand, counting down.
AGCAGAGTGGAGGGGGTTTAGGACTTCCAAGGTTGGAAGGCACAATCCCTCAGCATTATTCCCACAACTTTGAGGGGAGTGGCTGCCATCATTTAGGGACCAAGCCCACCAATGCAAGTAGGAGTTGGGAGAAAATGTTCCCTGAAGGGGATGCTGCATATGAGAATTTTAAAAAACAAAAGCAACTGGGATTCAGGAGGACCTGAGTTCAAATCTGGCCTCAGATGCTTAACAATTACTAGCTGTGTGACCCTGGGCAAGTCACAACCTCTGCCTCAGTTTTCTCATCTGTAAAATGGAGATAATACCAGCACCAGGGATATTGTGAGGATCAAGTGAGATAATATTTGTAAGGCATTTAGCATATAGTAAGTGCTGAGTAAATATTAGTTAATATTAATATTAACATAGTGAGATATTAAAACGCCATTAAGACTGACAAGTATGAGAAATACAAAGAAATCCAGAAATATTTTTATTGTACTTTGTAGATACTATGGGGGGGGTTGTTTTGGTTTTTTTCCACAAATTGAAAGTTTGGGGGGAGCTAGGTGGCACAGTGGATAAAGCACCGGCCCTAGATTCAGGAGGACCTAAGTTCAAATCCGGCCTCAGACATTTGACACTTACTAGCTGTGTGACCCTAGGCAAGTCACTTAACCCTCATTGCCCCCCAAAAAACAAATAAACAAACAAATTGAAAGTTTGTGGCAACCCTACCTCAAGCAAATCTATCAGCACCATTTTTCTAACAGTATATGCTTACATCGTCCCTGTGTCACATTTTGGTGATTTGTACAATATTTCAAACTTCTAAATTCTTATTACATCTGTTATGGTGACCTGTAACCACTGATCTTTGATGTTACTATTATAATTGTTTTGGGGGTTCCATGAACTACACCTATATAAGATGATGAACTTAATCAATAAAGATTGTGTGTGTTCTGACTGTTCCACTGACCCACCATTCATGTCTTTTTCCCTCTCCTTAGGCCTACCTATCCCTGAGACACAATAATATTGAAATTAGGTCAGTTTATAACCCTACCTTGGCCTGTAAGTGTTCAAGTGAAAGGAAGTCAATTGATGCAGCAAACTTTATTTTAAGAAATTGTCTTAGCCCAACCTTCAGCAACCACCGCCCTGATCAGTCAGCAGTCATCAACTTCAAAGCAAGATTCTCCACCAGCAAAAAAAAAATTACAACTTGCTGAAGGCTCAGCTGATGGTTAGCATTTTTAGCAATAAAGTATTTTTAATTAAAGCATGTACATTTTTAGACATAATACCATTGTATACTAATAGACTACAGTAAAGTATAAACATAACTTTTATATGCACTGGGAAACCAAAACATTTCTGTGACTCATTTTATTGTAAAATTTGCTTTATTGTGATGGTCTGAAACCAAGGGCACCATATCTCCAAGGTATGCTAGTATGTTAAATTTGAACCCACTTCCCCCAAGGACCTTGTATATGCAAGGGGAGGGTGTTAACCTACTTTGGGGAAGGGGTATTATTTTATAGCAACCGTTCTTTCCATTCTTTTCAGTCAGTCCCTTTTATAGAAGCTAATAGAGTTCAACTGGCTGATTGATGATAGGGAACACACTAGGAGGAGCTCAGGAGCTACAGTGTTAGAAGTTGCAACCTCTTGAAGTTGTATGCAAGAGAAGGGTGGAGGGAGTATACCAAAGGAGGGTGCTACCCAAGAAGTGAACCCTGTTCTTCCTTCAACTAATGGAAGGGGCACTGGATGGCCAAGCTATCAATCAGCATCAGGATAGGTAGGCAAGCCAGGTAAGCAACAACAAAGCCCTGAGGGAGAAACAGAAGGTGGCATATAACCTAGCAGCTCAAAGAATTGCCACCACCACCTATACTGCTATCTCCTCAGTTTATAATAGAGGCAACTGGGGCAGCTAGGTGGCGCAGTGGATAGAGCACCAGCTCTGGATTCAGGAGGACCTGAGTTCAAATCCAGCCTCAGACACTTGACACTTACTAGCTGTGTGACCCTGGGCAAGTCACTTGGCCCCAATTGCCTCACCAAAAAAAAAAAAAAAATAGAGGAAACCTAGGATGCTTGTGACCAAGAGGTCAGGACCTGAGTTCAAATCTGGCCTCAGACACTGTGACCCTGGGCAAGTCACTTAATCCCCATTGCCTCGCAAAACAACAAACAAAAAAAACCAAAAACATCTACCTTGTAGTCAAATCTTCCTATACGTGTTGTCTCTCCCTTTGGAACGTGAGCTTCTTGAAAGTGAGGACTGACTTTTCTACTTGTCCCCCTAAGTGCTAAGCACAGTGCTTAGCATATAGTAAACATTTAAGAAATACTTTTTAGTCATTCTTCTGTAACAACATACCCCAAGGCTAAATCCATGGGACAAGGAATTAGCTCTCTCCCTCTAAACAGGGATGTACACTGACAGACTAGATAGAGTCTTGAGAGATTCTGGCCACAAAAAGAGAGGAATGAAAAGAAAGAAGGAAGGAAGGAGAGAGAGGGAGGGAGAGAAGGAGGAAGGAAGGAAGGAGGGAGGGAAGGAAGAGAAAAAGGAGAGGGAGTGAAGGAGGGAAGGAGGGAAGGAAGGAGAAGAAAGAAGGGAGGGAGGGAAGGAGGGAGGGAGGGAGGGAGAGAAAAAGAAAGAGGCAGAAAGAAGGAAGAAGGAAGAAAGAAAGAAAGAAAGAAAGAAAGAAAGAAAGAAAGAAAAAGAAAGAAAGAAAAAGAAAGAAAGAAAAAGAAAGAAAGAAAAGGAAAGAAATTAAATTCACTGTACATGATACAAGCAGTGATACCCACCAGAAGAGTCCCTAATTGGATATTTGGTTGCTTTTGCATACGTCCTTCTAAAAGTTCTACTTGGTTCTTTCATAATTTGTTTTTACTGACTTTGACATCTAATCATTTCCATAGATATTTTTATTAGCTACCCAACTGTATTTCCTGTTACTGTCTTAACACAGAAATCACTAGCAGGGAATTGGGTTCCCCCACCCCTCCAGGGACTGTATTTTTTCAAAACATGAATCTGCCCACCCCTAATCCCAGTCATTTGGCTCCTTCCTTTCAGTCACTTAAGGCTACTTCCAAAGAGCCCCTGTCCAAGCAGCTGGGATGGACTGCAGCCACCTGGCACTCCCAGGGAAATCTGGTGCTACATGTTTGGAGTACATGGTCCTGAGATCCCTAAGGTAGGGAACAGCAAAGAGCCTAAGGGTGGGTGGGATCATTCAACTTGGCCTGGAGCCCGGAACCTTTGCCCTAGTCAAAAGAAGTACTAATGTTTTGCCAGACCTAATAAAAAGGAGGAGGAGCTATAGAAGAAGAAATTATTTGGTTTCAGGGTATGAGAAAACAGAACTGACCCAAGAAGGATTATTGTTTATTCACTGCCCTGATGTGTTCCTCCTCCCCCTTCCCCCTTCCTGGCAAATGATCCCAGTGTAACAGAGGCCTGGACAATGAGGGTCGAGTCCTGGGAGCCTTCAAAGTAGATTCTGCCTGCTATCAATCAATGTAGGGAGTCTGGTAAGCTTGCTTCTGAATACAGGGTGATGTATAATGGAGGGCTCCTTCTCCTGGCTCAAAGCATGTGAGGGTGCTCTGTCACTTCCTTGCTTACTTAATGGTGAAGAAAAGGGTTTTGATTGGGTACTAAGCCATAACTGAGTCTACATACAAAAGGCATTAACTGTCTAAATCAATCTCTCTCTCCTGGTGGCAATTGAGGGAAGACATGCTGCAAGCCTTCCAGTGAACAGAGAGATCAATTTGGTATGAGTGCTCAGTCCCAGCTCAGCAGCCAATCAAAAATCATATCTATGCCACTCGAGGAGGAGGAAACAGTCACAGAAGCCCTTGGCCTCCTCTGAAGAGGGGAGCAGCAACCCCCCCATTCAGCATCTTCACACTTCAGAAGCAGGTTAACCAAACCCTCCAGCTGGGTTAGCAACAGGAAGAAACTATTGATCATGCTCACAAGATAGGGCTCTCATTGATCAGTCCTCCCCTACATTAGTCAAAGGCTAGTTTCCTATGCTTTGAAATAACAGGTCAGCACCAGCTCTGGATTCAGGAGGACCTGAGTTCAAATCCAGCCTCAGACACTTTACACTTAATAGCTGTGTGACCCTGGGCAAGTCACTGAACCCTCATTGCCCCGCAAAAAGAAAGAAAGGAAGGAAGGAAGGAAGGAAGGAAGGAAGGAAGGAAGGAAGGAAGGAAGGAAGGAAGGAAGGAAGGAAGGAAGGAAGGAAGAAAGAAAAATGACAGGCGTGAACCTCTTCTAAATTGCATTGTTATGACTACTATTATTTATATTAATTCAGGTACATATGATCTCTTTTCTGCCTTCCATCTACTCTGATCTCAGGTCCTTCAGTAAGGTATAAAGAGCTGGTGGCCTGCTCAAGGGGTTTTGCATCCTCAGTCTTAAAGCTCAAGGGGAAAAAAAAAAAAAAGCTCTAACCTGAGAAAGGAAAGGAAACAATTTGGGTAAGCATTGAACCATCTGATCCTAATATAGTTGGTGTTCCTGCCTGTGCTATTGATCTCAGTCCATCAAATAAACACCCACTGTGTGTAGGTACTCTACCAGGCACTGGGGCTACAAATGAAAGGTAAAAGACCCACCCTCCAAGAGCTCACAATCTAATGTGGGAAATACCCTGCAAATAACTATGTAGGAACAAACTATATACAGGATAAATTGGCAATGGCCAACAAAAGGAAGGCAGTAGGATTAGGAGGGATTGGGGGGGCAGCTAGCTGGCGCAGTGGATAAAGCACCGGCCCTGGATTCAGGAGAACCTGAGTTCAGATTTGGCCTTAGACACTTGCCACTTACTAGCTGTGTGACCCTGGGCAAGTCACTTAACCCTCATTGCCCTGGGGGGAAAAAAAAGAGATTGGGAGATGTTTTCTGTAGAAGGTAGGCATTTAGCTGTGACTTGAAGGAAGGCAGGGAAGCCAGAAGACAGGGATGAAGAGGGACATTGTGCCATGCATGGGCCAATGAAACTGCCTTTAGTTGGAGATAGTTTCTTGTTCAAGAAACAGAAAAAATGGTCTGAGTCAATGGATCCCCGAGTTGATGGAGGGGAGCAAGGTATAAGGTGTAAGCAGACTGAAAAGGAGAAGTGGGTTGTGGAGTGCTTTGAATACCAAACAAAGACTTTGATATTTGAGCCTGGAAACGATAAGGAGCCTCTGGAGTTTATTGTATAGGAAGGTAACATGGTCAGAGCTTTGTTTCTGGACCAGCTGAGTGGAGGGTGGACTAGAGAGGGGAGACCTGAAGTGGGCAGACCCATCAGCAGGTTATTACAGTAGTCTGAACATGAGATGAGGAGGGCCTGCCCCTGAGTGGTAAAGGCAATGATCACAGATCTGCAGGAAAAGTGGCAGAAACTGTGAAAGGCCCTGGGAACAAGACTGAGTCTCTGCTGTCCCAGAGCCCTGAGCCCGTCATGGTCATCCCAGAGCTGTGACAGCGTTACATGACTGGAATGAGGGAGATGCTGCACACGTTCCAAGCAGATGTCACCCTGGATGCTAAAATAGCCAATCCCTATGTCATCATCTTTAAGGATCTGAGGAGGGTGGGGCAGCTAGGTGGCGCACTGGATAGAGCACTGGCCCTGGAGTCAGGAGGACCTGAGTTCAAATCCGGCTTCAGACACTTGAATACTTGACACTTACTAGCTGTGTGACCTTGGGCAAGTCACTTAACCCCAATTGCCCTGAAAAAAAAAAATCTGAGGAGGGTGACAAATGGAGGGATGTTGCAGAATGTGCCCAACAGTCCTGAGAGATTTTCTTTCAATGTGGGAATGGGTGTGCAAGCCCTTAGTTCAAGCAAATACCATTGGGAGGTGAATGTGAAAGGACAGTCTGAGTCAGCTGCCAGGTGTGTCTGTAAGGAATCCCAGAACAGGAGGAATAAAGTCCCTCAAGACAAACTCCTGCTCAGCAATTATCAAGGAGTAAATGCTTCTTACATTTTGACCTGCTTCCTATTTTAAAGGCAGCGAGTAAAGATGCCTGTGCACCAGCTAGGAGTGCTTTGGGACTGTGATTCTCAAATGCTTCCATTTTGCAATGTTCTCAAAGGCACTGTCATGTTTTCTTCCCCTTCTCTATGTTTTTTTTGGGGGGGAGGGGCAATGAGGGTTAAGTGACTTGCCCATGGTCAAACAGCTAATAAGTGTCAAGTGTTTGAGGCCGGATTTGAAGTCAGGTCCTCCTGAATCCAGGTCCGGTGCTTTATTCACTGCGCCACCTAGCTGCCCCCTCTCTACACTTTTCAAAGCCTTTCCGATCCTTTTTTTTTTTTTTTTTTGGGTTGGCTTGGCTTGGCTTGTCTACCCAGAGCAAGGTACAAATGCACAATACATGACCATCTGTCCTCTGAACACTGGTGTGTGAGAGAATCAATGCTGCCCCTGAGCCTCCTCTCATGAAGAAGCTCATAGAGGAATAGACACCCTAAATACTGGTTATGGTGGTTTATAAGGGAGGGCACAAAGCTCTCTGAGAACTAAAGAGCTGCTCAACCAATTAATATAATTCATATTTTCACTTCACATTGCAAACTTAAAGATGATAATTTCCCAATGGTTACTTTCCATGGCCCCCAAAGAATGTAATTTGTCTTTCAGTTCAAAATTCTGAAGAATAAAATAATTCAATAACTTTAATTTTATTGAGAATGTAATATGTGGAATAAATATGTATTAGGTTCATTTAAATATTTTTTTTTAGTTTTCTCCTAAGCCCAGCTTGATAAGACAGACAAATAGACACAGACTCAGAGAAAGACAGAGAGACAGCGAGATATAAAAAGAGGAAGAAACAGGGAAGGAAAGGAAGAAAAAGAGAGAGGAAGGAGGGAAGGAAGGAAGGAAGGAAGGAAAGGAAGGAAGGAAGGAAGGAAGGAAAGAAAGAAAGAAAGAAAGAAAGAAATGGAAACCAAGATAAAGACAGAGATAGAAACTGGCAAAGTAAATGATCTTGGCAAGAAAAGTGCCCTTCCCCACCCAATTTGTGTGTCACAAGGGGCAGAAGCCACACAATAGGATAAAAGGATAGTATCTATATTTTTAATCAACTTGTTTTTCATTCTTGTTTCCTTCCCATGAACCTACAATTTGAACTTCTGTGAAACATATTGGAGCAGCCTTGGGACCAAATGAAGAGGTGAGAACACCCAGAACCTTATATTCTAACTAGGAAGCAAGATGTACTCATTCAACCATACACAGAACATGGACAAAATTAATTTATTACAGTTTTGGGAAGGAGGCCACTAACATCCGGAGGTATCAAAAAAGGCTTCATGTAACAGAGGTTCTTAATCTTTCTTACATCATGGACCCCGTTGGCAATCTGGTGAAGTCTATTGAGCCCTTCTCACAATAATATTTTGTATAAAATAAAATATAGAACATTATGAAGGAACCAAAGATTAATTAAATTAAAGGTATAGTTTTACTTTGTTTAACTTTCTTATTATTCTTGGGTTTTTTGGTCTGTGTTTTCTTTTGCACCGTGGTTAATGTGGAAATTCTTTGCATGACTGCACATGTATAATCCATATAAAATTGCTTGCCTTCTCAAAGAGTGGGGAGAGGAAGGAGGGAAGGAGAGAATTTGAAAATCAAAATTTTTAAATACAAGTATTAAATACTTTTTGTTTATATGTAATTAAGAAAAAATAAAACACTTTTAAAGGTATAATTTTTTTCCTCCCAAGTTTATGGACCCCTTGAAATATATCCATGGTCCCTGTGGGGATGTATGGATCACAGCTTAAAAACTCATAGAACAGAGATGCCCTGAAGTCAGCTCAAATGGCTCCAGAGAGTTGATTGTTAAAAATTTCATTGTGAGCATTTATACCTCAGAAATGAGCAGAAACAGAAAACTCACTGTTTTGTAAGACTGAGATGGAGAAAATGTTAGTAATGCAAATTAGGCTTAAAAGGAGGACCTGAGTTCAAATCTGGCCTCAGACCCTAGCTGTGTGACCCTGGTCAAGTCACTAACCCTATTTGCTTCAGTTCCTCATCTGTAAAATCATCTGGAGAAAAAAAAATGGCAAACCACTCAAATATGTTTACCAAGAAAACCCAAATGGGGTCGTCATGAAGAATCAGACAGGACTGAAATAACTGAACAACAACAACAAAAATCTAGAGTTGAACTAACTTACTAAAGGATTGTAATTGGAAAGGAAGGATACCATAGCCTTAGTAGGAGTAATGGCCAACTGGCCAAAATTCAGAGAGTTCCAGGAAGTTGACCATATGTCTGACTTACCCTCATTCCCCAATGCTTCAGTCCTTGATGTTATGGTTGCCTATCCCTCCACCCAACTTTAATGTGCTATCATGATCGTGGTCAAAGGCCACCAAAATTCCCACTGACTCCGCTATGCTCCTCTTATTCAATACATAGCACAGGACCTTTCATACAGTGGACATGTAGTAATAAATGTTTGTTGAATGAATTAGTATTCTCATACAGCATATCTGTCAATGAATGGCATGTTGATGCCAAAATCAAGAACACACACCTGGGGGGCAGCTAAGTGGTACAGTGGATAAAGCACCAGCCCTGGATTCAGGAGGGCCTGAGTTCAAATCTGGCCTCAGACACTTGACACTTACTTAACTATGTGACCCTGGGCAAGTCACTTAACCCTCATTGCCCAGCAAAAAAACCCAACAACAACAAAAAAAAAACCACACACCTTCTTCCCTTGACCTTGTTATAAAAGTTCTCTTGTGTTCTCCCCTACTAACCATTTCTTTCATCAATGAATAGGTCAGTTTGAGTCCAATGATGTGACTAGTTTGTGCTTGGAGTTTTATTGTTTCATATTTTACTCAGTGTCAGGTAAATAATCATCTTGCATCATACACAAAATTATTTTGCTGATCTTCCTAGGCTCCTGGGATAATCTGAAATAGGTTATTTTAGAAATTTTGAAACTAATTGTTTTTATTTTTCTTTTTTCCCTTAACTTCACATCCTGGCAAATGTTATCTGAGGATGAAAAAATCCTGCACTGGAGTGTTCTTCAGATTCATGCTTGCTTTAGCTACTCAGCCAGAGATATATGCTTATTATCATTAGTATTACTGAGGTTATTATTAGTGATAACCATAGTGTTTTGAGAAGTCCAAGACAACTGCAGTTGAGTGAATTCCAACAAGGGAGCTCAAGAGGAACAAATATTAAAAAGAGCGAATAAGAAAACACACTGGAAATCCTGTCAAGGTCTCTTAGCCAAGAGGTGGTACCAGAAGCATGAAATGTGACATATGTGGCCATGTGGTGCTTTGTTTCACTATATTTATTTGTTACAAGGGAAGCCTTTTTTGTTAAGTGGAGAGAGGAGGGGAGTTAGTGGGTAGTGAGAGAGCTGCAAAAGAAAAAAAAGAAACATTAGTATAATGTTTAAAATCACAAAGTTCAGAAGGTGTCAATTTTTTTTTTAAGTTAAATGTGGGACAGCTAGGTGGTGCAGTGGATAGAGCACCAGTCCTAGATTCAGGAGAACCTGAGTTCAAAACCGGCCTCAAATACCTAACAATTACTAGCTGTGTGACCCTGGGCAAGTCACTTAACCCCAATTGCCTTACAAAAAACCAAACAAACAAAAAACAAAACAAAAAGTTAAATGTAAGGGGGGGGAGGGGACGGAGAGAAGGAGGGATAAAATTTGGATCTCAAAACTATGAATATCACTTTTTCAAAAAGTTAAATTTAGTAGACTTGCATGAAATAAGGAAGAATAAAATGAGCAGAACCAAGAGAACACTATATACAGAAACAGCCATGTTGTTTTAAGAGCAACTTTGAGTGACCAGCCATTTTGACTATTATAAATATTTAAATTAACTACAAAGGACCTCTGAAGGCAAGTGCTATCTGCATCCAGAGGAAGAACTGATAAATAGAAGTATGTATAGTAAGATTTTGCATATAAATAAATATGTATATAATATATTACACATATAATTTTTATTATATATAATTATATATCATATACATGTATATATACACATATTTGTGTCTAATGGTAGCCATCTCTAGGAAGGGGAGGGGGAAGTAAAGAAAAAAAGAAAGTTACATGATACCTTTATTATGTATTTAAAAGAAAAAGCAAGTTGTACATAATAGATATGCAGTTTCATGTGCAACCTCTTTTTTCTATTCTGTTTCGTTACAGAAATGCTTGTTTTGTTTCTTAAGTTTGGAATAAAAAATGTAGTTGGAAGGAAAAAAAAGTTAAATTTAATGTACTTTTTTTTTAATGTACTCTTTTAAAAAAAATGATGACATAACAAATCAGTTTCACCTAAAATCCTCTGGTTTGTTCTTTGTCAATATAAATGTTTGTGTTTATTGATGAAGGTTAAGTTTATAGCATGGAGACACATTTCAAAGACAAAGAAGCCCATCCACATAATTCTCCATCCCGTTGCTAAGTCCTTTATTTTTTCTGGATCTCTAGTTCCCTAAAGCACAGTGACCAGATATATTTTCCCACATGGGGAGGTATTTCCTGTTTATTTTTCCAGCTCATGGGTGTCCATATATTTGAGATGGGAATTTGTGGTCAAACTGAAACAGGCTATTTTAGTAAACCAGATAGACTTGAAGCATGCATTTGTATTTGCATTTAAATTAAATTTGAATCACGTTACCATTGTCTGGGATTTCCAGAAAACAGTTTTATCTCAAACAATACCCATGTGAGTTTGTGTGTCAGTCTAAATGTTCTCTACATATAATTATACACCATATATTTTATATACCCACAATTATTTGTAATTTTAACAGTTGACATAAATATAAAATCCCTTTATATTTTTCAAAGTGTTTTCCTTACTACAATCCACCTTAAGGCCATAAGACCCTACATTTCGAGTTGACAAAGACCTTAGAGGTCAATTGGTCCAATCTCTCCATTTTACAGATGAGGAAACTACCATTAAAATCAAATATAAATTTCTTTGTTGGGCAGTGAAAACCCTTCTGAACCTGTCCCCTTCCTATCTTTCCAATCTTTTTTATACTTTACTCCCCTCCATGTACTCTATAATGAGGGTATTTTGGCCTTCTGGCTGATCCTCAAATAGGACATCTTTTTTGTTTGTTTGTTTGGTTTTTTAGTGAGGCAATTGGGGTTAAGTGACTTGCCCAGGGTCACACGGCTAGTGTCAAGTGTCTGAGGCTGGATTTGAACTCAGGTACTCCTGAATCCAGGGCCAGTGCTTTATCCACTGCGCCACCTAGCTGCCCCTCAAATAGGACATCTTTGCAGTGACAGTGCTCCATACCTGGAATGCTCTGCTCCCTCACCTCCTCCTCCTGGCTTCCTTCAAAGCTTAGCTCAAATCCCACCTTCTGTAGGAGGCCTTTCTTGGTATGATCTCCACCTCTACCCTCCCAATTACTAATGCCTTCTTTCTGAAATCACCTTCCTTCTTCCTAGTATACAGGATATCTCCAAAGTCTTAGAGAAGTTTAAGAGCTTTAAGTTTTTAAGCTTCAAGCTTAAAACTACTCTAAGACTTTTGGGAAATTCTACAGTTATCCCTTCCACATTTTGGGGGTCAGGGGTGCAGTGCCCTATGATAAAAATTTTGGCTCTCCCTTCATACTGCAGGAGAAGCCTGAATTATTATGGTATTAAAAGCTAAAATATGTTGATGTTAAATAATATTATACATATATTTCACGCATTTCTGAGTTTTTAAATGTTTCTGTGTCATCTGCTGGCCTTCGCATGTCATCTGCAACTTTTGTAAAACTCCCCCAAAATTCTCATTTGATTTCTTATGCTGACCCATGATATACTGAAACTGCAATGGGGAAAGTCATGATGTGGAAGGGCTAACTGTGTATATCTCATAATGGGTAGCTAAGTGGCAATGAGCAGCTAGGTGGCACAATGCAGTCAGGAAGACTCATCTTCCTGAGTTTAAATCCAGCTTCAGATACTTACTAGCTGTGGGATGCTGAGCAAGTCATTTAACCCTCTTTGCCTCAGTTTTCTCATCTGTTAAATGAGCTGGAGAAGGAAAGGGCAAATCCTTCCAGTATCTTTGCTAAGAAAATCCCAATTAGGGTCATGAAGAATCAAACACAGGGGTAGCTAGGTGGCGCAGTGGATAGAACACCGGCCCTGGAGTCAGGAGGACCTGAGTTCAAATCCAGCCTCAGACACTTAACACTTACTAGCTGTGTGACCCTGGACAAGTCACTTAACCCCAATTGCCTCACTAAAAAAAAAAAAAAATAATAATAATAATAAAATGAAGAATCAAACAACAAATATATCTCATTTTTACAGCCAGCATTTCTAATAAAGGCCTCATTTCGAAAATATATAGGGAACTAAATAAAATTTATAAGAATCCTAGTCATTCTCCAAATGAGAAATGGTCAAAGGATATGAACAGGCAGTTTTCAGATTAAGTCAAAGCTATCTATTGCCATATGAAAAAATGCTCTAAATCACTATTGATCAGAGAAATTCAAATGAAAACAACTCTGAGGTACCACCTCACACCTATCAGATTGGCTAATATGACAAAAAAGTAAAATAATAAATGTTGGAGAAGCTGTGGAAAAATTGGAACACTAATGCATTGTTGGTGGCACTGTGAACTGATCCAACCATTCTGGAGAGCAATTTAGAACTATGCCCAAAGGGCTATGGGACTGTTCACACCCTTTGACCCAGTGGTACCACTGCTAGGTCTGTATCCCAAAGAGACCATAGAAAAGGGAAAAGGACCCACGTGTACAAAAATATTTACGGCTGCTCTTTTTGTGGTGGCAAAGAACTGGAAATCGAGGGAATGCCCATCAATAGGGGAATGGCTAAACAAGTTGTGGTATATGAATGTAATGGAATACTATTTTGCTGTAAGAAACAATGAGCAGGAAGAGTTCAGAGAAACCTGGAAGGACTTGCATGAACTGATGCTGACTGAGAGGAGCAGAACCAGGAGAACATTGTACACAGTAACAGCAACATTGCGTGATGAACGATGGTGATAAACTTGGCTCTTCTCAGCAGTGCAACAATCCAAAACCGTTTCAAAGAACTCATGGTAGAAAATGTTCTCAATATCTAGAAAAAAAGAGCTGTGAATTATGAATGCAGATTGAACCATACTGTTTTTACTTTTGGACTGTTTTTTTTCCTTCTTTTTTGAAGTTTTTTCCTTGTGCTCTGATTCTTCTTTCACAAGATGACTAATGTAGAAATATGTTTAATATGATTATACATATACAACCTGTATCAGACTGTTTTCCATCTTGGGGAGGAGGGAGGGAAGGGAGGGTGGGAGAAAAATTTGGAACTAAAAATCCTGTGAAAACAAATGTTCAAAATTATCCTTATATGTAACTGGAAAATAATAAAATACTTTTAAAAAAAAGAGGACATTCTCAACACACCCCTTCACAGAGGTAGGATATCTACATGTTATACAATGAACATATTTTCAGACTTTTTCAATATATCAATGTGTTATGCTGATTTTTATCTCCCTTCTTTTTCTTCTTTTATCTTTTTTTTTGGGGGGGGCAATGAGGGTTAAGTGACTTGCCCAGGGTCACACAGTTAATAAGTGTCAAGTGTCTGAATCCGGCTTTAACTCAGGTCCTCCTGAATGCAGGCCAGTGCTTTATCCACTGTGCCGCCTAGATGCCCTTTCTTTTATCTTTAAAAGTACTATTTGGGGGCAGCTAGATGGCGCAGTGGATAGAGCACTGGCCTTGGAGTCAGGAGTACCTGAGTTCAAATCCAGCCTCAGACACTTAACACTTACTAGCTGTGTGACCCTGGGCAAGTCACTTAACCCCAATTGCCTCACTAAAAACAAACAAAAAAAAAGTACTATTTGTTATATGGTATGACCCTTTGGAAGGGAGGAGCAGAGGGATGTTGGATATAGCATTGTAAAAAGAAAGACATCAATATTTAATAACAGTTCTCACTAAAAAAAATATATATATATATTTAATAACAGATTGAGTAAGGTCACCAAGGCAATAAGTAGCAGAATTAGGGTTTGAACCCAGGACCTCTGACTCCAGATTCAGGGGTGCAGTGGGATTGTTATGAACCCCATTTTTGCTGATCAGAGATCCCAGGATTCAGTACTAGAAAGACTCTTGGAGATCATACAGTTTCACCCCTTCCTTTTCCTGTTGAGGAAGCTGAAACTCAAAAAGGTTCACTATCTGACCAATATCACACTGTTAACAAATGTCAGAACAGCAACTCAAACCCAGGCCTTTTGACTCTATGCCTAGACATCCTTTTCAAATAAACACGAGATCCAGGCTCCCCAGCCCCACTAGCTACACTCAAAATTACTCTGACCTCTACGATCCCAAGCTGTCCCACCCTTTCCTGCCTTTGTCACATTTGCTTACATCATCTCATGTACATGAAATGCATTCTCCACTTCCCACCCCCTACTACATCTCCACCTATGGAAAATGTATCTGACCTTAAAATTCTATTTCCATCTTCCTCAGGAGGCTTTTCCATGATTCCTTCCAGCTGAAAGTGACCTTTCCCTCCTCTCCTCGCCTTTCACTGTACTTTGTACCTCTCCAATCTATTTACGACATTTCATTTTATATTACAGCAATCCTATACTTTTTTAAAAAATCAGGTTATAAGGTCCTTGAGGGCAGAAACTATGTCTTATATTCATCTTTTTTCCCCAAGTGCCTATCACAGGGTCATCCATGCAGTAGGCATTTAGTGAATGCTTGTTGAAGGGAAGCTGATGGTGGCAATGAAAAGAGTGCTGAACTTGGAGTTACAGGACCTGAGTTTGAATCCTGGGCAAGTCACTTAACCCTCATTGTCCTGTTCAAAAAATCAAAAATAAATAAATAAATAAAATTACTGAGTGACTAAGTCATTTTGACTATTATAAATACACAAATTAAAAATAAAAGGATAGGGGGCAGCTAGGTATATCTCTCTGGGTCTCAGTGACCTCACCTGTAAAAAGAAGGTGTTGGACAAGTCCAGAGGGTCAAATTTGTATCCCCCCAAATTTCCAAATACATCAGAACCAGATTAAACTGTAATTGGCAAATGTTTAACAAAATAAATAAAAATGCAATACAACATAGAAAATGTTAATTTGTGGCTTTCTAAATAAATATGAGGCCTGCAGGGATACTTTTCCTATTTGACTCTGATACCACTGAACTAGATGACCATAAGGAACATAGTAGCCTCCCTGAGCCACTAAATGAAAACTCCTTGGGAAATTAAAAAACTTTTAAATGGGAAACTGAGTCATTCTCTCATAGAAAGACCATTAGTTACCACCCAAAGCCCCTTTTCTCACCTTTGGGGAATTTGAGTATTTATTAGCCTCAATCCCCCAGGAGTCTAACACCTCTCCACACACCCCCAAACCCCCAACATGAATGAACATCGTTCTCTGGGTCCAGGCTCCCTCCTCCCTTCACCCCATGCCTCAGTCCTACTCAGTTTCACAAAAATCTGCTCTCAAGAGAAGGTGTCCTACCAGGCCGGCTTTCCTATCCTCCTGAAAGGCCCCCTCGAGCTATGAAGATTCCCACAGCAGGCAGGCCCAGGCAGGAGGACTACTCTATTTCTTGTGAGGGTGAGACCAAGAGAGTCTTTGCTTTTTGGGCCTGGCAATGAAAAATGTGATTAGCCTGTAATCAAAGGCAGCCCCATCCTTTTAATAAGCAATTAACTGAAAATCCCTTCAAAAGGAGCAAACATTTGGAGAGAGCCTTAGAGGATGGTGAGCCCCTAAGACTTTAAACTCAAGGGCAAGCCATGAATACACTCACCAGAAATCACAGAAAAATCTTGGGTGTTTTTTCCCCCCAGTTTCTTTTAAGATGTTGGTTTCTAAGTGAAATGATAGTCTGACCTCACTGTCCCAGAGCATGGTGGGCTACTTCTCCCCCTTAGACCGAGGGTACCCCGAAGGGGTCAAGGATGTCTTTCTCTAAAGCTTTCAGCTCTGCTAGCCCCAATTCTGCTGCGTTCCTTCCACTGTTAATTGTCAGTGATTGGTGCCTAGTTCCACTTAATCGATTCACATCAGTTAGCTTTTATAAAGGGGGAACTACTTCGAAAACATCGCAAGAACAGAAGTGCAAATGCCTGGTACACACTCTCCTTTATATCACCGGGTCTCTAGGCAGAGTAGACTCTCACTTAAAAGAGTTTCCGGCAGCTAGGTGGCGCAATGGATAAAAGCACAGGCCCTGGATTCAGGAGGACCTGAGTTCAAATGTGACCTCAGACACTTGACACTTACTAGCTGTGTGACCCTGGGCAAGTCACATAACCCTCATTGTCCTAAAAAAAAAAAAAGTTTCCACATAGCATTCACCCCACCAAGTTCACTTCCAATGGTGGCATGAATGATAGGTGGATAAGTCTGCATCTCTGCTACTGCTAGACTAGGTTGGTCAGTTAGGACTTCAGACCTCACTGTTTAGCTCCTGGAAAATCCTGCCATGGACTTTGGCTCCCAGACTCTGATGGTTTGCTCTCCTGACCTTTCTTTCTTTAAAATAAAAAAAAAATTAACAAGCATTTATTTTCTCTCCCTCCCACTGCTTCCCCCATGTCCCCTGGGACAAGAAAAAAGAAATAGAAAACCCTTGTAATGAATATGCTTATTTGAGCAAAAGCAGTTCCCACATTGGCCATGTCCAAAAATATGTATCTCTTCTGCAAATTTAGCCCATCACCTCTCTGTCATCTTCTGCTCTTTCGGAGTTCACAAGGTCATAGCCATATCCAATATCTTTCAGCTAAAAAGGGGAGGGGGAATGCAGAGGCAAAGAAGAGAGGTCTGTATTCACAGGGCACATGATAGCCTTGGATAGAGAAAGCCCAAGGCCTCTATATCTTTGGCACTATATCTTTGATCAGCACTCAACCAGGGCAAAAAAAAAGATCAATCAAGACCTGGATGCCTAGTGTCTTTTGAATGAACCTCAGTTTAACTATTAAGTTAAACTATTAAGCCAATCCATATAAAGCCAAATCCATATCACATGGTTAATAGACTAGAACAGCCACCACCACACCCAAGATTACATGAAAAAAAATCACAACCCTGGAGGTATCCGACTCACTTTTTTCCCCATCAGCTATTAATTGAAAGTGGGCTGATGGTGGGGTTAGGGGGGAAGTGTGCAGGAGAATACCATAGGCTTGTGTATCTACAGACAGTGAAAATAACTTGTCATCTGTGGCCTGAAGCTGACAGTGGAAGAGAATCATGGGTGCTCCCAGATCGAGAACCCAGGCTCTAGATGGCACATCTACCAAGGACTCTGAGTCCTGATTGAGATTTTCTGATATGTGCATATACAGCTACCACTTAATTCCTAGAGAACAGAGGAGATTTTTTCAGAAACAGTCAAGGCATCTAGAAAAATAATTTATCTGTGGGAAACCTGGTGTTAGTAGAAAGAAATTACTGAGGCAGCTAGGGAAAACCTCAAGTAAAACTTTCCCTATGGGTCCCTTGACAAAGAAAATTATGATATTGGGGCAGCTAGGTGGCACAGTGGATAAAAGCACCGGCCCTGGATTCAGGAGGACCTGAGTTCAAATGCGACCTCAGACACTTGACACTTACTAGCTGTGTGACCCTGGGCAAGTCACTTGACCCCAATTGCCTTACCAAAAAAAAAAAAGAAAGAAAGAAAGAAAATGATGATGTTTTAAGTACCATTTCTCTCAGTTATCCAGTCTAGAAAAGTAGAGTGATAACAGGTGTGGTAGGCCAGGCCTGACTCAGACAGTCTAGTAGTTCATCTAAAAGACTGAAACTAAGGAAGATTCTCATAAATCTAACAGTAAACCAAAGGAGACTCACTTAGCCATAGCAAGAAAAAGACACTCATCAAAGATAACACACTGCTGCATTGGGCATGCTTACTGGTTGGAAGCCTGAGAGAAGAGTATGATACCATTTTGTCCTTGGGTTTGGGGGGGAGGGGTGTACTTAGGCTACCAGAAAGCTACCTTGACAACCTACTTCTTAGTCTTCTGGGTCAATTAAATCTCAAAAATGGTTTTTAACACTTTTTTGGGGGAAAAACTAGCCTAGCTTGCATGGGGTAGGTCCTGGGCTATCACTCCTAATCCACTCCATAACTTGATGGTGGTTCCCTCAAGGTCATCTAAAGGACCTTCCATTACTTAAATGGGGTAGAGCCTTAAAATATTGCTTCTACCACAGCAAGGGACCACCAGATGGCAGAATAGACATTCATACCCCTCTACCAGTCACTAGAACTTTCAGCTAAACAAGGGGAGCCAGTGTGGGATGGTAGGGGTGGGGAAGCACTATATTTGGAGCCAACGGATTTGGGTTCAAATCCTGGCTCTGCCATTTACTTGCTAAGTGATCTTAAGTAAGTCATTTAATTTAGATGGACTTCAATTTTCTTATCTGTAAATTGAAAAGGTTAGACTAAATGGCTTCTAAGGTCCTTTTGAGCTCCAAGTCTATGATATTGAGCACCAGGGACTGTTTTCACTTTCACATCATTTACCTTAACCTGACAGATGGTGGACAAGAGATACATAGAAAAAAAATCTTTAGGGGAGAAGCCAGGTACACAAGTAAGCCATAGGTGAGTCTCTGTCTAGTGCCAACATCATAGGCCAGAATTTAAACTCCTTGTCCCTGGGAAGCCCGAGGCAACATAAAGAATTAAAGCACGGGGCAGCTAGATGGCGCAGTGGATAGAGCACCGGCCCTGGAGCCAGGAGTACCTGAGTTCAAATCCGGCCTCAGACACTTAACACTTACTAGCTGTGTGACCCTAGGCAAGTCACTTAACCCCAACTGCCTCACTAAAAAAAAAAAAAAAAAAAGGAATTAAAGCAGAAGGGGCAGCTAGGTGGCAAAGTGGATAAAACAACACCCTGGATTCAGGAGTCCCTGAGTTCAAATCCGGCCTCAGACATGACACTAGCTGTGTGACCCTGGGCAAGTCACTTCTTAACCCTCATTGCCCACAAAACAAACAAACAAAGATAGCCAGGGAGACATTAAACAGAAGTCTGAAAATCTGGTGTCATCTGATTTTGCTATGCTATTTTCAAAGCAGCCATAGAAACTACAACCTTACACTCCTGCCTAGAACCTTCTTCTTGTGTTAAATCTATGTATGAAGAGAAGATATAACCAATATTCCTATGCCTGTTAATCAATATAACATCTAGGGGCAGCTAGATGGTGCAGTGGATAGAGCACTGGCCCTGGATTCAGGAGGACCTGAGTTCAAATTCGGACTCAGACACTTGGCACTTACTAGTTATGTGACCCTGGGCAAGTCACTTAACCCCAACTGCCTCACCAAAAAAAAACAAAAAAACAAAAAAACAAACACCTACCTGAATCAATATAACATCTAATAAAAAATACTCCTGACTGTAATTGCCTAGTGCTAATCAATAGTTCACTTTACTGATAACTTTGATGGGAAGGAAGTGGTAAAATCTTCTCCCTTTACAGTAAATTCCAGTTTGTATACCTGACATTGACTTGTTTCTGGGATCTTATCAGTACAAAATTAGTGCACATAGTCCTGAGGGCATAAAAAGCAAGTCGTCCTATCTTCATAGTTCCAGGTAGATTCCATTGAGTTTGCTGGAAGCCCTTTCCATTCCCTCAATCTTTCATTTGAGGGAAGGAGACGTATTCTCAAATCCGGGAGGTCCTCTAAAGTCTTGGGAGCTACCCTTTCTCGCCCTTCTTTGTGTTCATGGGATTAATCCACCTGTCATTTTCTCCTCCACCATGCATTTGGTTCTACCAGGGAAATATGTATACCAGAAAGGAGTTCTTCCACCTCATTCCCCTAACCACCGCCTGTCCTGACTCATTGGAAAAGCATAACCCTCCACAACTTCCTCTTTATCCACCTTCCCACTAAGTGCTCTCACCCTCTTTTGCCTATAAGCAATGTAAACATTTCTACTGTTGGTTCTGTTCTTGTACACTTTTGTCACTGTGTCAATGTTGACTGAGAGTGGACACAGCTGGAAGAGACCTTATCAGTCATCTTGGCTAACTTTTTTTTTCTTTTTTTTGAAGATTAGGAAACAGACCTAGAAGGTATGAGAAATTTGTCAAAAGTAAGAATGGCAGCAATTGTGTCCGATTCCGATTCCAAAGCCAGTGATTTTTCTACTTTAAATAAAAGTAAGTAAAACATCAGTTGAAGCTAACATTGACTAAATATTTTCTACAATTCAATCCAGTTCAACAAGTATTCATTGATCATAGTCTTCCAGAGGATAGAGCCCTGCCCCCCAGAGAAAGGGAAGAATTTGGCTCCAAGTCTTAGCTTCCGATTTGCTGTTGACCTCTGGCAAAGTGCTTACTTAACCTTTCTATTCTTACCCATCCCCAATCAACTGGCCATTGAAAGTGTCCATGAGGACACAGCCTTACAGTGTTTCTCAAAACAAAATGTTGCCATTGCAGATGATGCTGAGTACCAACTCATTTTAAGTACGATTGAGAAGGCTATTTGTGAAAGCTATGATTGGGAGCAGCTGTATGAGGGTGGTATTCTCTGGCTCCTGGAAAACACCCCATATGCGGGGGAAGCAAGCAGGGGTGCGTGTGCTCTGAGTCACTAAGGAAACTGATGCAATAAGTTTGTGGAGAGAAAAAGTGTATGTGAACATATATGTACACATACATGCACATATGTGGCATCTACAATGTAGGGGGCAGGGAAAAATTAACAATAATCTGTCCCTTCAGAAGGGAAAAAGTTCTAAAAACCATGAAAAGAAAAATCATGTGTGCCTCAGGCATTTCAATTCCTGTGAAGTTTTGAAGAAAATAGCTGCTTCCTTCTTTCCCTTCCCCTTAGCCTCCACTTCTTCCTAACTCCTAATTGCAGAACGCAGTATGAAGTCAGTCATTTGGGAAATGGGGCTTTTGCAAAAATGAAAGAGGATTCCTTTGGTCATGAAAGAAAAAAAGAAAGGGGGAGAGAGACAGAGACAGAATGACAGACAGCAAAAAAGAAAGAAAGAGAGAGACAGAGAGAGACAGCAAGAGAGGAGGGGAGAGAGGGAGAGGGAGAGACAGACAGATAGACAGACAGACAGACAGACAGACAGGGAGGGAGGGAGAGAGAGAGACTGATCAATCCACCGGGTTTAAGAAACTCATCTGGAGGCTGGAGTCAAGCCCTATGCCTCTTCCAGACAACTTGTAAACATCTTCACTGCTGGTCCATTTTGGACCCCAGCTGTTGGACTGACAGAGTCACTTCCGGCATAAGTAACCTCCATTGGGGAAGTGGAGTGGGGGTGGGGGTGGGGACAGGCAAGGAAATGAATCACTCTTTTATTCTGGAGGTGGGACAAAGAACAGACAGAGTCCAAGCAATAGATGCCTTGATTCTGCTGGTCATCTTGTCATGGACCCTCTTTTCATACAGACTTCCAAGGGACTCTTTGGTCAGGGCACCTCCTCTCCCAATAGACACACGCTTAAAAGACCCTCCCTGCAGTGGTTTTGGAAAGGAGCTATGGAAACTTAAAGGCAGACGCCTTCCTCCAAGCCAGCAGCAATCCACTGTTATGTTTGAAAAACTGGAGTTCTTCCGGGCAAAGCCTGTGCTCTTCTGCCAGTAGCTGGCCCCCACTGCTATGGATTTTGCAAGAGTAAACCCCAGCACATTTTAAGTACTTTATCTGATGATTTGGAAAGAGACAACTCATACCAATCAGTTTCTGAATCCTGGGCACTTAACCAAAAAAAAAAATTTTTTTAAAAAAAACCATTGGAAAAATGACAAATCCTTTCCCTTAGCACCTTTTCCTTTTCCTAGTTTCACACGAAAATGAGTGATAGGAGAGCCCAAGATTCTCCGAAACTCATAATTAAAGTAACTGTGCATGCATCACATTTGAAAGACATCTTTTCACTTTCATTTTTAGTTAAGTGCCAATAATAACCAACCCAACACAGTCATCCTATTATATGGCTCTGATTAACAATTAGGAGAGAATGTATTTTATGGGAGGTTTATTTGCAAATTTGTTTGGGTTTGTCTGCTGTGTCGTAACAAAATGTATCCATTAAAAGAAAATTAACAAAAAAAAAACAAGAGGCACATCTTCTAATTCTAATTATCTAATGTGTGTTCCTAGATGTTACATTTATTGCCATTATTTTTCAGTCATGATTGACTCTTTATGACCCCATTTGGGGTTTTCTTGTCAGAGATACTAGAGCGGTTTGCCATTTCCTTCTCCAGCTCATTTTACAGATGAGAAAACTGAGGCAAACAGGACTAAGTGTCTTGCCCAGGGTCACACAGCTAGGAAGTATCTAAAGCCAGATTTGAACTTGTGGGGACTCATCTTAATAGGTGAGATAAAATAGATTAGAAGGAAGGTAATCTCAGAGAAAAGGCTCAGCTGACAAGGATGACTATTGGTGGCCTATAGGGGTGTGGAGGGAAATGAAAGTGAAAAGACCAGAAAGGGGTCAGGTTGTAAAGAACTTTGAATGCCAAAAAGATCACTTTATAATTGATCAGATGAGATAAGAAATCATTAAGTGCTTTGCAAATCTTAAAGAGTTATGTAAACACCAACCATTACTGGTATTTTTGAGTTAGGAGAGTCGTTCAAGAAAAGCACTTCAGGGGCAGCTAGGTGGCACAGTGGATAGAGCACTGACCCTGGAGTCAGAAGGACCTGAGTTCAAATCCGGCCTCAGACACTTAACACTTACTGGCTGTGTGACCCTGGGCAAGTCACTTAACCCCAATTGCCTCACTAAAAAAAAAAAAAAGAAAAGAAAAGCACTTCAGCAAATGTGTGGAGGTTAGTTTGAAAAGGGGAGAGACCAGAGGCAGGGAGGTCAAATAAGAGGCTATTATAATCTAGGACAAAGCTTCTTAAAGTGTGGGTTGTGACCCCATGTGGGGTCACATAACTGAATGTGGGGGTCAAAAAATTGGCAACAGTAAAAGGTCATGTATACCTATTTTATATATCTATATACCCCGGGTCACATAAAAATTTATTGAGTGAAAAGGGGTCATGAGTAGAAAAAGTTTAAGAAGCCCTTGATCTAGGAGAGAGATTGAGGGCCTGAGCTATGGTGAAGGAAGAAAAGGGGACATATAGGAGAGAGATTGTGTAATTATTTGTTGCCATACCACATCCACATCTTCTACATCATTCCATTCCTTCCCAGAAGTCCAAGTTAACCAAGCAGAATAAACTATACTGCTGCTGCCTTTTGTCTCTCCTCCAAATAACACAAGCAAAGGCTTATATGATTTATATCCTGGGGGACTAATGATTGAAGAGAGATTTTTGGAATAAAATTAAGCCCAAGGCCACAGATCTCCAAAAGGGAGATGTAAAATATCACTATGAATCGGAGAGATGATTTAATCCAACATGGGTTCCCCTTTTTTTCCTGGCTCAAGAAGAAGGAAGTATAACCAAAAATAGACCATTATGTCATGGTGAAACTTATCCATGTAGCAATGGTCAAGAAAGCCCCTCATATCCTAATAGACAATACCCACATTCAAGTCTTCCTGCCTTTGAGCCTTCAGAGTCTGCTTTTTTATTTTAAGAATTAACTTTCATAAATATTTAATGTTTCTTTTTAAATTGATTTTTAATTAATGGAATAAAACAAGCATTTCCATAACATAGTATATTAAAAAAAAAAAGATTGCACGTGAAACTGCAAATCTATTCTGTACAGGTTGATATTCCTTTTAAATATATAACAAAGTTATCATGTAATTTTTCTCCCCCTTTTTCTTCCTTACCCTACTGTCTGCACCCACCATAAAGATGGCTCCTATTAGATACAAATAGGTATATACTATGTAAAATTATTCTACACATACTTCTATTTGTCAGTGTTTTTTCCTCTGGATGCCAATACTATCTCCCTTCATATATCCTTTTATTTTTCATACATTTTTTTTTTTTGCAGGGCAATTGGTGTTAAGTGACTTGCCCAGGGTCACATAGCTAGTAAGCGTCAAGTGTCTGAGGCTGGATTTGAACTCAGGTCCTTCTGAATCCAGGGCCGGTGCTCCATCCACTGTGCTACCTAGCTGCCCCCTATCCTTTTATTTTTAATTTGTGTATTTATAATAGTCAAAATGACTTAGTCACTCAGTAATTTTATTTATTTATTTATTTTTGATTTTTTGAACAGGACAATGAGGGTTAAGTGACTTGCCCAAAGTCACACAACTAGTAAGTGTCAAGTGTCTGAGGTTGGTTTGAACTCAGGTCCTCCTGCATCCAGGGCTGGTGCTTTATCCACTGTGCCACCTAGCTGCCCAGTAATTCTTAAAACAGTATTGCTGTTACTGTATACAGTGTTCTCTTAGTTCTGCTTACTTCATTCCACCATTTTGTCTTAGTCTTTCCATGCCTCTAAGATCATTGAGTTCATCATTTCTTATAGCACAGTAGTATTCCATCATAACCATACATCACAACTTTTCCAGCCAATCCCCAATTGATGGGGATCCCTGAAACTTCCAGTTCTTTGCCACCGCAAAGAGAGCTGTTGCAAACATCCCATTCATATTCAAGGTTATAACTACTATTTGTGAATTTCCCTCAATCTTATTTTTACTATTTTCTTTCTCAGCCTCTCTTTTTACCTTATCCCTGTTACCTTATCTCCTCCCCACATTCTCCCATTGCCCACCCCACCCACTCCTCCAAAAGTTCCCCTTCACCTTCTACCCGACCCACCCAATCCTAATCCACACACCCCTTCAAGAGTCCCTCCCCAATTGTCCCCCCCTTTCTCATCTTCTACATGTTCAGAAAGCTTCTGCACTCTTCCAGATGTACACATTGTTTTTTCTTCAACCCAAATGAGAGTAAGGTTTCAACATTACCAGCCCTCCCCCCCCATCTGCTTCCATGTGTTTCTTCCAGTTTCTTCCATCCCTCTGGACCCAGAGAGAGTCTTGCAGATTTCTATTTCTTAATAAAAGGTGGTACAGTGGACAGAGTGCTGGGCCTGAAGTAAAAAAGAGGAGTCTTGAGGGTAGGCACTGTTTGTGGGGGGTTTTACCCTTCTTTGTGCTCTTAGTATGCAAGTGCTTAATAAATGCTTATTTGATTGATGTTGGAGGTTGGGCTGGGTGATTTCTAAGGTCTAAATCCATGAACCTATGAAGAAAGTCAGAAATAGAAGGGGATTGGGGGCAGCAAGTTGGTGCAGTGGATAGAGCACTGGCCCTGGATTCAGGAGGACCTGAGTTCAAATCCAGCCTCAGACACTTGACATTTACTGGCTGTGTGACCCTGGGCTTAACCCTCATTGTCCCACCAAAAAAAAAAATAAAAATAGAAGGGGACAAAGATTCTGTGGGGGGGGGGGCAATTGGGGTTAAGTGACTTGCCCAGGGTCACACAGCTAGTAAGTGTCAAGTGTCTGAGGTCGGTTGGGACAAAGATTATCTAGAAAAACCCCTTTATTGTGGTGCTGTTGCTCAGTTGTTTTTCAGTTGTATGTGGCTTTTTGTGACTGCATTTGGGGTTTTCTTGGCAAAAATACTAAGATGGTTTGCCATTCTTTTATCCAGCT
Organism: Dromiciops gliroides; assembly: GCF_019393635.1. Classification (NCBI taxonomy): domain Eukaryota; kingdom Metazoa; phylum Chordata; class Mammalia; order Microbiotheria; family Microbiotheriidae; genus Dromiciops; species Dromiciops gliroides. Next base: position 546,941,044 of record NC_057861.1, on the reverse strand, counting down.
CATTTTACAGATGAGGAAACTGAGGCAAACAGGTGAAGTGAGCTAGTAAGTCTCAGAAGTCACATTTGAATTCAGGTCTTCCTAACTCCACCAGCTCAAATCACTTAAATCCAATTCACTCGAAAGTCAAGACATCTTGTGATATCCTTGGTCCTCCAAGAATGAAGAACGAACAACCACTACCACCTCTTATTGTACAGGGGTGCAAAAGGACTCTGAGATATTACAAGACTTGCTTGTGGCCGACAGCCAGGACTCTTGGTGAGGCCCATGCTCTGAAGGGTGAGTATACGAAATCACCAGCTTCATCAGGAGTGGCACACAAGACTAGCTTATTCCATACCCAGAGTGTATTGATGGCAATATTTTTGCATCATTTTTTCAAACCCTAGAAGGGATACATGCATTACTGGGTGGATAGTATGGAAGGAAGCAAGAAACGGAGATCAGCCAGTCGTTCCAGTAGCCTTTATTAAGCCCCTGCTCCGTGACCAGTGCTGTGCTAAGGGCTGGAGATACAAAGAAAGGTACAGTAAACAGTGAAAAGGAGCTCACAGTCTAATGATCAGAAGAAGGTGGGGCAGGATAGGAGGCAAAGGAAAAAGTAAAAAGATAAATGGTGAAGGCAGCTGGCACTGAAGGAAGTGGGACATGAACACCATCTGAGGAAGTATATTCAATCTCTAAAAGAGGGCTAGTTGAGCAGACCTTGCTTCTACACCTATCATTCCAAGTTTGGGTCTGGCTTTACTTCTGACAGCAGATTTGGTGCCAGCTGCACTGAGAATATAGAACAGCTATGTGGTGCAGTGGATAGAGTGCCTGGAATCAGGATGATTCATCTTCCTGAGTTCAAATCTGGCCTCAGACACTTACTAGCTGTGTGACAAGTTGTGTTAGCAAGTCATTTTACTCCGCGTGCTCCAGTTTCCTCATCTGGAAAGTGATCTGGAGAAGCAAATGGCAAACCATTCTAGTATCTTTGCCAAGAAAATGCAAAGTGGGGTGATAAAGAGTAGGACACGGGGGCAGCTAGGTGGCGCAGTGGATAGAGCACTGGCCCTGGAGTCAGGAGGACCTGAGTTCAAAGCTAGCCTCAGACACTTAACACTTACTAGCTGTGTGACCTTGGGCAAGTCACTTAACCCCAATTGCCTCACCAAAAAAACAAACAAACAAAGAGTAGGACACAACTGAACAAAAACAAAACAAAAAATGCACTGGGAATACAGTATTTTCTCTCTCTTCCTTGCAGAACGTGGCACACACCTAGAATGCCAACAACTAAAGGAAGGAGCAAGAGAGACCTCCTACAATAGCAGTAGTGGTAAGATGGTGGTATATAGAATTCAGAAGGCCTATCTTTTCTAGAAATCTACTTTTCAAATGTTCAAATTCTTCCAGCGTCCTATTGGAGGACAGATGACACAATCCCTGTCTCCCAAATGAGAAACCTGTGGGAACACAGAGGCTGAGGAATTATTCAAATTCATCCAGCAGAAGAAAATCCAGTTCTCTTCCTATCAAACTTGTCATAGGACTTTGGATTGGAGTAGTGATTTCATAGGTATAGGGAACTCCTAAAAAGTAAACTCCCTTTACCTATTCAAATCAACTTATAATTGCTCTCCAATTTATAATCTTCTCAAGTTGCTTGGGGTGCTGAGGTTAAGTGACTTGACCCATCACAGAGCAAAAAAGGGGGGGACTCTGAGGCCAGCTCTCTATCCACTGCACCACACTGCCTCCCTCAAACGGCAAGAAACTCAAATATCCATCACTATGAACATTTCTGGAATTCAGGCGTAGGGTGTGCCATAATTGGGCATAAGGATCTAGGTTTTCCTTGGAGCAAATCTAATAGGTATGACTAATATTTAATGGGCAAAAGGCTACTGGTTTCACCTTGGCTATGTTACAAGCTTTTAGCTCTCCCTAGGACATGCAGGCTTTGCTCATTCTTTCTATCAACTCCAGGCCCAAATTCCTCCTTAAGTCAGTATTCTTTCTTAGTAGTAAACATTTATCATTCAGAGAAAGCCAGAGAGCATTGTTGTACTGAAGGATCTTGGGTTGTAGACTGGAAGGGCACCAGAGTAGGACCACGAACCCAAAGAGTGAGAGAAGGTCTGGGACCTGTAGGTTGGCCACAGGATATCTACATAGGGAAAAGGTACATGAAAATTAGGAAATCCCTGTCTTGACTGACTTCCCACAAGCACCTGGGGTCAAGGTACCCAGGGCTCCAACAACCCCCATTCCAAGGTATCATCTTGGCACTCCTCCCCATCCCTTTATATAACATATATAGGTAAACTGTAATCACTCTATTTGCTTCATGGGAAACAACTTCCCTTTCATATAAGAAAAAATAAGATCCACGTTTGTATAAAGCATCACAAGCTAGAACAAGTTCTGCATGTACATCCACAAGAATCTTCCCATACTACAAATTCAACCTACAGCCAGAGGTTTCAAAAAGCTTGTTTATTCATAGAGTGAAATATAGAAAAACAATTTAAAGTCACCCTCTTCCCCATAAAAGTGCAAATGTCTTTGGACCTTAAAAGAGAAAGTAAATGGTACATTTTAACACTTTGGAATAGGCTGAAATTTCAAACAATTAATTTTTTCTTTTTTCTTTTTGGAAATAGCAGCAGAACAAACATTGCGTTAACTCTTTGGTCTTTTTCGAAAGAGGCATTTTACCATAACTTTTCACTGCCAAAGGACAAAGGAGTATTAAACATGACTTACTTTGTAAATATGCACTTTAGAAAAATTAAAATAAAATAGGCGAAACATTTTAAGATGACTGAATTAAGGCATATTAGCTTCAGGAGAACAGCAACTATGTCATATATTTTTCTTTCGGTGTTTATAACCAAAACGTGTTAGGTTTGCTTAAGAAAATGTATCATCTTCTGATACTTATAAAGGGAAAGAAAAGTGTATATGACTTAGTTGGTATTCTCTTGGTATACCTATAATCTTATTCTTCTCCAGTCCTTCCCCAACCCTTACACCCATAGTTAATAAGGTCATTATAACATCCCCTTAGGAGTGCTTTATACCTTTCAAAAATATAGGTATAAAATATGTAGATAATGAAATTATAAAACAGGAGTGTCATAGATATGCTTTTTAAAATAATAATAATAATGATGATAATACTATGGGTTTTTTCCCCTTTCAATGTGCACTGCAAACCAGTATTAGCTATGCTAATCCTCATAAACTTCTCATGAGGTAGGGGATGCAATTATCCTCAGTTTACAGATGGGGAAACTGAGACAGATAGGCCCAAAGTCACACAGGCACTTGCTGTTGAGATAAGGCGTGGGGAGAGCTTGGGGCCACATCTTATTTTTGGGTTTTTTTGGTTTTGGTTTTGATTTTTTTTTTGTGAGGCAATTGGGGTTAAGTGACTTGCCCAGGGTCACACACCTAGCAAGTGTCTAGTGTCTGAGGCCAGATTTAAACTCAGGTCCTCCTGAATCCAGGGCCCACGCTCTATCCACTGCGCTATCTAGCTGCCCCCAGGGGCCACATCTTATTAACTGACAAATTTCAACCCAATTGCAGAAGTGGTACTTTGAGAAGTCAGACTACCTCTTTTAGGTGGCTAAGGGTGCCAATGGATTAAAATCCTGTTTCGGTCAAGTGTAGTCTAGTAGCCTGAAAGAGTTAATATACCTGTGCAAGGGGGAAACAAGATTTAAACTGAGCTGTGGTAAACTGAGATGTGACCCACAGCCCTGATAATTTTTTGTTTTTTGTTGTTTTTCCCTGAGGCTCACTGCCATCAGATAAATCATTACAAAGACACCAACTGGGATGCTTAAAAAATATATATGGTGTGGGTTACCTGGAATGTCTCCAAAACTAAGTGAAGTCACCTGACAAAATGCCTAGATTCCATATACCCAGACATCAAATCTTTCCCTTGGTGGGATGTGGCTTCCTGTTTCCCAGGTGTTGCTCAGCCACCATCAGAAAAGCTTGTGCAATCTGGATAGCCAAGTCCAATATGACAGAAAAGTCTGAGACCACAGTCCCAAGGAAGGAAGTGCTATGAACTGACCCACACTTCCTTTGGTAAAGAATCCAATTGCTATCCTAACAATTCAACTCACAACTAGATAAATTATGTGAAAAGTCCTGTCTGTAGCTGTACTAATCTACTGGTTTAGCTTTACAATCAAGCTTAGATAAGATAAAAGCTAATACTTGGAATATTGCACCCCCGATATATAGATAACAAAACTACTACCTATAACCAGAAATACTGAGTTTTTAATATATATATATATTTGAGGAGTAGACCATTTAACACGATACACAATTAAAATGAATTCCTTCTATTCAATTTGCTCTCACCCTCTCTTCTATCTTCACATCAAGTCTCCACTCTTCTACCCATCCTGACTTTGCCATCTTTGATTCACTTTCCCAATCCTTCTAAGATTCTTTTTTCCCTTTCACATTTTCCCTTTCTCATGCTTCATTTTGCAAAAACATTTGTAGGCTCTAATTCTACCCTCCCCAGAAGAATACAGTAGGGTTCCCATTGGGGTCAGTGGAAGTTACCTTTGGGTGCCTCAGGCTAGAAATGATTCATCTTCCAATTTTCTACAGGCACCAGCAAATCATGTAACTTATTAGTTACTCATGTAACCAGCAATTCAGTGGCACCAGTAGGAAAATAAAACAAGCTCATTAGAGGTCTCCATGTTATTTTATCTCCAGTACCAAACACATACCAAAAAAAAAGAAAGAAAGAAAGAAAAATGTGTAAATTTAAAAAAAAAATAGAGAAAGAACTACCCACTGGAGTGTAGCTCATTCAAGGGAATAATGGTGCCATAATAAAATAAAAAAATAAACAAGTGCCCAAGACAACCATCATCCCTTGCTTATATGCCATAATTATTTCATGTGTACATAGTACATGTTTTGGGCTACTAAGCATTGACCAAAATTGATCTAAATCTTTAAGCTTTGGTTACCATGTACAAAGAACAAATGCTCAGCATGGCATATAAATAAGACATTTATGTTTAGAAACACAAATACAATGCCCCATTAATTTAAAAAAATAATAAAAATAATAATAAAACCTTGAGAATAGCCATGGCTTTAGATAGGATACCTGAAAATAAGGCTGCTGATGCAGCACGTTACCAGATTTATATTTTTTTAAATAACATTTAAAAAAAGAACCCATCACCACAGTTAGAAAATTTGATAAATTAACCTTCCAAAATTTTATAGTTGCTCAAATTCTTCTATTTCCCCACCTGAAAGGTCAAAAAATTTGTCCTAAGCTAAGATGGAAATATTTTTAAATCAACTATTTTTAATCGTCCCAGTTCCTGAACTGGTTAATGAGAATGCTCTTTAGATTGATTACATGCAATTTTTTACATAGAGATAAAGGATATAATAACCTTAATATTTATTAAGACATTTATCTTAACGGTGAAGTTTAGATTCCTTTATGTCACCATGCTTATAGACAGATTGCTTTTGCAAATTCAGTACCTAAGGACTAACACTGATATATATATATATATATATACACACACACATACACATATATACATATACATATATGTGTGTGTGTGTGTGTGTGTGTATATATATATATATATATATATATATATAACCTGGAATGGTTTTTGGTATAGAAACGAAAACTTTTCCATACTTTTCTACAAACTGAGTTGTCTACCAAAAAACTAACTCCTCCAAGACACATTTCCAAATTGTTTCCGTAATGATCCAGCATATGCTTCAAAGGAAGCCAGTGTTCAGTGCAGCCCAGTCTGAGAAGTCCTCATGTGAGGTTATTACTTATAAATTATTATTCCAGAAACTTGAGAGAAGAACCTCCCAAAGCAGCAAGGTTTGAGGAACTTCCTCAAGATTGTCCAAGCACTCAACAATGGTCCTATTCTGGGCAGTTAAATTAGAACTTCTATTTTAAAGATCGTGAATTCTTGGGATATCCATCCATTTATTTTAAACACACACACACACACACACACACACACACACACACACACACACACAGAAAGAGAGCCCAAAACAAGCTAGGCCAAATCTAAAACCCTAATTTGAAGCTGTAAAGCTTTCATTCCAATCAGTGGACAACTGACTATTTTCAGCCTAATGGCAAATGGTAAAAATATGACTACATTAGTCAAAGCTAGAAATTTAGAGGCTTGCAAGAAAAGATTTCAGAAAAGATCACCCAAAGAAAAAGAACTCTAATGCTATGCAGGATCTACTTGGGTATGATTTATGCCTGGGGTTAGGGGGTAGGGGGAATAGTTGGCAAAGGTTATTATTTCCCTAGCTCTCCTCTGCTTTTTTTTATTTTCCCTTTACAGCCTCAGGAATAACCATCCTTAATGAACCTGCAATCTATGCCCAAAGTGTTGTACTGGATGTAAATGCGGCTGTTTTATGGAAGCTTGGCAGACTCTGAGAATACACAGTATTAGAATAATCCTTGCAGAATTGGCATAGCTTCCTTCAGGGCTTCTTCAGGCTCTTAAATTCAGCTTGGGTGGTGGCTGTGCAATGAAACACGGGTCATTCCAAAGTGAGAAGGCATCCCCTCAGGTGCCCTGGTTTTCAATAAGGCATTTTGGAGGTGGGGGAGGGGAGCAATATTGAGGAAAAGATTAGCTTCTAAGGAGTAGCAAAGTTTTGGTTTAACATGCCAAGGGGAAGGCCTAAAACATCTCTCTCTAATCTAGGCACTGATAAGTTTTATGATCTCATCACTGTTGCTGAAAAACATTTGTTGCTACCCATGGTTCTTTGCACTAACTAGCATTTTTCACTGCCTGGCTTCTTCAGGAATGTTAAGTAAGTATGCCAACTAATTTATATTGCCGTATAATTGGTCTGCAAAATGCAACACTTGGTAATAACAATTACTATAAAATTAAGGCATTTATCAAAATAAAGTGCTATTTTCTCCTTAAAAGGGTTTTTTTCCTAACAAATTCTCCCATTACCCTTTGGCATGTTGAGCAACGGAATGTTTTGAAATCTTGTCAAACATGCTCTTAATTGCAATGCTCACAGAGCACAGGAATACCAATTTGTAGAATCTATAACTAAGTTACACAGTACATGATGCCCTCTTCCTCCAGCTGTGTTTTAAGATCCAGATTCATCTTTGTAAGGCAAGTGACCACATGCTATGGAGCCTTGGACGAAAGATGCTCCCCAACTCCCCTTCCAACTGGACTCTCCTATTGTCTAGGTTCCTATAAGCTATTAAAAAGGAATGGACATTTGCACTGTGTTTTCTTTGTTCCCAAGGTAGTGGCAGGAATGTATATATCTCTAGTACATATAGTGTAAGGAAGGCCAGGGCCAAACTCTGGAGGCTCCAAAAATATGCAGCCAGGGCTGGTCTCTTAATGATGATTCATTCATTCTAGAGACCCAAAGGTTGTGACGCACCTCCTCCCACCCCCAAAACCAACAGCATCTTATCCCCCCCCCAAGAAGACTTCGAGAGGGACCCTACTAAACTAGTGACTGTATCCCTCAGGACCCCTACTGGGGATTAGTGGTCAGTTAGATGAGGACACTTTCCCTGTTTTAGGGATCGTGCTCCGGGAAACCTTGGACCCGCTGGTTCCGAGGCTGGGGGGTCCTGGCCAGGTAGCGGGGTCCTCCGTAGGCTCGGAGAAGCTGGGGCAGCCGGCGCCACGTGTACACCAGTCGCGCTGCCACGAACTCCCGGGCGCGCTGGTCGAAGGAGGCCAGTAGGTCAACTGGGGCGGCTTCTCGCAGCACTTTGGGCAGGGGGGCCGATCTCAGTCGTGAGTCCGACGGCTCCATCGGGGCCCAGAAGACAGTGGAAAAGCGGGCGCTGGCGGAGCAGGCAGTCCCGCAGGTAGAGCAGCAGCTCCTCCAGCCGCTCTCTCAAGCGCACGTCTTCCCAGGTGTGCAGAGAATCCCCGCGCAGCAGCAGCAGTGTCAGGAGCGCGGTCTTGAGCGTATACGAGGACAAGATGCGCCCCCACTGCGAGGAGGCCACAGGGTCCAGCCCTCGGCCGCCCAGGTCCCTCAGTGCCTTTAGCAGCTGCAGGCATTTAAGGTGGCAGGCCCCGGGCGGGGCTCGTTCCTGCAGCCAGCCCAGCAGCCGCTGCTCCTGGCGGGCAGTGTTCAGTCCCCACAGGACCTCGGCCCTTAGCCCTCCCGGGAGCTCCGACGGGAGCCCCGGGGGAAGCAGTGGCGGTGTCACTAGGAAGACTCCGTCGCCCAGGTGTACCGCCGGGATAAGGCGCACGGCCATGGAGAGCCGGCAGCAGCCGTAGTCGGTGCGGCAAGGTAGGATGTGCAGGGTGGGGGGCTGGTCGAGACCCCCGGGGGATAGGCTGACCCGGCAGCGCTCCTCCAAACTGTAGCGCACCGTGGCCAGGCAGCGCTGCAAGTGCGCCTGGAACCAACGCGACACCAGCACCGCTGAGAGATGGCGCCGGCCGCGCTGGTCCACGCAGAAGCCGTCGGAGAAGGGTTTGCAGTCCCGGTGCCACTGGCCTCCGGCCCCGCCGTTAGGCGAAGCCGGTGGAGCCTTGAGGGCGCACACGAAGCAGCCACGAACTGCTAGGGGCAACTCGGGCTCCGCGCCCAGGCCCCGAGGCTCCAGCGCCACTAGGGGCGGAAGCCGCAAAGGGACCAGCACGTCGAAGCCATCGGGCCGGCGGATCTTGTGCTGCTCGTAGGCGCTGCCCACCTGGACGAAGTCCCCCCGGAAGGCCAAAGCTAGGGCTCCCCCGGGGGAGGGCCCTGGAGATCCCCGGGCCCGGCCCGCACGGACCAGTTCGCCCACGATGCGGCTCACGTGGGCTTTGCTGTGGCCCAGCACATGAGGAGACAGGCGAACTTCGTGCTCGTAGTAACTCTCCAGTAAAACACTGAGGCCCGGCTCGTGGAGGAGTCTGGCTGAAGATGGGGCGAGCCCCTGGTGGGGAGCACGGGGCAGGAAGCGCTGCCGGGCGGCGTGGCGAAAACGCAGCAGGAGGTACCCCAGGAACAGCAGGAGAACCGCTTTGAGCAGCGGGAAGCCGGTGTCCTCGCCGTCCTGGGGCGCGGCGGAGCTGCCCCTTCCGCTCAGGACGTGGTAGAGGCAGACCAGGGCCGTGCAGAAGCCCGTCACCAGCGGCCAAAAGACGCGCAGGTTGAGGGTGTAGTGCACCGACATTCTGGGCGCCCGGGGCAACGTCCGCTGGTGGTCAGCCCATGGTCTGGCCCGCCGCGCCGGCGACGGTGGCGCCCCCTTCTCCGCCCCCGCATACACGCTGCAGCTCGAGCCCGGTCCTGCCTCCGTCTCCCTCCCGGGGGCTGGCTCAGCCCTAAGCTGGCTCCTGGAAGGCAAGCCTCCTCTTCTCGATCGGTGCCTGTGCCGGTTGCCGCACCTTCTCTGGCTCCCGGGCTCCCTTCAGTTCTTCTCCCAGCTCAAGTTCTCTTTCCAGCTTGGGTTCCGGCTCTGCCCCGCCCCGCCCTCCAGCGCTCGCCTCGGCCCGGGCCTTTCCGCAGCTCCCGTCCCGTCTCGGGCTCCGGGCGGTTCCCAACTCTGCTCCTCTCCCGGCCCCGAGTCCAGGCTCAATGCCCGCTGCCAGCTGCGGTCCCGGCCCCCAGCCGGTTTGCTGCCCTCTCCAGGTCCGCGCCTCTCTCCGTTCGCTGCCCTGCAAAGTCCGGAGCCTTCCCTGCCCTGCCCGCCCCTGCCGAGGCTGGGGTCGGCCGGCTGTCGGGTCGGTCGGGCCTCGTCCCAGCCTCTGGCACCGCTGAAACTGGGCTCTCGAGCCGCAGGCCCTGGCTTCCCCTGATCCCGTTACTTGGGCCGCGAAGTTTCCTCTTCCGAGGAGAGAAGAGGCCGGGCCAGCGAGTGGAGAGGAAATGCCGATGTCTGGGAGCCGAGCTGGGAACGGGCGGGGTCGGCCCCCTCCCCCGGGGCCGCCTCCTTAAAGCGACACGAGACAGGAGCGGACCTGGAAGTCCAGCAGAACTGGGCCACAGACTTGGTTCTTTGCAGCCAGGTGCCGAAAGTATCAGAAATGCGAGACTCGGAAGCATGAAAGAGGACTTGCTGGGGCAGGCGCACACGGTGTTAGCTTTGGCCCGGGGCGCTTACCGCACGAGGGGGACTGCTGATAAACAGCTAAAATGAAAAGGGGGGAGGGGGGGTGGAGTAGTGGGCAATTAAAAACACACCCAAGCTAAATGTTAGAAGCTCTTGCTGGCAGGCTGGGATGGTGAGGTGTGTTTGTCATATACATATAACCTACCCTCTTATCCTTCCATCCTTCCTTTTTTTTCTAACATTTCTTACCCTTCTACTTCTATACAGGATGGTTATGATATTATATTGCATTGTGTTATAGTATCATCATATAATATCATCCCATCATATCACATCATATAATATCATATCATATATAATGGATGGTTGGGTGCAAGGTTTCTCCTCTAGGAATAGACCTACTAGATATTCTGGTTTGCAGGAAATACCTCCTGTTATAAATCCCTTTCTTTTCCTTCCTTCCATCCTTCCTCTTTTTCCTAACTTCTTTCTTACCCTCCTACTTCTGTATAATGAATAACATATAATGGATGGTTATATTATTATATTGTATTGTATGATTATATTGTATCATATCATATATAATGGATGGTTGGAGGCAAGGTTTCTTCTCTAGGAATAGACCTACTAGATATTCTGGTTTGCAGGAAATACCTCCTGTTATAGATCCCTTTCTTTTCCTTTCTTCCATCCTTCTTTCTCTTTCTTTCTTCCTTCCTTTCTTTCTCTATCTCTCTCTCTCTTTCTTCAATCTTAATAGTATTTCTCTAGTTACATGTAAAGATAGTTTTCAACATCGGTCTTTATAAGATTTTGAGTTCCCAAATTTTTCTCCCTCCCCAAGACAGAAAGCAATCTGATATAGGTTATATATATACAATCACATTAAACATATTTCTTCATTAGTCATGTTGTGAAAAAAGAATCAGAACAAAAGGGAAAAACCTCAAGAAAAAGAAAGTACAAATAATATGGTTCAATCTGCATTCAGATTCCACAGTTCCTTTTTCTGGTGTAGAGAGTATTTTTTTTGGGGGGTGGGGGGCCCAGTGAGGGTTAAGTGATTTGCCCAGAGTCACACAGCTAGTACGCGTCAAGTGTTTGAGGCTGGATTTGAACTCAGGTCCTCTTGAATCCAGGGCTGCTGCTTTATCCACTGAGCCACCTGGCTGCCCCCTGTGGAGAGCATTTTCCATCATGAGCCCTTTGGAATTGTCTTGGATCTTTCTTTTCTTTTCTTCCTTCCTTCCTTCCTTCCTTCCTTCCTTCCTTCCTTCCTTCCTTCCTTCCTTCCTTCCTTCCTTCCTTCCTTCCTTCCTCCAAGAAAAATCATCTATCCAAATCATAGCAAAACAGAAATTAGAGAAGGTATCCATAAGAGAGTAGCAAACTAGGGACTGGGGCATGACGGAGATGGTAAATTTGTGTTGTGTTCTCAGTCTTTTCCTTCAAGCAACCTGAAGTAGATTCCTTTATTTCTAGTTTCATTCTATCTCTAGATTTGCTTCAAGGGAATAGGAAACAGCTCCTGGGTGCCAGAACCCACCCCTTCCCTTACCGGCTTGGGGAGTTCTTTCTTGGTTCTGCCATTAAATGACTAGATTACCTTGCATAAGTCAGCTACTTTGAGCCTCAGTTTACTCATCTCTAAAATGAGAGAGTTGGATGATTTTAGGATCCCTCAAGTACCAACATTCTATTGTAATGGCCCTCCAGATTTTATATTACACACTTGAGAATTAGAATTTTGAATTTAAAGAGAAATTTACTACAAATTAGCATGTAATTTTTTTATAATCTTATTGGCGTTTTTGTTTTTTGGTTTTGGTTTTTGTTTTTGTGGGGCAATAAGGGTTAAGATACTTGCCCAGGGTCACATAGCCAGTAAGTGTCAAGTGTCTGAGGCCGGATTTGAACTCAGGTCTTCCTGAATCCAGGACCAGTGCTTTATCCACTGCGCCACCAAGCTGCCCCTCATTTTTTTTATAATCATGCAGCTGCGAATAAATCTGGTATTTTTATCCAGGAACCACCCTTTGAATCAGCAAATCTTATGAATGTGTCCTAGTTCCCAGATGTGAGTCAGCTCCTAATGCTGTCCATTGCTACCTCTCTTTGCTCCTCTCTGATGGTATGTTGGAATAGGGGAGATGGGGTAGGGTCACTACAGAGTCCCCCTCAAACATCCCCTGTAGGGAAACACTGGACAAGGGATTCATTGTGGCTGACACCCCCCCACCCCCAGATTCAGCAAAGCATTCAGGGAAACTACAGAGAATATCAAAGAACCAAGCATCAATAACAAGCAACACTACTAATGGCTAGCATTTATATAGCTCTTTTAAGATCCTCAGAACAATCCTTGAGGCTGGTAATATTATTATCCCCATTTACAGAAGAGGATACTGAGTCTGAGAGAAGTTAAGCGACTAGCCCAGACAGAAATATCTGAGGAAGATTCCAAGCCCAGATTTCTATTCACTTCAACAAATGAACACCCTCTTTAGGGGATGCACAAGAAGTCTACAGGACTATCCCTGCCTTAGGGAAACGTACAGGGTTGTGGAGATGTCACAACTGCTTCTCCTTCAAACATGTATAATTTCACCAGTGTGAGTCCTCTATAATTTAGTAGATGGTGTCTTAGGGTTGTGACCAAAAAAACCAAAACAGAAAAACACAACCACCTCATCACCCTACTGACAGCCTGGTAGTGAGGTAGACCCGGTACTACAGCCACCCCCCACTTAAATCTTCTGCAGCTTGGTATGACTTTCCAGAAGCCAAAGTCTCTACAACATGATGAAACATCTAAAGAGGATCTTAGTGGAGAGAAGCACCCAAAAGCCAATATATTACAGTATTAGAAATAAAATACTGGGGGAAAGCTAGGTGGCACAGTGGATAAGGCTCTGGTTTCAGGAGAACCTGAGTTCAAATCTGGCCTCAGACACTTGATACTTACTAGCTGTGTGACCCTGGGCAAGTCACTTAACCCTCATTGCCCAGCCCAAAAAGAAAAGAAAAGAAAAGAAAAAAGTAACTGAGAAAATTAAAGGGCTTCAGGTTATATTTTTTTAAAAAAGAAATTAAATACTGAAATTAATACAATAAAGTGGCAAGACATATGGGGTAGATGTTATGGGCAGGACTTGTAAAGGTACATTATCTACCTGAGGTAACTAGGGGCCTCAGTGAATAGATCACAGGGCCTGGAGTAGGGAAGGTCTGAGTTCAAATCTAGACGGATTCTTCCTAACTCTGTGACCTTGGTCAAGTCACTTAACTTCCATTTGCCTCAGTTTTTTCATCTGTAAAATGGAGATCATATTACCTACCTCCTAGGGTTGTTGTGAGGATCAAATGACATAATATTTGTAAAACATTTAGCATAGTGTCTGCTGCATAGTAGGAACTTAACAAATTTTCCTCTCTTTGCCTCCCTTCCTTCCTACCTTCTTACTTTCCTTCCTTCCTACCTTCCTTCCTTTCTACCTTCCATCCTCCTTTCCTTCTTTCCATGATGATTGAGTTTGGGGGCAAAGTTTCATAGAAGAGGTAAGATTTAATGATAATAGTTAGCATTTATATAGCACTTTACAAATATTAACTAATTTTATCCTCACGGCAACACATTGGAGGTAGGTGCTATTATTATCCCCATTTTACCAATGGGGAAGATGAGGTTGATAGAGGTTAAGTAGCAAGCCCAACGTCACACAGCTAGTAAATATCTGAGACTGGATTGGAACTCATGATGTTCTGATTCCAAGTCCATTGCTCCATGCACTTTGTCACAGTGCCTTAAGCTGGACCCTGAGAGGTAGCATATAAATAAGAGAGCCAACATTAACCTGGCATAGATAAGGAAGAGCTCTGATACAGAAGAGTATGTGCATCCTGAAACTATGAAAAAGTAGATAGGACTTTGAATGCTAGTATGAGAAGTCTGGTTGTTGATCTGGGAAGTGCTATTCAAAACAAATGTTTCCACTCTAAGAAATGAGGGCTGTATTCACTCTCATTTACCTAAGATGGTGGGCTCTGTTGTCTAGCTTTAAAAATAGACTATTAGAGGGGCAACTAGGTGGTGCAGTGGATAAAGCACCATCCCTGGAGTCAGGAGGACCTGAGTTCAAATCTGGCCTCAGACACTTGACACTTACTAGCTGTGTGACCCTGGGCAAGTCACTTAACCCCAACTGCCTTACCAAAAAAAAAAGACTATTAGAGCTAAGGGCAACTAGGTGTAGGATAAGACATTTTCAGCATAAACTCTCCAATATTAGACACTTCACCATGGACACAAATTCCCAGAATTGTCCTGGTATGATTGGGAAAAATGAGGGAGAAGGGATATATCCTAAAACCATGTGGCATAATAAATAGAAGCTCACATTTATAAAGGCAAGAAGGTTTGCAAAGCACTTTTACATATGTTACCTTAGTTGATTGTTTCAATTTACTTCAATGTGTGGTTACTCCCATTTTACTGATGAGGAAACCATCTTTGAAAGGTTAGGTAAAATGCCCAGGGTCACACAGCTTGTAAATATCAAGGATTCAAAATCAGATCTGCCTAAATCTAAACCCAGAGAAATTCCCCCAGTTTGGTCCCAGCCTCTTGGGTTTTGGTGTCTTTTGTTTGTTTGTTTTGGGTACCTTTTGTCGTTTTAAAGGAATTTTTAAAAAACCGAACTTTTCACATGTATGGTACATAGGCCCTACTTTAATAACCTTGCATAAAGACCTGTTGGTCCAGCCCTGTCCTGCTTCAGAGAAAAGCAAGCCCATACTGGATTACTAAACGTCATTGGAAAATGCTTCCCCCTGATCTGTACTCTGTCCTGAGGCCTTTATTCATTTAAGAGTCACACAGTGCTGGAAAAGAGCTTTGGTCTCACCAAGATGAAGCAATAGAAGGGGGCTAATGAGTATGTAATGCAATTGTATGCCTATAAAATGATCCAATATTCAGCTGAAGCCCTTGAGAATTACACTATAAACCGAACACAATTAGAGATTAATAAACTGATTTTTTTCATTCATACTAGGTTCCACTGAATGCTAATATCATAGACCCTTATGAAAGTCATCATCCCCAGGAAGTCTGTTGAGATAGTTTCCATACTTGCTAGTAAATAATTCACTTTGGTTATATAGTTCATGGGGGCAAACTTGGGGGTTTTAGAAGCCCACACTTGAATAGTGCACTACGCAGCTATCCCATATTAACAGACAAAACTAGAGATGCAATTATTTTTTTCTCTTCAGAAGTATTTGCTTTGCCCAGGTGGGCTCTTGTGGTTCTCTTAGTCAATTGTACTTAAAACAAAGAGCAGTACTGAATGGTGATCCCTGTGATTATGTGTCTACAGACACAGTCATGATGGGGTTTGACCAGCCAGAAAACCATGCTGCTCAGGACCAAGTTCAGATTATAATCACACTCTGATTTTTTTACTTGGAGGTGTGGGCTGTGGGGATGGCTTCCCTTTCTTTGTCCAAAGACAAAAATCACTGCTATCTTCATGAAACTCAAGGTCACTGGACATTGGGTGGGTTTTTTTGTTTGTTTGTTTAATGAGGCAATTGGGGTTAAGTGACTTGCCCAGGGTCACACAGCTAGTAAGTGTTAAGTGTATGAGGCTGGATTTGAACTCAGGTACTCCTGACTCCAGGGCCGGTGCTCTATCCACAGCGCCACCCGCTGCCCCATTGGGTGTTTTGATCCCCAAAGGAGCACTTTGAGTCACTGTGACTTCCTTCTGGCCAAAGAGACTCAGATTTACTAATTTTCCTGAAGGGGGGAAAAGAAAGAAGGGTAAAGTGGCATGCCTAGCATGAGAATGCAGCCACCAAAAGAGAATAGAAAACTCAGTACATTATTGCTTTGAGCGATCAAACTTTTTTTCCCCTTCTTAATGTTGTGTTCACTGAATCAGAGGAGGGATACTTAGGATGAAATGGGTTTAGCAATTCCCTCACCTATTTATGATGATCTCAGCTTGTCCAAAACTTATACTGCCTTTTCTTTGTATCTCTCTTATTGCGGTTATCAAATTCTGCTTTGCTCAATGTAGTTTTTTGGTTCTAGAGACAGAATCCATCTCAGAATCATACAATGTCAGAGTTAGAAGAGATATCAGAGGCAATCAGGTCCAATGTCCATCTTTTTTTTTTTTTTTTTGCGGGGCAATGAGGGTTAAGTGACTTGCCCAGGGTCACACAGCTAGTAAGTGTCAAGTGTCTGAAATGGATTTGAACTCAGGTACTCCTGAATCCGGGGCATGATGGAGATGGTAAAAAAAAAAAATTCTAATGTAATTACAAGTGTCCTATAGTGTTTTTCTTGACGACTTCCCAGTAGGAGAAAACCCACCCAGCCATTTCATTTTTTGATAGCTGTAGTTTTTAATAATTTTTTTATTGTTGCTGTTGTTTAGTCATTTTTCGGTTGTGTCTGATTCTTGGTGACCCCATTTGGGGTTTTCTTGACAAAGATACTGGAGTGGTTTGACACTTCCTTCTCCAGCTCAATTTACAGATTCAGAAACAGTTAAATAGGCTTAAGTGATTTGCCCAGTGTCACACAGCCAGTAAGTGTCTGAGGTCAGATTTGAACTCTGGAAGATGAGTCTTCCTGACTCCAGGCCTGTCACCTGGGCCACTGTACCATCTAGTGGCTCAGTTTGCATTTACAGCAAGCATAAATTTTAACCCATAGCTCCTTGATTTCAGGATCTCTTTACACTCTTAAAAATTACTGGGGACAGCTAGGGGGCACAGTGGATAGAGCACCAGCCCTGGAGTCAGGAGTACCTGAGTTCAAATCCGGTCTCAGACACTTAACACTTACTAGCTGTGTGACATTGGGCAAGTCACAACCCCAGTTACCTCACCAAAAAAAAAAAAAAAGACAAGAAAGAAAAAAGAAAAATTACTGAGGACTCCAAAGAGCTTTTGTTTATGTTGATTAAATTATATGTATTGATATTTACTGAATTAGAAATCAAAACTGATTTTAAAATATTTATTCATTTAAACATAATAACAAACCTATTACATGTTCATATAAATAGTATGTTTATGAAAAAAGTACATTTTCTAAAACAGAAAAAATTTTAGATGAGTGGCATTGTTTTACATATTTTTGTAAGTCTCTTAATAAATAGATGGATTCTTATACCTGCGTCTGCATTTAATCTGTTGTTTTGGCTGACATATATGTAGAAAAATCTGACCTTACACAACTATGTAGTTGGAAAAGGGAGAAGTATTTTAATAGGCAAATTATATGTTGGTATTATTATGAAAATAGTTTTTACTTCATGGATCCCCTGGAAGGAGGACTCCCAGAGGCCCAAAGACCACTTTCTGAAAATGAGTAGTCTTGCATTTTTTAATTTTATAATTTTTTTGTAGGTTGGTTCTGATTCAGGCTCATCTAGTGCTTTGGGTTTAAAAGAGTTGAAAAATGAGACACAGAGACTAAACTAATCATTAACAGAAGGAGATTTACTCATTCATATTATGGAAATGATGAACATCATGGAAAGGATACTCAGCAAGGATGTAGCAATTCGTTCATTTGAGATCAACTTCCCTAGCCATGTTGGTATGTCAGTCATGAGGGAGGAGCTTCTGACTCCTTGTGTTCTGTCTTTTGGTACTTACTAGCAGAAAGCTACATCAAAAGGTTAACCTTATCCCCCAAAGACAATTAGGTCTTGGAGATGACTTCAAACTTTTAAGTAAAAAAAACTAGGCTAGCCCACATGGCAGATATTGTTCCTACCACACCTCTGTTCCATGTGATAAGCCTCCAAATATTTGAAGGCATCTATCAGGCATTCCCTGAGTCCTCTCTTCTCAAAACTGAACCTCCCAGTTCTCTCAAATCATCTTCATCTGGTATGATCTCAAGGCCCTTTCCTATCCAAGTTGCCCTGTTCTCAAATTTCTCCAGTATAAACTGGTCTCTACCAGTCCAGTATAAACTGGTCTCGACCACAATATGGTGGTCTCAACAAAACTGAACACAGTACTCCAGGTGCGGTGTTTGTCTTAATGAAACCTAAGATTGCCTAAGAGGCAGAATATTGGAAAGAGATTGGATAGAGAACTGGATCTGATGATCAGACCCCAGTTCAAATCCTACTTCTTATATATACTGGCTGTGTAATCATAGGCAAGACACTTAGCATTTCAATGCCCCCAAATAACAAAACTAAGTCACAAATGAGACACTAAGGTCCTATGATGAAATCATGGATTAAGACCAAAAATTAAAAATGGTATAATGTTCTTGGCTTCCATATCATACTGTTGACCCATATTGATTGTAACCCCCTTAGATCCTCATATCTTTCTTAGGTGCACTTTATACCAAGTATCCATTGATACCAAGGATACCAAGGTATCCATTTATTGTTTTTTGTTTTGGTGGGGCAGGGAGGGTTAAGTGATTTGCCCAGGGTCACACAGCTAGTTAAGTGTCAAGTGTCTGAGGCTGGATTTGAACTCAGGTCCTCCTGAATCCAAGGCCAGTGCTTTATCCACTGTGCCACCTAACTGCCTCCTCCATTTATTGTTAATGTTCAGTCATGTCCAACTCCTTGTGACCCCCTCAGGGGTTTTCTTAGCAAAGAAATTGGAGTGGTTTGCCTTCCTTCTCCAGCTCATTTTACAGATGAGGAAATTGAGGCAAACAGGGTGAAGTGACTTGCCCAGGCTCACACAGCTAGGAAGTAGTCTTCCTGACTCCAGGGCTGGCACTCTATACATTGCATCACCTAGCTGTTTCACTCAGAGTCTGGAAGCCAGATTATAAGGGATTGAAAAGTGAGTGAGAGGAGAGGAAGTGGAGGAATCTACAGTAACTTCATCCCTTTAAAAGTTTTATAATCTAGGTTCGCTTTTTTAATTTTAAAATATTCTGGCTGGGAATATTGCCATCCTTTTACAAGCCTATTTTGACCTGTCAGAAATTTAGAAACAGTGTTTTAAAGCTTTGAATCATAAGCTCTCTAATTATTTCGCCTCCTTTTTACAGCGAACTCTGATTTCCAACCCTCATTTGACTATTCTGCACTATAATTATACCAGGAGGGTTATAGTGAATGCTGTACTTTTCTGTACTGACTTCCTAAATTGTCAGATTCATACCTGGAAACATTTGTCATTAAGGGGATAGCTTTCTCACTCATCATTAATGGACAAGTCCTTTCAGACTGACTAATTCCCAAGTCTACTTCATTCTCAATGCACTTAACCAGAGACATCCTTCACCCATTTCCCCCTTTGTTAATGTATTATTGTTGAGAAACAGGAGAAAAACTTGCTTACCTTTTACAGGCCTCTCCAAAGGCCATTGATTCCTCAGTAGTGGGGAACAGCATTTGTGTGTGGAAGGGAAAATGGGCTTGCCAGTTTTACTCTCTGATCCAGACCTATAGGATCTTTCTTTAGCAAAGCCATCTGTGGTAGTGTAAATGATACACCTGAAGTGTATCTTTAATGTATTTTTTTTCTGAATCTGCATGAAGTAATGTTCCACTGCCCCTAATTTTAAAGGAATCTAACAATCCCCATGCTATAATTTTTAAAATCACCATCATGATGACCAATAAGTACAATATATAATTTGATTCAATGTTAGTCTACGTGAGTAAAAACAAGATGCAAACTAGCTGGTTGGCTGTTTTCATCCAGTCATGTACGAAGGCACTACCATCATGGTCTGTAACCTCAGCGTTTTGCTGACTCTTCATTCTTCCTCATCCGTATAGTTGATCAGTCGCCAAACTTGCTCTTTTCTCCTGTATCTGACCCCTTCTCTCTACTTACACACGGGTCCTCATCCCCTTTCTCCTAGATTACTGCAATGGCCTTTTAATGAATCTCCCTTATCCGAGTCCCTGTATTCACTTCATTCCATCCTCTACATGGCCACCAAAGACATATTCCTTAAGTTCAGCTCTAACCATGTCACTGCCTACTCAACAAACGTCACTGGGTCCCTCTTGCCTCTAGGATCAAGTATAAACTTCTCTGTTTAGCTTTTTTTTTTTCTGTTTAGCTTTTAAAACTCATTACACTCATTCCCCAACTTCTTTCCAGCCTTAGTGCACATCACTCCCCACCCCATGAGCTGATATCCAGCCAAACAGACTGTCTATCCATCCCTCTCACAGAACTGCATCTCCCATCTCCATGCCATCTGCTTTATCAGGAATGTTTTTGCTCTTTCTCTCTACCTCATAGAATCCCTTTCTTCTTTCCAGTTGCACCTCAAGCACCATTTGCTACCTAAAGCCTTGATGCCCTTAGCCATTAGTGCCCTTCCTCCCTCCCCATTTTGTATTGTTCTCTTCTGTTATATATTGTACTTACATCCCCTGTTTAAGTATAGTTCCTTGAGGACATAGATTGTTTCATTCTTTGTATTTGTATGCCTGATGGACTAGGACAATACCTGGTACATAGTGGGCATTTAATCAATGCCTATTAATTGATTGATTGGGGAAGCTAGGTGGCACAGTGAATAGACTGCCAGCCCCGGAGTCAGGAAGACCTGAAGGCAAATCTGATCTCAGACACTTACTAGCTGTGTGGCCCTGTGCAAGTTATTTAACCCTGTTTGCTTCAATTTCCTCATCCATAAAATGAGCTGGAGAAGAAAATGGCAAACCACTCCAGTATCTTTGCTAAGAAATCCCCAGATGGGGTCATGAAGAGTCAAACACAACTGAAATGACTGAACAACAACAACAATAATTGATTGATTAATAGGAAGGCTATACTCTTTTAAAGATTATTTTGATGGAGCAGTTCTTTGTTCTGCTTTTTTTTTTTTAAAGAAATGTTTGGGGCAGCTAGGTGGTGCGGTGGATAAAGCACCGGCCCTGAATTCAGGAGGACCTGAGTTCAAATCCGGCCTCAGACACTTGACACTTACTAGCTGTGTGACCCTGAGCAAGTCACTTAACCCTCACTCTCCCGCTCAAAAAAAAAAAGTTTGCATACCTCTCCAATAAATTCCTTGTTCAGTGTCTCAATGTTGCATGTGGACAACCCAGGCCTTTTAAAGACTATGCCAGTGGAAGATAAATTGTAGAAGATTCTATAAAGTGCAGAAGGTCTTGAGCATGAGATCCAGGAAAGAATTGTAATCCTGTCCATCCTTCTTACCTTCCTTCCTTCCTTTCATTCTTTCTTTCTTTCTTTTTTTTTTTTTTGTGATAGCAATTCACAGACTTCATCCAATGGGTAAGGAGTAGTTGTGGTTTGAAGCTGTGAAAGGAGTACACACATTCTGACAAGAACAACACTCTCCTAAGTATTGAGGCGTGTCCATGAATATACATATCTTCAAACTAGATTTCTCCATAGCACCTTCTGTGCCTTTCTTAGGGTACTTTCTATGCCCCATCTTGTGCCATATTCATTTGTCTACTGAAATGCACTTTGGCTGGATTACAAACTCTTTGAAGTCAGGTACTTTGTAACCCACTGAAGAGCCTCGCACAGTGCCTGGTACATAATGGTCATTCAATAAAATACTTGCTGAATTGGATGCAATTTATTATAGGTATAAAGCCTAGGTATTAAAACCATGTTCAGACGATTTATGTATAGGGGAGATGCACACTAATCAATTTGGGGTCCAGTTTTTTTCTGGCACTTCAGTGCTTTGTTGTTGTTGGGTCCTTTTAGTCAGATATGACTCACTTTGGTTTTCTTGATAGAAATACTGGAGAGGTTTGCTATTTCCTTCTTCATCTTATTTTATAGATGAGGAAACTGAGGCAAACTGATTTAAATGACTTGACCAGGGCCATATAGCTATTAAATGTCTGAGGGCAGATTTGAACTTGGGAAAATGAGTCTTCATGATGCCAGGCCTGACACTATCCACTGTACCAACTAGTTGTCCACTTCAACACTTGGGTAATGCCTATTCTTAACATGCTAAAAGAGTCATTTTAAATCTGAAAGAAGGATTTATTAGTTAAATACCAACAAGAAAAATTTAAGTGGAAGCTAAGGAAAATACCTAAGATAGCTAAGATGATTGACCGACATTCCGTCTGAATGTGGTATAAGTTACTCAAAAAATAATCAGCTGCTTCTCCAATAATCACAATGTAATGGTGGCGGCTTGGCAGATGGAGCTCCATCCTTGGAGCACTTCAGAGTGCTTTGCCTGCTGCCAGGCTTCCAGAAAGGAATGGTGATGTATAATGGAAGGACCTTGCTCTTTGATTTGAAGCATGTGCAGACATTCTAGCTTTGCTCTGTTAATCACATGGTGAAGAGATGAACCATCGATTGGCTGTGTAGCTTGAACTAGGATATATTCAAAAGGCACTGACCTACCAAAATGAGTCTCTTTGCTCCATTTGTCTTTCTCTTTTCTGCATACCTGGATTTGCATATAGACAAGAAATTCTGTAAACCTTGGAATGAAGAGAGAGACCTTGGGCCTTGTTTCTCCATCTGGCTCTTACCATTTAGCCCCACAAATCATGGTCCTACTTCTGTCTTTGCATTCTGTCTTTCTATCCATCAGGTGAAGATGAGTCAACCTTTTGAACTTCAAAAGGTCAGGAGATTGAGTTGTCAGAAGTCCAGGAGCTGGAGACCATGCCAGGATTTTCTAGAAACCAGGGAATGATAAGTAAAGTCTTGACCCAGACCAGGATCAAAGATGCAGACTCCTCCATCAGCTAGGAAACATTTGGAAGTGAACTTGGTAGAGAAAATGCTATATGGGAACCTGCATTAAGTTTGAACCTGTTCTTCTCAGAGATTTCTTTAAAATAATAGGCATTTTTATTTAAAGTTTTGAACTCCAAATTCTATCCCTCCTTCTTTCCCTCCCCTTTCCCCTCCCTGAGGCAGCAAGAAGATTTATACATGTGCAATTATGCAAGACATTACCATATTAGTCATTTTGTATAAGAAAACTTGAATCTAAGAAAAAATAAAAGAAAGTGAAAATAGCATGCTTCAGTCTGTGTTCAATCAATATCAGTTCTTTCTTTGGAAGTGGATAGACTGTTTCATCACTAGTCCTTTGGGATTGTCTTGGATCATTGTATTGCTGAGAATAGTTAAGTCAGTCACAATTCTTCATCAAACAATATTGCTGTCTCTGTGCACAACGTTCTCTTGGTTTTGCTCATTTCACTATACATCAGTACATACAAGTCTTTCCAGGCCTTTTTGAAATCATCCTGCTTGTCATTTCTTATAGCACAATAATATTCCATCACCATCATATACCACAGCTTGTTTAGCCATTCCCCAGTTGATGAGCATTCCTTTGATTCCCAATTCTTAGCCACCACAAAAAGAGCTGCTATTAATATTTTTGTATAAATAAGTCTTTTTCTCTTTGGAGGGATGTCTTTGGGATATAAAACTAGCAGTGATATTGCTGGATCAAAGGGTATGCACAGTTCTATAGGGAAAGACATTCAGGCCCTTCAAAGGTACCATTAGAATCCTGAAGAGGAGAACTAGCCTTGATTTGGGAGACCTGATTCATCTGAGAGAGTAGAAATTAGAATGAAGATCCTCAGAGATTATAAGAGCGTTATTAGTTAGCATAATACTAGGAGATAGAGTGCCAGTCAGAAATACCTCCATTCAAGTCTGCCTGCTTCTGACAAATGCTAATTTGGGGAGCCTGTATCATCATCACCACCGCCACCATCTAACATTTATATAGTTCTTACTCCATGCCGGGCACTGTGCTAAGCACTTTACAAATATTATCTCATTTGATCCTCACAACAGCCCTGGAAGGTAGAAGCTATTACTACCCCCATTTTACAGATAAAGAAACTGAAGCAAACAAAGGTTAAGTGACTTGCCCTGGGATACCCAGCTGGATTTGAGGCAGGATTTGAACTCAGGTTTTCCTGACAGCAGGCCCAGCACTCTGTTTACTGTGCCACCCTAGCTTCCCCCAAGTATACGTTACAGAGGAGTTGCTATCTATCTTGGTGTAGGTTTCCAGGTTGTTGAAATCCTAGGGTCATAGCAAAAAACATTTCATCAGTGTGGAAATTCCTTCACCAATAAGATATAAAATTAATTTCTCTCTCTATATAGATATCTACATAAATTGTTTTGAGCTGTATTATATAGATACCTTGTGATTTTGAGATTTATATACATACCACCACAACCTGAATCATTGAAAAGTCTCTTTTTTAAATGGCTAAAACTTGAACTTGGCTACTTCCAAAGTGGGCAAAAGCAAATTAGCTTTGAGCATTTCCTTTACTTTTTCCCTAAGATTAATTGGGAAGTAGCTAAAGGTTTATTAAGGTCTACCTCCTCAGTACAAAATATGAACTGTGTGACATAAACACCCTTTCATGTGCTAAGGGTCCAAATGAAGGTGGAGGCTTTTATTTAAACAGTAATCATTACATTTTAATAGTATACTTTTATTCATGTAGACAACTTCCTCCACCTCTGCAAATTGCAACTTCTTTATAAAATAGTAGATGGTCTGTAGGAGTTGCTAAAGCCAAGAAATTCATGGCCCTGAAACAGAGATCTCCAAGCTTCTTTGAATTTATCTAGGCTGGGGGACAGTTAGGTGGCACAGTGGATAAAGCACTGGCCCTGGATTCAGGAGGACCTGAGTTCAAATCCCACCTCAGACACTTGACGGTTACTAGCTGTGTGACCCTGGACAAGTCACTTAACCCTCATCGCCCCCCCCCCAAAATTTATCTAGGCTGGCTACTGGAGAAATGGCCAAATGGTCAATCACCAGACTCAGACTTTGACTGTCTTTTTGAAGCCCCTTAGAATCCCTTAAAATTTATCACCTTTCTTAAGTAAGTGCTAATTTCCTGATACCAATGGATAAGAAATAGGTTCTAATAACCTCTCCCTCATGTTCTGATAATAATAAGAATTCATATGTATAACAGCAATTTAAACTTTCCAAAGGGTTTCCTCATAAAAGCATAGAGGTCTCGGTTGTCCCATTTTAGAGCTGAGGAAATTCCCATCTTATAGATAAAAAGATATCATTTTACAGAAAAGGAACCTGAGGTACTGAGGGAATCACTGAGATCTGTCCTACATCACAAACCTATTCAGTGGCAGGGCCAGGATTCAAACCCAGGTCTTAAGACTCCAAATCCAATGAGGATTGGTTGTGGGGTTTTTTGACCCTGCAGCCCGTTGTGTCATTTGAAAATTTATGGGGGTGTCTCTCTCTGTCCCAAGTTTTAGGGAATTTAGCGGGGGTTTCTAATATAGAAACTAGAAATTAGAGGCTACTGCACCAGTTTGGGATGTTAAGCATTTATGAAAGCATACTGAATGTTAGAGAAAATGAGAGCACATGGTTAGAAGCCCTACATACCTAGGAGCTATTAGGATAGAGAGCAAGAGTCAGAGGGCAGCATGGGAGAGGGAAGAGCATGCCGTGCTGTCTCAGGTTTTTAACCTGTCTCAGGTAGAGGTGGGTCACTCCATCTTGATCCAAGCTAATTGGCCAGTAACATTCAAGTCCATTGATTGACATGACCTGAGGGTGGTCTTAAAGTGAGTTAACTCCCTTTGAAATGGATGTAATGCAAAGCAGTTTTAACAATTTCAGTTATAACAAGCATGGAGGAAATACAGAAGCACCATGATAAGATTACAGGATTCCAAAAAGGAGTTTGGTAAGGATGAGGATGCCTAGATGTCCCCACAAGATAGGGACTTACTATCCTGGGGAAAGAAGTCACCAGATAAGGACTTATCTGCTAGCTATCTGAGTTCAGTTTGGAGTTCAGTAGAAGGGCATCTTGCTCCTATTAATCCGGGGTTTCATAGAATACTTTTGGATAATAAGGCAGCTCCATCAAATCCAGGGGTCCATACATTCTTATTAACACATGTAAAATAATGGGGTAAAATTAGATAACTTCTAAGGTTTCTTTCTACTTTACAATTCTCTCTCTCTCTCTCTCTCTCTCTCTCTCTCTCTCTCTCTCTCTCTCTCTCTCCTTCTCTCCCTTCTGCCCTCCTTTTCTTTTTTCCTCTTTCCCCTCTTTCCCTTCCTCTCTCCATCTGTCTCTCTCTCTCTGCTTTCACTAACTTTTCTATAGCATTTAATGCTATTGTCTCAGCTCTCTTGTCCTTTGATACTATGTGATATTTTTTGCTCTCCTTTCTTTTCCTGCCTTTTAACTGTGAATGTTCATTCAATGTGGTCCACTGTTTCTGAATGCTCTTTCAACCAGTGTAAAACAACTCATCTTCTTCCTCATAAATCTGACTCCTCCTCCTGACTTGCCTATTTTTATCCTATTTCCCACCATTCCCAATCACCCAAGTTCAAAACCTGAATCATCTTTGACTCATCCATCTCCTTTGTTTTCTGACCTTCATAACGCTTTCCTTCACACTGCATCTTCCATCCATCCCATCCTCTTTATTCCCTTTGTCATTATACCCCTTCAGGTCCTAATTATCTTACAGCTAAACTACTATAGCAATCTCCAAACTAAACACCCTGTCTATGGTTCATCCTGTACATCACGTCCAAAAACTTAAAATATTAATGTTATTTCTGGTCCTGCTCAAAAAAGCTTCAGTGGCTTCCTACCATCTACCGGGAAAGTCTAGATTTTAGCCTGACTTTCAAGGTTCATACAATCTGGTGCTACCTATCATTTTTACTGAATTTCCCAATTCTTCCCAATGGGAAGACATTGCTTTAGGTAGGCTTGTCTATTACCTCCAGGGCATAGCTTGCTCATATCTTTCTCCAACATTGTACATTATTCCCCCTGCCTGCAATATCCTTTTTTCCTTCATTGATTCTTTTATTGGAAATTTTCAGTTCCAAATTTCCTCCCTCCTTCTACTCCCTCTCCCACCCACTGAGAAGAAATATGATACTCATTAAACATATAAAGTCATGCAAAACAGTTTCACATTTACCATGTTGGGGAAAAAAGCAAGAAAAATAAAGTGAAAAAATATGCAATCTGCACTCAGAATTCATCAGTTTTCTATCTAGAAGTGGGACAGATTTTTTTTTTTAAATCATAGGTCCTTTGGAATTGTCCTGTCTTTCAAAGTTGATTATTGTACAATATTATTGTTACTATGTACAGTGTTCCTCTGGTTCTACTCATTTAACTTCATATCAGCTCATATAAATCTCATCAGGTTTTCCTGAAGCTATTCTTTAATCATTTTTAAAAGCATAATAATATTCCATCCCAATTATATACCACAACTCATTCAGTCATTCCCTAGTTGATGGACATCCCCATATTTTCTAATTCTTTGCCACAACAAAAAGAGCTGCTATTTTTTTTTTTTACATATGGGTCCTTTTCCTTTTTCTTTGGAATATAAACCTAATCCTGGTATTTCTAGGTCAAACATAGTTCCAAATTGTTCTCCAGAATGTTTGGACCAGTTCACAACTTTACGAGTGCATTCATTTCCCTATTTTTCCACATGCCCCCCAACATTTGTCATTTTCCTTTTGTTATGTTAGTCAATCTGCTAAGTGTAAGCTTTACAATTTGCATGTACCAATTTTGAGCTTATCTTGATATACAGTGAGATGTTTGTCTATGCCTACTTTCTGTAGATTGTTTTTCCAGTTTTCCCAGCAGTTTTTATTGAATACTTGCCCCAATAGCTTGGATCTTTGGTTTATCAAACACTAGGTTACTGTGATCATTTACTTCTATTCCATTGATCACCACTCCTATTTCTTATCCAGTGCCAGATCACTTTGGTGATTACTATTTTTGTTTATTTGGTTGGTTTTTTTAGTAAGGCAATTGGGGTTAAGTGACTTGCCCAGGGTCACACAGCTAGTAAGTGTTAAGTGTCTGAGGCCATATTTGAACTCAGGTCCTCCTGACTCCAGGGCTGGTGCTCTATCCACTGCGCCACCTAGCTGCCCCTGGTGATTACTATTTTGTAGTATAGTTTTGAGATCTGGTACTGGTAAGCCACCTTCCTTCACTTTTTTTCATTGATTCCCTTAATATTTGTGACCTTTTGTTATTCCAGATGAAATTTGTTATTATTTTTTCTAGCTCTATAAAATAATTTTTGGTTAAGTTTGATTGGTACGGCACTGAATAAGTAGACTAATTTAGTAGAATTGTCATTTTTATATGGACTTAGTGTACCCATGAGCAATATTACTCTGATTGTTTGGATAATCATCCTTCAAGACTCAGCTGAATTCCCATCTGAAGACCTTCTCCTACCACTCTAGATCTCATCTGAAATCTAACATCATCTGTATTCCCAATTCAGCCTTAGGCATCATGTTATTCATTTTGCTTTTGTATATTATATTAGGATGGTTGTTAGACCAGCCCCAAGTCATGGAAGTTTGGAATAATTCATTCTGTTCAAGAAACTCCCTTTATGATTCTTATAAACATGCACATATAAATATTCCACTCTGTTCTAAAATTTAATAAAGCCTTGCTAGGAAAGATAAAAATAGTGCATGGTGGAGAAGCTGCAATAAGAAAAGCACATTAATATACTGTTGGTGGAGCTATGAACTTGGTCTGTTCTAGAAAATCATATGGAATTGTTGGGGCAGGGCGGGGACGAGACTACAGTGTCCATGCCCTTTGACCCTGGGCTCCCACTGCTAGGTATATGCCACAAGGAAGTTAGAGACAGAAAAGTCCATGTATACCAAAATATTTATAGTTGTATTACAAAGAACTAGAAACAAAAGATGCCAATTATTTGGGGAATGGTCAAACAAAATTGTGGTCAATAAATGTAGTGGAATTTATGTTGTACTAAAAAAAACCCAGCTAGGTGGTACAGCACTGGGCTGGAAGTCTTCTTCTGGAGTTCAAATCTGACCTCAGACACTTGCTAGTTTCATGACCTGGGGCAAGTCACTTAACCTTGTTTGCCTCACCTCCTCATCTATAAAATGAGCTGGTTAAGGAAATGGCCAACAATTCCAGTTTCTTTGCCAAGAAAACCCTAAATGGGGTCACCAAGAATTGGACACAACTAAAAATAACTAAACAACAAAAAACAATGAATATAATGAATTCAGAGAAACATGCAAAAACTTACATGATGTTCAAAGAGAAATGGTCTTGGGACAAATTAATATCCTGCTATTATTTTTTTATAATCAATGTTCTGTAGACTATTTTAAAAGTGAGGGGGCACCTAGGTGGCACAGTGGATAGAGCACCAGCCCTGGAGTCAGGAGGACCTGAGTTCAAATCCAGCTTCAGACACTCAACACTTACTGGCTGTGTGACCCTGGGCAAGTCACTTAACCCCAATTGCCTCACCAAAACAAAAAAAACAAAACCCAAAACAAAACAAAACAAAAAAAGTGAATAGAATTTTTTGTTGTTTTTTTTTAATTGAACACAATTATTAAGATATAAGATCATCTTTCATAGGCTCACTGAAAGCATCTTTGGGACAATTCCAATAGCAGACAGCAAGGTAGAGACAATCTGTAATTCCTCTCATTTCTGCATGATTTTGATTTCTTCTACTAGGTTATTATAGAGGATATCCAAAAAATCTTAGTTCAGATATTAAACCTTAATAGCTTGAAAATGCCTAAGACTTTTGAAACAACCATTATTTTAAAAGCTTTTAATTTTATATAACTTAGAGATTAGGAGTAGTTGGTAAAGGCAATATCTATTAAAAACACTTCATATATTTTTGAAAGACTTATATGAACTAATATAAATAGAAGTAAGCAGAACCAGGAAAACAATATGTGTGACGTCTACAACAATGTAAATGGAAAGAAAAAATAAATCTATATAATTATAATGACAAAAGTTGGCTCAGAAGAATTGAGAAAACACAACTCTCCCCTGTTTGCAAAGAAGGGGACTTATAGGTGTGAAACACTTCATATGCTGTCAGCCACAGAGGATGTGTTCCTTGGCTTTGCTGAACTATTGTTTTTCTTTCTTTTATTATGAGAATAATTTGCTGGGGAGGAGAGAGGGGAGGAAAATATTCAGAAAGAGGAAGACATAAAAAGAAAAGAAACACAATAAGATTATTTCTTTTTATAAAAAGAAAGCTTTACTAAGTATGATATAAACCACAAAGACAAAACTCCTAGTTGGGAGATTCCCCCACTCTAAATGAAAGAAATACATGTAGGTGAAATAACATATGTAAAAATGATAATAACAATATTACAAAGATATTCAACTGTGAAAGACTTAAGTGACTCTAATCAACACAACGATCAATCACAAGTTGAAAAGACTCATGATGAAACAGCTATCCACCTCCAGATAGAGAATTGATGCCCTGGAGTAAAAATGAAGCATATTTGATCTTCTGTCTTTTTTTCTTTTTTTAACATGGCAAATGTGGTCATTTGTTTTTCCTGACTATATATTTTTGTAATGGGTTTTGTGGTTCTTACCTTCTCAACAGGTAAAGGAAGGGGAGAAAGCAGAGAGAAAATTATGAACTAAAAACAAAATTTAATTTTTAAAGATATATGTGGGGCAGCTAAGTAGTGCAGTGGATAAAGCACCAGCCCTGGATTCAAGAGGACCTGAGTTCAAATCTGGTCTCAGACACTTGACACTTACTATGATCCTGGGCAAGTCATTTTATCCTCAGTGCCCCAGAAAAAAAAAATACACACATACATATATATGTAAAGCTTTCACTTGTTTCACAATATTTTTGACATATTCCTAAAAGGACCTTTTTTGGGGAAAAAATATATAATTTTTTTTCCAAGGCCATAAAGGCATAGGCTACATGCCAAGGGGCTATCTCACAAGTAAGACTCATATAAATGCAAGAAAACTGCAAAGTAAAGATTCAGAAATGGGGAATGAGAACTTGCTAAGCTCCTCTTTCTGCTAGTTAAAACACATGGCGTTTAAAATTAAATGATGGTCACCCTATTACTGTCCCAAGTTTCAGGAAAATTAGCTAGGGTTTATCATATATTTGTTGCTTAGAAATTAGAGGCTTTAGGGGCAGCTAGGTGGCACAGTGGATAGAGCACTGGCCCTGGATTCAGGAGGACCTGAGTTCAAATTCGGCCTCAGACATTTGACACTTACTAGCTGTGTGACCCTGGGCAAGTCACTTAACCCTAATTGCCTCCCCCCCCCCAAAATTAGATGCTTTAGCATCAGTTTTGGGACATTAAGCATTTATTAAAACAAAGTAAATATTAGTAAAGGGAGCGCACATGGCTCTGAAAGTTAGGAAAGACTAGCTAGGATCTCAGGGAGAAAGAACTTGGCCGCATAGCTCCCCTTCCACATTCCCCCGAATGTAAGTTCCCTGAGGGAAGGACAAGAGGCGGCCCTTACATACTGCTTAAAGCTAATTGACTAGCATCATTCAAATCTATTGGTTCACTGGACTTGAGAGTGGTTTGGCACAGTCATGATGATGTCAGAGCTCAGAGAACAGACCCTCTGGCAGGAACAAGGCTTTCAAGTAAGTGTGCTTTTGAGTGAGGTAACTTCCTCACTCTGGACTGGCCTTAAGAAAGGTCAGGCCAGGCTCTCTCAGCGGGGGGCCTCTGGGAGTCCCAAAACCTTTATTATTAATAATTTTCTCATGAACAGAAAGTCCAACAAAAATCTCAGAAGCAAGTTTAAAATAAAAGATATGGGCAAACAGATCTGCATTATTTCTGTTGGTAGATATAATACCATCTGGGCTACCTGGGAGACATACCCTCAGGAACCTAAACTGGCACAAACTAGGGAGCTAAAGGTTGTTCTGTCTCACCCGTACTGATACCAGCTGGCTATAGAATGTGCATCCTTGCTGGTGCCACATTCCAAGTAGAACCAAGGGAATTAAAGTGTGTATGCAGTTTTATTTCCATACTAACAGAAGCACACAATGAATGTTTTAATGTTGAGCAGCTCTTAAAGGTGCAAGGAAATGATCCTGTCACTTATCCTGGTAGGGTTTTATATAACCCTTGCAAACCTCTTGGCTGGGGTCTATCAAAGAATCAGGAAAGCAAACATTTATTAAGCACCTGCTCCGTACCAGCCAGTGCTGATCTGGGAAGGGGTGGGGATGGGGGGCAGGAGAAGGGGGAAATTACAATGACAAGAATGAAAACGGGAGCTTATATTCTATGAGAAGTGACAACAAGTAAATGTATGTATGTGCAGAATTAAAAAAACAATACAAGGTATTTAGGTCCGAAGGCACTAGCTGTTGGAGAGATCAAGAAAGGCTCTGTGTAACAAAAGTTTGTGCAGTATGTAAAAAGGCAGTGCTCAAGGTGAGTTTTGAAGAAAATAAAGGCTGCTAAAGCAATAGAGGTGAGGGGGAAGTGCATTCTAGGCATGGGGGACAACTAGTGAAGAGGCATGAAGATAGAAAGTAGAATGTCATATATGAAGAACAGAAAGCAAGCCAGTTTGCCAAACAGCAACTAGAGTGCAGGAAAGTGATTTTATATATATATATATATATATATATATATATATATATATATATATATATATATATATATATATATATATATAATGAGGCTGCAAAGGTACACTGGGCACTGGAGTAAGGACTCACCACTCAACAAAGATGGCCGAGGAAATTGAAAAGCAATGTGGGGTGTAGCTAGGTGGCATGGAGGATAAAGTACCAGCCTTGGATTCAGGAGGACCTGAGTTCAAATCCAGACTCAGACACTTGACACTTACTAGCTGTGTGACCCTGGGCAAGTCACTTAACCCTCACTGCCCCGCAAAAAAAAAAAAAAGGAAAACAATGTGACAGAAATTAGGTTTAGACAACATCTTTATGATAATTGTCAAAATAAGCACCATCTGGAGATATGCCTAGCTCTAAAGGATCATATCAAGTGGAGAGGGGAAGAATGTTTGACCAAAGAAGAGATGGAAACACAGGAAATAAAATGGAAAAATTGGATTACATAAACTTGAAAAGTCTTTGCACAAACAGCAAAGGAAAAATGTTAACTGGGGGAAAAAATCTTTCCTTAAAAAAATTCCTTAATAAAGGTCTGATATTGGGGCAGCTAGGTGGTGCAGTGGATAGATCATTGGCCCTGGAGTCAGGAGTACCTGAGTTCAAATCTGACCTCAGACACTTGCCACTTACTAGCTGTGTGACCCTGGGCAAGTCACTTAACCCCAATTGCCTCACCCAAAACCAACCAAACAAATAAATAATAAAGGTCTGATATCCAAGATATAGAGGAATTGCTATAAATATAAAAACAAGAGTCATTCTCCAATGGAGAAATGGTCAAAGGATATGAACAAATTCTTAAAAAGAAAAAAAGACAAGTTATCAACAACCATATGAAAAAACCCTTCAAATAACAAGAAGATAAATTCAAAACAAAAGAACTCTGAGGTTTCACCTCACACCCACCAGAATGACAAGGATGACAAAAATGGAAAATGCCACTTGGCAAAGGGCTATCTGTGCACTAATATTGCACTATTCTAGAAAGCAATTCAGAACCATACAACCATACTAAATTGGGCATAGACTTTAACCTAGCCATACCACTATTAAGCTAAGAGATCAAAGACTATGGGAAAGAAGCAAACGTACAAAAACAATTTTTGTTATAGTTATAACTTTCCAATTATGGTAATCATGTAGCATAATATTATGCTATAAGAAATGACAGAAGGGATAGATTTAGAGAAATCTGAGAAGACTTATAGGAACTGATTGAAAATCAAGAAAGCAAGAAAAATGTATACAATAATTGCATTATAAAGACAAACTACTTTGAAAGACTAAATAACTCTAATTAATGTATTGACAAAGAAGTGACGGACTAAAGATGCAGAAAGATATATTTTCAGACATATCCAAACTGCAGAATTTTTTTTTTTGCTTGTCTATACTTACCAAGAGAAGACTTGTTTTTGGTGGGGAGCTTATGGCTAGAAGGAGGTCAATAATAAGAAATATATAGGGGCAGCTAGGTGGCACAGTGGATAGAGCACTGGTCTTGGAGTCAGGAGTACTGGAGTTCAAATCCAGCCTCAGACACTTAACACTTACTAGCTGTGTGACCCTGGGCAAGTCACTTAACCCCAATTGCCTCACTAAAAAAAAAAAATATATATATATATATATATACACACACACCAAATACATACACACCAAAATATTTACAGCAGTACTTTTTTGTTATAGCAGAGAATTAGAAACAAATGCCCATTGATTAGGGAATGGCTAAACATAGTGTGGTACATGAATGTAATAGAATATTACTGTGCTATAACAAATGACAAATATGATGAATACAAACAAGCATGTAACAATCTACACGAAATGATGCAGATTGAAAGAATCAGAGCAAAGAAAACAATATGCAGTGTCTACAACATAAAAATAAATCACACACAAGCAGATGTTGTAAAGTTATACACACACACACACACACACACACACACACACACACACACATATATATCAGATGTTGTAAAATTATAAAGAACGTGGTTCCAAAAAAGAGATAAATATTTCCCAATCACATTTTAATCTGGTTCGGAGTGTTTGACACCTTTGTCATAAAGAGGCAGAGAAATAAGTTTACATTTTTATCCTAAAGGTAACAGGGAGCCACCAGCATTTATTCAATAGATGTATGACATGATCAGAGTTACATTTAAGGAAAATCACTTTAGTAATTGTGTAGAGAACAGTTTGGAGTGAGGAGAAACTTAAACACAGAGACCAATTGAGAGTCTATTGCAGTAGTCCAGGTGAAAATGATCAAGTGCTGAATTAAGGTCAAGCTTTAAGTGAGGTGATGGAGTCTCAAGATTCGATAGAGGTAAGGGTGAGGAGTCAAGGATAGCACTATAGTTTCCAAACTGGGAGACTGGAAGAGGAGAGGGTTT
The DNA here is from genome assembly GCF_019393635.1 of Dromiciops gliroides. NCBI lineage: Eukaryota > Metazoa > Chordata > Mammalia > Microbiotheria > Microbiotheriidae > Dromiciops > Dromiciops gliroides. The sequence goes on along the minus strand of NC_057861.1, from coordinate 546,906,013 downwards.
GGTGGGAAGTAGAAAACATTTGTTAGGGATACATTAAGTGTGAAATGCTGATGATGTGGGATTGGATCTCAGGAAAGAAACTGGAGCCAAATATGTAGATCCGAAAGTCATCTGCACAGGGATGAGAAATCCATGGAGCAGATGAGTTTATCAAGAGAGAGGATACAGAGAAAAGACCATCCACAGAGCTTAAGGGTAGGTACACCTCCAGTTAGTAGTCAGGATATGGCTGATGATCTAGCAAAGGAGAGTGAGAAGCAGGAGTTAAATAGGTAAGAGGAGAACCAAGGAGAATTAGTTAATTAAAATCGGGCTTTAAGTTAAGCTCCTTAACTAAAAAAAAAACAAACAAAAACCTAGAGAGGACAGATGGGAGGAGATAGGATCAAGAACACATATAGAGGGGTTAGTCTTGGCTAGGAGAAGGATCACCTCATTACCAGAGACTGAATAAAGGAGAAGGGAGTTAGAGGATGTCAATAGGTCTTAAAATGCAAAGAAAGGAAGAAGATAAAGGGTATGGCAGATGGCCTCTATTTTCTCACCTAAAGTATGAGATAAAGTCCTTAGTTGGGAGAATATGTAGAGGGTTCAGTGTGTGAGCTTTGAGAAGAGAAGTGAAGGTTTGGGACTATTTTTATGGGGAGTCAATCAGAGAAGAGTTTGCTGAAGTTAAGGCCTGGCTGAGATTGGCTGAGTTTATGAATTTACCTCTCTAAAACTATTCACCCCAAAACATGACTTTTCTCCCTATTGAAACTATAAGTTCTATGAGGGAAAAGATCCTATTTTCACATATAAAGACCTTACAGGCTCCCCAAGTTTTGATACCTTTCTCTTTTTTGGACAGAAAAGTATAACCATCCTTATGAGAACACTGAAATGAATGTAAGAATCTCTAGTCCTATAATCAGAAATACTATATCTTGAACTGAAGAAACCCAGAGTTCCCACTCCACTGTCACAATGGAGCTCAAGCAGTCAGTCACATTGTCAATACCAGACAACTAGCAAGAAATTCAATGGAAGGAGAGGTAGTAAGCAAAGCAAGTGGCTCACCAACAATTCTCCTCCTCCTTTGCATGACTACATGTCCATCCACACAGTGATTTTCTAGGACTTCTGGCAGCACAATCATCAATGACAAGTGTATGCTATTTTTTTAGACAGGTGGTACCATGGATAGGTTTTTGGACTTCTTATCAGGAAAAGCTGAATTCAAATCTTGCCTCAAACACTTACTAGTTTTGTGACTGTGGATAAGTCACTTACTCTCTGTCTCAGTTTCCCCATCTGCAAAATGGAGACAATAATAGTATCTACCTCACAGGATTGTGGTGAGGATCAAATGAGAACACATACATATAATGCTTTGCAAACCTTAAAGAGCTATTTAACTGCTAGCTTCTGTTATTAATATTTGTGTTATATGAAGTGGTGGGAAAGCAAATGGGATTACCAGGATGTTTTAATATATGCATGTTTTGCATATATTAATGCAAAAAATGTACTATCAATATGTAAAAAAATCAAAACTAGCTATTCTGTATCACTCTATACACATTTGAATATGGCTAGATTTTCACCAGTCCTAATCCAAAATAATCTTGAGGAAAGGGACAGTCTTCATTTTTCAAAATTTTTCAAAACGTAGTATAATGCCACACATTCATACAGTACTCAAATAATATTTGACTAGCAATGATTATTTTCTTGGGCCCAACCATGTTTATGTCTAAATATATCTAAAGTACCAGGCATTAAGTACAACAGGTGACACCTTTAGTTATTCATTATTTCAATAAACCTACTGGGAAATTAGGCAGTGGAAATTATAGCACAAAGACCTAGTCGATTTGTTGAACACGGAGTATATAATTGCAACCTATTGTTACCAGCTAATGAAGGAAACTTAAGGCTATATATCTCCAGCTGTCATGGCAATGAATTGTTTGGAGAAAACAGGGATAGAAACTACATCCAAATTGAAGGAAAGAAAACAATACAGATAAAAGCACACAGTGTAACACTGGATATAGCAAAGACTAAAAATTAAATTCTAAAAAGCATCTATTTTATGTTTATGTAGTCTTGTTCTAGTCTAACATTAAGAAGCTCTGACATTCTACATCTAAAAATCTTTGTAACTAAATTTAAAGATAAATTAATTACAATTAATATGTGATGGCTACCCTAGTCATTTAAGCAGAAATTCAATAATGGGCTAATATATGTGCCAGGCTTTTTTATGCCATCCCTTGGGGGCAAACATCAAGCTGTCCTTTCCTGATGACCAAAGAAATTCAACGGGAACGCAGGATTCCATTACTTTTGTTCTCCTCACTTTTTACCTAACAGTTTATAAGCTATGTTCACACCTGAAAAATCACAGACATAATTTGAAATGTAATGATTTGCAAATTGTGAAAGAATTTGGCTCATTGTCTAAAGTAAAACAATGGCATCTATTAAAGTTCCTTAGGGTTCCTTGTCCAAAGCTTGACATTGCCATTCCCACTAAGCATTCCTGAATAGCTGGATAATCCCTTGCCTGCCATTCCCACTCATTTTGCCACCCCTTCCTTTTTTGGACAGAAAAGTATAACCATCCTGATGGGGACACCAAAATAAATGCAAGGATGGGTGGTATAACCACAATGAGATACCATATCTTGAAATGAAGAAGCAGCCTAAAGTTTCCTGCTTATCTGTCACAATGATGCCCAAGTAGCCATGTTGTCAGTACCAGTCAACCAGCAAGTAAGATTAGGCTAAAGGAGAGGCAAACATTAAGCTTTCATGGAATTATCACAGTGTCACATTTCAGAAATCAATAGCAGTGCCGGATACCAAATCTGCAATCTTTCTGGAGTCACTGAAAACATAGGGTGGTAATCCTGGGATCGGAGTGCCCTCTGGTGGACAGAGTGCAGGCTTTCTTGCCCTTGGCAATTCACGCAGCACATCTTCCAAGGTTACTGTTTAGTCCCAACATAGCCAGGCTGCCATTTTAGGACACAAGGCGGGGAGGGACTAGGTCCTAGAAGGCAAAGAAATCCTTGGAGAAGAACAAAAAAAGGAAATCGAACTGATCCTTCTCTTGAAAATTCTTTAGCTGTGCAGGCTCTTACACCACTTTGAAAGATCTCTTTAATTTACATATTGTTGTAGTCTAGATGGCTCCCTAGTAGGACACCTCAAAGTCAGATGCGTATGTGAATTGCTATACCAACAAACTAAGCAGAGGGATGGTATAACCCACAGTGGAAAGAACTGTAGTTCACACATATGTCTTTTCAGACACAATCACCCTTTTGTCATCATATTTGGCTGGTATCCAGTTTCATAAGCACATTTTCCCTGAAAGGTCAGAAAGGTAAGGCAAGAAAAAGACAAGATGGCCATGTTAATATATAAAGACAAGATGTAATGACATTAAGAAGAATCAAAGAGAGAGAAAGCAATTTCCCTGGCCTTGTTCTGGAAGCCATCAAAAGAGAAAAATAAATGAATCAATAGCCCACATCCTATTCACTGCCTCTGAAGGATAAGCTAAGCAAACAGCAGCAAATATAGGTTACCCATATAAATTTCAGTCACAATGCAGTGGGCCTTTATAGAAGTATAACCGCCAATACACATCTGCCTTATTAGGAGAGGTTAAGGCATGGTATCGCTTTCTCTGAAAGCCAAAGATTGCATCATCACTATGGTGGTTTAAAGGTCAGCCTACTAAAGTAGTAGTTTCTCCACCCAACATATATAGGAATGTTTTCCCATACTATATGAAATTTAAAGTTCCGTATTTAGATGATTCATCTGAAACAAATGCCTCCACTGTTGGCCAAGACAAAAGGAGGCTGGGCTATCATCGCAGGGTTTCCTAAACTTTCTACAATCCTTCCCTCTACGCTCCTCACCCCTAACAAGAAAAGTAATAAAATGGGGCAGCTAGGTGGTGCAGTGGATAGAGCACCGGCCCTGGAGTCAGGAGGACCTGAGTTCAAATCCAGCCTCAGACACTTGACACTTACTAGCTGTGTGACCCTAGGCAAGTCACTTAACCCCAATTGCCTCACCAAAAAAAAAAAAAAAGTAATAAAATAAGACCTTAGTGCTCTATGTCTGGTGACAGAAAAGCAGATGTAATATGCCAAGTTGTGGAATTACAGAGCTAGATGGCACCTCAGAGGTCCAACCCTTCCTACCAAACCCTACTACACCCTCCCCCAAAATTAAAGGCATGTATTGTCTGGTATGTTTTGACAGGTGCTTAGGACCAGGACAGGTACAAGGAAACTGCATTTCAGGGGTAATCACCCAAACATCTGGATTTAGAAGATTAAACAGTTGTTTTTCAGGGATGTTCTAGACTATAGGATTCATGATGTAAGTAGCATTAGAGTAGATGGTCCCTCCCAACACCACATTTAGAATAAGAAGGATTTAGAGCATAAAATCTTATCTCTTTTTCATTCTGATTTAACAAAAATATTCAGGAACATTACCTCACTTGGGCATATGCAAGGAATTTCAGCATAGATCTGTGGGGATTACATTTTTTAACTAATCCAAACCAAATTGCCATGTTTCCTACTTGAATGTTTAATTAGAATTGAATTTGTGGGCGAATAGAGCACCAGCCCTGGATTCAGCAGGATCTGAGTTTAAATTCGGCCTCAGACACTTGACACTTACTAGCTGTGTGACCCTGAGCAAGTCACTTAACCCCAATTGCCTCACTAACAAAAATAAAAATAAAAAAGAAATTGAATTTGTATCTTTTTACTCAATACAATTAGTGTGTACTGTATGTCTTATGTGGAAAGTTGCTGTGCTATGTCTATGTGGAAGGCTAGTACTCTAAAACACAGTACTTGTCCTCAAGCATTTTATTATAATTTAATCTGTCTGAATTCTAAGAATCTTAGGTCATAAAAGACACAAATAAGATCATTTTTGTCATGTTGGATCAAATTCTCTAAAGGGCATAAAAAAACTTTTCAAAAGATAGTTTTACAACAAAAATGAAAACCCAGGTTACTTAAAGAAGCCCCCCTGAAAAAGCACCTTCCATTCTTCATAAAGTAAGCATTCTTTTTTTTTTTTTGGTGAGGCAACCTTTCCCAGGGTCACACAGCTAGTAAGTGTTAAGTCTCTGAGGTCACATTTGAACTCAGGTCTTCCCGAATCCAGAGCCGGTGCTCTATCCACTGTACCACCTAGCTGCCCCTGAAGTAAGCATTCTTTTTTTGTTGTTTTGTTTTGTTTTTTTACTGAGGCAATTGGGGTTAAGTGACTTGCCCAGGGTCACACAGCTAGTTAAGTATTAAGTGTCTGAGGCCGGATAGGGCCAGTGCTCTATCCACTGCACCACCTAGCTGCCCCTTGAAGTAAGCATTCTTGTCAGAGAATTTAAAGCCGAGAAAAAAAAGTCCTGACACAGCAATCCTAAAATATACTAATGTTTTTAAATGACTGTGACTGATGATGCCAAGGAATTCTGATTCTGTTCTTTTAAATATTTCTGTTGGGGCAGCTAGGTGGCACAGTGGATAGAGCACCTGCCCTGAGGTCAGGAGGCCCTGGAGTCAGAAGTACCTGAGTTCAAATCCAGCCTCAGACACTTAACACTTACTAGCTGTGTGACCCTGGGCAAGTCACTTAACCCCAATAGCCTCACTAAAAAAAAAAAATGGAGGGAGGGGCAGCTAGGTGGCACAGTGAATAAAGCACCAGCCCTGGATTCAGGAGGACCTGAGTTCAAATCCGGTCTCAGACACTTAACACTTGCTAGCTGTGTGACCCTAGGCAAGTCACTTAACCCCAATTGCCTCACCAAAATAAATGGCAGTACATATATGTGACATGAAGGCAGGATACAGAAAAACCAGAGTTTTTAAAAGCAGAATTATTCAATTTATTAACAAAATTCACAATAATTATAAAGTTCACATGTGCAAATTTAACTCCTTCAGTTACCTTTTACATAACGTCACAAGGAATTATTTTAAATTCGTTCCGATAAATATATTGCAGCTTTGCACCCAACCTGAATAGCACCCTTCAAGATGGCATATGCCGGTGCCTAAAAAGAAACACAAGATTGAATTTATTAGTTGTCCCAATGCAGAGTTGCAAGAAATGTTTTCACAGGCAAAGATACACTAGCAAGTGAGAAATAATTCACTTGTGTTTTCTAAGAACTTTGTAAAATAGAGGCAGCTAGGTAACACACTGGCCCTGGAGTCAGAAGGATATGAGTTCAAATCTGGCATCAGACACTTGACATTTACTAGCTGTGTGACCCTGGGCAAGTCACTTAACCCAATTGCCTCAAAACAAACAAACAAACCTTTGTAAAATAACAACTGCTGATTTCTCATACTTGAAGAAAGGCCACCAGGAAGAATTATATTAAGAAAGAACAAAAAACAGGACCCCTCAAGTCTGAATAATTTGCATGAATACTGTATTTTCTCTGGCAACCATTTTACTTTCCAAATAACAGTGGCCAAAGCACCAACAGCAGAGTATAAATGACAGGTACCTACCAATTCTGCATCGTGGTCAAGCCCCGTGTCATGGTGTTCTAACTCCTCATCCCGACATTTCTTAATTATCTGATTAAATAAAAATAACAGCAAGATAGCAATAGCATTTAATGGACCAGAAAATATATATCATGTCTTCAGTTTGGAAATCTCAGAAAGAACACTAGATTTCAATTCAGAAGATTTGGCTTTAGATCCCAGCACTGCTCCTGATACTGCAGGTATGACTTTGGGACAAATACTTAACCTGGATGCGATTGTGTCCTTATCTGTAAAATGGGAATAATACTACTACTGAACAACCTTACAGAATTGTTCTAAAGAAACTGTCTTGTAAACTACAAAGCACTATGTAAATGTGAAAATCATTACAATATCTATTTTTATATAGTACGTTTTGGTTTACAAAGCGCTCCATATACATTATCTTATGTGATACTACTAACCATCAACACACATTTCTTTCTCTTGGGACATCTTATATTCAAGGATAAATGATATTTATTGAATGTATTGACTTTCACTGATGCTTTGTATATTATTAGACTGAGCAGGAGCCAACGACTGACAAAATATGATACAAATTTGCCCACAAATTTCTTTTTTGAGTTAGACCTACAAGTAAGGCAGAAAAAGGATAAAAAACGTGACATACCACTTCTTAGCTACCTCTCTTATAGAGACTTTGGCACTTTTCACCTTGAAACTGAACTGGCTTCAAGAAGTAGGTCACATGAAACTGGATATCTATAAATATATATATATAAAAGTAGAAACATCTCAAAAGATTAATACCACATGGATGCTAAATATATGTTGATCAGGATGTCAAAATAACTCTATATTTTGTTTGGAAATTGACTAAAAGAGTCTCTTCATTCTTTTGTTTGACCTCTCTTCATGCTAAAGGCATTTATTCAGAATCTGCCAAGATGATGTAGTGGAAATCACTCTGGACTAGAGTCTTGTCCCAACTCTGTCACTAACTACCAGTGGGATCTTCAGCAAGTTACTCAAAAATCTAAAACTAAGTTTCCTATAAAATAAGAATCCAATGATTTCTAAGATCCCTTCAAATTTATTTTCAACATATGATTATATATATATATATATCACCATATGTTGAAAATATACATACACATATATACATATACACACCTTTTCTAAATCAGCCAAATTCCAAAACAAAACTAAGCACCTGAAGGAGTTCTTCATACTTTTCTGGATCCTCTTCCATTAATGTCCTAATCTGGTTGTTATAATGGTGTGCTATTGACTCTTCTACAGCCACAGTGCAAGCCATTGCCCCTTCCTTCCCAAGCAAGGCTGTTCCAGCACCTGAAATTGTCCACATCATAAATCATATTGCATTCTTAGCCTCCTTTAGGTAAAATAAATTCACGTAAATGGAAACTCACCCAATACAAATCCCATTACATTCCAAAGGGGCATCAGAATAGTTGGTCGGACTCTATATGTAATCATCAACTCATTAAACTTTTTCAAATGGTCCTTTTCCTGATCCCACATTTTCTGCAGAAGAAATAAATTAATAAGAGAATCCAACCATCCCAAAAACACACCTAACAAGGATGATACTATGTGCTATGGAAACAGCATTTTCTCAGTCTATACAATGAAAGGGAAATCAAGGTAGAAATGGGGGAAAGACTTTTCCTCTCTCCCTTTATATATGATTTACATTTAATTCTGCCCCACTTCAACCCAAATCATTTACTTGTAAAAAAGAGAAAAGACCATCACAAAAGAGATTCAAAGTACAAAGAGAGAGCCTCTAATGTATAAGGTGATCAAGTATTGATTTAGTTCATTTCCCAATTAGTTTATCTTAGTTTTTTTCTGGAAATACTGCTATTTATATAAAGGTAAAAGATCTGTACTGATGATAATACAAAGAAACGAAATCTATTTTGCTTATTTTAAAATCTGAAAGGTCAGAATAATAAGTATTTGATTCCAGGCTGCTAGACTGTACTAAATAAAATATCCCAGGGGCGGCTAGGTGGCGCAGTGGATAAAGCACTGGCCCTGGATTCAGGACTACCTGAGTTCAAATCCGGGCTCAAACACTTGACACTTACTAGCTGTGTGACCCTGGGCAAGTCACTTAACCCCCATTGCCCCGCCAAAAAACAAAACAAAACAAAACAAAAAATAATAAAATAAAATAAAATATCCTATACTTCTCACAAAAATCTCAAGGCAAGGCTAATTGCTTGTCAGTTTCCACCTTTTGAGTTCCTCTTATAAAGTGGTTTATTCTTTTCCTCAAATACCAATTAACAGGGTAAATGAAAAACAATTTAGAACTGGAATTTCCTACAGACTACAATTATGATATATTTACTTATAATGAAATACTTATTTTTATTTACGAACATTTGTTTATAATCAAATGTTCAGTGGCACAAAGTAGAAGGGGCAAAGATTCGCATATACAGACCTGAATAAGTGGTCCGACATTTGTTCTACCTAGTACAGCCATTTGTCCAGCATATATGCGGTTTGCTCCATATTCCCCTGCATGATCCACCCGGATGATACGATCGATAGTGGCATGGTTGACATTTTCATAGGTCATTCCTGTACTGCGAAATCTGATGCTGACATTTCTTGTATAACCTATAAAACAAGTTGTATTTTGTGAGAATGTAAAGCTATAATAAAGGTGATTTTGACTTTACCTAATGTAATTGAAAAGACCAGTTAAGAGTTAAGTCTTCACTTTACTGTTATTTGTACTTAATTTTCTATTGATTTTCTCTCAAATCTACCCACCTCTTTCTATTGTCCCCTCTTGAGGGTTCTCAATACCATCTGAAAGGGCTATTGCTTCCAAACAGGTTTTATCATTCCTATTTTCTGTCCCTTCCAATGAACCTCACTCTACAGCCAGATTCATCTCTGTCCTGTCTAGGTCTAATCATTCAATTCAAGAAGTATTTATCAGGTCACTTATCTACTGAGAACCCTTCAATAGCCCTATTGCCTCCTAAATAAGGTTCAAATTCTTTATCCTAACATTCAAGTTTCTCCACAATCTGGTATCACTCTACCCTTCTGGCTTTATCTCATACACCTTCCTAGACTACATCTAAGCTGAACTCCTATATGCATGCCCATATACCTACATAGTGTGTATATGTATGTGCACATGGGTACACACATATATGTATATAATACATATATACACTATGTTGTTATTGTTGTTAGTCTTTTGTTCTCAAAGAGGACTATGACATCATGGAGGTAATGTCATGACTTGTGATGAACTGGATTTAAGTGAGGCAGGGCTGTGCAAAGTCACCAGCCTCACTCTCTCCGCCTGAGCCATCTGGGTACAGTGGCAAGAATCAGGACAACTGTAGATGGCTCTGGATATTTAAGGTAATGGTGTTAAATGACTTGCCCAGGGACACACAGCTAGTAAGGGTCAAGTGTCTGAAGCTGGATTTGCTGCGGTTGGGTGACCTTGGCCTTTTAAGATAAGGCCTTTCACAGGTCTCAGTTTGCCTAAGGCAACACCTATAGGGTGGTTAAGGCAAGGTAAGGAAGGAGGGAAAGATAGGCCTCTCTTATCTCTCCAAAAAAAAAAAAAAAGGTTAAAGGTGGGGGAGACCCTCAGGGTTTCTGGCCAAAAAAGATAAAAACTGCTATTTAGGCCCACCCTGAGCCATCAAGAGGCCAAACAATGGAAAATGAGGCTTGGGACCTGTTGGTCAATTAAAGAGGACCAGAGTTATTTAGGTTTAAGAAATGATCCTTGGAAGACATCTTACAGATAAACCCCAAGAAATCTTGTGAGGCTTCTGCAGCCAAACTTGTATTCATTTGGCCAGTGCCCACAGGTAAGGGTATGATTCCCTATCTGGAAAAAGGGAGGAGAAGGGGAAGAGTAGGAGAGGGGAGGAAGAAAAAAGGAAAAAAGAAAGGAAGGAGCTGTGTAGCCCAACTGGAACAGGCCAGTTGGGTCCCCAGTGGGACTGAATGTTGGTTATTGTTAGTCCTTCATTCTGGAAGATGATGCCATGACTTGCAATGAATTGGATTCAAGTGAAGAAGGGCTGTTACAAAGTCACCAGCCTCACTTTCCTCTGGAGTCATCTCATATAAAATATGATATATACAATGCAAACTATATGTGTGTATATGTGTGTGTGTATATGTATGTATATACGCACACAGACACACATACACAAAATGGGAAGCTAGGTGGTATAGTAGATAGAATGCTGAGCTTGGAGTCAGGAAGACTCACCTTCCTGAGATGAAATCTGGCCTCAGAGACTTACTAGTTGTGCGATCCTGGGCAAGTCACTTAACTTTGTTTGCCTTAGTTTCCACATCTGTTAAATGAGCTGGAGAAGGAAATGACAAACCACTCTAGTATCTTTGCCAAGAATACTCCAAATGAGATCATAAAGAGTCCAACACAACTGAAAACAACTGAACAATAATAACATACATAATAATAACATTTGCCTACCTTTGAGCCAATATTTTGTCTCAAAATTTGATTACTTCTTACCAGTGTGGTACAGGCATTTTTTTTTTAAAGTTTTGATTTCATACCCAGATGCTTTACCTAACAGGATACCCTATATATAACTGGAACCCAATATTTCCTGAACTGAAATCACCTATTGTTTAGTATATCTATGGATTCAGCTTGTCTTTTGGATTATACAATAACCTTTCTTAAGCTGGTTCTTACGAGCCTGTATAATGCTTTTTAGACTTCTTTTGTACACTTATCTCATACCCATAAAGTACCTAGTACTAGGTATATAACATGCTCTCAGCGAAAGCTTGTTTCTGAAGGAGAGGGTACATTTCAGTGTTTCTTCATCCAGGCAGGATCACTCAAAGCACCTCTCTGGAGGCAGTTTGCTAATGTTTAAAAGCATTTTTCTTTTTCTTTTTCCTTCATGAAGCTAAAGTCTGGTGGACAGAGAGGTGTCCTTGGAACCACGAAGATGCGAGTTCCAATCCCTCCACTGATACATATGGGCTGTATAACCCCTCAGCGAGTCACTTCAACTTGTCAGTCCTCTACAGCCTAGACAACTCTACAACTTGTAACCTACACTGGTAAAAACCTTCCCTGGAAGTTTCCTATACCAATGAAATCATAAGTCCAGTCCCTAACCCCACATTTTCCCTTTGGTCAGTATTTTCATTTATTTTGGTGGGGCAATGAGGGTTAAGTGACTTGCCCAGGGTCACACAGCTAGTAAGTGTCCAGTGTCTGATGCCGGGTTTGAACTCCTGAATCTAGGGCCGGTGCTTTAATCCACCGTACCACCTAGCAACCCCCTTGGTCAATATTTTTGACCAGGTGTGCCTATATTGTATACAAAAGCACGGCCAGCCAGGTAGCCCAGTTTATTAAGGGTTGGGCTCGGAGTCAGGAAGGCCCAATTTTTCATCAAGTCACTTATTCTCGGCCTCAGTTTCCTCCTCTGTAAAGTAGGGATAACACTGTAGCACCCATACTTCCACCACGGGAGTGTTTTAGGGACGTGCCCTCGGAGACCCCGCTCCTCCCTCTTTACCTGAGGGGAGCCTCCGAGCTCCAGAGCACAGCATCCAGAGCGGGGAAGCCACAGCTGCCCCAGCGCAGCCCAACATCTTGCTGACCCTAGCCGACTCTCCCCGGAGGAGAAGCAGGTGAAACAGCTCTCCGCGCACGCAGATGACGGACGTGCGGGACGCGCCGCGGACGCGCCTTTATGACGCAGCGCTTCATCAGCAGCGCTTGGGTGGGGTTGTGGTTCCCATTGAGAAGAAAAATTTTCTCCTCCTTCCGAGGTGGTCACGTGTTTGTTGATCACAGCCACAGTTCCTATTGGCTGGGAAGATCTAGCCGGGGTTCCTATTGGCTAAGAGTTAGGCCGGTGTAGGGTGAGTACTCTTTCTGCTGCCTGGGAGATTGAAACAACGCCTGCGCATGGGAAAATAAAGCAGGGAAGGAAAGTCGCTGGTTCTGCTCCGGGAGGCTGCCTTAGGGGTTCGGGACCCAGGAGGAAACCCAGATCGGCAACTTTATTGGGAGAGAACACGGGCCATCATAAATTTCTCTTGCTGCTAGTGTGTGCTTACGGATAGCAAGAAAAATGGGGCGGATTTCACATCTATGAGATCGGCTAATATGACAGAAAAGAAAAATGACATGCCTGCTGCAAGGGACGGGGAAAAATTGGGACACATGCCTTTTTGCATGTGGAGTTATGAACTAGTGCAGCTATTCTAGAGAACAATTAGGAACTTTGCCCATCAGGCTGTAATACATTCTGATCTAGCAGTACCACTCCTGGATCTGTATCCCAGAGAGATCAAAGAAAAGGGGAAAGGACCTATTTGTATCAAAAATATTTAGAGCAGCTCTTTCTGTGGTGGCAAAGAACTGGAAATTGAGGGGAATGTCTTAACGATAGCCTGAACAGGAAGAAATAAGGAAGACCACATATATGAACTGATGCAGAGTGAAGTGAGTATTGGGCAAAATAACAGCAATACTGTAAGGATGATTAGCTGTGGGGGGGGGATCAGCTTTTTAAAAAATTACTTTGATTTTTTAGTTTGATTAGGGCCCCTTCTTTAGAAAGAGCTAGACCTCAAATAAGCCAGACTAGCAGTCACTTACATCTACGTTACCTATAGATTTAGTGAATAGATTGAGACTATCATTTAATAGCAGATAATTTAGAAGAATAATATTATGAAGTTTTTCAAAAGGCTTTCTAGGGGGGTTGACCAAAGGCTAAGCAGGAAGCTAGGTTGACCAGAGGTCAAGTTCCCCTTCCTGGCAGCTGGAGACAAGTTAGCCAGTAGTAAAATTAAGCCCTCTTTTCTCTTTCTTTAGCTAGAGTTTAAGTTGAGTAATAGACTCTGCTAAGGTAGGGGGGAGGTGGTGACTGCTACCCACTGAACTGATGTGGGCTGAATTAGCCCACATCATGACCACAAGTTCCACTTTCCCAGTCCACTTTCTAGTTACAAAAAGTACCCCAGGAGCAAATCTGGCATAGAATTATGAAAGTCTGGGAGAAGCTAACCAGTCAGGTGACCTGCCTTTTCTAATAGAATTATGTTCAAAAGATTTCTGTAATTTTTCCAATTCCTTTTTTTAAAATAAAAGTCATCTCTGTAAATCACTCCTTGTCTCTGACCTCTGAGGAATCAGGGGACCTGGTTTAATATGCAGGTGCTAGTTTTGCAATTAAAGTCATAGATGGCTCAGTAATTTTGTCCTCAGTTTAACTTTTTATTTCATGTTATGGGCCCAGAGCACCCCAGAAATTCTCTGGGGTATATCAAGGAGACTTCTTCCTTGAGAAGCTAAACCAAGGACAGACACACTTAAAGAGATAAGTGGAACCAGATTGGACTGAGCTAGCTTTGGGACCTCCACCCTTCATTCTAAACTCCCTCAACCCAGGGGAGATAAGATTAGGTGAGGCTGCTGCCTTTGTGTCCTGAGGCGGTGGCTTGAGAGATCTACAGCCACCTCTCACCCAACTCCTCCAGCCACCACCAGTGGGGGAGGGTCCTCCCTCACTAAGGGAACTTTCCACAGTCAGATGGTCACCCCCATCAGTCCTCTATAAAAGTATCTACCTGTCTCCTGCTCGAGGAGATTGGTATCTCAGAACCACACTCTGTGCCATGCCTTTCTCCCCATGAGAAGTCCAAGGATTTCTCTTGGTTTCCCTTCCCTTCCCCTTCCTCTAAATAAACTACTATCTTATTCTAACTGCTTTTGTGTGCAAGAGGGTGTAATTCTTTAAAGAGGAATTCCTAAGGACCCCAAACCCCTACCCCTATCCCAAACCCCCTACCCTATTTTCCCCATAACATTCAGATAACCAATTTTAACAGTTATTCTGATCAAGACAATGATCTAAGACAATTCCAAGGGACCCATGATGAAAAATATCATCTACCCTCCTGAGAGAACTGATATGGAGTCTGAGTGCAGATTGATGAATAATTTTTTCGCTTTATGTTTCTTGGCTTTTGTTTTTTTGTTTATTTTGTTTTATTTTTGCTAACAACATGGCTAACATGGAAATGTTTTGCTTGCCATCATGTGTATAATTGATATATTGCTTGCCTTCTCAATGGGGTAGATGGGAAAATTTAGAATGAAAAATTTTTTTAATGTTAAAAACAAATTGGGGGGGGCAGCTAGGTGGCACAGTGGATAAAGCACTGACCCTGGATTCAGGAGGACCTGAGTTCAAATCTGGCTTCAGACACTTGACACTAGCTGTGTGACCCTGGGCAAATCACTTAACCCTCATTGCCCACCCCCCATAAAACAAACAAAAAATATTTATTAAAAAAAAACAAATTAAGAATTCAAAAATAACTACATACAGTATAAAATATTTGGGAGTCTGTCAAGACAAACATAGGAACTATGTGAACACAATTACAAAACACCATTCACATAAATAGATATTAATTGCACATGGGTAGCATGAATGAAGTATTTTTTTTTTTTGCTTTATTTTTCTTTTTTCTTTTGCAACCTAATATGGAAATGTTTTGCATGACTTCACATGTATAATGGGTATCATATTTCTTGCCTTCTCAACAGCTGGGGAAGGGGCTGGGGGGAGTGTGAGAATTTGGAATTTAAAAATTTTTTAAACTTAATGTATAAAAAATAATCAAAGGTGGGGTGTAAAAAGGATGGAATCCTTTTCTCATTCTATTTCTGACATAACCATTTTTTTCTATTGCAGATTTGATCCTAAATTTCTGTTTAAAGGTTAGATTACCTGGCTCCATTTTTTTTTTTTTTTTTTTTTGGTGAGGCAATTGGGGTTAAGTGATTTGCCCAGGGTCACACAGCTAGTAAGTGTTAAGTATCTGAGACCGCATTTGAACTCAGGTCCTCCTGAATCCAGGGCTGGTGCTTTATTCACTGTGCCACCTAGCTGCCCCTCCCTCCATTTTTTTTTTTTAGTGAGGCTATTGGGGTTAAGTGACTTGCCCAGGGTCACACAGCTAGTAAGTGTTAAGTGTCTGAGGCTGGATTTGAACTCAGGTACTTCTGACTCCAGGGCCAGTGCTCTATTCACTGCGCCACCTAGCTGCCCCCCCCTCCTTTTTTTTAACTTTTTTTTTTGGCTGGGGCAATGGGGGTTAAGTGACTTGCCCAGGGTCACACAGCTAGTAAGTGTCAAGTGTCTGAGGCCAGATTTGAACTCAGGTACTCCTGAATCCAGGGCCGGTGCGCCACCTAGCTGCTCCCTCCTTCCATTTTTAAAAAGACATTCTCTTCAGATTTTCCAAGACCACTTTGGTTTCCTCCTTGCCACCATCAAACCCTACAGTTATATTTTCTTTGTACTTGCGGTGCCTCACCTGCAGTAAAATTTAAACTCCTTGAGAACAGGGTACTTCTTTTTTCTTTTTCTTTTTTTAAAGTTTATTCATGCCTTTTGTTTTCACATCACAGTGATTTCTGGATATATTTGCTTCTCCCACTCTCCATGAATCTCCCCTTATAACAGAAATGCAATCATCAATTCATCTGCAAGTGGGGCTGCCATTCCTCATCTGGTTCTTGAACAAATTAGGCACTTAATATTTAATTGAATAGAATTGAATTGAATTGAAACAAGCTAATATGCTTCCATTTAAGGAAGATAAGTTCAGAAGCTCACTTCTCTCATTCTATGTTACTATGTTGGTATAGGGACATGGTTACCTACTCCTTCAGTACAGTGCCTTATTTAAATATCTGTTCAATGAATAAAGTCAGGTAGATAATAACAGGTTTTCCAAAGCAAAAATCTACATTTCTCCACTCTGTAAAAAAATGCCAACTAAAGGCTAAACTTCTCTTTCTTTGGTGAGAAGAAATTAGAACTACTTTGATGGCTAGAACTTTAGGTGTGAATTATTTGGATTGAGTAAACAAATGTTTTCAGGAACATTTGAAAACAACTCCCCTCCAAACAAATTTCTTTTTTGTTTTGTTTTGTTTTTTTAAGTGAGGCAATTGGGGTTAAGTGACTTGCCCCAGGGTCACACAGCTAGTAAGTGTTAAGTGTCTGAGGCCGAATTTGAACTCAGGTACTCCTGACTCCAGGGCCGGTGCTCTATCCATTGTGCCATCTAGCTGCCCCCCCAAACAAATTTCTAATTCATCTTTGGAAGGCACTCATTTGAATAAGACACTAGACTCTCCAATGAGAAGACAAAAAGATAACTTTAAAAACTAATAGATTTCCAGGATCTTTTGCTTACAGAATAACCTTGTGAGTCCAAACATACATGTAATCATTCTAAGATTTTAAATATTGTTTTAATTAGTAAGTTTAATGCACATTAAACAGAGAAAAGATATACTTTTTATCCTATGACTTTAACCAGAAGTTATAGTTTGACCAAAAAAAAAAATTCCAAGTAATATTTACAAGAGTCAACATTTCACTACAGCTAATACTACATTAATCAGAATTTCTTAACAGTGAAATAAATATATAACAGTAATTCTTTGTTTTCAGCATTTCTTTAACAAAGAGCAGAAAATACATGTCAGGAACTTCGGAATTAGTCTTGCTATTTATGTTGACACTGGTTAGAAATGGCTACAATTCTTTTCAGTGAGGATAATGAAGTTCTGCATATTCAAAAGCAGCTTATATTGATAAGAACATCTGAGGCCTTAAGAAAGATGATCCCTGAAAATCCCCTGCTTCTGGTAGTCATCATAACATAAAAGTGACAAATCCTTGCTGCAACTCAAGTCAATCTTAAACTATTTTTCATTATAAACTAGCTTTGTGGAATTAGAAGGAAACAATAGTTGGTTGGCACTGGGATTATACACACAGGGGAAGCACTCTGTGGCATGACACAGGAAAAATACTTCTATAAACAAATGATCAATCATCTATAAAAGAAAGAAATTATCCTTGAACAATATTCCTCAGCATCAGCAACCATTTCCATAAAACTTCATCAGCCTCTGAAATTTAAACTACTACTTAAAGCATGTTTGAATTTAAAAGAAAAGAAAAACCAAAAAAAAAAAAAAGATAAACAGTAAGAAACCATCACTAAAATCACTTTTGAAAAACTAAACTACAAATACATTGGAAAAAATATCCAGCCTGAAGACACTAAATGAAAATTAACTACTTAAAAAGATCTGCATATATTAAAAAAGATTTAGACAACACTCCTTTTTGATAATGTTATATTAGTTGATAAGCCATGGAATAACTCAAAAGGCTAAATCTTTAGGGCTGTGAGATTTCCCCCATCCCTTAGTTATAAGAGATTTAAAGTGATTTAATTATGATAATAATCAAACATTAATTGAAAAATTGTGATATTATATTTAGATATCTTATTTTTCATTGTATTAGTAGATTAAGTCTCTCTTCTTACTACTTAATAATGTCAGATGATACTTTTCAATGTTAAGCATTAAGTAATATCAGAAGATACAATAGTCAGTAATATTATATTTTAGAAACCACGAGTGTTATGCTTGACTCAAGGGGGTCATGCAGATCACTAGTGATATACTTGACTACTAGAAGGGGCAGCATAATTATGACCCTGTTGCCACAAGAAGACTGATAAGAGTATTGGAAAATGCTGACATTTGTCATGTAGGCAGTTTCAATATTTCCTAAGAATATGCTTTAATTTTAGATACTTCTAATTAGTATGGTATATAAGCATACAAGCTCGGGAGGGGTATAAAAACCCATTGATTTTGTAACTCAAGGTCTTTCAGGTCAACCTCTGACTGACCGGCTTTATTGTGAGATTTGATTTTCTCTCAATAAACCTATTTGC
Source organism: Dromiciops gliroides (assembly GCF_019393635.1). Taxonomy (NCBI): domain Eukaryota; kingdom Metazoa; phylum Chordata; class Mammalia; order Microbiotheria; family Microbiotheriidae; genus Dromiciops; species Dromiciops gliroides. The sequence continues at coordinate 546,887,606 of NC_057861.1, read as the reverse complement.
TTCAGGCTGGAGACTTCATTGTTTCTGTTCCTCCATCAGACTTAGAAATTTTCCCAACAGTGCCAAATATTAGCCAGTTTCAAAGCATCTATTACTTGTTTTTAACTACAATAGGAGCTATAAATTATTCCATTACATTTCACTAAATACATGTACATACACAGAAAAATATAAACATTATAAACAAACAATACTTTGAAATGTGCTTGTATGTGTTACAAGGAAGCTAAATTCCTCCTTAGAAATCTAGTTGAGTAAATTTTTAAAACGTTGTATCTAAAAAGGCCCTGAGTCAGTGATTTAGGTTGTATTGCCATCTGGAGTAAGAGGGATTTAACATGAATTCAAAGGTGTGACATAATCCCAAAGCACTTATCCATAGCCAAACAGGAATATAAAACACATCTTAAAACATTCTCCCCAAAACATTTCTGAAACTTGAAATGTCCTTTAAAAGTATTGTCTACAAAACATAAAAGGAAACAGACCTTAGGGAATCGAGAAAACTCTACCTTCTCCCACTTTTGGAAACAATGGGTATTTTTCCCAGAAACCACAGATCAGCCCTAAAAGAGAGGTAAAAGTTCAAAGAGCACCTATTTCCCTGAAACAGCTTTCTGTTCTGCTCCTGCACTGCCACAGAAGTTCAGAAACTATGGCTAGTCTTATCTATGAACTTACCTAAAAAGAATTTAAAGTCATGCAGGAGCTATATATGCCTAGTATTGATAGCTTTTGGAGTAAGATGATGGACATTTTTGCATCTCATTTTACCAAACTGGGACTAAAATTAGGAAGTTTAACACTAGTTACATAACTATGTTTCCAATTTTCTTACCAACTGCTAATAACACGATGGTTTAGGAGTTTATCTTGTTTTACAAAGCAACCTCTATTTTAGGGTTAGCATAACCCTGAAGTTTAAAAAGAATGTCAAAGGAAAAGTTCATTTTATGTCATTGAAATTTGGCTCATTAGTATCAGTCTAGTCTCACGAAGTAATGGCCTTCAAATTTAACTTAACAAAATTTCTCAAACTATCTTAAAAAATGATAAAGCTCTCTTTGTTCCCAATTCCCTTGTAAAAACTTAAATAGCCTAAGCCTAAAAGATTTTTATAGTCACTGAGCTGAGATTCTACAAGCAGAGACTCAGTTCAGACCATTGTTATAGTTTACAAAATCCGCAAATAGAAATTGGTTATGTAAACACTGACATAATCCAAAACTACAGCAGCAATAATAGCATCAGAGTGCAGAAAATGCTTGAACTCTAGAAAAACACATTTAGTGTACAAAATTCTACAGATGAGTTTGGAGGTTCAGTATGGTAGTTCATTCAGCTTGAAAGAAATAAGAATTGTGTTCAAAATCAGATTGGACAGTTTCTCAACTCTTCCTGAACAGTTGTAAGTTTCCGAATAAGATAGTGTTTGTCTCGACTTTCCTATAAGTAAATAAATAAATAGATAAATGAAAAAATGAATGAACAAAAAAATAAAAAAACATATGAATGAATGCATATGAAGATACAATAACCTTCTTTGGGAGGCTACAACATTTGTCTACCTGGTCCTGTCCTACCTTTCCAATCTTCTTATACTCTACTTGCCTTCATATATTCTGAGTTCCAGGGGCTGTCGTTTCTGTTTTTATATTTCCAGCACCTACCAAGGTCACCAACACAGCCCCCCCTCACTTAAATCCAATTCATTACAAGTCATGGCATCATGCCAATGCCATGGTCCTCTTTGAGAATGAAGGTCAAAGGACAACAACATCCAGCACCTAGCACTGTGCCTGGAACATAATAAGTGCTTACTAAATACTTGTTCATTAATTGAATAACTGATCCAAACACCATGTATGCTACTGGTGCTTAATAAATGTTAGTAATAATGAAGTCAGCAGCCACTTGTTCACTTAATATAAGGGAACACTGTCAACGTCTTAGCCAGATTTTCCTTTAGAAAAGACTGGCAGATCAGACTTGCTGTCTTATCTTTTTGGAGAGATTTTTGCTCTGTTTGTCAGTCTTTATCCCTATGACTATTGCTAAGTATATCAACCCAAGTGTCACATATCTTAGTATGAACATAGAGAAGACACAATTATTATAACCCCAAAAACCTATACAAAGAACAAGCTAACCAACTCCCCATTATACTGGGTCACTAGGCAGAGTTTCTACAAAGTCATTCCACTTTTCCCTTGAAAAATGTTAAGTTTCCTATAGACCATAGAGCAGAAGATGGGCCCACTGTTCCCTGGGATCATTCCATTTTGGATTCCACCTTACCATAGCCAACTGCTGTCTAAGTTGAACCACAACCCGTTTGTGTGCTCCAGCCAGAGCAATGAAATAGAACATGATGAGGCTGCAAAAATAAGAAATGGAGCAAGAACAAGGGTATACTACATGAGTTTAAGGATTTTAAAACATCATTCACAGCAAAGGCTATAAACAGAGGAAAATTTATATCTCTAAATGCTTACATCAATGAGACAGAGAAAGAGCAGACCAATGAACTGGGTATGCAATTTAAAAGACTAAAAAAGAACAAATTAAAAATCCCCAATTAAAAACCAAATTGAAAATCCTAAAAATTAAAGGTGACGGGGCAGCTAGGTGGTGCAGCGAATAAAGCACTGGCCCTGGATTCAGAAGGACCTGAGTTCAAATCCAGCCTCAGACACTTAACACTTACTAGCTGTGTGTGACCCAAAGTCATTTAACCCTCATTGCCCCACCAAAAAAAAAAATTAAAGGTGACAATAATAAAACTTTAATGTAAGAAAACCATTGAATTGATAAATAAACCGGGAGTTAATTTTTATGAAAAAAAATAAACTACTGGTTTCAAAAAATAGAGAAGAAAACCAAATTACTAGTATCAAAAATGAAAAGGGTGAATATACCATTAATGAAGATGAAATCAAAGCAATTATTTTGTCCAATTACGTGCCAATAAACTTAACAATTTAAGTGAAATGGAAGAATATTTACAAAAATATAAACTGCCTAGATTAACAGAAGAAGAAATAGAATATCTAAATAAACCTATTTTAGAAAAATAAATGAAACAGGCCATAAATGAACTTCCTAAGAAAAAAAGCATCAGGGTCAGAAGGATTTACAAGTAAATTCTTCTACACATTTAAAGATCGACTAATTCCAATAGCTTTTGGGACAAGAATTCATTATTTGGTAAAAATTGTTGGGAAAGCTGGAAAGCAGTCTGGCAAAAACTGGACCTAGACCAATATCTTACACCATTTACCAAGATAAGTCCAAATGGATACGTGACCTAGATATAAAGGGACATATTATAAGAAAATGAAGAACATGGAACATATTAGACATGTCTAGGAAAAGAATTTATGAATAAAGAGATATAGAGCATGTAAAATGGATCATTTTGATTGCATTAAATTAAAATGTTTTCAAAGAAATAAAACCTATGTCACCAAGATTGGAAGGAAAGCAGAAAATTGGAAGAAAATTTTATAGTTTCTTTGATAAAGGTATCATACCTCAAATATGTAAGTTTATGAGTCATCCCCCAGTTGATAAATGGTCAAAGGATATTGTGAGATTTAAACTTGGATATTAGATCATAAATCTCCCCTACTTAACCTTTCCCTTAATTTATCTCCCAAACTAGTAAATGGAAGCAGCTTTTGGTTTTCTAGATAGACCTTTTTATTTATAGTTATGATAGTCACAAGGTGATGTTGATTAGAAGGATAGGAAAGTAGAAACACAATACAAATCGTCTTAAGTCTAAGCTTAGTCTATATTCCTTATAAAAACTCACCAAACCGAAAAAGGCCACCTTTGGAGAGAGAGTCTGTGCCGCGCCGTCAGGAGTCCCGCCAAGCAGGCAAAAGGCCTCCTCTCGTTCTCTCCACCCCGGAAGTCAAAAAACCCGGCAGGCAGTCTGACATGCGCAGCAGGCGAACTGTTCATCTCCTCCCCAAAAGGGTGGTCCTTGAAAAACTGGCGTCTTTCAGTTATCCTAACCGACTGTTAAAAACTTTCATATTTTACCACAATATGAAGAGGAAGTTTTTAGATAAAGAAGTCAAAGGTATATGTAGTCATGTGGGAAAATGCTTTAAGTCATTACTGATTAGGGAAATGCAAATTAAAGTAACTTTGAGATATCTCACACCTATCAGATTGGCTAAAATGATAGAAGGGGAAAATGACAAATGTTGAAGGTGATATGGAAAAAATTGAGACACTAATATACTTGGTAGAACTGTAAAGTAATCCAGCCATTTTGGAGAGTAATTTGGAATTATGCCTAAAGAGTTATAAAACTGTGTATACCTTTTGACCCAGCAATACCTTTATTACATTATTTCCCAAGGTAATGAGAGAAAAAGGGAAAGAACTGATAGGTTCTAAAATATTTGTAGCAACTCTCTTTGTAGTGGCAAAGAATTGAAAATTGAGGGGATGCCCATCAACTGGGGAATGGCTGAACAAATTGTATATGAATGTGATGGAATACTACTGTGATGTAAGAAACGATGAGCAGGTTGATTTTAGGAAAACATGCAAAAACTCACATGTGTGACGATTAAAAATATGAGATATAGTTTCTGGGTAATTTAATCATTTTTATTAATAAGGCCGGCAGGTTATTAATAAAAGGATGGTCACTGGCTGTCTCTCTCCTTCCAAAGACCAAGAATAGTGGCAGACTCACGGTTTGTATATCCTTCTAACAGTAGGTGGTCCATCAAATAGCAATCAAATCTAATTGGTTGACATGACTTGAGGTGGGCTATAATACAGTGAAGAATGGGAGGGTCACTTGGATTTGGAAAGTATGTCTATATAAATTAATCAATTTAAAGAATGTAGACCCCACCCAAGCTGAGCAGAGCACAATAGCTTCCACCTAGAAGTGGTCTGGGGCAATAAAGTCCAAATCCTATCAGTAAATTCCTTTCGGAAAAAAAACCTGAAGGACTTAGAAAGAAAGAGGGGGAGTACTGAACCTCCCCAAGATATTTATTATTAATATTCATTTATCACACATGAAATAGTGAAGAGTGAAATGAGAAAAACCAAGAGAACTTTGTATACAGTAACAGCAATATTGTTCAAAGACTTCAGGATGTGACTATGCAGTGAATTCTTCACTTATCTGCCACCTTAATGGAGAACAAGTCACATATGATATAAAAATAGAAGATTTTCCCCACTGGTCTTGATCTTTACTTCGTGGGTATAGGAAACTCACAATGAAGAAGCTCCCCCTAGCAGTGTAGATTGGCACCTTTTCTGAAAGCTATAGTCTTTTTTTTTTTTTTTTTGGCGGGGCAGTGGGGGTTAAGTGACTTGCCCAGAGTCACAGAGCTAGTAAGTGTCAAATGTCTGACCCCGGATCCAAACTCAGGTCCTGCTGAATCCAGGGCCAGGGCTTTATCCACTGCACCACCTAGCTGCCCCCTTGAAAGGTATAGTCTTTAGCCAATTGCTTCAGGGGACTGAAAGATCATATAATTTGCTCAGGAAAACACAGCCAGCATGTGTTCAGAGGTGGTACTTGAACCCAGGTCTTATCTCCTAAAACTAGCTCTCTGTCCGCTATGCCATGCTGCTCCTCTAAAAAGGAACAGATAATCTAAACATAATAATGCATGCACTTGGGGGGCAGCTAGGTGGCGCAGTGGATAAAGCACTGACCCTGGATTCAGGAGGACCTGAGTTCAAATCCAGCCTCAGTCACTTGACACTTACTAGCTGTGTGACCCTGAACAAGTCACTTAACCCTCATTTTCCTGCAAAACAACAACAATAACAACAACAAACAATAATGTATGCACCTGGTTTAGAATATGTTAATTTACACATGTTAAGTCACTTTCTTTAAGTAGTATTCAGTCATATTAAGCCTAAGTTCTACTACCTGGCCAAGAGATATATTCTATGTTATATATTCCATATGTTAGCTGTAACGATTGGAATAACGCCACCTGCTGGATACTTACTGTAGAAGAGTTCTGCCCATGAAGGGAAGGTCTTTGAGGGCAAGACCAGGAGTCAGGAAGTGACGCGGGCTAGTGGGAGGAGGAAGGAAGAGACTGGCGCTCAGTCTCGCGCTCTTTCCTTTGGACTCTGGTGGAGAGCGGAGCTAGAAATGTGCTCTCCCTTTAATAGATAGGAATCTAGGCCTTTCTCTCTCTCTTTACCAAATTCTTATTCTCCTTAATAAATGCTTAAAAGTCTAACTCTTGCTAAAGCTTGTAATTGATTGGCGACCACTCATTAGATATTTTAGACAGTTTAGCTAGAATTTTAACCCTTAACATAGCTATTCTATCATATATTCTCTGTTATATATTCTATATTAAGTATTGTTCTTAGTCCTACACAATCCATCCAATCCAATTTCCCACTACTTCACAATGTACATGTTCCAATCTAATCAGGCTCATTTTTTCTTTGTCCCATTAACATGTCAGTCTAGGGGCAGAGCCAAAATAGCAGAGGAAAGGCAGTGAGCTCCCAAACTCATGATGCGATTGCTCCAAAAAACATCCAAATAACACCAAAGGAAAATGCCTGGAGCAGCAAAACTCACAGAAGAATGTGCTGAAATCATCTTCTAACCAAGAACAGCTTGGAAGGTCAGAAGGAGGGAGCTGCTGTGCTAATACAGGAGTTGAGCCCAACCCCACAGTCACCCTGACACAGATCCAGTCCCAGAAAGGCCTCACCAGAGAAGCAGACCCCCAGAACCTCTGAATCAGCTGAATCACCAGTGTTGTCTGGAACTAAGCTCACAGTCTGGTGAGTGGGCTGAGCCCTGGGCAGGGGGGAGACTACAGGGGTCTATGCTGGTGCTAAGGCAGAACTTGGATTTTACACCCCTGCTGAGAACCAGGAGGTAGGCTTGAGTAGCAGTGGCCCAGGTGGTGGAGGGGCACAGGCTCCTCAGAGCTAACAACCACAACACACAAAGCTGGTTAATTAGCAAGTTGGTCTGGGGTCATCTAAGGACCAGGGAACAGGCCAGGTGAGTGAAGAACCTGATTCTCCTTAAATCATACCACCTGGGACTTCTGAAGCTTGGGATACTGCAACCTGGAAACAGTGCCCCACTTTAAGGAGCTAAAAGTCAAGTAAAAGAAAGGCAAGATAAGCCAACAGAGAAAGGTGAGGACCATAGAAAGTTCCTTCAGTAACAAGGAAGACCAAGGGGCACCCTCAAAGGAAGATGTCAACATCAGGGCCCCTATATCTAAAGTTTCCAAGAAAAATATGAATTGGTCTCAGGCCATAGAGGTGCTCAAAAAGGACTTTGAAGATAAAGTTGGAGAGGTAGAGGAAAAAATGGAAAGAGAAATGAGGGTGATGCAGGAAAGACATGAGAAAAAAGTCAACAGCTTGAAAAATCAAATTGGCCAAATGCAAAAGGAGGTACAAAAGCTCTCTGATGAAAACAATTGCCTAAGAATTAGGATTGAACAAATGGAGGCCAGTGACTTTATGAGAAACCAAGACACAATAAAGCAAATCCAAATGAATAAAAAAATAGAGGGCAATGTGAAATATCTTCTGGGAAAAACTGCTGACCTGGAAAATAGGTCCAGGAGAGATAATTTTCAAATTATTGGTCTACCTGAAAACCATGATCAAGGAAAGAGCTTAGACACCATCTTCCAAGATATTCTCAGGGAAAATTGCCCTGAAATTCTAGAATAAGAAGCTAAAATAGAAATTGAAAGAATCCACAGATCACCTCCAGAACGAGATCCCAAAAGGAAAACTCCTAGGAATATTATAGCCAAATTCCAGAGCTCTCAGGTCAAGGAGAAAATATTGCAAGCTGCCAAAAAGAAAGAATTCAAGTATTATGGAGCCCCAGTCAGGATAGCACAAGGTCTAGCTGCTTCTACATTAAAGTACCGGAGGGCATGGAATATGATATTCCAAAGGGCAAAGGAAATGGGATTACAACCAAGAATCACCTACCCAGCAAAACTCAGCATAATCTTTCAGTGGAAAAAATGGGACTTTAATGAAAAAGACTTTCAGATATTTGTGATGAAAAGACCTGGACATTACTGCAATAACCTCTTTCTTCCTCTATGTTCCTATTCTAGGAAGGTAACTAGTATACTGGATAGAGTGCTAACTTGTCAGAAAAAAACTGAGTCTGAATGCTTTCTCAGACACTAGTTAGTGGCCCTGGACAAGTCACTTAAGCTCTCTCAGCCTCAGTTTCTTCATCTGTAAACTAGGGATAATAAAATATCTATCTCACATGGTTATTGCGAGCATCAAAGGAGATAACGTATATAAAGTGTTGTGCAAACCTTTTTTTTTTTGGTGGGGCAATTAGGGTTAAGTGACTTGCCCAGAGTTACACAGCTAGTAAGTGTCAAGTGTCTGAGCCTGGATTTGAACTCAGGACCTCCTGAATCCAGGGCCAGTGCTCTATCCACTGCGCCACCTAGCTGTGCCATGTGTAAACCTTTAAAGCATTATATAATGCTAGCCCATCATTATTGTTATTATTAATAAACACAATTCCAAGCTAGAAGGGTAGATAATATGAAAAAAAAATGATCGTTTCTGTACAAGAATCCAAATCATAAAATTTTAGATCTAATCCAACCTCTCTATTTCACAGGTGAGGAAATTGGGACCCAATGAGGTAAAAAGTGACTCCTTATAATAGTTGGTCTTACATTTCTATCATGTTTTATAGTTTACAAAGCACTTTACAAACGCTGGTTCACAATATCCATGTGAAGCATTATCCCAATTTTACAGATTAGGAAACTCGGGCTGAGAGAGAAGTGAAGCACCTTGCCCAAAGTCCCACAGCAAATAACAGTCAGGATGAGATTGGTCCAGTTCCCAAATCCAGGACTGGTCCCACTAAACTGTGGTCTCTTCACTTCCATTCCAGCACCCTTTATGCCCTATCATGTGGCTGCCTTGCTTAACTTAACATCCACTTTACTGATGTAAATAGTAAATTTACGTGGGCTTTACTCACCAGATAACAATAAAGAAAGGCACAGCAAATGCTTCTGAAGTGATGCTTCGGGTGAGTGCTTGCAAAGGACTTGGAAAAGTGCTTACAGTCTTAGGAACAACTTCCCAGGAGGTATTGTAATTTGTGAATGGTCCACAGGCCTTGGAAGATGGAATGCTGTTGAAATAGACCAGTCGTTCGTGTCAACCAGCTGATAGATCAGCATTCCAGTCAACAGTTTCATAGAAAGACTTGCACAAGTTGATGCAAAGTGAGATAAACACATCCGAGAAAACGAAAATGACTACAAGCATGTAAATGGAAAGAAAAGCCGCCACTAGTGGCTCCCTATCACCTCCAGGATCAAATATAAAACACTTTGGATTTTATTGATCCTTTTGGATCAAATATGAAAATGTTTGTAATTCTAAAACCTTGCCCCGCCTACCTTACCGGTCTTTCTACATCTTATTCTCCTCCAATGATGTACTCTGTGTTCTAATGGTATGGCTGCACCTGGAGGTTCCTCCTATACAACATTGCATCTCCCCACTCTAAGAATTTTCACTGGCTGTCCCCCATGCCTCATCCCCACCTCCTGACTTACTTCAAGTTCCAGCTAAAATCCTACCTTCTACAAGAAGCCTCTTCCAATCCCTCTTAATTCTAGTGCCTTCTCTCTGTTACTTATTTCCTATTTACCCTGAATATAGCTTGTTTATACACAGTTCTTTGCATGTTGTCTTCCCCTTTATGCTGTGAGCTCCTTGGGAGCAGGTACTGGGGGGTTTTCCCTTTTTTTTGTATCCCCAGCATTTATCACAGTAACGACCTTCAAAGTTCATCTCAAAGGTTACCTCCTATATATCTTTCCTAAGTCCTCCACTCTTAGGTACATTGTAAAATGTAGTGAGGGTGGATTTGATGACCTCACAATGTACAATGTACATAGTAGGTGCTTAATAAATTAATAAAATAATTATATAACCAATTAATCAATGAATAAATGCTAGTTGACTAGACTAGGGCTTCTTCAACTTTTTCTACTTACAGCCCCTTTTCACCTGAGAAATTTATACATGACCCAGGGTATTTAGGTATATAGAATAGATATACATAACCTTTTCCTATTGCCAAATTTTTCACAACCCCCACACTCAGTTACATGACTTGTATGGGATCAAGAACTACAGTTTAAGAAGCTTTGGACTAGGGGGCGGCTAGATGGCCCAGTGGTTAAAGCACCGGCCCTGGATTCAGGAGTACCTGAGTTCAAATGTGACCTCAGACATTTGACACTTACTAGCTGTGTGACCCTGGGCAAGTCACTTAACCCCCATTGCCTGCAAAAAAAAAAAACAAAACAAACAAACAAAAAAAGAAGCTTTGGACTAGACACAAAATAAATTGAAAATAAATTTTGCAAAGTTACAAAACACAAGTTCAGCCCCAAAGAAGACATATGAAAGAACACACATGCCCTCTACTACTTGTCAGAGGTGGGGGAGCTATAGGTGTAGAACACTGCAAATATTGTCAGATTTTTTTCAATGTATTGATAGGCTTTGTAGATTTTTTTTTCTTTTTTTAAGTTCTTTGGTATATGGAGTGTTTCTTTGGAGGAATAAAGATACAAGGGGAAATGTAGGCTATGCAAAAACCAAAAGATTTTGATAAAAATTTCTTTATAAAAATAAGAAGTCAATTTTACAAAAGGCTAAAAACTCCTTGGATTTTTATCTCTTTTTCTAATAAGTTTCTACAAAGGCAGAATAATACTTTAGCTCAGGCAGAGAAGTATCTCACATACCATTTTAAACTTCTTTTTCTTTTTTTGTGTGTTTTTTTTTGTTGTTTTGGGTTTTGTTTTGTTTTTTTTTGCGGGGCAATGGGGGTTAAGTAACTTGCCCAGGGTCACACAGCTAGTAAGTGTCAAGTGTCTGAGGCCAGATTTGAACTCAGGTACTCCTGAATCCAGGGCTGGTGCTTTATCCACTGCACCACCTAGCTGCCCCCTAAACTTCTTTTTCAAACATAAAAACAAAAAACAAAACCCAGTCCACAAACCAAAGTATTCAAGGGTTATGGAAAACAAATTAATTGATTACTGTGTCATGGTGATTCCCAGTGGAATGAAGGCCAATGTCAGTCCAATTAACAACACCAACAAGAAGAAAAAATTTGAATTTGATGCTCTGAAAGGCCTTGTGGAGGGTCTACAGGTGTGCATCAGGCTTATCTGTAGAAAGGAGAAAAGAAAGAGGGGGTGGGAGAGACCTCTAATTTAGCTTCTTCCTAATATCTCTGAAACGAAAACAAGGATGACTGGTTTAAGAACCAAACTTTTCCTTATTTCATTCTATCTTCCCTCCCCAACTGCTTTTTCCTTTTAGTAAAATTTTCCCAACTACTTCCCATCATTCCTCACTGCCCCATGTAGTTTTTTAACTTTCAAGGAAGTATCAGACCTTACTTAAAGACACCAAAGGAGAGTTCCCAACAATAACCCTTAGAACATGACTAAGGCCATGATCAAACCATCCCTCTGGTTGAAAAGTTCAAGACCCCGTTTACCTTACAAAGAGTGTCTCAGGAAAAGGTAGTATATGGTGTAATGTCTAGAATGCTTGGCTTAGAGTCAGAAGACCTGGGTACAAATTCTATCTCTGATCCTTACTTCTTTTATGATCCTAATCTAGTCAACACCTCAAGCAACTCTAGGATTTATTTACTAAGTCACAGGTTATGCTGTTCTTTTTTTTTTTTTTTTTTTTTGGTGAGGCTATTGGGATTAAGTGACTTGCCCAGGGTCACACAGCTAGTAAGTGTCAAGTGTCTGAGGCCAGATTTGAACTCAGGTACTCCTGACTCCAGGGCGGGTGCTCTATCCACTGCGCCACCTAGCTGCCCCTGGTTATGCTGTTCTAATGATTTGTAATTGGTGGAGGGAGTTCATGTATTGGAAGTGCCCTCATAGGAGGGAGTTCAATTCGATTAACATTTATTAAGCACCTACTATATTCTAGGCACTGTGCTAAGTACAGGGGATACAAAAAAAGGGAAAACATAGTTCCTGCCCTCAAGGAATTTACAGTTTAATGGAATAAAGGGTATAAGCATTTATTAAGCACCTACTATGTGCCAGACACCATATTAAATGCTTTAGTTTGTTTGTTCTTCACAACAACCCTGTGAGAAAAGGTGCTATTATTATCCCCATTTTACAGTTGAGGAAACTGAGGCAAAAAGAAGTTAAATGATTTGCCCAGTCACACAGTTATTAACCACAATGACCACATAATAGAGCATAGTCAAACATTTGGAGCTGGAGAGGACCTTAAAGGTCATTTAATCCATCCTCACTACATTTTACAATACTGTGGTTCAGAGTTCAAAAAGCTTTCCCAAGGTCACTTAGTGGTAAGTAGCTAGTTCTTCTAATTCCAAATCCAATCCTAATCAAGTACTTTCTCAGTAATCTTTTCCATAATCCCAAGAGAAAGATCAGGGTGGGGGCAGCTAGGTGGCATGGTGGATAAAGCACCGGCCCTGGATTCAGGAGCACCTGAGTTAAAATCCGGCCTCAGACATTTGACACTTACTAGCTGTGTGACCCTGGGCAAGTTACTTAACCCTTATTGTCAAGAAAGAAAGAAAGAGAGAAAGGGAGGGAGGGAGGGAGGAAGGAAGGAAGGAAGGAAGGAAGGAAGGAAGGAAGGAAGGAAGGAAGGAAGGAAGGAAGGAAGGAAGGAAGGAAAGAGAGAGAGAGAGAGAGAGAAAGAAAGAAAGAAAGAAAGAAAGAAAGAAAGAAAGAAAGAAAGAAAGAAAGAAAGAAAGAAGGAAAGAAGGAAAAAAGGAAAGATGGAAAGATCAGGGTAACAGTTACTCAGTTATATCTACTAAGACTCCAAAGCAAAGAAAAGGTATTATTCCTAATGTCTGTGAGCAGAAAATTGACGTCAGACCCCAGGTGGTACTATCTTCAACCTACTGATCCTTCAACTGAGGCAGAGATCATCTCGTCCCAATGGCGCTCATTAGCCCAGGTGATTAAAGTAGCAACGTGGCATAAATTGTGCTGTTCGTTTTCCGGAGCTACTGAGAGACAGGGAAGAGAGGACTTAGATGCATGTAACCCAAGGATATGTACCCTTCCTGATTTGGAGAATGATTAAAAAAAAAAAAACCTCAAAGGCCTGCCTTTATCACTGTAAGGAACTTCCGGTATGGAAACTCCCTCATTCATGCAGACCAGAAATTCTTATGAAACCTAGAGTTGCCTGGTGACATCAAAATGTTAAACTTGCTCATGTCCAGAAAACTAATATTGATCAGAAGCAAAATATGAGTGTTCCTAAATCCAAGTCTGGCCAGATTGCCTCTCATCTATAATACCATGACAAGCTGCCCCCCTTAAATTTCATCTCAAAGGTTACCTCCTATATCAGATCTTTCTAAAGTCCTCCATTAATAGGTACCCTCTGTTAACAAATTACACTATTTATATACATACATGCTTTGTATATATAAACATGTGTATATATGCATTGTACTATATAAATATATATGCCATATACATATACACAAAATATACATGTGTGCAGCACATACATACATACACACCTGTGCACATGCATATGTATTAAAGTTCACGGTTTCCTGGGGGAAACAAGACAGATCCAAGTAACTATGTTATACCTATACATATGTATATGTATCTATAGATACATGTTTATATAATTTCTTAGATGTGTATCCGTTGCTTCCCCCAATTAAATGTGAACTATTTGAGAGCAGGAACTCTTTGTTTCTGTCTGTGGACCGTGAATACCTAGTTCGGGGCTTGGCACCCTGTAGGCCCCTTTGTCTATCACCTTTAGGCCCCTCTCATTTCTGCCATTACCTCTTTCACATAAAAGATGATAATGAACTTGACAGTTGCAATTGCAGGGAGGAGCGGGGAGAAAAAGGATCCAATCCAGCAGATTGTCTGTGCATAAACTATCCCCAGGACGTTATCAGGAATGGCAAATTCCTGTTGCCCCCAGTACCGAATCAATCTCCAGGAAGAACAGGAGGTCACCAATAACCTGAAAGCAAATGTGATTCATTAAGAGATGACATAGAGTGTCACACACTATGTGAAGAGCTAGGGATATAGATACAAGGAAAGAAGGAAATATTTATTAAGCACCTACTATGTGCCAAGCTCTGTACTAAACGCTTTACAAATATTATCTCATTTAGTCCTCACAACAACCCTGGGAGGTAGGTGCTATTATTATCCCCATTTTACAGATGAGGGAACTAAGACAGAAAGAAGTTAAGTGACTTGCCCAAGGTCACAAAGCTATTATATGTCTCAAGTGGGATTTGAACTTGGGTTTTCCTGACTGGTTTTACTCTTTCAAAGATACTGAGAGAAAAATTGGGAAAGAACAAAATGCTCTTGAAAAAAGAAGATATGTGCTAAATACACATCACACCATAAATACAGATCACATTCTATATACGAGCTACTTAGAAGTTCTGTGTCGGGGCAGCTAGGTGGCGCAGTGGATAAAGCACTGGCCCTGGATTCAGGAGTACCTGAGTTCAAATCTGGCCTCAAACACTTGACACTTACTACTGTGTGACCCTGGGCAAGTCACTTAACCCCCACTGCCCCGCAAAAAAAAAAGGAGTTCTGTGTCAGGATACCTAACAGATGTTTCTGAAAAGTCATCTGTTAATTTTAAATCACTAGATCACAGTTTAAATGCATGAGAACATGTTACTTATTCAGAAACCTGTCATGAATACTTTTTGTAAAATAAAAATGCTTTTATAAAAGCATTTCATAAATATTTAATATTATTAAAATTATTAATATTAAAATAATCTTTTATAAAAGATTTGTAAAATCATCCCAATTTCTCTGTTTGGGGCTAGGGATGGAAGAAGAAGTAGGTAGGCACCTAGGTGCCACTGTGGATAGAGCACCAACTCTGGAGTTAGGAGGATCTGAGTCCAAATCAGACACTTTCTAGCTGTGTGACCCTGGTTAAGTCACTTAAAACCCTGTTTGCCTCAGTTTCCTCATCTGTAAAATGAGCTAGAGAAAGAAATAGCAAACCACTCCAGTATCTTTGCCAAGAAAACCCCAAACAGGATCACGAAGATTCAGACACCACTGAAAAACAACTCAACAACAACAACAATAGTACGGCATAAAAGTTTCCAGGTACAGTCTTATAAATGGGATGGCAGAGTCTCAGGACTTATGAATGTAAGTCTTTTTCAGCAAAGAGGCAAAACCTTGTTTACAAGAAAAAAGACAGTAATGGATTTTCTTACTCCTGATAATTTGTGTTTTATGGTCAAGATAAACTTGAGGGGACAGCTAGGTGATGAATAGAGGATCGGACCTGGAGTCAGGAGGACCTGAGTTCAAATCCAGCCTCAGACACTTGACACTTACTAGCTGTGTGACTCTGGGCAGGTCACTTAATCCTCATTTCCCCCCCCTCCAAAAAAAAAGATAAACTAGAAAAGAATAAACCTACAGCACTGGGAACCTTTATAAGTAATTTGGGGGCTTTGAAGCAGACACTGCAGCTATTGCCATTTAGGCTCAGATGCCCCTCCTTGAATTAATTGGAAGGGAAGGGAAGGAGACATATGGAGAAGAACAGAGGAAATACTGGCCAGCAGGACTTCTGCCCACCTTATATATGGCTCAGGGAGTTCCTCGGTCAGATATGAATAGTTCCAGCTCAAAGTCAGTGGAGAAGACCTTTCAAAGCCCTTTTTTTAGATCCTCAGAGAATCTCATTTGACCAGAGACTAGAAATCAAGTACCCTAGGGAAACATGCTTATTTCTTGTATACACGCACACATACATACCTACATGTACATACACACATACACTTTGAAAACTAAAAAATCCATCTTAGATGAAGCAAATCTGTGGAGTCCTGGTATATAATAATAATAACAACATTTATATGGCACTTAAAGGTTTACAAAGTATTTTACAACTATTTCATTTGACCCTCACAATAATCCTGGGAGTCAGGTACTATTATGATCCCCATTTTCCATATGAGGAAACTGAGGCAGATAGAGGTTAAGTGACTTGCCCAAGATCACACAGCTAGTATACACCTGAGGCCAGGATTGACCTCTGGCCTTCCCAACTTTAGTCCCAATACTCTATCCATTATGCCACTTAGTTGTCTCTATACACAGAGACATACACCATACATCATCCACAAATAAATGTCTTTGTCTACAACACACATTCATATCTATAACATTTTTGCACATATTTATATTTTGATAATTTGGGGGATCCATGATGTCATCCATTCAGTTTATCTCTCTATCAATTAAGATCATCCCTTCTTCTCCTGTATGATTCTGTCCAAAGGGATATATAGACCTATGAATTCATTGGTACAAAGAACTCCCAGAAGAAGAAACCCCATCTACTAATGCAGGCTGGCACCATCTCTGCCTAGAACACCAAGAGGTTAAATGACTCACCCAGGATCACACAACCGGTATGTGGCAAAGATAGGCCTTGAATCTAGGTCTTCCTGGCTTTGAGGCCAACTCTCTATCATCCATCACACCCTTTACACCATTACACTGCTACTTCTCATGCTCATCCATCACTTCCCAACTTAATGGGTCCCCTCACTGGAAATTTGTACTAGCTCCCTGGGCTTTGATAGGTAATATTTTGCCAGCTCTTATCAAATGACCTTCTTAACCTTTCTAGACCCTCTCCACGCCCCTCTAAGTAGTTGATCCCACCCCACCCCTCTCTATGTTCTCTTCTCCCATTGGAATAGAAGCTTCTTGAGGGCAGAGAATGTCCAGTCTGTTTTGATTTGTATCATCAGCACTTAGCACGATTCCTGCCCCACAGCAGGTTCTCTTTCTATCTGTCTGTATCTTTATATAAATCCTCTAGAGCAAGGGTTCTTAACCTGGGGTCCATAAACTTGCCTTCTAAAACATTTTAACAAATGCATTTCAATATAACTGGTTTGCTTTCTCATCCTGTATATTTATGCCTCATTCTGAGGCGTGGTACACAGGCTTCACCAAATAGCCATCCACAAAACAGAAAACGTTAAGGGCCCCAGCTCTGGAAGACACATGTTAGAGATTGTCCCCTGCTGCTTTTTTTTTTTTTTTGGTAGGGCAATGGGGGTTAAGTGACTTGCCTAAGGTCACACAGCTAGTAAGTGTCAAGTGTCTGAGGCTGGATTTGAACTCAGGTCCTCCTGAATCCAAGGCCAGTGCTTTATCCACTGAGCTACCTAGCTGCCCCCCCTGCTGCTTTTAATATTTATATGGGATAAAGCATGAGGGAAAAACCAATGGAGAGTAGAGAACATAACAATGCAACTCTCCAGCTAGCTGGCATTCCCTGGGCTCACTATCTAACCAGCCCCATCATCATTTCTGGTTATACCTATCTCTGGTAACATCCTGGATATCATCCTCACTTTGGAATGTATCTTTGTAGGAGCAACACACATGTTTTTTTTTGTTTTTTTGTTTGTTTTTGTTTTGTTTTTTAGTGAGGCAATTGGGGTTAAGTGACTTGCCCAGGGTCACACAGCTAGTAAGTGTTAAGTGTCTGAGGCCGGATTTTAACTCAGGTACTCCTGAATCCAGGGCCGGTGCTCTATCCACTGTGCCACCTAGCCGCCCCAACACACATGTTTTTATATATAAGATATAAATATATGTTTGTATTGTAAAGTATGCTTGCTATAGTCTATAAATAAGAAAATATATGCTATTATGTAGAAATATAACTCTATGTAACAATATATAAGTATATTTTATATAGTATATATAAATATACTATATAAAATGTACAATTACATAGAAATATAGCTATATATCAATATATTTTAAGTGTTTTATATGGTCTATATAAATATTATGTATAAGAAAAGATATGGGGCAGCTAGGTGGCGCAATGGATAGAGCACCGGCCCTAGAGTCAGGAGGACCTGAGTTCAAATCTGGCCTCAGACACTTAACACTAGCTGTGTGACCCTGGGCAAGTCACTTAACCCCAATTGCCTCACTAAAAAAAAAAAGAAAAGATATACTACTATATATGGAAATACAACTATATGTAATAATAATATACAAGTATATATCATATAGTCTATATAAATATGTATAAAATATACAATTACATAGAAATATAGCTTTTTATCAATATATTTTTTATGTTTTATATGTTCTATATAAATATTATGTATAAAAATATATATTATTACATGGAAATATAACTATCAATTTATAAGAAATGTTTTGCTAGTCTACATAATAAATATAATAAGAAAGTATATACTCGTCTATAGAAATGTAACCACATATAACAATATATAAGAAATATTTTTATAATCTATATAAATACAACATTTAAGAAAATATACACTATCACATAGAAATATAACTATATATGTATATCAACATATAAGAAATTTATTTTGATACAAGCTATATAAAGTTGATTATTGGAGTATAGTACTATAGCAGCTGATATCCTGCTAACATGATCATGATGGACTTTAATTCTATTTATTTACTTGTCTTATCTCCACCACTAGATTGTAAGCTCCTTGAGCTAGTTGTGTTTTATTTATCTTCATAATCTTCCCCAACATTTAGCATATATATGTGCATGTGTGTGCCTATCTATATATGTACAGATACACACACAAATATTGCAAATAGTAGATGCTTAATATATGTTTGTTGAAGACAGCTTTGAAAGAATTAAGAACTCTAAGCAATGCAAGAACTAATCATGATTCCAGAGCACCCCAATGATGAAGCATGCTCTCACTTCCTAACAGAGAGGTGATGGACTTCTCACGGTGCAGAGTGAGACACATCATTTATTCTACTTGACTATGTATACTTATTACAAAGGCTTTGTTTTATTATTTTTTTTTCATTTGGGGTAGGTGAGAGGGAGAGAAAATGTTTATTCATTGAAGAAAAATTAATTTAAGAAAAATGTTTGTTGAATAAATGAGTAGATGAATGAAAGCTATAGTGTTGAGTAAGAACATTACTCATACTTACTTTCTAGGAAATTCAATGAATACAGTCACGGCAAGATTGATGATTAAGTCAAATATCGTCAGCTTATACATTTCCTGTCCAAACTGATTCTCCCAGCACTGAAACCAAAATTAAGCAAAAGGAATCCATTCTCATTAGGTTGCAAAATCCAGACCTTGAGTTTCTAATCCCTGTCCCATCCACTTTCTAAAGGCACTCCCTAGGGTTGTGATAACCACATGCTATGCCTTCTTCTTTTTTTTCGCCCAATGTTTTTCTGATTTTCAATTTTATTAACCTCTCCTTTGATTTTCAGGTTTTCCAATTTGTGTTTAGTTGAGGATTTTTAATTTGTTCATTTTTTAGTTTTTTTTAGTTGCATGCCCAATTCACTGATCTGCTTTTTCTCTATTTTATCAATGTAAGTAGTTATGGATATAAATTTTTCCCTAAGTACTGCTTTAGTTGCATCCCATAAATTTTGTATGTTGTCTCACCATTGTCATTTTCTTTAATGAAATCATTGATTATCTCTATGATTTGTTTTTTGACCCACTTGTTTTTTAGGATCAGATTATTTAATTTCCAACTGATTTGAGGTGAGGGGCAATGAGGGTTAAGTGACTTGCTTAGGGTCACACAGTTAGTAAGTGTCAAGCGTCTGAGGCCGGATTTGAACTCAGGTCCTCCTAAATCCAGAGCCAGTGCTTAGCCACTGTGCCACCTATCTTCCCCCCACCCCCATTTGATTTTTAATCTCTCTTTCAATTGTCTATTCTTGAGCCTACTGTTTTGTAGGGTGCTGCTTTACTATCTATTGCTTCTAGATAGACACATACTTGCCTCTACCTACAAAACCAATTCTGGTCCTGGGCAGCCAGGATACAAAGAATCCATGGCTCACAAAGCTTTTGGGTCAGTGACCAGCTCCATCCTCTTCTGTTGTACCCAGTGCCTAGATACTGAACCCTTGGTCACCAAGTACCAAAGTACCTGGTACTTTGACTCCATCATCTCCTACCCAGGGTTCCTTACTCCATGCTCCCCAGTCTTTTCAGACTCTGGACTTGCTTCAGACATTTAGTAGTTACACAACCATGAACAAATCACTTAACCTTCTGTAGTTTCATCTTATTACTCTTTTATAAAATGAGGTTGATTTATCTGAGTGCTAAAAAAGGGGAAAGATGAAGGTATTATGGCTCACAGGGATATTATGAGAGCTGGGAAGTGCTATGGGAACCATCTTGGCAGAATAAGTTGAAAGGTCAGAGCCCTGGGGTAGATTCTGAGTTTCCAGTGAGGAGACTGATTAGGCTGGGAAGTATGGAGCAGAATGAAAAGAGGTGTGGTATAGTAGATAGCCAATTGTATTTCTAATCCATGAAGCTTTGCTGTACTGTTAAAGAGACATCATGGCATAGTGGATATAAAGCCAGACTCAAAGCCAAAAAGTCTTGGGTTCAAGTCCTTTCTATGACACATACTGGCTGTGTGCTCCTAGACAACTCACTTAACCTCTTAGTATTCTTCTAAGCTAATTCTCTAAGGCTATAAGTTACAAGGAAGGTGAGGAAAGTACTCTTATAAGCCTTAAAGTGATACATAAATGTGAGTTATTATTAGTAGCCTAGATCTACATTACTTTCTCTTCTGTGCCTAGACCCATGGCTCTCTACTTAACAACTTTGGAATTGATTGGTCTGGTTTTGGCCACTGATTTGCCTAACTTAGGGTACCTGCCTGCCATCCTCCTCTCTATATGAGCACCAAAGTCCTATCCAACTTTGTCCTGTGGACTCCCAAGTCCTAGTAGGCATGAGAAAAAAATTATTAATAATGAACTTTTGGAGGACACAGGGACCCCCCACCCTACTAGAAGGCTTAGCTCAGAAACTTTAGCTAATCTCTTTTGGGACCATCCCAGGAGCCCATGAGTGGAGCGATAGAAATGGAAATCAGACTAACTCAATAAAGTAGAGATAGAAACCAGACCTAGACTTCATCTTGCCTTGTCCTTCAAAGATGGTCTTTTTGCACACTTCCCCATTAAGTCATTACATCATTAGATCATAGTACAGCTCATTTTAATATGGACCACCCTCAAGTCATGTCAACCAATGGAATTGAATGATTATAGCCAATTATCTTTGATCAGTGTGTAAGAGTCACCTCTATCAGAAGTGGAAAAAAGACTAAGATCACAAGGTGAATGCCATTCTGGGTGGACGCTAGCTGAGGAAGGTTGTCCTCTCTCTCTCTTTAGGTAATGTAAAGTTTCTGAACTCTGCTTGGAGCCATGTGCTCGCTTGCTTGCTTGCTCGCTCGCTCTCTCTCTCTCTCTCTCTCTCTCTCTCTTAGACAATATGGTGCTGGGGGATTTTCAGCTTAGGTTAAATATGGTCAATGCTCTCCTAACATTTAATATGATTTAATAAATGCTTACTACGTAAATGGATGCAATAGCCATTCATTTATAAGTAGCAATATCTTAGAAACCCCAGCTTAGTTCCCCAATAATTTAGGCAGAAAAGGGCTAGTCCCCAATATTTCAAACAACACTAGGACAACCTTAGCAAACCACGTAATGAAGGCTCCGTAGTTTTAGACCAACAGTTCTAAAAGAGTTGTCCCAAACCCCAACCCCCTTCACTGCCAATTTCATTTGTTCGTGAGACTAAGTTCCTAAGCACTGGAATCTAGAATGTGGTTAGGGCACAATAAAGGACTGGTAAGAAATGTCTCCCTGAGTCAGTTACATTTCCATGGGAAAGAACCCACTGAGTTATAAACTAAGGCTGAGAAATACTATCAATCACCAAGAGACTCATTACAATATTCCAGTCTTTCATATCTCAGAAACAATGAGGAATTCTAGGATGGAGGCTATGACTCAATCTGCTCCAAGATAGATGCATGAAGAGCAACTGTCAGCTGAAAATCTGTACAAAGAAACCTTGAAATCAGTGGCAATTTTAATGCTTTTTTTTTCTTTCTTTTTTTTTGGGGGGGGGGTTAAGGCAATTGGGGTTAAGTGACTTGCCCAGGGTCACACAGCTAGTGAGTGTCAAGTCAACTGTCTGAGGCCAGGTTTGAACTCAGGTCCTCCTGAATCCAGGGTCAGTACTCTAACCACTGCGCCACCTAGCTGCCCCAGTTTTAATGCTTTTAAATAGTGGAAACTTCAACACAGATCTCTCTTGACCTAGGGGAACTTGGGAAATGAATGGGAGCTACTTCTCCTGTGTCCCCACTGCTTCAGTGGGGCTGAAGGTGAGGCTTGAACTCCAGCTTTTAGGTGGTGGGGGTGAGAAGAAGAGGAGACAATAGGATTTCTGTGGTTATGGTTCCTATAAACCTCAAAGTAAAGCTATCCTTCTTGAGGTGATCATACTTAAAGCCATCTCTACTCCACTTGGCCCCTGATCCATAAAACCATCACTGGAATCCACAGCTTAGCCAGTGTTGTGATGAAATGAGGCCAGCCAGCTTAAGCTAGACTCAAAACAGATCTTATGTGGACCCTTTTGGTTTGGTGAACAACTGTTATGGCTCTAAAACATTTCAGTAGCCAACTGGACTTACTGGATAGACTTTGTGGTTATAGCCACAGACTCGGCAATCCTCATTGTCACAGAAGGTTATCTTGGACACCAGGGTAAACACAAGCACACAAATGGTGGCCAATCGCACGAAGACACACCTGTGTAGGATGAAAAAGGAGAGAATAGGGAGGAGGAGAGACAGGCAATCAGGTTGCTTTGCCCACACAATCTGCTGGCACTTATGGCTAAAGATATAAAGGACCAAAAAAGTAGGGAAAAACATGCTTTCCTCCAATAACTCTGTTGCTTTTCCCACAAAAATTAGGGGAAAAAATGGGAAAATATCATCCTTATCCATCCCCCAATAATTCCATTTTGAGCGGTCTTTATCTCTAAATATGCCAAACATCATGATCCATGGAAAAAAGTAATAGGTAGGTAGGTAGGTAGATAGATAGATAGATAGATAGATGATAGATAGATGGATGGATGGATGGATGGATGGATGGATGGATGGATGGATGGATGGAAGGATGGATAAAAAACACAACCAGCATCTAGCTCAGTGCCTCACAGAAAGCAGGTGCTTAATAAGTATTTGTTGAAATGAATTCTATGTTGATGCTTTGTCCTGTGCCTCTAAGAAGTCTTGCCCCGTGTATGCTGCTACTAGCAGCTGCTGCTGGTAGGCTATTTTCCAGGTCTCTGAAAGGGAAGGTGAGGGGACTAATCTCTTCCTTTTCCTCTCCCTCCTCCCTCCTCTAAGATGCTTAGAAACCCTACCTTATTGATTCATCCTATGAAGAATCTGGAAGCCAGGAGAGCAAACAGAAAAAAAGAAAAAGAAGGCAGGTGACTGCATAAATTGTAAACTCATTAAGGACAAGAACTGGGTCTTAATTATCTTTTTATTCTCTGCACACTCTTTCCTCTCCAGCTTCAATAAAATATCACATAGTACACAGCAGGCTGCACATAGGAGATGCTCAACCAATGGTCTTTAAATTAAATTGATGATAAAAGGAATTCCTGTAGCACCTTAAGGTTGGCAAAGTATTGACACGTTGACTTGGCCAAATTGAGTTATCACTTACCTCAGAAGAGTCAACCTGATCTCAAAGGCTGGTGAATAGTCTTCATAGTGAATGATCTTGGAGAAGACGAGGGGAGTGATAAAGTTAGCCAGCGTAATTACAATGGAGGGAAGATAAAGGATCAGAAGATTCTCTCCAAATACCATTTTGTTAATCTCCTAGCAAAGTAAAAGAATCGAGATGAATGACTGACTGAAAAACAGTTTGGCAGCAGAACCAAAGAAAGTCTGAGCTGGAAGAAACTTTAAATAGTATTTAGTTCAGTATCTTGGTGAAGAAACCAAGCTCCAGGGTGGCATCCCAAGTCACCCAGTCAGTTAGCTGCTCTTTATACCCTAACTTCTTCTTCCTTTTTTGGCAGGGCAGTGAGGATTAAGTGACTTGCCCAGGGTCACACAGCTAGTTAGTGTCAAGTGTCTGAGGCCACATTTGAATTCAGGTCATCCTGAATCCAAGGCCGGTGCTTTATCCACTGCGCCACCTAGCTGCTCCCCAACCCTAACTTCTTAAACTGTGGGTCTCGATCTCATGCGGGGTTCCATAACTGAATATGGGGGTCGTAAAAATTTTGGCAACATTGAAAATATTATGTAGACCTATTTTATATACCTATATACCCGGGGTCACGTAAAAATTTCTCAGACAAAAAGGGGTCACAAGTGGAAAAAGTTTAAGAAGCGCTGCTTTATACCACATTAAATTGCCTTCGATGAATCCCTAGTTGATAACAACACCCTCTAGAAATTCCCTGGACCAGATTTCCATCCCACTAGTATCATTTGACCACTAAGAATTCTGTGACCTCTTCTACTTTTCATTCATTTTTGTGAAGGCTGTTTGCCTAATGCACCTGTTGAAGGTTGTAACTAGTATTTTCACTTTAAGTGATATAATTTCATTCTCTACTTTATTCCTCCCCAGGCTGCATCCAGACATTTACAATGCCCTACCTCTTCATACTGAAGTCTGACTCCAGCCTTGGAATTCATATAGTGGAAGTACCTTTACCCTAAGATTAGGATGGCTCCTCCCAAAATCTCCATTTAAGGAGAAGTCTCCTGACCATTTTCTCTAGGCCAGGTACATAGGTACATAAAACAGGTATACATAACCTTTTGCTGTTGCCAAATTTTTCACCCCCTTCTACCCCCATGCAGTTACAAGACCCACAGTTTAAGAAGTTTTGCTCTAGGCTACATTCTGGACTTGAACTTTCTTCTCCCACCAGCACTGCCCTCCCCTTTATTTCCCCATCCCTTTTCAGCTTCCTTTTATGTATAATCTACACTCATTAGAATGTAAGGACCCTGAGGGCAGAGACTGAATTTTTTTTCTGGTTGTATTAGTATTCTCTGAGCCTAGCACAATGTCTGGCACATAGTAAAGACAATGAATGCTTGTTGACTGATTAATCATAGTGTCACAGACTTTAAATGACCAACATAGGGAATCATAAACATGGGGAGAAAATTCAGGTGTTCTGTGTCCCCCAACTCTGGACCTAAATAAATCCTATGTTCTGTTTTGTGAATTCTTTGAATCATGCCTTAAATTTGAAAAGAAAATTTACTTACCTTTTTCATGTTTTCTTGGGAGAAAACAGTTGCTGCATAGATTGCATAAAAGCATGCTGCCAGGACAGTTATAACTAGAGCATTCAAAAGCAGTCTGAGGCTGTAAATCCGTAAGGTTTCCTCCGGAGTCCTCTGTGCTACTTTTTGCCTTATTCTTTCTTCCTCCAAGTCTGTCTAAGGACCAAAAAGCAAAAGGAATCCATTCTCATTAGGATGCAAAATCCAGATCTTGAATTTTTTTTTTTTTTTTTTAGTGAGGCAATTGGGGTTAAGTGACTTGCCCAGGGTCACACAGCTAGTAAGTGTTAAGTGTCTGAGGCCAGATTTGAACCCAGGTACTCCTGACTCCAGGGCCGGTGCTTTATCCACTGCGCCACCTAGCCGCCCCCCCCCCCCATCCACTTTCTAAAGGCACTCCCTAGGCTTGTGATAACCACATGCTATGCCTTCTTTTCTTTTAATGTAGAAGCTGCTAGATCTTGTGTTATCCTGATTGTGACTCCACAATACTGGAATTGCTTCTTTCTGGCTGCTTGCAATATTTTCTCCTTGATCTGGGAGTTCTGGAATTTGGCTATAATATTCCTGGAGGGAGTCCAGTACTCTTAAGAATTAATTTTTTCTCTAACTGAACCAACAGGCATTCGAACTCTACTACAGTGAGCACAACTCCTTTGGGCATTCCATGTTGTTAGAATGCCAAATGTATGTTTGCCTAAAAGGCTATTTTACAAAGAATTCATACCAGGCAAGTACCCTCACAGAGGTCAAAAGAAGCAATACAAAGACACTCTCAAAATCCCTCTGAAGAACATATTGCACAGGACTGCCCTGCATGACATGCCCACATCAAAAAAAGGCAGTGTGCTCTACAAGCAAAGCAGAACTGTAGTAGCTCAAAAGAAAAGTGAGCTGCGCAAACATAAAGACA
Organism: Dromiciops gliroides; assembly: GCF_019393635.1. Taxonomy (NCBI): domain Eukaryota; kingdom Metazoa; phylum Chordata; class Mammalia; order Microbiotheria; family Microbiotheriidae; genus Dromiciops; species Dromiciops gliroides. The sequence goes on along the minus strand of NC_057861.1, from coordinate 546,861,368 downwards.
ACTCCACCCCAAATATTCATGGGGACTATTTGTGCCTGGCCTGTGGTAGGGTCTTCTGAGCTCATCTTGGTCTGATTGGCCACAGTTGGACACACTGTACCTTGACCCCACCATAGTGATGTCATTTTGGTCCTCTTCGAGCATGAAGGACAACAACCAACCAATCTTGCCCAGCATGTATTTCTAGTATGTTTCTTTGGGCAACAGGCTAGAAAGGAGACCCAGAATTCACATTTACAGAACAGAGTCTGTCTAGAACTGGGGGTTCTTAACTATGTGAATCTCTTTGATAGTCTGGTAAAGTCTACAGACCCTTTCTCAGAAAATTTTTGAAAAATCTTAATTGAGGGAAATGCTAAATTCCAATTAGAGATTAGTGAAAATAAAAACGAAAATTTTCTTTCCCATTCAACTCTACAGACCCCCTCTGAAATCTTAACCACAAGTTAAGACTTCCTGATCTGGAATGAAAAATATCACAATTCATTGCAGAAGGGCCTCTCTCCTTTGCATTCACAATCTGTCTCCTTTTTTTCCTCCTTCCAGGCTGGCTTCTTATGTCACACTTTGTGCTTCTTGTGTCACATTTTCCTTGTAGTATAAAGGAAACAGGGGCTCACAGCAGAAAGGGGAGTGTCTAAACATGTGAGTATACTCACACTGTGTAGGATTATCAGCCTCTCCAACACATACCTGTGGACATTTTTATCGTGGTGAAATCATATTAAAATATCAGCAAGGGCAATTTTGAAGAGAAAAAGAAAGAGGGGGAAAAGGAAAGGAGAGGGGAGAAAAGTAAGAAAGGGGGAAAGATTAGTGGGGGGAGGGGAAGGAAAGGAAGGGTCTGAGAGAGAGAAGGTAGAAATTGTTGCTTAGGCAGCCACATTAGTCATGCCTGCATTGCTTTAGTAGCAGATAGGGGCTATGAGCAGATTGTACTTGAGCCTCTTAGGTGTTAGCTGTTTTGTTGTGGTTTGAACTGGTGAGGGTGGTGTTCGGTGTGGCTACTGTCACCTCCTTTTCCTGTCTGTTCCCTCCCTGAGTCACTCCGTTATCTCCAGACAAACTGGTCCCTCTCAAAGCAAGTTCTCTGATATATTGTACCTCAGGGATAAACCCCAGAAAATGACACATGAAAGAGTGAAAAGAGTTCCTCCAGCCCTAGTCCCCTCCCCCTAAAATCTGAAGCTGATTTAACCCTTCAGGAATCCACAGCGATGGTCAAAATCGGCAGAACTCACTTTGAGCTCATACTGTATACTGCTGTGCTTGAGCTTCGCACTCGACTGGTCTGTGATACAGAAGTCCCAGCCAGCAAAGATTTTGTTACAGTAGCTCTGATACTGTTCTTCACTTTGCACCAAGTTTTGTTTGAATCCTTCCACAGACCTGATCAAAACAAACAAATAAAAGAGACGGATATGTATCCTAGCATAAAGAACCCGAGTGATGGTTGTCTTAGTGTGCCACCATGTCTGTACCCATCTCTAGGCACGCTTAACTCTACTCCCCGGCCCTCCCCTTGCTGGCCTCTACACTGCTGCGTTCATTCCCTCTGACCCTCCCTCACCCCTTTCCAATTTTGGAATCATAATTAAATTAATGGCCTTAGAATGTGGACTGTAGGGGGCAGCTAGGTGGTGCAGTGGAGAAAGCACTGGCTCTGGATTCAGGAGGACCTGAGTTCAAATTCGGCCTCAGACATTTGACACTTACTAGCTGTGTGACCCTGGGCAAGTCACTTAACCCTCATTGCCCTGAAAAAAATGAAAATTAAAAAAAAAATCAGAAAAAAAAAAAGAACATGGACTCTGGAGTTAGAGGATCTAGGTTCAAATCCTACCTCTGACATTTAGTACTTTTGTGACCTCCAGCAATTCACTTAACCCTTCCTGGGCATCAGTTTCATCATCTGTTAAGAAAGGAGGTTGGACTAGATGTCCTCTGAGTTCCCTTTCACCTCTGGATCTATGTTCCTACGAATTGCTCCCAGAAAGGGTTTATCAACATATTACCTTAAGGCTCCACTCACTCACTATTCTTTTTTTTTTTTTTTTTGCAGGCAATGGGGGTTAAGTGACTTGCCCAGGGTCACACAGCTAGTAAGTGTCAAGTGTCTGAGGCCGGATTTGAACTCAGGTACTCCTGAATTCAGGGCCGGTGCTTTAACCACTGCACCATCTAGCTGCCCCACTCACCATTCTTATAACTTTCAAAATCAAAATATCCCATCTTGGTCATCACTTCACTATATATGTTATCCTTTCTTATTAGAATGCAAGCTTTTTGAAGGCAAGGACTTCTTATATTTCTATCTCCAGAGTTAAGCACTGTGTCTGGCATACAGTGCTAAATACATGTTTTCCTTCCTTCCTTCCATTCTTTAATCCTTCCATTCAAAAGAAAAAGAACGTGTTGTTCAGTCATTTTAGTCCTGACTCTTCATGACCCTGTTTGGGGTTTTCTTATAAAAGATGATGGAGTGGTTTGCCATTTCCTTCCCCGGCTCATTTTACAAACGCTGAGCTGAGGCAAACAGAGTTTAAGTGACTTACTCAAGATCACACAGACAGTAAGTGTCTAAGGCTAGATCAGAACTCAGGTATTCCTGACTCCAGGCCCAGCACTCTATCCACTTTGCCACCTAACTGCCCCCAAAACAGAATTACTTACCATTATCTCTGCAAAAAATTGCAAATTTTTCACCCTCTTAAAAGCTAAATTTTCTTGTGTTTTCTGTAAACTATTCGACAACCCATTTGGTTCAATTTAACATTTATTCAGAATCAACTAGACACTGTGTTAGGCACTGAATGTGCCAAGTTGAAAAATGATAGTCCCTCAAGCCCAAGGAACTTTTATAATCTACTGGGGGCAGGGGGCAGTTAGGTGGCACAGTGAATAAATCAGCAGCCCTGGATTCAGGAGGACCTGAGTTCAGATTTGGCCTCAGACACTTGACACTTACTAGCTGTGTGACCCTGTGCATGTCACTTAACCCTCATTGCCCTGCATTTAAAATAAATAAATAAAAAGAAATATAATCTATTGGGAGTAGAGAAGAAAGTGGAACAAGGAAATGGACACAAATAAATATGAACAAGGTAAAACGTGAAAGGAAGGAAAAGAAGATATTAAAACAGAATATGCTAGGAAATAGGATAGATCACTTTCAACTCTGGTGATTTGTGGAAGAGGGAGCTTCTGAGTTGAGACTTGAAGAAAGAGGAGTATTTCAAAAGTGTGGAAATGAAGGGGGAGAGGGGGTACATTCCATGTTTGAAAGATCACAGGATTTCCAGATGGGAGTGTGAGAAATAATTATTAATAATCAATATTTTGGGAGACCCAGTGATCTCCCCTTCTTTCTTAGTCCTTTTCTCTACCCCTACTCTATGTTTAAGTCCTTGAAAGTCAGATTCATCTGGATCATACCAGACCCAAGCTAACAAAGGAGTCTTGAGTGTTGACAGATCGTTGGTTCTGTAGGCCAAAAATGCTACTGATGATATTAAACAACACCTAGGTTGGCAAATAGCTTGAATGGGGGGGGGGTCTTACATTCTTTCTGTGACATCATTTTCCTCAAGAGAAGGGCAACCTGAGTCATGTCTCCCCAGATTTCATTTTAGTATAATCCACCTCCAATCATATCAACCAATTAGATTTGTTTGTTTTTTCGGTGAGGCAATTGGGGTTAAGTGACTTGCCTAGGGTCACACAGCTAGTGTTAAGTGTCTGAGGCCAGATTTGAACTCAGGTCCTCCTGACTCCAGGGCCGGTGCTCTACCCACTGCGCCACCTAGCTGCCCCCTCAATTTTTGTTTGTTTTTTAACCAATTAGATTTGAATGATGTTAACCAGTTAGACTTGATTGTTATTTGATGGAACTCCTACAGTGGGAAGGGTATATGAACCAAGACCTGACCTTGAGGAAGGGGTCTTTGGTCTGAGAGAAATGCCATAGACTTGATTTTACTAATAACATAACCCATTGGCCTTATTTTTATTTATTTAGTTTTTTTAGTGAGGCAATTGGGGTTAAGTGACTTGCCCAGGGTCACACAGCTAGTAAGTGTTAAGTGTCTGAGGCCGGATTTGAACTCAGGTCCTCCTGATTCCAGGGCCAGTATTCTATCCACTGCGCCACCTAGCTGCCCCTTCCATTGGCCTTATTAATAAAATTATTAAATTACCCAGAAACCATGTCTCTCATATTTTTAACTGTCACAGAAGGGACTTCAAAGGCTTTTTTTAGTCCAAACTGTACCCAAATAAGAATTCTCTCTACAATGTATCAGACAACTAGTCACTCATTTTCTATAATTGTGGATGAATATGGAAGGGCACCATGGTATAGTGGAAAATGAGTTGACCTTAAAGTCAGAAGGATCTGAATTCAAGCTCTGCCAATGACCCATACTGGCCATATGACTTTGGGAAAATCACTTAACCTTTCAGTGACCTAGGCAACCCTCTAAAATTATAAATTGCAAAGATGTTGATCTGCATTGGAAGAGGGAGTTCTCTCATCTGCGAGATACATATATGAATCAAATCAAAGAATTGGACACCATCCCTCTGCGAATGGGAATGTCAGTGCTAGCCAAACACACTGAAAACTCCATTTCCACCAGTGAAAATTTTTTTCTCCTTCCATGTTCCAGGATCATCATAACTTTTAGGGTCACAATGGAAAAAAGAAAACTAATATATCAGGGTTCTTAACTTGGGGTTGTTGAATTTCATATTTTAAAAACTGCATTTCAATATAATTGACTTCATTTTATGCATTTAAAAACATTCTGCTGAGAATAGATCCATTGGCTTTACCACATTGCCAAAGGTGTCCATGACACAACAAAGGTTAAGAACCCTTTAAATATAGATAAAAAGAAAAGAGTTATACAATAACTGAGGATATTAATAAATATCAAATAATATTAGGATTATAACAGATCTTTGAGATTATCTAATTCAACCCTTTCAACTGTTGTTCACTCATCAACCCCACCCTTACAAATGAGGAAACTGAAGTCCAGGAAGGAAAAATATCATAAAGTGACACCCAATGTCATATAGTGGGTTAAAAACAGTTGGAGCTAGATCAGCAAGTGGTCCATTTCAAGAAACCCTGAATAAAATAGTATGGAAATTAATTTTGATTTGGGGACCCTACCTTTGGGCTGAGATTAGAAAGCCTTAGGCCCTCAAGGCTTTTCTGTGAGGGAGGGACTGGTGCCACTCTCCATCAGCTTCAGCTGAGCCAAAAAGCCCCTTGGGCTGTATGAGACACCAGGTCAGACAGCTGGGAGGAAAAAGCCCCCAGCTCCCTTCACCCTGAGAGAATCTACCCCAGACATCCCGGCTCTTCTAGGCCGGGCTCTGGCATAGCCCGTGCCGAGGTCAGGCATACAGCAGGGGTCAAGGGTCCTGGAGCCCTGGGTATGGTACGCATGAGACACCTGAGCGTCCCTGTCCCCCCAGCCGCAGCCCTGGCTGGTGGATTAGCTTCCTGGGTGTGGGGGTACAAAAAGCCCTGAGATTTGAGTGGGGAGAAGCAAGATATATATAGACCTGAGAGTAAGAAGGGGGATGGGGCTGACAAGATTAAGAGAAAAGAAAGGCTGGAGCACTAAGAGACGGGGAAAGGAGAAAAAGCTAAGAGAAAGAAAGGACAGAGGCCGAAGGACAAGATTTTTTTTTTTTTTTTAGTGAGGCAATTGGGATTAAGTGACTTGCCCAGGGTCACACAGCTAGTAAGTGTTAAATGTCTGAAGCCGGATTTGAACTCAGGTACTCCTGAATCCAGGGCCCATGCTCTATCCACTGCGCCACCTAGCCGCCAGCCCCCCCCCCCCCAAGGACAAGATTAAGGAGGACTCCAGAGACTAGAGACAGCAGGGGGCTCATGAGAGGAACTGAACAGAGAAGGACACTGGAGCACTAGGAGAACGGAAGGATAGGTCGATGGGAGAGAAACACAGGGGTTCAGCAGTGGCAGTAAAGAGAGGAAAGTTAGAAGCAGGGGGATTTACAAAATGAAAGGGGCTTGGAGTTAGAATAAAGGACCTGAGAAGTGAAAGTGGAACATACACTAAGGCAAGATGCAGCACTGGCCCTTATTGTATTAAAAAAGTTCCAGGCAGGGCAGCTAGGTGGCGTAGTGGATAAAGCATCAGCCTTGGATTCAGGAGTACCTGAGTTCAAATATGGCCTCCGACACTTGACACTTAATAGCTGTGTGACCCTGGGCAAGTCACTTTAACCCCCACTGCCCTACTAAAAAAAAAAAAAGTTCCAGGCACAAAAGGTGGGAAGAGACCACAGGAATGCAGTCAGGTTGTACATTTTATTTCCCTGTATTCATAATTTTAAATTGCATCTCATAAATAAACTCTGCTTTGATTATTTAGTTAAGAGGCTTCTTAATCTTTAGCTTATCAATTTTGAGAGTTAGACAGCAAGGGAAGACTGACAAGATTAGGAGAATAGAGAGGCCAGCAGACAAGATTAAGAAGGGGCTGACAAGATTAGAGGGGCAGCAAAGGCAGCAGAGGGCAGACTGATGGAGCAGACAGACAGACAGACAGACAGAACAGGAGGCAGCGGAGAGCACAGAAGCAGTCAGCACGGGGTACAGGTTGGAGAAAGCGAAGATTAAGAGAACAGAAGGACACAGTTCCAGAGACACATGCTAAGTTAATAGCAGTCAGATAGCCAGTCAGTCAAAAGTCCCCAGATTAGTCCTCCAGTCAGTTTAGTCCCCCCAAATTAAGCAAGTTAGCCAAAATATTTTCACAATAGGCATGGTGTAAGATTATCTCCCTAAAGATTTAGAAAACAGTTGATCAGCAAACACCTACTTATCCCCAGTGATGTAATAAGATCTTATTCTAGAAACCCACTGAGTAGGAGTACATGTATTTTGGCTTGTTCTTCCACTGGGGGTCATGGTGGTCGGGGTCATGATGGTGGAATAGAAATGAGCTTTCCCTGATCCAAGCCCATCATAGTCCCCTGCCCTGTCCTTGTGGCTGTATATATGACATAACTGGAGTTGAATCCAGTTAATGACCTGAGAACCGATTGAACCTAACTAGCTCACTAAGGACCCTATCCAACATGTCCTTGGCCTCATAAGCCTTCTTCTCTCTTTTTTTCTTTTTCTTTTTTTTGAGCAATGAGGGTTAAGTGACTTGCCCAGGGTCACACAGCTAGTAAGTGTTAAGTGTCTGAGGTCAGATTTGAACTCAGGTCCTCCTGAATCCAGGGCTGGTGCTTTACCCACTGCGCCACCTAGCTGCCCCCAGCTTTCTTCTCTAACCAGACAGGACATTCACTGATTGCATTAGTTCCCCAGTTGTTGACAGACTGCTTTACTGGACTACTGAGACCTTTGGCTTGGAAGAGGATTCCTTCTAACCTTTCCTTTTGCCTAAATGGTTACAAAGCACAACAAGGTCGGGGAGAGGGAGGCAGGGATTGAGCTGGGACATTTGACTGGGAAGGCAGCTCAGAAATAGGCAGAATATCCCTTGATGATTATCAAGGGCTCCTCACAGGGAGGATGGTACAAGCCTAAAAGCTTCACCATTCTCCCCAGTGATTCACAGCTCAACCAGACCATATATTCCAATACTTTTCTCCACAGATGCCCGGATTTCTTTGACAGGCCCACACACCCTGGGTAAATGGAACTTCTCGCTGTGGTCCTGGCTTCAAAGTGCAGCAGTCTTGAGCAATGAACAAACAATAATAAAGTAGACTTTACCTTTTCACTATCCAGAGGAGACTCAATGCCAGATAAGCCACTGTGCTCAGCAAATAGGCGAGGGGCAAATCATACGTGAATTCTTTGAATTTTATGCCATCTACAGTGTAATGGCCATAAAACAGGCTGGTCCATTCCAAGAAACCCTGAATAAAATAGGGCAAAGGACACAGTGTGAGATTATCTCCTAAAGGGTTAGAAGGCTAAGTAACGAGAGCTATTCTGATCTAAAAAAGCTCTTCTTATTAAGCCTTGCCAAAGGCTTCAGTCCTGGGAAGAGGACTCAGTTTCCTATTTCTGCATCCATCAGTCAGAGGTAGCATACTAGAAAGGGAATAGATGTAGGAGAAAGCAGACCTGAGCTCTAGCCTCATCCTGTTATTAGCTGGCTTTGTGACCGTGGGCACTCACTTCAAACCTCTGGACTTGTTTTTTTTCCTTAGTCAAAAGATGGAGTTAGACCAGATGATGTCTAAGATTCCTTATAACTTGAAGAGGTTTATTGCTTTGAGGTCAGTCAGTCAACAAGCATTTATTAAGCACCTACTATATGCTGGGCACTATGGTAAATCCTGGGGATATAAAGCAAGGCAAAAATCTGTTTACTTAATCTTAAGAGTATGATCACTATAACAACAACATCATTGATAATAATAGCAACATTTGTATAGCACTTTAAGGTTTTGCAAAGCACTTTACAAATATTATCTCTTTTAATCCTCACAACCACCCTGGGAATTGGTGCTGTTATAGTCTAAGAAAATCTCAATAAGGAACTACATGATTCTTGTTTATTCTTCTAATTCTACCTTCTTTTTCAACTCAGAGAAAGGAGATGCACAGCCAATGAGTATCTCATGTCTATCTTGTCTTTTCTCACCTGGGAAGGAGGATGACTCAAAGCTTGCAGCTCTACGTTTTGATATGTCTCTAAGCTATAAGCTTGAAGTTAGTCCAAGAGGAAAGAAACCTGGAGCATGAGAGAGCTGCTTTGGTTTGTTTGGAAGATAAGGAGACGGATTAATTGCTGAGAAAGAAGATTTGGTAGATTTTGGTAGATTTGATTTAGTCCATCCCAAGACTGAGAATATACTAATGAAATAAGATGAGAAAAAATGGCACTCCTGAAACAAATTTATAATATTAAGAACTATTCCCCAAAAGGTAAGTCATCAAAAGATGTGAAGAGGTAGTTCCTGAAAGAACCCTCAAACTATCGATAATCACTGAAAGAATATTAAATCTGATGGATAATCTGAAAAATACAAATTAAAACAGCTATGTTATCACACCTTAATCCATTGAACTGGCAAAGGTGGCAAAAGCTATCCCCCTTCCGGGGGCAGCTACATGGTGCAGTGGATAAAGCACCAGCCCTGCATTCAGGAAGACCTGTGTTCAAATTTGGCCTCAGATACTTGATGCTTACTAACTGTGTGACCCTGGGTAAGTCACTTAACTCTCATTCTCCAGCCAAAAAAAAAAAAAAGCTATCCCCCTTCCACCTCAAGCTCTTTCCTCCTCCAAACTTTCCTTTTAGTCACTGAGGTTCAAAATCTTGGAGTCATCCTTGACCTTCCCTTCTCTCTCTCGATTAATATGGAAATGTTTTGAATGATTACACATATATAACATATTTAATTGCTTGCCTTCTTAAGGGAGGGATGAAGAGAATTTTTAGCACAAAGTTTTAAAAGTGGATATTAAAATTTGTTTTTACATGTAATTGGGGAAAAATAAAATTCTAAATAAATGGGGGAAAAAAGGAAAAACTTTCTCTCTCTCAGGGTCCAATCAATCACTCTCTCTAATTCTCCAAACAGCTGCCCAATCTTGTCTCTTCTACTTTGCCAGCACAGGAAGATAGATTTCTTGTGTGCAGTTTTTCTGTTTGTTTGTTTTGTTTTTTTGGTGAGGCAATTGGGGTTAAGTGACTTGCCCAGGGTCACACAGCCAGTAAGTGTTAAGTGTCTGAGGCCAGATTTAATGTGCAGTTATTTTAAATGGAATTTCTCTTTCTATCTCTTGCTGCCACTCTTTGTTTGGTCATATATAGAAATGCTGATGATTTATGGGGGTTTATTTTATATCCTGCAACTTGGGGTAATAAATTTAGAGCTGAAAATGACCCTAAGAAAACATCCAGTGAGGAAGCTAAGTGGCATAGTGGATGCACCTGACTCTGGAGTCAAGAGGACCTGAGTTCAAATCTAGCCTCACACACTTACTAGCTGTGTAACCCTGGGCAAGTCACTTTAACTCTGATTGTCTCCACCAAAAGAAAAAAAAAAGAGAAAAGCATGTACTTTAATCCCTTCTTTTTATAGAAAAGCTGTTAAGTGACTTGCCCAGGGACACAAAGTAAGTGTCTAGAATGGGATTTTAATCCAAACCTTCCTGAACTTCAAGCACATTGACCCTTCTACTCTTCCATGCAGCATCTCTTGTCTCTATCTCCTGTCTACTCATATTGCCTCTGGTAGAGCAGAAAGAATAGAATTAGTGTCAGGGGTATAGGTTTGAATCCTACCTCTGCTGCACTACATGTGTGACCTTGGGTAAGTTACTTACTGTCTCTGGGCCTCAGTTTTCTCATCTGTTTGTTTGGTTGGTTTTGTTTTGGGGTTTTTTTTTGGTGAGGCAATTGGGGTTAAGTGACTTGCCCAGGGTCACACAGCTAATAATTGTTAAGTGTCTGAGGCTGGATTTGAACTCAGGTCCTCCTGAATCCAGGGCGGGTGCTCTATCCACTGCACCACCTAGCTGGTCCAGTTTTCTCATCTGTAAGCTAAACTAGATGACCACTATGAAACCTTCTACTACCCCACACCGCCTTAGGAGAGAAAAGAATTTTGAGACACCTTCAAGAAAGATATGATCATAATTACTTGCCCACAGTTTTTCTAAAGGGACTTATACAAAGGAAACAGCATAATTTTAATACCCTGTTCAAAAACAAGTAATCAGAATGATTTATGAGAAGTCACTTCCTCCTCAATTTCCCTTCCTTCATTTAACAAATTATCCATCTACCTTGTGTTAAGACAGAAAAGTGTGAATGTTATTGCTGAAAGATCTTGGGATAAGGAATGAGAACAGAATTCAACATTTTATACAAGGTAAACCATGAGAGGTTTGATTTTTACTGGCGCTGATTGGCTGTTATAAATGGTCCAGGTCCCATGACTCAAGAGTGCTTTGGTGCTACCTATGGCCAGTTCATTGACAAAATCCATTGGGAAAAGTCCCCTTCAGTAGGTTAGCCTTACAGAGAAAACGACACATGGGAGAGGTAGAATCTACATGTCCTCCAGGTGATACAATGATCAAGTGCCTTTGTACGCAAGTTGCCTACTGCCAATGTCTATGTAATCTTTAATTGAGTTTCAGATGTTTCAGGTATTCATGTGGTCCCTGGAAACAACTTCTCCTGGTCTCATTCTGGAGTTGGTCTCAGATGATGGCAGCTCTGAAGGTGGGCCTTCAGAGGTGCAAAGGTTCCTGGGGTTTCTGTTATAACCTTTTACAAAACAGATCTTGGGGCAGCTGGGTGGCGCAGTGGATGGAGCACCGGCCCTGGATTCAGGAGGACCTGAGTTCAGGTCCAGCCTCAGACACTTTACACTTACTAGCTGTGTGACCCTAGGCAAGTCACTTAACCCTAATTGCCTCACCAAAAAACCCACAAAAAACCAGATCTTAATACAATTGAATAACTAATTGAGGTGGTGAATTATAGAATATCAAATTGGGAACCCACACCTAAAACTTCGGAGGATTTAAATCCTACATGTCTATTATTTAGCCAAATCTTGTAACTTTTTGATCCCTGGCCACCAAGGGGCTTGGAATCTCAGTTTGGGGGCAATTGCTAGCCTTGCTAATAAATGAACTCTACTGCAGATTTTTGCAGTGACAACATTACAGAAGATGAGATGGCATGTATAGATAACATCTGCCTCTCAGAGACAATCTCCAGAACTAAGAAATTTAATTTCTATGCAAATATACCTGAGAGAAGTAGAGACTTCTGCACAGAAACTCTTGGCAGGAGGAGAATATTAAGATTCTAACACTTTAATATGAATTATTTTTTCAAGTCATTTTTCTCCTTCTACAGAGAAAAGGAAGGAAGGGAAGGAGGGAGGGAGGGAGGAAGGAAGGAAGGAGAGAAGGAAAGGAGGGAGGGAGGGAGGAAGGAAGGAAGGAAGGAAGGAAGGAGAGAAAAAAGGAAGAAAGAAAGAACAAAGAAAGAAAAAAACCTGTTTAAGACATACATTGACACACACATTTCTAGACCTGTGAATTTAACTATAAAGCTGCCTGCTCACAGCCACCCCCCAGGAGCAAGTCCTCATCGTCTCTCCCACTCTATTATAATAGCCTGCTGGTTGGTTTGAATCTTCATATACCTTCCTCCTCACCAGGTACTCTTTCTTTTTTTTTTAATCATAAAAATATCAGGGGCAGCTAGGTGGTGCAGTGGATAAAGCACCAGCCCTGGATTCAGGAGGACCTGAGTTCAAATCCAGCCTCAGACACTTGACACTTACTAGCTACGTGACCCTGGGCAAGTCACTTAACCCCAACTGCCTCACCCAAAAAAAAAAATCAGAGAAAAAAATCATAAAAGTATTTTATAATTTTCTAGTTACATGTAGAGATAGTTTTCAACATTTTTTTTTTTCCGCGGGGCAATGGGGGTTAAGTGACTTGCCCAGGGTCACACAGCTAGTAAGTGTCAAGTGTCCGAGGCCGGATTTGAACTCAGGTACTCCTGAATCCAGGGCCGGTGCTTTATCCACTGTGCTATCTAGCTGCCCCCTCAACATTTGTTTTTGTAAGATTTCTAGTTCCAAATTTTTTCACTCCCTCCCTTCTTTCTCTCCCCCTTCCCCAAGACAGCAAGTAATCTGATATAGTTTATATATGTACAATCGCATTAAATATATTTCTGCATTAGTTATACTGTGAAAGAAGAATCAGAACAAAAGGGAAAAACCTCAAAAAAGAAAAAAAAGTAGAAGCAGTATGGTTTAATCTCCATTCAGATTCCAGTTCTTTTTTCTGGATGTGGAGAGCATTTTCCATCATGAGTCCTTTGGAATTATCTTGGACTATTGTATTGCTGAGAAGAGTTAAGTCCATCACAGTTGATCATCACACAATGTTGTTGATACTGTATACAATGTTCTCCTGGTTCTTCTCATTTCACTCAGCATCAGTCCACTTATGTCTTTCCAGATTTTCCTGAAATCTGCCTGCTCATAATTTCTTACAGCACAATAGTATTCCATTACATCAATATACCACAACTTGTTTAGCCATCCCCCAATTGATGGGCATCCCCTCAATTTCCAATTCTTTGCAACCACAAGAAGAGCAGTTATAAATATTTTTGTATATGTGGGTCCTTTTCCCTTTTTTATGATCTCTTTGGTATAAAGAATAGTGGTATTTCTGGGCCAAAGGGCATGCACAGTTTTATAACCCTTTGGGCATAGTTCCAAATTGCTCTACAGAATGGTTGGATCAATTCACAGCTCCACCAACAATGTATTAGTGTTCCAATTTTTCCACAGCTTCTCCAACATTTATTATTTTCCTTTTTTGTCATATTAGCCAATCTGATAGGTGTGAGGTGGTACCTCAGAGTTTTTTTAATTTGCATTTCTCTAATCAATAGTGATTTAGAGCATTTTTTCAAATGGCAATAGATAGCTTTGATTTCTTCATTGGAAAACTGCCTGTTCAAATCCTTTGATCATTTCTCAATTGGGGAATGACTTGCATTTTTATAAATTTGATTTAGTTCCCATTATATTTGAGAAATGAGGCCTTTATCAGAAATACTGGCTGTAAAAATTGTTTCCCAACTTTCTGCCTCCCTTCTAATTTTGGCTGCATTGCTTCTGTTTGTACAAAACCTTTTAAATTTAATCAAAATCATCCATTCTTCATTTCATAATATTCTCTGTCTCTTGTTTGGTTATACATTGTTCTCCTCTCCATAGATCTGAGAGGTAAACTATTCCTTCCTCTCCTAATTTACCTATGGTATTACCTTTTATGTCTAAATCATGTACACAGGGTGCCAGCTAGGTGGCACAGTGGATAAAACACTGGCCCTGGATTCAGGAGGACCTGAGTTCAAATCCAGACTCAGACACTTGGCATTTACTAGCTGTGTGACCCTGGGCAAGTCACTTAACCCTCACTGCTCTGCAAAAAAAACCCCAAACAAAAAACAACAAAAACCCCCCACTAAATCATGTACCCATTTTGACCTTATTTTAGTATATGGTATAAGACGTTGGTCTATGCCTAGTTTCTGCCATACTATCTTTCAGTTTTCCCAGCAGTTTTTTGTCAAATACTGAGTTCCTATCCCAGAAGCTGGAGCCTTTGGGTTTATCAAACAGTAGATTACTATAGTCATTTACTACTGTGTCTCCTGTGCCTAACCTATTCCATTGATCCACCACTCTATTTCTTAGCCAGTACCAAATAGTTTTGATGACTGTTGCTTTATGGTATAGCTTCAGATTTGGTACAGCTAGCCCACCTTCCTGTGCATTTTTTTTCATTAGTTTCCTTGACATTCTTGACCTTTTGTTCTTTCATATGAATTATTATTATTTTTTCTAGCTCTTTAAAATAATTTTTACCTACCAGGTACTCTTTCATCAGTGACACTGACCTCCTAGATATTCCACAAACAAGACTCCCATCTCTCAGCTCCAAGCATCTTCTGCTACTGTCCCCATGCCTCTCCTTCCTCAGCTTCTACCTAATGACCTCCCTGCTTTTTTTTCAAGTCCCAACTAAAATGCCATCTTCTATAGGGAGCCTTCCCTAACCCTCTTAATTCTAATGACTTCCTTCTGTTAATTATTTCTTATTTGTACACAGAGACAGCAATATTGTTTGATGAAGAACTGTGAATGACTTGACTATTCTCAACAATACAATGATCCAAGACAATCCCAAAGAACTATTGATGAAACATACTATCCACTTCCAAAGAAAGAACTGATATTGATGGAACAGACTGAATGCTATTTTTCACTTTCTTTCATTTTTTTTCTTTTAATCAAGTTTGCTTGTACAAAATGACAAATATAATAATATGTAATGTTTTACATAACCATACATGTATAAGCCATATCTGATTGTTTGCCATCTCTGGGAGGGGTGAGGGGAGGGAAGGAAAGAGGGATAAAAATTGGAACCTAAAACTATAAATAAAAAATGTATTATTTTTTAAAAAGTATTTCCTATTTATCCTGTATATAGCTTGTTTATATATATTTGTTTGCATGTGGTCTCCCCCATTAGATTGTGACCTTGAAGGCAGGATCAATCTTTTGTCTCTTTTTTGTACCCACGACACTTAGCACAGTGCCTAGCCCATACTATGTGCCTAATAAATGTTTATTGAATGAACTCTTTATAGGAAATATAGTATCTTTTTAGTGTTTTTTTTAAACTATAAATTAATATGCTATCTTATCCCTCCATAATTGAGATTTATTCTCAATTAAGACAATTTAGGTCATGAACTATTTTCTTATAAAATACCACTAAACTTTGGACAACTTACTTAACCTCTCTGGTCTTCATTCTCCTCATCTATAAAAAGAAGGGGTTGGGCTAGGTTGAAGGGTTCTTAATCTACAAACTACAGACATATTTCAGAGGTTTAGTGAACTTGGATAGAAAGAAAATACATATTTATTTCTACATAATTGGTTTCCTTTATATTCCTATGTATTCTATTTTATAAACTTAAATATCTAAAAATGTTATTCTGAATTTAGGTCAGTAGGCTTCATGAAACTGCCCATGGGGTACATGACACACAAAAATGCCAAAGACAATCTCTAAAGTCCCTTCAAGCTCTAGATCCTAGAATCTGATGCTGTTTTGGGAGGTATATGGATAGGCCTGGAATCAGGAAGACCTCAGATCAAATCCTGCCTCAATAACCTACAAACTGTGTGACCCTGGACAAGTCACCAAACCTCTATCTGCCTCAGTTTCTTCATCTGTAATAATGGCACCTTCTTCTCAGGGTTGTTGTGAGGATCACATGACATAATATTTGTAAAGTGCTTAATACAGTGCCTGGTATATACAGTAGGTGTTTAATAAATGTTTGTTCATTCCCCTTCCCTTCCTCCATGTTACCCCGACTTCTTTCACTCCACAATCTAGGCACAGAGCTCTTACATTCTGTTTCTTGCACTAGACAGTCCATTTTTTAACTCCTTTTCCTCTTGCCTAGAATGCTTTGTCTCCTCACCTTTACTTCCTGGGTTCTCAGGCTTTTTTTTTTTTTAAAGACTCACTTCAAATCTCACCTTCTACAGGAAGACTTCCCCATCCTCCCCAATGCTAGCGCCTTCTCTCTGTGATGCTCTTCCATCCACTACTGTGTGTGTATATATATTTGTACCTCTGACATTGAGCACAAGCTGGCATTTTGTAACTGTTCAATAAATATGATAAATGCTTGTTGACTGACTGGTTTCAACCAGGCACTGGTTCTTTAAGGTTTGAGAAGAGTGTGGCAGACTGAAGATCCCAATCCCCCAAAGAATCCTGGAAGTGGAATTGTTTTCTAAGTTTTTGTTTCTCTGGTAACCAGTCTGGGTTTTTTTTCTCTTTTCTTTTTAAAGAAGCTTTGACTTCTGTTCATCATCTTCTAAAAACTCCCGGTTTCTATCAGGATGTGGCTCTTGCCTCATCTCCTGGGTTTGTTTGTGGTTTGGTTGGGGGGGGGGGGGCAATGAGGGTTAGGTGACTTGCCCAAGGTCACACAGCTAGTAAGTGTCAAGTATCTGAGGCTGGATTTGAACTCAGGTCCTCCTGAATACAGGGCCAGTGCTTTATCCACTGTGCCACCTAGCTGCCCCCCATCTCCTGTTTATAGCCTCTAGTCATCCTATTTCTAGGATTGAAGCAACCAGGTGGTACAGTGGATAGTGCTCTGGGCCTAGAGAGAGGAAGACCTGAGTTCAAAATCTGTCTCAAACACTTATTAGCTGTGTGACCCTGGACATGTCAATCGTTTGCCTCATTTTCCTCATCTGTAAAATGGGGATAATAATAGCACCTGCCTCCCAAGTTGTTGTGAGCTTAAATAAGATAATAATTATAAAGTGCGAGGCACATAGTAAGCAGTGTATAAATGTAAGCTATTATTATTATTATTACTTCTAACCCAGCTTCATCCTAATATTGACTATCTGTACCCCAGAGCTCCTGAACTGGTCCCTACTCCTTTGTTGTAACCTGAGTGCCCCAGGTTCTCAGCTTGAAGTCCCCAAACTTATTTGCAGATTTTTTTTTAGTTGCTGTTCATTAACACAAGTGTTCTTTGCCAAAAATCTAGGAAATGATGTGAAATTCCTTTCTACTTGAATTTAAACTTGGAGCAGCTAGGTGGTGCAGTGGATATAGCACCAGCCCTGGAGTCAAAAGGACCTGAGTTCAGATCTGGCCTCAGATACTTGTGAGCTGTGTGATCCTGGGCAGGTCATTTAACCTCGATTGCCTCCAAAGATAATGATAATAATAATAATACTTATACTTTAAACCCACAAATAGGAAGTTTAACCAAAATACTCACAGTGCCAGAAAGCAAATCTATCATATAAGTATAGAAGTAAATGAGTCCGGTGCTATTCACTGGGTAAACTTTGCATCGTATATCTGTTTAAAAAAAAAAAGTAAAAAATACTTCTTAGGGGAGAAAGGTCAGGGCACAAAAGGCTAGGGGAAAGCATCTATCCTACTTTTAAAGATAGGCCTAGCTTATGCTTCTATCCTGATTGGCCAGCTAGGTGGCGTAGTGTCTAGAGCACTAGCCCTCAAGTCAGCAGGACCTGAGTTCAAATCTCACCTCAGACATTTAATAGTTGTATAACCCTGGGAAAGTCACTTAACCCCAATTGCATTAAACCTCTGAGGCCATCTCCAGCCATCCTGATGTATATCTTGCTACTGGACCCAGATGACTCTGGAGAAAAGAGTGAGGTTGGTGACCTTGCACAGCCCTCCCTAACTTAAATCCAATTCAGTGCAAGTCATGGGACTTTGAGAAGGAAGGACAAACAACAACAACATCCTATCCTGATGGTACATTTCCTGTTCTTCTCTATGAGATGGTATTTTCTTGGGCACATGAACACCTTGGAAAACAAGATATGGGTTTGGGAATTAAATTATCTGTTAGAAGACTCACCTACTTCATTGGAAGGGACAATCAGGAAGGTGCTGTCGGTGATTTTGTACTTAGTAAGGAAGATCGGAAGCAAAATAAATAAAAAAATGATAATAAATATCACCAAGTTCAATATCACCAGGAAGCGAAGGAAGGAGAAATAGGACTGAATCCCTGTGCCAAATTTTCCTGGAAAACAGAAAAGCAAACCCCAGTTAGTAGGGATATTAAGTCAAATGGACCAATAGGGACCTGGTATCCTAAGATATAGCTAAGGTTGAAGGCTGGGGGTGATGGGAGAAGGAACAGGGGGAAAGAAATAATTTTTTGTTTTTTCTTTTAAGTTCTTTCATTTCCTTCCTTTACTTCTGAATACCACGCATGTGCATGTACACACACACACACACACACACACACACACACACACACACACACACACACACTTTAAAAAAATTTAATAAAGCAAGCATTCGTTGATCTACTAAATACCAGATCTATGCTATGAAATAGAGAAACAAAGACAAAATCAAAGCAATCTCTGCCCTCAGAGTGCTTCTCTGCCCTTAGAAGGAAAAGTCTCAAATTTGAATGTCCTTCCTCCTTTCTTCTGGCCATTTCCCTCCAAGTTTTTAGGTTGATAGAGACAGGAGAGTGAAAATAGGAGAGACCATATTTTATTGTTTCTTTGCTATATTCTACCTCAATTCCCGACTCTATGGGATACTACCATTATTACAAAATATTTCACTTATTTTCCTTTTTTTTTTTTTTAACTATTCCTATCTCTCTTCACTGAGGTAGTTTCTGGTTGTAGGAAATTTCTTGCAACTCTGGTAGTGATAAAACAACAGTAGTTAACATCTATGTAATGCTTTCTACATGCCAGATACTAGGCTAAGTGCTTTACAAATATTAACCCATTTGATCCTCACAGGAGTCCCAAGAGAGGTTGCTATTATTCTCCCCAATTTACAGATGAGAAAACTTAGGTTAAGTGTTTAAATACAGCTATCATCTGAGTCCAGATTTGAACTCAGGAATTCCTGACTCTAGCTCCTGTGTTCTCTCTACTGGTACCACTGAGCTGACACAAACTTTGAGGAGCTTGAAGAGGGGGAGAAGTCTAGTATATAAAGCTGAAAAAGAACTTTCTCTGTTGTGCATTTCTCACAAAGAATGGATAAATCTCCTCAATTTCTGCCTCTTAAAAAAACAGAGATGGTAATACTATCTTACCTACCTTACAAGGTTGCTTGCTGGAGAAATACTTTGCAAACCTTAAAACACTTCTGAAATATAAACAGGGGAGGGCTGGTGAATGTGTAACAGCTGCCTCTGGGGAGTGGGGGAATAATGTGCCCACAAACCCCTTTTAAGCTGAATTTATGTTACTGACATTTCCTTCATCACTTTCTTAAGTCTATATGATCAATAAGTCTATATGATCAATAAAACAATAAATGAAGTCCTGATTTGTTGCAGTTTGCTGAGATGTTAATGCTCACCCTGAATATTTTGCAATGGATTCTCATGGGCTTCTGACTACAGCTAAGTGCGATCACATTTAGAACTGGCAGAGACCTTAGAAGTCACTGCGTTCAATATTCTGGTTCTATAGGTGAGGAAGCTATGGTTCAGTACAGCAGCATTCAGGATTTGTATCCATGCCTTTCTTTGTTTACAAATTCAATGCTATTTTCATTGTACCAGTTAATATGAAAAACAAGAGAAAAAATGATAACAATACAAATAAATAATTCAAGGAGTACAAATCTCTGTACTTAGATGGTGTTATCATTCTAGGTTTCACTGACATCATTCTTGGTTTCACTGACCTCATTCTTGGATGGTATTAACAATAAGCAAATATCCACATTATTAGCTGCTAGGGCAGCTAGGTGGTGCAATGGATAGAGTGCAGGGCCTGGAGTCAGGAAGAGCTGAGTTCAAACCCTGGGCAAGTCACATAACCCTATTTGTCTCAGTTTCCTCATGTGTAAAATGAGTTGGAGAAGGAAATGGCAAACCACTTCATTATTTTAGCCAGGAAAACCACAAATGGAGTCACCAAGAGTCAACAACTCAACAGCAGTAAATCCACATCATATTAAAATATGATCTTTAGGGGCAGCTAGATGGCGCAGTGGATAGAGCACTGGCCTTGGAGTCAGGAGTACCTGAGTTCAAATCCGACCTCAGACACTTAACACTTACTAGCTGTGTGACCCTGGGCAAGTCACTTAACCCCAATTGCCTCACTAAAAAAAAAATTAAAAAAAATATGATCTTTAAAAAAATATATGATCTTTATATTATGCCTTCAACCCTGACATGGCCCTAGTACTAAAGAATAACAGTCACTTGTCTAAAATAACATACAGGAGACATGTTAAAACATGTGTTTGGACAAACATCTGGCAGACATTTCGTCTTTCCTCCTAGGATTTTAGCAGGGGCTCCCCACTAACCTAGTGACTAAATCTATAGACACAAGAAGCCAGGGGATAACAGGTGGGCTGGAAGAGCATGGGAAGGGATCAATCATCCTCTAAGATCAGAAGTGTTTCAGGGGAAGATGTTCACAGTGCCCTGGGTCTCATTATGCCTGGGAAAGCCATAGCACCCTCCAAAAGCCAATTAGAAAGAGGCTCTGGAGGGCAGCTAGGTGGTGCAGTGGATAAAGCACCGGCTTTGGATTCAGGAGGACCTGAGTTCAAATTAGGCCTTGGACACCCGACACTTACTAGCTGTGCGATCCAGGGCAAGTCACTTAACCCTCACTGCCCTGCCAAAAGAAAGAAAGAAAGAAAGGAAGAAAGAAAGAAAGAAAGAAAGAAAGAAAGAAAGAAAGAAAGAAAGAGGCTCTCATTTCTCTCACCTTCTGTTGGTTCTATTCCAAAATGAGGTTTAGACCAAGAAGGAAGATCAAGATGAGAACAGAGAGATTATAACAGGATGTACAATCCTGTATAAATTCTTTAATAAGGGAGAGTTAATAACCAAAAAATGGAGAGGAAAACAGATGACAGAAACAGATGCACAAACCAAACTAATGCAGTTCAAGTGAGAAGGGAAACATAACTGGGGAAAAAGCTTTGCAGCAAGTTTCTTTAAGAAAAGTTTCATCAAAGTGAAGTGAGCAGAATCAGAACACTATACACAGTAAGGATAATACTGTACAATGATCAACTATGAATGACTTAGCTCTTCTCAGAAATATAATGATTTAAGATAATTCCAAAGGACTCAGGATGAAAAATCCTATCCACCTCCAGAGAAAAAAAAATGATCAAGTTTGAATACAGATTGCAGCATACTATTTTTCATTTTATTTGTTTCATGGTGGATTTTGTGTGTGTGTGTGTGTGTGTGCGTGGGGTGTGGTCTGTTTCTTTCACAGCATGACTAATATGGAAATATATTTTGCATGATTGTACATGTATAACCTATATCAAATTGCTTATCATCTCAGGGAGGGGAGATGGCAAGGAAGAAGGGAGGGATTTGGAACTCAAAATTTCAAAAAATGAATGTTTAAAATTGGAGAAAAAATAAAATATTGTTCCAAAAATGTTTCATCTACAAGATAAATATGGAACACATTCAAATTTATAAGAATAAGAAAATTCAGGGTAGCTAGGTGGCACAGTGGATTAAGCACCAGCCCTGGATTCAGGAGTACCTGAGTTCAAATCTGGTCTCAGACACTTGACACTTACTAGCTGTGTGACCCTGGGCAAGTCACTTAACCTTCATTGCCCCACCAAAAAAAGAAAGAAAGAAAGAAACATTCTCCAATAGATAAATGGTCAAAGGATATGTTGTGAACAGGTAATTTTCAAAGGAAGAAAACAAAACTTTCAAAACAATATGAAAAAAAATGTTCCAAATATTAAATAGAGAAATGCACATTAAAAGAAGTCTGAGGTTACACCTCACAGCTGTCAAATTAACAAAGATAACAAAAGAAAAATGACAAATGTTGGAGGGCCTTCAGGAAAACAGGTTGACTGTGCACTGGGTGTGAACTGGTCCAACCATTCTAAAGAGCAATTTGGAACAATGTTCTCAAAGTCACTAAACTATGCATATGCTTTGACTCAGTTATATCACTACTAGACCAATACCCCAGAGAGATCGAAGAAAGAGAAAAATTACCTATATGTTTCAGGTTAACTCAAAATTGGAAACCAAGAGTATGCCTGTGATTAGGGAATGGCTAAACAAATTAGAATCCATGAATGTAATATTTATTATTATTGTACTATAAATGACAAAATGGGTAATTTCTGAGGAAACTGCAAATATATCAATGAAATGATAGAGTGAAGTGAGAACTAGGAAAACAATTTATACAATGACATTATGAAGAAACATTATTTTGATGGATTTACACCTATGTGCAAAAATATTTATAGCAGCTCTTTTTGTGGTGGCAAAGGATGTACATTGACTGGGAAATGGGTAAACAACTGATGGTATATGATTGTGATAGAATACAATTGTGCTGTTAGAAATGATGAAGAAGAGTGTTTCAGAAAAGCCTGCAAAGATTTATATGAATTGATGAAAGGTGAAGTGAAAAAAGAAAAGAAAAAAAAAAGTGAAGTGAGCAGAACCAGGGGAAAGACCCAGAAACCAATCCATACAATGATCGAAGACAATTCCAAAGGGCTCATGATGAAAAATGCTATCCCCCTCCAGATAGAGAACTGATGAACTCAGTGCAGATTAAAGCTTATTTTCTCTCTTTATTTTTCTTGCTGCTTCTTCTTTTTATTTTTTTTTGATGGGGGGGGGGACCAACATGGCTACTGTGGAAAGGTACTAGGGGAAAGTATAGAAGAAGGAGAGAATTTGGAACTGAAAAATTAAAAACTAAATTTTAAAGAAAAGAAAAAGAAAAGGTGTTGTATTTAAAATACAATATAAGACATATATTGTTGGATACTGACAATGAAGGAATTTTTTTTACAGAACCATATGTTTATGATGAGGAGGAGAGAAGGAATATGTGAGAGAGAAAATTAATAAATGCATGGATAGGTAGGTGATGACAAAGTAAAATTTAGACTCCCTGTTTCCAGAGGTAAGGCTCAGCAAGCAAGCTGTGCCCTGAGCTTGGCAGGACAATCCTTTGCAATCATCCTTTAGATGATCTCACCCTCTGGGCTAGTCACACAATTCACCAGGTGTTCTCTGGTCAAGACAAACACTGGACCAAGTCAGACTGTCCTGCGGTGAATCAAACTTGCTACATGCTTGCTGCTCCCTCATTGTTAGGGCTACAACTCACTGAACAGAGACTATTATAAGTATTGAGATGTCCCCATACTACCTAAGGTACCCCACCCCCACTAGGGCTGGGGCCCCAGCACTTGTGTCTATAGCTCCACCTTGCTTTGCATGCCCTTTTCCTCACTTAGAAAATAAACTTTCTCTCTAATTCCTGACACCTGTCTCTGGCCTATTCTGTGCAGCTCCAGTCATACATAGAGACTGGTTAGAGACTGATTCTGGAAAAGGTCCGGTTGACAGTGGATATACATATACATATGTATATATACATATATGTATGTATAAATGTATATTTTTTTAAAGAAAGAAGCAGATCACTTTCAAAAAAAATCCCCAGTGAAAACCTGCCTTCCAACCCCAACATTACTTTCTGAATAAGAATCCCATAAGCAGTGTTATTCAACCATACATGACACATCAATACCTTCTATGCTGCGAATGTCATTTTTCCACAGTTCCAAGTGGGATGCCACCTCCTTGGCCTCTTCAATAAATCTTTTCCATGACTTGGTGCTGTATTGTTTCCACTGGTCCCAGTCGGATAAATATTTGACCTGGGCCTCCCGAATTTCCCTAAGTTGATAAAAACAATAACAACATAACAGCAAAAATTACTGAATTTTGAACTAATATCTACTATACCTGAGGAATAGCTAGATAACACATAAACCTGTGATTTTTGTTTCCCCCCACTAAGAACACTATTTCCAGGTAAGATGGTATTATGCAGGATTATAGCCCAACCTCTTTTCCTAAGACAAACAGAGGTAGCAACTTTTTCGATGTTTAAAATGGCTCAATTCATTCCAGCTGGTGAGGCAATATTAACAAAAAATAGAGCATTTGAAACAGCCTGGGATATCTGAAACCCTATTAGAAATGCCAGGTTGTCAGAAACTTGTAGGTAATAAATGAGTCACAGGGACAAGACTAGACTTTTTCTTTCATTCATTCATTCATTCAACAAATATTTATTGAATGCCTGCTATCTGCAAGGCATATGTGGGAATATAAAGACATGTAAGACAATGTCTCAGCTTGTTTTCTAGTAAGGCAGATGTAGCTAGAGTTTGGGGCAAAAGGAACTTAAGAAAGCGGTCGACTTTGATTCTCTCTCTCTCTCTCTCTCTCTCTCTTTTGGCAGGGCAACGAGGGTTAACTGACTTGCCCAGGGTCACACAGCTAGTAAGTGTCAAGTGTCTGAGGCTGGATTTGAACTGTGTAATTTAAGATTCTAAATGTGGATTCTAATCTGTTCCCCCAGTTTTGGGGGAAACTGACTAAAATCACTGATAAAACGAGTTTAGGTTTTTAAGGGTTTATTGAAAAATAGAAAGAAAAAGATTGAGAACAGAATTCCAACAGCCTGGCATTCCTATCTTTCCTCAAATTTCCTGTGAAGTCCTCTGCCGCCACCACCACCATCAAGTCAGGAACCCAAAAGTGCAAGAGCTCTCCATGCAGGTCCTCTTTCTTCCTTCCTGTCTCCTCCCAGAAAATAGGAGGCTCCTCAAGTTGATTGGCTGGTAGCCTTGATAGACAGCACCCATGAGCAAACGTCACTTCCTGACGCCAAGGAAAAGCCACATGGCCTTGCCCTCTGAGGCATTTTCCTCATGGCGGAGCTTTCCCACAGCAAGTCTCCAGTAGGTGGCATCATTCCAATCATTGCAGAGCTCAGGTCCTCCTGAATACAGGGCCAGTGCTTTATCCACTGTGCCACCTATCTATCCCTGGTCAACTTTGATTGACCTTATCCTTCCTTCAAAAAAAAAAAAAGTGGTGAGAAAAGGAAACTTGAGAGCCAAAAAATCAAGATGGACCAGAGAGCCAAGCCTAGAGGTAAGTAGCACGCCAAGAGATAAGCCATCATACCATATCGGAAGACCTAGACCAGGGATTCTTAATTTTCGTGTCATGGACCCCTTTGGCAATCTGGTGAAGGCTATGGACCCCTTCTCTGAATAATGTTTTTAAATCCATAAAATCCATAAAATTACAAAGGAAATCAAATGTATTTAAATGGTTATCAAAAAAAATTTAAATCACAAACTATAGGGTTAGAAATATCTGCTCTATTATGTGGTAAAAAAGGGAAGTTTTAGCTGAATCATTTGAAAGTTGAACGCATGCTACTAAAGTAGCTTTTGAAGTACCACCCTTTTTGGGAGGAGACCACGACGAACGGCCGAGCTGTGCGCCTGCTGCTGCCCAGAGAGCTGGCCAAGTACGCCGTGTCCGAGGGCACCAACTTCCAGGACAGCAGTTTAAAAACTGAGAAAGAACAGAAGTGGGTCTCTATGGTTTTTTAAACTTAGCCATGGCGGTGTGTGTGCTGGTTCTTGGCTCTTGGCTCTTGGCCTGGCGGGCAGTTTGGGATTTGGTGAGTTTTATAAAGGAAAATAGACTAAGTTTAGATCTAAGATTATTCATTTGTATTTCTACTTTCCTATTTCCCTAATTGGTATCACCTTTTGTTGTCTAATTAATTCCCAAACAATAAAAACTAATCCCTCACTGATTAAAGCTGAGGCTTCTTTTTCTTAGAGATATATAAGGGAAAAGTTAAAGGGGGAGTTTAATGCTTATATATCCAATTTTAAATCTCACAATTAGATTCCAATATGTTCTTCCAATCTTGGCTCTAGATTTCATGTTTTTAATCTTTGCTTTTTAAATAGAAAAGTATAAAGTATCTAAGTAGAACCTGAGCTTTTTGGCACCTTTGTAAAAGCCGAAAACAAAAGGAATCTGTTTATCTACCCACTCTAGGTTAGATGACTAGCCTGGTTTTATTTACTATTCAGTATCTAACACTCTTAGTTTGTCTGTAGAGCTAAACAGCTAAATCCACCTAAACTTTATGACTGACCCATTATCAATAAAGGAATTTGTTTAGCAATGAAGAGTATTTTAGTTCTTAGTAGTAAAAATACCAAGACATAGAACAAAACTCAGAAAGTGAGGAGGAAATTTAAAAACAAAAACAGAAAGAATGGAAAATACAAGAGGAAAACAGATACAGATATAAGATACAGATACAGATAAGAACCCAGAATGATCTATATAGCAAGACACTCAGAGTGAGATACTCATAAAAAATAAAGGCTATTGGCTGAGAGAGAGAGAAAGACCAATTCAGGAAAATCCCCCTATTAAGGCCTTTTCAGATAATGCTACCAAAGTCTTTCAAAGCCTTGGTGGATTGTCACAATTATAGGCATAAAACAGATTATCTACTGTTAATTCCTCCAAGGAATTAAATGAGGGGTCAAATCTAGACTGTAGGACACAGGTTCCCCACACTGCTTCAGAACGAAACAACTTTTCACGATTCTCCAAAAACTGTCAATTGTTAACCGAAGGCTCACCTTTTCTCTAAGAAAACAGCTAATCAAGGTAAGATGACTAGATCATTTCTTTAAGCAGAGTAAATTAGCTTTCCCTCCTTCCTCTTGGATATTAAAGGTGAACAATAATCCCGGGTTACAAGGATTAAACATTGCTCCATACCCAAATACAACATGACAGGATCTTTATTTACAGGCCAATTCATTTAAACTTTTAGAGAGTCCAAATCTGCCTTGATGCATATAGGCCCAATTGCTCTGTTATACAGGCTATATAACTGGCTGTACCCAAGTACAATAAGAATAAATGAAAAGAGGGGCAGCTAGGTGGCGCAGTGGATAAAGCACCGGCCCTGGATTCAGGAGGACCTAAGTTCAAATCCAGCCTCAGACCCTTGACACTTACTAGCTGTGTGACCCTGGGCAAGTCACTTAACCCCAATTGCCTCACTAAAAAAAAAAAAGAATAAATGAAAAGAATTTCTCAGGATTCCATGAGGAGAAACCTGAGAGGTAAGAAGGGTACCAGGGTAAAAAAAAAAAAATAAAGTAAAAAACTACCAAATATATTGACATCTGAGCAGACTCTCTTGACATTTAAGGAAACTTCATCCCGAGCTGGGGTAGGATGCTAAAGTTAAGGAAAACTAAGAGGGACCACTCCCGCCTTGCCCATTCTGGAGGTTCCAGCAGCATCCAGCCAGCATTGTCCCACTTCAGAATCTCGGGCTTGTTTCATTGGGCCCATTACAAAATAGAATCTTTTCAAAACCTGGCACTGTGCTAAAGACTTTTTACAAATATTATCTCACTTGATACTCACAACAACTTTGTGAAGTAGATCCCTAATAATTCCCATTTTACAGATGAGGAAACTGAGGCAAACAGAAGTTAATCAACTTGCCCAGGGTCATGCAACTAGTTAGTGTCAGAGGCCAAATCTGAACTCAGGTTTTCTGGGCTCCAGACCCAGAACTCTATTTACTAGGCCATCAAGCTGCCTTTTAAAAAAAGTATTAATATCATTATTCTTATTACCTAATAGGAAGAAACTCTTCAATTCAATTTAGTTCAATGCACATCTCCTGCATACCAAACATTGTGCTGGAGGAGATACAAAATTTTAGTAAGACACTGTCCTCTTAGAGTTTATATTCTATGTGGGGCACATAGCACACTAATAATGACACAACACAACAACAACAAATACATGGAAAGTACAGAGAGGAACAAGCAAAAAGTGCTGTGAGGCCCAAAGGGAAATTAATGAACTCAGGGTTCTGGGAAAGCTTCTAGAAAGAGGTGGTGCTAGGCAAAGACCTGAGTTCAAATCTCTCCTCTGACACATGCTAGCTGTATAACCCTGAATGAGTCACTTAACTGCTGTCTACATCAGTTTCCACAACTCTAAAATGGGGATAATAATAGTACCTATCTCATAGGGTTGTTGTGAGGGATAGATGAGGTAATGTTTGTAAAGTGCTTTGCAAACCATAAAGCACTATTTAAATTCTGCTATCATTATCATCATCATCATCTTTTGCAAGGCAATGTGGGTTAAGTGACTTGCCCAGGGTCACACAGCTAGTAAGTGTCAAGTGTCTAAAACCATATTTGAACTCAGGTCCTCCTGAATCCAGGACTGGTGCTTTATCCACTGTGCCACCTAGCTGCCTCCATCATCGTTATTATTAAAGAGTTGAAATATTATTTTATGAATATGAAATATTATTAAAGAGCTGAAATATAAATAATGGGCAAAGTTCCAGCAGCCGGAAGTAGTGAAGGGAGCATTTCAGACAAAGGAACAACATATGCACAGAGACATATGGGCAGAAAAGCAGATCATAAGAATTCTAAGGAGAGAGCAGTGTAGTTCATGAAGCTGGAAGACTGGGCTTTAAATCTTTGCCTTACCACTTACTACCATGTGACCTTGGAAATATCATGTCACCCCTTTGGACCTCAGTCTCCTCATCTATGAAAGGAAGTTACTGGACTAGGTCAGGGTTTTTGACCTTTTTCTGTTCTCTTATCCCTTGGATGCCAGTAAACCCTAATGTACCCCCATTCAATATGAAAAGAATAAATTCTAGAATTTATATGAGATAAAGTGATTCGGTGGTTTTCTTTTTAAGCACTCACAGGAGCCCTGGGTTCTATAAATCAATTTAAGCAGAATTTCTTACCTTCCTTTATTAGAAATCTATTTTTTTTCAATCAAATTAAAATATTCCCTGTACCTGTTGGACAACCTCTTCTTATTCCTTGGGGTTATGAGAGACCCAGGTTGGGAGTCTCTGGACATTCCCTAAAATTACTCTCTGCTCTAAATCTGTGATTCTATGATTGTCATTCAATTTGGCTTTAGCTAAGAGCATATGGGAAGATATGGAAATATGTTTTGCATGATTGCATGTGTGTAGCCTATATCAAATTGCTTACCATCTCAGGGACAGGGGAATACGAGGAGGGAGAGAATTTGGAATTCAAAATATTAAAAAAAAACCAAAGGTTAAAAATTGTTTTTACATGTAATTGGGAAGAAATATTAAAAAGTGAAACAGGTCACAATTCTTTATAAAAAGGGTATGGGGGGGCAGCTAGCTGGTGCAGTGGATAGAGCACCGGCCCTGGAGTCAGGAGGACCTGAGTTCAAATCCGGCCTCGGACACTTAACACTTACTAGCTGTGTGACCCTGGGCAAGTCACTTAACCCCAATTGCCCCCCCACACACACAATAATAATAATAATAATAATCCCAAGGGGCAGCTAGATGGTGCAGTGGTTAGAGCACCAGCCCTGGATTCAGGAGGACCTGAGTTCAAATCCGACCTCAGACACTTGACATTTACTAGCTGTGTGACCCTGGGCAAGTCACTTAACCCCAATTGCCTCACTTTTTTAAAAAAATCCCCTATGGGGTAGCTAGGTAGTGCAGTGGATAAAGCACCAGCCCTGGATTCAGAAGGACCTGAGTTCAAATCTGGCCTCAGACACTTGACACTAGCTAGTTGTGTGACCCTGGGCAAGTCACTTAACCCTCACTGCCCTGCAAAAAAAAAATTATATATATATATATATGTATGTATGTATGTATGTATATATGTGTATGTGTGTGTATGTATGTGTATATATACACACACACACACACACACACACATATATATAATAATCCCCTAGGCAGCTAGGTATCATAAAAGAGTGCCACCTAAAATCAGGAAGACCTGAGTTCAAATGTAACCATGTAACCTCAGACACTTCTTTTTTAATGACTTTTAAATTTTTTCTTATTTTGTACTAAAACAACAATTAACAAGTATTTCTGCATTCAAATAACTAAATGAAATAGTTTATAGAAATCTCAAAATATAGTTAATGGTACAGTGGATGGAACACTGGGCCTGCAGTCAAGAAGAGGAGTTCAAATCTAGCCTCAGCCACTTACTAGCAGTGTGACCCTGGGTCAAGTCTCCTTAACCTATCTGCCTCAGTTTCCTTATCTATAAAATGGGCTGTTGTGAGGATCAAATGAGAAAACATTTATAAATTGTTTTGCAACCTTAAAGTGCTATTTAATAACATTGTGAGAGTGCTTTGAAAAAAAAGAGTGCTTTGCACAATTGAAATAGCCATATAAATGTTAATTATTATTATTATTGCATTTACTTTATATATAAACTTATATAGGCACATGTTTTCTGATAAAATGTTAATTTCCTAAAGAGGTCAAATGCTTTCCTTTTTAAAATTTGTAACCCCAGTACTTATCAATCCATCAAGGAAGCAAGCATTTATTAAGCATTTACTATATACCAAGAAAAAAAAAGCACAAAGTCCCTAACCTCAAGGAATTTTAATTCTGCTGAGCCTGACAGAGCAGGTGCTTAATAAATGCTGACTATTGGTTCTTTAGGGCAGGACCTACATCTTATGCTTCTGTAATCTCCATAACCCCTACCATAGGGGGTAGGAGCTCAATGAATATTTGCTGAATGAATCTTCACACCCCCATGACACTGTCTCTTAATATGTTCTGAATGAACCTGAAAAAACACTGCAGACCAAACCTTAGTCTCCTCTTCTCAGAGATATTCAGTGCATATTTTCTGATGGACTGGTTCCCGAGGTGTTCTTTCTCTGATCTTCCTACTTCCAAATAGGACCTGCTTTCAGAGCTGGCTGGCTTCAGCAAAGTGCCTCCTGATTTATCCCTCCCGAGGATGGATGTCCTCCTCCGGACAATGGACCGGTAACTGGGCAGCTCTTGAAGGAAGCTCATCGTCATTGAATTAAAGAGATAGTAATCTGAGAATGTATCTGTGCAAACACAAAGGAAGAGAAAACAGCATTAGATGGCAAGAAACACCTATGGCATCATCATAATAAAATAATGGGGCAGCTAGACAGCACAATGGGTATATAATGATTGGAACGACGCCACCTGCTGGAGACTTACTGTAGGAGGGTTCCGCCATGAGGAGAAGGCGCCTGAGGGCAAGACATGTGGCTTTTCTTTGGCGTCAGGAAGTGACCTTTGCTTGTTGGAGGAAGAGGGGGCGAGGCTGGCTCTCTTGCTCTCTTTTTTCATCAGGACATTGGGGGAAAGTGGAGCGAGAAATGTGCTCTCCCTTTGATAGATGAATCTAGGCCTTTCTTTCTTCACCAAATTCTTATTCTCCTTAATAAATGCTTAAAAGTCTAACTCTTGCTAAAGCTTATAATTTATTGGCGACCACTCATTAGATATTTTAGACAGACTAGCTAGAATTTTAGCCCCTTACAGGTAGAGGGCTAGGCCTGGAATCAGGAATACTCATCTTCCTAAGTTCAAATTTGCCCTCAGACACTTATTACCTGTGTGACCCTGGGCAAGTCGCTTGACCCTATTTACCTCAGTTTCCTCATCTGTAAAGGGTAGTTAATTGGTACAGTAGATAGAATGGCAGGCTTGGAGTCAGGAAGACTCATTTCCTTTTTTTGTTTGTTTTTTATCATAAAAGTATTTTATTATTTTCCAGTTACATGTAAAGATAGTTTTCAACATTTGTTTTCATAAGATTTTGAGTTCCAAATTTTTCTCCCTCTCTCCCTTCCCTCCCCCCTCCCCAAGACAGAAAGCAATCTGATATAGGTTATTTATGTACAATCACATGAAACATTTCTGCATCAGGAAGACTCATTTTCTTAAGTTTTAATCTGGCCTCAGACACTGACCAAGTCACTTAACCCTATTAGCCTTAGTTTCCTCATTGGGAAAACAAACTGGAAAAGGCGATGGCAAACCATTCCAATATCTTTTTTTTTTGCAGGGCAATGAGGATTAAGTGACTTGCCCAGGGTCACACAGCTAGTAAGTGTCAAGTGTCTGAGGCCGGATTTAAACTCAGGTCCTCCTGAATCCAGGGCTGGTGCTTTATCTACTGCACCACCTAGTTGTCCCCCACCACTCCAATATCTTTGCCAAGAAAACCCCAAAAGGAGTCACAAAGAGTTGGATATGACTGAACAGCAATAATAATAACAACAAAAAGGTTTGCCATGCAATAACTCATGCAACATAATCAGCCTTGTAAAAGTCACTCACTTAGATCAGTGGCAAAGCCATATTGATCTCATTTAATTGGTTTATTGGAGAGGAAGAAATAGCAATAAAACCATCTGTAGAAGTAGCAATAATGACAACAGTAACATCCAGCAGTTGTATGGCATTTTAAAGTTTACAAAGCACTTTTCATTCATGATGTCATTTGCTCCTCACAACCCTAGGTGTTTATAATCTCCATTTTATAAATGAGGAAACTATGTTCAAAGAGATGGTTTGACTTGCCCAGGATCATATTTCTAATAAATGTTTGGAGGGGGCGGCTAGGTGGCGCAGTGGATAAAGCACCAGCCCTGGATTCAGGAGTACCTGAGTTCAAATCCGACCTCAGACACTTAACACTTACCAGCTGTGTGACCCTGGGCAAGTCACTTAACCCCCATTGCCCCACAAAAAAATAAATAAATAAAAATAAATGTTTGGGCAGGATTTGAACTCAGGTTTTCCTGACTCCACCTCCAAACCCTCTATCCATCACTCCATGCTCTACTCTCCAAGAAGAAAATGGGGATCTTTTCATACACCACAACCAGTCTTGAACAAAAATCACTTCCTTGCATCAGTGACAAAGTCATATTGATCTCATTTGATTTGCTTATTGGGATAGAAGACAGAGCAGTAAACTCACTTAGAATAGGTAGATTTATTTTCTGTACAGTGTCCTCCCTCACAACTGTGATAGTCTACTGATGGAGTTTGAGACTAGAAATAATAACTCAGTTAAAAAAATTTTTTGTGAGGCAATTGGGGTTAAGTGACTTGCCCAGGGTCACACAGCTAATAAGTGTTAAGTGTCTGAGTCCGCATTTGAACTCAGGTCCTCCTGAATCCAGGGCCGGTGCTCTATCCACTGCGCCACCTAGCTGTCCAATGACTCACTTTTTGACATCATAAAATACTTTAAAGCTTGCTAAGTACTTTTCTTGATGGAGAAAATTATGAAAGTATTATTATCCCCATTTTATTGATAAAGGAAACTGAGGCTCTGATAGATAAGTGACTTCCTCATGATCATGCTGCTAATGGTCTTGAGGAATGTTTTGAATATACATCTCCAAAAAAACAAGGCTTACCTGCACCACACTGCCTCCCACAAGGCCTCCTACAGTGTCCAGGCTCTTCGACTACTTGTGTGACCTTAGGCAAGGCACCTGACCTCATTTGTTTCTCATATGCAAAGTCTAGATAATTAATTTTTGCCTGTTTATTGATTTCTGAGGAACTTGGGAAGACTTTTATGAGCTGATATAGAGTGAAGTAAGCAAAGGATAAAAGACACCAGGAACACACTGATGTAAAACTTGGATCAATGCACTGACTAACCTTTACTCCAGAGTACAGAGGATGAAATTATCCCTTCTTCCTCTCACCTGACAGGCGGTGGCCCATATGGATGTTCCAAATGAGGCAGATTTGGTCAGACTCAAGGTCAATTTGTTTTACACCCAGTTGTACCTCTTTGTTACGAGGGAGGGTTCATATGCGGGAGGAGGGCAAAAGGCTGTTGGGAGAAATGTTACTGGAAAGTTCAAAGGGTTAAAAAAATCAATCCAACAATTTTTTCAAAGATTAATTGAGATAACGTATATGAAACCATTTTGGAAAGCAAAAAGAACTAGCTAAATCCATGCTGCTAGCTGTTAGTGCCATTTAAAATCACAGTCATGGCTGCTCAACTATGGACTTAGGGATTCTTTTCCAAAGGTCCATGCACGAAGCATTCCTTCAGCTGGCACATTGAGACATAAGTCGTAGTTAGCAGCTGGCATCGTGGCCTAGCATGACACACACACAAAAGTGAATTGTGCTCTGTCTACAAAAAAGAAAAGGGGGGGGGCAAGCTTGCTCCATAACGGGTCCAGGCTCTGAGGACAAGCAGTCACTTCCCCACATCTCATGAAACAAAAGAGCTTTATTGACAAAGAAGAGAAGTCTTTACATAGGAAGGAGGAGCTACTCAACAGCCAAGCTACCCATCTTTTCCATCAGAGACACACAACTAGCTTTTCCTCTCCAAATTTTACTGCAAAAGATAAGGCAGGGAATCCTTCAGTGTTTCTGTTATAAAAGGAAAGGAACAAAACACTTTCCCTTCTACAAGAAGCCTTCCCTCTGTTGATTCTCTCCAATTAAATGTGTACATAGCTTGCTGTTTTTGCATCTTGTCTCCCCCATTAGACTGGGATCTCCTTGAAGACAGCAAAGTTTTTGCCTTTATTTGTATCCCCAGAGCTTAGCACAGTGCCTAGCATATAAAGGGCACCTGATAATGTTTTTGGGGGGGGTGAGGCAATTGGGGTTAAGTGACTTGCCCAAGGTCACACAGCTAGTAAGTGTCAAGTGTCTGAGGCTGGATTTGAAGTCAGGTCCTCCCGAATCCAGGGCTGGTGCTTAATCCACTGTGACACCTAGCTGCCCGATAAATTTTAATTAATTTGACTATCTTCATTTTCCAGTGAAGAACCTGGAGGCCAGAGTGATTAAGTAACTTACCAAGGATCACATAAAAAGCAAGAGTATACAAGTATTACATATTGTGGGGGATGCCATTGGGAGCATACTGGAAGTTTATATGTGTTGAAATAAAATATGTCAATTTACCTTTTTAAAAAAAGTTAGTGGGGCAGCTAGGTAGCACAGTGGGTAGAGCACCAGCCCTGGAGTCAGGAGGACCTGAGTTCAAATCTGGTCTCAGTCACTTGACACTTATTAGCTGTGTGACCCTGGGCAAGTCACTTAACCCCAATTGCCTCACCAAAAAAAAAAAAAAAGTAATAGAGCTGAAATTATGAACTAGATCATCTGACACCTAAGTCCAAACATCTTTCATCTATACCATTAACCTTTTTTGGAGCTGATTAGTGTTGCCTGATTTATGACATTATATTCTCTCATAATCTCCAACACCATGACCCCAAAGTAGGGAAATGAAAATTAAAGTGAATTTTGACAATCTGACAAAATCCTTTAAAGCCATTCCACAAAAGGTAAATAGGCCAACTATATATATATAAGCAGTTAAAAAAAATACTAGCTATCAAGAACGATATGAAATATGCTCCAAATGAATAATAGGAAACATGCTAAATAACTCTGAAGTTCTATGATACATCCATCAGATTGGCAAAGATGACAGAAGAGGAAAATGACAACTATTGGAGAGGCTATGAGAAGGCATGCATGAGGATGCACTGCTGGTGGAACTGTGAATTTGTCTAAACATTCTGCAAAGTGACTTGGAACTCTACCCAAAAAGTCACTTCACTGTGACCCAGTGATATCACACCTGGATTTGTATCTCAACAAGATCAGAGAATGAAGAAAAGGACCCATACACAGAAAAATATTTATGGAAGCATATTTTTCTCAAAGCAAAGAACTAGAAATAAAGATGGTGCCCATTAATTGAGGAATGGATGAAGAAATATATGCTACATGAATGTAATTAAACATGATTTTGCTATATAAAAAATCAGTAAGGGAGCAGCTAGGTGGTGCAGTGGATAGAGAACTGGCCTTGGATTCAGGAGGACCTGAGTTCAAATCCAGCCTCAGACACTTGACACTTACTAGCTGTGTGACCCTTGTCAAGTCACTTAACCCTCACTACCCTGCAAAAAACAAACAAAAATCAGCAAAAGGAATAGATCCACAGAAGCCTGAGAAGACTTATATAATATTAATATTCAATATATAATAATATATTAATATAGAGAAGAGCAAGGAGAACCAGAAAAACAATGTCTATAATAGTTATAACATTGTAAACATCATAAAGAAAAACAAATTTGAAGGAATTAAGAACTTTGATCAAAGCAATGAACAAAAAGCCCTGTTCTGAGAACACTGTAAGTAAGCACTTGGTAAAAGCTTGGTTTTCCTTTGAAATGACAAGGAATGATATTTTAACAACAGATTTATTTTCTTCATGTTTCGGATTATTATTAAAGTGAGTTTTCATTTTCTTGAACATCTATTTGGTGGAGGAAAGGAAAGAAGAGATTCCTGAAGCTAACCTGGGGTGAACAATAGCTATAATAAAAGAAAAATCATAATATGTTATGTTTGTTTCAAATTCTATACTTCTTTTTTTAAATTAATTTTTTATTTATTGGCAGGGCAATGAGGGTTAAGTGACTTGCACAGGGTCACACAACTAGTAAGTGTCAAGTATCTGAAGCTAAATTTGAACTCAGGTCCTCCTAAATCCAGGGCTGGAGCTTTATCTACTGCACCACCTAGCTGCTTCCAAATTCTATACTTCTTAAAGAAAGTACACACTGGTTGAAGGTCAGAGAGCATGGTTTCATGTCCTCGCTTTAATTAGTTATGAGACACTGGGTAAGTCATTTAGTCTCTCTTACTTCCTAATCTCAAAGATGAGGAATTTGGGCCAGATGGTCCATAGGGTTCCATTTGGCTCTTAAATCTATAATCTTATGATCTCATTTTATCCTCACAAGCACAATGAGAGCTAATGCAGACATTATTTTTAAATGCTTTATTATAAACAACATTGAATGTCAATAAAGCTAAATATGCTTTATGACTACATATACAGGACATACTAAGTTTTAGTACAATTTTAAGCTATTAAAATTTAAAACTCCATAACGACTTTGGGGACACTCTATTTTTTAAGTTAATTTCAATATATAAATCATCACTTTTCCAGCCCTCTCAGCCTATATCAAGATTCACAGTCCATTCATTCTTACTCACTTTTCTTATGTACTGTATTATAGGGGTTCTGCTTTTTCCCACATCATTATTTCATAAAGTATTTTGAAAATTTCTTTATATTCCTCACACTTGTTGGTCTTAATTACATTATACATGAATGTACCACAGTTATTTAACCATTCCTCCAATGTTGGACATTTAAATAGCTTTCAGTTTGTGTGTGTTTTTAATGATAAATAATTCAGTTTTGAAGATATTTAAGCAGAAAGTTCACTCTTTAATTTTTTATTAAACTGTTGGAGTATATTCCCTAATAATAGTATGATTCAGGTATCCCAGACTGACACTGAGGAAACTGAAGGCCCAGAGAGGGGTTAAGTCCAAGATTATACACTGGGTTAATAGCAGAGCCAAGACTAGAATCCAAGTCTCCTGACTACTGGTTCAGCATTCTTTCTGAACATTATAATGAAAAGTTGGCCACAGGTCACGCGCAGAATGATTGCACTGGATGATATGAATAGTAACATTCATTCTTAGGCTATGACCTCATAGGATCATAGACTCATTGACTTGATGATGAGTCTTTGAAAAGTCTGGCTCATAAGGAATCTAGTTTAACTCCTTCTTAAGAATAAAGAAATCTAGGCTGAGAGCACTTAAATGACTTTACTAATATCATATAGGTATTAATTAGCAGAAAGGGGATTTAGATACAGTCCCTGACTCTGAATTTACCATTCTTTTAAATGCAATACATCTTTACCCCTGTGAGTGATAAGAAAAAGGTGCTTAATAAGTGCTTATTGAATGAATGAATTTAGCAGTTAGGATGCCCAAAAGAGTATAAACTATATATATATAAAACCCCTTTGATCCAGCAATGCCACTACTAAGTCTGTATCCCAAAGAGATTTTTTTTTTAAGGTGGGACAGGGGGGAGAACCTATTGGTACAAAAATATTTATAGCAGCTCTTTTTGTAGTGGCTACAAATTGGAAATTGAGGAGATGCCCAACATTTGGGGAATGGCTGAAAAAGTTGTGGTATGTGATTGTAATGGAATATTATTATGCTATAAGAAATGACAAACAGGATGATTTCAGAAAAACCTGGATTTACATGAACTGATACAAAGGGAAGTGAATAGAACCAGAACATTGTACACAGTAACAGCAATTTTGAACAATGAAAAACTGTGAATGACTTAGCTATTCTCAGCAATACCATGATCCAAGACATTCCCAAAGGACTCATGATGAAAAAAATCTACCTCCAGAGAAAGAACAGTTATTGTCTGAATACAGACCCAAGTATCCTTCCTTGCTTCCTTCCTTGCTTCCTTGCTTCCTTCCTTCCTTCCTTCCTTCGTCTTCTGGTACAAAATGACTAATATGGAAATGTTTTACATGATTGCATGTGTATAACCTATACTAAATTGCTTATCATCTCTGAGGGAAGAGAGGTAAAGAGAGAATTTGGAACTCAAAACTTAAAGAAAGGGGCAGCTAGGTGGCACAGTGGATAAAGCACCGGCCCTGGATTCAGGAGGACCTGGGTTCAAATCTGGCCTCAGACACTTGACACTTACCAGCTGTGTGACCCTGGGCAAGTCACTTAACCCCCATTGCCCCGCAAAAAAAAAAAAAAACCTTAAAGAAAAAAGTTTAAAATTTGCTTTTACATGTAATGGGGGGGAGATAAAATATTTTTAAAAAGAAAATGGGCAGTTAGGTGGCACAGTGGATAAAGCACTGGCCCTGGATTCAGGAGGACCTGAGTTCAAATCCAGCCTCAGACACTTGATACTTACTAGCTGTGTGACCCTAGGCAAGTCACTTAACCCTCATTGCCCTGCAAAAAAGAAAGGAAAAGAAAAGAAAAGAAAATGTACATTTAAATTTTTTAAAACTAACACAAAAAGGGGTGGGGGGGAATTAGCAGTTACGGTTATCCTTGATGTTTCAGTAGATTGGTGGAATCTGAAGTTGATTGGCAAGAGTTTCAAGACTGAGCAGAAGGTGAGGAAGTAGAAGCAAAGGGGGAAGATAGCCCTTTCTTGAGAATTTTAGATAGTTTTGAACAGATCATGTCACAAACACACCACACCATACCAACATCACACCACACCATACCACCCATTCAGTAAACACCAGTGGCTTCCTAGTACTTCCAGGAGCAAATACAAAATGCTCTGCCTGGCATTCATTTTTTTTTTTTGGTAGGACAATGAGGGTCACACAGCTAGTAAGTGTGAAGTGTCTGAGGCTGGATTTGAACTCAGGTCCTTCTGAATCCAGGGCCAGTGCTTTATCCACTGTGCCACCTAGCTGCCCTCTGCTTGGCATTCAAAGCTTTTCATAACCTAGACCCCCTCCTACTTTTTCAGGTTTCTTATACCTTACTCCCCAATACATATTTTTTTAATTCACTGGCACTGGTCTCCTGGCTATTCCACAAATAAGACACTCCCATCTCTCAGCTCCAGACATTTTCTCTACTGTTCCCATCCCTCTCCCACATCAATTCTGCCTCCTGACCTTGCTGGCTTCCTCCAAGTCCCAACTAAAATGCTATCTTCTCCTGGAAGCTTTCCCCACCCCATCCCCCTTTTTCTTTTTGGTGGGACAATGAGAGTTAAGTGACTTGCCCAGGGTCACACAGCTAGTAAGCATCAAGCATCTGAGGCCGGATTTGAACTCAGGTCCTCCTGAATTCAGGGCCTGTGCTTTATCCATTGTGCCACCTAGCTGCCCCCATCCAAGCCCTCTTATTTATTTATTTTTTTAGTAAGGCAATTGGGGCCAAGTGACTTGCCCAGGGTCACACAGCTAGTAAGTGTTAAGTGTCTGAGGCCAGATTTGAACTCAGGTCCTCATGACTTCAGGGCTGGTGCTCTATCCACTGCACCACCTAGCTGCTCCTTTTTAAAATTTTATTTATTTATTTTCATCCAAGGCCTCTTAATTCCAGCACCTTCCTTGTTAATTATTTCCTTTTTATCATGTATATAGCTTGTTTTGCACATTCTCTCACCCATTAAATTATAAACTCCTTAAGGGCAGGGATTCTTTTTTGTATTCCCAGAAATTAGTACAGTGCCTGGAATATAGTAGATGCTTAATAAATGTTTATTGATTGATTGATAGCTATTAGAAAGTTCTTTTTTTTTAAGTGGCAAGCTATAAGTACTTTGAAGTATTTAATAGTATATTAAATGTAATACCTGGACTACCTAAAGAAATGGCAATGAGTAATGAAGTGGAGAGAATGAGGAGAATTAAACAGTTTTCCCTCCTCTCCTTTTCCTCTTCTCTCCATCTCCTATACTCTCTGGCTCTCATTTTAAAATCCAGCTGTTCTCCACCCAAGTCTCTTTTTTCCTACACTCAATTCAACTGGCTGGTGATTAAAGGATTATTATCAATAATGTGCACTTGCAGGGGCAGCTAGGTGGCGCAGTGGATAGAGCGCTGGCCCTGGATTCAGGAGTACCTGAGTTCAAATCCGGCCTCAGACACTTACTAGCTGTGTGACCCTGGGCAAGTCACTTAACCCCCATTGCCCTGCTAAAATTTAAAAAAAATTTTTTTTAAAATAATAATAATGTGCATGTGCATATCTTGTAGATCACCGCATTAGACTGAAGTACTACTTTTCTAAGGTCAGAATCCTCTTGTCCCA
Organism: Dromiciops gliroides; assembly: GCF_019393635.1. Taxonomy (NCBI): domain Eukaryota; kingdom Metazoa; phylum Chordata; class Mammalia; order Microbiotheria; family Microbiotheriidae; genus Dromiciops; species Dromiciops gliroides. Next base: position 546,820,745 of record NC_057861.1, on the reverse strand, counting down.
TGGTTAATTTTAGAACCCAATCCTGTGTGACCTGGCTTGTCCTCAATGTTGGATTAGCCTCAGACAGAAACAATGGTCTGTAAAAAGTAACTAGCTTACAACAAAGGTTACAATATTGAACATCCATTTCCTTTCTTTGATCCTCTTACTCCTCATTTCCTGGGGAAAAATAAATAAATAAAAAGAACAAGGGAATTTGCTGAGCTTAACCTGTTGCTGAACAAAACTGATTCCTCTTCCTCCCACCTCCTCCGCCACCCCCCATCCCCACTCTAGAAACCATGGTTCAGGACAAAAGAGAAAAAGTCAAGTAGTGTCAAGACTGACTCAGAACCCAGTCAGAAAAAAATCACCTCCCAGATCTGAGGAAATGGTGGGATTGACAACCATCTGGTTGAAGGTTTAAACAGCCATACAAAATGAAGATGCAAAAGGGAAAATTAAAAAAAAAAAAGAGAGAGAGAGAGAGAGAGAGAAGATTAAAAGGCTTAAGGGGTGAAAATTGACTCAGATGGGTGGAGTTAGCAGGTAAGCATGAAAAATTACACAGCTTCAGGGCAAAAACAAGCTCTTAATATGAATTTCAATTTAACCCTTATTTAACATAGCTAGACCATAGGCCATGGATTTAGTCTGTATGAAGAAGGATACAATGTCCTTATTAACCTTAGTGATCATAGACCCAGGAATTGGAAACCTCACATTAAGTCTTATTCCTATCCAGTGGCATAAAGCTTCCCTACTCTTAAAATCCCAAGATTCCAACTCCTCCTTTCTACTACCCCACCCCTACCAGCCGAACAAAGTTATTTCATTTGTTTTTCTTTTTTAATAACTGAAGATTACTAGACATATTCTATGGCATTCCTGTCTGTGGCCTTGAAAAAAAATGGAAACAAATAAATTCTATTTCTGCTAATCATGGGTCAAAGTGTTGTTAGTGCCTTTTCCTGAATAGTTAAAAAAATTAAGTATTATATTCTTGTTATTTGTCCTTCCTTCTTGAAGAGGACCAAGACATCAGGGTGATGTCATGTCTTGCACTGAATAGGATTTAAGTGAGGAAGGACTGTGCAAAGTCACCAAACTCACTCTCTCCTCTAGAGCCATCTGGGTCCAGTGGCAAGATATATATCAGAATGTCTGGAGATGGCCCCAGATGTTTTTTGGGGGGGTTTCCCCCAGATGTTTTTTTAAGGCAATTAGAGTTAAGTGCCCAGGGTCACACAACTAGTAAGTATCTGAAGTGATATTTGAACTCGGGTCTTCCTGACTCCAAAGCCAGTGCTTTATACATTGCACCACCTAGCTGCCTCCACTACCCCAATTTTGCAAATGAGGAAATAGAGGTCAACTGGGTTCAAGTGACTAGTCCAGTGTCACGCAGCTTGTAAGTGTTTGAAGATAGATTTGAACTCGTCTTCCTGGCTCCAACCTAAATTCTTAATCCAATATACCACCTCAGCTGCTAGCAAGGAACTAACAGCAACATTTTACAAAGATTATATACTACAACCAAACTGGATTTATACCAGGAATGGAGGGTTGGTTCAATATGAAGAAAACTATAAGCATAATTGACTATATCAATAACAAAAATATATACATTATTTCAATAGATACAGAAAAGGCATTTGACAAAACACACCATCCATTTCTGTTTAAAAAAAAAAACACAACACTTTAGAAAGCACAAGGATAAATGGAGTTTTCCTTAAAATGATAAGTAATATCTATCTAGTTTTTTTTTTCTTTGCAGGGCAATGAGAGTCAAGTGACTTGCCCAGGATCACACAGCTGGTAAGTGTCAAGTGTCTGAGGCCAGATTTGAACTCAGGTCCTCCTGAATCCAGGGTCAGTGCTTTATCCAGTGTGCCACCTAGCTGCCCCTTGGTAGTATCTATCTTAAATCAAGAGCAAGCATTATCTATAATAATAAGATCCTTTCCAATAAGATCAGGGGCAAAACAAGGATTTCCATTATCACCATTACTATTCAATATTGTACCAGAAATGCTTGTGGTAGCATTAAGTCAAGAAAAACACACACAAGGATAAGCATGGGCAGTGAGGAAACAAACCTATTGCACTTTGCAGAGAACCCTAGAGTCAACTAAACCCTTTGTTAGAAAACCCTATAGTCAACTAAAAAGCTAATCAAAACAATTAACAACTTCAGCAGTTGCAAGATATCGAATAAACCCACACAAATCATTATCATGTCTGTGTATTATCAACAGAACCCAACAAGTGAAGATAGAAAGGGAAGTTCTATTTAACATAACTACAAGTAGCACAAAATACTTGGGAGTCTGTCTACCTGCCAAGATATACACAGGAATTATATGGAAAAAAAAATAATTATAAAACACTCCACACACAAATAAAAAGACATATCTAAAAAATTTGAAAACTATTAATTGCTCATGGATAAGCATGACAATATTACCTAAATTAATTTACTTAGTCAATGTCATACTGATCAAATTGCCTAAGAATTACTGTATAGGGGGCAGCTAGATGGCGCAGTGGATAGAGCACCGGCCCTGGATTCAGAAGGACCTGAGTTCAAATGTGACCTCAGACACTTAATACTTAGTAGCTGTGTGACCCTGGGCAAGTCACTTAACCCCAATCGCCTCACCAAAAAAAAAAATTAAATAAAAAAAAGGAACATTAGACAGTACTTCAGCACTGTGCTTGGGGACCACTTTAAATAGTAAAATCACCAACAAAAAGCACAACAATAGAAATGATGAAGGGGATGGTTTCAGAAAACCTGGGAACACATATAAACTGATACAAATTAAAGTGAGCAGAATCAGAACATTTTACACAGTAGCAACAGTATTATAAAGATAATCAACTTTGAAAGACTTTGTAATTCTAATCAACACAATGACCCACAACAATTCCAAGGGACTCATAATGAAATATGCTATCTGCCTCCAGAAAGAGAGCTGATGGACTCTGCAGATTAAAGCAAATTTTCTTCTATTTTTTTTCTCCTTTTTTCTCTATTTTTTTTTTTTGGAATACAGCTAATGCAGAAGTTTGTTTTGTATATCTACACATATTTGTAAAGGGCCTTATTTTTTCTGCCATCTCAGTAGGTAAATGAGGGAGAGAATTTGGAACTGAAAATAAATTTTTTTAAATTAAATAATATATATATATATTTAAAAAGAAATGTCTTACTTTTGAAAAAGGAAAGCTATAAGTAGTTAGGAGTATTTAACAGCTTGCATTTAAGATTTGCAACTGTTTTCTTATTTTATCCTCACAACAATTCTGGGAGGTAGGTGCTATTATTATCCCCATTCTACCAGAGGAGGAAATTGAGACAAAAAGAAGTGAAATTATTTGCCCAGGCTCACATAACTAATAAGCATCTGAGGCTGAATTTGAATTCATCTTCCTAACTCCAGACCCAGTGCTCTATCCACTGTACCATCCAACTGTATTTGGAGATTTCTATAAACTCTGTTTCATTCTGTTCTTGTTTGAATGCAGAAATACTTGTTAATTGTTGTTTTAGGACAGAATAATAAAAATGTTTAGTCTTTAAAAAAAAGATTTCACCCAACCTTTACCATAAACTGACTCTGTAACTTTCTCTCGCTAATCATAGTATTATTCTGCCAGAATAAATCTACTACTTCATGAGGGGCAGCTAGGTGGCTCTGAAATTGGGAGGACCTGAATTCAAATCTCACCTCAAACATTTACTTAGGTGTGTGACCCTGAGCAAGTCACTTAACCCCAATTGCCTTTAAGAAAAATCTGGGGTCATCTCCTTTTGTCCTGATATATATCTTACCACTGGACCCAAATAGCTCTGGAGGAAAGAGGTTGGTGACCTTGTACAGCCCTCTCTCACTTAAATCCAATTGAGCGCAAGTCATGACATCACAGAGATGACATGGCCCTCTTGGAGGATGAAGGATAAACAACAACCACTTCATGACCTTTCCAAAATCTGACCCTTCAGGTGCATGCATGTCATCTTGACCACTCTTCTCTGGATATGCTTCATTTAATTTGTGTTCCTTTGGAGTTGGAACATCCAGAATTGAACATAGCAGTAAAGGGTTCAAGACAACTATGTTTCTCTTGCTCTGGACACTGTATCTCCATTAAAGCCACCTAAAATTGCACTGGCATTTTGGGCTGCAATGTCATGCATGCCCTTGGTTTATGTGGAACTTGCTGTTCTCAAACCACTCCTAAATATTTATTTTCCCCAGTGCAGGGGAAATGCCAAGCAGAACCCAAAACATAATCACTTCTACCATAAAATTAGTGAGTTTTCCTAAACAATAACAGGAATAATAAAAACTAGTAAAAAATCAAAATGGTTTATTGAAACCCTTAAATCCCAGGGGACCATGACATAGTGCAGAGAAGCTCAGTGTTATCTCAGGGCTTTGCCATCCAGGGCTTCCTTCAAGTCTTAGCTTCTGCAGGTGGTCTTCCCTCCTCTTCAGCTGCTATGTCTACCCCTAAAATGGAAAGTGGTGGACTCCAGATATCACTGGTATGAACATATGGTTATTTACATGTTGTCTCCCTCATTAGAATGTGAATTCCTTGAGAGCTGGGAGGGGCTGAGTTTTTGTTTGTTTGCTGTTGGTTTTTTTTTGGGGGGGGGCAGGCTTGCTTTCTTTGTATCTACAGAGTTTAGCCTAGTGCCTGACATATAGTAAGCATTTTTTTTTGGGCGGGGCAGTGGGGGTTAAGTGACTTGCCCAGGGTCACACAGCTAGTAAGTGTCAAGTGTCTGAGGCCGGATTTGAACTCAGGTACTCCTGACTCCAGGGCCAGTGCTCTGGGGCAGCTAGGTGGCGGAGTGGATAGAGCACCGGCCCTGGAGTCAGGAGTACCTGAGTTCAAATCCGGCCTCAGACACTTGACACTTACTAGCTGTGTGACACTGGGCAAGTCACTTAACCCCCACTGCCCCGCAAAAACAACAACAACAACAACAAAACCAAAAACAAAAAACCCATGCTTCCCAGAGCTGCCTGCCATTAACAACAATCTCCAGTCATTTTGAATAAGTAGTCTGTGTAAGGGGGGAAAATTCTCATTGAGGCAAACAGAGACAAACTTTGAAATTAAGAACAGGGCAAGATAGTCCATTTCTTGTGACTAATTTTGACTAGCAAGATTTTAAAATGTTAGAAACTCTCCCAAAACTTTCCCCTAAATATTGAGTTTTTGTATTGGGGAAGGTGTCTTTTTGAAACCAAAGCATGCTTTTGTAGACCTGTTGGCAACCTCTAATCATTCTAGCTAACCTCCTCATTGTAGAGAGAGCAGTTTCAACTTAAAAGCTCTATATAAATGAGGATTTTCAGGATTAGGAAACAGGTCCAGAGTTAATGACTAGTCTGATTAAGATCACACTTAGGTAAGTGTGAGAGGTAAGACTCACAGAGAAATCAGTTCTCCCAATTTCCTTTGCAATTACTCCACAGTAACTGCCTCCCAGCTCCAAGGTGGACATGGATGTTTTCATCCAACTAGATTTTTCAGGGAATGGGCATCCGGAGAAGGTAGAAACAGCTCAGCTACAAGACTGATCCCAAACTTTCCGATGCCTGGAGAGTCCAGTCAGTGGGGGCCAGAAAGATTTCCTCCTTTCCTGCTTAAATTCACTGGAGGCAAGCGAGATGGAAAGGGAATTACAGATTCGCTGGAGACTCCTGCGTCCCTGATTCAAGGAGTGTCCTCCGCTGGTGTCTCACCTTTCCCAGTGTCTCCTCTCCGGCCTAGGAACCAGTGGGTGCGGGCGGAGGGGAGCTGCCCATTCTTTGAAGTCTGGTCCCGGGAATCCCCCCAGACGCCCGTTCTTTCTGGGGCATTGCAGCCCAGGCCCGCGCTCTCCCCTATCCCCCTTGCTTACCATCTCTGTGGTCGTTCCAGGTCAGCCGGCTGATCGAGCTAGTGTCACTCATGGCTGCGCGACTGGAAAGAGGAGGTGGAGGAGGAGAGAGAAAAAGCAGGAGAAGCAAGCGACATCTCCGGCTGCGGCCCTACCGGTCTCCCAGCCGCCGGGATTCCAGGTTCCGGTCACTGACGTCACAGAGGCAGTGGGAGGGCACTGGATCTGGGTGTTCGGAGGAGGCTTGCACTCCGCGACCCACTTCTGGCTGGCTCTCAGCATACGGGGCAGGAGGAGTCCCAAGCTGCCATTCCAGGAGGCATCTAGGTGTATGGAGTCAGAGCCATGCGTCCGCACGACCCAGGCGACCCAGCTCTTGTTAGAGCAAGTTAGCAGGAGGAGGGGCGAGGGATGAGAGGCTTGGGGCCTTAAGGGTAGGGGACTTCTCATCGGGCATGGGACGGGGGGGGGGGGCAGAGAGGGGGGCGGCATATTGGGGATAGGAAGTAGGAGGGCTCTGAAAGGGAAATATTAGAATCCCTGTAGTACAGGTTATCCAATCAACAAGCATTAAGGGACTACTAGTCAATCAATAAAAGAAAATTACCTATCCCTGCTCACCTCAGACATTTAGGAAGATGCTTTGATGGAGCCTTGTGGGATTTTCTATGGGGGGCGGGTCCCAGAATGAGGATCGAGCCGGATTGGGGGATTCCTAGGAATTGTAGGCCATTTTACCTAGGGTCTGGTCAGCTCCTACAACACACCAGAGACTATGGGGATAGGCTAGAGAATTGGAACCTGGGAAAACGGGAATGGAGATGGGGTTAGGGGAGAAAGGGAGGCAGTACGTGGTCCTCCGTGGTTATGGTAGAATTTCTTAAAGAGATCGAAAAATGGTGCCTTTCCAAAGTTGCTTTAAGAAACCCCTTCTGATACAAAAAAGGCATCAGCCCAGGAATTAAACATAGATCCTAGTTCTTGCCGTACCTTTAACTCACCTTAGACAAGTCCCTTAACCTATTTGGTAGGCAGGTTTGTAAGGGGCAGCTAGGCGGCGCTATGCATTGAGTGCTAGGACTGTCAGGAAAACAGGTGTCAGGAAAACATCTAAAGTTTGAATCTGGCTTCAGACACTTCGACCCTGGCCAAGTCACTTAACCTTATTTGCCTCAGTTTCCTCAGCTGGGATCCTCAAATAGGACCCCACCAAATCCATCCACCCCCACAGGCATGGACCCCCTATCATTTGGGAAGTGAACAAAAGGAAATGGATGAACTGATAGACATTATGGAAATATCCCCTATGGTCACATCATGGTGGGCATCTTAGACTGGCTAGTAACAGTGGAAGAGAAGGATGAGTTTGCTAGTTTCCCATTGTTTTGTTTTTTTCTTTTCTCCTCATTCATCACCTGGGATGATTATTTTGCCAGTCTTTGAATGCTCCATTAGCTACAGGACTGTTGAAAAAAGACAGTCACCTGCCAAGCCTTGCTGATCAGTTCTATTAGATATAGATGTTGTAGGGAAAATAGGGTAGAGGGTTTGGGATAGGGGTAGGGGTTTGGGGTCTTTAAGAATTCTTCTTTAAAGAATTACACTCTCTTCCACACAAATCCAATAGAATAAGATAATAGTTTATTTAGGGGCTGGGGAAGGGAAACCAAGAGAGAAATGCTTGGATTTCTTATGGGGAGAAAGGCATGGCACAGAGCGTGGCTCTGAGATACCAATCTTCTCGAGCAGGAGACAGGCAGATACTTTTATAGAGGACTGATGGGGGTGATCATCTGACTGTGGGAAGTTCCCTTAGTGAGGGAGGATCATCCCACTGGTGGTGGCTGGAGGAGTTGGGTGAGGGGTGGCTGCAGATCTCTCAAGCCATCTCTCTGCTCCTTAGGCCACAAAGGCAGCAGCCACACCTAATCTTATCTCCCCAAGGGCTGGGGGAAACTGGAATGAAAGGTAGAGGTCCTGGAGTTAATTCAGTCCCCCTATCTCCTTAAGTGTGTCTGTCCTTTGGTTTAGTTTCTCAAGGAGAAGGTTCTTTGATTTACCCCAGAAAACTTCTGAGGTACCCTGGGCACATAACAGTAAGAACTGTCTTTTTCTTATCTGCACACCTAGCACTTAGCCCAGTGCCTGGCACATCATAGGTGCTTAATAAATTTGTTGTATTATATGCTCAAACTCCAATCTGGAAAACATTTATTTATTAAGCTATATACCAAAATGTGAATGCAAGCCAAAAAATCTGTTCCTGCTCTCACGAATCTTATGGAGGATGAGGGAAAAGAGAGGAGCATTGGAACAACAGTGCAATATCAATAAGACATTCCAGGGGCAGCTAGGTGGTGCAGTGGATAGAGCACTGGCCCTGGATTCAGGAGGATCTGAGTTCAAATCCAGCCTCAGACACTTGACACTTATTAGCTGTGTGATTTAGGCAAGTCACTTAACCCCATTTGCCTCACCAAAAAAAAAAGGCATTCCTAACAAAAAACAAAACAAAACATAGAATCACAGAATTTCAAAGTTGAGAGGGATCTTATTGGCCATCTACTCCAACCCGTGCCTGGAAAAAAAAAATCCCCAGGGAAATTCAATTGAAAGGCTATCTCCTCCAGTGAAGGGGAATCCACTAGCTTCAGAAACCAATTCCTTCCTCTTTTGTATAGCTCTTATCATTAGGAAGTTTGTTTTTTAAGTTTAATCTTAAATTTATCTTTTGGCAGCTTCCAACCTATTGCTCCAAGTTCTGGCCTTCCAGTCTCTGTCTCTGTCTCTGTCTCTGTCTCTGTCTCTGTCTCTGTCTCTGTCTCTGTCTCTGTTTCTGCCCTTCTCTCTCTCTCTCTCTCTCTCTCTCTCTCTCTCTTTCTCTCTCTCTCTCTCTCACACACACACACACACAGAGTATAATGTATATCTATGGATATACATATACATATGTATGGGTATATGTGTAATGTGTATCATGTATCTATGCATATATAATGCTTATCTATATATATATACACATAGATAAAATATATTTTTATATCTCCATACAGATATATATTGTAGGAGCAACCAAGTGACTGTGGATAAAGTGCTGAGCCTGAAGTCAGGAAGACCTGAATTCAAATCTGACTTCCAACACTTAATAGCTATGTGACCCTGGGAAGGTTACTTAATGATTGCCTCAGTTTCCTCACCTTTAAAATGGAGATAATAATAGCACCTACTTTCCAAAGTTGTTGTGAAGATCAAATGAGATAATAATTTCAATTAAGTGCCTACTCCTTCCAAGCATTGTTCTAGGTGCTATGAGAAGTGTGTACAAAGTTCTAGAGCCATTCTAGTTGTAGTGCAAAGAGAAGGGGGTGGTAGTAGAAATAAAGACATTTACCTCAAGGAGTTTCATTTCAGTAGGGGGTGATATGGGGAGGGAGATGATGATAATAACATGTACACATATAAGTACAAAATAATAATAATAATAACTTGTATGTTTTTATACCAGTTAAATAATTTAATAATTAGTTTAATATGTTTACTTTAATAATAACCAGCATGGGTTTCATTGTTGTTGTTGTTTTTTGTTTTGCAAGGCAATGAGGATTAAGTGACTTGCCCAGGTCACACGGCTAGTAAATGTCAAGTGTCTGAGGCTGGGTTTGAACTGAGGTCCTCCTGAATCCAGGGTCAGTGCTTTATCCACTGTGCCATCTAGCTGCCTTTATAACCAGTGTAGTTTTAAACTATAATCTGAAACAGCACTAAGACTTTTGGGCATTCCTATAAAGGCTTTATGGTTTGCAAAGTGCTTTTTACATGTTGCATCATTTATAGAATAATGAGGGCCAGGGAGAGTATAGGGTTAATAAGAAGAGTAGTTACCAATAGAATGGGTTCAAAAGGGGACATTGGAAGGGTAGGTAGAATGGGATTAGGACGTGGGAGAGAAAGGACTGATACGAAGGGATATGAGGAATTGGATAGTGGTTGCCAGGAAAAGGAATTTCAGCCCAGGTGATAGAGATTTTAAATAACTGGGATTACGAGTAGGGTAGCACAGGGCAAATCTTAAACTATGCATCAAAGTCCCATATAGGATTACATAACTGAATGTGGGAGGTCAGAAAAAATTTGGCAACGGCAAAAGGTTATTTTTACCTATTTTATATACCTATATATCTGGGCTTCCATAAAAATTTCTCGGGGAAAAAAGGGTCATGAATGGAAAAAATTTAAGAACCCTGGCATAGGGAATGAGCATGTTTTTCATAGGAACAAAAGTAATGTTGATTTTATTATTAATCATGATGTGGGATGGATTTAGGGTCAAATTGATCATGAGTCACCCCAAAAGAATTACAAGGCTCAGTGACTCAGTTTCCGAAGTTTTATTGCAATATTGTGAGTGATCAACGGGAGAGAACCAGAAAAGTGGAAAGGTATCTCTCGAATAGGGAAGGAAAAGATAATTATATTTATAGTATGGATAAATTGATTATCAGTCTCATTATAATAATCTCCACTTTAGGGAGGTACAGGGGAGGGCTTATTCTAATTTAGAGTTCTTAGGGGCTTGAGACAACCCCCAAGGCCGGTACCTTTTTCAGTGGAGGTGTGTTTTGGGGGTTTACATGTCATAAGGTGAATCTGGGGACAAATTTGGCCTTTTCTGCACATGTCACCTTTTCATTCCCATGCCTAGTTTCAAAATATAAGTATTAAGTATCTGAGGTCAGATTTGAACTCAGGACCTGAGTTCAAATCTGGCCTCAGACACTTAACACACACTTACTAGCTGTGTGACCCTGGGCAAGTCACTTAACCCCAACTGCCTCACAAAAAAAAAGACCAAGGAGAGACTGGCCATCTGCCCTGCTGCTGCTGGCATAACTGATCTTCTACGTCACCAGCCCTGGAGTCAGGAGGACCTGAGTTCAAATCCGGCCTCAGACACTTAACACTTACTGGCTGTGTGACCCTGGGCAAGTCACTTAACCCCAATTGCCTCTCTTTCTTTCTTTTTGTGAGGCAATTGGGGTTAAATGACTTGCCCAGGGTCGCACAGCTAGTAAGTGTCAAGTGTCTGAGGCTGCATTTGAATTCAGGTCCTCCTGAATCCAGGGCCACCTAGTTGCCCCCAGATTAGATTCACTTTATTTTTTCTTTTTTGGTGTGATAGTGAGGGATAAGTGACTTGCCCAGGGTCACACAACTAGTGTCAAGTGTCTGAGGCTGGATTTGAACTCAGGTCCTCCTGAATCCAAGCCCAGTGTTTTATCCACTGCCCCACCTAGCTGCCCAATTAGATTTACTTTAAAGGAACACCATGGGGAGTGTTTTACCTTGACACATTTCTGTTAAGGACTTTGAAGTCTATCCTTTATAACTCATCATAGAAAGCAATTAAGAGGTTTCTATGAGTCAAGTTGAGCATGGCCGAGTTTTTGATCAACTAAGACTGAAAAAGGTCCTCTCCCAGAATAGCCTGTAATTGTTAGTGAACTAGAACGTCAAAGCACTTTCTGTGCCTGATAGGAAAAGTTATTTGAACACTATTGCCCAGAAGACTGATCAAGGACAGTATTTGTACGCCTCAAATAGCAGCTAATAGAGCTTGGAAGAGAGCCATCTGCCTTTTTTTTTTTTAAACCCTGATCTCTCAGCAGGACAGCTGTTGCTCTTGCCCACAGGAGAAAAAAGTGACCCTGATGATGACTGTGACGATGCTGATAACAAAAATAGAATTAGTTTGAGAGTAGAACTTTATGGCTCTTTAGGGTGTGTGTGTGTGTCGGTGGGTGGGTGGGGGGCATGTTTTAATATTCCTAGGCTAAGGGCCAAAGACTCTGCAAAACTGGAAACTGGAAACACACAACTTGTATTGGCTGGAAACAACATCAGGCAGCCAAAAGTGTGTGTTTGATCTGGACACCTGGATTCTCTTGCAAATTCAACTCCTTGTTGTTGTTCCAGCAGCAGAAGAGGCAACCAACCAATAAATTGACCAATAAACATTTATTAAAGCAAAGCGTTTTAAACTGTGGGTTGTGACCCCATCTGGGGTCCTGTAATTGGATGTGGGGATCGCAAAAAAATTTGGCAACAGTAAAAGGTTATGTGTGTCTATTTTAAAACTTTTTACCCAAGAAATTTTTATGCGACCACAGGTATATACAGAACCAGAAGAAGAATTTATACTATAAGAACAATATTTTTTTAAAAATACATTTGATAGTGCAGTGGATAGAGCACCGGCCCTGGAGTCAGGAGTACCTGAGTTCAAATCCGGCCTCACACACTTAACACTTACTAGCTGTGTGACCCTGGGCAAGTCACTTAACCCCAATTGCCTCACTAAAAACAAACAAACAAATACATTTGATAGATTTAAAAAAAATCTTTGTTAAAAGGGATGGCCTTCTGGGGAGGGAATGAACAAAAGGAGAAATATAGGAGGAAATTTAGAAGATGCAAAATCACAAGCTATTAATAAAAATTTATTTTCAAAAGTTGAAAAAGAATTGCAAACCATTAACAAGCCCAAGAAAAATTACTCCAGATCATTAGGAATAAGTGAAACAAAAATCAAAACAAGATTTCACCTCATATGCAACAAATTGGCAAAGATGACAAAAGATGGGAATAGAATCAGTGGTATAAACCTGGGGTCATGTAAAACTCTCTTGGGTGAAAAGGGCTCATGAGCAGAAAAAGTTTAAGAAGTCCTGTATTAAAGTGCCTACTAGTAACAGTGTTAAGTATTGAGGTTATAAAAAAGAGACAAAGGACAGTCCTTGCCCTTAAAAAGCTTACACTCTAATGGAGGAGATGACATGCAAACAAATGTATACAAAGCAAGCAAACCAAGTCTGCTCACCAGTCTGATTAGTTAATGCAGCATATGCCTCAGACAACCTATATTTGGCACTCTAAGGTATACAGAGTTCAGATATTCCATCTCCCTTGAGGGCTCTAGGGAACAGCAAGAGATTCAGGATTTCTTTCCAATACTTTTGCTCTCAATAGTGTGCTTAACCTTTTGATTATCAGTGGTTACCAATTAGTTAGCCAGATTTAATTAGCCATTAGGAACAGTATTTACAAAGATGGAATCCTTAGAACTGTTGGTACAAAACATCCCCCAAAAGTCTTCAACACATTCTCCCACCAGCACATACAAAGTTCATGGGAAAGTAGGCACATGCTTACAGCACACAGGACTCACAGTTTCTGAAAATCCTTTTGCTGAAGTTCTCAAGATCCTTCCTTTAGTTCTGGTATAGCTTTTCTGTGGTGTTCCTTGAAGAATCTTAACTCCGTCTTTCCTCACCTCATCCAGTGTTTCTGTGGCTCCCCTTACAGATATTGCCTCAGATCTTCTGGGGATTCTGCAAGTATGATAATGAGATGTCCAATGAGATGTCTGTTTATTGGTGTACCCAAGGTCCTCCTCTGTTCAAGGGAAGGGGGAAGGGGACCAGGATGAAGGTCTGAAGCTGACACCAAGAGGTTCTCTTCCGCTCCGAGCAATTTCCTCCCGGGGGCTTGACTATAGGCTTCCACTCCTTATCTTCTAGAAGCTTGAATTCCAGGGTTCCAAACTTGTCTATTAGTTTATACAAACAGCCAGTCCTGTTGTTGTCACTATCCTGCATCTTGTATTATGAATTACTATGAGTCAGGACTTAAACCAACAGTCCTTTAATTAAAATCGTATTCACTATCCACATGTATAAACAGTACTGAAGGTGTTTTAAAAGCAGCTTGGAAGATACAAGCAAATCAAAGCCACTAGCAAGGAGGATCCCTGAGAGTCTTGGGGACTTTCCAAAAAGGTCTCAAAAACTATTTTTATATTCCTTTTGCCCAAAGGGCCCAGATTAATCTGCCTTGGAGCATTGTTAATCTCAACTGCCACAAGTCTGTTTCACAGACTATTTTTTGTGGGTATTTTTTGTCTGTTTTCTTTTGCAACAATGCTAACATGGAAATATATTTTACATGACTTCATATATATATATATATATATGTATATATAATACCAAATTGCTTGCCTTGACAAGTATGGGGAGAGGGGCAGAAGAGAGGGAAAGAATTTAGAACTCAAAATTTTTAAAAATGAATGTTAAAAGTTTTTACATATAATTGGGAAATATTTAATCAAACAAATATAATGAAGAAAAATATGGACAAAAACTGGAAATTAAGGGGATGTCCATCAACTGGGAATAGCTGAACATATTTTCATATATGAATTTAATGGAATACTATTATACAGTAAGAACAGCATAGGTACAGAAAAATATGGGAAGACTCGTATGAATTGATGCAGTATAAAGTTCACAGAACCAGAAGAAGAATTTATATTCTAAGAATAATATTATTTTTTTAAAAATAGGGGACAGCTAGGTGGTGCAATGGATAAAGCACCAGTCTTGGATTCAGGAGGACCTGAGTTCAAATTTGACCTCAGACACTTGATACTTACTAGCTCTATGACCCTGGGCAAGTCGCTTAATCCTCATTGCCCTGCCCCCCCTCCCCCAAAATGAACTATACCAAGTACACCAAGTATAAACAGGATGTGTATGGGATAGATTGGAGATAATCAACAGAGAAAGGGGGAATGGGTCCCTCTAGAAAGCACGATTTTAGATGGGACTTGAAGGAAACTCCAGGAGGCAGACATGAGAAGGGAAAGCATTCCAGGAATGGGGAATGGTCAATGAAGATGCATAGTCTAAAAATAGAACATTGTGTGGGAGGAAGGGCAAGGAGGTCACTGTCACTGGGTCAAAAAGTTCTTTGGGGGAAGGAGAAGAAGGGATGTAAGGCATAAAAAGACTGGAAAGGTGAAAGGGGGGCTGGTTTATTGAGGGGATTCAATACTAAACAGAAGATATATTCGATACTCCAGATGAAAGGGAATCAGTGGAGTTTATTAAGTGTGTGACAGGGGCAGCTAGGTGGCGCAGTGGATAAAGCACTGACCCTGGATTCAGGAGGACCTGAGTTCAAATCCAGCCTCAGTCACTTGACACTTACTAGCTGTGTGACCCTGGGCTAGTCACTTAACCCTCATTTCCCTGCAAAAGAAAGAAACAAAGAAAGAAAGGAAGGAAGGAAGAAAGAAAAGAAAGAAAGAAAGAAAAGAAAGAAAGAAAGAAAGAAAGAAAGAAAGAAAGAAAGAAAGAAAGAAAGAAAGAAAGAAAGAAAGAAAGAAAGAAAGAAAGAAAGAAAGAAAGAAAGAAAGAAAGAAAGAAAGAAAGAAAAAGAAAAAAGAAAAACATGTCTTAGGAAGATGGTTTTGACAAATGGGCAGAGGAGAGCCTGGAGCAGGAACACTTAACAGCAGGCTATTGGCAATAGTTGGAGAACAAGGTAACAAGAACCTGCACTGGGCAGTGTCAGAGGAGAGAAGGGAGCATATATGAAAGATGCTACAAAGGTAAAATTGACAGGCATTGACAACAGATTGGATAGAGGCGGTGAGAGAGAGGGAGGATTGGAGGATGATCCCTAGTTCAAAGCCTAGATAATGGAGAGGATGTTAGTACCTCCAGAAATAATAGGGAAGTTAAGAAGAGGGAAAGATTTGGATGAAAAGATAATGAGTTCAGACATGTTGAGTCTAAGATGTCTATTGGATGTGTCCAATAGGAGGAGACTGAAGAATATTGTTCAATGGAGAAGTATAGACTGGATTAGTAGATTTGAGAATCATCAGCATGGACTTGATAATTGAATCCCTGGGAGTTGATGAGCTCACCAAGGGAAGTAGTACAAAGGGGAAAGTGAGGAGAGCCAGGTTAGAGCCCTGTGAGACACTCATGGTTAAGCAGGTGTGATGTGGATGAAGGTCCAATAAAAGAAATTAGAATGAGGAAGTTGGTGGTGGTGAGTTATTTTCATTAGTGATTGGCTCTGTTTTCTTGGCAAAGACACTGGAGTGGTTTGCCATTTCCTTCTATACCTCACTTTACAGATGAGGAACTGAAGCAAACAGGTTTAAGTGGCTTGCCCATGGTCACACCACTGATAAGTGTCTGAGGCTGTATTTGAACTCATGAAGAGTTCCCAACTACAGGGCCAGCACTCTATTTACTGCACCAACTATGTGCCCTGGAAGAAAGAAGACCTGGATTCAAATCCTGTGTCTGGATACTCAACCTGTATGATTTTAAGGCAATTCAGTTAATCTCTCAGGGTCTCAGTTTCCTCACTGTAAAATGAGAGTGCCAGACTTGATGGCTACTCAGGTCACTTCTAGGTCTAAATATAAGTCCTATGAAAGTAAATAAACTGAAAAACTCAGTATTACATTTTGTATTCAGATCTGTTCCAAGTACAAATCTGTTACTTTGCATGTGACTACTCAAAGGATTTGTTATCCATCATAGATTATTCTTGGTTAGCCAAGAATCCTAATTTGATCAAATCTGGACCTTATGTACTCTTGTGGAAACCTGCTATAAAGTTCTAGAAATTTTCTAATACTACAAGGTTTGCATTAAAGTTTTAATTTTAAAAAAAGTTTAAAATTATTAACAGGATGTTTATCTAAAGGGAAAATAAGCAAGATACATTTGTGATGTGAGATCATGAGTATCAGTTACATACCATTTCAAGGACTCCAGAAAGTTATAAAAGTATTGCAAATCACAAAGGTCCAAGCAATAGTCCTTTTTTTCGTTTTATCTTTTAAATTTTTAAAAATTTTATTTTTATTTTCAGTTTCAAATTTTCTCCCTGCAACCTTTTCCCCACCCTTTAAGAAGGCAAGAAATTGATATCCATTATACATATGAAGTCTTGAGAAACACATTTCTACATAAGCCATATCTTCCGCCCCCCCCCCGCCACCAAAAAAGGAAAATTTTTAAAAGGAAAAAAAATATGCTTCAATCTATGCTCTGAGACTGTAAATTCTCTATCTGCAGGTGAAAAGCATTTTATATCCTGAATCCTTTGGAGTTGTGGTGGATCAAACAATAGTCAATTATAAGAACAGGTTTAATTGCATGTGGTCATATAACAAAATTATTAGCATCTTCTGATGCTTCATGAAGGATGTAAGAAGTGATATGCATAAAGGGGACAAGCTTGTTCATGATCATTAAACATCATTCAATTTTGCAGTGAGGTGGTGCAATAGATTGTGTGCTAGACTTGGAGTCCGTAAGAACTAAACTCAAATTCTGGTTTCAAGCCTTCCTAGCTGTATAACCCTGGGCCAAGTCTCTTAACTTATCTGCCTCAGTTTCCTCATTTCTAAAATGGGGATAATAATAGCACTTACTTCACAGGGTTGTTGTGAGGATTAAATGAGATAACATGTAAAGCAATTTGCAAACATCAAAACATTATTTGAATACTACCTACTATTATTACTACTACTATTAATGATAATAGTTTTCTTTTACATGTATAAACATATCAATATACACAAAATATATAAGTAATACATACTATGTAACATTTATCAATATGTGGATACATAGATAATAATGTATAATATTATATAATCATATCATCATTCTATAATAGCATCATTATGCAATAATACATAAAATCTAAAACTATTTTAAAAACAAAATATATAAATAATTAATGAAATCAGTTTTAGAAGTCTAGTAAATTAAGCTAAGTATTTAGGTCTTTCTGAAATTTTCAAATTTATTTATGTATTTACTTAGATTCTATTTCTGCATATGTTAACATTAAAAATAATGAATATAAATAAATCAAAGAGAGGTGGAAAGACTTGTGAACTGATGTCTTGTGAAGTAAGCAGAACTCAGAAACAAGATATACAGTGACTTCAACACTATAAACAGAAAGAACCAAAATAAAAAAAGGAAGGGGGAAGGAACTAAATGATGTTTAGTCATCATGAACAAGCTTGTTGCCAAAGAAGACATGAGAAAAATGAATATATATATATATATGTAATAGAAATGGGGAGTAACAGGTATAGAACATTATGTAAACAGTCAGACCTATTTGATATTGTTAGTTTTGCTCAACTGTTTTTTTTTCCTCTCTCTTTTTTATTCTTTGTTACAAGGGATGGCTTGCTGGGTAGAGAATGGGGGAGGGATAAATCCAGAAATGAACATGATATCAATGAAGAAGATCACTTAAATGTTTAAAATAAATAGAAAGAAATGGGGACAAGTTCATGGGTGACTTTGGAGAGAATCATTGCCATCGAGTGTTAAAACTGTAAGTCAGGGGCAGCTAGGTGGCGCAGTGGATAAAGCACTGACCTTGGACTCAGGAGGACCTGAGTTCAAATCTGACCTCAGACACTTGATACGCACTAGCTCTGTGACCCTGGGCAAGTCACTTAACCCCAACTGCTTCACAAAAAACCCCCAAAAAACCATACACTTTCTTTGGGGCGGCTAGATGGCACAGTGGATAGAGCGCCAGCCCTGGAGTCAGGAGTACCTGAGTTCAAATCCGGCCTCAGACACTTAACACTTACTAGCTGTGTGACCCTGGGCAAGTCACTTAACCCCAATTGCCTCACTAAAAAAAAAAAAACAACACCAAAAAACCTGTAAGCCAGACTTTGAAGGATAGAGAGTGAATGAGAAGAGGGGAAGTGGAGTCACAGAGAATAAACCCTGTAACCCTGGCCAGCGGTTAAGAGATCATAAAAAATACAAAAGAGGGGCAGCTAGGTGACACAGTGGATAGAGCATCGGCCCTGGAGTCAGGAGGACCTGAGTTCAAATTTGGCTTCAGACACTAGCTGTGTGACCCTGGGCAAATCACTTAACCCCAATCGCCTCACTAAAAGAAAAACAATAACAACAACAACAAACCAAAAGGATGAAGCCTGGATAGATCACAGAAAATTCATCACCACTTTTGGAAACAACCTAAAGCCCTGCTATACTAATGCTCCAAGAAACTATAGCAACCATCGTGGCAGATAGACTATACCAGGTAAAGAGTAACCAATCAACAAGCCTCGGGAGATATCTACTCCAAGTATGTGAAGGGAGGATGAGAACACAATTGTTCCAACCTCCATGAAGGTGGCTGTAGCAGGCACTATGGAGTGCTTAGAGGTTGGTCAGACATGGAAGATGCTAAGGTCTGCATCCTGGAGCATTGCCAGTCATCTTGACTTTTGTCCTGTCACCAGACTTCAATGACTCTGGAAAAGAGAGGGAAGCTGATGACTGCAACTCATTTGCCAGATGAGGAAACTGAGGCTTGAAGAAAGTGCACCTTTCCCAGGGTCACTGAGATAATAAATGGCAGTCACAGACTCTGAATTCAAAGACTCTGGCTAAGTTCAGCACCCTTGTCATGATACTACATTGCCTCCTGAGATTTTTACTATTATGTGGAATGCTTGAGAAAGAAAAAGTCAACTTTATGCTTCTGTGACCTCTCTCTCATAGTCCCCCTTTAATTTGGTTAATTCTTTATCCAAGTGGGTGAACTTCCCATCCCCTTCTCCTCTCCCTTCCTTTTCTCCACCCATTACACACACACACACACACACACACACCACCACCACCACCACCACCACCACCTCCACCCAGGGAAGAGGGAAGAGAATAAGCATTTATATAGTGCCTACTATGGGCCAGACACTGTCTACTGTACCTATTATCTTATTTGATCCTTATTACAATTTTGGGAGGTAAGGTTCTATTATTATCGTGCCCATTTTACAGATGAGGAAACTGAGGCAGATAGAGTTGGGGTTTTTTTAAGTGATTTGACCAAGGTACAAGGTTATTAAATGTCTGATGCAAGACTTGGACTCAGATCTTCCTTACTTCAGATGTATTTATCTACAGCCTTCAACATCAAAAGATTCTAGGACCTAGGGGCAGCTAGGTGGTGCAATGGATAAAGCACTGGCCTTGGATTCAGGAGTACCTGAGTTCAAATCCAGCCTCAGACACTTAACTAGCTGTGTGACCCTGGGCAAGTCACTTAACCCTCATTGCCCTGCAAAAAAAAACCCAAAGATTCTAGGACCTAGAGCTAGAAGGGTCCTAGAGATCTTCTAGTCTTTGGCTTTTTTGTGTATCATTGGGCAGTTTCATGAAGTCTATTAGCCCAAATATAGGATGATAGTTAGTGAAGATGGAAGGATCAAGTGAGGTTGTTTTTTTTTAATTTCAAACACTTTAATTTATTATTTATTTATGGCATTCTTTTCTTTTTAAATTTTGAGTTCCAAATTCTCTCCCTCCTTCCCACTCCCTTCGCCACCTACTGAGAAGGCAAGCAAAGTGATATCAATTATACATCTGAAATCCTGCAAAACATATTTTTATATTAGCTGTATTTCCAAAGAAAAGCAAGAAAAATAAAGGAAATAAGAAATTTATAGTTCACTTTACATTCAGAGTTAATCAGTTTTCTCTCTATGGAGGTGGATAGCATTTTTCCTTTTTTTTTAAAGGATTTTATTATTTTCCAGTTACATATAAGGATAGTTTTCAACATTTGTTTTCACAGGATTTTTAGTTTCAAATTTTTTTCTCCCACCCTCCCTTCCCTTCCTCCTCCCCAAGACAGAAAGCAGTCTGATATAGGTTGTATATGTACAATCACATTAAACATATTTCTACATTAGTCATCATGTGAAAGAAGAATCAGAACAAAAGGGAAAAACCTCAAAAAAAGAAGGGGGGAAAAAAGTCCAAAAGTAGAAACAGTATTGTTCATTCATAATTCATTGTTCTTTTTTTCTAGATGTTGAGAACATTTTCTATCATGAGTTCTTTGAAACTGTTTTGGATTGTTGCACTGCTGAGAAGAGCAAAGCCTATCCCCATTGTTCATCACACAATGCTGCTGTTACTATGTACAATGTTCTCCTGGTTCTGCTCCTCTCAGTCAGCATCAGTTCATGTAAGTCCTTCCAGATTTCTTTGAACTCTTCCTGCTCATTTCTTACAGCACAATAGTATTCTATTACATCCATATACCACAACTTGTTTAGCCATTCCCTCGATTTCCAATTCTTTGCCACCACAAAGAGAGCAGCTATAAATATTTTTGTACATGTGGGTCCTTCTCCCTTTTCTATGGTCTCTTTGGGATATAGACCTAGCAGTGGTGCCACTGGGTCAAAGGGTATGAACAGTGCCATAGCCCTTTGGGTATAGTTCCAAATTGCTCTCCAGAGGAAAAAATGGGACTTCAACGAAAAAGAGGACTTTCAGGTATTTGTGATGAAAAGACCTGAACTGAATGGAAAATCGGACTTTCAAATACAAGACCCTAGAGAATCATAAAAAATTGGAGTTGGGGTCATACCTGGGGTCATGCAGCAGGTGACTGACTGTCTTATGTCTGAGGTCAGGTTTTGGCTGGGGTCCTCCTGGATCTGGACTGGATGCTTTGTCCACTGTGTCACCTAGTTGCCCCATGATGACATCTTTTTTTTTTTTTAAGTGAGGCAATTGGGGTTAAGTGACTTGCCCAGCATCACACAGCTAATAAGTGTTAAGTATCTGATGCCGGATTTGAACTCAGGTACTCCTGAATCCAGGTCCGGTGCTCTATCCACTACGCCATCTAGCTGCCCCCCCATGATGACACCTTTAGGGTAAAATTGAGGGGTGAGAGAAGGGTAGGGGAAGGGAAGAGGTAGCATGGGGTGAAATCCCACATGAAAGAAACAGGAAAGGGATTATGGAGTGGGGGAAGAGATGGGGGAGGAGCAGGGCAGTAAATGAATTTAACACTCATCAGAATAGGCTCAAAGACCTTAATCTCATCAGAGTTGGCTCAAGGAGGGATTAAAACACACACCCTGTTGGGTAGAGTAATCTATCAAACCCTGCAGGAAAATAGGAGGGGAAGGGAATAAAGAGAAAGGGGCAAAAGAAGGGAGGGCAGATTGGGGGAGGGGACTGACAGAAGCAAATCCCTTTTGAAGAGGGATAGGGTGAAAGAAGATGGATAATAGAGTGAATATCATGGGGAAGGGAATAGGATGGAGGGAAACAGTTAACAATAGCAATCATGAAAAAGAGAAAAGGGGGGAAATTATACAAAAATATTTATAGCAACTCTTTGTGGTGTCTGAGAATTGGGAATCAAGAGAATGTCCATCAATTGCGAAATGACTGAAGAAGCTGTGGTATATGATTGTAGTGGAATGGTATTGTGCTATAGGAAATGACAAATAGGATGATACCAGAAAAGCCTGGAAAGACTCATATGAACTGATGTATAGTGAAATGTGCAGAATTGGAAAGACTTTGTGCATTAGTGACAGCAGTATTGTTTCGATGAGCAACTGTGAATGACTTAACTACTCTCAGCAATACAATGATCCAAGACAATCCCAAGGGACTAATGATGAAGCATACTATCCATTCCCATAGAAAGAACTAATAAAAAGAGCACTTGTGGATTGAACCTATATAACCTATACTAGATTGGTTGCTTTCTTGTGGAGGGGGGAGGAAAGGGAGGAAGGGAGAAAAATATGGAACGCTAAATCTTATGAAAATGAATGTTGAAAACTACTCTTACATGTAACTGGAAAAAATAAAATAAATGTTTGTTCCAAGTGGCTCTCCAGAATGGTTGGATCAGTTCACAGTGGATAGCATTTTTTCATCATGACTCCTTTAGCATTGTTTTGGATCATTGTATTGATTAGAGTAGCAAAGTCTTTCACAGTTGATCATCTTTACAAAATTGTTGTTATTTTGCACAATGATCTTTTGATTCTTCTCATTTCACTTTGCATCAGCTTATATAGGTCTTACCATGTTTTTCTGAAATCACTCCCCTCGTCATTTCTTATAACACAATAGTATTCCATCACAATCATATGCCACAATTTATTCAGCCATTCCCCAATTGATGAATATCCCCTCGATTTCCAATTCTTTGCCACCACAAAACGAGTTGCTATAAATATTTTTGTACATGTATGTGTTTTTCCTTTTTCTTTGACCTCTTTGAGATTCAGACCTAGTATTGGTATTGCTGGGTCAAAGAGTATGAACCATTTTAAAGCCTTTAGGGCATAGTTCCAAATTGTTGTCTAGAATGGCTGGGCTCATTAACTACTTTACCAGTAGTTTGATAATGTACTTATTTTTACCTCATCTGCTCCAGCACTTGTCATTTCTAATAGGTGTGAGGTGGTACCTTATAGTTGTTTTAATTTATATTTCTCTAATCAATAGTGATTTAGAACATTTTTTCATATAAATATAAACAGGTTAGATTTCTTCTTCTAAAAACTGCTTGTTTATATCCTTTTGATGTAGGAGGTAAAAAAAAGGGGTTAATAGAAAAACCTAAGGTCCAAGCTCTAATTCAGATATTAGCTCTAAAAGGGATTCAGACCCTAGTTAATGGATAACTTACAAGTCAGGATGCTAGGTTCTCTTACCCACAGAAATCAGTGCCCATAACGGAGCAGAGGGAAAGAGGCCATGAAGACCTTAAACTATAACAATAAAGGAATTGACAGGCTATAGAAATTCTAATGAAAAATGAAGATGTTTTGAAACTAAGCATGGGAATCAGAAAGAGACATGCACAGAAAAGGCCAAATTTGTCCCCAGATTCACCTTATGACATGTAAACCCCCAAAACACACCTCCACTGAAAAAGGTACCTGCCTCGGGGGTTGACTTAGGACCTCAGGAACTCCAAATTAGGATGGGCCCTCCCCTATACCTCCTAAAGGTGGAGAATATTATAATGAGTAGGACAGGTCCTCCCTTGTACCTACCCAAGGTGGAGATTATTATAATGAGACTTTATCAATTTATCTATACTATAAATATAGTTGTCTTTCCTTTCCTAATTCGAGAGATACCTTTCCACTATTCTGGTTCTTTCCCTTGTGGTCACTCACAGTATTGCAATAAAACTTGGGAAACTGGGTCACTGAGTCTTGTAATTCTTTTGGGATGACTCATGATCAGTTTGACCCCAAATTCAGCTCACATCATCATGTCAACATTAGCTTCTACTTGTCCAATTCTAATTTTTAAGAAATTATTTTCTTCAGTGAGATTTTGTACCTCCTTTTCCACTGGGCCAATTCTGCTTTTTAAAGAGTTCTCTTTAGAGGATTTTTGTGTATTTTTGACCATTTGGCCAATTATATTTCTTAAGGTATCATCTTCTTCAGTATTTTTTGTGCCTCTTTTACCAAACTGTTAATTCTCTTTTCATAATTTTCTTGTATCATCTACATTTCTTTTCTCAATTTTTCCTCTGCCACTCTTAGCTTTTTCTTTAACTCTTCAAAGAATTCTTGTAGGCTTTGGGTCCAATTAGCATTTTTCTTTGAGACTGTTTTCACATTGTTATCTTCTTCTGAGTTTATATCTTGATCTTCCCTATCACCATAGTAGCTTTTTATGGTCAAATTCTTTTTTGTTGTTGTATGCTAATGTTTCTAACTTTTTTTTTTTAACTCTATGTTAAAGTTGGGTTTTGCTCATCTTTGGGTTAGCAGACACTATCCCAAGCTTTAGGTTTTTTCAAGCTGATGTTTTTAGAGCTAGTTCTGGGGGTCTACAAATTTTTGGTACTTCCAAGGTAGTATTGATGGAGGAGGCAAAAAGGCGTTAACAGATAAAACTGAGGCTTGAGCCCATATTGATGGTACCTAACAGGGTTAACAGAGAAACTAAAGTTTGTGTTCTTTTTTTTTTTTTTTTTTTTTTTTTTAGTGAGGCAATTGGGGTTAAGCCACTTGCCCAGGGTCACACAGCTAGTAAGTGTTAAGTGTCTGAGGCTGGATTTGAACTCAGGTCCTCCTGAATCCAGGGCCGGTGCTCTATCCACTGCGCCATCTAGCTGCCCCCTAAAGTTTGTGTTCTTACAGTGACCAAGAGGGTTTGTCCCTATCAACCCTCACCATCAACAGAGACTGTAACTAGGGACCATTAACCATTAATAATAGCCATTAATATTCCTAGATGACAGGACACCTAGAAAGCAGATCTTAAAGTAGAGATACCAAAACCAGAAAGACCCTCTGGGTTTGACAAGTTTAAACATGTTCCTCCTGCTGATCTCTTCAGTTTTCTTAGGCCAGAAAAATGTTTCACCCTGACCTTTTGTTGGTTCTGCTGCTCCAAAATTTGATTTGAGGCATTCTTTTGAAGTTGTTTGGGGACGGGAGAGAGGGGTGGTGTTGGGAGAGTTTACCTGGGTGGTTACCCTTAATCCTTCATCTTGGCTCCCAACCCAAGTGAGGATTTTTTTGAGGATAAAGGAGACATGAGAATGTTTGTAAACAGTTTAAAGTGAGCTAAAAATACTAATAACTAATATTTATATGGTGCTTACTTCTTGCCAGCTACTGTGTAAGCTATTTATAGAAATTAAAAATAAAGAGGGCAGTTAGGTGGCCCTAGATTCAAGAGGACCTGAGTTCAAATCCGACCTCAGATACTTGACACAAGTTGTGTGACCCTGGGCAAGTCACTTAACCCTCATTGCTCTGCCCCCCCCCCCAATATAAATGACAGAGTGGGGATGTCAGAGGAGGCAATTTGTCAGAGGAAACAGGATGAAATCAGATTGCTTGATAGAGGGGTTATCTCTAGTAAGGAGTAAGGTCATCTTTTCACATAAGAGGTATGAAAGGCAGAAAGCATGTGAGTGATATGAGATGAAGATGAGAGCAGGAGAGGGAACTCACCAGCAAATGGCCTCAATTTTGGAAGAGCTGCTATAGAGAGTGAGCTAGTGAGTTGATGAGGGAGATATAGTAGGATTGCCTAGCAGCAGTGAGGCCCAATTGAGGTTATGTAACATAAATTTGTAAGGGACCCAGTCAAAACGCTTGCTTGATCCTCTCCATCTTCACTCAGCAGCTCTGTGTGTAGGATCAAAGGATTGGAGAAGGTAGGAGTGAGCCAAGGCTGAGGCAATCGGTGAAATTATCAGAGGGCTAGGGACTCAAGAGAAGAGGACAATGTAGAGCTGAACTGGTTTACCAAAAGGACAAGATGGGGAAAAGAAGAGAGAGTGAATAGTTCAGAAGAGATGGCAGTAAAGAAGTCAGGTGATTTAGGGTATGAAGTGTACTTCCTGATGACCAATTTCTCCAAGGATAACAGGAAGATACAAAAGGGTGTGGATCTTAGATAAGAAAAGTAACTCAAGGTCTAATAAAGACCAGAGGAATATACCGATAGCTACAGTATGATGTATAGAACAGCTATGTGCCACAGTGGATAGAGTACCAGGCCTGGAATCAAGAAGATTCATCTTCATGAGTTCAAATCCAGCCTCAGACATGTACTAGCTGTGTGACCCTGGATAAGTCACTTAACCTTGCTTGCCTCCGTTTCCTTATCTGTAAAATGAGCTGGAGAAGGAAGGGTAAACCACTCCAGTATCTCTGCCATGAAAACCCCAAATGGGGTCACAAAGAGTTGGATACTTGGACAGGACTGAAAGGACTAAACAACAAATAGTATAATGCATAAAGTGTAAAACTTCTTTCTTAATATCCTCACCACCACCCTCATCCTTAGTATTCCTTCCCTGAGTACAGAAGATACTGATTTAGTATTCTTTGGTAGATGATGTTTATGTTGAGCTTTTTTTTTTGCTTTTTTTTTTTTAGTGAGACAATTGGGGTTAAGTGACTTACCCAGGGTCACACAGCTAGTAAGTGTTAAGGGTCTGAGGCAGGATTTGAACTTAGGTACTCCTGACTCCAGGGCCGGTGCTCTATCCACTGCACCACCTAGCTGCCCCAATGTTGAGCTTTAAGGCTTAGAAAATGCCTTATATAAGCTCCTTTTATCCTCCTGAGGTAGTTACCTCATTTTTGCTATTGTTCCACTGTTTTCCAGTCTTGTCTGACTCTTTGTAACCCCATTTGAGGTTTTCTTGGCAGAGGTCCTGGAGTCGTTTGCCCTCTCCATCTCCAGCTCATTTTATAGATGAGGAAACTGAGGCAATCAGGGTTGACTGACTAGCCCAGGGTCACACACAGCTAGTAAGAGTCTGAGGCCACATTAGAACTCAAGAAGATGTGTCTTCCTGACTCCAGGGCCAATATTCTATCCACTGGGGCACTTAGCTGCTTCGAGTACCCCTTTTACAGATGAGGAAATTGAGACTGGGAGATTAGGTGACTGAGACTCGAAATGAGGTTTCTCTGCACCCCAAATTTGGCATTCTTCCCACTCCCATCTGCTGCCTCTTCACGGTGGAATAAGTATGAGTGAATAATAAAGTAATATTCCCTTACGTCTCCCCAGTTCCTGGGTCATAGCCTTCCCCTCCCAGTTCCCGTACCACCCCCACCCTTACCTCTCGCCCCGGGCTATTTCCATTCTGCCCAGGGACACGCACTTCCTTTTGGTTAGTTGGGGAGAGCAGTAGCACCTTTAACTTAGGGAGGCTTTAAGTGGAGAAAAGTGGGCTGTGCCGACCGCCTTTCTCTCTCTCTCTCTCTCTCTCTCTCTCTCTCTCTCTCTCTCTGTATTTAAAAATTTAGTCTGTTACAATCCTCGGACTTCTAATGCACCTGCTACCAGAGGCTTGGATATAACCAACGAAAAGCCAGTTTCTTAGGCTGGTCAATTGCTCGCATCCACCTCTCCCTACCCCAGTGAGACAGTCCTCTGGTTACTTAGAAAATTAAACGTTTGAGCTGGAAGGGACATACATTAAATCCAACTCATTCTTTTTGACCGAGGAGGAAACTGAGCTCCACAGAAGAGAAACTACTTACCTAAAATCACATATATGGTAAATAGCACAATCGGGATTTGAACCCACGTTCTTTGACTTTAACTCTCTGTCTCTCTCTATCTCTGTCTCCAACTCTGTCTCTCTCTGGATCTCTTTCTCTGTCTCTCTCCCCCTTCATGCAACTTGTCAAACTCATTTTCCTTTAGAGCAGTGGTTCCCAACTTAGAGTATGGGAAGCTTGTCAAGGAGGGGCCGGGGAATATTTTGGGAACTATTATCCTTTTGAAATAAATCAATCTCTTTATTTCTTAATATACATATGTATGGTAAACTCTAGAATTTATTATCCTTCATACTGGATGGGGTTACAGGAAGTTTTGTCAAAAGTCAAGGGGCACAGGACCAAAAGAAGATTGGGAACCGTTGCTTTAGAAGCAAAGGCAAAACAAACCAAGGAGCTGAAGTCGTTGCTTTCTTTCCTCAGAGACTGGTCCTAGGGAATTCGCTTATCCTAAACTCCAGAAGATTGCCTTAGCACCAGTGAGGCCCCTGACACGTCTTCTGCCCCCACAGCCCTAGCACAATCTTCTCCCCGGGAGCCCCTGTGTCTGGGGTGGAAAGCGGGGAGTGGCACGACCTCCCTGGAGCATCTCCCACTCACCTCTGGGACCACTTGGTCCCCGACGTAGTTTCCAGTCCCTCCTCTTCTGAGCCACCACCTCCGCCCGCTTTAGCGCCACCCTCTACCCCTCCTCTTTCTTAGCCCGCTGGGGATTCTACCGGGGGGACCTGGAGCACTGAAGTGGGCACTCCTCCAGGCGGAACTGAGTGTAGAATACAGTCTGCCGAGAACTCCCAATGCCCGGGGACTGTCAGGGTCTGAGCCACCCAACCGGGGCTGGAAGGAGGCTAAGGGACTTGGGCAAGCAGGTGAACCTTGGCACCTTGGAATACTGTGGAGCGACAATAAAAAGCCGTGCTTGGAGCAAGAACTTTCAGTAAGGTAATTCCCCCCCCCCCCCCCGCCCCCATCCCCCTCACTCCCCGCCACGTTCCGGAGACTAAAATGCTCATTACCTTCGCTATTATATCTCAAATCTGCCTCGAGGTTTCTGCATTACAAAGGTGGCAACATTTTGTTAATGTGTCAAAAAGTTTATTTTGAAGATGTGCTTAGTTAGTGAATACTTGTACTTTCACAAGTTTCCTACCACGGAAGTAGCAGGAGTTTCTTTTTCTGTTGTAGTTTTGTATTTTTTTTTCCCTTTCCTTTTTAATCCACTGCCCAGGGTGTCTCCTGTCTGTCTCACTTGAAAACCAAATTAGGCACCTACTTTTTACATCTTCCAGGACTACAGTGCTTGCGGACTGAATAAGATTCATCACCTAAGTAATGTTCTGTCCTAGCTAATGGGGAGTTGTTTCTCTGTAAATGCTTTCCAGGAATGGAAGTCTGAGGAAGGAAATAAACATTTATTAAGCACCTACTGCCAAGCACTGTGCTAAGTGCTTTACAAATATTAATTATCGGTATCATTAAATATATTATATTTAATATATAATTTATTAAATTAATATTATAAATATTAATAGACAGGTGCTATGATCACCGTCATTTTGCAAGCACACAGAGGTTAAGTAACTTGCTCAGTCATACACTTTGCAATCTGAGGCTAGATTTAATTCTTTTTTTTTTTCAGGGCAATGAGGGTTAAGTGACTTGCCCAGGGTCACAAGAGCTAGTAAGTGTCAAGTGTCTGAGGCTGGATTTGAATTCAGGTCCTCCTGAATCCAGAGCCGGGGCTTTATCCACTGCCTTCCCCTGAGGCTAGATTTAAACTCAGTTCTTCTTGATTTTTGGTCCAGCACTCAATCCACTGAACCACCCAGCTGCCTCTAAACAGGGAAGAAAGACTCCTTGTGTTGTCTCTGATGAGGATGGGTGGGAGGAAAAAGAAGAAAGCTGGGATAATTGGTATTTGGTGTAGAATGCCAATTTGATGACTCTCTTGCCTCTATTAGCTAATGAAAAATAACTCCTGTTTGATGGTGATGAAGTAGTTGATATGGTTATCTGGTTGGTTTCAAGGGATGACTGTCATTTAAAGGAAGAAACTTGACCTTGAAAAGTCATCACTTCCTTTCTCTGGGTCTGTTTTCCCATCTGGAAAATGGGATAATGATAATATGTACACTATCTACTCTAAGTTATCTACTTCATGAGGCTGTGATGAGGAAAAAGCTATTAGTGTTGTATGTGAAGCCCTCCCAGGTTCTTTTGTTAATTTATTCTGCAGTGAAAAGGTGATGGAATTAAGCAAAGAAAAAACTGTAGCAAGAACAAAACAAAATGTACCCTTAGGGTAATTTTCTACTAGCTCATTAGTTATGTGTCATTGTAAAACAACAACAACAACAAAACCATTGTCCTTTTGTTTAATGAAAATTAGTTCAGATACAGCACTCTGGGAAGGAGGTCAGGTTCTCTATGTTCTGTGACCACAGATTGTGCTACTAAGCCAGGCCACTTTCCATACTTGGGTAGAGGGAGGGGAGAGGAGGAGAGAGGAAAACCCAGACATGGAAGAAACATAGTATTACAGTATTTAGAGCTTTAAAAAACCTCAGAGATTACTTCACCTTCTACATGTGTGCACTTGCAAGCTGCTCTCATGCTTGGGATGCACTCCTTCTTCATCTCCACATTCAAAATCCTCATCTTCCTTCAAAAGTTCAGCAGAGATGTTGCCTCCTTTTTGAAGTTCTCCCTAATTCCTCCAGTTACTGATTCTTTCTCCCTCTTAAAATTCCTATTTCTTTCAAAGATCAACTCAGGCACCACCACCTTCCTAAATTCTTTTCTAGTTCTTTCCCCTTTTGGAGTTCCTCCCCAAATACCTTGCATTTTCTTTTGTATATTCTGGCATAATTCATTTTATTGCTTTGAAGAGATTGAATTGTTTATAATTGAAGATTTGGGGCAACCCTGCCTCGAACAATGTGTTCATATTGTATCTGTGTCACATTTTGGTAATTCTTGCAATATTTCAAACCTTTTCATTATTATTATATCTATTACGATGATCTGTGATCAGTGATCTTTGGTGTTACTATTGTAATTGCACCCATATAACACTAAATGTTGTGTGTGTTCTGACTGCTCCAGTGACCAGCTTCTCCCCTGTCTCTCTCCCCTCTCCTCTGGCCTCCCTATTCCCTGAGACACAACAATATTGAAATCGAGCCAGATAAAAGCCCCACACTGGCCTCTAAGTGTTCAAGTGAAAGGAAGAGTCAATCAGTGCAGCAAACTTCATTGTTGTCTTATTTTAAGAAGTTACAAAGGGGCAGCTAGGTGGTGCAGTGGATAAAGCACCGGCCCTCGATTCAGGAGGACCTGAATTCAAATCCAGCCTCAGACACTTAACACTTACTAGCTGTGTGACCCTAGGCAAGTCACTTAACCCCAATTGCCTAACCAAAAAAAAAAAAAAAAAAGAAGTTACAACGGCCACCCCAGCCTTCAGTACCTACTACCCTGGTTAGTCAGCAGCCATCAACATAGAGCCTCCTGGGTGGGGCATGATCATATTAAAATGTAATTGGAGGGGCAGCTAGGTGGTGCAGTGGATAGAGCACTGGCCCTGGAGTCAGGAGGACCTGAGTTCAAATCCAGCCTCAGACACTTAACACTTACTAGCTGTGTGACCCTAGGCATACCCCAATTGCCTCACCAAAAAAGAAAGAAAGAAAGAAAGAAAAAAGAGGAAAATGTAATTGGAAAACATTGAACAAAATAAATAAACATACAATAAAACATAGATAATGTTAACGTGTGATTTTCTAAGTCAATCTACTGTCCATAGCAATCCTTACGTATGGTTTAGTGTTCCCATTTATATTTGAGTTTGATAACGGGGCTTACAGACTCAGAGATTTATCTGGGGCATTGAGAGTTAAGTGACTAGCACATAGCAAGTATTTGTCAGAGGCAAGATTTGAATCCAAGTCTTCCTCACTCCAAGACTTACCCTCTATTCAATGAGTCATGGCGACTTCCTTCCATTTCTGGGAACATAGCAGCAAGCATTTATTAGAGTGTTTGGTCTTTATAGAGCCGCTAGGTGGCACCATAGTGTGTAGAGTGTTGGGCCTGGAGTCAGGAAAACTCATCCTGAGTTCAAATGTGGACTCAGACACTTACTAGCTGTGTGGCCCTGGGCAAGTCACTTAACCCTGCTTACTACAGTTTCCTCAACTAAAAAATGGGGATAACAATAACACCTACTTCCCAGGATTGTTATGAAGATCAAATGAAATAATGTTTGTTAAACAGTGCAGTGCCTGGCATGTAGTGGGTGCTATATAAATGGCAGCTATAATGATTTGATCAGGGGATCATAGACCTGAAAGTGAAAGGGACCTCAGTGGTCATCTAATCCAATGCCCTCACTTTACAGATGAAGAAGTTTATTCCAAGGGAAAACAAATTCACACATTATTTTTTGAAGTCATATGTCTCATTTTGCACCAAGTTGTCCACCACCATGCCAAGAGGTCATAAAGATGCTTCATCATCAGTGTTTTGAAATCATAATTCCTCATTGAATTGATCAGAATGACTTGCCCAAGGTCACACAGATAGTAAGCACAAGAATCAGGCTTTAAATCCGTGTATTCATTGAAAGAGATGTAATCTGCATTAAAGTTAAAACTCATATGTTCTTAAAATATTTTTTTCTTCTTACGAACCTGACAAATTGTTGTTGTTATTTTGTTTTTGTTTTTTGTTTTTGCAGGGCAGTGAGGGTTAAGTGACTTGCCTAGGGTCACACAGCTAGTAAGTGTCAAGTCTGAGGCTGGATTTGAACTTAGGTCCTCCTGAATCCAGGGTCAGTACTGTGCCACCTACCTGCCCCAAACCACCTAGCTGCCCCAAACCTGAAAAATATTAATAAATATGACCATTGGGGCAGCTAGGTGGCACAGTGGATAGAGCACTGGCCCTGGAGTCAGGAGGACCTGAGTTCAAATCCGGCCTCAGATACTTAACACTTACTAGCTGTGTGACCTTGGGCAAGTCACTTAACCCCAATTGCCTCACTAAAAAAAAAAAACAAATAAACATGACCATTTCCATAGACAAAGAACTTAATAAAGAAAATTGTATATGAAACCACGAATCTCTATTGTTTACAGCTTCTTGTTGTTGTTTTTTTCTAAAGTATATGTATTGAGGGCAGCTAGGTGGCACAGTGGATAAAACACCAGCCCTGGATTCAGGAGGACTCGAGTTCAAATCTAGCCTCAGACACTTGACACTTACTAGCTGTGTGACCCTGGGCAAGTCATTTAACCCTTATTGCCCTGCAAAAAAAAAAAATTAGGGGGCAGCTAGGTGGCACAGTGGATAGAGCACGGGCCCTGGAGTCAGGAGGACCTGAGTTCAAATCTGGCCTCAGACACTTGACACTTAGTAGCTATGTGATCTTGGGCAAGTCACTTAACCCTCATTGCCCAACCAAAAAACAAACAAAAAAATTAATGTAAAGTATATGTATCAAATTTAACATGGTAGTACCAATACTACTCTTATGAATTTCCTTATACCCTTGTTTTGCATTTTAAAAATATTTCATTGATTCTCCTTTCTTTTACTTAATTTTATCTTGTTAGCACTATTTCTTTCTCCCAATTACAACACTTTCTTATTAAAAAAGCCCTTCCTTGTAACAAATAAGCAAATCAAGCAAAACAAATTCTGATCAGTACAATGATCCAAAACAATTCCAAAGGACTCATTATGAAAAATGCTATCCACTTCCAGAGATGGAATCTGAATACAGAACAAAGCATACTATTTTTCACTTTTTCGAGTGGGTTTTCTCTTGGTCTGTGTTTCCTTTTACAACATGACTAATATGAAAATATGTTTTACATAATTGCCCATGTATAACCAATATCAAATTGCTTACTGTCTCGGGGAGGAGGGAATTAGGAACTCAAATTTTTTAAAAAAGAATGTTAAAAATTGTTTTTACATGTAACTGGGAAAAAATAAAATATTCTAAAATGTATGTCTCATTTTGCCTCTATCATTCCTCACCTTTCTGCCAAGAGGTGATACAGCATGTTTCATCATGGGCTTGTGGAAAAATGATTGGTGATTGTATTGATAAAAGTTATCTGCTTTGTATTTAATTCAGCACCTCCTAAACCTCTACAGCCAGACAAGAACTGGTCCTAATGCAAATATTTGCGCTTTAGTGATATTTTGCAACCAATAACTTTCAAAATCAGAGCAAATAAGAAGTCCCCAAAGTTCAACATGATCAGATCTGTGCATGAGGGAGATCAATCTGGCAGAGATGTGAAGGTACCCACAAAATCTTTTCTCTCCATTCCTATAGCTCCTATTGTACTTTAGGTCCATGCCAATTGCTACATGACCTGACCTATTTTGATGACTTTGGGGGGATTCTTCAGCTTATCAGTCTTCCTTAACAATTAAAAGCCAATGCCTTATTTTTTAAAACATTTGTATCTTTTTTTTTTTTGCATCAAATTTCTCCCAACATGCCTCCCCTTGTTCTTCCCTCAGAAAATCATTTAAGATAACATAGAATAGGGGCAGCTAGGTGGCGCAGTGGATAGAGCACCGGCCCTGGAGTCAGGAGTACCTGAGTTCAAATCCGGCCTCAGACACTTAACACTTACTAGCTGTGTGACCCTGGGCAAGTCACTTAAACCCAATTGCCTCGCTAAAACAAACAAACAAAAACATAGAATATTATAGAGACAGAGACAGAGAAAGACAAAAGATGAGACAGAGAGACAGAGAGAGACAGAGACAGAAAGAGAGGGAGGGAGAGGAGAAAAATCAGGAAAACCTATCAGTACATCCAAAAAGTCAAAGCCTATTTTGTATTCCATATCTACGGACTTCCCACTTCTGCAAAGAAGTGGGTTGGGGGGGGGGGAATCTTCTCATATCTTTTCTTTGGGGCTGAGCTTGTTTTGTTCTTTGTAATCTGCAATATTCACTGTTGTTGTTGTTTTTGTGGGGCAATGAGGGTTAAGTGACTTGCTCAGAGTCACACAGCTAGTAAGTATCAAGTGTCTGAGGTAGAATTTGAACTCAGGTCCTTCTAAATCCAGGGCCAGTGCTCTATCCACTATGCCACCTATCTGCCCCTACAATATTCACTTTTTAAAAAAAAATTAGTTTTTATTGATATTTCCCACTTCTTACATCACCATAGAATCTCATATATCTTTACCCCTCTCCCTTGCATAGAGCTATCCCAGATGGAGAAGAAAAAGAGAAAAAAAAGTCAGCACAACTGACTGATACATTGAAAAAGTCCATGCAATGTGTAAAACCTGTGGACCCCACATTTCCCTGAAGGGATAGGTTGGGGATATTTTCTCATATCATTAATTTGATTTCCACTTAGTCTTTATAATTTTGTTTTGTTTACTTTTTTAAATCATTTTATGGTTTATTTGTTGTATTGTGTGCTCATTTTGGGGGAGTAGAATTTATTTAAAATTTTTTTTATAATTTCATATTTTGTTATTTCCAGTTACATATAAAGATAGTTTTCAACATTTGTTTTCTTTAAAGAGAGATTTCCTTACAAAAAACCCATGAGGTTGATTATTATTTTTTAAATCATAAAAATATTTTATTTTCTAGTTCCATGTAGAGATAGTTATCAACATCTTTTATAAGATTTCTAGTTCCAAATTTGTCTCCCTCCCCCCTCCCCAAGACAGCAAGCAATCTGATATAGATTATATATGTACAATCATATTAAACATATTTCTGCATTAGTCATGCTGTGGAAGAAGAATCAGAACAAAAGGGAAAAACCTCAAAAAAGGAAAACCAAGAAAGTAGAAATAGTATAGTTCAATCTGCAACTAGATTCCACAGTTCTTTTTTCTGGATTTGGAGAGCATTTTCCATCATGAGTCCTTTGGAACTCTCTTGAACCATTGTATTGCTGAGAAGAGTCAACTCTATCACAGTTGATCAAAACACCATGTTGTCGATACTGTGTACAATGTTCTCCAGGTTCTATCATCTCACTCGGCATCAGTTCATATAAGACCTTCCAGGTTTCTCTGAAATGCTCCTGCTCATCATTTCTTATAACACAGTAGTGTTCCGTTACATTCATATACCACAACTTGTTCAGCCATTCTCCAATTGATGGGCTTCCCTTCAATTTCCAGTTCCTTGCTACCACAAAAAGAGCAGCTATAAATATTTTTATACATGTGGGTCCTTTTCCTTTTTTTAATGATCTCTTTGGGAAAAAGACCTAATAGTGGTATTGCTGGGTCAAAGGGTATGTACAGTAGTCCCATAGCCCTTTGGGCATAGTTCCAAATTGCTCTCCAGAATGGTTGGATCAGTTCACAGCTCCACTAACAATGAATTAGTGTTCCATTTTTTCCACAGCTTCTCCAACATTTATTATTTTCCTTTTTGTCATATTAGCCAATCTGATAGTGTCAGGTGGTACCTCAGAGTTGTTTTAATTTGCATTTCTCTAATCAATAGTGATTTAGAGCATTTTTTCATATGGCAATATATATGTTTGATTTCTTCATCTGAAAACTGCCTGTTCATATCCTTTGACTATTTCTTAATTGGGGAATGTTTCATTTACTTTTAATGTGTTATTCCTTCTATTTAAATTATTGTAGTTGCTGTGTATATTGTTTTCTTCTGTTTACTTTGCTCTGCATCAGTTCATATAGCTCTTTTCATGCTTTATTGTATTCATCACACATATAATTTCTCACAGCAAAGTAGTATTCCATTACATTCATGTACAAAAATTTGTTTAGCCATTCCCCAGTTACTGGGCATTTCCTTTTTTTTTTTTCAATTCTTTGCTACTATAAAAAGTGCTGCTATAAATATTTTGGAGTGTATGGGGACTTTTTTTAAAAATCAATGCCTTTCTTGGGGTATTAGCTCAATAATGGGATTGTCTATTTCAAAGGTACGGACATTTTTGTTACTTTACATAATTCCAAAGTAATTTCCAAAATGGTCATATAGCTCCACCAACAATGTATTAGGGTGCTTATTCTTCTACAACCCCTCCAACATTAACTGTTGCCATTTTTTGTTATCCTTGCTAATTTGCAGAGCATGAGGTGAAGCCTGCAGGTTGTTTTGATTAGCTTTTCTCTTATTATTAGTTATTTGGAGAATTTTTTCATGTGGTCCCACATTTACTTTTGCTTATTTTGTGGTTGTTCTTTCATTTATATTGTAGTCATTGTATAGGCTGTTTATGTAGATCTTCCCATGCTTCTCTCTATATTCAATGTATTTGTCGTTTATTATTTTGTCACATATTTTGTCATATATTATAGCAATATCTCGTTATTTTCATGTCCCGTGATTTGTTTAGCCATTCTCCAATCAATGGGCTTCTACTTTGTTTCCATTTTTTTTTTTTTGCTTTTTTTTTCCTTTGGAAGCAAATGGGGTTAAGTGACTTGGCCAGGGTCATACCACTATTAAGTGTCTAAGGTCAGATTTTAACTGACTCCAGGGCTGGAGCTCTATCCACTGAGTTACCTAGGTGCTGTTAAGGGCTAAAATTCTAGCTAAACTGTCTAAAATATCTAATGAGTGGTCGCCAATAAATTATAAACTTTAGCAAGAGTTAGGCTTTTAAGCATTTATTAAGGAAAACAAGAATTTGGTAAAGAGAGAGAGAAAGGCCTAGATTCCTATCTATTAAAGGGAGAGCACATTTCTAGCTCCGCTCTCCACCAGAGTCCAAAGGAAAGAGAGTGAGGCTGAGCGCCAGTCTCTTCCTTCCTCCTCCCACTAGCCCGCGTCACTTCCTGACGCCAAAGAAAAGACTCCTGGTCTTGCCCTCAAAGACCTTTGCTTCATGGGCAGAACTCTTCTACAGTAAGTCTCCAGCAGGTGGCGTCATTCCAATCGTTACAGTGCCCCACATCCATTTTTATGCTATCATTTTGCTATATACTACCCTATGATGCAAATATTTTGGTTTTTTACGAGAACTCTCTTCTTATCAATGATATCCCACAATTATTTGCTTAGTAATAAAATCTCTGGGTCAAAGCCTATGGATATGCAGATACTTTCTAACTAAGTGATTTAATAGCAATCCAGCAGCTGTGTCAAAAAGATGAAGGTCAGCTCTTACATTTCTGAAGCCAAATTTGTTGGGGTGAAATTTTGGAATATAGTCAGCTGGATCTTAGCCTCAAGACAGATGCTATTTAGTTCTCTTGACACTTCTAATTAAAGAATGCTCTTTTAAAACAATTTTTTTCGATGAACAAAAACCTTCACCTGAAAGATTCCCAAGTCATGTGGCATCATGATACAGAAACCTCGGGGGATGTTTTTGTTTTTTTGCGGGGCAATTGGGGTTAAGTGACTTGCCCAGGGTCACACAGCTAGTAAGTGTTAAGTGTCTGAGGCCGGATTTGAACTCAGGTCCTCCTGAATCCAGGGCCACTGCGCCATCTAGCTGCCCCCGGGGGATGTTTTTATGGTCATCACATTCTAAAACGCTGTTACATTCCGCTCATTCCTTCCAGTGACTCTTCCAACTCTTCCTCCGGAATAAAAAGAAAAGACAACTTCCTTCTCACATCCAAGAAACCACATCCACTGTGCTCCTTCAGAGGTCTTTGGCCTTTTGATCATGCTGATGTTGAAGTAGCCTTTGCTACTTCCTATCTCCATTGTTGTGTACTCTGAATTATACCCATGCATTTATCTCTGGAGTCATGGGGAGAAAAGGAGTTTTCCTAAGGTCACAGAACCTGGCTGAAGGCAGGTGTTCCAACTCCTTATCTCAGTCCAGTTTCTGCCACACTATATAGGAGTGTAGCACCGAGGATAGAGAGCAGGACTCAGAGCTGGGAAGACCTTTGTTGGTGCAGAGGAGAGAGCATGTAATCTGGAGTCAGGAACACCTGAATTCAGATTTGGCCTAAGACACTTACTGGGTATGTGACCTTGGATAGGTAACTGAATCTGTATGCCTCAGTGTCTTCATCTGTCAAATAGGAATAAGACTAGCACTTATCTCCCAGGGTTGTTGTGAGGATGCATGGGATAATATTTGTAAGTGCTTGGCACATAAGAGGCCCTATTTGAGTGTTAGCTCTTATTATCCAGTCCGGCCCCTAAATGAAACCCTGGGCAAGTCATGTTTTGGTTTTTTTGGTTTTTGTTGTTGTTTTTTGGTGAGGCAATTGGGGTTAATTGACTTGCCCAGGGTCACACAGCTAGTAAGTGTTAAGTGCCTGAGGCTGGATTTGAACTCAGGTCCTCCTCAATCCAGGGTCAGTGCTCTATCCACTGCGCCACCTAGCTGCCCCAAGTCATGTTGTTTTATCTCTCAGTGCTCTAGGTCTATGGTGTCAAATTTAAATAAAAACAGAACCATGAAGTTGTATATAAGGATCCCTGTGGGCCACATTTTGACTCAGAAAACCACATACTAAAATTATTCAAGTTCTACTGTATTTTGAAGCAACTAGGTGGTGCAGTGAATAGAATGTTGGCCCTGGAGTCAGGAAGACCTGAGGTTCAAATCTGGCCTCCTAGCTTTGCCTCTGTTTCCTCATCTTCAAAATGAGCTGGGACAGGAAATGGCAAACCACTCTAGTATCTTTGCCAAGAAAATCTCTCAAAAGTAGAGTCACAAAGAATTGGACACAACAAATCAACTAAACAACAACAAAAATGTATATTTTTATTTATTTTTGTAATTTCACTTTAATTTGCTTCTATTGGCCTCTGGGTTGACTGTGGATTTGACATCTGTGTTCTAGACAACTCTCTAGGATTATAAATTGCAAAGAAGGAGCCACACATATATT
The DNA here is from genome assembly GCF_019393635.1 of Dromiciops gliroides. Taxonomy (NCBI): domain Eukaryota; kingdom Metazoa; phylum Chordata; class Mammalia; order Microbiotheria; family Microbiotheriidae; genus Dromiciops; species Dromiciops gliroides. The sequence goes on along the minus strand of NC_057861.1, from coordinate 546,781,267 downwards.
GGTAAAGGGAGCTTCTCCCTCCAAGGGTTCCCTATACAAAGGAAATCCTAAATCCAGTCCCTGTCTCTATCCCATGCCTCTTTTCCCCAGCTTACAAAAAGAGGTTTTCTTAGTAATTAAAGTCTAAAAAACTCAGCAAGTTTCTTTCATGAAATATAAACATGAAAAGTTAGAGTAAGAATTAACCATTTGGGGCAGCTAGGTGGCGCAGTGGATAGAGCACTGGCCCTGGATTCAGGAGTACCTGAGTTCAAATCCAGCCTCAGACACTTGACACTTACTAACTGTGTGACCCTGGGCAAGTCACTTAACTATCTATTTAAACCATCTATTTGAGGCATAGTAGTACAAAGGAAAGGACACTAGAATGCATATGAAAGGAAAGAAACAAGCATTTATTAAGCACTGTGTGCTTTACAAAAGTCATCTCATTTGAGTCTCAAGAAAACCCTGAGGGGCAGCTAGGTGGATAGAGCTCCGGCCCTGGAGTCAGGGGTACCTGGGTTCAAATCCAGCCTCAGACACTTAACACTTGCTGGCTGTGTGACCCTGGGCAAGTCACTTAACCCCAATTGCCTCACTAAAAAAAAAAACAAAACCAAAAAAACCCTGAGAGGTAGGTGCTATTACTATGCAGATTTTACAGTTGAGGAAACACAGGCAAATAGATGTTAAGTGACTTTCCCAGGGTCATACAACTTGTAAGTGTCTGAGGCTGGATTTGAAATCAGGTCTTCTGGACTCTAGGTATAGCATCCTATCCACTGTGCAACCTAACCTTAATTAAAAGACCTGGGTTAAAATTGTCATGGGGGGGGCAGCTAGGTGGCGCAGTGGATAGAGCACCGGCCCTGGATTCAGGAGTACCTGAGTTCAAATCTGGCCTCAGATACTTGACACTTACTAGCTGTGTGACCCTGGGCAAGTCACTTAACCCCATGGCCCAGCAAAAAAAAAAAATTGTCATGGGGAAATAGGTGGTGGGCGTCCTTAGGTATTTCTCTTTAAAGAATTACAACTCTCCACACAATCCAATTACAATAAAGTAGTTTTTGATTTGGACTCTTAGAGAAAGTGACCAAGAGGGAAGTCAAAGACTTCACCTTGAGGAGAGAGGATTTCTTAGAGACGTCTGGAAGGGAGGCCAAAGCCTTTATAGAGGACAGATTGAGGGGGCACTGATGGGGTGACCACCTGACTATGGAAAGTTCCTTTTGGGGGTGAGGAAAGCTTGAATGAGGGGTGGGATTGGAAAGGCTTGAATCTGGTGTAGTGGTATCTCTGTCCCCAGGTGCAACTCAGGTAGCAACCACACCCAATGGGCTTATCTCCCAGGGGGGTAGGAGAGGCTTGAATGAGGAGCTATCTTTGTCCCCATTTATCTCCCTTTACTTCTTAGGTCCTTCCATTTAGCTTCCCTAGGAGAAAACCTCTGAGTAAGGCCAGACCCATATAAGAATCTTGGCAGTAAATAATAAAAACAGCAACAATGGCAGCAGCAGCAGCTAACATTTATATAGCTCTCTTTTTGTCTATCACTATGCTAAGTGTGATGGAGGAGGCTAAAATGGAGTTAACCAATAAACTGAGGCTTGGGCCCTTATTAATAGTACCTAAAAGGGTTCATAGAGAAACTAAGGTTTGTGTTCTTATAGTAACCAAGAGGGTTTGTCCCTATCAACCCTCACCATCAACAGAGACAGTATAGGGACCATTAACCATTAATAGACATTAATATTCCTAGATGACAGGACACCTAGAAACCAGATCTTAAAGTAAAGAGATACCATCAACACAGAGACCCTCTGGGTCTGACAAGTTTAAGCATGTCTTTAGGAACATGTGCAGAAAAGGCAAAATGTTTCCTTAGGTTCACCTTATGACATGTAGACCCTCAAAACACACCTCCAAGGAAAAAGGTACCTGCCTCAGGGGTTGTCTTAGGACCCAAGGAAGTCCAAACTAGGATAAGACCTCCCATGAACGTCCCCTAAGAAGGAGATAAAGATAATGAGGACATAACCTACTTTTTCTCACTATATGTATAACTATTCTTCTTCCCTCTATTTGAGACACCTCCTAGTCGTGCCCCTGTGGTTATCACAGTATTTCAATGAAACTTGGGAAACTGAGTCACTGAGTCTTGTAAGTCTTTAGGATGCCTCACAATAAATCTGATCAATTAAATTCACCCCCACACATCAAGTGCTTTACCTTTATTATGTCATTTGATCCTCACAACTTCCCTGGGAGGTAGGTCCTATTACTGTCCACATTTTACAGATGAGGAAACTGAGGCATACAGCATTTAAATAACTTGCCTAGGGTCATACAACTAATAAGTGTCTGAATCTGGATTTGAACTCCCGTCTTTCTGACTCCAGGCTTAGCCCTCTATCCACTGTACCACCTACCCACAATTAAGGGACCTGCCTCATATCTTGACTTCCTAGGTCTAGTTTTAGTATAGCACAAATTTTCTAATTTGTTGAACTATGTACCATTGGAATTTGCTTGACTGAATTTTTAATAGGTTTATTTCCTTCTTTCCCATTAATCATAAATTAGTACATATTACGCAATGTGGGAGAACTTGGCTGTGTAAGAATTCCCCTTATATTTCTTTGAAGACTTGGCATTTTCTTCATTTCCCTATTTTTATCACTCCTGTCAATTAAAAGCCTCTCTACTTGCCCATTTACCATGGAAGACAGATGACCGCTTGGGTAATAATTAAGCCAAAATTACAGATACAGGATGAATAGTGAAACCAGTAAAAAAAAAATTAAAAGTGACCTTACATATACTTTATTTTCATAATCAAGAGCTAGAACTGTTTGGTGAACAGTTGATGGACACATATGCATGTGCATTAGAAGTAGCAGGAAGGAGCATTTTTCCATGAAGTCTTTGTTCTCCCAAGTTTTCTGAGATCAGATGCAGGAAAAATGATTGGACTCTTCCAGAAGTAGATACTTTAGAGGTAGCCATTGGTATGAAAAAGATGAGTAAAAGTCCCTTTCTTTGGGATTTATTCTTTATACACACACACACACACACACACACACACACACATATTTTTTTGGGGGGCAGGACAATGAGGGTTAAGTGACTTGCCCAAGATCACACAGCTAGTAAGTGTCAAGTGTCAGAAGTTGGATTTGAACTCAGGTCCTCCTGAATCCAGGGCCAGTGCTTTATCCACTGCACCATCTAGCTGCTGGATCTATTCTTTCAATTTCTTGTTCCTATATCCCCAAGAAGTCAGAGAATCATAAGGACCTCACCCAATCCTTTACTTTAACACATGATTAAGTCTTTTTCCAGGTAAGAAGTTATCATGCAGTTCAATGATTATTCAGATACCATCAGTACTTTCTCTATAGATGGATTGCATTTTTCATAAGTCCTTCTGATAGCATCCTGCTCATCATTTCTTTCACAGTTACTATTGCTAACTATATTGCCTTCCATCCTATTCCCTCCCCTTGACATTTACTCTATTTTCTATCTTTCTTCACCCTATCCCTCCTTGAAATTGTTTTGCTTTTTACTGCCTCCTCCCCCAATCTGCCCTCCCTTCCTTCACCTCTCTCCTCTTATCTCCTTCCCCTATTATATTATATATTCCCCTATTATAGTATATATTACTATACCCACTTGAGTGAGTATGTTATTCCCTCTTTGAGCCAATTCTGATGAGAGTAAGGGTCACTCACTCCCCTGCTCCTTCCCCATCTTCCCCTCCACTCCATAAGCTTTTTCTTATTTCTTTTATGTGAGCTACTTTTCCCCAGTCCACTTCTCCCTTTCCCTTTCTTCCAGTGCATTCCATTTACCACTTAACTTTATTTTAAAGATGTCATCATGGGTTACCTAGGTGACACAGTAGACAAAGCACCAGCCCTAGACCTAGGAGGCCCCGAGCCCAAATCCAGACCCAGACATAAGCCACCCCACCCCTGTGCACCCCACAAAAAAATAAACACAAAATAAATGTTTTACAGATACCATCTCTTCATATTCAATTCACACCTGTGTCCTCTGTCTGAGTATATTCCTTTCAGCTGCCCTAATACTGAGAAAATTCTTATGAGTTAGAAGTATCATCTTCCTATGTAAGAATATAAACAGTTTAACCTTTTAACATCCCTCATGATTTCTTTTTCTTATTTACCCTCTAGGGTCTTGTATTTGAAAATCAAATTTTCTATTCAGTTCAGGTCTTTTCATCATGAATTCCTGAAAGTCCTCTTTTTCATTGAAGTCCAATTTTTCCCCCTGAAAGATTATACACAGTTTTGTTGGGTAGGTGATTTTTGGTTGTAATCCCAGTTCCTTTGCCCTCCAGAATATCATATTCCATGCCCTCTGATCCTTTAATGTAGATGCTGCTAGATCTTGTGTTGTACTGACTGTAGCTCCACAGTACTTGAATTGTTTCTTTCTGGCTACTTGCAATATTTTCTCCTTGACTGGGATCTCTGGAATTTTGAAGTTTTCATTTTGGGATCTCTTTCAGGAGGTGGTTGGTAGATTCTTTCAATTTATATTTTTACCTTCTGGTTCTAGAATATCAGGACAATTTTCCCTGACAATTTCTTGGAAGATAATGTCTAAGCTCTTTTTTTGATCATGGTTTTCAGGTGGTCCAATAATTTTCAAATTATCTCTCTTGTATCTATTTTCCAGGTCAGCTATTTTTCCAAGGAGATAGTTCACATTGCCCTCCATTTTTTTTATTCATTTGGATTTGCTGTATTGTGCCTTGATTTCTCATAAAGTCATTAGCTTCTATTTGCTCTATTCTAATTCTTAAGCAATGATTTTCTTCAGAGAGCTTTTGTACCTCCTTTTCCATTTGGCCAATTTGGCTTTTCAAGGTTGACTTTTTTTTCATGACACTACTGCATTACTCTCATTTCTCTTTCCATTTTTTTCCTTCTACCTCTCTTACTTTTCCCTCTACCTCTCTTACTTTATTTTCAAAGTCCTTTTTGAGTGATTCCATGGCCTGAGACCAATTCATATTTTTCTTGGAAGCTTTGGATATTGGAGCTTTGACTTTGTTATCTTCTCCTGAGGATGTATTTTGATCTACCTTGTCACCAAAGAAACTTTCAATGGTCCACTGCTTTTTCTGCCTGCTCATCTTGCCCACCTATTTCTTGGCTTTTAACTCCTTCTTCAAGTGGAATACTGCTTCCAGGATGAATTATCCCAAACTTCAGGGAGTCCCAGGTGCTACAGTTTAAGGAGAGGCTTATTCTCAGCCAGCCTGGTCTGTAAGTAATCAAGGATCAACTGCTCTTTTTTTTTTTTTACAGGGCAATGGGGTTAAGTGACTTGCCCAGGGTCACACAGCTAGTAAGTGTCAAGTGTCTGAGGCCGGATTTGAACTCAGGAACTCCTGAATCCAGGGCCGGTGCTTTATCCACTGCACCACCTAGCCGCCCCCGAGACCAACTGCTCTTTAACCCAGAAGCAGAAATCTGATTGAAATCTGATTCTCTATGGTTGCCACTCAAGTCTGCTTCCTGAGCAACACAGAAATGTTCTGCCTCTGCTCCAGCAGAGACCCCTACTATTCCCCCCCCCCCCGCCCCGCCCAGCCAACAGGTGGATCCCCTCACTGGTCTGTGAGCCAAGTTTTATAAGTAGCCACTGATGTTGATGATTCCAAGGCTGTGGAGGCACAGCCTGCCTGGGGCTGGATCTTCACCACATAGTACGCTCCTTTCTCACCCGGTACAGCAGAGCTCCCTGCCACCCTTTTGAGCCATCTTTAGCTGGAAAATTATCTTACTCTGTTCATTTGTGGGTTATGCTGCTCCAAAAATTGTCTTATGGAATTTTTTTGAAGGTATGTGGACAGATTGTGTTGGGACCTCTAAAAGTTACAGCCTTTCCTCTGCCATCTTGGCTCTGCCCCCCCTTGGGGATAGATTTCAATGGTTTCATGAATTTTCAAAAAATATTTTTATAACCGGATTTCGGTAGAATTGTTTTCCTTTGTAATCCTATGTATTTTAATTCTATGTATTTAAAAACATTTTTCTGAGAAGGGGTCTATAGGCTTTACCAGACTGCCCAAGGAGAACATGACACAAAAAATGTTGAGTACTCCTGTAGAGCTTCCTTCACCAAATCTATTCCTTGGTTTTGCCCCAAGTAAGCTCCTTTCTAGCTTTGTTCCATCTACCCCAACATGGTTTCTGTAGTAGTGTCCTCACAGTATCCTCTCCAGGTTACACACACACACAAAGACTTAATGCCCTTATCCAAGGGGCAGCTAGATAGTGCAGTGGCTAGAGTGCTGAGCTTGGAATCATTTTAGACAGTAGCCATGTGACCCTGGGTAAGTCACTTATCCCCTATTTGCCTCCATAACTCATCTGTAAAATGAGCTGGAGAAGGAAATGGAAACCCATTCCAGTGTTTTTGCTAAGAAAACCCCTAAAAAGGGGTCATTAAGAGTCAGACACAACTGAAAAACAACAAACCCCTATCCAAGGTTCTTAACATGATAAAGATGAGCCTGAGCATTGTCTTAATGCTCTAGTTAAGAGGGAAAATGTCTTAATTCTATATTTATTAATTGTACCCTTTGAATGTGTCTCTGGGGATCTAAAGCAGATCCTTACTTCTGTTTTATAACTTAGGTCACACCAGATTCGTGTGCCTTTGTTTTCCCAGAATGAGGCCCTGCTTCTATGCATCAGAAAAAAAGCTATGGTCATGAAAATGTTAAAGATTTTCTTACTGGTTCCCTTGTAAGGAGTGAACATGAAAGCTGGTGCTTTGTGCTTTTACTTTTATTTTCCCGGATGTCACTCTCCATGTTCCATATTTCAGTCAACAATTTCATTATGCTTGCTCTGAGCCTCTAAGTAAATGATGTGACTCTAAAAATCCATTAAGTAAATTTAAATTGTTGCTGACTTTTTTCCTGTGATTTTCTTTCTGTAGCTTGTTTATGGCCTGAAGAGAGCTCAGGAACATTTTGTAAATAAAAGTATTGACTTATTCTAGCTAATGCCCTCTCTCTTTCTTTCTCTCTCTCGCTCTCTCTTGTTCTTGCTCTCGCTCTCGCTATTGCTCTGACACTATTTTAATTTTTTTTTCTTTTTATCATTGAACCAGTTTTCATTTTGAAACCACCAGTTTCATAACTTAATTTGGTAAAGTTTTTCTCCCTTTGTTATTTGACTCTGTGGTAGTACTTTTTCTTCTTTGAAAAAAGTCATCTTCTAAACCTGCTTGCTGTAGGTTTATATGTTTAGAGTCTTGTTTTTGCATCTTCAAAGGGATGTAGGGGTAGGAAATATTCCATTGTCCCTTCTATATGAAGTAGCTCCTCTACTCTTTAAAAAATAATTTTAATTGATGTTCTCCTTCCTGAGAGCCATTTCATATGACAAATAGTTGGGGGGCAGTATTTTGAAAGAAAAAAAATCAGCATTACCTATGGCTATATCGAGTAAGCCAAAAACATGTACAATGTGTAACATCTGTGAACCTCCCATATCCACCAAGGAATGGGTTGGGGATGTCTTCTCATCTTTTTTCATTAGTGTCCTGCTTTATCTTCATAATTTTACTGCATTTACTTTTGATTTTTTGGTGTGCTATTGTATCAAGCTCTGTAAAGTATTCTAAAGGCAGTTAGGTGGTGTTATTGCATGGAGTTCCTGGCCTGGAATCAAGATAAAAATCTGGCCTCAGATACTTACTAGCTTTGTGAACCTGGGCAAGTCACTTAACTGTTTGCCTCAATTCCTCATCTGTAAAATGAGCTAGAGAAGGAAATTACAAACCGCTCCAGTATCTTTGCCAAGAAAACTCCAGATGGGAACATGAAGAGTTATACATGACTAATCAACTAAACAACAACATCAATCAAAAGTATCTTATTGATAATTTGATTGGTAAAGCAGTAAAAGTGTAAATTAATTTTAGTAGTATTGTCATTTTAGTTATGTTCACATGGCCTATCCATGAGCTCTGAGTATTCTTTCAGTTATTTAGGTTGTTCTACAATTCTTTAAGGAGAACTTTGTAATTGAGTCTATACAAGTGTTTTATGTGCTTTGGGAGGTTGATCCCCAGATATTTTATGCATTTTGTAGTTATTTGGATTGGGATTTCCCTTTCTATTGCTTCTTCTCTTTTGTTATTATTATATAGAAATGCTATTGATTTTTTGTTTTGTTTTGTTTTTTTATTTTTTAGTGAGGCAATTGGGGTTAAGTGACTTGCCCAGGGTCACACAGCTAGTGTCAAGTGTCTGAGGCTGGATTTGAACTCAGGTACTCCTGGATCCAGGGCCAGTGCTTTATCCACTGCACCACCTAGCTGCCCTGAAATGCTATTGATTTTTGAGGATTTATTTTGTAACCTGCCAACTTTGCTGAGGCTACTACTTGTCTCATATAGTATCTTTGCTGATTCTCTGGAGCTTTCCAAATAAACTGTCATCTCATCAGCAAACATGGATAAATTTGTCTCTTCTTTACCTATCTTTATTCCTTTAATTTTTTTCTCTTGTCTTATTGCTATTGATAACATTTCCAGCATTATATCAAATAATAGTGGGAAGAGTACTCTTATATTTATTGGAAAAGATTCCCATTGCATTTGATGCTTACTTCTTTTCCCCTAGGGCAATGAGGGTTAAGTGACTTGCCCAAAGTCACACAGCTAGAGTCAAGTGTCTGAGGTGGGATTTGAACTCAGGTCCTCCTGAATCTAGGGCCAGTGCTTTATCTACTGTGCCACCTAGCTGCCCTTGATGTTTACTTTTGATTTTAGATAATTTTTATGATACTAAAAAAAGATCCCTCTCTGCCTATGCTTTATTGGGTCTTTAATCATAAAACAGTATTGTACTTCACCAAAAGCTTTTTCTGCATCTATTGAGATGATCATATGGTATGGGATGTTTTTGGTTTTAATAGGATTATTTATGCTTATTATTTTCCTAATGTTGAACCATCCATACATTCCTGTTATAAATTCCAATTGATCATAATGAATGATTTCATGGATAATTGACTGTAATCTGTTTTATTTCTTTTGTGTTCTCAGTTTTGTTACCATAAAATTGTGCATACTAAATTCTAATTATTCTTTTTTATTTCTTCTGATTTTGCTGTGATTTCACCTGTTTTATTTGCTATTTTATTAATTTGATTTTCTACTCTCTTCTTTAAAGTTAAAGGTTTATCAATTTTATTATTTTTAACAAGAATTTTAGTTTTATAATTTCAGTGGGTTTTTTCTTTGCAATTTACCCATTTTCCCTCTAATTTTTAATATCTCCTCTTTTGTGCTTATTTTAGGTTGTTTATTTGTTGATTCTCTTAGTTGTTTTTTTTTTAATTCAAATTCAGTCCATTAACCTTCTGTTTTTCTATTTTGGGCTTCTCTACTTTTTTTTTTAGTGAGGTAATTGGGGTTAAGTGACTTGCCCAGGGTCACACAGCTAGTAAGTGTTAAGTGTCTGAGGCTGGATTTGAACTCAGGTACTCCTGACTCCAGAGCTGGTGCTCTATCCACTGCACCACCTAGCTGCCGCCGGCTTCTCTACTTTAAAAAAAAAAAACCCACAAACTCCTTTCTTATTTCCCAATCTGTTTCATTAATTTTGATGTTTCTTTCAGGTAACATTTTTTGTTCCTTTTTACTGAGTAACATAATGTTTCCTTTCTTTGCTATCTTGCAATTTCCATATAGGTGGTCTTTGATTCACATGGGTCACACTCAGCCTCAGTCTGGCTTAAACTTAAAGAAAAATCATTGATTTTTTAAAAATCACATACATTTCCCTCTATATCCCTTTTCTGACTCACTTCCAAAGAGCTATCCCTTCTAACTAAGAATTTTTTAAAAAGAAAAAAAATCAGTAAAACCAATCCATCTGTCTATCTATCATCTATTTCTCTGTCTGTTTGTCTATCCATCCATCCATCCATCCATCTATCTTTAAAATCTGACAATATATGCAATGATCCACACCCAAGGACATTCCACATTTGCAAAAGAGCCAAGGGAGGTATCTTCTCAAATCTCTTTATTTAGGCCCAAACTTGTTCCTTCTAATTTTGTGCCATTCATTTTTTATTATTTTGAAGTTATGTTTTTTCCATTTACATTATTGTATTCACTTTATAAATTCTTTTCTTGGCTCTGTTTATTTCACTCTGCATTAGTTCATGTCAGTCTTTCCTTGCTTCTCTGTATTCTTTTTTGAATTATTGGTTGATTTTCCTACATTGTACAAAAGTTTGCACTCTTGGATCATTTATAGGCTAAGTCCTAAATTCCTTGCACTTTTTAGAAAATCATTTTCATGCTTTAGTTATGAGATGATGTTCAGATGCTTTGTACATCTTTGTATCCAACACAAGAACTTTGATTTTGCTCATTCATATTATTTATACAGATTGAAAATGATGTACATTTTGCCCTGTAGTGTATTATTTTTAAAAATATTAATTCTTTTGTTGAATATAACCTATAGGCAGAATTAGAAATTATGGATTCATTTTGAATCTTATTTAGTTGGCCCTTGATTTAGTAGGTAAAAAGGTTTATTGCTTTATAGGGCAGTTTTTAATTGTCTTTCTGGTAAGGGATAATATTATTACCAACATTAACTTTTGTTCATTTCTTTTACTTTATGGTTCTCAATGTTCTTTCCAGTTCCTGGTGAATGAGTGGGAGAGAAGAGATAAGAGAGTAACTATTCACTTATTATAGGGTAAGATCAATGCACTAATAGGCTCATATTCAAAGATAGATTTTAGGTACAGTGAACTCCACTCAGGCAAGACCAATCTGGATGTACACTTCCTGTGGGACAGAAATTAAGATGGTAGGGTGGCTGGAGATTTTTAATGTCAATAAGGAGAGATGGTAGCAAAGCTTGACAGCTATACTTCTACTAGATAAATTTCTCATTGATCTGTGGGACAATTTGTCCAACCTTCGGGTCATAGAACCCAAATCCAACCCAAACTCACCTGCTATTGACTCATTTTTTGGCCTTAAACCAAGCTCGTAAATATTTCTAATTTTTTTAAAGGAGGGAACCTGCTTAAAATGATAACTCTAGGCAGTCTATTTCCAGGTAACAATTCCCAATAACTTACATCAGGACAAGCCTGCTTTAAGTAGTGCTTCAGAGTAGCTAAGGACATAGCATTCAAGCCCACAGTGAGTGTCCTATAGATATTAATATTAAAAAGAAATCGATGAAGCTATTTGTTTCTTGGTTAATATGTGTTCTAATTTTTAGTACTCTATACCTTCCCCCCCAGCATTTTTATGCCATTCATTTTCTTTTTTCTTTCTTTCTTTCTTCTTTTTTTTTTTTTTTTGCAGGGCAATGAGGGTTAAATGACTTGCCCAGGGTCACACAGCTAGTTAAGTGTCAAGTGTCTGAGGCTGGATTTGAACTCAGGTCCTCCTGGATCCAAGGCCAGTGCTTTATCCACTGTGCCACCTAGCTGCCCCACTTTGGCACCTAGCTGCCCCTATGCCATTCATTTTCATCCCTAATTGGGGCAGCTAGGTGGCGCAGTGGATAAAGCACCGGCCCTGGAGTCAGGAGTACCTGGGTTCAAATCCGGCCTCAGACACTTGACACTTACTAGCTGTGTGACCCTGGGCAAGTCACTTAATCCCCATTGCCCCACAAAAACAAAAACAAAAACATTTTCATCCCTAATTGAGCCATAGTAGTTGAGTCATGATGAGTTTGGATATAAGGCCCTTGGGGGTAACTATGCTCTTAAGTCGTATTTGTGGGATGTGATCAATATTGCTGCTAATTATTTTTTGTTGTATAACAATAATCATCCAACATGGCCAAACCCAAATACTAAGTATAAATGAATAGTTTAATGTTGTAATCAAATAGAACTTACAGAAACTTAAAAAGGGGTGTGTGTGTGTGTGTGTGTGTGTGTGTGTGTGTAAGAATAGCCCTGTTTTTTATAGTATCATTATGAAGAGAACTCATGAAGCACTATTATATTAGGAGTTATTTATTGATTTATTTTAACTTTTTTATCATAAAAGTATTTTATTATTTTCTAGTTACATGTAGAGATACTTTTCAACATTTGTTTTTATAAAATTTCTCCCTCCCTCTCTTCTCTCCCCCCTTCCCAAGACAGCAAGCAATTTTTTTTTTTTAGTGAGGCAATTGGGGTTAAGTGACTTGCCCAGGGTCACACAGCTAGTAAGTGTTAAGTGTCTGAGGCTGGATTTGAACTCAGGTCCTCCTGAATCCAGGGCTGGTGCTTTATCCACTGAGCCATCTAGCTGCCCCTTAATTTTAATTATTAACAACACGTTAACATCTCCCATCACTTTCTTAAGTCTCAACAAAGAACAAATCAATCAGATTTTAATTTGTAGCATTTGCCTGTTTCTGAAGTGTAAATGCTCACACTGAAAATTGAACAATCAGCTCAGCTCGGAGCTGGTATAAGCTAGTTTCAGTACACCCCTGGCAAATGTACATCCAACCTTGGAATTTCCACTACCTCATTAAAAAAACAAAAACAAAACCAAAACAAAACAAAAACTAGGTTAAGCACAGCAGGAACTGCAAAGCTATTAATTATGGATCAAGGAAACGGATAAAAATGTATCTTTGGCAGCAAGATGGTCCAGTGGACAGAGTACTGGCCCTGAAGTCAAATCCAGCTTCAGATACTTTACTAGTTGTGTGACCTTGGACAAGTGATTTAACTTCTCTCTGCCTCAGTTTCCTCAGTAATGTAAACTGTAAAATGAAAATAATAATAAACACCTACCTTTCAGGGTTGTTCTGAGGATTAAGTGAAATAATACCAAGTGTTTAACACAGTGCCTGGCAGTAGATGCTTAGCAAATGCTTAATTTCCTTGTTTTCTTTCCTTGATGACAAAAATGAAAGGGTATCTAGAAATCCAAGGCCATTTGTGCTTGTTTTTTAAATGGGAGAGGTTTAATTACTTACCTGATTAGTGGTGGTGGTTGTCATTTTTTCTCGAAGAGGACCAAAATGACATCACTATGTCAGGGTCAAGGGACAGTGTATCTATAGCTGCCCCCCAAAAAAAGAGATTTAAAAAAGGCAAAGGGGACAGGTAGGTGGCGCAGTGGATAGAGCACTGGCCCTGTATTTAGGAAGACCTGAGTTCAAATCTGGCCTCAGACACTTAACACTTACTAGCTGTGTGACCCTGGGCAAGTCACTTAACTCCAATTGCCTCACTAAAATAAATAAATAAATAAGGGCAAAGGATCTATATGTACAGAAATATTTATAGCAGCTCTTTGAGAAGACAAATGTCCAAAGTTTATTACACATTAAGAGTAACAGACAAAGGTTTAAATTGCACAATATATATGATGCAATCCCGTATCAATCATGATGCACAGTTTCAGCTAATTGCCTAGGTGAATGCTAGTTATTTAACAGATGCAATCTTGTGGTGTTCCCCAAAATTACAATGGTTGATCGCTGGATAAAGTTTGGTCTGCTGGTCTCAAATGAAAGTTCCCAGTGTCCTTAAATATCACAGAAGAGAAAAATTAAAAGAACGAAAGGGCCCTCATCTTTCCAGTCAAATACAAGCCAACCATGGCTACAGTAAGACCTGTTTCTGTTGACTTTCTTTCTTTTTTTTTTTTGTGGGGCAATGGGGGTTAAGTGACTTGCCCACAGTCACACAGCTAGTGTCAAGTGTCTGAGTCCGGATTTGAACTCAGGTCCTCCTGAATCCAGGGCTGGTGCTTTATCCACTGTGCCACCTCGCTGCCCCTTTGTTGACTTTCAATTCACTCCCAGATGCAGAGAGGAGAGGGACCTTATAGAAATGTAGGAATAGAAGAGTCATGGCCGGGGGCGGTGGGGGGGGGGTGCTGTAAGATTCAGGGAAAAGAGTGAGAGCTGGCCACTTAGCCTAGTAGACTCAGTCCTGTCATCACCTGATTAGAGTCCTAAATTTATAGCAGCTCTTTTCTGGTGGTGGGGAGTTAGAAATTGGGGTGATGCCTATCAACTGGAGAATGGCTGAACAAATTGTGCTATGTGATTGTGATAGAACACTCTTATGCTGTAACAGGGCTTCTTAAACTTTTTCCATTTGTGACCCTTTTTTGCCTGAGAAATTTTTATGCGACCCCAGGTATATAGGTATATAAAATAGGTATATATAACTTTTTACTGTTGCCAAATTTTTTGTAACCTCTGCATTCAGTTATGTGACTCCATATGGAATAAGAAGCTAGGAGCTGTAAGAAATGATGAACAGGATACTCTCAGAAAAAGCTGGAAAGACTTACACGAGCTGATGCAAAGTGAAATGTACTGTGTACAAAGTAACAGCAATGTTGTAAGATGATCATTTGTGAATGACTTAGCTATTCTCAGCAATACAATGATCCAAGACAACTCAGAAGGACTCATGATGAAAAATGCTCTCTATCCCCAGACAAAGAGCGGATGGTGTCTGAATACAGATTGAAACATACTTTTTTTTTTAGCTTTTGAATAGAATTTTATTTTCCAAAATATATGTAAAAACAAAATTTTAACATCAATTTTTAAAAAACTTTGTGTTCCAACTTCTCTTCCCCCCTCCACTGCCACCCCCACCCACAAGAACTCAAGAAATTCAAAATAAGTTATACATGACACATTTAAAATTTTTTTTCATTTCCTCTTTGACAATTCCTTAATCTGAAGTTTTGGTTTTTTTGACTTTTTTCTCTCAAAACTAGCTAATATGGGAATTTTTCCATGAAGCATACTTTTTAAACTTTACTTTTATTATTTTTTGGTCTATGTTTTCTTTCACAACATGACTAATATGGTAACATGTTTTAGATGACTACACATGTATAGCCTATATAGAACTGCTTGCCTTCTCAATGAGGGATAGGGAGGGAGGAAGGGAGAGAATTTGGAACTCAAAGTTTAAAAAACAAATGTTAAAAATAAATTTTTAAAAGAGCAAGAGAGGGGCAGCTAGGTGGCACAGTGGATAGAGCACTGGCCCTGGATTCAGGAGTACCTGAGTTCAAATCTGGCCTCAGACACTTGACACTTACTAGCTGTGTGACCCTGGGCAAGTCACTTAACCCTCATTGCCTCATCAAAACCAAAACCAAACCAAACCAAACAAAACAAAAAATTAAAAAATTAAAAAAATAAAAGAGCAAGAGGGGCAGTTAGGTGGCACAATGCATAAAGCACCAGTCCTGGATTCAGGAGGACCTGAGTTCAAATTCGACCTCAGATATTTGACACTTACTAGCTGTATGATGTTGGGCAAGTCACTTAACCCTCATTGCCCCATCAAAAAGAGAGAGAGAGAGAAAGAGAAAGAGAAAGAGAGATGTTTAGGAGCATCAATAAGTTAAACCACTTGCCTGGTGACAAACAGCCCATATCCATCAAAGGGTGGAGTTGAACCCAGACTTCCTGGATCAAAGACCAGCTCTCTATTACTTTGGTGTTCCCTCTGAAATGTAAGTTGTTATTATTAGTAATATAATAACAGTATTATACACACATGTATGATATACAAAAAGGTATATTATGCCTATACAAACATAATAATGTATTAACAATAATATTATTATTATCATCTTTTTCTCATTTAGTTTGGTAGAGTTTAGAGAGCAACGTTCTTGGGACAGGTTGATATCTTGCTTTTGGTCTATTTTAGTCAGTGTTCTCTACAGACTTGTGCAGGTGAAAAAAATAACTGCTTTATGTAATTGAACAAAAGTATTTGGATGTAAACTCATTTTCTAAAGGCTCAATGAGAGTACATTCAGAGCAACTCTAATAGGAGACAGGATGACGGGGATGATGCTTTTGTTGTTTAGTTGTTTCTGACTTTTCAGGACACCATTTGGGGTTTTCTTGGAGTGGTTTGCCATGTCCTTTTCCAGATCATTTCACAGATGAGAAAATGAAGGCAAAGAGGGTTAAGTGACTTGCCCAGGGTCACAAGGTAATATCTGAGGTCAGATTTCAACTCAGGTCTTTCTGACTCCAGGCCTAGCAATCAATCCTCTGCATCACCTAGCTACCTACCCCTGGCATCCCATTGCCAGGTCGTTTTGATTTCTTTCACTATGTCTCTGCTTTTCATTCTGTATGGTGGAGAAGCTTGGACAAGATGAATATTGTATAAGGTGACACGTCCTTAAAAAAGAGTTCTCAAATTTTTGTGTCTTTGTTATGTCTGGGTAATCATGGAGAACAGTCGTATCTGTGAGGATGCATTGGTTCCAGTTCCAGTTTATTTGTTGAATTCTCAGCAATATTTTAAGGTCTATATTTATTATATGGACATTTTTTTTGTTTGTTTTTTTAGTGAGGCAATTGGGGTTAAGTGACTTGCCCAAGGTCACACAGCAAGTAAGTGTTAAGTGTCTGAGGCCAGATTTGAACTCAGGTATTCCTGACTCCAAGGCCAGTGCTTTATCCACTGTGCCACCTAGCTGCCCCAGGCATTTGTTATCTGATGATTTATTAAATTAATATAGTAGGTTTCTGATACATAGTTCTGGGCACCTGGTTGTATCTTCCTAGGTATTCATTCAGTAGGTGCTACATTTTTGCAGCCTGTAGTTATGTATTGCATAGTGTCTGTCATTTCTTTGCTCATCCTCATTATTTAATACTCTTGGACTCGAGTAACCCTCTGTAATTTCTGGTTGCAACGACCTGGTCATGAATTGCTACCATGAATACCTCCCTTCCAATGAACAGATCTACATAATTTCATTTATTTGAAGATTCTTTGTTGATATATTGATTGTTGAAGTCATATGGACAATGGCTTGGATCTTAGCTATTTTATAGGCTTCATCTTGAGCTAAATCAGTTTCATTTACATCTAAGAAATTTCATAGCTATTATCTGCCACTGTTATTGGTGTGTGAAATGGTGTCTGTGTGTTGTTGTTCAAGCACAGTGGCTAGCTGGGACCTCTATGCCACAGGGCTTGGCTACTTTTACTAATCTCTGACTTTTCCAGTGGTGTGCTAGTAAATATTTAGCAACTGACTCTCTGAAAAAAATTGTACATGTGCCATATTTTTAAGTTTAATTATATTCATGCTATTAATATATTCATGTTTTCTCTTTCACTTTCTTGAATTATGTTATTTATATGTTAATGTTTTCTCCATCACTTTCTTATATCTAGATAACAGACAAAACAATAAATCTAACCCTGATTTGTAAGGTTGTTTCATTTCTGAGGTGTAAATTCTTACAGTGAAAATTTAACAACCAGCTCTTGTGGGAGCTAGTAGAAGCTAACTCCCACACACCACTGCTTCATAGTTTGCCCTACATTTCATTACTCTGGGGCATTCCAGGCCTCCATTTACATATCCTTAGATTCCTCAGGAACAATTCTATTTTTGCTTTTAATCTAAGAGGTCCTTTCAAACAAGAGAGTAGCCAGTACAAAAAAGTACACAGGGGGGCAGCTAGGTGGCACATTGGATAAAGCACTGGTCCTGGATTCAGGAAGACCTGAGTTCAAATTCGACCTCAGACACTTGACACTTACTAGCTGTGTGACCCTGGGCAAGTCACTTAACCCTCATTGCCATGCAAAAAAAAAAAAAAAGTACCCAGAACATGAGTCAGGTATGGATATCAGGTAGTTTTAATTCCCTGCAGAAAGGGAGCTAAGTGGGAAAGAATTGTAGAAAGGTTACAGTCAGTTGAGAGACTACCATGTAAACCTCCCTGGGACATATGCAGCAGAGCTCCTCATTAGATATTTTACATTTCACCTCTCTTGAGGCTGATCAATATTAAAGAGACTCTTGTCTTGCCTACGGCTTCTCTCATTGTGAGCAAATCTTTTGCTCCTTGACTGTCAGCTAACGCTGCTGCTGCTTTGCTTAGGAAGAGAGAAGATAGATACCAGCTGCCTTTTGAGATCTCACAATGCCTTGGGCCAAAAGAAAAGATATACGAAAGGGGGTTGGCTCCATTCTGGGCACAAATTTTCCTAGGAGACCATGTGCTCTCAAACTGGCCCAGGGTGGTGAAGGTTATGCCTCAGTGCCCTTCTAGAGCTCAGAGAATCATTTCAAAACCTGGAGGCCAGCAGGAAGGACAGCTTGGAGAACTGGGCATTGCCTTGTTGGTGTATGCATAGAGTTCTGATCCAGCAATAGAGTCAATGAGTGCTCATGGATGATAGGAAGGACCCTTCATCATACATCACCAATCACTGACAAGATAGAGAGATGTGTGGGGCAGCTAGGTGGCACAGTGGATAAAGCGCCAGCCCTGGATTCTGGAGGACCTGAGTTCAAATTCGGCCTCAGACACTTGATGCTTACTAGCTCTGTGACCCTGGGCAAGTCACTTAACCCTCCTCGCCCTGCCAATAAATAAATAAATAAATCGATAGACAGATAAATGAATGAATGAATAAATAAATAAGCAAGTAAATAAATAAATAAATAAATGAAGATAGAGAGATGTGGGCTAGATGATAAGTATAGTTAGTTAGGTTCTGAACTAGTTGAATTGCCAAACCTAAAGACTGATGGACTTATTATAACTCTACATCTATGATCGATTTCAACTTAGAGGTTCTCTAGTAGAGAGTCAAATGGATTTTTAAAAAATACCAAGGATCTCCAATAAGACATTTGCTGTGCATATGTTCAAATCATGCAAGAGTTTTTGAATTACGTTTTTTGTAGAAATAACTTTGTTTAACCCTTTGGTTTTTAATATTAAGGAAAACAGAAAATAGGGGGATATATGTTCACTGGAGTCTTTATTCTTGCTATTCCAGTTCAGGATATAACTGCATTGCATGAAAGAAAGCAACAAAGAAAGGAAGGAAGGAAGAAATAAAAAGAAAGAGACAGAGAGAGAAAGAAAATATATTAAGCACTTATGCTATGCATTGGACTAGGGTCTGGGGATACAAAAAACAAAGTGGATGTAGCCATTGCCCTGAAGGGGCTTACATTCTAATAGGGGGAGATAAAAAATGGTAACTAGGAAGCATATTTTGTCTGGGAAGTCACAGGGATAGTGGGTTCTGGTGAGAAAGAGATGAGGAAGATGAAGAAGGCAGTCAGAGTGTGAGAAACTAATGGGATTTTGGGGGCCCCCCACTCAAAGGAGCCTTGCCTGACCTCTTTTAAGGCCACTCCAGAGTCAATGGAGTTGGGGCTCTGACTCTGAATAGAGACAAATAGAGATTAAAACCACACCTACCTGAAAGCCTTTTACCTCATAGAGTCTGTCCTCTGGACTCTGACCTCAGCATGTACTGCTCATTTTAATATGGACCATCCTCAAGTCCAGTTAACCAATTGATTTGAATGATGCTGGCCAATTAGCTTTGAGCAATGTATAAGGGCTGCCTCTCCTCCAGACCACCATACAGCTTTTCTCTCTCTCTCTCTCTCTCTCTCTCTCTCTCTCTCTCTCTCTCTCTCTCTCTCTCTCTCTCTCTCCCTCCCTCTCTCTCTCTCTCTCTTTCTCTCTAGGTATGTAGGGATTCTAATTCTGAGCAATATGCTCTCTCTTTACTAACAATATGTTTTAATAAATGCTTAATGCCAAAGACTAGTGCTATAGCCGCTAATTTACAAGTAGCACTATATTAGAAATACCAGCTAAGTTCCCTAAAACCTAGAACAGAGACAGGAATCCCCATATATTTTTTTTTGGCTGGGCAATGAGGATTAAGTGACTTGCCCAGGGTCACACAGCTAGTAAGTGTCAAGTATCTGAGGACAGATTTGAACCCAGGTCCTCCTGAATCCAGGGCCAGTGCTTTATCCACTGTGCCACCTAGCTGCCCACCCCCATATGTTTTCAAAGGGAAGTTATTTTGGGGGTTATTACAATGGATAAGGTGAGAGCTGACCTGGTCCAGAATTCGGATGGGCATGATTTGAATTAAGAGAAGGGAAAGGATATGAGATGTCATGAAGGAAGAATTGACAACACTTGGAAATTGATTGAATATGTGGTGTGAGGGAAAGTGAAGAGTTGAGGAAGACTCCAAGAATTACAAATCTGGAAGACTAGAAGGATAGTAGTATCCATGGTTGGAATAGGAAAGTTTGGAAAAGGGATCAGACATTTTGAATTTGAAAATCCAATGAGACACCCAGTTGAAAATAGACATTAGGAAATTGGTGATGTAGTAGGTCATATCACTATGTGATCAGAAACCTCCAGAATACCAATTAAATCAAGTCCAAACACTTTAGCCTGGCATTCAATGATTTCCAAAATTTGTAACCAGCCTACTTCTCCAGTCCCATGCCTCACTATTTCCCTACAATAACCACAGGTTCCAATAAAATGTATCATACCTTGTGCTTTTCTGCTTTTGTTCATGGTGTTATTTTTATCACTGCCATCCATTCCTCCCAAACATTTCAAAATCCTCAAGTTCTAGCTTTACTGTGAGGTTTTCCACGATGGCTCTTTTTCTCTTAAGAACTCTTATGGCTGATTATTTGTATTACTCATCATATACTGCTTTGTAATAAATGTCTTTTCCATTACTAGATTGCAGGGTCCTTTCAGTCAAAGGCCATTGTCCTATATCTTTCATAGCACCTTTGCCTGGTGTAGGGCTCAATACATTTGCAGAACTAATAAATGAGTAAATGAAAATTGTGATACAATTCTCTTTTGATTTTGATTCCATTTACATTTTTAGAGTGACTCTAGTGTATGTTGCTTTCCTGGGTTTGCTTACTTCATTTTGCATTAGTTCATAAAAGTCTTCCCATGTTTCTCTGTATTCATGATATTCATAATATCTTTCAGCAGAATAATGTTCCTTTACATTCATGTGCTACAATTTGCTCAGCAATTCCCCAGTCAATGGACATTTACTTTATTTATAGTTCTTTGTTAACACAAAAAGTGCTGCTATAAATATTTTGGTATATATGGGTCCTTTCTTTTTATCACTGCCTTTCTTTGGTGTACATACTTATCAGTGGGATCTCTGGATCTCTGGGTCCAAGGACATGGACATTTAAACTCTTTATTAGGATACTTTCTTTTTTCTTTTTTTTTGTGGGGCAATGAGGATTAAGTACCTTGCCCAGGCTTACACAGCTAGTAAGTGTCAAGTGTCTGAGGCCAGATTTTAACTCAAATCCTCCTGGGGCAATGAGGGTTAAGTACCTTGCCCAGGGTCACACAGCTAGTAAGTGTCAAGTGTCTGAGGCTGGATTTGAACTCAGGTCCTCCTGAATCCAGGGCCAGTGCTTCATCTATTGTGCCACCTAGCTGCCCCATTTCTTAGGATACTTTCAAATATCTTCCTACAATGGAGAACCAATTCACAACTCCACCAACAGTTTTGGTTCCCCTTTTGATTGTTCTCTGGGCTGGCTTTTTATTGTAGCTCATTCATATCTCTTGGGAACCGACTGTTTTTGTTTTGTTTTTTGGTGGGTTTTTTTGGTGAGGCAATTGGGGTTAAGTGACTTGCCCAGGGTCACACAGCTAGTAAGTGTTAAGGGTCTGAGGCCGGATTTGAACTCAGGTACTCCTGACTCCAGGGCCAGTGCTCTATCCACTGTGCCACCTAGCTGCCCCCTGGAACCTACTTTTTTATAAAATCACTGGAGAAACAGTATAAGAAACTTTCTAAGGGACTGTGTCTTCTTTTATTTTGGCTTAAAGCCAAGGTATTCAGTCTCAGAAAGTCCAGGTAACATAAGATCCAGAAGAATAATCTAAAGAATACCTTAGGATTTTCTAGCCTATGTTTTGTCCCTTCAATACTCTTGACTAGTTGAATTAAAAAAACAAATTGTTCTCACCGTTGGATTAAATGGAATAACATACAGAGGTAGACACGGAGATTCTTTGATTAATAGATTTAGAAGATATCAAATTCAACTACTTGGGAAACTTGTTTGGGGATGATAAGTATAAGGAACTGGGTAATCTCAACCTGGCCATCAAAAGAAGAACTTTAACTCATAGAGCAGATTCTAAAGGAAAACACATGTTTTTCAAGACAGCATAGAGAAACCAGGAAGCTGGCTGTGCTTTCTTACATTCCCCTTGGAAACATTAAATTAAGCCTCTAAATGGATTCTGGAGCTACAGAACCAACAAAAACATGGAGTGAAACAATCTTCCACCTTAATGTAACCAAGATCTTCAGAAAAGATCTGTCTTACCTGGGTAAAAGGGGGTGCAGAAGGTGTCTAGACATGCCAGTGGAAGGCTCTTAGCCACAGCACAGATCAGGACCCTTGGTCCCAGCTCAGCAGGCTAGTGACACAGCAGGTCAGTTGTGAGGTCCAGCTTCAAAACAGAAGGTAATCTGTCAGCTGGGGTATCTGCTACAAACAGGTACAACTAGGCTGGGCCACCCCAGTGCAGTGAGCAAGCCACAAGCTGACGAGGCCTCAAAGCAGAAAGCCAATGTTTTGGTCCCTGGCCCCAGCAAAAGAAGCTTAGGATACTGCCTCCTGTGTCCCAGGAACCTTAAAAGGCACAGAATAGGCTAGAATATGAATAATAAACAGAAAAGAATTCTCACCATATTATGGCAACAGGGAAGATCAAAACCCAAACTCAGAAGAGGACAACAATGTCAAAATGCCCACAATGCAAAGTTTCAAAGGGGAAGATGAATTGGTCTCAAAACCAAATAGCCCTCTTGGAAGAGTTCAGAAAGGATTTTATAAATCAAATAAGAGAGGTAGAAGAAAAATTGCAAATAGAAATGAGAGTTATGCAAGAGAGAGTCAATAGCTTAGAAAAAGGACAAAAATTGACTGAGGAAAACAACTGCTTAAACAATACATTTGGCCAAATGGAAAAAGAGGTACAAAAGCTGACTGGGGAAAATAATTCCTTGAGAATCAGGATTGGGCAGATGGAAGATAATGACTCAATGAGACATCAGGAAGCAGTAAAGCAGAATCAAAAGAATGTAAAAGTAGGAAAAACCATAAAATACCTCATGGGAAAAACAATGGACCTGGAAAACAGATCCAGGAGAGACAAATTAAGAAGTATTGGACTGGGGCAGCTAGGTGGCACAGTGAATAAAGCACTGGCACTGGATTCAGGAGGACCCGAGTTCAAATCTGGCCTCAGACATTTGACACTTACTAGCTGTGTGATGACCCTGGGCAAGTCACTTAACCCTTATTGCCCAGAAAAAAAAAATTGGAAAAATTGGCGAGGGGGGGAAGAGAACTAATTAGAGTCATTAGGAGCTGGATACTTATCCTGCCTTTATCATTTAGCTGTGTGACCATCGGGATGTTACTTTTTTCTGAGCCTCAGGTGTTTTTTTTTATTTCTCTGAAAAACAATAATGACAATAGCTAGCATTTATGTATCTCATTAAGGCTTTCAAAATGCTTCACATATTTCATTTGACCCTCACAACAAGCCTGTGAAGTAAGTACTATTATTACCCCCATTTTACAGATGAAGAAATCAAGGCTGAGTGGTCCTTAACCCAGAGCCCCACAGCTAACAAGTATATCTACCTCACTAAGCAGCTGTGAGGAATGTGAGGAAGAGACTTGATAAACCTTAAAGTACTACACAAACTTTCACTTTTTTGTTTTCTTGTTTTATAGGTAGCAGAGGCCCAAATCCCTGCTAATGAATGACAGACCAAAGAGTATATAGACTTGACTTTAAAGACAAAAGATTGTTCAGCATCTGTAAGCAGAAATAATATCAAATAAGAAATTCTCTAAGGGCCAAATGCTTGGTCTAGTTGTCCTTTGAGGTTCTATTACTTTAGTTCTCTGAATGACACTCCCCCCTAACGCCCAATACCCACCCTTCCTTTGTTATTGTCACCCTTGGCAACCTGATTTGGGGATTTCTTGGCAAAGATACTAGAGTGGTTTTCCATTTCCTTCTCCAGCTCATTTTATAGATGAGGAAACTGAGGCAAACAGGGTTAAGTGACTTGCCCAGGGTCACACAGCCAGGAAGTGTCTCAGGTCAGATTTGAATTTATGAAAATGAATCTTCCTGCCTCCAGGCCCAGTGATCTGTGCACTATGGTGCCACCTACCTGCCCAAGTCTAATTCCTGAAGCTCTGGAAATGAGTGTCCTTAAACTTCCCTGTTAGTGATTATTCCCTCCCAGCATTTAGCCGTGCATAGATGCAGCTATCCTAGACAGGTTCAAGGAACTCTAAATCTTCTCATGCAGCTCCTTGGCTTCAATGTTGATAAATTTGTAAAACGAGAAGATAGTGAGCAAGGAGCCTCATTTTTTTTTTGCAGGGCAATGAGGGTTAAGTGACTCGCCCAGGGTCACACAAGCTAGTAAGTGGCAAGTATCTGAGGCCAGAATTGAACTCAGGTCCTCCTGAATCCAGGGCCAGTGCTTTATCCACTGCAATACCACCTAGTTGCCCCAAGGATCCTCATTTTCTCAAGTGCCTTAGAAAGTATGGGTGTTTGCTTATGTATGATGCGCCCTCAGGTTAACTGATTTTTAGTTTCTGGAATACAACAATTTTGAACTAAGGATTGGGAATATAAATCAATATCTCATTTTGGGGTGGGATCTCAAAAAATGTCCTAAACATATTAATTTCCAGTCCTTACCTTAGAGATGAAAAGGGTTTTGTTTCCTTGATGCTCTTAAGGTTTGAGCTGTAACTTAAGAAGGAGAGTGGGTTTTATTTTTCTATTGTGAAACATAAATTGTAATGCAATTGGTACTTCTCTCTCACTTAATTGCTGTCCTTGGTATTCAGGGATAAAAGGCTCTCATATCCCTGTTTAAGAGATTAGGGAACATGAAATCAAATTTGGCAAGTAACCATCTCAAGAGCACAAGAGATGGCAGCATTTCAATAGCAGGATCAGAATTTTTGTTTCTAAGGTTCTTAATTAAAATCCCAACTTCATTCTTTTAGTTTCCTCTAAACAGATTGCTGATAAAAAGTGTGAAATTTGGATTTAACACAGAAAGAAATTAGACAAAGGTATATTATAGCATAAATTATTAACAAGATAAAAAAAGAGAAGCAAGTTGGGTAGACAAAGAACTTTGAAAATGAACAAATTAATATGTGAAAAGAAATGAGTAAAAGAAACTAATTCTTTCAAATAAATTTCAAATAAAATTTTAATATTTTGAAATTTTAAAAATAT
The DNA here is from genome assembly GCF_019393635.1 of Dromiciops gliroides. Lineage (NCBI taxonomy): Eukaryota > Metazoa > Chordata > Mammalia > Microbiotheria > Microbiotheriidae > Dromiciops > Dromiciops gliroides. The sequence goes on along the minus strand of NC_057861.1, from coordinate 546,756,072 downwards.
TTTGAAATTTTGTTTTATTGTTATCTGACAAAATATTAGGAGACCCCCTGTTTTCCAGAACTAAGGCCCAGCAAGCAAGCTGTGGCCTGAGCTTGGCATAGCAACAATCCTTAGTTATCATCCTCTGGATGATTTCACCCTCTGGCAAAATCACATAATTCATCAGGTGTTCTCTGAGCTTGGACAAGCACTTGACAAACTCAAAAAGTCCTGCAATGAATCAAACTTGTCACATTCTTGCTGTTACCCCTCATCGTCAGGACTATAGCTCACTGGGCAGGCACTAGTATAAGTATTGAGATCTCCCTACACTTGCCTCTGGCTTCCCCACTAGGGGCAGGAACCTGGCACCTATGTCTATAGCTCCTTCTTGCTTCCAAGCTGTTTACTTCGCTCTGAAAATAAAACTATTTAATTTGTGACTCACCTGTTTCCAGCCTGCTCTGTTGGGCCATTCACAGGTAGATTAGAGGCCAGCTTCAACTGATTGACATATCTTTTGATTTTTATGTCAACTACATTTATCACTGTACCCTTCCCTTTTCCCCTTCCAGAAGGTCATCATTTGCCATAATGACTTTTTATTTTTGGTGAGACAATTGGGGTTAAGTGACTTGCCTAGAGTCACACAGCTAGTAAGTGTTAAGTGTCTGAGGCCAGATTTGAACTCAGGTCCTCCTGACTCCAGGGCCGGTACTCTATCCACTTTACCACCTAGCTGCCCCCATAATGATTTTTTTCAAAAGAGGAAGGAAAAAGAAAAAAATTGCACAAAATTGATCAATACATCAAAAAGGTCTGAATTTATGCAGTATTCCAAACTTGTGATTCCCCTCTTTTGCAAAGAAACAGGAAAAATATCTCATCTCTTCTTTGGGGCCAGGCTTAGTTATTATGATTTCTCAGCATTCAGTTCCCATTTACATTGTTGTAGTCATTGTATATATTGTTTTCCTGGTTCTGCTTATTTTACATTCATTCACATACATTTTCTAATCTTCTCTTTAGTCACTGTAGTCAATTATTTCCTACAATATTATCTAATTATGTAAGATGATGTATTATTATTTTATATCCACATACCACAATTTGTTTAGCCATTCAGGGTATCTACTTTGCTTTTAGTTATTTGCTACCACAAAGAATTCTGTGATAAATATTTTCAAATATATGGGGGCTTCCCTTTTGAGATACTAACTTATAATATTCTCTTTGTCTTTTCTGACTCTATGCAGTGGTATGACTTTCCTTCTTACTCAACCAGATTTGAAACTTTGGAGTCACCCTTGACTCCTTTCTTTCAGTCTCCGTCAACTTCAAAATGGAACTCATTTTCTTGCTCCCTAAACCTTTCCTTTTTCCAGTCATCCTTGTTTCTGCTGAGGATATCATCTTCTTAATCACACCCAGTTTCATAATCCTGAAGTCATCCTAGATCTTCTCTCTCCCTACCTCATTGCCTATATCTAATTTGTCGACGTCTTGTTGAATCTACTGTCAAAGCATTTCTTACAGCCATGCCTTTCTCGTTACTCTCAGGACCATTACCCTAGTTCAAGTTCTCTTCATTCCATTTCTATACTATTGGAATAGACTTCTAATTGGCCTTCATCTTCTTACTCTTTTTCCTCTCTTCCACATAAATGTCTCATAAGCTTCCTAAGGGACCTGCCCATCTATGTCCCTCCCCTGCTCAAAAACTTTGGAGACTCTCTATAGACTCCTCAACTTGGAAATTAAGGTCCTCTACAATCTAGATACTACCTACCCATCCAGGCTTTATTTCATGTTACTTAATTTCAAAGATTACACTCCAGTCAAACTAAACTATTAGCTGTACCTTAAACTTGATTCTTTCCACAGAAGGCATCTTTGGCAGTAAGTGATATACTATTTGAATCTGTTATTTATCTCTCTCCTTTGCTTTTTTTTTTTTTTAGCTCCTGAAATTTTTATTCCGTGGGATTTATGGTGTTTACCAGTGGCCTTCCCCCTTGCCTTCTCTTAACTCCTTCCCCAGTACCCTTCCCTCTATACCCAGGACAACCTTTGGGAAGAAGGGAGAGGGGTCCTTCCTCTTTTGACAAGTTTACAAAGACTCCATGGGTCAACACAGTGGTTGTTTATACCACTTAGATGAGTTAGAAATTACCAACTTTTATTTTTATTTTTAAAAAATTTTTGGTGAGGCAATTGGGGTTAAGTGACTTGCCAAGGGCCACACAGCTAGTAATTGTTAAGTGTCTGAGGTCGAATTTGAACTCAGGTCCTCCTGAATCCAGGGCTGGTGCTCTATCCACTGCACCACCTAGCTGCCCCAATTACCAACTTTTATAAGTATGGTATTCCACAATTAGAATATGAACTGTTTAAAGTCAGGGATCATCTCATTTTTTTTCTATTTGTATCCTTCACACTTAACCTCAGTGTTCATAACATAGTAAGCACTTGATAAAACACTTTTTCATTTATTCACTTATTCCTCTCCCTTGGCCTTTCAGTCTCCCATCAACTCTACTTCCAGCCCCTGTGAATCACAAAAAAGCAATAAAATATAATTCAGTCCATACTAGAAATAACACCACTCTTTTGTCAGAATCATGTTTCCATCGTACACATCCTTGTCATCTGCAAATAGAGATATTTGAATCCCCTTATTTGCTAAATATTTCTTTAATTCCACCTTTCTCCTTTTTTGCCCCCGGCAAGAAACAAATATTTGCAATTCTTCAAGGAACATTCCAGAGTGTTAGGAAGTAGTTTCAGAAGTAGCACATAACAACTGGCAGTTTGGGAAACAGACCAACCTGGGGAGTTGTCAGTGAAGTATCCTAGGAGAAGATCCGGGGATTGCAGAGCGAGAGGGGTCTCAGTGAGTATGAGTTTGGGATTATTTGGGGAGAGAGAAGTAATTGGCGTTCACTTGCATTGGGGAAAGAGTGAACAGGGAAGGACATTTTAGAACTCTGAAACCTGGGAATCTCCTTCCTGGGAGGGACAGGTGTTTTCACTGGGCTTAGGCTGGTCACTTAGATGCTGATGCTACCCATCTGACAAAGTTGATATATTTTTTTTTTAAGTGAGGCAATTGGGTTACACAGCTAGTACGTGTCAAGTGTCTGAGGCTGGATTTGAACCCAGGTACTCCTGACTCCAGGGCCGGTGCTCTATCCACTGTGCCACCTAGCTGCCCCAAAGTTGATTTTTAATCTTAAAACACTGAGGGATAAAGAAGAGCATGTCATCAGTGAAGTGCATGTTTTTCATGAACTAACTATGACCTGATGAATTTTGGTTCCGACTTTCAATTTATTTATTTCTAGTAGAATACATTTTTCTAAAGCAGAAGCAAAATAAAGTATCAGTTAGCTAGGTGGAGCAGTAGATAGAGTACTGGGCCTGGAGTCAGGAAGACTCATCTTTCTGAATTGAAATCTGGCCTCAGACACTTAGTTGTATGACCCTGGGCAAGTCACCTAACACCATTTGCCTCAGTTTCCTCATCTGTAAAGTGAACTGGAAAAGGAAATGGCAAACTACTCCAGTATTTTTGCCAAGAAAATCCCAAACGGGGTCGCTAAGAGTTGGATATGACTGGAACAACTCAACAACAATATAGGGTTAGAAGGTGGACTGGTTCCAATCCAATAAAAGGAGATTCCATTCCAGCTCATGGTAATGGAAAGCTGTAGTTTTGTTGTACTGTAGGGAGGAAAGTGACAAGCTCCAAGACAATGGATTGGGGTAGTTTAGAGAGAAGGTGAGGGGGGCGCGGAAGCAAAGTTCAAAAAAAAGAAATCACCACCCCTCTTCCCCATAATGACTTTGCCTATACCTCTCTCATCCCTTGGGATTACCTTACCTCCCAACCTTCTTTCACTTTTCTTTTCCTATATAAAATATTTTCTGTAATATTCAATAATCTAGCTAATAAAATATTATGAAAGGTCTTCCATTTAGTTAACTAGTTGACTCTGACTTAAGAGTATGTATTGTGGGGCAGCTAGGTGACACAGTGGATAGAGCACTGGCCCTGGAGTCAGGAGTACCTGAGTTTAAATCCAGCCTCAGACACTTAACACTTACTAGCTGTGTGACCCTGGGCAAGTCACTTAACCCCAATTGCCTCACTAAAAAAAACCAAAAAACCAAAAAATCGAGTATGTATTGTTCTGAATGCTTAATATTATGAGATTGGAAGGTTCCTATTCCCTTTCAGACTTTTGAAATTAATAGATTTTTTTATTTCTAGTAAATTCTATAAAAATTTTTTGATTCTCAAATACCCACTAATTTTATAAAGAGCTTTTGATCCTCAGATGTCCATTTCGCACCTTCAAAAGCACATATTTCGGGGCAGCTAGATGGCGCAGTGGATAGAGCACCGGCCCTGGAGTCGGGAGGGCCTGGGTTCGGATCCGGCCTCAGACACTTAACACTTGCTAGCTGTGTGACCCTGGGCAAGTCACTTAACCCCAATTGCCTCACTAAAAAAACAAACAAACAAAACAAAACAAAAGGCACATATTTCAATTTGCTGAAAACTTGTTCTGGATTAGTGGCTCATTTTTTTTTCTTTAATAAATCTTTAATTGATGTTTTTAATCACTATAATCTCCCCTTCCCACAGAGCCATCCTATGTAACAAAAAGCTTTTTTTAATATAAAAAAGAAAAAGGAAAAATTAGCATAAATCTGAAAATATGTTTAGTGTAAAGTACTTGTGGATCTCCTACCTCTGTAAAGTGGTAGGGCAAAGATGTCTTCTTATATCTCTTCTTTCAAGCCATGCTTGTCCTTTAAAATTTTACTATGTTCATTTTTGATCTGTGTGTGTACATGGGCACCTGCTGCACACTTGTCCTTTCCATTTGCATTGTTGTAGTCATTATAGATATTGTGTTCTTGACTCTGCTTATTTCATTCTCTATCAGTTCATGTAGATCTTTACATGCTTCTCCGTATTCATCATATTCATCATTTCCTATAGCCCAGTAATATTCTGATTCATTCATGGACCACTGTGTATTTAGCCATTCTCCAATCAATTGGTGGTCCATATTTTTAAAAATGTTATATGTCATATTTCTACTTCTCCAGTGGTTTCTAGTTTTCATTCTTGAAAAATCTTATGGGAGGGCAGCTAGGTGGCATAGTGAATAAAGCACCGGCCCTAGATTCAGGAGGACCTGAGTTCAAATCCAGCCTCAGACACTTGACACTTACTAGCTGTGTGACCCTGTGCAAGTCACTTAACCCTCATTGCCCTGCAAAAATTTTTTTAAAAATCTTATGGGAGTCTGATTGGCACTTTCTTGATATATTATATAATTTTCCTTATGAAAAGACTGAATAACTTTTCTTTGTCACCGAGTTTTTAAAATTTAATGATAATGTGCCTGAGAGAATTTAATTTTGAATTGAAGTTGAACTTTTGAAATACCTTATTGCCATTCCTTTTATAATTTTGTAAAATAATTTTTTGAACAATTTCATTTCTTCTTCAATGTCTTCTAGGAACTCCTCTTAACTGTAATGCTTTCCCTCTTTTAATTATTTCCTTTTACCCTGTATATAGTTTGTTTCTGCATATTTGTTTGCTTGTTGTCTCTCCCGTTAGATCGTGAGCTTCTTGAGGGTAGAAACTGTCTTTTTCCTCTTTCTGTATCCCAGTGCTTAGCACAGTGCCTGGCACATAGTAGGCACTTGATAAATGTTTACTGACTAACGTTATTAATCACCTGATCTAGCATCTAAAACCATTCTTTGTCCATTCATTTTCATTCATTTTTCCTCTTACATGGTCATTGTTGGTGTATACTGTATTCTTTTAGTTCTTCTTTTTTTACTTTATATTATTTCATAATGGACTCTATAGATTTCTTTTTTTTGCATTGCTGTCATTTTTTCCCATTTTTTTCCTCTGCCACTCTCATTTGATTTTTTTTTTTGTGGGGCAATGGGGGTTAAGTGACTTGCCCAGAGTCACGCAGCTAGTAAGTGTCAAGTGTCTGAGGCTGGATTTGAACTCAGGAACTCCTGAATCCAGGGCCGGTGCTTTATCTACTGCACCACCTAGCCACCCCCCTCTACAGATTTCTTTTTAAAATACACTTGTCTGTTTTAATTATATTATAGATTACCATTACAAATATTCTATTTGACCATTCCTCTAGGGTTGGATAGTTAAGGGTTTTCTCCCCATTATCATTATTACCTTCTTTCTCTGTCTTTGTCTCTTTCTTTCTGTCTCTGCCTCCACCTGTCTGTCTGTCTCTGTCTGTCTGTCTTTTTCTCTCTCTTGGTGTGCTCACTGGCAAGTGCAGACACCCATATTCACATTCACTTCCCACTTCAGTCTCTCCCTATTTATTGGTGTCTTCTCTGCTATCTACAAGCACGTCCAAGTCACTTTATCTTTAAAAAAAAAAACTTACCACATCTTACCATACCCTTTTTATTGTCCTTAGCATTCTACGTCAGGATCAGCTTATTCTGATCTTTACCACCCTTGATACTATTTTTATTTGATCATGCCATGTGTTTGCTATATTTATCTTCTATGATATGTTTTCTTTCCTCATCAGTTTGCACTTTTATTATTAACTAGTTATAATAAACTGGTTTTTTTCTGTTTATGTTCTTAGAATTTTATTCTTTAGAGATCAGCTTTTGATAAAATTTTTCATACTATTTTTGTGGAGAAGATGGAGAGCTGTGAGCTAGATAATAAACCAATTAGAGAGATTCAGAACTGGTTGGATGACTGGACTTAGTTGTTGTTAATAGTTCAATGTTGGGGTAGCTAGGTGGTGTAGTGGATAGAGCAACAGCCCTGGATTCAGGAGGACCTGAGTTCAAATTCGGCCTCAGATACTTGATACTTACTAGCTGTGTGACCCTGGGCAAGTCACTTAACCCCAATTGCCTCACACACACAAAAAAAGAGTTCAATGTCAGTGTGTCAGAAGGTTTCCAAAGGAGTACTCCAAAGGGTCTGTTCTTGGCCCTGTGTCATTTGATATTTTTGTCTATGGAAGGACACCGTGGCCTGTGCTTGCAATCTCTGCTAACCAGGAAGGCTGAAGCCAGCAGAGCTCTTGAGCTCACTGTAGAAAGCTAAGCCTATACTACGTCCATCAATGATACAAGGAGTCCCCAGGAATGAGGCACATCATGTTGCCTAAGGAGGGGACAACTGGACCAAGTTGGAAATGGGGTAGGTCTAAGCTCCCTTGCTAATCAGTAGTGGGATCCAGCCTGTTGAGTAGCCATTGTATTTCCATCCTGGGTGAGATAGAAAGACTGAGTTGTAAAAACTCTTCTTCTACATTGACTTGGATAAAGGCATCAAAGATGTGTCCAATGAATTTGCAAGTGACAGAGAATCTAATAAGATGAAATTCAGTAGGGATATATTTTAAGTCTTACACTTGGCTACAAAAAGATCAATTTCTCCAATACAAGATGGGGGAGGCATGAGTAGTTTGTTTGATAAAGACCTGGGAGCTTTAGTGAACTATTAGTCAGCCGTGCTGATATGGCCCTCACAAAAGCCAATATAATCTTGGGCTGTATTGAGAGAGTCATAGCTTCTGGGAACAGGGAAGTGGCAATCCCACTGTACTCTGCCCTTGTGAGACCTGATCTGCCTATTGAGTTTCATTCTATGCCACTGTTTAAGAAAGACTGATAAGAAGGTAAGTGCCTACAAAAGATCAATCTGGATGCAAAGAACCTTGAGTCTCTGTTATATGATGATTGACTGAAGGAACTGGGAATGCTTAATCTGAGAAGAGGAGGCTCCTGGAGGACATGATAGCGGCGTTCGCGTTTTTGAAGGGTTATTATTTTGGACGGATTAGACGTATTCTGTTTGGCTTCAGAGGGAAGAATCAGAAGCAATGGATGGATGTTGCAAAGAGGTAAATTGAGGTTAGATATCAGGAGTGGGAGCTTTTTTTTTTGTTTTTTGTTTTTTTGTTTGTTTTTTTTTAGTGAGGCAATTGGGGTTAAGTGACTTGCCCAGGGTCACACAGCTAGTAAGTGTTAAGTGTCTGAGGCCGGATTTGAATTCAGGTCCTCCTGACTCCAAGGCCGGTGCTCTATCCACTGTGCCACCTAGCTGCCCCAAGTGGGAGCTTTTTAAATAGGTTGTAGGTTTTCCACAGGTGGTAGGTTTCTCTATCTTGGAGGCTTTGGGGTAGAAACTGCATGGCTACTTGTTGGATATGAGCCCACAGGGGATGCCTTTCATGTATAGGTTGGATTTGAGCCTTGGGAAATCCTTAACAACTATCAAATGGGATTCTGTGAACTTTCCATGTTTTTTGGATGATTGGATTATTTCTTTGGATCCTTTCCCTGAATTCTCTCAAAATTTGGGGCTTATGTGATGCTATGACAGGTTTTCCTCCCCTTGTTTCTTTGGAGAGCCTGATATGCCCCCTTCCTTCCAGCCAAACAGGACTGCTAGCTTATTTCCTGAACACACCCTGAGTGGACTTAGTAACACTGAGTAACTCTAAACACTTTTTTTCACTTGAGGTGAAAACAGAGGTTTGGGTTTGGGTTTGGTTTGGGGGGGGCAGCATTTTGTGACAAAGAGGACAGTCTGGGGGGCTGGGGTAGCAGAGGTTGGTTGGGTTAGAAGAACTCTTTGGGTCGGGATCCTTTGGGGATGGAGGCTGGGCTGAAATGTACTTCTATGAACCATGTTAATCCTGGGGAGAGATGGCCCTAGAGGGGCCTCCAGGAGCAAAGCTCAGGTTCTCTAGGTAGGAAGAATTGCTGTTTATGATCAGCAGTGTTGACTGAAGAAACAGGGTATTTCATTGACTAGGGAGCTCTGGGGATAGGCCACCAGTTGGTCTAGGGAGGGAAGAGGGACTTCAATTGCCCAGGGGCTGCCAAAGCTGAGCAAGGTTTCTAGGACATTACATCCCTACCTAGTACTTGTCTCTCAGTGGCAGGGAGCCTGTGGGGATGGGGATGACCATTCTCCCACCCCCACCACAGTCCCTCTCCCAGATTGCTTCCTTACTTCTTTTTCCTCGGCTCCTAAGGAAGCAAAGGAAAGAGGTGAAAAGAGGAAGGCATTCCCCATGGCTGATGGAAAGTCTTTTGACTGCCAAGGGAAGAAACCTGAGGGGAGAAAGGTACCACTTCCATGTGGGCACCTGAGGAAAAGTAACCACCTATTGCCCTATTGAGCACTGTTTTGTAACTTCCTTATTATATTCCTTTTCCCTGGAATGCCCTTAACCCCAAAGCTCTACCTGACTAATTCCTATCTTTCTTCCCAGGCTCAACTCAAATTCCAGCTTTTCTTTTTTTTTTTTTTTTTTAGTGAGGCAGTTGGGGTTAAGTGACTTGCCCAGGGTCACACAGCTAGTAAGTGTTAAGTGTCTGAGGTCGGATTTGAACTCAGGTCCTCCTGAGTCCAGGGTCGGTGCTCTATTCACTGCGCCACCTAGCTGCCCCAAATGCCATCTTTTCAATGAAGCCTTTCCTAATTTTCTGAGGGAAACACAGTTCTCATCCTCATCCTCATAGTCGTTGTCAGTAGTGGTGGTGATGGTAGTAGTAGTGGTAATAGTGGTGGTGGTAGTAATGGCAGTGATGATGGTAGTAGTAGTGAGAGGAGTGGTGGTAGTAGTGACAGTAGTAGTAGCAGCAGCAAAAGTAGTAGTGGTAGTGGTGGTGGCAGTGGTAATAATTAAGCACAACTTATTATTAATTAAGCTCTACAAAGAACATATTTTTCTTTTGTATGCTTCCTGAGGACAGGGACTGTTTCATCTTTGAATCTCCCAGTTCCTTGCACAATCCCCGGTAATAGGTGTTTGATAAATGCTTATTGATTGAATGATTTATTGTGAGGTAGATATGGTATATATCATGATGTCCATTTTACAGATAAATAAGCTAAGACTCAAGTGAAATGACTTGCCCAGGGTCATACAACAATTCCAATATTTTCCTTACCATACTGTAATTTTTACCTTTCCTGCCCCAATCTTTCTGCTAACCTCCAATCTTGAATCTCCTACTACCTTTCAGACATCTTGAATTGGCTATCCAGCGGACATCTTAAAATCAATATATCCTAACAAAAGTTATTATCTTTCCCCCTAAACCCTCACTCCCTCCTACCATCACTGTAGAGGGCAACTATCCTCCCAGGCCCTCTGGCTCACAACCTAGGAATCCTTCTGGACTCTTCACCATCTCTCGCACCCACCTCCTTTCCAAACTATTGCCAAGGCCTGTTGATTTCACCCATGCAACATCTCTCTGACATGGCCACCATTCTAGCCCAGGCCCTCATCACCTCATGACTTGCTTATTGTAAAAGCCTTCTTGTGGGTCTGCCTGCCTCAAGTCTCCCCGCACTCTAATCTCTTCTCCATCCAGCCACCTAAGGGATTCTCTTAAAATGCAGGTCTGATCATGTCACCCTTCTACTTAACAAACTCCAGGGGCTTCCTATCACCTCTAGGATCAAATACAAAATTCTCAGCTTGACATTCAGAGTCCTTTATAACCTAGCCCTCCCCTATATTTCCAGTTTTCCTGCACCTTACTCTCCATCATATACTCTTCTATCCAGTGACAACTGGACTCCCTGTGGCTCCATAAGCAACACACTCCCATCTCTTGGCTCTGGGAATTCTCTGATTGTCCCCCTGCCCCCCAAACCCCATGTCTGGAAAATTCTCCCTCTTCATCTCTGTGTGCTGTCTTCTCTGGCTTCCTTTAAGTCCCACCTAAAATCTCATCTTCTACATAAAGCCTCCCACAGCCCCTCTCAATTCTAGGACCTGCTATCTCTTAATTACATCCTCTTTGGACTGTCCATAGCTTGTTTAAATATATTTGTTTGTCGTCTCCCCTGCTAGATGGTGAGCTCCTTGAGGGCAGGGATTGTCTTTTGCCTGTCTTTATATCCTCAAGACTCAGCACAGCGCCTGGCACATAGTAGGCATAGTAGGTGCTTAATAAATATCAATTGTCTTCTGCTGCCAGCAAGTCCTGACTCCTCAAAGCTGTCCTTAGCTCCACTTGCTGTTTGATTCTCCTCCGGTAGATGGTGCTAGTTACTAGATCTCAAGGGGCTGGACCACAGAAAATTATATTGGAAACTTAGCTACCCCTTTTAACAACCCTTATTTGATATCAGGGCACTGAAAGCCTCTAGGTTACAGAACTTTTTGTGGCTGGCCTCAAAATAAGAAGCATGAAGAGTCTCCTCAGATGTAGGTATGTAGGAGAAGAAGGAAGGAGCTTCCTTGTAAACCAAGCTGCTGAAGGGCCATCAGCACCCTGGAAATTCAGAGCTTGAGGACAAAGCATTGCTTGCCTCACCCTAGTTATGGCCTTGTCAGCTATGTAAACCTTTTGCTGTTTATATGCAGGTTCCAAAGGGCCCAACCTCTACACCAAGGATATTTACATTGCTGATAGAACTCATACTTCACTCTATTTTACACTCAAGAGGTTTGGTTTTGTTTTATACTTCAGGCTACCTCTTGGTCAGTTTAATAGCCCATCTCCCAATTACATGTAAAGTAAAAAAACCAAAACTTTATATGAATTTTCACAGAGTGTTAATGTCCCATATTACTCAGATCTGATTGTAGTCACCACGATGGTATCCTGTTGTTTTTTTTTAAAATAATAATAAACATTTTTTATTTAAAGTCTTTTTTGTTGTTGTTTTATTTTGTTTTGTTTTTTTTTTTAGTGAGGCAATTGGGGTTAAGTGAACTTGCCCAGGGTCACACAGCTAGTAAGTGTTAAGTGTCTGAGGCCTGATTTGATCTCAGGTACTCCTGATTCCAGGGCCAGTGCTCTATTCACTGCGCCATCTAGCTGCCCCCTTATTTAAAGTTTTGAGTTCCAAATTTATCCCTCCTTTCCTCCCTCCCCTCCCCTATCCCTGAGGCAGTAAGCAATCAGATATAGGTTTTACATGTGCAATTATGTAAAACATCACCATATATTAGTCATTTGTTTAAGAAAACTTGAATAAAAGAAAAAAATGAAAGAAAGTGAAAAATAGCATGCTTCAGTCGGTGTTCAATCAATGTCAGCTCTTCCTTTGGGGGTGGATTATGTTTCATCATTAGTCCTTTGGGATTGTCTTGGATCATTGTGTAGCTGAGAATAGTTAAGTCCTTCACAGTTCTTCATCAAACAATATTGCTATCACTGTGCACAATGTTCTCCTGGTTCTGCTCACTTCACTAAACATCAGTTCATTTAAGTCATTCCAAGCCTTGCTGAAATCATCCTATGTATCATTTCTTATACCACAATAATATTGCATCACCACCATATACCACAGATTGTTTAGCCATTCCCCATTAATGGGCATTCCTTTGATTTCTAATTCTTAGCCACCACAAAAAAAGCTGCTATAAATATTTTTGTACAACAGGTCTTTTTCTTTTTTGGGGGGATGTCTTTGGGATATAAAACCTAGCAGTGGTAAGCAACTCCACTTTTAAGCTTGATATACATTATTAAGACTTTAAAAAATCTAGACAATCAGGGAAACAGTAAATCTCATCTCAATTTGTAGTTTTTCCCCATTTCCTAAGTGTAAATGTTTACAATGAAACGTATCCAGCTTTTCACCTGTGAGAGTGTAAGAAAATGGGTAGTTGTCTCCTCTCAATGAGGATATAACAGTCAATCATACTCCTCCTGACATGTTTTTAGGACAAAGGTCTCAGATCCCCTCCTCGCTCTCTGGCTAACAATATCACATGGTTCAGGAGCCCTGGTCTCAATAAGGTCCGCTCCTGAGTTGTGTCCATATAAGGAAGAATAAGGTCCACTCCTGAGTTATGCCCATATAGGAAGAGGGATGGGAATACTGTGTTCCAATTAGCTAGTTTTGCACAGAGAATGTAACTCTTGAGTAATCAGACCAATGGTGAAAAAGGGAAGGGTCCATTCATGTTAGGGACTAGGGTTTAAAATAGGGCCTGTGGGCCCCTTTCTTTGCACCCACCAGCTGCGCACTAGGGTACCTCCTCTCAGGGAAAAGGAAATAAAAGAGCCTTTGTCACATCACTGCTGAGTTCCTGAGAATTATTGAGAAGAGGATTGTTTTCCCTCACAGAGAGCATTTACACTTCAGAGCAAATGCCACAGATCAAGGCTTGATTTGGTTTTGTTGATTGTCTAAACTTTTTATTTTTTATTTTTATTTTTTGATTGTCTAAACTTTTTAAAAGTGTTAACAAAATGCAAATTAAAGCTTAAACTGAGACTTGCGAACAGTCCCCCATCCAGAGGGTCAGTTGTTAAACATCTCTGGCACACCTCTGAAAGCTCTCCTCTTTCCATTTATATTTCTATTTCCAATCTACTCTGGTCAAGAAAGTTAACCTGTTCAAATTACCTAATGCTATTCTTTAAGAGATTCAAAAGGGAAAGGATGAGGATCTCCAACTGTTTACTGCTCCCAGCTAAGGTCAGTCAGAGAGAGGAACATCTCCTGACATGCCATCTTTATTGAACTTTCACAGTTCTGATACAAATCAAGAGATTTGTAGGTTGGGTTCTAGACACTGTATATAAAGCAGTTACTGCAATAAGACAAGTCACAGAAAATCTGAGGGTTTACCAGTGCATATAAGAGTCATGTTTACACTATACTGTAGTCTACTAAGTGTGCAATAGTATTATAATCTAAAAATATGATATACCTTAATTAAACTACTTTATTGCTAAAAAAATAGTTAACCAATCATCTGAGCCTTTGGTGAGTCATAATCTTTTTGCTGATGGAGGGTTTTTGCTTCAGTGTTTATGGCTGCTGACTGATCAGGTTGACAGGCTTTTGGCCTGTCTTGGCTTTCAACTTGCTTTCCTCATTATAGCTCAACTACTTCTAGCTTTTGATTTTAGGTGGAGAGATGCTAGATTCTTCCTTTCACTTAAACATATACATGCCATTGTAAGTTATTAAATAGCCCAATTTCAATATTATCGTGTCTCAGGGAATAGGGAGGCTAGAAGAGAGGGAGAGAGACAGGGGAGCAGCTGGTCAGTGGAACAGTCAGCACACAACATTATCAAATAACTTCTCTGGGGGGCAGCTAGGTGGCACAGTGGATAAAGCACCCGGCCCTGGAGTCAGGAGTACCTGAGTTCAAATCTGGCTCACCACACTTGACACTTACTAGCTGTGAGACCCTGGGCCAGTCACTTAACCCCCATTGCCCTGCAAAAAAAAAATAAATAACTTCTCTGCTTATATGAGTGTGGTTCATGACAACCAAAATAATTTTCAATAGCAATATCGAAGCTCACTGATCACAGATCATCATAACATATAATATGTATTGTTTTGGGTTTTTTTTGTTGTTGTGTTTGTTTTATTTTTTGTTTTTGTTTTTTGTTTGGTGGGGCAATGGGGGGTTAAGTGACTTGCCCAAGGTCACACAGCTAGTAAGTATTAAGTGTCTGAGCTGGATTTGAACTCAGGTCCTCCTGATATCCAAGGCAGTGCTTTATCCATGGAGCCACCTAGCTGCCCCTATAATAATGTATTAAGTAAAAAGTTTTGAAACATTTTGAGAATTACCAAAATGTGAGACAGAGATGCGATATGAGCACATGCTTATAGGACAGACTGTGCATATAGACTTCCTCAGTGACCTGTTGCAAAACTCTCAATTTGTTTTGGAAAAAAAATGCATTATCTATGAAGTGCAATAAAACAAGGTATGACAGTACTTAAGTGGGTTTGAGTTTTATTGCCCCAGGTCCGGTTACCTCCAGGAATGCAGGAACATTTGTAAATTTTCCCCTACTAGTACCTCCCTCTGTCCCTCTCCAGATTGTGTGTGATTGGCCTTCTCTCTTTTTTTTTTGCTCAGTTTGAATTTATTTGAGTGACATAACATTGTTCCTTATTGATAAAGGGGAGTGGCGTTGTGTTTTGCCCATGTATGTCCACATCAGTTCTTTCTAGATGTGGCTCACAGGGAGGCATGAATAGATAGATATCCTCCATCTGCCATTCTCCAAGGGAGATTAATTTCTTCCCAGGAGAGGAGTGGGAGGCTGGGGCATCTCCTTCAGTGTGTTGAACATCATATCAGGTACAGTGGATGGGGGACTATTAAGCCCTTGGAAGAAAACGACATTCATTTTCTCTATGAGGAGGTTTGAATGGGCAAAATTGACTATATCAGAGTGATCTCACATCTACTGACTCCCGGCTCTCTTTTCCCCCCTCTGAATTAAACATCACTTTTTTAAAGTAACAAAATAGTTTTTGACCAGCAGAGCAGGGAAAGTCTATTATCTCTTCTTTACCTAAACAGACATTCTGGCTACTGCCTGCCCTGATTAATCTGCAGCTCCGTCTTGATAAGCATTGTTGGGTGCAGAGATCTGAAGACTGAACCATTTTTTTTTGTTCAAGGAGAGAATCCACTAGCTCCAAAAATTTGCACCCTGCCTTTTCCTTGATTTTCAATGCTCTCCTTTTCAGAGAAACTATTTCTTTTTCTCAGAGTCCCCAAGAGGGCATCCATTGTTCAGTTCTGGAACTTTTTGTACTTAGACCTTCAAGGCTTATTGCTGTTGGAAACAAGGGTGAGGAGGGTTGGGAGGTGGGAATCTTCCTGCTGTGCCTGTGTCTCTGCTCTCAGGGATGCTATTGAGCCTATACTTCTTCAGCCTGCTGAGGTTTCATGATTTTTTCAGGAGTCCTATTAAGACTGATAATCACTGGGGGCAGCTAGGTGGCACAGTGGATAAAACACCGGCCCTGGATTCAGAAGACCTGAGTTCAAATATGACCCTCAAACACCTTGACACTACTAGCTGTGTGACCCTGGGCAAGTCACTTAACCCTCATTGCCCTGCCCCCCCCCAAAAAAAAAGACCATAATCATTCTGGGCACTAGGCTGCCAACAACAACAACAGCAAAACATAATAATAATATAACATTATATGGTGCTTTAAAGTTTGCAAAATACACAACATATGATATCTTGTTTCTGCACAACGAACCTGAGGGATATATACAATTATTATCCCATTCTACAGATGAGAGAGGTGAAGTGACTTGGCTGAAAGTCACAGAGTTAATGTGTCTGAAGTAGGATTTGAACTCAGGGACTCCCTGACTCTAAGTCCCTCTGATTGTTGTACAACCCAGCTGCCAATGTCCTGGCTGTCTTCTTGAAGAACTATATTTGTGATATCTGCCATGAATTTTCCTCTACGTAGTTCTGCAGCTTTTTCTCACTCGATTTTTTTTTTACTACCAAAACACATTTATCTTTTTCTTTTTCCTCAGTAGGTTACTTTTTTTCATAAACAATCATTTCTTTTCTCTTTCTCTCTTCTACACCTTTTGTTGAAAGAAAAAAATCCTTTTTTAATAAATATCATCGTCAAGCAAAAACAAATTCCCTCATAGTATTTATCCCAAAAATGTGTGACTATCCCTGCATCTTGATTCCACCCTGTCAGGGGCAGGGTCACATGCTACATCATCAATCTTCTGTTTCATGGAGGGTCACTGCACTGATCAGAGTTCATAAGTCTTTCCAAGTGGTTTGTCTTTAAGATGTGGTTTTTATCATATAAAATATTCTCCTGTTGAACCACATTTTCCCACATGTTTTTTAAGCCACCCTCCCCTATGCTTCAACCTTGCAATGGATCAAACAGGTTATGTGTTGATTTAATTTGGAAGTTGGCATGAGTTCTTTATAGAAATTTACAACCCATCATCCTCTGCAACAAAGATTGACCCCAAAGCTACAATTTACTTATTATCACAGCCTTTTTGCAGGTCCTTGTCATGAGATGATCACCTTTAAATGATATTTTTTGTTGCTTCTGAATGATGTTTGGTTACTTTGGGATAAAGTCAATTCTGCAAACTCCATTATATCTTGCCTCTTCAACAAGTGCTTGTGAACCATTCTTCTGTTTACAAAAAACACCTTTGTCTTCTGGTTTTCATTTGCGAAGGTGAGAATGCCAAGACTGATGTGATTCACTTCTTAGTGCACTGTGTCCCTGGACATGTATCTCACAGATAGAATACCAACAGTTATGCTAATGTGTACAGCATCCCTCTACAACGTGCGATCCTTAGCATCTTATCTACGGCCCTTTTTCCAGCTTATCATCACTAAAAAGTAAAAGGAAGCACATAGGGGGCAGCTAGGTGGCACAGCGGATAAATCCACTCAGCCCTGGATTCAGGAGGACCCTGAGTTACAAATTTGACCCTAGACACTTGACACTTACTAGCTGTGTGACCCTGGGCAAATCACTTAACCCCAATTGCCTAACCAAAAAAAAAAGAAGCATATAGAACTGAAACCCATTTTGTCTTTTTCTTTGTTTCTTGGGGTTTCCATGGTCAAAAGGTCCATCAACAAATGGCCAGACTTGGAGTGTTGAGTCTTTCTATACTTAGTAGGCTAGCCCTTGTAAAGCAGATGGAGTCTGTAACTGGACTATCCTCAAAGGTTTTCTAGCATGGTAGAATCTGTGCTTCACTGCGTTTAACCTTCAAAAATCCAGAATTAACTCCACAACAGCAGACTTTGGGGAGTAGGTTCTTTGCGGAGTAGGACTTCCTGGAGAAATGTGTACACAAACAAATACAAGGTCGTTTGAGGGAGTGCAAAAGCAGTAACAATTGGGGAAGGGAGAGGGCCAGGAAAGGCTTCGTGGAGGGGGTGGTGCCTCAGGTGGACCTTGAAGGGGAGCTAAGGATTCCAAGAGGACAGAGGGGAGGAGAGAGAAGATTCTAGGCAGGTGGAACAGCCTGTGCAAAGGAACAGAGGCAGGGAAAACTCAGAGGACTCACTGAACAATTGTGGAATTGAAATGAATTCACTTGACTAGGTCCTCCAGGCAGCAATAACTTCTGATTCCTCCCTATAGTGTTGTACTCTTAGCTGCTATTTTGATCAAGTGGCACCCTCCAGTGGGACTCTATTGATCTGTTTCCTATTTTATGGACAAACTTTTGGTTTGTCTGATTCATACATCACCTATGTCAGTGAGAGAGGAATAATGCTGGCGCTCTCTCTCTCTCTCTCTCTCCCTCTCTCCCCCACCTTTCTCCCACAGGCAAAGAAGGAGCACTGCTAACTGAAGAAAAGACCCTGGTTTAAGGCAAGTGTTAATACACCGTTGTGAAGAATCTTTCTCCAATATGACTGCTTCTATAGGAACCAAGGATATGAAGAAGATCCTGATTACCAGACTTCCCCAACTCCCAGGGTAAATCTGCACTCCCGGAACATTCCAGACTATCCATATTCCAGGAAAAATCCCAACAACCTGAAGTCCAAGGACAATGCAAAGTATTCAAGCACTCACAATTATCCGACTATCCAGATGTACTGAACAGTCCAGATTATCCTGGAGCTGAGGACTACCTAGACCATCTAGGCTTCAGGATCATCAGGAATATCCAGGCTCCCATAAAAAATTCAGCCTTTTCAAGATCCCAAAGTGCTTCTGACTACCAAGGCCTGGGAACAGTTCCCTCCATTCAAGGTCCAGGCACAACCCAGAATCCTTGGGCTTTCCCATGATCCCTGACTATCCTGGGGCCAAGGGCTATGGAGACTCCAGAGGGGAGTCCAGATGGTCCAGGTGCTGGGAATAATGCTTACAGATCAAGTTCAGAGAATTATCCTGACTACCCAGGTTCCCAGGAATTCCAGATTATATGGGTACCAAGAACTATTTGGGCTCCAGAAGCAATCTGGATTCTTCAAGAACCAGAAGTAATCAGAGTATCAAGGATCCCTGGGGAGTTCCAGACTATCCAGGTGCTGAAGACATCAGTGGCTCTCTAGATAATTGGAGGAGTGCATATAACCAAGGTCGTTCACAACAATCATGACTACACCTATTCAGAGAACCCAGAAAGGGGCAGAGGGTAAGTGTTTGGCTTACCTCCATGAGGTGGAGGCTAGTTCTCAGATTCTAAAGTCATTGGAAAACACTTGTTGTCAATAAAAGAATAAAAGAGCAGGTCAACAAAATGCGCATCTAAAAAAAATCTAGAAAAGACAACAAATTTAAAACCTTCAAGTTAACAAAAATAGAAATCTAAAAATCAAAGAGATGAACAAAATGGAAAAGGTTTTTTAAAATTAATAAATAAAACTAGAAAGTAGGTTTTTTTGGAAGGAGACGATAAAATAGATAAAACTGTTGGCTAATTTGATTTAGAAAAAGCAAAGATAATAGTAAATGAAAAAGGTTAATTTACAACAATGAAAAGGAAATGAAAGCAATTAGTAGGAGCCATTTTTCCCAACTATTTGTCAATAAAACTAACATAAAGTCTGTGGGACGTGATCAAAAACTATTTGGCTTAGGTCAACACACCTACCTATATGGCCATATGTTGTGGTCACTTTTGTCCCCACAAGATGAACCTAAATTGGAGTTCAAGGCTTTTTTCCTTATAGAGAGCATCTAAACTTTATTATCAATCATGATTCAATCCGCATGGGGACCCAACTCAGGAAGGCAGATGAACCCTTCTTCTATCCCCCAAGTGATGGGTGGGAACTAAATTGTTTCTGAAGAGAGCCCTTGTTCAGTAATTCCACTGTTTGAGTATTTGAAACTTCCTTATTTTGTCAAATCATATGATAGGGCAGGTAAATGAGGGTCATCATTCTGGCTTTTCTCTCAGATTGACAATAGAGTTCTTATAGAGCCCACCTTCATTTGTCATCCTGATGACAGGACCTTGGATTTTCATGGGAGAGGGAGTCGAGATTACCCAGAATCCTTCCAGATGACCTCCAAGACATCCTACATCTCTGTACAGCAAGCTCCTGTTTCAGATCCCTGAAGGCAGTGGATACAGTAAGTATTCTCCAAGGCCAATTTATAAGATTGTGTCCTGCTAAAAAATTGAACGTGAATTCCTCAGGGAGAGAACACTGTTGAATTGAGTAACATACAAAAGCATTATGATTTTTATCATTTAGATTAACATACTTTAGTGGTGTTCAGTCAGCCAACAAGCATGTGTTATTGAGCACATTCTGTGTGACGAGTGTGGTACTAGGCACTGCAAGGGGCATACTAATGATAAAAGATCTAGCCCATCTCGCCCCTAGGAGTTTAATAGCCAGCTATTGTGGAGCAATGGATAGAGTACTGGTTCCTGGCGTCCAAAAAGACCTGAGTTCAAACTTTTACCTTAAACACTAATAGCTTCATGACCCTGAGAAAGTCATGTTAGCTTGGTCTATCTCAGTTTTCTCATCGTAAAATGAGACTAATAATGGCACTACCTCTCAGGGTTGTTGTCAGGATAAAATGAAATATTTATAAGGTGCTGTTCAAACCTTAAAGCGACAGTTCCAACAAAAGAAAGGGTCCGTTGAGATCAAAAACATTTTAATAATTACTCTAAGATGTTATTTGCTTATCAAAACACTCCTCCCTATTTCCAACCACAGGCCTGTGTGAGGTCAGATTTTTCTTGATAAACTTCAGACAATATAACATATTGTAACATATCACAACAGATTGAGAACAGAATCGGATGTGAGAATCAGTTGATCTTCTATTAAGCCAGACATTAGATTACTGGATTCTCTCTTTA
Source organism: Dromiciops gliroides (assembly GCF_019393635.1). Taxonomy (NCBI): domain Eukaryota; kingdom Metazoa; phylum Chordata; class Mammalia; order Microbiotheria; family Microbiotheriidae; genus Dromiciops; species Dromiciops gliroides. Next base: position 546,735,430 of record NC_057861.1, on the reverse strand, counting down.
TTGATTGTATTGTTTTTGCAGGGCAATTAGGCGTTATGTGACTTGCCCAGGGTCACACAGCTAGTAAGTGTCAAGTGTTCTGAGGCCAGATTTGAACTAAGGTCCTTATGACTCCACAGTTGGCTGCTTTATCCACTGCCACCACCAGCTCCCCCCTAAGCCAGACATTAAAGGTTTGGGAAAAAAAAAAACTAAAATAAAACAAAGCTACTCTTCTTGCTAAATTTCTTTTATTTTGGAAAATAGCTATTTTTTTCACTAAAATGAATTTATGTTGACATGTAATGAGTTTATTGTTGGTTTTTTAAACTCTCAGCTATCATTTTCAATACAGTAAATGTTGATATATATATCACATAAGCAAAAGATCTTTTTTAATTTAATTTTTTTTTTTTGGTGAGGCAATTGGGGTTAATTGACTGCCCAGGGTCACACAGCTAGTAAGTGTCAAGTGTCTGAGGCCGAATTTGAATTCAGGTCCTCTGACTCAGGGTGGTGTTCTATCCACTGCACCACCTAGCTGCCCCAACAAAAGTTCTTTGGAGCTTTAAGAATGTAAAGAGGAAATATTAAAAAAATATATAATATAAAGGGCTCTTGAGACCAAAAAAAGTGAGAAATACTGCATAAACCACGATATACATTCTATGCTATTATAGTCTAGAAGGGAAGATAAATAGAGACAACTTGAGAAAGAGTCAAGAACATTTTCAAGGGGGATCACAATGATTATATTCAACAAACTGTTGGTCCGATGAATTGCAAAATAGCATAGTGCATCATTATCTGTCTTTCTCATCAACTCATATTAAGAATCTGTTAGGTGCGGGGCAGATAGGTAGCACAGTGGATAGAACACTGGCCCTGGAGTCAGGAGTACCTGAGTTCAAATCAGGCCTTGGACACTTGACACTTAGTAGCTGTGTGACCCTGGGCAAGTCACTAACCCCCCATTGCCCCGCAAAAAAAAAAAATTAAAAACAAAAAACAACAACAACAAAAAGAATCTGTTATGTGTGGGGCAGCTAGGTAGCACAGTGGATAGAGCACCAGCCCCTGGAGTCAGGAGGATCTGAGTTCAAATCCGGCCTCAGACACTTGACACTTACTAGCTATGTGACCCTGGGCAAGTCACTTAACTCCAACTGCCTCACATAAAAAAAAAAAAAAAAACCAAGAAGAAGAATCTGTTATGTGCAAGGCATTTGGAGGTCCAGTGGAGGAGGAAACAAAGATGCACAGCTCTTTCCCTTTTGAAGCTTACATTGAGTTGAGGAGAGAAGATATCTAAATGCAGAAAAACAAGAATAGCTTTCCACTGATGGCAGTATGGGATGCATAGAACAGGCCCCACCATAGAAACAGTGCTCTTCTCCTTCAGAGGAGAAAAACCATTTTGGTCTTGGGCCAGTCATGGAAGACCACATTCCTTCAAATAAAGAGCAATCACAGTTGAATGGGAATGAATAAAGGAAGCATTTGAAGAAAGTGATGGAGGTACAAGTAATAGCAAAGGAGTAAGAGGAAAAATGGTTTTATTCCTTTTCTTTAATAAAAAAAACCCAATATATTAAAAACCTACTTTAAACAAGAAAACTCATTAAAACTTTTTACAACAATTTGACCTTGAAAAGTGATGTTCAACATAAAATCTCTAAAGTTTATCAGTTAGTTATTCCTTTATGTTTGCCCATTTGTCTCTGTATTGATATGTATTTCCTTTTTTTTTTTTTTTTTTTTTTTTTGTGGGGCAATTGGGGTTAAGTGACTTGCCCAGGGTCACACAGCTAGTAAGTGTTAAGTGTCTGAGGCTGGATTTGAACTCAGGTACTCCTGAATCCAGGGCCAGAGCTTTAACCCCCTGCACCATCTTAGCTGCCCCTGTATTTCTTTTTTTTAAAATATACATTTCCTTTTTACTTACTTATCCATCTCTGACCTTTCTACTGACCCCTAGTCTCCCCTTTCCAATGACCTTATCCTGAATTGGATGTCTAGAGACATCTTAAACTCAACATGTCTAAAAGAATTTATACTTTCCCCCCAGACACACCCTTCTTCTTCTTTTCTTTTTTTGTGAGGCAATTGGGGTTAAGTGCTCAAGGGTCACACAGCTAGTAAGTGGTCAAGTGTATGAGGCCGGATTTGAACTCAGGTACTCCTGACTCCAGAGCTGGTGCTCTATCCACTGTGCCACCTAGCTGCCCCAACACATCCTTCTTTTTTTTTTTTGTGAGGCAATTGGGGTTAAGTGACTGCCAGGGGTCACACAGCTAGTAAATGTTAAGTGTCTGAGCCTGGATTTTGAACTCAGGTCCTCCTGAATCCAGGGCTGGTGCTCTATCCACTGCGCCACCTAGCTGCCCCCTACATCCTTCTTCTTAACTCCTTTATTATTATTATTATTATTTTTTGCCGGGCAGGGGGGGTTAAGTGACTTGCCCAGGGTCACACAGCTAGTAAGTGTCAAGTGTCTGAGGCTGGATTTGAACTCAGGTACTCCTGAATCCAGGGCCACTGCTTTATCACTGCGCCCCCTAGCTGCCCCACCCCTTTATTATTGTAGAAACCATTACCTCTTCCCAGTCACCCAAGTTCACACCCTAAGTGTCAACTTCAACTCCTCCCCTATCTTACCTTCATAATGTCGGGAAAATTTTTTAAGTCCGACGGAAAGAACAAAAATAAACAACGTTTCCAGGCTGAAGCAAATAGGTTTATTGAGAGAGGGTTAGTCCCCCAACAAAGCCAATAGGTTTATTGAGAGGGTTTTAGCCTCCCAATAAATCCGGTCACCCAGGCACTGCACCTGAAAGACCCAGAATTACACAATCCATGGGTTTATATACCCTTCCAAAGTTACACTTGTACAGTATTATATCATTAGTTGTACTTCTAAAATTAAAACATATTCTTAGGAAATATGAGGAACTACCTAAATGACCATAAATGTCAGCATTATGATGACAATAGGGTGGGGTCATTGTCAGGCCACTGCTCAGCAACGTGAACTCTTTATAGAAAAGTATGTCACTCGTGATTATTAAAATATAGCATTGCTGACTACTAGATCTCGTGATATTACCTAATGCTTGACATTGGAAAATTAGGAAATATGAGAAAAGACTTAACCTTTTGACCTTATATAATCTATATTAATAGAATAAATCACAATTTTTGGTTAATATATTGATTATTATACTTAATCCAATCACTTATAACTATGGTAAATCTCTTATAACTATGGGATGGGGGAAATCTCATCACAATAATCAATTGCCAGGAGCTGATGATTTTTACCTTCCTAACATCTCTCCCATACGTTTCCTTCTCTCCTCTGACACTGCCACCACCCTGGTGCAGGCTCACATTTCATTCCGTCTGGATTATTACAATAGTCCATTTCGTTGGTCTTCCTACCTGAGCCTCTCCTCACTCCAATCCATTTTCCATTTAGCTGTCAAAGCAATCCCACTCAGTCAACTTCAGTGGCTCCCCAATCCCCTCCACAATTAAATAGAATAACCTCTATTTGGCGTTCAAAGACCTTCATAACCGTGCCCTCCCTACCTTTCCAGTATTCCTTACATGGCCTAAAAACTCTCCCATCCTCCCTCATACTCTGTGATCCAGTGACAATAGCCTCCTTGCCTTCCCCCCATAAGAAGGACTGTGTTTTTTCTCTGGCTGTCCCCCATATCTGGGAAGTAGCCTCCATCTTCATCTCCACCTCTGAGTTTCCCCAGCTTCCTCTGAGAATCCCAGCTAAAATCTCCACCCTTCTACTGTAAACCTCTCCTATTCCCCTTTAATTCCAGTGCCTTCTCTCTGTTGATCATTTCAAATTTAGCCTGTTTTTATGTTGTTTGTATATAATTGATTTCATATTGTCTCATTAGACTGTGAGTTCCTGGAGGGCAGGAACTGTCTTTTGTTTTTATTTGTGTCCTCAGCTCTTAGCATTGTACCGGGCACACAGTAGGCACTTAATATTTATTGACTGACTGATTTAATCATTGTCAGTGTATGTACCCCATTTTTTGTTTTGGCATCCTTCACATTTTTTCTTATCTTTCCATATTTCTTTTTATTCTTCATTTTACCTTCTTAGCAGGGGCAGATAGATGCATTTCTCATTTGCTAAAGAATGTGACCTTCACCTATCTAGACATCCAAACAGTACCTCTCCTCAGAAAACTCCTCCAAGTATGCAGAATTTGCTTATTGGTCTCATAGCAATTCACATTGCATGGCATTTTACAAGTACAGATGTATCAACTATTTCATTTGGTCCCTGCTGCAATTCTGTATGTTAGGTAGATCAAGTGTTCTTATTCATCCTTTAACTGATAAGAAAAAGGAAGTTTCAGTTGGATTGAGTGATTGAGTGTTAATTTTCTCACAGCTGGGACTCAAAGACACGGCTCTCTGATTCAGTATTTTTTCCAGGACCACCTGCTGTCCAGGGAGAACTAGCTATGCTGCCCCAAATTATACCTTTCCTTTGCCAGTTTAGGTATTATTGTTGTTTGCCTCTGGGTAAAATCAACATAAATACAATAGGGCAAATTTCCAGAAGCCTTAGCCCCTCAAAGAATCCAAATGTCAGTATGGAGGTGGTAAAAAGCACACTGACCTTGGGTCCATAAAGACCTGGGTTGGAATACCCACTCTACCTATGTCATCTCGGGCAAGTGACTTACCCATCCAAACCTCAGTTTACCCATCTGTAAAATGGAGGTAGCAATATACCTCCTACCTGTCAGGATCAAATTTATGAGGTTTAAATGAGATAGCGTATGTATAAATGTTATACGAATGTAAGCCAAAATACTATTTTTTTCCCTGAAAATGAAGAAACTTATGATGAATGTTTTTGAAAGGAAAACTTCTAAGGAAGGTTCTTTTCACTTTCTGAGTTTATATACACATTATCAGGTTGCTCTAACAGGGTATTCATACCAGCCTTCCTTTCTTTCTCTGTTGAAAGACTGGTATTTAATGTTGCAATTAATTCTGGAAAGATTATGAATGAAAAGCATCCTAGAAAGAGACCATCCAGTCCAAAGGTGCTAAACCTGTGGATTTGTTTTGTTCTATTAAATATTTTGATAGCTATGTTTCAGTATAATCAGTTTTCTCCTGTAATACTATGGATTTATTTTATGTATTTAAAAACATTATTTTAAAAAGGGGTCCATAAGGCTTCACTAGACTGTCACAAGGGTTCCATGACACAAAAGAGGTTAAGAATACTGGATCTACAGAGTGGCAAATATAACAAGAAAGGAAAATATGGATGTTGGAGGAGATGTGGGAAAACTGGGAGGGCTAATCTACTGTTGGTGGAGTTGTGAAAAGATCCATCCATTCTGGAGAGCAATTTGGAACTATACCCAAAGGGCTATTTCTATAGCCCTTTCTTTCTGTGCTATTTCTGTGCATACCCTTGATCCAGCAATACCTCTGCTAGGTTTATATCCCAAAGACATGCCAAAAAGAGAAAAATACTTATTTGTACAAAAATATTTCTAGCAGCTCTTTTTTGTGGTGGCTAAGAATTGGAATCAAAGGAATGCCCATCAACTGGGGAGTAGCTAAACAATCTGTGGTATATGGTGGTGATGGAATATTATTGACAAACAGGTCAATTTCAGAAAGGCTTGGAAAGACCTTAAATGGACTGATGTATAGTGAAGTGAGCAGAACCAGGAGAACATTGTGCACAGTGACCGCAATATTGTTTCATGAAGAACTGTGAATGACAACTATTCTCTGCAATACAATGATCCAAGACAATCCCCAAGGAAACTAATGATTAAAGCACACTATCCATCTCCAAAGAAAGAAATTATTTTGATTGAACACAGACTGAAGCATGCTATTTTTCACTTTCATTGTTTCTTTTTTTCAAATTTTCTCATACAAATGACTAATATGGTAATGTTTTACACAATTGAACGTATATAATCTTTATCTGATTGCTTACCACCTCAGGGAGAAGGGAGGGGAGTGGAGGGAGGGAAGGAGGGATAAAATCTGAAATTCAAAAACTTTAAATAAAAATGTTTATGATTTAAAAGAAAAAAAAAGTCCAGAGAAATCAAGATAAATACTATGGCATTTTCTAGAATCTGAGAGGTAATTCAGTTCCTAAAGACTAGCATTGAATTTGAAAATATTTCACATATTTTTATATTTAACATCAATAGTTTTTTTGCATTTGTCTCATTACCCATTGACATCAATTACTTATTTAATAGAAATTGTGCCTAGAAAACTATCTTTTTATCTCCATAAATATTGTTCATTTGATAGTAAATGCTTTTCTATGCCCTATTTTTTCTTTATTTTCCATACTAATAGGAAACCGTGCCTACGAAGAAGAAAGCAGTCTAGATGGAGATTACGGAAATCAGTCCTTGGGAAGAGAAGGTAAGCATGTGGAAGATATCAAATATGACTCAATAGAAAATGACCAAACAATTCAAAATGGATTTGAATTTTAAACTTATTTCATTGGGTTGTTTTGCTTTTTGTCTTACCACTGGATTTTGATGACTCTGGAGAATAGAGTGAGACTGCAGACAACTCTGCTTCACTTAAATCCAATTCACTTGAAAGTCAAGACATAACCCTCATGATGTTATTGGTCCTCTTCAAGAATAAAGGACAAATAACAACAATTCCAAGCCACTGGAGAGGTGCAGGATACCTTTCCATAGGGACATAGAAGACAGAGAATCAATGACTAGAATACTGAGTCAATACTGAATTAATAACTGGAATATTGAGCCTCAAAGACAGGCCTACCTAAGATGGTGAAGAATAATCAGAAGGGATGTGTTGATGGGAAGGCTCGACTTATAAATTTGTCATAATTCATAAACCTATGGTCACATGGTCATAAAAATTGGTCATAATGGCATAAACGTATGATACATGACTTGAGGTGACCCAAAGGCCTCCCCCACTTTCCTATGACCTAAACATATTATTCATCTGCCTGTTACAATTGAAGCAATGATTGTTAGCCTTATTCCTTAAGAACAATATTGAGTGGATACATATTTTTAGCTGATATAAGGCATCATATTACCTGAAAAGATTATATTTAGTTAATTATCATGAAATAAATTATCTGATAAATTCTTTAGAACACAATATATCAGAGATCAGTTTTGGTAATTTGGGGGATTTGAGAAATAGTGTGGCCAAAGAGCATCAATATGTCCCTTTGAAACTATCATTATGAGATGTGTCTGTAGATATTATAACTTTTCCCATTTTTAAAATAACATAACCCTTTGTACCTTGTCTCCTAGTTTTCCTGGCTTCCTTCAAGTCTCACCTTAATTCTCACTTTCTATAAGAAGCCTTTCTCAGTTTTTATTATTTAATTTAAATTGTATTTTCAGTTCCAAATCTTTACCTCCCTCCACCCCCTCCCCCACCCATCTAGAAGGCAAGAAATATGATACCCATTAGATATATGAAGTCATACAAAATGTATTTCCACAATAGCTGTGTCTTAGTCATTCTTTTTTTTTTTTTTTTTGGTGAGGCAATTGGGGTTAAGTGACTTGCCCAGGGTCACACAGCTAGTAAGTGTTAAGTGTCTGAGGCCGGATTTGAACTCAGGTCCTCCTGAATCCAGGGCTGGTGCTTTATCCACTGCTGCCACCTAGCTCCTCCCCCCTTAGTCATTCTTAATGGTAGTTCCTTCCCTCTGTGATTATCTCCAACTTGTCCTATACATATCCTAATCTGCACATAGCTGTTTGCATGTTGTCTCTCCCCTTAGACCTTGAATTCCTTGAGAGCCTAAACTATCTTTTTGCCTTACTTTGTACTCACAACTCTTAGCACAGTGCCGGGCACAGAGTAGGGATTTAATAAATGCAAGTTGACTGACTATTAGGAATAGTTAAGAAGCTCTACCTTCTGTTTCTAGAATCCTTTAGTCTATAATGAAGAATTCTGTTTCAACTTTCTTCCCTAGATACCATGAGACAGCTGTCTCCCTGAAAGCAGACCAGCTCATGGATGTTGGTCTTAGGAGTCATTTTAATTTTCTGAAACCATTTTTAAAAATTACTTTTCAGTGTTTGGGGAAAAGATGATGATAAAAAAAAGTGATTTAAGCTTCCTCAAAACAATAACTTTACCTGAGAGTGAAATTGTAAGAACCAAGTGCTGGCCCTCATAGAACAGGGGATCAGAGCCCAGGGGAAAAAAAAAAAAAAAGATGGCCCAGTTTTTCAGGAAGAGGAAGGAGGGACAGGTTGTAGAGAAAGACCTAAGAAAACAAAGCATAGCGATGACGTGGGTCCTCATAAACGTTGAAGATTTCAGACCTCCGTCCAGGATGCCAAGATCTCTGGTGCCTAATTTGTTCCAAAACAAATGGCAGAGAAAGATGATGGATCTTGAGGATATGGATGTTGAAATGACAGAGGATGTGTCTCAAAGGTGCCAAGCTCCAAAAAGGGAAGTCGGTTTAGCAGGCTTTCAAATTCCATCTCCGTATCTTTTTCTCAGGTTCTTCACATCCGTGATCACTCCAAGACTACTCTGGGTCTTGTACAAATTCAATAGGTAATACTACCCTGAAGGGCCTGGAGGGAGTGCCTGAGAAGGGAGGGGAACACCTGCTACTAAGGGGTCTGTGCCACGAGGGTCCAGCTCCTTTGCTTTATAGAGATTCATGAAACCAGATAACATGAATTTCATGAGAGTCCTCAAAGCGAGGAACACAAAATAAGAGAGGAAGGAGGAAGGTTCTTCATAGGTTTGGGTACAATAATTAATTTTCTCTATTGTAGTGCAATAGAAAGATCATTGGATTTAGAGGAAGAAGACTTGAGTTCAAATCCTGATACTTCACTTTTCTAGGCCTCAGTTTCCTCATTTATATAATGGGACTAAATGACATTGAAGATCCCTTTCTGCTTCAAATCTATGATCTTAATTTCCAACCTCATACTTTCTCTCTCTCTCTCTCTCTTTTTCTGAATCTATCCCTCCCTCTTTCTCTCTGATTCTCTCCTTTTTTCTCTCAATGACCCCTTTCTTTCTTTCTTTCTTTCTTTCTTTCTTTCTTTCTTTCTTTCTTTCTTTCTTTCTTTCTTTCTTTTCTTTCTTTCTTCTTTTCTTTCTTTCTTTCTTTCTTTCTTTCTTCTTTCTTCTTTCTTTCTTTCTTTCTTTCTCTTTGACTATGTCTAGCCCTCCTCTTTCTCTCTGATTCTCTGTCTCTATCCTCTTTCTCTCAATGTCCTCTTTCTTTCTCTGTCTTTGACTCTCTCTCCCTCTCTGTCTCTTCCTCTCTCTCTCCATATATATATATATATATGTAGACACTTGGCATATATGTGTATATATGTGTGTCTATCTATCTAAACAAAGCTTTTGTTGAGTTTTATACGGAATATAGACTAAGCTTAGACTTAAGACGATTTGTATTGTATTTCTACTTTCCTATCCTTCTAATCAACATCACCTTGTGACTACCATACAATAAAAGCTCTAACTAGAAAACCAGAAGCTTCTTCCATTTACTAGTCTGGGAGATAAATTAAGGGAAAGGTTAAAGAAGGGAGATTTATGATCTAATATCCAATTTTAAATCTCACAGTTTGGCTCTATAGATATATCTATAGATCTAAAGAAACTAATATAGACATATGTATAGAAACAAATATATCTATATGTCTATAGATATCTATAGATATAGCTATATGTTTCCCACAGATTGATATATACATATTTGTGTATAGATAGATACACACATATATGTGTATATTTCTGTGTGTATACACACACTGGTCTATTTTGACTTATTTCTAGGCATGACATTAGATTATTTTTTAATCTCAAAATTAATTTCAATTAATTTCCATTTTAAGGCAGAGGAAACATATATAGGATATATGTATACATGTATACACATATACACAATATCTATGCCATATAGTTTTACTTCTAGTTTTAAAAACTACTAGCAGAATAGACCTTGATTTTTTAGATAAGAACTCTATAGAGAAAATGTGGATGTCACATGGGGTTTTTAGGTATCATTTATAATTGAACCCTTCCCATGTGTACAGATGCACGTATATTTTATTTATTTCAGGGCTAAGTATGTTTGCTTTGTTTATTCCATTCTTGAACTAAAAGTTGTTAGATGCCAAACCTCTGCTGCTGAAGGAATCATCGTTAATCTCAGAAAACTAGACAAATGTGGAGGCAGCGTGGTGAAGGAAAAGACCACTGACCTGGAAGCCAAAAGTCCCTTGAATCTCCAGGCACCATTCCTTCTCTGTGATGCTCTGGGGCAATTATTATAATCTCTCGGGGTCCTTTGGTTTGTTTGTTTTTTGTTGTTTGGGGTTTTTTTTTGTCAAAAGAGGGGATCAAAGGAGACAATCTCTAAAGTTTGCTCTAGCCCTCACATTCTATGAGACCATGAGCAAGATATATAAGTAATAGAGACAGCTAGATGGTGCAGTGGATAAAGCACTGGCCTGGGAAGTCAGGAGGATCTGAGTTCAAATCTCACCTCAAACACTAGTTGTGTGATCCTGAGCAAGTCACTTAACCCCAATTGCCTTAAACATCCCAGGGCCATCTCCAGTTGTCCTGGTGTATATCCTGCCACTGGACCAAGGTGGCTCTGCAGGGGAAAGTGAGGCTGGTAACCTTGCATAGCCCTCCCTCCCTTAAATCTAATTCAGTGCAAGTCATGACATCTGTCATGGTCCTCTTCAATAACGAAGGACAAAAATGCAACAACAATAAGTAGTTAGCCATGAAACCAAGTTTTGTTGCTGGTTTGTAGAGGGATGAGCTCTGCTGATAAGATCAGTCCCACAAATGCCACCCCAGTTACAAAGAAACATTCCCCTGGGGTGTTATCAGGGCCAGTGAAAGCTTTATCAGGGTAGCCTTGAGGAATGGTTTTTTGATTCCTCCTGGGTAGTAACCTGGAAAAACAGCCCAGGATCAAGGTCATGTAAAGAGTCACTTATTACAAACAGTGGGAGAACAGGATAGATCAGGGCTTGAGACAAGCAGAAGGAATTGTAGAAGCTAAATCTGGAAGAGCATTTAAGGTTCAACTGAGTTAAGAAAAGAAGAAAAGGACTGGATGGGTTGCGTATACACTATAATTCTGCCTCTTTCCCAATTCTTCAAAATCTATAAGCAGGGGGCAGCTAGGTGGCACAGTGGATAAAGCACCAGCCCTGGATTCAGGAGGACCTGAGTTCAAATCCGGCCTCAGACACTTGACACTTACTAGCTGTGTGACCCTGGGCAAGTCATTGCCCCGCAAAAAAAAAAAAATCTATAAGCTGGTACAAATCCAGGCAGTCAATCCTCTTCTGGTAGAAGTCACACATACAAAACTTATATGTTTTGAGTTAAGTACTTTCATTACATTACTGTTGATTAATTTTGAGGGGAATGGGCGATTAATAATTCTAAAATGCTGAGCAAACTAGTAGTATTTTTTTTAATTGGGGGTTATATTTTTTCCATTGATAAAATGATATAGTTTAATAATACAGATAAAATAATGATATTAAATTGAAATTCATTAAGCTTGACAACAAGCTATTCATCAATTGTAGTTAATAAGCAGGATAGTTATTTACATCTTTTTTTTTTTTTTTTACAGCTAATTCATTTGGATGGAGAAGGAGCTGGTATGAAGATGCCCTGCGGTCATATGATCCTGCTTTGGGGACCGTTGCCGACAGATCCAAGCAAGGTAGGTTCCTGTCACCGGGGGTAGAGAGAGGAAGCATTTAGAAAACAATTTCATGAACAATGCATCAAAGTTCTGAAGGGTCCTTTCTCCTGGTGTGCCTTTATAGATATCCTTCTCAAAGGCAAGGAACTTAGTGCTAAAATTCAAATGTTTGGATTACTTAAGTTTATTGCCGGGATAGTATCTCACTGGTCTTTCTGAGGTAATTATGCCCTAGGCCCAAACTAGATATTGGAGGAAGGCATTTGGGGATTCATATTGCTCCAAATGCCATTTTGTTGATAGCTTTAGAGCTAAAAGTTCTTTGGTATCAAAGTTTAGCTTGTGCCTAGAATTTAGGGATTGGATGCTATGAAAAACAGGATCTGTTGAGATAGGTTTTATTATGATACAGCGCCTAGTACGTGGTAGATACTTAATAAATGCTACTTGATTGATTCAGTGATCCTGATTTAAAGGGTTGCCTAGCAGAGTTATAACTTGCAATTTTAGTGACTGGAGCAAACAGCACAAAACAAGTCCAAGGCAAGCAACACTGAGCACCCTAAAATCAACTTTCTAACTCATGATTTGAAAATAATACAAGAATAATTAAGACCAATTCAATTGAACAGGTTGGGAGACTGGGGGACACCAAATCCTCAATCTGGGAGGCAGACACCAACTGTAGCATTTTATCTAATAAGAGAGACAGCATCCTGGGAACACTTTGAAGTCGCTGCTAAGAATTTTGCCACCCAGGGGGAGCAGAGCCAGGCTGGAAAGAAACTCACCTACTATGTTGCCCTTCTCGGGAGAAAGTAGACAAGGATATGTGATAGTTTATTAATTTTTTTGTTTTTGTGTTTTTTTTACGGGGCAGTGGGGATTAAGTGACTTGCCTAGGGTCACACAGCTAGCAACTGTCAAGTGTCTGAGGCCGGATTTGAACTCAGGTACTCCTGAATCCAGGGCCGGTGCTTTATCCACTGCGCCACCTAGCTGCCCCAGCTTATTAGTTTTGCTCATTATTCTTGCTTACTAGGTGCTAAGCTCAGTTGTTTTTAGTTGCTGAAGGATCTGTCAAATATAAATGTGACAAAGTTTTTTTAAATGGTCATTTTCAATGTTGTCCCCTATATATTTTCCCTGGTACAAATCCCTGGTTATGGGTCTGTTGGATAAAATAGATGACTCCTCTAAGTCCCTTCCAGACTTGTGGCATGTGACTTGTCCTTAGAAGGTAGCTTAGGGGCAGCTAGGTGGCACAGTGGATAGAGTACCAGCCCTGGAGTCAGGAGTACCTGAGTTCAAATCCAGCCTCAGACACTTAACACTTACTAGCTGTGTGACCCTGGGCAAGTCACTTAACCCCAATTGCCTCAAAAAAAAAAATAATGTAGTTCAGCAAAAGGCAAAAACTAAAGTTATGGAGCTGAGAAATGTAATCCAAAAAGTTGTCTAATTTTGTTCTGCTTGGAGATTCCAATTGAACAAAATGTAAGATCATCTCAGGTTCAATTTGGAGAAATATTCTGATGTTTTAGTTTAATAATTTCATAAAAAATATAAACTGATTTTCAGTTCAGACTAATTGAATGGTTTTTTGTAATGGAAGAATAATCTTTAATTTGTAGCTTAGTAAAAAAATTAATCATTAATTATACAAACATTTTAAGTACTTGTTTTACACTCTGTGTTAGGGGCTAAAAGGGATACAGAGAAGAATAAGACTCAATGACTGTAATAAAGTTTGCAATAAAAAAGTTCGCAATAAAGTTTTCAGTCTAATGAGGGAGAAGATGTACTAATTACCTGAGAGGAATACGGATGCAGTACGGATGCAATGCTCTGAGTTCAGAATTAATATTAGGTTCAATTTCTGGGTTCAGTAATTGTATGCATTTCATTTTGTTGTACAGTTTTGAGTCCTGTTTGAGTACTTGCTCCATTCAGTTTGGAGCTATTCTCATTTCTTATAACTCTCCTGTAATAAGGTTCTTCTAGTTGTTGTTTTATAGAAGATCGTTTGTTGTTTTTGTAGACCAAGTATCATTTCTTTCTTTTTGTGTGTGTGTGACCCTTATGCAGAGGAAAAGTTGGTTGCATCTCTTCTAAACTTAACACTTAGAGAAAGAAACAAAATCATCCGGAATCAGCCATTGCCCATTCAGGAAAAGAGAAAAATTAAGTAAGTATTGAGACTTTCTATGCTCAGATGCATCTTGAGAAGGTAAGAGAAACTTCTAATCCAAGAATTCCATAAGAAATAAAGAAAAGAGATGTCCATATCTTACCCTGAAATTCTCACATTTGGTATCATATTTTTCTCATATGTTTGGTCTCCATTCAAGAGACTTGACTTCATGTGGCCTAGAGGTCACTTTTCATGATGTTTGTTGTCTTATCTCTAAAATAATAAGGATGAACTAAAGGATTTCTTTAAAAAATTTTTTTGTTTATTTTATTCTGAACTTAAGAAATAAGACAAACATTTATAGGATTTTATTTCTAGAATTGCTCAAGTCCTTTTTAGGTCTAATATTCCATTCCTGCAACACAATAACATCACTGGGATGAGCAAGGATTTTCATTTCAGAGATATTTAAATCATTATTAGCATGAGCTCTCTCTGCAGTGTTTCTGTAGGTAAAAAAAATTAGGTTATCGAATTTTTTGTTTTTAATTTAATTTTTATTTTTAAATCCACTGATACAAACTTTTTTTTTTAGACAAACCCCAGTTAACACAAATTCCTTTTTAAACTTAATACTGAGACTGGTAATACAATTCAAAGAGAATGACTGGCAGTTTTTTTGTTTTTGTTTTGTTTTGTTGGTGAAGACAGCCCAACTGCAGGATGCCCCATCCTGAAAAGAAATAATGGTATATAACATGGGGCTAGGATAAGGTGAAGCTCCCATCTGTTTCAGCTGGAAATTGTATTGTATTGTACTCTGCATTGTCAGGTGTTAAAGCACTTGTAAATTGCTGAGTGACAGCTTTTTCATAGCCTGATTTTTTTCTTAATTCAGTGATTTCAGATGCTTTTTGGTTTTTTTCAACTACACTTGTTACCTGATATACTGTAACCTTCTTGCCCCAAAGTGGAACCTTCCCTTGTAACAAAGGACAATAGTTAAATCAATCCAACCAGCAAAATGAAAGCATTTTTAGTATATGCAAACCAGCTAGCATCGTGAAGGCATCTGTTAGTGTATACAAAATTCTTTACCAAGAGGAGATAAGTATGTTGCTTCAATTATCCTCACAAAGCAATATTGAGCATTGCACTTAATTCAAGTTCAGCTGTCATGGCCTGATCATTAGAACCAGTGAGGACATGGTTTTCATGAAGGTGCCAAGAGGCTGATGAGATGATTAGTCTGACCTATGAAACAAAGATAAATATAAAACGGCTTTTAATCCTATGTAGTCTGCTTTGCTTTTGCAATGACTCAGGAGGAGATACAAAAGGGTACAGAAAGGTCAGAGACTCACATAGTTTTTAGACCGGAATTATTAATTTAATTATCAGTGCCCTAAGATCGTGCTTCACTCATCAGAGAATTGATAGACTACTGTAGGAATTGAAACTTGTCAACATTTGCATTCTTGATATCAGTAAAATCAAAATAAACAAGGAAGTTACAACTAAATGGAAAAAAAATGGTTCATGAGTTTTCCTTGAAAGAACAAATAAAGGTTTCATTGTGTACACAAAAGCAGCACAAAACAACATTTCATGAGATACTTGATTATTTCCCTTTGAGGTTCTTGTGAATAGTATAGGCAAAAAGACCAAGAGAAAGATAATTAGAATTTATAGCTTAATGGCTGTTAAAGAGGATGAAGAAGCAGAGGTGTTTTATGGAAAACTCAGCAAAATCCTATTCAACATATACTTTGACACTAACTTTTACATGACAGTGGATACAGAAAAAAGAATGAAAATATGTTGAAAAATGAAAACCATCAAAGTCTGGTAGACTATACTAAAGTTCCATACCTCTATATTATGAATATTTTATTTTAAAAAGAGGGGGCGGCTAGGTGGCGCAGTGTATGGAGCACCGGCCCTGGATTCAGGAGTACTGGAGTTCAGGTCTGGCCTCAGACACTTGACACTTACCAGCTGTGTGACCCTGGGCAAGTCACTTACCCCCAAGTGCCCCGCAAAAATCAAAAACAAAAACAAACAAAAAAGAGAGTTAGAAGGCATTCCATATAGTAAACAACCAACATAATAAAAAATAAAAGCATATATTAACAGACAAGAAATGACTGGTGATCAGTGTAATAACTAGCTGTTAGCTTGTAATCAGACAGAGCTAGTTAGAGCAAAAGTCAAAATTAACACCAAATAGAGTAAAAGATAAGAAATTATACCAGCTGCAACACTACTAATTCAAATAAGTGATTCATACTCCCAAATGGCAAATGGACAAAGAAAAAGACATTGACTCTGATTATCACAATTTCTTATAGAAGTTTAACTGATATAAAACATTTATCACAATAAGGAGACACATTTTCCAAAAGTTATCTCAGCCAGAAAATACTTGATATCTTTGCAAAGTGGAAAGACATGACAGACCAGGGTAATATCACTTTATAACATAAATTTAATTGTCAAATGTTTAAATTCATAATAAAACCATTACAGAAAAAGGCAGGGCAGGGGAAACAATATCTTTTAAAAACTTGGAAACAAAATAGGGGCAGCTAGGTGGCGCAGTGGATAGAGCACCGGCCCTGGATTCAGGAGTACCTGAGTTCAAATCCTGTCTCAGACACTTGACACTTACTAGCTGTGTGACCCTGGGCAAGTCACTTAACCCCCATTGCCTCACCAAAAAAAAAAAAGAAATTAAATTAAAAACTTGGAAACAAAATAAAGCAAAACAAAAAACGGGCAGCTAGGTAGTGCAATGGATAGAGTACCAGTCCTGGAGTCAGGAGGACCTGGGTTCAAATTTTACCTCAGACACTTGACCCTTACTGGCTGTGTTACCCTGGGCAAGTCACTTAACCCCAATTGCCTCACTAAAACAAAACAAAACAAAACAAAAAAACTTGGACGGAGACAGCTACACTAGATTGCTTTGAGAACATTTATAGACAATAGTAGGTGAGGTATAATAAATAGGTAAACAATAGAACTGCCAACATTTCTATAGAAACCTGTGGAGTCATGCATGATATATCTCATTTGGCTACAGCATATTGTCAAAGATGACTTGCATTCAAGAAGTGGCATAAAAGATATCCAAGATATGTATAATCAAAAAGGAGGTGAGCAGTCAGGTAGTGAGAGTTAGAAGTAATCTATAAAAGCCCTCAGCACACTGGGTGGTTCATTTGGAGGAGATTTCTAAAAGGAAATGGAAAAATAACACAGAATGACAAAAAAGAATGGGTTTGTGGTCTGCCCCTATAATTGGTTTATCCATAGCAGTGAGATGATAAAATTAGTAAAGTATTGGAGAATATAAAACCCATAAAAACCAATCATTTCATTCAAAGCTTGGAAACAATATACTGGAATCATAGATCTTAGAGATGGGGGGATCTAGTTTTGCCTCTTGCTTTCAAGCAGTTAACACATTATTAACAAGCAAACAACAGGCATTTATTAAGCATCTACGATGTGCCCGGCACTGGGGCTAAATACTAGGGATACAAAGAAGGTCAAAAAGCCCCATTATGTAGGTGAAGCAACCCAAATCTGTAGAGGTTGAATGACTTGGCCAAAGACAAAGGTTTCGCAGAGCTTAACTAATTATGAGCAAATTGTTAGAAGAAAGTGAATGGGGGGCAGCTAGGTGGCACAGTGGAGAGAGCAATGGCCCTGGAGTCAGGAGTACCTGAGTTCAAATCTGGCCTCAGACACTTAACACTTACTAGCTGTGTGACCCTGGGCAAGTCACTTAACCCCAATTGCCTCACTAAAAAAAAAAAAGAAAGAAAGAAAGTGAATGGGCTGCTATTGGTGTACTATTCATGGCCAAGTGAAAGAAGAATAAAGAAATAATAACAGAGAAGCATCATTGGGTAGTGCAAAGATCACTGGACTTGGGTTCAGGAAAAGTGGGTTCTGGTTTCAGCTCCACCAATTCATTAGCTGTATGATATTGTGCAAGTCACTTTATCTCTCTCTGTCTTGATCATCCCATCTGCAAATGATTTTGACAATGCCACCATTCCAATCTGTTCTAGTAGACAGACCAATGACAAAGTTCTCTTTCTCAAAGGAAGGTTTACCAAAGCATTGAGAGATTTGCAATACATTTCATGGTACCGGTAAGGGGGAACTTGGATAGTGGTTGTGTTTGCAACATCATTCTTCTGTTCCACACAGGAAAAAAGTCCATTTGGAGAAACAGAAATCTGTCGACTGTGCAATGCAGCCAAATTGTTGTACCCAGTGCCTGAATGCAGCGGCACTGGTAAGCCAACTTGTGCCTCACCAGAAGAGAGAGTAGAGGAGGAGGAGGGGGAGAGGCTGATGAATAAAAGGGACAAGTGGATGGAGATGATAAGTAGGAATTGGGGAGGTGCCAAAGGAAAATTATCCTCATTTACCTTTGAGAGTCAGTGGGCTGTAGCAGAAAGAGTAGTCATTTAGAGTCAGGTGAGATCGGGATTCATGTTTTGCCTTTAACACTTACTAGTTGAATGATTCTGGGTAAATCACTTTATATATCTGGTCCTCAGTTTCATCATCTATAAAATGGGAGCATAATACCTGGAGTATTGGTATCTACTGACCATATTATCAAACTCAGATTTATTCAAGAAGATCAAATGAGATAATATATATATAAAGTGCTCTGTAAATCTCAATGCATTATACAAATGTTGTCTGGAGGCAGCCCATTATTTCTCAATTGAGGAACATAGAAATTAGCATGTAATAGAATAGGAAAATAGTAGTGTTCAAAACATCAGTACTGCCCCTCCCCTGCCAAAGTTGAATTTACTCCAACTGAAAAAGTTTTTTTAAATTATGCAATTAAATTTTTTCTGTTTTGTTTTTCATCATTTCCTCTAAGTTATGACTAAGAATTTAATGAGGCAGCTAAGTGGCACAGTGAATACAGTGACCTGGAGTCAGAAAGACCTAAGTTCAAATCCAGCCTCAGACACTTAATAGCTATGCAACTTTGGGCAAGTCACAACCTCTCCTTGCCTCATTTTCTTCATCTGTAAAATGGGGATAATACAGGGTGGACCAAAAGTCATGAAGGGGTTTCAATACTTAATAATTGCTTTATTTTTTGTTTTTAATTTCCAATCCATAGAATCATAGACAGTATATATAGGAAATGAATTTATATTACATGTGAAAAATCAAATCTTGTAAATGGCAAAAAATAAAGAAAAAACAATTTCCTTTTCTTTTTTTTTTTTTGGTGGGGCAATGATAGTTAAGTGACTTGCCCAAGGTCACACAGCTAGTAAGTGTCAAGTGTCTGAGGCCAGATCCTCTTGAATCCAGGGCCAGTGCTTTATACACTGCGCCACCTAGCTCCCCCAGAAAAAATAATTTTCAAAAAGTTATTAAAACGGGGCAGCTAGGTGGCACAGTGGATAGAGCACCAGCCCTGGAGTCAGGAGTACTTGAGTTCAAATCTGGCTTCAGACACTTAACACTTACAAGCTGTGTGACCCTGGGCAAGTCACTTAACCCCAATTGCCTCACTTAAAAAAAAAGTTATTAAAACAATGATTTTTGACCCACCTCGTATTAGCACCTACCTCCTAAGGTTTTTGTGAGGATCAAAAGATATAATATTTGTAAAGCATTAGCAGAGTGCCTAGCATTGTATAAAAGTTAGCTTTTATTATCATTATCATTATTAAGAATTTACCCCTCAAGCACTGTATAAATGCTAGTTATTATTGCCATTTTTAGCATTAGTATTATCATTATTAATAATTTACCCCCTCTCCACAGCTCCATATCTTCTACTCTAGTTAGACTTTGAGTGATAGAATTGAAAGAAAAGCAGAAGTTATTTTGCTATGATTTACAACACTGGTGTTGGGGTAGAATGCTGTACATAGCTAACAGTAATCTAGTGCTTTATTCTTACAGAGCATTTTCACGTATATCTCATTTGTTCTCAAAACTATCCCTGTGAAGAGATGGTTCTGAAAGGTATTATTATTCCCAATTTGACAGATCAGGAAGCTGAGGCCCAAATAAGTTATGACTTGTCTGAAGTCACAGAACTGGTAAGGGAAGAACTGGGATTTGAGAATAATTTCAAGAATGCAACTTGAGCCCCCTAAAGTCATAGAACTTGAAAAAACTTTAAAGATGAAATGATTTGGATTTAGGAGAGACCTTAGAAATCATCAAGTCAAAACCTCTTTTTTTTTTGTTTTGTTTTTTTGTGAGGCAATTGGGGTTAAGTGACTTGCCCAGGGTCACACAGCCAGTAAGTGTTAAGTGTCTGAGGCCGGATTTGAACTCAGGTACTCCTGATTCCAGGGCTGGTGCTCTCTCCACTGTGCCATCTAGCTGCCCCCTTCAAAATCTCTTTCTTATGAAGAAACTGAGGCCTAAGGAAAGTAAGAGATTTAGCCCAAAGTAGCAAGTAGCAGCATCAGGATTCTGGTCGTCTTAGGGCAGAAGGCAGTGGGATTATCCCCTGCTAAGTATAGCTATTTGTCTTTCTTTTAATGAAGCCTGGGATTAAATTCACCTTTCTGACCACCTTATCAAAGTATTGACCCATAATGAGCTTGTAGTCCACCGAAAACCCCCAATTCTTTTTTTCATTTTATTTATTTATTTACGGGGCAATGAGGGTTAAGTGACTTGCCCAGGGTCACACAGCTAGTAAGTGTCAAATGTCTGAGGCCAAATTTGAACTCAGGTTCTCCTGAATTCAGGACCAGTGCTTTATCCACTGCACCACCTAGCTGCCCCGCCCCCCCAAATGCTTTATTTAGACAAATCACAATCTAGGTATCTATATCACTCACTTTCTATTTTTCTTTTTAATTCTAGTATTATCGGCGTTTTAAAACCATCATGTCAGAATTTTTCCAGTCCCTGCATGTGTGGCAGAACACCCTCAAGATCATTGGTAGCAAATTTGGAACAAGCGTACTTTCCTACTTCAGTTTCCTGTCGTGGCTACTAAAGTTTAACATTTTCTCATTTATAGTGAATTTTAGCTTCATCAGCATCCCACAGCTTTTAGAATCAAAGCCAAACAATCTTACCTTCACCGGTCTGGAACTTCTCACAGGAGCAGTATGTATTTGATGGCACTCTGATTTCTGGGCTATGTGTTTGGTGGAGTGGGTGGCCAAACTTAGACATTATTAATTTTTATCCCATGAGCTTAAACCCAAACAAATTTGACAGATCATTTGTGATTCTAGATGTAACAACTGGCCAACTCCCCAGAAAAATGCACATGGAAGGGTATGAAGCAGGGAGTAGAATAGGAATACTAATTGGTTTCACCTAACCTAAGGTTAGATTAAAACATTGAAGTCAAAATGTCTGCTTCTGCGGGTAGCTAGTTGGTGCAGTGGATAAAGCACCAGCCCTGGATTCAGGAGGACCTGAGTTCAAATGTGGCCTCAGACACTTACTAACAGTGTCAACCTGGGCAAGTCACTTAACCCTCATTGCCCTGCAAAAATCAAACAAACTAACAAACAAAAAAATCCCAAAGTGTCTGCTTCCTTAAGCAACTTTGCTCTTTTCATAGGAATAATTTAGAAGTAGTAACTTTGTTACCAGTCCCACTACATGAAGTCCTTTCTCTCAGTTTGAGTCTTTGGCTGAATTATGGGGAGTCTCTCTTCTTACACTCTCCTTTCTGCTTTTCTTCTAAAAACAATGTTAGACTATCATGCAGAGTGGGAGAGGAATTAAATGTTGAAATAGATAAACACAAACGTATAGATGTATACACATGTGCTCATACATGTATGTGTATGTATTATTGTGTGTATTTATTTGTATTCTATTTTGGAGTAGTGCTATTGTTCTCCCTTGGAATATCCTCTTTTCTCCTTTTTTTCCGCTTGATTTTTTTTTGGGGGGGGTCGGTGGGGCAATGAGGGTTACATGACTTACCCAGGGTCACACAGCTAGTACATGTCAAGTGTCTGAGGCTGAATTTGCACTCAGGTCCTCCTGAATCCAGGGCCGGTGCTTTATCCACTGCGCCACCTAGCTTCCCCCAATTGATTTTTTTTAATCAAGGTTCAGTTGAAGCTCCACCTCTACCATGAAACTGCTCCTAATCCCTCTAGTTTAATAGTAATCAATCTCTTCCTCCTCTGAATGCCTTAATAAATAAATTTTTTCAATACTTTTAAAAGGTGAAAAAAAATTGATAGCAAATAAATAAAAATTTGAAATAAGCAAAATAAAATTCAATTATCCAACAGGTAAAATAAATGGAAACAATGTTAGAATTGAATCATTTAGGGGCAGCTAGGTGGCACGGTGGATAAAGCACCAGCCTGGGATTCAGGAGGACCTGGGTTCAAATCTGGCCTCAGATGCTTGACACTTACTAGCTGTGTGACCCTGGGCAAGTCACTTAAGCCTCATTGCCCTGCTTTCCTCCCCCCCTTCAAAAAAAGAATTGAATCAGCTAACCCAGAGAAACTCATGTGCTTAAAGATAAAAACCTGACACAGAAGTCTCTTCTTTGTTAGTTATTCATGACTTGGCTCCTTCCTATTTTTCTGAGGAAGCTCTTAAAGACACTGGTTAGGATGCATTCTGCCTGATGTATTCTGCATTATCATCTGGTAACTAACCCTCTCTTCTCTTTTCTTGTGAATGTCTATGTTTCCTTCCTAGCCAGTGAATCCAGGGGAGATATGTTTTATACTTTGTGTGGCTGTGTGTGTGTGTGTGAATACTCACCAGCTTGTGTGTGTTTGTGGGAGGACAAGAACTATTCAGACATGAGTAAAGAGTTCAAGTTATCTGGGGGTGGTGACCACTGAGAAGAATTAGCCTCAGTTTTGTAGTGGTTCAGTGGACTGAATGCTTAGGGGAAGCCCTGAGTTTACATCCTCCCAGCTCTGTGACTCATGAAAAGTCTCTTAATCTCTCTCAACTTCAGTTTCCTAAACTATAGATTGGGGAATCATAGCAGCACCTACCTTCCAGGCTTTTTGTGAGGACCAGATGAGATAATATTTGTAAAGTGCTCAGCACAGAGCTTGGGCATATCATAGGTGCTTAATAAATTCATGAATAGAGTTCTGAGGTTCTTTTTGTTGTTGGGATTTCCTTAGCAGAGATACTGGAGTGGTTTGCCATTTCCCTCTCCAGTTCATTTTATAGATGAGATAACTGAGGCAAACAGAGTTAAGTGACTACCCAGGGTGACACAAAGTGTAGAGGGAGCTGCCAGAGAAAGAGACAGTGGTTTCCCTCACTAATCTTCCTCAAGAGACACTTAGACATATTTTTTGAAGGCATATTTCTCATTATAACTTCAAATCATAAAACAAGATAAAAAACCTTTGGTAATTTAATTTTGATTCCTCAAAATGTGTTAGATCCTTCATATGTGTTTTTTTAATTTGTCAAATAAATGTATTTATTTATTTTCATGCATTTATAATCTACTCTTCCCACTGCCCCTCCCCAACCAAAACAAACCAAACAGCCAAAACAAACCAAACAGCCAAAACAAAAAAAAGAAAGAAAGAAAAAGAAAAAAAGCCCTTATCATAAACATTCATTGTCCAGTAGAACAGTCTCTCACGTAGGCCATACCCCAAAATATAAATCTCTTTACTTTTAAGTTCATTATTTCTCTGGCAAAAGGTGAGTAGCGTATTTCATGTTCTGGTTTCTGGTCGTTTATCATTGCATTGAGTAGAGTTCTAAGGTCTTTCAAAGTTGTTTTTTCTCTATTATGTTATTGCTAGAGTGTAATTTTTTCTCTTAATTCTGCTCATTTCACTCTGTAATCAGTTCATAGAAATCTCCCTAGTTTTCTCTGAAACTGTCCATTTAATCATTTCTTAGGGCACATAAAATTCTAAAACATTCATGTCACAATTTGTTTATCCATTTCCCCAATGGGAGACACTTTCTGGGCTTCCAACTTTCAGCTGTGAGAAATACTTTGATAGATAGATAGATATTGATATGCACACACAAATACGTATATCTATATCTATCTATCTATCTATCTAGACAGAGACAGAGAGAGGCTTCCTTTTCTCTTTCTTTGAACTCTTTGGGGTATAGTCCTACTAATAATATAATTGGATCAGAGTATTCACAGACTAATGACATCTAAGGCAAAGTTCCAAACACCCCTACTTGTTTTTTATTTGAGCATTTACTAAGTGTCTAGTTCCATATTAAGTGTGGTGGGACTGGTTGGGGTAGGGAAATAAGGATAAGAAAAACAAATAAGGGTAAGAAAAATAAAAGATGCAGTCTTTGTCTTAATGACCACAAGATAGACATCTAAAGCAATTTAAAGATAATTACAAAGAAATAGAAAGAAATGTAATCATAATGCACAGGTTTAATACCAAAGTGTTGGGATAAGAAAGAATAAAGCAATAAAGAAGCAATCGGGGGCAGCTAGTGGTGCAGTAGATAAAGCACCGGCCCTGGATTCAGGAGGTCCTAAGTTTAAATCTGGCCTCAGACACTTGACACTAACTAGCTGTGTGACCCTGGGCAAGTCACTTAAGCCTCATTGCCCCCCAAAAAACTAACAAACAAAACACACACACACACACACACACACACAAAACCAAGTGATAGTCCAATGCACTCAACATCTCTTAGTGGGAAGTTTCTTTTCCCATTCTCTAACTTAGTCCTTAGTCTAGTCAAGTCAACAAACATTCATTGCCTACCATGTGCCAGGCACTGTGCTAAGTGTTGGGGAGAAAAAGAAAGGTGAAAAACAGTCCCTGATCTCAAGGAGGTGACAGTCTAATGGAGACTTGGCTTGACTTAATTAGACTTGACTTAAGTAACTTTCTTCATGTGGGGTGGAATCAAGGGAAGATCATGTTTCCAAAGTTTGTTCACCATACAAGTCTTTAGGATTTTATCTTCAGAGATGACTGACTTCTTTCCAGCCAAAGTTTCATAATGACAAAAGTTTCTCTAGGTTTGGGAGCAATGGAGGGTGGAGAGGGTAGACATTTTTTTTTTTTTGGCGGGGCAATGGGGGTTAAGTGACTTGCCCAGGATCACATAGCTAGTAAGTGTCAAGTGTCTGAGGCTGGATTTGAACTCAGGTCCTCTTGAATCCAGGGTCAGTGCTTTATCCACTGTGCCACCTAGCTGCCCGGAAGCTAGACATTTTTTAAAAAACTCAGTTGCCCAATTTCCTACAGAACTGAAAAGTAACAAATCTAAGCTACTCACTTCATTAGTTTATTCTCCAGAGAAGTGGTTTAACTCAGAGTTCACATTATCATTTCGAGTTCTTTTCTTTTCTTTCATTTCAGGGTTCTTTTCAGCAAACAGTGTTGTACTATGGTTTTTATACCAACTCAACCATCAAGCACAAAGGAATCAGCAACACCTCTTACAACATGCAGCTGGCATATATTTTCACAATTGGAATCTATTTGGTCATCTGCTTCTTTTCCTTACTCTATAGGTATGCATCTTTATGTTCAAAGCTTCCTCTCACACTTGGAAAAAAGTCAACAGCTCATCATTAACTAGGATGTCTAAGATGTATACTATGAACCATTCTCAGTAGCCTAGAACTTAAAGGAGCAGGTAGGTGGTACCATGGATAAAGTATTGACCCTGGAGTCAGGAAGACCTCAGTTCAAATCCAGCCTCAGACACTTGATACTAGCTGTGTGACCCTGAGCAAGTCACTTAACCCCAATTGCCTTGCAAAACAATAAAAGGTTTCACTGTTTTTTCACATTTTTTTAAACTTTAATACCCTTTGGGTTTTTGAATATTTTATTCATTTTAACATATTCTTCCTACTCCTTTTCCTACTTTAAAATATTAATACAAGTGTTTTCAAAGAAAAAAAAAAGCAGTACAGCAAAACTAACCAACAGTTTTCAAGCATTAATTATTTTTTTAATCCCACTTCCTACCATCCACAGGAAAAGAAAAAAAGATAAAAAGAAATATAGAACCTCTGTATCACATAAACTCAGTCAAGCAAAATAATTTCTTCTTATTGGTCACTTCCAAAGTGTTTCTTATTTTGCATATTTGTCAGTCAAGTCTCACCACTTGTTTTTTCTTTTTAATTGTTTTTGTTTTCAGTTCCAAATCTTACCTTCCCTTCAGCCCCTCCCCCACCCATTAAGATGGCAAGAAATACAATACCTATAATACATGTGAAGTCATGCAACATATTTCCACATTAGCCATGCTGCTAAAAAAAAAGCCTGAAAAATAAATAAAATGAAAGAAAATATGCTTCAATTTGTAGAGTCCAACAGTTCTCAATCTGGAGTAAGAGCATTTTTCATCATGATTACTTTGGCATTCTTGTGGGTCATTATTTTGATCAGAGTAGCTAAGTCTTTTATAGTTGATTATCATTACAATATTGCTGGTATTGTGTTAATTGTTCTCCTGGTTCTGCTCACTTCCCTTTATATCAGTTCATATAAGTCTTCCCAGGTTTTTCTGAAACCATCCCCTTCAGCATTTCTTATAGCACAATAATATTCCATCACAACTTGTTTAGCCATTCCCCAGTTAATGAGCATCTTCTCTGTTTCCAATTCTTTGCCACCACAAAGAGACTTGCTATAAATGTTTGTTCACACAGATGCTTTTCCTTTTTCTTTTATCTATTTGGGGTAAAGTTTCACCACTTGTTTTGCCATTTTAATTTAAGGCATCAGGGTTGAGGAGGAAGTATGTTTTGTAAGGTTCGTTAAAACAGGGCAGAGCCAAGATGACTCAGGAAAGGCAGTGACTTGCCTAAGCTCTCCTCAAGACCCCTCTAAATACCCTCAAATAATGCCATAACAATTCCTGGAGCAGCAGAACTCACAAAGGGACAGGGTGAAATATTTATCCAGCCAAAGACATCTTAGGTGAACAGGAAAGGTCAGTTCTACTGTGGTGGGAGTGGAGCACAGTCCAGTGCAGGCTATGCCAGTGCAGACTCAGCCCCAGCCCCAGCAAATCAGTAGCAGAACTTGGGAGCTTCTGAATCAGTTTGCTAGCACCAGGGCAGGACTCTGTTGTTTTGCCCATACTAGGATCCAGGTCACAGTCTTGGGTGGCAGTCCCAGGAAGGGGAGGAGCACAAGCACACCAGAGCTCGCAGTCACCATAGAGTGGGATTCTGTTCATAGTTCCAGGGCAGAAAAGCAGGCCTGTGGTTGCTGGCAGACTAGAGCACAGGCAAGGAGAGTAGTAAACATACCTCTCCTTAAATCACACCACCTTGGAAGAACTAAAAACTTATAAAGTCCTGGAAGTATCTCTGAAAACAGCTGCACAAACCCCCTGGAGCTTAGGACAGTGTGCCTCCGCCCTGGAAGCAGTGCCCCACTTTAACAAAGAGTTAAAAGTCAAGAAATAGGCTGGAAAAATGAGCAAACAGAAAAATATTCTGACCATAGAAAGTTTCTCTGGTGACAAGGAAGATCAAAATACACCCTCAGAAGAAGATAACAAAGTCAAAGCTCCTACATCCAAATCTTCCAAGAAAAATATCAATTGGTCTCAAGCCATAGAAGCACTCAAAAAGGATTCTGAAAATAAAGTAAGAGAGGTAGAGGGAAAATGGAACGAGAAATGAGAGTGATACAAAAAAAAATCATGAGAGATTGGTTTAAGGAGTTGAACCTTTTTTTAAAAAAAAAAAAGGTTTGCAAAACTCTCCTCCCAACTATTTGTGTGATCTTGGGCGATTATCTTGACTAGTCAGTTTCCTAATCTGCATAACGAAGGGGTTGGACTAGATGGTTTCTGATGTCTCTACCAACTTGAAATCCTAGAAAGTAGACATACCACTGCATACTGTGATTTCATCACTGTGGTGAATTCCTAATATGGGAGCTGTCTCCATTAACATAAATTTTTGCTATAAGAAATGACAAGCAAGATGATTTCAGAAGACTTGTATAAACCAATGTATAGTGAAGTGAACAGAACCAATAGAACATTGTGCACCGAGACAGCAATATTATTCCATGAAGAACTGTGAATGACTTAACTATTCTCAGCAATACAATGATCCAAGACAATAGCAAAGGACTAATGATGAAGCAAACTATCCCCCTCCAAAGAAAGAACTGATATTGATTGGACACAGACTGAAGCATGCCATTTTTCACTTTCTTTCATTGTTTTCTTTTATTCAAGTTTTCTTGTACAAAATGACTAATATGGTAATGTTTTACATAATTGCTCATGGATAACCCATATAATACCCATATCTAATTGCTTACCACCTCAGGGAGGTGTTAGGGGAGGGAGGGATAAAATTTGGAGCTCAAAACTATAAATAAAAATGTTTATTATTTAAAAAAAAAGATCTTAACTTATCCATGACTTATTGAGTCAATCCTAGAGAATTTCTTCAGGTATGGGGCATGGCTAAGTGACTTGTCCAGGGTCACATAGCTAGTATCTGAATTGGGATTTAAACCCTTCTTCCTGACTCCAAACTCAGGGCTATATCAATAAGCCACATTGGTACCATGAGATAGGTAGTACAAGTACAATTATCCCTGTTTTACACATGAGGAAATAGAAGGCTCCAAGAGGTGGTGACATGCCGAGTGTTCTACAACTAGTAATTGAGAGACTCAAGACTCAAACCCAAGCCAAGCCATGTTCTTTCCTCTATAATACATGGCCATTGGAGCTCTGTTATAAGGCTGACTTGGGGGTGCATGTGGAATAGAATTTTGGAGGGACCTAAGAGGGTTGTTACTTACCAGTCAGGGTTCTTTAAGTCAAGGTCAGATAATAACAGCAAGGTGTCACTTCAAAGTGAAGCAAGTAGCTGTATGTTCTGGCTGGCTAGGTTAGATAGCAAGATGGACAGCAACTACCTTGAGCCTGACATGAGTTTCTGAGTTTTTAGGGCAGCATTCATAAATTGCTCAATATTCAAAGTAACATTACATGATACAAAGAAAAGCAAGATAACTATTCATAAATACCAGGTGGTTATGCAAAAAGAAAAGTATGCTTGTTGGAAAAGAATGTATATTCTTAGCTATAGGAGATAGATAAGGGAGTTAATGTCTACATATATAGCTGGTCTCACTAAATCAAAAATAATGTGCTTTTTGGACCAGAAAGAGAGGAGAGCTTTCCTAAGACTCTGCAATCCTCCACCTTCAGCAGTTAAATCTTTTCTTTTTGTACTGATAAGAGGTAAAAAGGAAAACTAAAGGACATTGGGATCATTTACAGAAAGATAGCTGATATAGAACAAGATGGAGTCAATGCCCCTTGGAGGGTGATTTTGTCCTCTTCTCTTCACACATACCATGGTACTACCTTACAAGGTAAACTTTATGACAAAATGCTTTTTTTTGAGGC
Organism: Dromiciops gliroides; assembly: GCF_019393635.1. NCBI lineage: Eukaryota > Metazoa > Chordata > Mammalia > Microbiotheria > Microbiotheriidae > Dromiciops > Dromiciops gliroides. The sequence goes on along the minus strand of NC_057861.1, from coordinate 546,706,148 downwards.
AATTGGGGTTAAGTGACTTGCCCAGGGTCACACAGCTAGTAAGTGTGTGTTAAGTGTCTGAGGCCGGATTTGAACTCAGGTACTCCTGACTCCAGGGCCAGTGCTCTATCGATTGCGCCACCTAGCTGCCCCCTATGACAGAATGCTTAAGGTACCAGAAGTACTTGCTCTAAATTATCATGATATTTTGTTGATATATCTTATGTACTTAGATGACCTCTGCTTTGTGTTATAGTTGCACATGTGCCATTCATCTCCTTTATTAGATTGTAAACTCCTTGAGGGCAGGGACTATGAATTATTCATCATCATTGCAAGGTCCTCAGCTTTTAGACCAGAGAACTGTACATAGGTTTTTCAATAAATGTTGCATTGGATTGAACCAAATGTTGCTACACTTCCTTTCCCCTAATAGAGGTATATGTCTATTAGGTGACTTTACTTCCACTTAAAGTGGTTTCCCAGGAAACCTTTTAGATTTGAATAAAAAGTAGTTAACCTTAAGGTGAAAACCATTAAAGAAATGCTGTTATTCTGTTCAAGGTGAGGGAATTAAGGTGATAGGAGTAAGGAAAGGTGAAGGCGTTATTCCAATTTTTTTTTTCATCTGTGTTCCCTATTCCTCCCATTGCACCAAACTCTAGGGTTTTGGTGGAAATGACAGTGGGTATGTTGTTTTTGCCTCTCATAGTATGGCCTGTTCTTTCCGGAATAACTTCATTAACCCCCACATCTACTCCAGAGGGACTGCTAAGCTTGTCTTTTCCTGGGACTTCACCATCACCCATGAGAAAGCCGTGAAGCTAAAGCAAAGAAACCTTACCACTGAACTCAAGGTATAGTTGAGACCTGCTAAGCATGTCTTTCTTTCTTCCACCCCTCCTCTGTCTTTAACTTTTCCTCTGTGATGTTTTATGAATTAGCCTCTCACACTCGGGCTCCACGATGCTAATGGGTTGCCAATAGCTTTTACAACCATCCTGCTCCATTCTTATGATTTTTATTGGACTTGTACAAAAGTGGCTTAGTATTTCCTGTTTCTTAAGTCATTTTTCAGTCATGTCCAATTCTCCATGACCCTATTTGGGTTTGGATTTTGTTTTTGTTTCTGTTTTGGCAAAGATACTGGATTGGTTTGCTATTTCCTTTTCTAACTCATAGATGAGGAAACTGAGGCAAACAAGATTAAATGACTTGCTCAGGGTCTCACAGCTAGTAAATGTCTAAGACTGGATTTGAACTCATGAAGATGAGCCTTTCTGGTTCTAAGACCAGTGCTCTATCCATTGCACCACCTAGCACAGTTTTAAATACCTTCAATTCTCTATATTACCTCCGGGTGATAGTAGCTAAGGCCTGGACAGCTACCAACTCATTTTCTTGTGGTCAGGAAGATAAAAACAACATTATTGGGCAGCTAGGTAGTGCAGTGGGTAGAGCACCAACCCTGGATTCAGGAGAACCTGGGTTCAAATTCGGCCTCAGACCCTTGACACTTACAAGCTGTGTGACTCTGGGCAAATCACTTAACCCCAATTGCCTGACCAAAACAAAACAAAACAAACAAACAACCCCCCCCCAAAACCAACATTATTTAAGATGTCTGTCTTATCTTCTGACCAGGTCTCAAATACTCAGTGGCATGAAAGATGCTGATTTAAATTTATTTCCATCCTCCCCCCCCCCCAAAAAAAAAACCCAACAACAACCAGGTAGCAACACATTCATGCCTGCCTAACCAGATCATAGAAGACATATAGCTCATGCATAAGAGGCAGTAGGCTACTCTTGACTAAAACAAAAGGCTCTACAAATTGAAATGAACCTTAGCATCTCCACATTTGATTCAGACATTTAAGTTTAGAACTGTTCCACTTAACTGTTCATTACATTTGGAGGCAGGTGATGTGAGTGTAGAGCATCTTTTCAAAGGACCAAACCAAAGGAAGCCACACTTGGAATGGGCCTATAGTCTAAAAGTCTCATGAAAATCTTATGCAAAGATTGTTTTTTCATTTGTTCATCCCGGTTCACATCTGTATATGCTGGCCAAGCAGCTCTTTTATCACAGAGAATTCTCTTTATGGAGAGGTCTGCATTCCTCTGCTCACTTTGCCCTTCCTATAAATTCTAGGCTTAGGAATCCATAGTTGAAGCTTACAACCCTGAATGGGATTTGGGTGATGGGGAAAAAGGGTGGATTTGGGGGTGATATCTGGGAATAATACTCTAGGACATCCCACATATGATTATAGCAGAAATGGCATGTTGGGAAGTGATTGGCACTAAAATGAATTGACAAAGAATTATTTAGATTTCTTTAAAAAGAAAATTATTTAAGCTAAATAACCATTAATAAAAATGATCAAATAACATAAGGAATACAAAGAATACATGGTAATATAAACTTCAAACTATGTATAATAATCCAAAAGGAAGATAATATACTTATAATATTTTAAACTACTAGTATAATAATTGCTTCTGTGCTTTCTTCCAATCTCTTTTTCCTCCCTGTACTCATTAGATTGTGTTGTTATTTTCATATCAACATAGTATATATATATATATATATATATATATATATATATATATATATATATATATATATATATATATATATATACTATGGGTTTGGGTTTGGATTTTGTTTTTGTTTCTGTTTTGGCAAAGATACTGGATTGGTTTGCTATTTCCTTTTCTAACTCATCTTATAGATGAGGAAACTGAGGCAAACAATGTGTGTGTCTATATCTATATCTATATCTATATCTATAGCTATAGCTATAGCTATATCTATAATTTCTTCTTCTCTGGGCATCACTTTATATTTCCATGTTTATTTTCTTCATATGTGTTGAATAGCTTTCATTTGCTTCTTTTCCTCTTGACACCAATGGGAGTTTTCTTCCCACCTTGCCTTCTCTCCCATGACCCTTGGTCCCCTAGAATCTGTCCAGGCGATCTGACCACTCATATCACTTGTATGAGATAGAAGTCATCAATTGTATTCCTTCTCATGAAATGGAAGACCACCAGGCCTTGTCATCTTTTCTGCCACTGAATGCCAAGGTCCTCTAGGACTTACCATTTGATCTGCCTTACTGCCCTCCAGATCCCAACACTATTATCTGAGTAACTGATATAAGCTAAGAACTCCCTAGCCTTGTCATTTGCTCAGCCACTGCCCGTTGGCTGGATCCTCACGACTTCCAGGCCTTTCCATTGGCCCTGTAGCTGAACTTTCTTTTATGAGTTATTTTCTCCTGGTTAGAATGTTAGCTACTTTGGAGAGCAGGAACTGCTGCTTTTTGCTTTTTTTTTTAATTTTTTTTTTTTTTAGTGAGGCAATTGGGGGTTAAATGACTTGCCCAGGGTCACACAGCTAGTAAGTGTTAAGTGTCTGAGGCCGGATTTGAACTCAGGTACTCCTGAATCCAGGGCCGGTACTCTATCCACTGCACCATCTAGCTGCTCCACCCTTTTGCTTTTTTAAATTAAATAAAAGCACTACAGATTGAATTTATTATATAAAGAAGGAAAGCAAACTACACATAAATATGGACCTATAGTTTCATGTATAGTCTCCTTATTTTCCTGCTCTGATATACATATATATATATATGAAAATGCCTATTTTATTTGTTTTTTGTAAAGTTCAGACAAATTTTTTTAAAAGAAAAAGAAAAAAGAAGCTTGGGAACATCTGTTGTGCTTTCACCCCATCTCTAACCCCCATTTTAGGTTTCTAGAACTAGAAAGAACAGTAGAAATCATCTACTGGAAACTCCCTTATCTTATCCTATGATTCCTTCTATTTTTTCAATTAATAAGCATTTATTTTTCCCCTCCTGCCTCACCCACACAAATAAAAAAAAGAAAAGAAAGAAAAAAACTTTGTAACAAAGATGCATAGTCAAACCAAACAGATTCCTGCATTGGCTTTGTCCAAAAATGCATGTCTTATCCTGTCTCTTGAATACATCACCTCTCTGTCTCAGGAAGCATGTCTTGTTGGTTTTTTGTTTTTAATTTTTAATTTTTAAAAAAATTTTGTGGGGCAATGAGGGTTAAGTGACTTGCCCAGGGTCACACAGCTGGTATCAAGTATCTAAGGCTGGATTTGAATTCAGGTCTTCCTGAATCCAGGGCTGGTGCTTTATCCACTGCACCACCTAGCTGCCCCCTGTTTTTTTTTATTATTTGTATCCCAAGCACTTAGCATGGTACCTTCAAACATGATGCTTCATAAATGCTTTTTCATTTTTAACTAAATTTTATTGATATTTTTTTCTTATATCACCGTAGTTATCCTAAGTATTCTTTTCATTTATTTTTTCATAGATTTTCAAACATTGCTATGTGGGAATTTGTTTTGCCAGACTATGTAGAAATGTATTAAGGAATTTTTAATAATTAATATTTATGTTTGGGGGGGCATTGCAAGGAGCAAATTGATTTTTTAATGTTACTTTAATGTTTTTAAAGTTGTTTTTTTTAAGTAACAATTTTTTTTTCTTCCTCTCCCTTTCTGTCCTGCTATGTAATCTAATCATTCCCTTCCCACTCTTTATTCTTTGGGTACAAGTTCTGACTCTTTTGCTCCCCTTAGCCTATTTGGTCCATGGAAAACTATTCCCTTTTGTCCTGCCTCTGGATGTGGGGATGACTTGTGGGGGTGAAAGGGGGGGGTGTTTGTTGCTAACATTATAGCAGCATAAATCTCAAATTTCTTCTGGTTGCAGGAGAATCTGTCAGAAATCCGGCATGAGAGTGTGATCATGCCTCTGAAGCAGCGGTTATCTCATCTTGGCATCCACCTGACAGCCTGGATTGTTTCTACAGGGGTGGCTGTTGCCTGCTGTGCAGCTGTTTATTGTCTGGCTTTTAATAACATGAAGGTAAATCCTGAGAGACAGGGAAAGGCAACACAAGCTACAGGGAAGAGTGCCAGGTGACATATAGAGACATTTGGGTTCTAATCCTCACTAGCTAGCTAAGTGAGCTTTAGCAAGTCCCTTAATATTTTTGTGTTTCAGTTTCCTGGCTTATAAAATGGGGATAATAAGGTCAGGCATGTTGACATACATGCCTACTCCCTATTCACAATTTGACTGAGAATAGGGGATTACATGAGCTCAGGAGTTCTCAGTTGCAGTGGGCTAAACCAATTGAGTGTCCACACCAGGATTTACCATTTGACCTGCCTCACTGCCCTCCAGATCCCAACACTGTTATCTGACTAACCAACCAGTACCAGTATGGTGGGCCTTTTAGAGTGAACACAGGAGGGGTACACTGACTGTCAAAGGAGTGGTCAAAGCTCCCATTTGGATCAGCAGTGGCTGCTGCACTTCTAGTCCAGATGAAATAGGCAGACCCAGTCTCAAAAACACCAACCAATTGGGATTAATAATAATTAATAATAAGTACCTGTCCTACCAAATTCACAGAGCTGTTATAAGGATCTAATAGGAAAAAGAGAAAGAGAGAGAATATGAATGGATGAATAAAAAATCATTTGTCAACTGCTTGCTATATACCAATTACTCCACTAAATGTTGGGGATACAAATAGAAAAGTAAGATAAATAGACCCTGTTCTCAAGGAGACCTGATATATAGGAGGTTTTAGCAGTGAGTCATATAGAAAAGCCCCGTGGTCTTTAGGGGATGTGAACACATAGTGAAAAGTATAAAACACTCACAATGCAAAGGATTATCAATAAAGAATATCTCCACCCCTATACCTGTAAAGGAGAGAAAGCTTATAAATCCCAGGTTTGGGAGGCTACCTCCATTCCAACTGATGAAGAAGGGCCTGTGGTTATGAAGAAAAAAGTTTCATAGAGTTCCCATCTCCCTCTTTCTAATCAACACAGAGAAGGCACTAGCATTAAGGGAAATTGGAAGAGTCTTCCGTGGAAGGTGAGATTTTAGCTGGAATTTGTGAGGAGGCAAAAAGAGACAGGAGGTGGAGATAAGGAGAGAAAACATTCCAGGCATGGGGGACAGCCAGAAAAAAATGCCCAGAGTTGAGAGATGGAGTATCTTGTTTTACTTTATACCCTCAGTGAAGTCTAAGAAGACTAGAAAGATAGGAGGAAGCTACGTTATAAAGGACTTTGAACACCAAATAGGGGTTTTTATAATTGATCCTGGAAGTAACAGGGAAATACTAAAGTAGGGTGGTGATATAGACATACCAACACTTTAGGAAGATCATTTTGGTAGCTAAGGAGAGGATGGACCTGAGTAGGGGGAGACTTGAGGCAGGCAGACCCACCAGCAGGCTATTGCAATAATCCAGGCATGAGGTGATGAGGACCTGCACTAGCATGGTGGAAAGGTCAGAAAGAGAAGGGGGTAAATATAAGATATGTTACAAAAGGTAAAATTGACAGCCTTTGGCAAAAGATTGGATATGGGTGATAAAAGATAGTGAGGAATTGAGAATTACAACTAGAATATGAGTTTAGGAGATTAAAAGTAATTACTTTAGGGGCAGCTAGGTTGCTCAGTGGATATAGCACCGGCCCTGAAGTCGGGAGGACCTGAGTTCAAATCCGGCCTCAGACACTTAACACTTACTAGCTGTATGACCCTGGGCAAGTCACTTAACCCCAATTGTCTCACTAAAAAAAAAAGTAATTTATGGGGGCAGCTAGGTAGTGAGTGGATAAAGCACCGGCCCTGGATTCAGGAGAACCTGAGTTCAAATCTGGCCTCAGACACTTGACACTTACTAGCTGTATAACCCTGGGCAAGTCAATTAACCCTCATTGCCCCACAAAAAAGTAATTTACTAAAAATAATTACTTTAATAGAAAAGTTAGGAAGAGAGAAAGGTTTGATGGGAAAGATAATGAATTCAGTTCTGGACATTTTTAAAATTTTAGATGTCTCCAGGACACCCACTTTGAGATCTGATAGACAATTGGAGATGCAAGACCAGAGGTCAGCAGAGAAATTAGGGTTGGATAAGTAGATTTGAGACTCATAAGCATAAAAATGATAATTGAATCCATGGGAGCTGATGAGATCACCAAGTGAAATAGTATAGACAGAGAAGAGAGCCCAGGACAGAGTCCTGTAGGGCATGCATCATTAGTGGTTGTGACTTTGATGACGGTCTACCAAAGGAGACTGAGAAGGAATGGTCAAATAGGTAGAGGGAGAACCAGGAGAGAGTGGAGACATAAAAACCTAGAGAGATGAGAGTATTTCAAAAAGGATGGATTGACAGTGTCAAAGGCTATAGAGAGATCAAGAAGGATGAGGATTGAGAAAAGACCGTGAGATTTGGCCACTTAAGAGATCATTGGTAACTTTGGAGAGATGGTTTATTAAACTGCAAATTTGCCAGCCTGAAGAGAGTAAGAACAGAAATGAAGGTATCTGTTGTAGACAGCCTTCTCAAGGAGTTTAGCCGAGATATGGGATAATAGCTCATGATGGGTAGAGACAGGCAATAGGAAAGCAGCCAACAGACTATGAGAGATTTAAGATAAATGAAAGAGTGGGGATGACAGAGGAGCCAATCTGTGGGAAAATCTGGGGTAGAATTGGGATCATTTATACTTGTGTAGGATTTTGCATTGAAAAAGAGAAATGCTGGGAAAGCTAGGTGGTGCAGTGGATAAAGCACCAGCCCTGGATTCAGGAGGACCTGAGTTCAAATCCTGCCTTAGACACTTGACACTTATTAGCTGCATGACCCTGGGCAAGTCACTTAACCCCAACTGTCTCACCAAAAAAAAAAAAAAAAAAAAAAAAACGAGAAATGCCGCCTTACGTTGTAAGACAGGAGTGAAAGAAGAGATAGTGGCAGAAGGCATCTGAGTGACATGAGATGAAGAAGAGAGAGAAGAGGGAGCTCATAGTGAATGGTTTCAATTTTTTCAGTGAACTAGGAGGCAAGGTTCTCAATTAAGAGGTATGGGAGAGCTAGAGGAGGTTTGAGGAGAGTTAAAAAAAATGTGGGGGGCAGCTAGGTAGTGCAGTGAATAAAGCACCAGTCCTGGATTCAAGAGGACCTGAATTCAAATCTGGCCTCAGACACTTGACACTTACTAGCTGTGTGACCCTGGGCAAGTCACTTGATCCTCATTGTGCCACCAAAAAAAAAAGTGTGGAAGAGTGGCTGTGGAGAATGGGTTAATCAGTTAGGGAGGTATAAAAGGACTGCCTTACCTGGTGAAGATTATGTAAAATAAATTTGCAGTGGAGCCAGTCGGCCTGACAATGTGATTTTCTAAGGCTTCAGTCAGCAGCACACGAGGAAGAACAAAGGCAGCATAATAGAATTAATCTAGGACTGGGGCTTGGCAGGGCAAGATGTTTGATAGGGCAAGAGGGTGAGGGATTCGAGAGAAGACGCTACTGTAGGCTCGAACTGGCTCACTGAGATGGGAAAGGGAGGAGAGTGTAGTCAGTGCAATGGTGATGGCCTGGGAAAGAACTAAGGGTTCGAGGGGATTGAAGGTCATGGTGAAGAAAAAGGGCAGGATTTAACATTAGAAGGCAGAGGGAGGGATGGAATGATGATAGATTGTGACCAGATAAGAGACTTTCAGCATTTCTGGGTAATGGCAAGATCAAGGGTAGGACTGTTTCTGTAGCTCAAGTTGAGTGGAGGAGTTAACAGGTGGAGGAAGTGGCAATGAGAGGTTTGAGGGAGCATCACTGTGTATGTTAAAGCCCCCTCCTATGAGAGCAGGAGTCAGGGAAGAGAGGAAGACTATGAGCCTGGCACTGACTCATTGAAGAAAGACAGGAAGTGTCTTGGAGATCAATAGACTGGTAACTAGGATTTTGATTGGGTTGTGTAAACCTCAAAAGAGAAGTGGTTACTGGGTGATGGAGAGTAGAGGAAGAGCACATAAGTGGCAATGGGGAGCAAGGCATATTTCTGCTCCCCTACCTTGACCAGCGAATAAGGTAATGAATGAAAATGCAAGCCATTGCTGGAAAGGGTGGCCAGGGCAGCTGTGTCATCAGAAAGAACCCAGGGCTCAGTGAGGGGCAGACAATAAAATGAGTGGAAAAGGAAGAGATTTAAGATGAAAGCAAATTTACTACCTTCAGGGCAAGTATTCCAGAGGACACAATGGAAGGATATTTAGCTTTACAGTGGGATATTTTCAGGGTTGGGTTGTGAGGAATAGGAGTAAGAGAGCTGACATTGGGGGATGGAGAACCAACTTTGAATAATGACAAGGAGGATCACTGGGAAGGGGAGGGTATGATTGAGTGGCATTTCTGTAATCACTGATGAATGAGTTCAGATGGGTTATTAACCAACTCACTGTCAATTAACTATCAATGAACCCGTGATGGTATTACAAATGCAAAAAGCTGAAACAGTACCTGCCATTAAGGAGCTTACAGTCTATATAGAAAAGCAACATGTATGATGCAGAACCCCTCTACTCAAGTAATCCCAGCAGTCATTCATTACCAATTCTCAAGACTCAAAAGACTGCTCCAGTAACTCCATTCCCCTATGCACATGCCTTAGAAAAGCAGCCAATGCAGAGGTCACTTTAACAATGGATTTGATCAGGCAACATCCAGAAGCTGTCTAAAAGGCAAGGCCTGAAACAGGATCTATCTCCTCACTCACCATACAGCATGGAAATTGCAGGGAGGTGTTGACAGGAAAGCCGAGAGTGTTCTTTAATGGGCTGAAAGAAAACATGTTTCATAATGGTGTCCTTTAGAAAGGGCGAGGGTGTTAGGAAAGGAGAGGGGAAGCTTGTCAATCCTATTGTTGGTTCTGGCCACCAGTGAGAGTCATGGGTATGTTTGAAGAGGGGAAGGAAAGGAAGGAAACAAGCATTTATATAGTGCCTACTATATATCAGGCGCCGTTTAAGCACTTTATTAGTATAAATATTATCTCATTTGCTTCTCACAAGAACCCTGGGAAGTAAGTACTATCATGACACCCATTTTACAGACAAGGAAACTAAGGCAGATAGAGATTAAGTGACTTGTCCAGTGTCACACAAAAAGTGTCTGACACTAGATCTGAACTCAGATCTTCCTGGCTCTAGGTCCAGAACTCTATTCACTGCCCTATAGCAGCTTCTATGTTTGAGCTGGTGGATAGAATGTTTTCTTGAAAAGGAATAGATAGCATGAAAAAACAGAATGCCTTCTACTGAGAATGTACTTGTGAATGTGAATTGAACTGAAAATTGAATCAGGAGATGTGACTTCTAGCCCCCATTTTACTGCTAACTAGCAATGTGGTTTTAAGCAACTTCTGAGCCTCAGTTTCTTTTTCTGCAAAAATAAGGGAGTTGATGGGGGTAGCTAGGTGATGCAGTAGATAAAGCACTGTCCTTGGATTCAGGAGGACCTGAGTTCAAATCCGGCCTCAGACACTTGACACTTACTAGCTGTGTGACCCTGGGCAAGTCACTTAACCCTCATCGTCCAGCAATAAATAAATAAATGAATGAATGAATGAATAAATAAATAAATAAATAAATAAATATAAGGGGGTTGAACTAGAAGATCGCCAAAGTCCTTTCCTCTCTAGCTCTAACATCCTGTGACCCCTCAATTCTTTGATTTTATGAGAATGTGTGTACAAAGAAGGCAGACCTATCTCCTACTCCCCTCTGATACTATTCATGATTTCCCAGTTATTTTAGTGCTGTAAGGGACCCTGAAACACCCCAAGTTATTTTTTTAAATTGATTTTATTTTACTTTTTTGCAAGGCAATGAGGGTTAAGTGACTTGCCCAGGGTCACACAGCTAGTTAGTGTCAAGTGTCTGAGGCCATATTCGAACTCAGGTCCTCCTGAATCCAGGGCTGGTGCTTTATCCACTGCACCACCTAGCTGCCCCCCCCAAGTTATTTTTAAATTAATCTTATATTGCTTGTTAATAGGCATTAAAACAATAATTTTAGAGGATTTTACTGCAAGGGTTCTGAACAAGTTTTGTTTAAACTGAAGAGTTTGGCCAGTATGGGTTCAGGACTGGGTGTCAGGAAGTTGTTATTCAGTCCTTCAGTCCGACTCTTTATGACTCATGGACCATAGCACACCAATACTGTCCATGGAGTTTTCCTGGCAAAGATACTGAAATGGTTTCCCATTTCCTTCTCTAGTGAATTAAGACAAACAGGTTAAATGACTTACTCACGGTCATATAGCTAAGCAGTTTGGGTCAGAAGTAGGACTTGAACTCGTGTTTTTCTGGTTCTGGAGCTGCTCTCTAGCCACTCTACTAGACTTGGATGGGATGTTTGAGAGGACTAGCACCTCTGGTGTGAGGGCTTGCTCAACCCTTTTCAATGCTGCTTACCCACCTTTCATTTCTACCTGGCACTCAACTCTCAGTGTGGCTCCAAGAAACTGTATCATGTGCAGCAGTCACACCCTGGTAAAGCCATCTCAGCAGATGGGCTAAACCAGGTTGAGGGGAAACCACAGACCTCAAACCTGTCAGTGAGTTAGGGGTGTGTCTACCCCAAACATGTGAAGACTGTCTGGAACAATGAGCAGATCAGAACTATTTGTTCCAAGGGCTGTGAAGGCAGCTTAAGCAGGTGCCAAGGAGTGCCCAGCACTTGGTCGGGCACTGAAAACTCTAACTGGTCATCTACTGCAAAGCTTCTTAAACTGGGGATCTCGACCCTATGTGGGGGTTGCGAAAAAATTGGCAACAGTTATATACCTTTATATCCAGGGTGATGTAAAAATTTCTCAGGTGAAAAGGGGTCACAAGTGGAAAAAGTTTAAGAAGCCCTGGGCTACTGCATCCCCAGCAGTAGTCTTGACTTTCATCCTGCCATTGGACTTGAATGACTAAGGAAGAGAAAATGAGACTGAGAACTTCGTGCAGCTCTGCCTTGCTTAAATCTCATTCACATGCAAGTCAAGTCAAGACATCACCTGTGATGTCACTGGTCCTCTTTGAAATGAAGGACCAACAACAACAACTAGGTCTATAGGTATTAATCATTAATCATTGCTTCAGGTATTATCATAGGTGTGTGTCATGGGTGTGTCCAGGCACCCCTTAGATGGGTTACCCCAGCAGCCCTCTTAGAGTGGTGATGCTTTACATGATCCAGAACCCTCCAGGGGTTTTTTGGTTTCCTCCTCCTGATTCCTGCTCTCTTCTCCACATACTTCCCTTAAAGCTTTGGTGTGGGAAGAAGGTGAATCTAATTAATGACTTGCCTCAATTTCCTCATCTGTAAAATTGAGGACAATCATAGATCTTACTTCATGAGAATCAAATGTGATAAGATAAATTAAACATTTTATAAACCTTAAATCAGTTGTATGGATGCTAGCTATTTCCTAGGATTTAGCCTCAGGGTGGGGGGTGGTTGACTTTTTTACCCCAGACCAATGACTGGGGTGGCAGGGAGGACGTAGGATAGATTGACCGGGCTGTTTGTTCTTGTTGCTTTGCCATGATAAGACTCGACCGAGTGAACCTCTGAATAATGATCTGTTTTTTGATTTTTCTTCCTTCCTCTTCTCTGGCCACAGTTTCTGAAAGAAAATAAAGGTGAAGAAGCCACCTTATTGCTCCCTTTCGTGGTGTGCTGCATCAATGTTCTTGTACCGCTATTATACTCCTCCTTTGGGATAGTGGAAAAGTTTGAAATTCCTCGACATGAGATCCTAGTTATCATTACCAGGTATGTTACAATTTCCTAACTTCCTGCTCAAAGGTGCTGCTTATGTTGAGTGGGGTGGAGGGAAGGACTACGGGATGATCTCAGGTCTGACCTCCACTATGATCTTGTTTTTCTTGAAGGGTGGAGAAAGGATCCTTGGTAAACAATGATGAACCCCACTCCCACCCCACTTGTCTACAGTAGGTCCCTGGACTCCTTGAGCTATAGAGATATTTGGCCTCCCCTTTAGTACAAAAGACACTTGACTTAAATCTCTAAATGAGGCAGCTAGATAGCTAAGTGGATGAAGTGCTGGGCTTGGCGTCAAGGAGACCTGAGTTCAAATCCAATCTCAGATATTTACTTAGCTGTGCGGGACAAGTAAGTCACTTAACCTCTGTCTGCCTCAGCTTCCCTGACTATAAAATAATGATCATAGTAACACCTACCTTCCAGAGTTATGAGCATCAAATGAGATAATATTTGTAAAGTACTTAGTGCTTGGCACATAGTAGTGCTTAATAAATACTTGTTTCCTTTCTTCCTAATACAAAGATAATGAAGGGGTTTTTGGAAGAATGGGGGCACTGAGAGACCCTAATGAATTATTATAATTAACTGTAGGCATACTAGAATTGATTTGCCTTGAATCATATTGATAGAGCAGTCTCATCTAGATCACAGCCTTTTAGGAATTGATTATCAAAGGCAGCTATGTGGTACAGTGGATAGAGTGCCCAGCCCGAAACTCATCTTCCTGAGTTCAAATCCGGTCTCAGAAACTTACTAGCTGTGTGACCCTGGACAAGTAATTCAACCCTGTTTACTTCAGTTTCCTCATCTGTAAAATGAGCTGGAGAAAGAAATGGCAAACCACTTCAGTATCTTTGCCAAGAAAACCCCAAATGGGGTAATGGAGAGTCAGACACAACTTAAAAATGACTGAACAACCAAGGTGGAAATTAAGAAGTCTCAGGATTGTTCTCTTTTCCTACCCATTAAAATTTCACAATTGTTCCATCATTTTTTTTTACTGAACCTATGATTTTTATGATATAAGGAACTCAATAAAGAAACTCCTACTATCAATAAAGACCAGCATCTGCTCAGCAACTTACATAGTCTTAGAATGTTGGCCAAGACCCTGAAGGGTTGAATTTCTGGGTCACAGCCACTAAGTGCCAGAAGTGGGATCTGTGTTTGGTGTTCCATCCTGCCTTTCATTCATTGATAGTGGTTTTCAGATTATGTAGCCTTTCTTTCTTATCCTTAAGACTCAGATTACTTGTTCCTCTCATCTCTCCAAGGGCAGGAGAACTAGGAACTGTCCAATCTGTCAGTTCTGGCTTCCCAACATCACTTGTTTAGGCCATTGGTACAATACAGTGGCCATTGTCCTGTTAGAACAGTAGGAGAATGGAGCTTTCAGACCCAGAGTACTTAAGTGAAATCATTAATATGACCCAAAGATTTAACTCCTTCAGTTCATTTTCACATTCTACTTCTGTTAGTTGTTTGCCAAAATTCAATGACTTCCTTAGGTCAAAAATCATTTGGAAAGGTGCCCTCTTTCTCAGAGGTCCTCAGAACTGTCCTTTTATTTTTTAATTTTTTTAGATTTGACAAATTTTTTATTGGTAGGCTTTATTTTAACACAGCAAACATCAACACACAAAAAAACCTAAAACAAAATATGCCTTAGGCTAACAGTCAATCAAGATCGATTAAACACCTAATATGTGCAAAGAGTATGTGAACTTTATAATTAGAGTGAGATCAAAGAACCATTACAGAATTGGACCACCCTGACAGGTATAGGAAGGGGAGAATGAGCATGTTTCAAAAGGAGGAAAATGATTGCTTTCTCTTTCTCATTTAGGAATATCTTTCTGAAAATATCCATTATTGGGATTCTTTGTTATTATTGGCTCAACTCAGTAGCAGAGTCTCATCATGAGGTGAGATTTCAGACTCTCTTGGCTGATTCTGTGTCTTGCTCTTAAGCCCTTGGTATCTAGGCAGGAAAATGAGCCTCCCAGAAGAGTAGAGGGAGACAATGTGCAGTTATATTTCTTAGTCTTCCCTTTAACAATAAATTTCTAACCCAAGTTCAAATCCGGTCTCAGATACTTGACACTTACTAGCTGTGTGACCTTGGGCAAGTCACTTAACCCTCATTGCCCCACCCCCAAATCATCATATATATATATATATACACACACACACACATATATACACATATATATACACACACATATATATATACACATATATGTATATACACACACACACACATATATATGTATATATATATAGCTATACAATGACAATAAATTTCTAGAAGCAAATGTAACATTAACAGGGAAGAGAACAGAAAATTTGGAATGTGGCAGGAGGTCAGCAGAGTCCTAGAAAGATGGTGAGTTGCCTAAACCAATAGCCCTGATAAGATAATCACCCCATTGAAAGGGAATTCTGTTCTCTTCTTCTAACCTTCTCATTCCAAGTCAACTCTAAAAATATTTTTGTTTAGACTTTTCTCTTTGGATTGCCACCAATTTTCAATAATCTAATCTAACTTGAGCTAAAAACAACATACATAATTTACTCATAATCTCCTAAATTACTTTTAAGTACTTAACTAATAGATCAATATTCTTTCTATACCTTACCCCCAGAGCTGCTCACAATTGGTTGGAGTTTCAGCTTTCATTTCTCTTCTTCTGGAGGGTATATTATTGAACCAGGCATTTTGGCCCATCTGGGGGAAGAAAGTGTGTTCAGGGACCTGTATAATTTTATAAAGTAGGTGGTGCAGTAGATAAAGCACTGGCCCTGGATTCAGGAGGACCTGAGTTCAAATCCAGACTCAGTTAACACTTACTAGCTGTGTGACTCTGAGCAAGTCACTTAAACCCTCATTGCCCTGCAAAAAAAAAGACTGAGAGAGAGAGAGAAAGAGACAGAGACAGAGAGAGAGACACAGAGAGAGAGACAGAGACAGACAGAGAGAGAGAGAGAGAGAGAGCACCATTGTGCAAGTAAAGGTGATGTGGGCAGAAATTTGGGGTCAAATTGATTGTGAGTCGTCCCAAAAGAATTACAAGACTCAGTGACTCAGTTTCCCAAGTTTTATTGCAATACTGTGAGTGATCACAGGGAGAGAACCAGAAAAGTGGAAAGGTATCTCTCGAATAAGGAAAGGAAAGACAGTTATATTTATAGTATGGATAAATTGATTATCAGTCTCATTATAATAATCTCCACCTTGAGGAAGTACAGGGGAGGGACTTTCTTTCTCATTATAATATTCTCCACTTGGGGCAGCTAGGTGGCACAGTGGATAGAGCACCGGCCCTGGAGTCAGGAGTACCTGAGTTCAAATCTGGCCTCAGACACTTAACACTTACTAGCTGTGTGACCCTGGGAAAGTCACTTAACCCCAATTGCCTCATTAAAATAATAATAATAATAATAATAATAATAATAATAATAATAATAATCTCCACTTAAGGGTGTTACAGGGGAAGGATTATCCTAATTTGGAGTTCTTGGGGTCCTAAGCCAACCCCCAAGGCGGGTACCTTTTTCGGTGGAGATGTGTTTTGGGAGTTTACACATCATAAGGTGAATCTGGGGACAAATTTGACCTTTTCCACATATGTCTCTGATTCCCATGGCTAGTTTCAAAATATCTCCATTTTTTATTAGAATTTCTATACCTTTGTCATTTCCTTTATTTTAGTCAGGTATCCTCCGCCTAGGTCCCTCTGTTCCCATTATGGGTACTGATCACTGTGGATTTGATAACCTAGCATAAGTTATCCATTAACTGGGGTCTAACTCCCTTTTAGAGCTAATATCTGAATTAGAGCTTGGACCTTAGGTTTTTCCATTAACCCCTTTTTGCCTCCTACATCAAAGGTATGAGGCAAAGTAAAAAATCTGCCCCAGGTTATTTTGGAGCTTCCTGTACTGAACTGTGTCATTGAAACTAGTTTATCAATTGCCTTCCTCCTCATCTCAAAATATGATGAATATAAATGATGACAAAATGTTTTCATTTTTTTTAACAAATACATCATATATACATATATATATATATACATATATATATATATCACAGACCAATAAGAAAAAGGAGCCACTGAGCTTTAATCTGTGAGGGATCAGGTGTTTGGTTTTTTTAATTATTGTTTGGGAATTAATTAGACAACAAGAGCTGAAACCAATTAGGGAAATAAAGAAGAAATACAAATGAATAATCTTAGATCTAAGTTTAGTCTATTCTTTTATAAAACTCACTGAATCCCAAACTGCCCGCCAGACTGCGAACCCCTGAAAAGACTGAACACCAAACCACATGCACTCCTTTCAATCCTGCTCTGTCGCTGCTAAGTTCTCTGCCAGAGAGAGAAAACTTCCGTTCCTGCCCTCACTTTTAAGTTGGCATCCCGGAAGTTCCCCGCGTTCTCCTCCCCAAAAGGGAGGTCCTTCAAAAGCCGCTTCAGTAGCATGCGCAATCTCAAATGATTCAGCTAAAACTTCCAATATTAATCTTTACCACAAATAATTTTTACCACAATATGTATATCTTTATATAGAGGGATGGATGGAGGGAGGGAGGGAGGGAGGGAAAGAGAGAGAAGGGGAGAGAGAGAGAGGGAGAGGCCAAATGCTTATTTCAACAAAGCTGCCATGCTCAAAAACATCTTTAGAACTTGTTGGTTGGAAATTCAAGGGTTATTTTATAAGTCTTGCTAAGAGATCTCTTTCATTAATGCAGGGTAATGCCCAAGGATTGGGGGCAGAGGGGGTGGGGGCAGGGAGTTGGGGGGGGGAAGAGGAAGGGAGGGACAGAGTGGTGGTCATCTGAGAAGACAGTCCTGAGTCAAGCTGAATCTGAGAGTACTTAGGCCAACAAGGGGGATAAGTACAGGAAGGTAGAAGGAAGCAGTTCCTGAAATCACAGGAAAGTGAGAGAGTTGGCTATACACACAAGCCATAATTGGGTCCAAGGCAAATTCTAGCTAACTGCTAAGTATATAGGTCAGAAGAATGTTAGGTCTAAACTATTCTCTTTGTGGCGAGTAGTAAACATTCTAGAGCATAATAAGCCAAGTTGAGTCCTGACAGACATTCTGAGGTTGTGGCAAACTTAGTGAGACTTAGTGATTTCCGTTTGTTTCAGAAAAGGGCAATTTGAAAGAACGTTACTGAACACATTGCCTCTGTTTGCTTTTTAGTGCTGGGAAACACACGTTGGCCAGGATATCTACCGACTCCTTATGATGAATTTTTTGTTTACTTTATTTGACTCCCTTTTCGGGGAGTTTTTGAGAAGGTAAATCTGTGTTTCTTATTGGAAATGGGGGATGGAAAGGAAACCCTTTCAAAAGAAATTAATCAGGAATAAATGCTTCCTTATATCCCTCAAGGCACATACTGTTTGAAATCTTTACATTTCCCTTTTGTTTCTTTCCCCCTCCCTTGTTAATCAAACACATTTGCTTATTTCATAATCTGTTTCATAACCCCTGCTGCCATAAATGGATCACCAAAGAAAGTTTGTTTCACTCATGGGTGTGTTGACCAGCCCTAATTGACTTTCAGAACCAATTGTTAAATTTTCAAGATGAACGTTTACACCTCAAAAATCTGCAGTTGCTATGCTTGCTTCATTGTTTCGTTGATTATCTAGACTTAAGAAAGTGTTGATAATGCAGATCATATTCAAAAGTATGTGCTCATTTCCCCCTCCAACAGAGCCTATTGGTTAAATATTTATTCTGTTTTCAATCAGTCATAAGATAGACAGGATCATAGATCTAGGGCTCAAAGTGACCTCAGAAGCCTTCTAATCTAACCCTTTCATTTTATTGATGGGGATCTGAGGCCCTAGGAGGTAAATCGACAATTTATAAGCATCATGGATGGTATTTGAAACCAGAATCAGTGCTCTGCCTCCATTTATCAAATAGATTTGTAGTTTAGAGATTAAGAGCTATCTCTCTTTCTAAACATCCTGTACAGCTAGAGAGGGTCTAGGGTTTACAGTAAAGGACTGGCCTAGACCAGTGGTATCAAAGTCCAATAGAAATGGGGGCTATTAACATAAGAATCCCTGCAGGCCACATAAAACCACCTATAAACATTATCTATGTTCTATTGCATTTTTTTTTTTTTGTGAGGCAATTGGGGTTTGAACTCAGGTACTCCTGACTCCAGGGCTGGTGCTCTATCCATTGTGCCACTCTATTGCATTTTTATTGATTTTATTAAATATTTTTCATTTACATTTTAATCTGGTTCAGCCTAACTCAGGAGCTTGCCCCAAGTGTTTCCTGTCTCTGACCAAAACAACCTCAGGAGGTCAAATGTTGTATTTTTGGGGGTCTGAAAGGGATTATGAAAGCTCATTTGTCTATCTGCTTATGATAAAGAAGAATAACGTCCCAGTATAGAATGTAGAACTGTCGTGGGGAAAGCAGCTCTGGACTTGCAGTCAGGGGATCCAGATTTTAATTCTAGGCTTAATGGGAAATAATAATGCCTACCTCATAGGTTTGGCATGAAGCTCAAATAAGATTAGAGATAAGGAAGGCTCTTTGAACGGATTGTACAGATGTAAGGTTGTACTCTCAAATTGGTAACAGGACCATGATTAACATCCATTTTCAAAGGATGTTAATTTGGGTTCCTTGATAGGATAAGATAAGAAGGTATAACTCTTGATACACACATATATAATATGTTATACATATAAATTATATACAAAGAAAATATAAACATATGTACATCTATGCCTATTATGTGTAGTTTTAGCATTAGTTTCTTTGCCTCGTTCTACCCAGACTCACCCCTGTGTTGTGTATTGATTCATTCTGTATAGGAAGGTCAGGCAAAATGTCTCTGTTGACAGTTTTTAATGTTCATTATGTGCAAAATACAGAGGTACCGTGAAAGATGTTTAAAAAAAAAATTCATCCTTTCCCTTCCCCAGGACCCTCAGAACTTCATTAAAAAGATAGAGATCTCTCTAGCTTCCTAGATACAGATTCTTGCCAAATTTTAAGATGCCCAATATAGGAAAACTATTACACCTGATGCCACTCTGAATTTATGGGGAAAGTGTCCTGTTGTTGGGCTGACAGTTTGGAGGTAGGAGGGGAGATTTACCAAGTAAATAGGGAAATTGTTTAGCCAACTTGGGAAAATAAACCTTTTTAAAAAGCATTTTACTAGCACTTTGCCTTAACAATTTAGGTCTTTTTCCTAAAATAATGTCACACTTTCACTGTGTTTATAAACCTAGCATTACAGCTTTAGAGTTTGGAAGGACATTAGAGGCCATCTAATTCAATTCCCTCATGTTACAAATGAGGAAACTGAGGCACAGAGAGGTTAAGTGACTTTTCCAGGAAAGGAAGGAAGCAAATATTTATTAAGCACCTACTATGTGCCATGCATTGTGCTAAGTACTTCACAAATATTATCTCATTTGATCCACACAACTCCTCATTTTATAGTTGAGAAAGAGGTTAAGTAACTTGTCCAGGATCATACAACTAGTTAGCCTTCCTAACTTTAGACTCAGTGCATTATCCACTATACCACCCAGCTGCTGATATCATAGAGCTAATAAGTTATCTGAGGCAGTATTTGAAAGCCAGGTCTATCACTATGTTGCCTCTAATATGATAAAAGAGCAAAATTATCTATCTTCCACACACCCCATCATACGTGTTAAACTAATTTGCACAGGACTTTCCACCTTTATGCCAAATTAGTTGAGGCGCCCCTGTACAGATAGCGGGGTATCTTTTTTTTTCTTCTCAGGATTTCTGGACCCTTATAAGATTCTCCACTTTGTCATTTCACAGAATCATTGGGACTAAGTTAATTAAAAGCCTTGGTGTGCCTGAGTTTGACATTGCCAGGAATGTTTTGGAGCTAATCTACACACAGACCCTGCTTTGGTAAGTGTGAAAAGGAGGATATCATTGGGAGGAAATATCACATACACGAAGAGCAATCTCTGTTCTTTTTGTTTGTTTATTTCATTTAGAATTTTGGTTTTTTCCAATTTACATGTAAAAACAGATTTTGACATCACCTTTTTTTAAACTTTGTGTTCACCTAACTTTTCTTCCTCCGTCCCTCCCCACCCAATCCCCCAAGAACTAAATTCAATATAAGTTATACATGAGTAGTCATGTAAAACATCTCCACATTAGCCAGGTTGTAAAAGAAAACAGACAAAAACATATTAAGGAACTATCAAAAAAATTATACTTCAATCTGTTTTCAGATACTATCTGTTCTTTCTCTGTAGATGGATTGCAATTTTCATAAGTCTTTCAGAGTTATCTTGGATCTTTGCAGCAATCCCTGTTCTTTATCAGACCCTCTGGAATTCACATCACCCTACATGCCTTAGAGGAATGATGTGTCAAAATTAAATCAAAGCATCTCTACTGAGTAACTTATGGATCATAACTTCTCAGAGTCCAAAGGGACCTTAGAGGTCATGTAGTACAACCTGAAGTTAGAACTTTGTTTACCGCATTTCTGACAGATATTCAACCAATCTCTATTTTAATTCCTCCTGGAGAGAGGTTATTTTCCAAGATGGCCCTAATCCATTTTGTGTCTATTCATTGTGGAGATTTTTCTTCTCATGCCAAACTAGAATCTTCCTTTAAGCAATTTTCCATTCATTCCTCCTAGTCCTGTCCTCTGAGGCCAGACCCCCCCCCCCAAAAAAAATCAACAAGCATTAATTAAGCACCTGTTATATGCTGGGCACTGTGCAAGGTACAAATATAGTCCTTCCACATGACAGCTTTTCAGTTACTTGAAGATAACAGATACCATGGTCCCCCTAAATCTTCCCATCTCTACACTTCCCATACACACTAATTCTTGACAATCTAGGTGGGGTTTTTGGTTCCTAGATGAAGTACAACTGCTAGTAGGTATATTGAACAATTTATGGGGTTGCTTTCCCTGCCCTATTTTTAATGGCTTTTAATATGTATTTTAGACACTCTACTAAATGGGAATTGCTTACTGATTTAGTTTCTGGCTTTGAGAAAGTTAGGAAGACCTTGGTTCAAATTCTTAGTAGCTGCGTGACCCTGGGCAAGTCATTTGAATCCTCTCACCCTGTTTCCTTATTTGTATAACGGAGATAATAATTGAACATTATATGTTATTATGAGGCTCAGAAGAGATAATATACATAAAGTATTTTATAAACTGTTAGTACCGAGCATACTATGGGAAAACAATGACCATATTTCTCTTTGCAGGATTGGCATCTTCTTCTCTCCTCTGCTGCCCTTCATCCACATGATCACACTCTTCATCATGTTTTATGTCAAAAGAGTGAGTGATATCTTAGAACCCACCAGTGAAGCCAAACATGGTTTAGCATTGCGTTTGAAGGAGGGGAAGGCATCTCTCAAAGCTACATCTATTTGCTCATTAGAGAGAAAGGGGTGGAGAAAAGGGAAGGCCAAGGGGCACCCAAAGGTGAGACTTGAAAGGCACATAAAGAAATTGATGGGAGATTGGCTCGCTCTGTCTTCAGGTCAGCTTAATGATGAACTGTCAGCCTCCAAGCAAAGCCTGGCGTGCCTCTCAGATGATGACCCTTTTTATCTTCCTGTTGTTTTTCCCATCTTTTACTGGGGTGCTATGTGTCCTAGGCATCACTGTCTGGAGGTAAGAGATGACTCTGTGATTATGAATGTTTTGATGCCATTTGGGGAAGAGTTGGGGAGGAAGAGAAGGAGAAAGAATCTAAGCAATGCTGCTATCTCCTTATTAACTAACAGTGAAATATTTCAGCAACGGTTGTGGCTTTTAAAAAATCAGGCCTGGGGGGAAGTTAGGTGGCACAGGGGATAAAGCACCGCCCCTGGATTCAGGAGGTCCTGAGTTCAAATGCAGCCTCAGCCACTTGACACTTACTAGCTGTGTGAACCTGGGAAAGTCACTTAACCCTCATTGCCCCACCCCCTAAAAAATTTTTAAAAATCAGGCCCATGATTTCATTCATTTAGGAAACTCTCAGTGAGGAAATTGCTACCTATGGGTGCAGATGGGCATCCAGCATTTCAGCTTGCAGTCTTAGAGAATGGTCCAGAGCATTAAGAGGTTAAGTTATTTGCCAGGATGTGTCAGAAACAGGACTTGAACCCAGATTTTCCTGACTCTGAGGTCACTATACACTATACCAAGCATCTTCTTATGACTTTTTTTTGGGGGGGGGGCAGGGCAACGAGGGTTAAGTGACTTGCCCAGGGTCACACAGCTAGCTAAATGTCAAGTGTCTGAGACTGGATTTGAACTCAGTTCCTCCTGAATCCAATGCCAGTGCTTTATCCACTGTGCCACTTAGCTGACCCCTCTCATGACATTTTAAAAATAATATTTCCCCCAATTACATTGCAAAACAATTTTTTAATGTTTTTTTTGTGAATTTCAAATTTCATCCCTTCCTCCCCTCGTCCCTCCCCAGCCAATAAGTAATTCAATATAGGTTATACATCCCATAACATTTTTCTAAAATATTATTTTATTTTTCCCAATTACATGTAAAGACAATTTTTAACATTAGATTTTTTAAAATTTTGAGTTCCAAATTTTCTCCTTCCCTCATTCCCCCTCCTTAAGACAGTAAGCAATTTGATCTATATTCAAAACATTTTTTAAAGGATAGGGAAGGAAAGAGAAACCTACCTCATCTATTAATTAACAAATAAAACAAAAAATAACCCACATCAATTTCTAGCATCAAAGTTTTAACAACTTTATAGCCCAGATAGTACCAGCTCCTTCATCTATTCTCTGTTGCCAAGTCTTTTCCGTGATCCTAAGATTGAATGGACTCAAGAAAAAGGCCAATGGATGAGGCTAGATGTGATCTAGTGATATGGCCTTAAGCAACTTACTTTATTGAGTTTCCTGAGCCTCAGTTACTTCATCTATAGAGTGGGGACAAAATTCTTATTATTACCTACCTCACAGCATTGTGAAGCAAATGTTGTTTAACTTGTAAAGTGCTATATACATGGATTAGTAATAATAATAAGTAGAAAGAGAGATCCATTTTGTGAATCCAGCGTAATTGGAAATCCTAGAATTAAATTCCTTTCAGTCAGGCCCCTAGTGGTTTATTCATATTAGATTAGCATAATTTGGTATAATAGCAGCAGAAGTGGGGGTGGGTGGGGAAGAGTACCATAGGAAAAGTACTTAGACCTAGAGGCATACCCTTAATAGACCCTTAAAAGCATGGGCAGAAGAACAAGTTATACTATAACACCAATATTATAAAAATGAACAATTATGTGGACTTTTTTTTTTTTTTTTTGGTGAGGCAGTTGGGGTTAAGTGACTTGCCCAGGGTCACACAGCTAGTAAGTGTTAAGTGTCGGAGGCCGGATTTGAACTCAGGTACTCCTGAATCCAGGGCCGGTGCCTTATCCACTGCGCCATCTAGCTGCCCCAATGTGGACTTTTATAAACTAATGAAATAAGAAAAAACTAGGGGGACAATTTTTTTGATGACAACACTGTAAAAACAAATGACTTTTCTTTTTTTTTTTTTTTTCTGTGAGGCAATTGGGGTTAAGTGACTTGCCTAGGGTCACACAGTCAGTAAGTGTTAAGTGTCTGAGGCCGTATTTGAACTCAGGTGCTCCTGACTCCAGGGTCGGTGTTCTATCTACTGCGCCATCTAGCTGCCCCAAAACAAATGACTTTTAAAGTTGTTAGAACTATAGTCACTAAAATGACATCCATGATTCCATAGGACTGATGACTGATGTGAATCGAGCTACAAATACTTTGGGATATACCCTTTAGAGGAATTTATTTTGCTTGACCATGCATATTTATTACAGAAATTTGTTTGTTTTTTTCTCCCCCACCCCCAGGGGGGTGCGAGGTGGGAAGGAGAGAAAATAGATAATTAATTTTAATATTTAATTGATTAAAAAAATAAAAGGATAAAGAGGGGGCTAGAGATGTGAAAGGTTGCATGTACTTTCAGATGGGGTCATAGCTTAGCTGTTTTAATTTGGTATAAAAGCCCTCACACACAGTGGGAATAATCTGTAAATATATGTAATGTAAAAAGAAAAAACATCAATAAAACTAAGTGATCCCCCAAAAAAGGGGATAATCAGCATGGTATAGTGAAAAGAGCATTGAACATGGAGTACTAAGATGGCATTCAGAAGGTGGCTGTATCCCTTAACTGCTCTGTGTTCACAAGAAAGTCATAAATTCTCTGAACTTCCTTCCTCATC
This sequence comes from Dromiciops gliroides, assembly GCF_019393635.1. Taxonomy (NCBI): domain Eukaryota; kingdom Metazoa; phylum Chordata; class Mammalia; order Microbiotheria; family Microbiotheriidae; genus Dromiciops; species Dromiciops gliroides. Next base: position 546,681,172 of record NC_057861.1, on the reverse strand, counting down.
TGTAAGGTTGGACTTAATAATCCTTGTACTGTCTCTCATAAGAGGAAAGGGGGGGAGGGGCAGCTAGGTGGTGCAGTAGATAAAGCACCAGCCCTGGAGTCAGGAGGACCTGGGTTCAAATGTGACCTCAAACACTTGACACTTACTAGCTGTGTGACCCCGGGGAAGTCACTTAACCCTCATTGCCCCAACCAAAAAAAAGAAAAGAAAAGAAAAGAAAGAAAACAGGAAAAGGGGGAAGGCGACGAGCATTTATTAAGCACCCACTATGTGACAGGCACTAAGCACTTTTCAAATATTACCTCATTTGATCCTCACATGAACCCTGGGAGTAGGGTGCTATTATGATTCCCATTTTACAGTTGAGGAAACTGAGCATACAGAGGTTAAGTGACTTGTCCAAGCTAACACAGCACACAGCTAGTAATGTCCAAAACCACATTGGAACTCAGGTCTTCCTGACTCTGGGACTGGTATTCCATCCACTGTGCCACCTAGCTGAGTAGTACTCAGTAGAGAGGAAGGGAGTGATTTGTAAAGAGTAAAACACTGTATAAACATTAGATGTTCTATCATTAATATTATTACTATATTAGGAGAACTCAACTTTGCATCAGTTATTCATCTGAATCCAGGGCAGAGAAAACACTTTGAATTCAGGCTTACAGAACAAATCGAATACTAGTCAAAATAATGATGAGAGTGAGTTCAGAGAAGGCACAGTCAATTTAGAACCAAATCTACTTCATTTTCCATTTCTGCTCAGGTTGAAGCCTTCAGCTCATTGTGGTCCTTTCCAAGGCCTACCTTCCATCATTCATGCAATCTATGGATGGATTGAGATACTTAGCAGCAGACCTAGCTACCAATGGGTAGTATGGATTTATCGGAATCTCATCGGGAGTGTGCATTTCTTTTTCACCCTCACCCTCATTGTCTTGTAAGTATAACCACAAAGTAAAATAAGTGGGAATATTTAAGACTTTGGGCATTGGACTGTGGGTCAGAAGGAAGATAGAAGAAACAGCTCATTGAAGATTGATACATAAGGCACTGGTAACCTTGAGTTTAGCGGAAACAGCAAAGGACCAGGCATTAGGAGAAGGGACTTCTCACCTGAACTATGACTCTAACAAACTCCATGACCTTTAAGCAAACTATTTAACATTTCTATACCTCAGAAAAGGAAGTATTGCCTATTTCTTATTGTTTTTGTTCAGTTGTGTCTTACTCTTCTTGACCCCATAGACCATCGCATGCTAACGCTCTCCATGGGGTTTTCTTAACAAAGATATTGGAGTGATTTGCCATTTCTTTCTCCAGTGGATTAAGGCAAATGGAGGTTGAGTGATTTGCCAAGCTAATAAGTGTCTGAGGCCAGATTTGGACATAGGTTTTCCTGACTCCAAGTCCAGTACTCTATTCACCAAACCACTTAGCTGCCTCCTAAGAAAACAGAGATTGTGACTTGCCCAGGGTCACATATTGTCTGAGGCTGGATTTGAACTCAGATTCTCCTGACTCCAGGCCTAGTGCTCTATTCACTGAGCCACCTAGCTGCCTCTGTACCTCAGGCAAATGGAAATAATACTGCCTGCCCTATCCAACTCATTAAAGGATGAACAGAATGAGATCCCAAACCTTCTGGAAAGTGCTTTGAAAAGTTAAATTTCATAATATTGATCAATTCAAATCAGGTAATATATGTAAAGAACTTTGCAAACCTTCAAGTGTTATATAAATATCAGTTATTATTATTATTATTTTTATCGCTATATGAGAGAACCCAATTTATGTTCACTTCCCTTTAAGAGTCGATTGCTTTTTCCTTTTTCTCTTTTGTTCTTTCTTTTCTTTTTCTTTTTTTTTTTTTTTTTGCAAGGCAATGGGGTTAAGTGACTTGCCCAGTGCCACACAACTAGAGAGTGTCAAGTGTCTGAGACTGGATTTGAACTCAAGTCCTCCTGAATCCAGGGCTGGTGCTTTATCCACTGCGCCACCTAGCTGCCCAACAATTGCTTTTTAAAAAGTGTTTTATTCTATAGTTTGTTCAGCTATTCCCCAATTAACAGATGCTCAGAGGTCCACAGAATCACTAATCAACAAGCATTTATTAGTCACCTATTATGTTCAAGACACTGGTGATACAAATGCAATGAATCAAACAATTTGTATTCCCCAGGAGGTTCTTAGAGTTATAGCCTAAATTGTAGATATAGAGCTAGAAATTACCTCAGAGGTAATCTAGTCTGCCCTCCTTATTTTATAAGTGAGGAAACTGAGATTCAAGGTGACCCAGGTAATAAATACCAGACCTGAAAACACAAATGATCCAATTCCAAATGTATTAGTATATCTCCACCAGTCTGTTTCTCACTTTGTGGTTTTGTGAGTTGTTTTTTTCTACAACAAAAAAGTGTTGCTATGAATATTTTGTATATATGCTTTTGAACTCTTTGGGTTTTTTTGAGGCAATCTACACTTTTTTTTCTTTTCTTTTTTTTGGAGGCAATCAGGGTTAAGTGACTTGCCAAGGGTCACACAGCTAATAAATGTCTAAGGCCAGATTTAAACTCAGGTCTTCCTGACTCCAGGGTGGGTGCTCTATTCACTGTGCCACCTGGCTTCTCCCAATTGTTTTGTATAATTGAGAAAATTCTCTCTGTCTCTGATCTCCTTGGAATGTGTATCCAGTAGTGAGATAGCTGGTTTAAAAGGTCAAAGCACTCATTATTTTTTAGCTATGTTGACCAATCAGCTATTCAGTAAATACTTAATAAGCACTTGTTATGTTCCAGGCACTGTATTAAATGCTGGGGATACAAAGAAAAAACAAAAAACAGTCCTTCCCCTCAAAAAGCTCCCATTCTAATGGAGGAGACAACATGTATATCAATAGGTAACATGAAATACATAGGAAGTACATAAAGTTGTTTTGTCCTTTTTTCTTGAAGAAGACCATGCATGACATTGGGGTGATATGACTTGTAATGAATTGAGTTTAAGTGAGTCGGGGCTTTGCAAAGTCACCAGCCTCAGTCTCTCCTCCGGAGCCATCTGAGTCCAGTGGCAAGATATATATCAGGGTGACTGGAGATGGCCCCAGATTTTTAAGGCAATTGGGGTTAAGTGACTTGCCCAGGGTCACACAGCTAGTAAGTGTCTGAGGTGAGATCTAAATTCAGGTCCTCCCAACTTCAGGGCCAGTGCTCTATACCTTGTACCACCTAGCTGCCCCATACAGAAAGTAACTTGAGAGGGGAATGTTCTATCAGCGTTTTAGGGACTTCTTGCTGGTACCTCCTGGGTGTTATTTGAGCTGAATCTTGAAGGAAAAGGTAAGGAGAGCATTCCAAGCATGGGAGATAGCCAGTGCAAAGGCATGATGGTGATGATCACTCCAAAAAAACCCTCTAAATAATGTCATATGGCAAAGGCATTTTGGTGGGAGATGGCGTGTTCATTGATAGACTGGCACTCAAATTGTGGTAATGTTGATGACAGTATCATACTTTTGCACATTTTTCTGAGCCCTTTGACATCATTCCCTTATTTGGTCCTCACAGTAACTCTACAAACTTGATAAAGCAGATGGATCTCTGTTTTATAGATATGAATACTGAGTCCCAAAGATTAACTGACTTAAATTCCTAATGATGTCATCACCACCACCATCATCGCTAGCATGTATATAGCCCTTTAACCTTTGCCAAGTGCTTTAGAAATATTATCTCATTTGATCCTCAGAACAACCCTAGGAAGAAGATACTATTATGACCCCCATTTTGCAAGTGAGGAAGCTGAGACAGACAGTGTTTAAGTGACTTGCCCAGGGTCACAGAGATAGTAAGTATCTGAGGTCACATTTGAAATCAAGTTTTTCTACTTATAAATCTAGTATTCTATCCACCGTGCCACCCAGCTCCATGGTCAGATGACACCTGAACTACTGGCTCAGGTTCTACATTGTGGATTTTAAGAAGATGTTGGTAAACTGATAGGTGTCTGATAAAGGCAACCAGCATGATGATGCATCTGAAAATCATGCCATATGAGCAATGATTGAAGTTACTCTAAGAGTTCTCCTGAAGGGAAGGAAACAGAGATAACATGAGAATTCTTCAAATATTTGAAGGTCTATTGTCTAAAAGAGAAGTAGATTGACTTCTTTTGTGCTGCCCCACAATAGAATGATGATGCAGCAGTGGAGATCACTGTGAGGTATATTCTATCTCAAGATAAAACACTTTCTAAAAATTAGAGCTCTCCAACAATGGAATGAAGTAAATAATGAGCTTTCTATCATTGGAAATGTTGAAGTAGAGGCCATTGGAGAATGTTGTAGAGGAAGTGAATACATTGGGAGATTAGCTGAATGACCCAAACCCAAGATTCTGTGATTTTTTTTTAATTGTTTAGTGTCACACTGTGAATAAAGTTCAAAGGGAGTAAAACCCAAATCTTTTATCTTTCACTGATATGAGTTTCCTATGTCTCCTACCAAACCATTTTGGCCATAATGGAAGATCCTTTTCAGTGCCCCCTAAGAGCATTAAGGGGGCAGCTAGGTAGTGCAGTGGATAGAGCACTGGACTTGGAGTCAGGAGGACCTGGGTTCAGATCTAGCCTCAGGGGAACCAAGATGGGGAGGAAAGACAGTGAGCTCTCGAACTCATGACACAATAGCTCCAAAAAACATCCAAATAACGCCATAGGAAAATGCCCAGAGAAGCAAAACTCACAGAAGAATGTGCTAAAATCATCTTCTAACCAAGAACAGCTTGGAAGGTCAGAAGGAGAGAGCTGCTGTGCTTATACAGGAGTCAAGCCCAACCCCATAATCACCCTGACACAGATCCAGTCCCAGGAAAGCCTCACCAGAGGAGACCCTCAGAGCCTCTGAATCAGCTGAAGCACCAGTGTGTCTGGAACTAAGCTCACAGTCTGGTGAAAGGGCTGAGCCCTGGGCAGGAGGGAGACCACAGGGGTCTATGCTGGTGCTGAGGCAGAACTTGGATTTTTCACCCCTGCTGAGAATCAGGAGGTAGGCTCCAGTAGCAGTAGCCCAGGTGGGGGAGGGGCACAGGCTCATTGGAGCTAACAACCACAACACACAAAGCTGGTTGATTAGCAAGTTGGTCTGGGGTCATCTACGGAGCAGGGAACAGGCCAGGTGAGTGAAGAACCTGATCCTCCTTAAATCATACCACCTGGAACTTCTTAAGCTTGGGATACTGCAGCCTGGAAACAGTGACCCACTTTAAGGAGCTAAAAGTCAAGTAAAAGAAAGGCAAGATGAGCCAACAGAGAAAGGTGAGGACCATAGAAAGTTTCTTCAGTAACAAGGAAGACCAAGGGGCACCCTCAGAGGAAGATATCAACACCAGGGCCCCTATGTCTAAAGCTTCCAAGAAAAATATGAATTGGTCTCAGGGCATAGAGGTGCTCAAAAAGGACTTTGAAGATAAAGTTACAGAGGTAGAGAAAAAAATGGAAAGAGAAATGAGGGTGATGTAGGAAAGACATGAGAAAAAGTCAAATCTAGCCTCAAACACTTACTAGCTGTGTGACCCTGGGCAAGTCACTTAACCTGATTGCCTCAAACATCTAGGGCTATCTCCAGTCATCTTGATATATATCTTGCCACTGGACCCAGATGGCTCTGGGAAAGTGAGGTTGGTGACCTTGCACAGCCCTCCCTCACTTAAATCTAATTCAAGGCAAGTCATGACATCACAAGTCATGGTCCTCCTCAAGAAGGAAGGACAAACAACAACAACAACAACAACAACAGCAAACAGCATTAGGGATAGTGATTAGGGAACTCTCAGGTGAAGAAACTTTCCCTACCAGCATACATCAGAAACTTCTCTGCAACTTACAGTCTTGAGAGTTGTCTAGGAAAGTTAATGACTTGTCCAGAGTCACACAGCCAGTATGTGTCAGAGGCAGGACTCTCTGACTTCAAAGTCAGTTTTCTCTTCATGCTGCTTCCTATTCCAACAGTATTATTATCTAAAAATTTTTTAAATTCTATTTTATTTTCTTTTTAACTCCAAATTCTCTTCTTCCCCCTTCCCCTTAAGAAGGCAAGAAAACCATAACCATTACAAATACCTATAGTCAAAGAAAACAGATTTCTATGTTAGCCATATCCAAAAGAAAAACATGCTTCAGTCTCCATTCTGAATCCTCGTCTGTCTACTTGGTTGCCTTTTTCACTGAGTCCTCTCGAATCCTTGGTTGGTCATTGTGTTAATAAGAGTTCCTAAGGCATTCAGACCAACAGTGTTCCTATTAAGAACTCCAATACCGGGGCAGCTAGGTGGCGCAGTGGATAAAGCACCGGCCCTGGATTCAGGAGTACCTGAGTTCAAATCCGGCCTCAGACACTTGACACTCACTAGCTGTGTGACCCTGGGCAAGTCACTTAATCGCCCATCGCCCTGAAAAAAAAAAAAAAAGAAGAACTCCAATAGCAGTGCCTATGCTGTTGACCTTCTTATTCCCAGACTTAGTCATACTTTGACCTCTTACAGGTTCCCCATAGTCACAAGACAAGGATTATTGATCAAGTCCTGCTCAAGTACTTTGATTCCTCTTTCTATGGTTGTTTTCCTTGGGCATATAGCAAAGTATAATGCATATTGCAGTAGATTTGGAGTCATGAAGACTTGGGTTTAAATCCTACTTTAGAAAATTACCACAGTGGATAGAGCACTGGCCCTGGATTCAGGAGGACCTGAGTTCAAATCCAGTCTCAGACACTTGACACTTATTAGCTGTGTGACCCTGGGCAAGTCACTTAACCCTCATTGCCCTGCCCCCCCCCCAAAAAAAAAAGAAAGAAAAGAAAGGATGAGCTTTGTGCTATCAGAAGGGCCTATGAAAAATACAGTACATCTACAGAGAAAGAACTGATGGTATCTGAGTACAGATTGAAGTGTATTTTTTTTGTTCTAATGTGGAAATGTTTTGTATGACAACACATATAACTTGAATTGCTTGAGTTCTTAAGGGGGTGGGGAGGAAGGAAGAGAATTTGCAATACAAAGTTTTAAAAAATCGATGTGAAAATTTGTTTTTACATGGCACTTGGGGAAAATTCTAAATAAATTAATTAATTAAATTAAAGATGATTAAAAAAAGAAGAACTCTGAGATCAGAATGTTCCTAGGGACAAAGGACATTGTTCAGATTATGGTTCAAGAGGACAAACAGAAAGTCTTTTAAGGTCAAGGCGGAGTTCATAGGACCATAGATTTAAAGTTGAAAAGGATTTGAGGTCATTAAGTCCAGTTCCCTCATTTTACAAGCGAAGCAGCTTGAGAAAAGCTCGGTAACTCCACGGAAATTACTAAAGTAGAAAGTGATGGTCAGAATTTGAACCCATGTTCTCTGATACCAAATTCAGCCCTCATTTTTTCCTGCTATATCATAGTCAGACATTTGGGCAGAAATCCTGAAGGAATTCTTAGCAGTAGTACAAAGTGGCTGGAGGGAGAGTAGGTAAAGTAGGGTAAGGTAATTCAGGAGAAACTGAGCAGAGACCAGTGGAAGGAAATAAACATTTTTATATAGTAGCACCTCCTATGTGGAAGGCACTATACTAAATGCTTTTTCAAATGCTACCTCATTTGATTCTCCCAAGAACCCTGTAAGGTAGGTGCTATTTTTATCCCCACTTTACAAGTGAGGAAACTGAGGCAAACCTGTTAAGGGACTTATGCAGGGTCACAGAAAATGTATCTGAGGTTGAATTTGAACTCAGTTCTTCTGGATTCTTGCTCTATCCACTGCACCATTATCCCCCTTTAAAATCAGGCAGCTTTGTCTAATGTGCAGCATTAGGCATTGGTGAAATGATAGTGTTTCATTCACTCACCATTTTTGCACAAGATTGGATTCTTTACAGCAGTGACCACATATCACTGTTGCTGTAGGTTTTGACAGGTGCCATTGATACTCTATATTAGGAGGCAGTCCCTCAGCTGTTCAGAGAGCAAGGACTGAGTGCTCCCTCCGATTTCTTGCAGTGACTGTGCAGGGTGTGGCAGGCATTTGTCAAACAGATCGTTTAGAATCACAGGTCTAAGTAATTTCTGCTAGTATTGTAACCCCTTCCCCATTTAAACAAAGTTGCTGTAGTTATTTATTGCACATAAAGGTAAAGCTGGATGTATTTTAGGCATCATCTAGACCACCTTCCCCATTTTACAGATGAGTCAACTGAGGTCTAGAGAAGTAAATTTAATTGACTAAGGTCACTGGCAAAATTAGGATTAGAATCCTGCTCTTCTAACTCCTAGTGTAGTCTTTTATATTTATACTGCCCTGACATTAGGTCCCTCAAGATATTGAACTACACAGTGTATTTAAAGTATGATAAATTTACACATGTAACATGTAGTCCAGGATCCAAACTCTGGGTTCATATATGCCAGATCCTGGGGGGAAGCTCCTCCCTGCCAACCCAGAATTCTTTGATCTGTTTTGCTCCCAGTCAAAGTTCCCGAGAGGTAATGTCCAAATATAGTTCAGATCTAGGTCTCCACACAGGTGGATAAAGGAATCTCTAGCTGCTATACAAACACTCAGTGTAACCATCAGCTTCAGATATAGAACAACCTTTATTCTACTCCCACAGAAAAAGCAAAAACAACATAAAGGACTCAGTTGTTGTTCAGTCATGTCCAACTTTTCATGACCTCATTTGGGGTTTTCTTGGCAAAGATACTGGAGTGGTTTGCTATTTCCTTCTCCAGCTCATTGTACAGATGAAGAAACTGAGGCAAATAGGATTAAGTAACTTACCCAGATCATGTAGCTAGCAAGTATTTGAGGTGGGATTTGAACTCAAGTCTTCTTGACTCCAGACTGAATGCTCTATCTACAGCGTTACCCAGCTGCCCCATAAAGGAGTCAAAGGAGCACATAAATAGTACATTTGAATCTCCTTCCCTTCTCAGTGAGTCCCACCTGCGCTTAAGGGCCTATGTAGAAACCATTGTTGTTGTTTGTCCTTCATTCTCAAAGAGGACCATGACATTGGGGTGATGTCGTGACTTACACTGAATTGGATTTAAGAGAGGGAGGGCTGTGTAAGGTCAACCTCACTCTCTTCTCCAGAGCCATCTGGGTCCAATGGCAAGATATATATCAGAATGACTAAAGATGGCCCCAGATGTTTAATGCAATTGGGGTTAAGTGACTTGGCCAGGGTCACACAGCTAGTAAGTGTCTGGAGGTCAAATTTGAACTCAGGTCCTTGACTCCAGGGCCAGCTTTCTATCTACTGCATCACCTAGTATACATAGTAGATACAGTATATAACTTAGTAGATAGAGCACTGGCCCTGGAGTCAGGAAGACCTAAGTTCAAATTTGACTTCAGACACATTCTAGCTATGTGACCCTCTGTAAATTGCTTAACCTTGTTTGCCTTAATTTCCTGATCTGTAAAATTGGGATAATAGCACCTAGTTCCTAGAGTTGTGAGAATCAAATTAGATTTTTGTAAAGTGCTTTGCTAACCTAAAAATGCCGTATAAATATTAGCCATCATCATCGTTGTCATCGTCGTTGTCATCATTAACAACAACAACTAAATCCCTGTACACACAACTACTGCTGAACATACCTGAGGTGCAAAACAAGATGCAACTGTTTCCTAAACCATCAGAAGGCAGAAAACGCAGTTGTTTTTAAGCCAACCAAAAATCAAAAAGTTCTGTGACTCCCCCTCCCCCCAGAAAAAAAAAGAAAAAAGAAGTTCTGTGACCCAAAGGGAGTGGTTGAAAATGTACTATCACTGGCCTCAAGGAATGAAGGAAGCAAAGAAACAAGCATTTATTAAGCACTTACTATGTGCTAGGCACAGTGCTAAATACTGAAGATAGAAACAGAAGGACAACCCCTGCCTCAAAGAGTTCATATTCCAGACAACACACAAAAGAGAGCTTTAAAAAGTGGAGTTGGGGCAGCTAGGTGTGCAGTGGATAAAGCACCTGCCCTGAATTTGAACCTGAGTTCAAATCTGGCCTCAGACACTTCCTAGCTGTGTGACCCTGGGCAAGTCACTTTACCCTATTTGTCTCAGTTCCTCAGGAAAATGAGCTGGAGAAGGAAATGGCCAACCCCTCCAGTATCTGTGCCATGAAAACTCCAAGTGGGATCACAAAGAGTCAGACACAACTAAACAACAACAGAAGCAAAGATCGAGGGTTATGATATAATTAAAATATAAATTCATTACAGCCAAGTTCCCTTGGTGTTCTTTGTGGTTCACATATTAAGCATCTTAGTTTTATGACCTGATGACATAAAAGTTAAGTGGATAGAGTGCTGGACTTGAAGTTAAGAAGGCCTGAGTTCAAATCCTGTCTCAGACACTCACCTACAGGTGACCCTGGACAAGTCACTTAACCTCTCTCAGCCTCAGTTTCCTCATCAATAAAATAGGAATAATAATGGTACCTACCTCCCAGGATTATTGTGAGGATCAAAGGAGGTAACATATGTAAAGTACTTTGCAAATCTTAACATGCTATGTAAATGCTAACTAGTATTACAAGAACACTGATGGAAGTCCTATTTTCCCATTTGTATATGCAATATAGTAGCAACTATATTGTGCTCCCAGTGTATTAGCTGCATGGCTGCCTCCAGAGCTCAGTTGTACTTCCTTCCTTGCTTTGTTGACACAATACCATAGGTCCCTGGCAGAATTATCTGCATTTTTTTTGTTTTCTTCTTTTTTTAAAGGATTATCACATATCTTTACTGGAAGATAATTGAAGGAAGGAAGATCATGATCAAACTCCTCCATGAACAGATCATCAATGCAAGTTTCTTACATCTTTTATCTTTTTCTCTTTTAAACTTGAGAATAATCGTAAAAGTATTCTATGGGTCCCATTTCTTCAGTGGGTCCTGTGGGAGTTCTTAACCTGGAATCTATGAACTTGAGAGAGAGGAAGGGAGGGAGGGAGGGAGAGAGGGGGGAAATATGTATATGTATATGTATGTATATATGCATATGTACATATGTATATGTACCTATAAACAAAATACACATGTTTGTGTGCATACTTATGTACATGTACATATAACTATATTTCAATATAATTGGCTTCACTTATAGTCCCATATATTTTATTTTATACATTTAAAAAATGATTCTGAGAAGGAGCCCATAGGCTTCACCAGACTGCTAAAGGGTTCCATGAAATAAAAACAGCTAAGAACTCCTGTACTAAAAACCTGAAGAGCTTATTCTATAGTGGGTATAGAGGAAAAATTAGATTCCCTAATTATAATTATATGTAATATATAAATATAACATCTGTTATATATTTATATTATAGGTTGTATATAACATTAACATATAGTATAATGTATCATATATTAATTATTTATTATTAATAATTCTATGTTATTGGTGTTGTTCTTGAACTAAAATTCTGCGTAATAACAAGGGTGTGGATAGGTCACTGATGCACTAGGGTTTGGCAATAGGATAGATTTATTTCCTCCATCATATATCTCAATGTCATCATACAGCTGGCATCACTATAAATAAACTTCTGTATACAGTGACATAGTTTGGCAAATCATACTCTAAGAAACTTGGAGCTAAATGACCTGAGTGACAAAACTCAGAAGAATTTGGGTTTACTTCCAAGTCAGACATGTAGTATGGGCTGGCCCTACATATACATGGATAGGCGTAGTTACTTAGAATCATAGAATCTTGACATATGAATGGGCCTCCAAGGTTACTGAGTACAATCCATACATTAATTACGAATCTCATCTACAATGCCTCAGACAAGTGGTAGGACCATAACAGAGAACTCACTGCTTTATGGAGCAGTCTACAAAGAATGCCACCACACATACCTTGCCCACAGAATCCTTGGCCTGAAAACTATAACATGAGAGCCATTAAACACCTGGGTGAGGGATTGTGCCCGGGTCTCAGTTAAAGTACACATATATTAATACTTGGAAGAAGTTTTCCTCAACCTGTTCTCTTGGCACAATTTACTTCATTAACTTAACTGGTTGATACCTTGTTCTCTTGAGGAAATGAAATAGAGAATGCTTACTTACATTTACTTTAATGGACAGGGACATGCCAGTCTAGGACAGGCTCTTGGGAAAGTGGTTGGAGAAGGGGCACTACATAAGAATGAGTCAGGAAGGGTGGATCTATGATTTACTAGGGTACATAGAGCAGCTATCAGAATGTGAAGAGAGATGTCAAGAAAAAAAAAAGCAAGGGTGCAGAAGACAACTTCAGATTTGTCATCATTTTGCCCAAGAGGTCCAGAAAACATGTCTCCTTCTAGCACCAAGACCAAAAGCACGTTCAATTTTCTAGATTCAGTGGGGTGCATTACTGTGCATGGCCCATTAGAAAAAGGAAGAGAAAATGAGGTGTTGGTGGTTTAGTCAAAATGTGTAACTCCATTTCACACCAAGGAAAACATGATGTCTGCCCAACTTTTCTAATCATCTCTCCAAATTGAATGTGCTAATGAGATATGAAAATTAAACCACTTCCTCTTTCCAAGAGTCTTCCCTCACTTTTGCCACCTGTTCTCCATACCATTGTACTACTCTTGTTTTGGACAGGAGGGGAAAGACAAGGTATTTCTTGTGGAGAAGCTTTTAAAACTCCAGGAGTCCCTGAAGAAAGGAAATACTTTCCCACTGACCCAAGAAATGAGAGAACAAGAGGTGAGTCTCAAGTCTTCATGTTGAGTCCAAGCTTCTCCTGAGGTGTACTTCCCTTTTAATCTCAATGTATTTAATGGAAAGAGTTGTGGCCAAAAAGACAGAAGGCTTGGATTCTAGTCCCAGCTGGGTCATGAAATGGCTGGTGGATCTGGGGCACAAGCCATTTTTACTCTCTGAACCTTATCTCCCTTATCTGCTTTTTGTTGTTGTTTTTTTTTTTTAAAGGAGATCATTACTCTTACCCTGATTCTATCAAGGGATATTATGAGTACTGATAAATGAAGTAATAGAGGTGTGACATTTTAAAAGTTCGAGAGACATAGTTTTTGAGTAATTTAATCATTTTATTAATAAGGTTAGCATTTAACAAAAGTGATCAGTGACACTCTCAAATACCAAAGACCCCTCATGGGGGTGGGCTCACAGTTTATATATCCTCAGGGTGGCAATTAACTATAACTGGTTAACAATTAATGAGAGAATAAACATTATAATAAGAGGCTGGCTATATTACAATGAGGGTCTTCAAGTACCATGACTTGGATCACCCGTGTCTTGGTCAAAGAGGCTTATTGATTTCCATGTCACCTGACTGACAAAAAGGAGAATCCACATTTTCCCAGACCTGTCTGATTAAACATAATGAGCCAGAATCCATCCATTAGCTTAAATTTAGGATTTCTTTTACTCTCTGATTAGATCTTAGCCTGGGTACGTCTTTGTCCAAGATTTCCCCCTCAACACCACCACAAGTAATTATCCAGCCTTCACTTTAACATCTCCAAAGAAGGGAAGCCCATTTCATTTTTAAATAGCTCTACTTGTTAGGAAGTTTGTTTCTTTATCTCAAGTCTGTATTTGTTTGCCTTTTTCAGCTTGAACCCACTGCCCTTTCCTCTCTGTAGAATTGAATAGAACATTTAATCCTCCTTCCCTGTGACAGCTTTTCTTATATTTGAAGATAGTGCCTGCATCTTCCCTGATTTTTCCCTTCTCCAGTTTCTTCAAGTGATGCTTATATAACAGGACGGCATAGTGGGTAGATGGGTGGATCAGATAGATGGCCTGAGTATCAGCTGTCACATAATAGCTCTGTATCTTTGGGGAGGGCACTTCATTTCCTGAAGCTTCAGATAATTTCTGACAGTCTTTCTAGCTCCAATTCTATGACCCTTATTTGTAAAGCAAAGGCAATAAAAGCCACACTGCCTATATACAGAGTTATTATGAAGAAAGAACTGTGTAAAGTTCAGAATAAAAGGGAGACACTGATGGAAGCACCAGATGCATCAATGATGAAAGCATCATTGAGAAACTTAAAAAAAAATCAATATTCATAAAGGACTTTTGTAAGGAGATGAAATCTCCTGAAAAAAATAAAATGATCTGTGGCTACTTTGGAGCCATTGTTTTAGCCCCTGGATTACAAAAAAGGAATCAATGTTATTGGTTACAATTTTTTGGGGGGTGGGGCAATGGGGATTAAGTGACTTGCCCAGGATCACACAGCTAGTAAGTGTCAAGTGTTTGAAGCCAGATTTGAACTCAGGTATGCCTGAATCCAGGGTTGGTGCTTTATCCACTGCACCACCTAGTTGCCCCCAACAGATCTTTAAAAAAAGAGAAAAGTCCAAACATAAAGCTGAAAATCCCAGAGGATTGAAGTCAAGTCAAGAAGCATTTATTAAGTGCTTACTGTGTACCAGATGATGTACTAAACACTGGGAATACAAATATAAGCTAAAAGATAATTGTTTGTCCTTCATTCTCAAAGAGGTCCATGACATTGGGGTGATGTTCTGACTTGCACTGAATTGGATTTAAGTGAAGCAGGGCTGTGCAAAGTAGCCAGCCTCATTTTCTCCTCCGGAGCCAACTGGGTCCAATGGCAAGATATACATCAGGGTGACTGCTGGTGGCCCCAGATACAGTGGGAGACTTAGACCTCTCTGAACTCGAGGAGCTTACATTCTATTTTTTTGGGGGGGGGTGGGGCAGTGGGGGTTAAGTGACTTGCCCAGGGTCACACAGCTAGTAAGTGTCAAGTGTCTGAGGCCAGATTTGAACTCAGGTCCTCCTGAATCCAGGACCAGTGCTTTATCCACTGTGCCATCTAGCTGCCCCCAAGGAGCTTACATTCTAATGGGGGAAGATAATACATAAAAGGAAACTGAAAAGGGGATGGAGTGGAGGGAAAGTAGTTAGGTGGAGAGATGGTAGAGTCCAGAAAGTCAGGAGTGGAGTCAAGAGAGAAATAAGGATGTGGCTGGCCTGGGTACTTTCCTTAAAAGGGAGGTTCAAGGAGGAACCAACCAATCAGAGGAAGAAGCCACAGGGGAGAAGTGAATGTCTAGTATGAGCTGAGCAGAAGTGAACTTCCAAGGTGAGAAGGCTTCTTTAGCGTGCTAGAGAAAGTCCCAAGTTTTAGAAAAGAATTTCTATAAAACAAAGTGGATTTACAACAAAAACTGACTGCAGGGTATGTTGTATGTGGATGATTGAGTAGATAATATAGTAAGTCAACCTTAGTCTCAAACTCTGACACAGTAATTACTTGAGTGGAGAGTATACCAAAAGACAAAAAATGAATTGGATTAATACCTACCTAAGACTGACCAGTGAGATGTCCATGAAGAGCAAGGAAGAAATGCTCAAGATCCCAGTGCTATGTGCAGCAATTTACACATTGGAATGTTGGTCCACAATAAGAAGGATAGAACATTGCTGTGGTTTTGAATCACACAAGACAAGAAGGATGTGTAGGAACTCTCAGAAAATCATATGATGAATTAAGAGCTCTTAAGAAATGTCTGTCAGGGGGCGGCTAGGTGGCACAGTGGATAGAGCACTGGCCCTGGATTCAGGAGGACCTGAGTTCAAATCCGGCCTCGGACACTTGACACTTACTAGCTGTGTGACCCTGGGCGAGTCGCTTAACCCCCATTGCCCCGCAAAAAAAAAAAAATGTCTGTCGGTTAGCCAATGGTCAGGAGGTAGTTTGTCATATGATGAGAAACTCAGGAAGACTAAATAGCAAGGACAATGAACAAACGATAGACTGCCCAATTTATATACTAAATTCTAGAGGACCACCAACAGCCAGAAATTGTAAAATAAATTAAGCTTTGGAGTCTTTGGACAAAAATGGGAAAAATGGAAACAGCATAAGTTTATTCATATAGTAGTGGATAGGTCTGTACTCTGATCATGTTGAGAAACAATGTATCTGAAAATAAAATAATTAAATTTTGTGTTGACAATTTATATACTATATATAATTATGGTATATTATGTAGTAATGATCTATACTAATAAATTTAGTATATTATAATATACTAATAAATATGGCATATTATATATACACTAATAAATGTAGTATATTATATTGTAATTATATGTACTAATAAACCATATCTGTTTTCAAGGTTTAACAGTGTATCAACATCACTGAGCCCTTTAACCAAGGTGTACCTGCTTTACATACCTTGGAATTGGGTATTAATTTTTGTTACAAAAGAAATAGAGGAGATGATTGTAAAAATTCAGTAGCTTAATATAGTAGAGGCAGTCATGCAATAGTAGATGAAGAACTGGTCTGGGAATTAAAGAAAGCCCAGTTCAAGTCCCACCAGTGACAAATACTAACTTTGTGTCCCTGGGCAAGTCATTTAACCTTTCATTGCTCCCAAGCATATTTCTAAGACTAGAAATTGTAGAGAAAGTGCCCGTCTGCACTGGTAGATGGAGTTTCTCATCCTGTGTTCCCTATACTAATGAAATCATGGGTCCAGTCAAAAACAAAAAGTAGCAGAGGGGATTGACACATATGAGAGATATGGAAAACATAAATGAAACATAAACGCCTGTTCATTTAATAATGATGAACATTTGTATGGTGTTTTAAAGTTTGCAAAGAATTTTGCATGAGTGATCTCGTTTAATCCTCACCACAGCTCAGAGAGGCAGCCTGGCATAGTGGATGGACTTGGAATCAGAAAGACTTGAGTTTCAATCTTACCTCAGACCCTTACTAGCTATACGACTTCTCTGAGCCTCAGTTTCCTCATTTGTAAAATAATAATAATAATAATAGTATTTATTTCAGAGATATATCAAGATGACTGGACATGACCCCAGATGTTTGAGGCAATCAGGGTGAGTGACTTTCAGTGTCAAGTGTCTGAGGTTGAATTTGAACTCAGATCCTCCTGACTCCAGGACCAGTGTTCTATCCACTGCAATTGGGTGGTGCAGTGGATAGAACAGTGGCCTTAAAGTCGGGAGCACCTGAGTTCAAATCTCACCTCAGATACTTGACTGTGTAGCCCTGGAAAGTCACTTAACCCCAATTGGCTCAAACATCCGAGGTCATCTCCAGTCATCTTGATATATCTCTGAAATAAATCCTATTATTATCCCAATTTTACAAATGAGGAAACTGAGGCTCAGAGAAGTCATAGCTTGCCCCTGGACCCTGATGGCTCTGGAGGAGAGAGTAAGGTTGGTGACCTTGCACAGACCTCCCTCACTTCAATTCAATTCAATTCACTGCAAGTCATGACATCACCCTGATGTCACGGTCCTCTGGGAGAATGAAGGACAAACAACAACAACAACAATAATTTCAGAGAATTGTTGGGAAGATGAAATGAGATAATATGTGTAAAGGACTTTTTTTTTGTGTGTGAGGCAATTAGGGTTAAGTGACTTGCCCAAGATCACACAGCTAGTACGTGTCAAGTGTCTGAGACTGGATTTGAAGTCAGGTCCTCCTGACTCCAGGGCCAGTGCTCTATTCACTGTGCCACCTAGCTGCCCCTGTAAAGGACTTTATAAACCTCAAAGAGCTATATAAATATTAACTGGCATTAAGTGACTTCTACAGCATCACACAGCTATAAAGTGTCAGGAGCAGAATTCAAACTTGCATGCTCTTGACCAGCTAGCATTCTTTCCCCTACCCCATGCTGCCACTGTATGTGAGCACTGAGATGAGTTAGGAAATTTGAGCTCTTGTCCCAGCTCTGTCAGCTATGGGACTGTGGACAAGAGCCTTCCCATAGAGCTTATATAAGAATATATGAGGGGGGCAGCTAGGTGGCGCAGTGAATAAAGCACCAGCCCTGAATTCAGACACTTGACACTTACTAGCTGTGTGACCCTGGGCAAGTCACTTAATCCCAATTGCCTCACCAAAAAAAAACACATTTTTTTAAAAAAAGCAGTGGATTAGAAATTGACTCCCAGATATTTTAAGCATTTTGTAGTTATTCTGAATAGGATTTTCCTTTCTATTAATTTCCTCTTAGATTTTATTATTTACTATGTAAAAATGCCATTGATTTTTATGAGTTTATTTCATATGGTGCCACTCTACTGAATCAATTGTCTCATTTTATGTTTTTTTAGGAGGCAGATTCTCTAGAATTTTCTAAGTAAACCATCATTTCTTCATCACATAAGTCTAGTTTTATCTTCTCTTTGCCCATTTATGCTTTAACATATCTATTATTATCACTAGCAGATACCGCTATACCTCCTTCCCTTCTTTGTATGGCTATATGTTGTCTATAGTGTCAGAACAGGTTGATGTGTTCCTTAACTTGGCTGAATTACTTTTTCATCTCTCTCTCTCTCTCTCTCTCTCTCTCTCTCTCTCTCTCTCTCTCTCTCTCTCTCTCTCTCTCTGTCTCCTTTGTTTTAAGGATGCTCCCCTAAGGGGAATGGGGAAGAGATATAGTGATGCAAAAACAAAAAAAATCAAGAAAATTACTTTGGGAGGGGTTAGTTGTTTTTTTTTTATTTCTGTGAGGCAATTGGGGTTAAGTGACTTGCCCAGGGTCACACAGCTAGTAAGTGTTAAGTGTCTGAGGTCGGATCTGAACTCAGGTCCTCCTGAATCCAGGGCCAGTGCTTTATCCACTGTGCCACCTAGCTGCCCCCTCGGTTGTTTCTTTTTAAAAATTACTTCTTAAAAGTCAAGGGCTTGGGGCGGCTAGGTGGCGCAGTGGATAAAGCACCGGCCCTGGATTCAGGAGTTCCTGAGTTCAAATCCGGCCTCAGACACTTAACACTTACTAGCTGTGTGACCCTGGGTAAGTCACTTAACCCCGTTGCCCCGTTTAAAAAAAAAAAAAGTCAAGGGCTTAAAATCATGGTGAGCATTATTCCCATGAAATAAATCAGAATGAGTATTAAAAATAATTTTAATTTTAATGTGTGACTTGGGTTTTAATATGATTTTTTGGTTCTCTGCAGTTCGAGTCTAGGAACAACCTGGATACATCAATAGATCTATCAAAAAGAAGCAGAACTTCTTTCAGGGTAAGATATTTGCCCCCAGTCAAAGAGCAAGGGTCCAGGCTGTATAATTTGGTATCTAACATGAATATTCTTCTGTCTGTAGGGGGAATCTGGAACAGGCCTGGATAGGTCATCAGCAGATCTGACAAACAGAAGCAGAATTTCTCTTAGGGTAAGAGTCCAAATGGACAAGTTTAAGCCATTGTACGTACCTCTTACCTCTTAAAGGCTTTCCCAAAGTGCAATGGATTACTTTGGGGTGTGGTGTAAGAAGGGAGGAAAGGCAGGCAGGAAGGAAGGAAGGAGGGAGGGAAGGAAGGAAAGGAGGGAAGAAAAGATGGAGGAAGGAAGGAAAGGAGGAAGGGAGGTAGGAAGGAAGGAAGGAAGGAAGGAAGGAAGGAAGGAAGGAAGGAAGGAAGGAAGGAAGGAAGGAAGGAAGGAAGGAAGGAAGGAAGGAAGGAAGGAAGGAAGGGTAATGATTGGAATGATGCCACCTACTGGAGACTTGCTGTGGGAAAGCTCCGCCATGAGGAAAATGCCTCAGAGGGAAAGGCCATGTGGCTTTTCCTTGGCGTCAGGAAGTGACATTTGCTCATGGGTGCTGTCTATCAAGGCTACCAGCCAATCAACTTGAGGAGCCTCCTATTTTCTGGGAGGAGACAGGAAGGAGGAAAGAGGGCCTGCGTGGAGAGCTCTCGCTCTTTTGGGTTCCGGACTGGATGGTGGTGCTGGCAGCAGAGGACTTGACAGGAAATTTGAGGAAAGATAGGAATGCCAGGCTGTTGGAATTCTGTTCTCAATCTTTCTCTTTCTATTTTTCAATAAACCCTTAAAAACCTAAACTCGTTTTATCCGTGATTTTAGTCTGTTTCCCCCAAAACTGGAGGAACAGATTAGAATTCACATTTAGAATCTTAAATTACACATTTGGAAAGAAGGAAGGAAGGAGGGAGGGAGGGAGGGATGGAAGGAAGGAGGGAGAGAAGGAAGGAAAAAAGGAGGGAAGGAAGGAAAGAAAAGAAAGAAGTGTTTATTAAGTGCCTAATATGTGCTAGGCACTGTGAGGTAGGTGCTATTATGATCCCTATTTTACAGTTAAAGAAATGGTGGCAGACAGATGTTAAGTGATTTGCACTAGGTCATAACAGCTAGTGTCTGTGGCTGGATTTGAACTCACGTCTTCCTGGCTTCAGACTCAATGCTTTATCCATTGGGCCACCTAGCTGTACCATGTCATCTTTCACTTAATATGTTAAAACCAAAGGCTGGATGACTATTTAGGGATGTCGTCAAGGGGACTCCTAGGCTGGATGGGCTTTGAGGTTCCTTTCCACTCAAAGGTTTTGTGTGTGAAGACTCTTGCCCTAAGTTACAAAGCATTTAAGTGCTAGGGCTGTTGCATTAGGTGACAGAAGATAGAGGTTCAGTCTAGTTCCTCCAATTCAAATGTAACTTTATTCCTCCCTGCAGCAAGATTCAGGGATAGACCTAGATTGACTGTCAGGCATACCAGACAGAAGCCAGGTTTCTGTTAGGGTAAGATGCTTTCCTAAAGTCACAGAGCAAGTCAGCAGTGCAGCTGATTCTCAGGTGGGTGGCAGAAAGGTTTCTTCAGTACTAACACAAATTTTCTCATTTCTATAGAGGAACTCTAAAATAGCTGGACAGTTAGAATTATCAGAAAGAAGCAACAGTTCCCTTATGGTAAGATACTTAAAGCCACAATACAGTCAAAGAGCAGGGCCAGCTAGAAAGCCCAGCTATGTTCACTTCTGATTCATTCTGATCCATCATTCACTATGTTATGGGGGAAATTGGGTGGGGGTTTGAGGTAGGGGTCCTTAGGAATTCCTCTTTAAAGAATTATACCCTGGGGCAGCTAGGTAGCACAGTAGATAAAGCACTGGTCCTGGATTCAGGAGGACTTGAGTTCAAATCCAGCCTCAGACACTTGACTCATACTAGCTGTGTGACACTGGGCAAGTCACTTAACCCTCATTGCCCCAAGGAAAAAAAAAAAGATGTTAAAAAAAAAAAGAGTTACACCCTCTTGCACACAAATCCAATTAGAATAAAATAATAGTTTATTTAGGTGCTAGGGAAAGGAAACCAAGAGAGAAGTCCTTGGACTTCTCATGTGGAGGAGGCATGGCACAGAGGCATAGCTCTCTAAGATGCCTTTCTCCTAATGTCAGGAGCATATTGGCTAATAAAATGTATACTGAGGACTATTATTCCTATATCTCTTTCTGGATCTAGATTAGTATATTTTTTCAGAGAGTCCATGAGGCAGCTCATGAAGAGAGCTGGGTTTTCCTCTGGCCTCTGTGTTATCTCCTTCACCTTCTTGTAATTGACCAACATGTTTCTTAATTCCCCTTCTCATTCCCTCAACAAGGTTAGTGATCATGTAGTTTGTACGAGCCATGTCCACTCTATCATGATAGTCCCATCTTGGTTCCACAGTTGGAACTGCTGTAGTTCCAGAAACCCTGGCCCAATTTCCCACCTGTGAGTATTCATCACCTATTTGTACAGCCAAGTCCCAAATCTGTTTTTTCTCATCGGGGGTACAACATCTGACAAGAATAATTTGCAAGTTGGGCCAGGAAAGGTCAAACTGCATTGTCACAGACTTAAAGCCATCTATGAACTTTGTGGGGTTCTCTGAGTAACACCCCAATTTCTCTTTAATCTGAGACAAATTGCTCATAGAAAAAGGAACATGTATTCAGGTTGTACCTTCCCCAATGGGAAATTCCTGTAATGGAAGCAGGGAAGCAATGGAAGACACTGGTAGGGACCTGGATGAAATGGGTTGGGGAGGGGATGAGGGGGCTGATGGAATAGGTATAGTCACCTGCAGAGGGTCAGGTGGAGGCAGAGCCAGAGGATCAGGTGGAGGAGCCAGAGTAGTCTGTGGAGTAAGTGGGGGAGGGGTAAAGGGGACTGGGCAAATGGGCATAGGCAACTGTAGATTAGGTAAAGAAGATGGGAGCGGCTGCTGAATGGAAAAAATAGGAGAATAGGGAATGTATTATAGCCCCCCCCCCAGATTGTGACAGGGGTACAGCTGTGAGGGGTACAGTTGGATGGATTGTGGAGACAGCTGTTGGGTGGGGCACATAGAAGAGTATTGACATCCACTCCAAGTATGGCAGGAGCTGGGCTGTGGAGGGCACAGGGGTTTGGTTCTGAGATCAGCTGGTGGGCAAAGAAAAATTCCAGTCATAGAGTGGTATGACAGTGGTTGACCCCTAGGGACAGAAGCAGGTGGGGAAGAAGGGGTAAAAGGAAGAACAGGCAGGGAATGAGTCTGAGGAGCAGGAGGGAATGGGGTCCCAGAGGAGGAGGGTGTGCCAGAAAGTTTAGCTAATCGCTTTTGGTGATTTCCTAACAGCAGGAGTAAGTCATTAAGAAATCATTAAGGTCCTGTGAAGAAGGCTGCTTAGGGTTATTGATAGCCTCCTTAGGCTTAGTTAGTTTTGCCTGGCGGCTTAAGGTCATAAAAACTAGTACATATGGGACTTCTGTCCATCTCCCTTCATGTCTGCAAAACTGGTCCAACCGAAAAATGGTATTGTGGTTAAGAGTTCATGTAAAGGCCAATTTTCTTGGGATTCCAACTGATATTTTGGCTAAACAGTGTTATAATAATAGACCATGCATTTCTTTTTCAAATTTGTGAGTTCTAATTTAGCCCAATCTCTTAGGATGCACCCCAGAGGTGAACCCTTTGGTACACTCCCTTTCTGTCCCATGGCTGTACCCAGATATCATCCTATCTAAGGAGAATTGTCTGAACATGGTTCAGATGTTAGGTTGAGCTTTCTCAAGGGAAGGAGACACTGGCTGTGCATGTCATGGAAGAGCTGAGCACTCTAAAGGGATAGACACACAAACACTAAAGCTCTTACCCAGAAACATGGAGTCTGAGGGTCCAAGCATGGTTCAGACATTTGGCCAAGCTTTTGGCAAGGGAGGGAGACCCAGGCTGCCTGTTGCTGTCACATGCAAAAGCTGACAACCTTTCTGCGACTCAAACGAGAGGTCGAGTCAGGTGGGAGAGGGAGAAAAGAAACCCAAAAGGGAGGTTCCTACCGCTGGGTTTCATGTGCCAAGAGGAAAGAGGAATTTCCCGTACCCTGCAACGTTGGCCGCCAATTATGTTATGAGGAAATGGTGGAGGGGGGCAGTCCTGAGGATTCCTCTGTAAAGAATTACACTCTCATGCACATCCTAGTTAGAAATAAAAGAACAGTTTTATTTGGTACAAGAGAAACTGGCTGGGAGGAAAGTTTAAAACTTTTTCTACCCCCAACCAGATGGGGGGAATACCCTTTTATAAGGGCCTAAATGGCAAGACCACCTGAGTGAGGGTGAAATGTCCCTTATTGGGTGGTGGGTTGGAAGCAGTCTGGTGTGGGGCGATTGTTCTATCCCCTCCCAGAACAGCCACGCCTAACAGGATTCTCTCCTGGAGGGGTGGGGGAGACAGGAATGAAGGGTGGTTGTCCAGGAGTTATCTCATTCCAGATCCAGTGCTGCTTATCTCTTTAGGTGTGTCTGTTCTTTGGTTTAGTTTGAGGCCAGATTTGAACTCAGGTACTCCTGAATCCAGGGCCGGTGCTTTATCCACTGCACCACCTAGTCCCCCCCCCCCTTTAATTTCTTATGCTGACCCTCAATATATTGAAATGGAGATGCTTGATGTAGAAGGGATAACTGTAATCAACATGGGCTGGCACTGGAATTAAAGAGGACCGGGGAAGGCAGACGAGTACTTAGAAAGACATATACAAAACATAAAATCATATATATTCATATAATGTCCATTATGTTGGTGACTTCAAGTCACAGAACATTATATTCTGAAGAACTGAAAATTAGGATTGATCCTCTGGGCAATGGAGAATCCCATGGTGGGTATGAGTAGTTTGGAACACATCACAGACTGGAAAATATGAAAGAAAACTGGAGTAAAAGATGCCATTTGAGAAACGTATGCAGCTCCTCACTGCATCTACTAAAGGACCCAGCATGATCTTCACAGGCTCCAAACTTATCCCACTGGCAGAATTTATCCCACACAGATGGATGAGGGTCATTTGCTTCAGCAATCATAATGAGGCTCCCTGAGTTTAAGAAATGGAAAAAGGAACCTAAGTCAGGAAGACCTGAGTTCTTTTTTTTTTTCCTCCAGGGCAATGAGGGTTAAGTGACTTGCCCAGGGTCACACAGCTAGTAAGTGTCAAGTGTCTGAGGCCAAATTTGAACTCAGGTCCTCTTGAAACCAGGGCTGGCACTTTATCCACTGCACCACCTAGCTGCCCCCATGGAAGACCTGAGTTCTAATCCAGTTTCAAACACTTACTAGCTGTGTGACCCTGGGCAAGTCACTTAAATCTCTGTTTGGCCTCAGTTTCCTCAAATGTAAAATAGGAATTATGATATCACCTGCCTGCCAAGGTTATTGTGAAGATGAAATAAGATAACATTTTAAAGTGCTTAGAGCAATACCTGGCATGTAGTAGGCACTGTAGAAGAGCTAGCTATTATTTGTTTTGTTTTGTTTTGTTTTTGCAGGGCAATGAGGGTTAAGTGACTTGCCCAGGGTCACACAGCTAGAAAGTGTCATGTGTCTGAGGTCAGATTTGAACTCAGGTCCTCCTGAATCCAGGGCCAGTGCTTTATCCACTGCCCTACCTAGCTGCCCCCGAGCTATTATTTTTGTTGTTATATAACAAATTCTTATCCAATGAGTAACCCACTGAGCCAGACTGAAGAGGTAGGAGGACGGGGATGGAGAAGAAAAGCTATACCCAAGATTTAACTTGTCCCCAAGAAGATTTTGTTGTTCTTGTTGTTGGGTTGTTTTTGTTTTTGTTTTTTTGTGGGGCAATGGGGGTTAAGTGACTTGCCCAGGATCACATAGCTAGTAAGTGTCAAGTGTCTGAGGCTGGATTTGAACTCAGGTCCTCCTGAATCCAGGGCCAGTGCTTTATCCACTGTGCCACCTAGCTGCCCCACCCCCAAGAAGATTTATTAAAGGCTAGAGATTCAAGTGGGAGACTGGAAGTCTCCAAATCTGTGTCTAGATTGAGGGGATGGTATGATAGTTTCCTGTGGCAGCTGTTCCAAAAAATGACTTTCTAACTTCCCAATTTTGCTGGGGAGGGAGTATAGAAAAAGTCCTATTTCTAATGTGTGTTTAGAAGTTCTCTCTCCTTTTGGGTGATTATTGGGGATCAAGGTTTAATCTGCCATTTCCACTTCAGGATCTATGCTTTGGGCTCTTTGAGCAAAGCTTTAGGTTGTGGGGATAACAGCTTGAGAAAGTAACGTTCCCTGACTTACTCGAGGTCTTCTCTATGACTTCAGGTACTTTGAAGCCTTCTGGATTTCGATGGACTCTTTATCTGTGAGGGTATCATTAGAAAAAGATGGGGAGACCTTGACTGGCTTTAGGAATGAAAGCAAAAAACAAGGAGGAAGTAACATTTGCAGGACACATGCCAGTTAGCTGACAAGTGACGGGAGAAGGGCTTTGGGTTATTCTCTCAAGTGGGTAATCCAAGGCTTCATAGAAGTGCTTCTATTTTTTCTTTTCCCTTGAGATTCTCCAGGTGAAATGCTAAATCAGATATCCCAGGGGAGAGTATTCTAGGGCAGGTTTAATTCAGGCCAGTCTAGAGAATCTGGTTTGGAATTAGAACAATGACACATTCCTAGACCACATGGTCATCATTCTAGAAAGCAACTCCTATAGAGAAGGGACCAGCTATCTCTAGCAACTTCCAATTAGCTGCTGCTCACTGGACAAGTGAGCCAACAGGACCCTTGAGAGTAGACTAATGGGGCAGTATATGCCAGGCAAGTCAAACTGCCACTACCACCTTGAGTCCCATCTCCCCTCAGAACCCAAGAGCCTTGAGATTAGCAATGTCTCACTGGCAACTAGACCTGTTCTTAGCACAGTCCCCATAACCATTGTTTTTTTGTTTTTGTTTTTTTTTGGGTGAGGCAATTGGGGTTAAGTGACTTGGCCAGGGTCACACAGCTAGTAAGTGTCAAGTGTCTGAGGTCGGATTTGAACTCAGGTCTTCCTGACTCCAGGGCTGGTGCTCCATCCACTGTGCCACCTAGCTGCCCCCCCCCCCCGCCATGACCATTGTTGAGGGTAGAAATCATTGTGGAGAAAGGGCTCACCTTCCCTATTACCACCAGCAACAGCTGCCACCAGTAGGCATGAAAAAATAAGAGCCCTAAGAGTAACCTCATCTTTCAGATCCACTTCACAGCTGTCATCCTGGGAAGGCATTTTTTTTTTTTAAAAAGGGGCCAACCATCCCCACCATCAACCAATTGCAACTCACAGGGTAGGCAACTCAGATTAGCTAAAGCATCAAGGAACCAAGAGGGAAAGACAGGATGGAGTATGTTCCAGGTAGATCCAACCACCATCACCACAACCACCATCACCATCATCATCATTTCCCCTTAGACTCCAGTGAAGTCAGCTCAGGACTGAATTCAAGAGCTTTTGGAACAGTAATGCCTCCAGCTCACTGTCAGGACACCATGTTAATTATAACATCAAATTCTGTCCTACACTAGCATCATCTCTCTTCATAAGGAGCCAGGAAATCGTCATCCATGTCATCAAATTCTACCAACTATGCCAAATATTGTAGCCTAAATTCATGCTAAGTCCAAATGAAAGGTCAGGGTATATTAAGATTCAACCACTGAGGTAGATAACTTTTTAAAAATCATCTTTTACTAAAAATAATTAATGGGCAGCTAGGTGGCGAAGTGGATAGAGCACCAGCCCTGGATTCAGGAGGATCTGAGTTTAAATCTGGCCTCAGATACTTACTAGCTGTGTGAACCTGGGCAAGTCACTTAACCCCAATTGCCTAAAAAACAAAATATTAAACACTCAGCATTGATATACATTGACAGGTATGGCTTTCCAGATCCTTGCACATGGGGACAGATCCACGTCAATAACAGCAGACCACACAGGAATGAAAAGTCCAAAGAATTCGTTTATATAGGATTTATCAAAAAGTAAACCTGAGTATATTTAACACCATTTTGGATTTTCATGAATAAGGGCTACAGATGTCCTTTAAATCATTTAACACTGCATCCTAGTTAGCCACCTTTGGGGTCTAAGGCTTAGACATAATATTCAAGTAACACCCAAAGACCACACAACCTGAGGCCCACATTCTAGAGCTTTCCTTTAGTTTCATTGCAGTCAGTAAGGCTTTCTCTATGTAGTAGTGTGATTTGGGGCTCATTTAGTCCCATTGAGGATGTCAGATCATCTGAAAAATGATAATAATATTTATACTGTCTACCTCACAAAGCTATTATATAAATATGAGCTATTACTTTTAATAGTACAATACTGCTGAATTTTCTTATCATTGTAATAGGAACTATTGAATTGTGTTCCCTGAGATCTTTGGAAGACATTTGTGATAAAATCCTCTCCTTACTGTATATTTCTTGATTTATTTCATTTATTTGTTTGTTCATTTATTTATTTCCTTTTTTGTTTTTATCTTTCTGCCTATCTATTTATTTTGTCTGGGTGGCTTAAGAAGCATTGAATATAAATAATGCACCAGGAGGAAAGGCCTAAGCTCTCCTCTTCTCCACAAAACTGATAGTATTGTGACATCTTTGTTTCTTATTCTTTTCAGAATCAGAATTCGGCACTTATGGAAGAACATTACTTGAACCATGGTGAGTGACTGAACTATCAGTCTGTCATAAACAGGTAGTAGCTAGATACTTCCAAGGACAAATATGAGTTGTGTGTGACTCTAAGGTCACTTGCACAGGGGAAGGTCACATGACCTTGCTAGGCTTCAGTTTCTTTATTAGTAAAATGAGGGTGTTAGACTAGATCAGTTAGGGCTTCTTAAACTTTTCCACTCATGATCCCTTTTCACTCAAGATATTTTTATGTGACCCTGGGTATATAAGGATATAATATAGGTATATATAACCTTTTACTGATGCCATATTTTTTATGATTCCCACATTCAGATCCCATATGGGGTCATGACCCACAGTTTAAGAAGCTAAGGACTAGAGATGACTTCTGAGGTCCCTTAGGGGAAGCTAGGTGGTACAGTGGATAGAGTGCCAGGCAATGAAGTCAGGAAGATTCATCTTTATGAGTCCAAATCTGGTCTCAGACACTTACTAGTGGTGTGATCCTGGGCAAGTAACTTAAACCTGTTTGCCTCAGTTTCTCCATCTGTAAAATGAGCTGGAGAAGGAAATGGCAGATCACTCCAATATCCTTGCCAAGTAAACCCCAAATGGAGCCACAAAGAGTCAGACACAACTCAAACCAATGAACAACAACAATGAGGTCCCTTCTAGCTGTAAATCTATTGTCTTGTTTTCTTTGGGGCAGTACCACATGTGAATTTCAAGTAACTCAAACTCTTGGGCCCAGGAACCAAAGAAGGAAGTTTTTATTTTTCACTTTCAAGAGCAGAAAAATAGGAGAGAAGGCAGGCCCAAGGAACAATTCAAGTGTAGATGGTCAAATCTTTGGGCTTTACCTAGACCTTCTTATCAGCTTTTTGTCTTAGTCCTTATTATTATGAGTGATGGATAATGTTGTTTTCACTTGATACCTATCATACTGGCAAAAGTAATTAAAAAATGGAAACATCGGGGCAGCTAGATGGTGCAGTGGATAAAGCACTGGCCCTAGATTCAGGAGGACCTGAGTTCAAATCTGGCCTTAGGCACTTGACACTTACTAGCTGTGTGACCCTGGGCAAATCACTTAACCCTTCTTGCACCGCCAAAAAAAAAAAAGACGATGGTAAGACTGAGATACAACCATATACTGTGAATTAATCTAGTTGTGCTAGGAAACAATCTGTAATTATGGAAGGAAAGATACTGAACTGTTAGTAACAGGGCAGAAGCCCCAAGGAAATCAGTGACAGATAGGGAAAGGGATGGTCACTAGACTTATGATTTCATTGGTATAGGGAAGTACCAGAAGTTCCCTCTACCAATGTAAGTCAGCACTTTCTCTGCAATTTATAGTCAGAATTGCCTACAGCACTGAGACATTAGGAGACATGTCCAGGGTCAAGTAACCAGAATATGTCAGGGCAAGATTTGAAATCGATTATCAAAGCTAGCTCTCTATCCACTATGCCATGCCACCTCAACAAAAAAATAAAGGCAGTGTGTGTGTGTGTGTGTGTGTGTGTGTGTGTGTATATGATAGTTGTGAAATAAATCAGAATCATAAGTGCAATAAAAAGGCATCTTTAATTGAGATAATAAGGGTTTCCAGCATGTGACCTTAGGTCACACATATCTGAGTGCATGAATGTCCAATAAGAAAACTTGCAGAAAACATTTTTATACTTTCAGGAATAAAAAATAAGGGGGGGAAGGGGATGCCATATGGGAAGGAAGACCTGATCACCCAGGAATCCTGAGCAAGAAACCACACTTCATTCTGGTTGTTTTACTCTTGTTCTCTAACTTATAGCTTCTTAAACTGTGGGCCATGACTCCATATAGGGTCATATAACTGAATGTAGGGGTTGTAAAAAATTTTGCAACAATAAAAGGTTATGCATACCTATTTTATATACCTATATACCTAAGGTCTAATAAAAATCTCTTAGGGGAAAAGGGGTTGCAAGTGGAAAAAGTTTAAGAAGCCCTGGTCTTACTCACCATAAATCTTAATGGGACAAGGACATATGCTAGCCTAAGTCTGTCTCTGTTTACAAAGCTATTGATCCCTAGGGTGGAGCCTAGTTGAGAATAAGTACATGTCACTGAGGAAATAGGTGGTTGGGGTCTTTAGGTATTCCTCTGTAAAGAACTCTGTACACAGTCCATTTAGAATTAAAATGGTCCTTTATTGGGCACTAGAGAAGGGAGGTCAAAGACTTCCCCTCAAAGGGAGGAGATATCTTAGAAACCTCTTCCTCCTAGAACAGAAGGAAAGCCAAAGCTTTTATAGAGGATAGATGGGGTGACTGACCACCTGACAATGGAAAGTTCCTTTTGGAGGTGGGGAAAGATTCTGGAGATTCAGGGGGATTTTTCTTTTGGAATGATAGTCCTGACCTCTGGGGTTATCTCTGTCTCCTAGCTCAGGTGGTAACCATGCCTAACTGCTATAGAATTTTATCTCCCCTCACTTCTTAGGTGTGTCTGTCCTGATATCTAGTTGGCCAAGCTATGTCTGACCTAAGCCCCCATGTCATACCACTAGAGCAAGAATGCAAAGACATTCCTAAGGTTGTTCAGAGGGAGGGCTTTCTTACTATGAGTGTGGCCTTTTGACAGAGAAGTGTCACATTTTACATTCCTGTCACATCCACACAAAAAAAGTGTTCATAGAGGCACTTTTTGAGGTAGGGGGGAAAAAACTTGAAAGCAAATGGGCACTCATTGATTGGGGAGTGGCTGAACATATTATGGTTCTGAATATGATGGAGTTTTATTGTACCATGAGAAATAAAAATAGGAGAAATTTAGAGAAATAAATGATTACAAAAACATTAACAATGGCACTCAAAAGCAGTTGAACTCTGATGAATTGCAAGGCATAACTTTGGTCCTGGATTACTAAAGAGGAGGCCCACTTCCTCTCAGTCTAGCAATCTAGACTATTTCTGGCAACAGCCACCAGAAATGAAACCCCATCATGCTGTCAGACATTACCTTAGTGTTCACAGACTTTGCTTTAATGTTTTAATTTGTTACCAGGAAGGATTCAAATAGTGGGAAGGAAGGGGAAGCAGTTTAGGAAAAACAAGTGTGGTGCAAAAACAAATGGTAGCAGTAAAATTTAAAGAGAAAAAAAGCATAATGGTACTTCTGTTCAATCCAGATACAAGACGACACAGTGGAATAATAGATGAAGATCCTTCTGAAGCCCTAAGGATTGCCATGATGGCTAGAAGACAGTCAGAAATGGAGAAATGAGGGAGCACAAAAACATTTACAATTCACACTCTAAGCTTCCCACCAGAAGAAGGATATTGACCATTTGCTGGAAGTAGATGCATTAGAAAATAGGGGATTGTCACCAACGCAAATGACAAAGTAAAACTCGAAAGTTCTAAGCAGTTTCCTCTGACTCTTTGTTCACTTTTAACTGAGACAAAACATGTTTTGGTTTTTTAATAGAGACCATTGTCATCTTTAAACTTGCACCTTAGAGCAAGTGATAAAACAACTTGAAAATTACGTACCTAGGCCTCAAAAATGTTAGCAGGAACTATAGTTATCGATGATTGGTCCTTAGAAGAGCCAGTTCTCCTTACTGTGTTTTGGGAAAAGTAAGTCCATGCCCCTACTCCCACCGAAACACACACACACACAGACAGACAGACAGACAGACAGACACACACACACACACACACACACACACACACACACACACACCCCACTCAGGCCTCCTGTGGCTTAGGCATTGGGGAGACAACAGCAAAAGTCTGGGTCCTCATGGAATTTACATTCTAAAAGGGGAGAGAGAACAGTATGTCTATAGGTAATACACAATATACAAAGTAAGCTTGTGGGAAAAGACACCAGCTGCTGGAAGAGTAGGGGGGAAACTAGAAGAGACCTCATGCAGAAGATGGCACCAGTCATCTCTTCTTCAGCCTTGGGAGTGATGCTCCTCCTTCCCACAGAGGGAAAATTCTGTCTTTTCTTTCCAAGGACCTGATTTTAAAAATTAACACAATGCCCCCTCCTACCCCTGTCTGACTCCCACTGTCTGGTCATCAGGACATACAATCTATACACGACATCTAACTAATCAGAAAATAGTTCAATGTATAGCATACTCAATCATGAGCTGATCATGAGCTGATGGGGTAGGGCTAAGATTTAAGGTAAAGCCAGTGTGTCCCTGTGAGGGAAAAATTCATCCTCTTCTCAATAATTCTCAGGAACTCAGCAGCGAGGTGACGGCTCCCTAGTGTGCAGCTAGTGGGTGCCCCGAAAGGGGGCTCGCAGGCCCTGTTTTATACCCTAGTCCCTAATGCGAATGGACCTTCCCCTTTTTCATCACTGGTCCGGGTTACAATCTACGAGCAAAAACTAGCTAATCAGAACGCAGTATTCCCACCCCTCTTCCTTGTATGGGCATAACTCGGGAGTGGACCTTATACTTCCTTATATGGATAGAACTCTGGAAAGGACCTAATTGAGACCAGGGCTCCTTGAACCATGTGACCTTGCTAACCTGAGGGGGAGGAGGGGATCTGAGACCTTTGTCCTACAAACAGGTCAGGGGAGTAAGACTGACTGTTATATCCATATTGAGAGGAGACAATTACCCATTTCTCACAGACCCTGAAGTTAAATCATGACAGGATGCAAGCTAGAATATACTACCAAGACATGGTTTTTCTGAGAAGAATACACTGTTTTCTCTTTGTCTATCACAATTCCATTTGATTTTTTCCCCCAGTCTGTTCTTGTGGTTTTATCATTGTCAGAAACTCCAAATAAGGAAGGTTCTTCTAACCACATAGATCTTCATTGATGGTGTAACTATGGTGTAGCTTTTAGTCTTTGTTGCCAGGAGCACTGAGTTTAAGTGACTTGCTCAAGATCAGGCAACTAGTGTCTGAGCAGGACAGAATTAACTGAGGTTTTTCAGTAACTATAGAAGATCCAGTAGGCCAATATTTCTGACATCAGTTCTAGGTCAGCTAGGTGTCACATCGGATAAAATGCGGGAGTCAAGAGGACCTGAGTTCAAATCTCACCTCAGACACTTACTAGCTGTGTGACCCTGGGCAAGTCACTTAACCCCAATTGCCTCACTTAAAAAAAAATGTCATCACCTAGCTAAGTGACACAGTGGACAAAGCATCACCCCTGGACCCAGGAGTATCCCAGCCAAAACCCGGCCTCAGACACAAGACAGTCACCCACTGTACAACCCCAGGTATGTCTCCCAGCTCCAATTTTTTATGGTTCTCTAGGGTCTTGTATTTGAAAGTCAAATTTGCCATTCAGTTCAGGTCTTTTCATCACAAATATCTGAAAGTCTTTTTCATTAAAGTCCCATTTTTTAGTTTTGCTGGGTAGGTGATTCTTGGTTGTAATCCCATTTCCTTTGCCCTCTGGAATATCATATTCCATGCCCTCCAGTCCTTTAGTGTAGAAGCTGCTAGATCTTGTGCTATCCTGACTGGGGCTCCATAGTACTTGAATTCTTTCTTTTTGGCAGCTTACAATATTTTCCCCTTCACCTGAGAGCTCTGGAATTTGGCTATAATATTCCTAGGAGTTTTCCTTTTGGGATCTCGTTCTGGAGGTGATCTGTGGATTCTTTCAATTTCTATTTTAGCTTCTTCTTCTAGAATTTCAGGGCAATTTTCCCTGAGAATATCTTGGAAGATGGTGTCTAAGCTCTTTTCTTGATCATGGTTTTCAGGTAGACCAATAATTTGAAAATTATCTCTCCTGGACCTATTTTCCAGGTCAGCAGTTTTTCCCAGAAGATATTTCATGTTGCCCTCTATTTTTTTTATTCATTTGGATTTGCTTTATTGTGTCTTGGTTTCTCATAAAGTCACTGGCTTCCATTTGTTCAATCCTAATTCTTAGGCAATTATTTTCATCAGAGAGCTTTTGTACCTCCTTTTCCATTTGGCCAATTTGACTTTTCAAGCTGTTGACTTTTTTCTCATCTTTCCTTACATCACCCTCATTTCTCTATTTTTTCCTCTACCTCTCTAACTTTATCTTCAAAGTCCTTTTTGAGCACCTCTATGCCCTGAGACCAATTCATATTTTTCTTGGAAGCTTTAGACATAGGGGCCCTGATGTTGATATCTTCCTCTGAGGGTGCCCCTTGGTCTTCCTTGTTACTGAAGAAACTTTCTATGGTCCTCACCTTTCTCTGTTGGCTCATCTTGCCTTTCTCTTACTTGACTTTTAGCTCCTTAAAGTGGGGCACTGTTTCCAGGCTGCAGTATCCCAAGCTTAAGAAGTTCCAGGTGGTATGATTTAAGGAGAATCAGGTTCTTCACTTGCCTGTGTTAAGGGTTAAAATTCTAGCTAAACTGTCTAAAATATCTAATGAGTGGTCGCCAATAAATTATAAGCTTTAGCAAGAGTTAGACTTTTAAGCATTTATTAAGGAGAATAAGAATTTGGTAAAGAGAGAGAAAAAGGCCTAGATTCCTATCTATTAAAGGGAGAGCACATTTCTAGCTCCCTTCTCCGCCAGAGTCCAGAGGAAAGAGAGTGAGACCGAGCGCCCGTCTCTTCCTTCCTCCTCCCACTAGTCCGCGTCACTTCCTGACTCCTGGTCTTGCCCTCAAAGACCTTCCCTTCATGGGCAGAACTCTTCTACAGTAAGTATCCAGCAGGTGGCGTTATTCCAATCATTACAGTCCCCCCTGTTGTTCCTCAAGAAACAAAATGTTTCCTTGACGGAACAGTAAAAAGAATATAATAACTATTGCTAACTAATAATATGTGAACAACAATATAGAAAAGGAAGAGAGGAAAGTTTTGTCCAGAGGGACGATTTTTTTTTGTCCTCATGAACCGACACTTTGACATTAGTCTTGCAAAGGGAGGGCCTCTGCAGAGAGTACATGTTACAGATGGTGTATATTATAACAGAAAGAGAAAAAAAAACAACAAAAACAACAAATCAAAACTGTTCATTTAAAGTCTCTGAAAGTCTTTTCTCAGATGTCCTCTAGGTGTAGTCGTGGAATGGAAGTCTTTTCAGGGGTTGATGTGTGGATGCTGGTAATCAGCCAGGAAAATTTCCTACAAAATTGAGCTTAACACAACTTTAAAATAGCTTTGTCAATAATCAAATCAAACAATGAAAGTTCTCAAAAACATGTCTAAGGGAATTCAGAATCTTAGTTGTTACACATGAAATATATAATAAAACAAAAATTGAACCATTCTTTAAAATTATAATATTACCATAGTCCCCCCCTTATGGAGGGTAATTGAGAAGACAATTGCTGCGATATTAATTATTAAAAATAATTTTTTATCTTTGTTTCATCACTTTTTGCATCATCTGCCTAATTATCCTCATGCCATTATGAGAAATTAAAAAATCTAATATAATTGGTAACAGGTGTCAAGGCCAAATTCAACACTGTATTTATCATGACACCTGAGATAATTATGGGGGTTACCATAAAAGAACAGAGAAATGATGGGATATGAGCATTCCCACACTTGAGCAATATGTACTGCCCATACAGTATGCCAGGCTTAAAATAGGTGGATGGAATATATGTCCATGCCACCGAACATATTGGAAGAAACTGAGTCAGACTTAATCAGATGCATGGGATTGAGATGTCCATGGCATCAGGCATATAGGAGGGAGCATAGAAGCCAGGTGTAGAAGTGAGATGGGTGGGATGAATACTTCCAGCCATCTGTACAATATTGTGGGGAAAAAGAGAATAAAATATTAAACCAAGAGAACCCAACCTCAACATTTGTCAAAAGCCGTTCCCTCGGCCATACCTTGACTTCATGCATGTCTCCCCTCATGTGACAGTTCAGTGTCTGCTCTTGCATGTATTCCTCTTGTGATTGGATGGCATCTTGGCCAACTGGCATCTGATAACTCAGAATAAAGGCAATTAATGTCTTAAATGATAAGTTCCCATAATCCAAGTCTCATATGGATTTAAAATTGAGGATAATAAATGATTGCAAAAAATGTGAATACATCTTGACTCAAAATATAATATATAATTATGCAACAATTTCAAATAATACCCTTTTTTTACTTAGTATACAATTACTTTTGTGAAAAATCAGAACATACTTAAATACAAGTTAAAGCACAACAGAATCTCAAAGAACTTTTTTTTTTTGAAAAAAGAAAACTTTTACAAATGTTCCCCTCTTTTTTTTTTTTTGGGAGTATGCTTATCAAAAATAATACTTCTAGAATCAATTTACACTTGCCATGGCAACCAATTTGCCAGGGAAATGCTTTAAAGAGTTTGATCAAATAATCAGTTGAGGAAAAAAAAATAACAAAAACAAACAACTCAGAATATGGGAGCACAATACTCCTAGAATTAACATTGTATTATGAAATCAAAACCATGTTTCAAAATTAGATAGATGAATGAATAGAAGAAAATACACGTGGAATAATAAAAGACAATGAAATTCAAACTAGGGAAATCTAAATGAATATGAATTTAATATTAACAAGAGTATTATAAAATATAAACCTGATCACATGACTATAAAAAGCTTTTACAAATATTCTCCTTGTTTTAAAAACTAAGTATAAAACACAATCTCAAAAGCAGGAAAATCTCTACGAAAATAAACCCATACCATTAATTTCAAAATGTATATGTAATAGCATAGAAGTCCTATGTAACCTCTGAACTGACATTAATACTCTGAATGAATTCAGAACACTTTTGATTCCGATATCTAAAATCCCCAATACTCATATCAATACCTTGCTGCTTACTTCTACATTTCTGTAAAATATATACCCTTCCATGGCAAAAGAAGCAGAGTCTTGAACTATGTTGATTGTCATTCTTATTCAGCTTAAGTTTTTCTTCTTTAACCCCTCTATATTGTCTGTCGGGCTTTTCACCATACAAATGCTTTATAAGATTACTAATTAAAGACAAAAGCAGGTTAGCAAAATTATGAACAAAACGAGCATATCTGGAATTTAAAGAGTTTTCTAAGATTGTCTCAAAAGCACAGCCAGGCCAGGGAAGGGCTGAGCCTGAAGCTGCAAATGTAGTTAGAGAAAGTTGAGCATGCGCATCAATTCTCTGGACTTCCCAGGCAGGGGAAGCAATGGGCTTGGCCATGGGAGGAGTAGAGGGTGGGGTTTGGAGAGGAGGGGAGGGACCAGCGCAATTTGAATCAGACTTGATTTTGAACTCAGGCCTGGATTCCTCTTCCCCCACTTTGCCTCCAGGAGTTAGGGGATTAAAAGCTTCTAGAGGGTGGGTCATTGCCTCCAGGCATGCAAAATTAAAGCAACAATTACTGTTAGAACTGGGAAAAGCTGCGGGAATCTCTTCAGGTTTCTCTGAAAAAGCATGGTTGGGAGAGGGAGAGATATTTCCTTGTGTGAGTAAGTTGCTGGCTCTTTTAACAAAAATAAAAAGAAAAATAGAAAATCCACAAAAACAAAGCATTAACATGATCTTATCTCCCATTTGTCTGGTTAAACAGACTAAAATCAAAAATAGGGTAATTAGGGAGTTTAAAAGGTCCATTTGAAAAAACTTAAAGGGAAAACACAGCCAGTGCGCCAGTACTTAGCAGTTTAAAGGGTAGGGGAAATTTCTTACCCAACCGGAAGATCAGAAGTGAGGTTCAGCTTTCCTCTTCGTGGTCAGCCATCTGTTAAGGGTTAAAATTCTAGCTAAACTGTCTAAAATATCTAATGAGTGGTCGCCAATAAATTATAAGCTTTAGCAAGAGTTAGACTTTTAAGCATTTATTAAGGAGAATAAGAATTTGGTAAAGAGAGAGAAAAAGGCCTAGATTCCTATCTATTAAAGGGAGAGCACATTTCTAGCTCCCTTCTCCGCCAGAGTCCAGAGGAAAGAGAGTGAGACCGAGCGCCCGTCTCTTCCTTCCTCCTCCCACTAGTCCGCGTCACTTCCTGACTCCTGGTCTTGCCCTCAAAGACCTTCCCTTCATGGGCAGAACTCTTCT
Source organism: Dromiciops gliroides (assembly GCF_019393635.1). Lineage (NCBI taxonomy): Eukaryota > Metazoa > Chordata > Mammalia > Microbiotheria > Microbiotheriidae > Dromiciops > Dromiciops gliroides. The sequence continues at coordinate 546,643,379 of NC_057861.1, read as the reverse complement.
ACAGTAAGTATCCAGCAGGTGGCATTATTCCAATCATTACACCTGGCCTGTTTCCTGGTCCTAGATGACCCCAGACCAACTTGCTAATCAACCAGCTTTGTGTGTTGTGGTTGTTAGCTCCAACGAGCCTGTGCCCCATCTCCACCTGAGCTACTGCTACTCGAGCCTACCTCCTGGTTCTCAGCAGGGGTGTAAAATCCAAGTTCTGCCTCAGTATCAGCATAGACCCCTGTAGTCTCCCCCCTGCCCAGGGCTCAGCCCACTCACCAGACTGTGAACTTAGTTCCAGACACTGGTGCTTCAGCTGATTCAGAGGCTCTGGGGGTCTGCTTCTCTGGTGAGGCCTTCCTGGGACTGGATCTGTGTCAGGGTGACTGTGGGGTTGGGCTCAACTCCTGTATAAGCACAGCAGCTCCCTCCTTCTGACCTTCCAAGCTGTTCTTGGTTAGAAGATTATTTCAGCACATTCTTCTGTGAGTTTTGCTGCTCCGGGCATTTTCCTATGGCATTATTTGGATGTTTTTTGGAGCGATCGTGTCACAAGTTCGGGAGCTCACTGCCTTTCCTCTGCCACCTTGGCTCCGCCCCCCAGTCTTTTCTCACAAATCCAATTCAGTGCAAGTCATGACATCTGTCATGATTCATGACATCTGTCAAGGACAAACAATAATCATTCAAGCTAGAGAGAGATATAACTCTAAGCCTACTTGAGCTGCATCTTCACAAGTAGTCTGAATATTCTATACTTTTTTTTTAAATTAATAAAGTATTTTTTTTCTGTTACATGTAAAGATAGTTCTCAACTTTTGTTTATACAAGCTTTAAATTTCAGATTTTTCTCCCTCCCTCCCCTCCCTCCCCCCCTCCCCTAGACAGCAGGTAATCTGATATAGGTTTTACATTATATATATATATATATATACATACATACATATATACATATAATAACATTAAACATATTTCTGTATTAGTCAAGTTATAAGAGAAAAAATCAGAGCAATGATGAAAAACCTCAAAATAGAAAAAAACAACAGCATCAAAAACAAAAGAAATAGTATGGTTCATTCAGCATCTATACTCCGCAGTTCTTTTTTTTTTTTTCTTGGATTTGGAGATCCTCTTCCATCACAAGTTCCCTGGAACTCTTCTGTGCCATTGCATTGGTGAGAAGAATATAGTCCATCACAGTAGATCAACACTCAATGTTGATGATACTGTGTACAATGTTCTTCTGGTTCTGCTCATCTCACTCAACATCAGCTCACTCAAGACCCTCCAGGTTTCTCTGAACTCCTCCTGCTCATCATTTCTTACAGCACAATAGTATTCCATTGTATTCATATACCACAACTTGTCCAGCCATTCCGCAATTGATGGGCACCCCCTCAACTTCCAATTCCTTGCCACCATGTAAAGAGCAGCTATAAATATTTTTGTACATGTGGGTTACTTCTTAAAAGATATAAAACTGAGTAGATTTATTTGCATGTGAAATGCCAGCAGGGACCAGGATCTTATAGATTACAGAGGGCTCAACCTTGAACCAAGAAGGCAGTCAGGTGAGAACACTGTGCCTGGAATCAGGAAGACCTGAGTTCAAATTCAGTCTCACACACTTAGTAGCTTATGTGACCTTGGCCAAGCCATTTATCTTTGGCTAAGTTTCCTTATCCATAAAATGGAGACAATAGCACTGACCTCCCAGGGTTATTTTGAGGATCAAATGAGATTGCTGCAAAGTGTTTAGCACAGTGCCTGCCACATAGTAGGTAATATAGAATATTAACCATCATTTTTTTTTTGGTGAAGCAGTTGGGGTTAAGTGACTTGCCCAGGGTCACACAGCTAGTAATTGTTAAGTGTCTGAGGCTGGATTTGAAATTAGGTCCTCCTGAATCCAGGGCTGGTGCTCTATCCACTGTGCCACCTAGCTGCCCCTCATCATCATTCTTATTAAGAAGGGCAACTGATAGGCTAAATCTGTTTTCCCACCTCATGTCAAGGGGAGGCTTTGAGGGAATATAACTGGACAAACCTCTGAGCCTAGGCCTAGGATGTCTGCTCATTATGATTTCAATTTAGATGTTCCCTCCAATCATCAAAACCTATCCAGACTTTTGCCCTTGTCCTCCCATAATCTGCTGGAGGGTCTTTGATTTCTCCTGACATCAGACCAGTGATGTGTTCTCTCAGATCAAACACTTCACTTATAACATCCTGGATTCTGCTTCTTCAGTTTTGTGTTATGTTGCCCTGTGTGCACACTCACCACACACTTGTCTATAGTCCTTTATGTAATACAAATTTTCTCTTTTCCAGAGATTGTTGGGTCCTATGCCTCACAGTCATAAAGGATTGGTACAAAAAACATGGGCCTTTGTTGGTGGGAGAGGAGCTTTGTGATTTCTTGGAGGTGATTTAGCCTTCTCTTCTAATTGTTGACCTAACTTGTTCAGTTCTGGTCAGTAAACAATAAACATTAAGTACTTACTAAGTGCCAGGCACTGTTATACACAGACATACAGACACATGTTCATTCTCCATTCACTTGGGTTTTTTCCTGTGTGGAAGGGTTAGACCAAATGTGTGAGGAATTCTGGATGTCTTCTGGGAAGCTTTGTAATTAATGTTGTGGGGGCTTGACGCAAGCAGAATATGTTCCAGAAACAGGAACCTCCAGAGGGTCTCACCATCCATTAGGGAACTTTAATTTCTATCACAATGGCAGAGGTATCTGTGGGCACTTAAGGATGAAAACGGAAGGGCAACAAATAGAAATGAAAACAATCTGCAAATATTTTTATAATATATTGCTTTTACCATCAATGACAGCTGAGCCACCACACTTGGATTCTGCCCTTATAGTACTGGATGTGCTTACAGGAGGAAGAAATAGAAATAAAGAGAAAAAATAGGAAAAAGCAGCTGGATTAAAACAAGTGAGATTTTTTAGTTCCTTTATCTGGAGTTTTGTTTTTGTCTATTTTCTTACACAACCTGGCTAACATGGAAATGTTTTACATGACTACTCATGTATAACTTATATTGAATTGCTTGAGTTCTTGGGGGAGGGAAGAAAATTTGGAACACGAAGGTTTTTTTGTTTTGTTTTTGTGAGGCAATTGGGGTTAAGTGATTTGCCCAGGGTCACACAGCTAGTAAGTGTCAAGGGTCTGAGGCTGGATTTGAACTCAGGTACTCCTGACTCCAGGGCCGGTGCTCTATCCACTGCGCCATCTAGCTGCCCTTGGAACACGAAGTTTTAAAAAATTGACATCAAAATTTGTTTTTGCATGTAATTTGGGAAAATAAAATTCTAAATAAAACAAGTAAGATCAATGCTGGAGGCACCATGACTGTGAAGGCAAGGAAAAGTTAATTCCCAACCTATTCGACAGAGGGATTGGTGCCAAAGATGAGGGAGAAAAGCCCACCAAAAGTAATTATTGCTTTTTCTTTCATATAATCCTCTGCTAAAGTTCTACTCTAGTCTTGTCATGGGGTAGGCGTCTATAACCTGCTTATAGAAGCCTCTGGGCCATTAGTAGACAGTATATCAAAGCTAGAGAGGCTTGTGGATATTTGAGCTCAGAAGATAGTATATCTGTACAGCTAGGTGGCACAGTAGGCTACAGCGGTGGACCTGGAGTTAGGAGGACTCATCTTTCTGAGTTCAAATCTATTCTCTGATACTTACTAGCTGTGTGACCCTGGGCAGGGCACTTGGCTGTTTGCCTCAGTTCCTCATCTATAAAATGAGCTGGAGAGGGGCAGCTAGGTGGCGCAGTGGATAAAGCACCGGCCCAGGATTCAGGAGTACCTGAGTTCAAATCCAGCCTCAGACACTTGACACTTACTAGCTGTGTGACCCTGGGCAAGTCACTTAACCCCCATTGCCCTGCAAAAACCAAAAACCAAAAAAAACTCCCAAAAACCAAAATGAGCTGGAGAAAGAAATGGTAAACTATTCCAGTATCTTTTTTTTTGTTTTGTTTTTTGGTGAGGCAATTGGGGTTAAGTGACTTGCCCAGGGTCACACAGCTAGTAAGTGTCAAGTGTCTGAGGCCGAATTTGAACTCAGGTACTCCTGAATCCAGGTTCAGTGCTCTATCCACTGCGCCACCTAGCTGCCCCCAGTATCTTTTTTTTAAAGGAAAAAAAAAAAAAGGTAGTGTTATCTAATGTCCAGGGACCAGTTTACCTAAGCAAATAATGACAGGCTTAGTCACTTCATGAATATTTTTGAATACACTTATGAAAACCATCTAATAAAGGTGTACAAAGTTGTGATCTGCATCACTGAAGAGGGTACCTCACAGATGAAATCCCTGATATACTGAAGTGGTCTTCTGATCCTCAAAAGTGTTCCCAACTTAAGTGGTAGAGATGGTGTCGAGAGGTGAGGCTAGCAGATACACAGAATGAAGTCAAGGAGAAAATCTGGAATGACTTCGGAACAATGTAATAGGCCAAACTAGGACTAGCTTAAGGAGATTGTTCTTAGCTATCTTATTATATTCTTTGGACTGGAATAAAGCTTTGGAAAAGAATGGTTTTCACCATAGTTCATTTTTTTGCTAGGAAGATTCAGTGGGAAGGCTGAGAGGCCATTATGAAGAATTCCCAAGATGTTAAGTCTCAACTATTACAGAAGTATTACACAATTTAATTCACTTTAAGTAGCAATGGAAGCTATATAGTAGGAATTCATGAGGGTCTAAAAAGACTGCTGTTTGCTGTAGTCACCAGGGGGTATGGTTAGATCAACAGATCGATCTATTTATCTATCTGACATGCTTTAAAATAATCTCACCAGCAAGTTTCAGTACCTTCTTTTGATTTGTGTTTAAATTGTTATGAATGTCCAAATTTATACCCTGGATGGGGCTTTGTATTAACATGAAAAAGTCAACTCTGTTCACTCCATTACATCCAGTGTTTTTCTCAAATCATTTATTACTTAGGGTATTGTATGTTTAATATACATTTTAACAATTGTATTAGTATGGTTCCCAAATCTGACTTCCATAATATACCATTCAACATGGCCAAGTACAAATAGTGGAAGAATACGTCGAGTGTGAAAAGTAACAAGAGTCCAGTCTGAGTCAACATGCATTTTGCATACATTTGCAGTAATTTTTTTTTAAAATACATACAAATTACATGAATCTGTGCTTATCACTACTGAGTCTCTGTATATAACTCAGTTGGATGAGGGGCAAGCAGTGGCAAATCTCCTCACAGACCTGATTCCCCAAGATCAGCCATGACGAACTCAAGCAGGCTATGGAATTAGGTGCCAACCACACCATTCTGCTCTGATTCAAGTTAAAATGCAATTTCTGGCTAGTCCTGTGAACAATCTGACCCTTGAGAACTCACGGCTCCATCCAGGTCTTTAGATTTCCCTGAATAAGGAGAGCAGAGTTTTCTGAAACCAGAGTCCCTGCAAAAGGGTGGTGGTCTAGAAATGAGGGCTACAGTCTTCTAACATGCTGTCAGTCATATAGCTGGAGTGAAGATGGCCTTCGTAGAATTTTTTCTCTTCATAGGTATTCACAGTCCAAGCAACAACATGAATGCCTTTAGCTGACCACCTCTTCAAATAGGCCCTGGGAGAAAGGGAGGGGAGAGACAGACAGACAACTTATAAGGATGTTGACCAACCATCCTTTGTTAACAGTTACTAGGAATTTACCTACAATAAGCAGTGTATAGAGAAATGCTTAGGAATACAGAATAAAGATACAAGACTATACCCTCAAAGGGTTTATAATTTATTAAGAGCAATAAGACTGGGGGCAGCTAGGTGGCATAGTGGATAAAGCACCGGCCCTGGATTCAGGAGGACCCAAGTTCAAATTTGACCTCAGACACTTGACACCTACTAGCTGTGTGACCCTGGGCAAGTCATTTAACCCCCACTGCCCCACCTCCCACCCCCCCCAAAAGGGCAATAAGACTGATAAACATGTAATCAATAGAAATATATGATTTAATAACTGTTAAAGGGTAGTTTAGAGGTTGAGGGATTCAAGAACTAAACATTCCCTGGGGGAAGGTTGTGATTAAATAACGGAAGGAAGGATAACAGGGGAAGGGAGGGTACAATCCACATCACAACCACAATCTCTTCACTTTCCCCCAGTTTTTAATAAGAGCTAGTACATTACCATGTTGATGAAACTTCCACTGAAAGAAATCTTTCTTATTCCTTAAAAGCACCAGAGCAGGGGGCAGCTAGGTGGTGCAGTGGATAAAGCACTGTCCTTGGATTCAGGAGGACCTGAGTTCAAATCCGGCCTCAGACACTTGACACACTTGCTAGCTGTGTGACCCTGGGCAAGTCACTTAATCCCCATTGCCCCGTAAAAAGAAAAAAAAAGCACTAGAGCAGGGTGATGGGAAATAATAAAGATTTTCAACTTACGTAGACACAAAATCTTTCTGCATAAGGAAAGCTGAAATTCCACAAAGGTACCACAAGATATTATGCAAACTCCAATCTAGGAGAATATCCAGCAGCATATATAAAAAATGCTTCCAAAGAGAATCAAAGCGTCGTTTCCCATCTCCAAAATAGCTAAGGCTCCAAGGTCTATGGGTTAAAGCTGTCACAACATTACGGTCTGCCTGCCTCATCTGAAAGAGAATTTTGCAGAATAACGAGTTAAGTCACAAAGGGAAAAGTTTTAAATTATGCCTTTAGATTTGGTGAATATACTCAACACAAAAGACATTGCAACATGAAGGATATAATAACACTTTTTGCTTAAAACAACCCCAAGATTCAATAGGCCCCTACAGTAGAAGGCTGCTTTCCAAGTTGATGTCCTAACCCATTCCTCTTCCTGCTCTCCCTTCCCACTCCTTTTCTGTTGTCATAATAAATTATAAATTCTTATTGTGTTGTAACCTTGTGAAAGCCCTTATCACTTCTCTGGAGCTCAGTTTCCTCAATGTAAAATGATGTGTGTGTGTGTGTGTGTGTGTGTGTGTGTGTGTGTGTGTGTGTGTGTATGAATGAGAGAGATAAACCAGAGGTATCAAATTCAAACAGAAATGGGTACCATTAAGTGTACATAAGGATCCCTGTGGACTCATCTTGAATTGGCTTTAAGATGAATATTATCTATGTTCAATTGTATTATTTTTTTAATTTTTTAGGCAATGGGGGTTAAGTGACTTGCCCACAGTCACACAGCTAGTAAGTGTCAAGTTGCCCCTTCAATTGTATTTTTATTTATCTTGTTAAATATTTCCCCAATACATTTTAATCTGGTTTGGGTTGTACTCAGGAGTACTGTGGGTCACATGTGAGCCTGTTATGTGTTTGATACTCCTGGTGGGACAGATGATCTTGGAAATCCCTTCTGTCTGGTACTTGAGTTCTTTGAGAGTCTATTTTTCAGCATAGGGGGCAGCTAGGTGGTGCAGTGGATAAAGCACTGGTCCTGGATTCAGGAGGACCTGAGTTCAAATGTGACCTCAGACCCTTGACACTAGCTGTGTGACCCTGGGCAAATCACTTAACCCTCATTGACCCGCCAAAAAACAAACAAACAAACAAAAAAAACCAAGAATTTTTCAGCACATTATATGAAATGATGCTCACAAAGAAACCTTTTTCAAAAACTAGAAAAAATTGATTACCATTAATGATTATAAGGCAGTTTCAGTATTTTAATAATACTGAAGATTCAAATGTTAATGTATATGAAGGTAGATTCTGGCCAGACTCCCTAACTGATTCCGTATCTCCTAAGGCTAATCTCTCTATCTGTCCTAGAACCTACCATCTCTTATCTTCACCATTCTCCTCAAATCCTTGCAGGCCGACTTCCAACCTCATAAGGCAACGGAAACTTCTCTTTCCAAAATTACTAGCAATCTCTTAACTGCCAAATCTACTGGTCTTTTAAAAATGTTCATCCTTTCTCAATTTATGATCAAATGAGATAATCTGCAAAATCTTAGCAGTGTCAGGCACACACAGTGGGCAGCACTTAATGCTTATTTCTCCCTCCCTCCCCTTCACCTACTGTTTCTGACATTGCTGACCATCATCTTCTAGTAGATTTCACAACATTACTCTTTTCTGGTTCTCCCCAATCTGGATGACCCTTCTTTCTACATCTACTTTGCTGGCTTATCTTTCACGTCATTCCCCAACTGTGGGTTCCCCACATTTCCCCAAGACTCTGTCCTGAGTCCTCTTCTTTTTCTACATCCTTTCTTGGTGACTTCATCAGCTCAACCATGGATTTATCATCTCTCTGCAGAAGACTCTCAGATCAATATATTCAGCTCCAGTCTCCTAAGCTTTAGTCTCATTTCACCTGTTGCACATTTCAAATTGGTTGTCCTGTCAACATTTCAAATTCAACACATCCAAGGTAGAATTCAAGTTTCCTTCTCCCCAAACCCACCCTTTTAAAAAAAATTACCTATTTTTATCAAAAGTATCACCACTCTTTCAGTCTCCCAAGTTCACAATATCAGTGCTATTCTTGGTTTTTCACTCTCTACCTCTGCCACATATATCCATTCCAGGTGACTTCTACCTCCATGACATTTCTCAAATTTAATTCCTTTGGTCTTACAGTCACTCTTTAAATTCAGGCCCTCACCACCTCTCAACTAGATTACTGAAATGACCTCCTAATTAGTTTCTATGACTTAAGTCTCTCCTCATTCCAGTTTTTCCTGCAGACTACTGCTAAAATGATTTTCCTTAAGCATAGCTCTGACCCTTTCAAACCTATACCTAACAAATTCTAGTGGTTTTCTATTGCTCCTGTGGTCAAACGTCAACTCCTATTTTACATTTAAAAACCCTTCAAAGCCTGGCCTCAACCTATATTTATAACCTCAATGGACATTACTCTCCTCCTGCACCTTGATCCAGCCAAGCCAGCCTTCTGTTACTCACACATGACTCTCCATCTCCTATCTCCAAGCCTTTGTACTGGTTTTGCCCTATGCCTAGAACATACTTACTCCTTATCTCTACCTCACAGAATCCCTCTTCTTCTAGCTCAAGCATTACTTTGCAACATGAAGCCTTTCATTTGCATTTATGATCTTTATATTTATTCTGTGTAAACTTACACGTGTACGTGCTAGTTGACCTATAGAATGCCAGGTTCTTCAGGATTATTTAAGTTGCTGTAATTGCAGCCTCATCACCTAGCACAGTGACTGGCCCATGGCAAGAACTTAATGAATCCTTATCGATCATAGACTTATTTGGGTACAGTTCAGTACTAAAAACGTGAAAGTTAATCCCCACATAGGTTGTGGTTAGTGATGCCCCAATCTACCATCAAAGGTTAAGCCTCTAAACTAATTTTGAAAAAATTGTGTTATTTATCACAAAAGAGGCAGAGAGATTGGTGATAGGCTATATCTATATCTAGATATATCCAGATTGATCTATCTATCGATCTATCTGAGAGATTGTCAAATGTAACTACTTCATCTCAATTCGGTACTGATATATCAGTATTATCATCACAGATCATAGGTACTTAAAAAAAAATGCATCTCACCTTATAGATAACTTCTGGCATGAAAGAGCAGACAATACTGACATTGTATAACTTAGGAAACTCCATATACATATGTTTTAGAGCATCGGCAGCCTACAGAGAAGAAAATGAGAGTCACATGCGCAAAGCCATTTGAAATATGTCCGTCAACAAGAATTTATTATCATGTACTGTCTATAGCACTGCCCAATAATTCAGAGAGATTATCACATAGGGTGGGAGGGAGGGCACCAGAGGTGAGATGCTGAAAGAAATACAGTAAAATCTCAAATGTTTAAACTCACATCACATAGGTAGAAGGCTGTGGCATTGCTACTTTGTTTTCTACTTCTCTGTTGGTAGTCTCACCTCTTCATTGTACAGGTGGGATGCTCCTAGAAGGAAAGGTTGGAAATTCCTTCCCCCATATCCTGGTTTAGCCTTTAGGAAAGTTCCTTTAAGCTAAAATATTTGTTACACACACAAACCTCCACAATTCTAGAACAGTCACCAGCTAGGAAGATGGGGAACTCAGAGGACAGGGACTCTCCTCAGGCTGGAGCCCCAGAGGGCACGGTAGAAAGAACCCTGGGCAGGGGCAGAAGAACAGGCTCTCAGTTCTGCTCTGTGAGTTCACCTCATCTCTCTGGGCCTCTTCTCTTTAGCTACAAAACGAGGAGACTCAATTATCTCTAAGTAAGCTCCCATCTGGTTCTAATGTCTTGTAAGAAATGATTCTTTCTATCTCCAGCACCAAATGAACTAGACATGAATTGGGGCAGGGGTAGTCCTTCTCTAGCTTTCCATATAGGCACCATATGGTTTCATTATTTTATTTGAAATAGTGGATATGTCTAGAATGTCAGTCATGGAACATTCAAATTTGAGCAATGAGTTTCATAGAAATGATTTAGAGATGATCCAAGTCCTTTGATCAGTGAATGAACTGCTTTTATATAGATAAGATTTTTTAAAAATCCCTTGATAGTATAAATTTAAATTCTGTATGCTATTTTATTTTTCTTTGATAGCTCAATTTTTATGTATGTCCAAGACTTTTTTTTTTGGTGAGGCAATTGGGGTTAAGTGACTTGCCCAGAGTCACACAGCTAGTAAGTGTTAAGTGTCTGAGGCCGGATTTGAACTCAGGTCCTCCTGAATCCAGGGCTGGCGTTCTATCCACTGTGCCATCTAGCTGCACCTCAAGACATTTAAATAAGACCTGGTACTCCCTGGTACCACATAAATCAGGCTTGGTACATATATACTTTTTTATTTTATTTTTTTACCACTCTGAAAACTTTTTTAAAAAATGAAATCATCAATAGTTAACTTTGAATGTTACTATTCTAGTAGTTATTACTGGAAATAGAGGAATTCCATTATAGCCCTGAATACTGGAGGATGAAGGAAGAAGAGAACCAAGGGGATCCTGAATAGGTAGCCAAACCTTTCTACTCCCACCACTCATCAGGAACTCATCAAGAATCCTATTTCCATTCATGTTCACTTCACAGAAGCAAACAGGGTCTATTCTCCAGTACAAGGAAATAGAACTGGGGCTTTCCTCTGGGTCTGTCTAGTGACCGAACATACTATGTTATATAACAATCAGGAATTTATAACTAGGCAAATGAAACATTGTTTAGATAGAACAAATACCTGCCTGTTCTGTTCAAATGGGGAGGGGAGGGAGCGAGAGTGCAAAACCACCACCCCTTTATCCTACTTTAAGTATGGATGTACCTTATTTTACAAAATACATTCTTGCAAAATTGTCTATAAACTGAGTCATGTTTTCCCAATGATTTTCATTATAAAAATGTGCCCGTGTTTTCTGGGGAAAAAAATTTTGATTCTAGGATATAAAACAAAATTTAAGAATGTAGCAAATCAAAACAAAAAACAAAACAAAACCCAATCATCAAAAGCCACCTACTCAAAGGGACAGCTAGGTGGTACAGTGGATAAAGCACTGGCCCTGGATTCAGGAGGACCTGAGTTCAAATCTGGCCTCAGACACTTGACACGTACTAGCTGTGTGACCCTGGGCAAGTCACTTAACCCTCATTACCCCGCAAAAACAAAACCAAAAAAAAAAGAAAAAAAAAAAGCAAACATCGAAAGAATGTAGCAAATCTTTTAAAAAAGAACTATTTAAAGAATATACAATGAATTCGTAATAAAAGAATGCTCTGAGATATGTCAAAAAATCCCCAAACAATATTTCCATGGGACAAGATCCATGTGAAAGGAAAATGTAAAAATATCTTAAATATTTTGGGTTCTGAAATCCTAAATTTATCAGCCAAAATTAAATAGCCACAGAAGCTTAGTTTTTAGTTTTAAAGTGATTTATTCAAGGAATTTATTTTAGGCTTTAAACAGTTTAATTAATTAACTAGGTCTCTGGATAAAACAATTATTTTAAGACATGTAGATATGATCAGCATTCCTTTTTATGTTTTTTGCTAGAAAAAAATAGCCTGACCTTTTTTCTCTTTTGTATTCCCCCTGATATGTTAGAACATTTGGGAGGCAATTAAGAACTTTTAAACAATGCATTTTCTACATTTATTATCCTATCAACTTATATGTTTTTATGATGAGATTTCTTGAAGCAGGTTATACCTGTATTAAAAAACACATTTATGGGGCAGCTAGGTGGCACAGTGGATAAAGCACGGGCCCTGGATTCAGGAGTACCTGAGTTCAAATCCGGCGTCAGACATTTGACACTTACTAGCTGTGTGACCCTGGGCAAGTCACTTAACCCCTACTGCCCCGAAAAAAAAAAAAACCACAAACCAAAAAACCAACCAAACAAACAAAAAACCACATTTATGACAAAATCACATCTAAAATGAGTAAGTTGGAAATGATTGGTATCTAAATAGGATTTTTTTAAAGTGAAGGTCCATGGCATAAAACTGTACCATAGCTGCATGGCTCTTGACATCAAAGTAGATTGTGAGGTTATGATCTAGGCATTCCACAATGGCTTCCTTCAGAGTAGGTATTTTTTCACCAAGGAAATTATTCCTATAAAATGGAAGGAAAATAAGGTAGATCACAGGAAAAGAAGGGAAAAACAAAAGTTCGGTTGAATAGACCTCCCCTCTCTCTTGCAAGTTAATCTTTCAGTCCAAGGAAATGGCATCAACCCCTTATTCGACTCAACCAAATCCAATTAAAGAGAATTTTAAGCAATGTGAACCGAATGACAACTACAGGGTGTAGTGTCTTGGACACAGTATAACTAAGTTAAAATTTGTGACCTAACTCTAGCTTTGTAAATCTATGTTTAGTAAACCTACAAAAAAAGGAAGTATAATATGTTATCTTCAAAGAACTCTGAGGCTACACATTAGAAAGGCCAACAGTACTTCTTTCAGAGATGGACTAATAAAGAAAATGGATGCCAACCACTATCTTATCTTCCCTTCGTTAAGAGGGAAAAAATTCAGTTTTTCTAATACATTAAAAAACCCCAAACACCTTTCCTCTAAGGGGTTTCCCAACCCTTTTCACACTCATAACAAAGTAATGATATATTGGACTACAATAAGCAGCAGTGGTCAGAACTGAACACAAATAGCCAGTGTAAGGTTTGTACTTTCTATTATTATTAAAATTCTTTTTTGTGCCTTCATTCTGATTGTTCTGGGAAAATAAGGTCACACTGATCTTAAAGTATAGAAGGATATCCACAACTGGGTTAATGGGCTCTACATATGCTAGGAATCCATGTTCAGGAGAAACAACACAGAAAGACTTGGTTCAAGGCATTAGGCCTGGTTAATAATGTCATTGATTTTAACTTGAAATGATTAAATCATTGATGAAATATGCATATTAAATTTGCCAATTAAGGTAAATCAAGAAGAATAGGTAACTTTTTAGAAATATTTAAATAATATTTACCATTTGAAGAAGTGAGAGATAGGACTATAATGATGTTATTTTGGGACAAATGCAAAGTTAATTATAAAGGAGGTGAAAAACAATCTCTGCAAATTAAAAAAAAAAATCATTGGCTTAGTGCAAGTGAAAGAGAAAAGAATCTAAGGGTCTCACAACATATACTAAGCACCAGCAACAAATTTAAATGTTAAAGTATGCTTTGGGGAAAAAAATAATTCAGAGCATATATGCAAACTATGTTTGAGAAAATATTCCTACTATGTATGGTATTGATCTGGTATATATAAATGTCCTAGATTCAATTTTTAGTCTCAAAAATATGGATAATTTAAGAGTTTTTTAAAAAAATAATTTATTTTTAAATAGGAGTTAATAGCAAATTATTAAAATGTTGGGAAATAAAAATATAGAAAATTTAAAGGAACCGATGCAATTATATATCTAAGTGACAGTGGCAGATACTTACAAATGAGTGCCGCCATGTCCTACTTCCATCTTTGTTGATATGCCTGAACGCAGCAGGGTTACATATACCAGACAGACTTTAAAGGACACTTAGGTTATTTCCCACCAATCTCTAAACCAATTAAAAAGAAAGCTAAAGGGACTGTAATATACTTACTTCAATCTGTGGTTTGCTGCTGGATTAAGCTTCCTAACTTCAGCAAATGTCAAGTCATTCAAACGACCAGTTCCATCAGTAGTCCTATCTACTGTTTCATCATGCATCAGGACAGGAACACCATCTGCCGTAAATTCAATGTCCAGCTCCACACCTGTTGCTCCATTCTTAGCTGCCTTAACAAAAACATTAACAATATTAATGTCAAATGGCCACAAATGTTATTTTCTGGTCCAATCACTAAACCACATCTAGTAGGTATTTGATAGGGAAGGAATTCAGGGGACACCTCTGTCATGGAACCTAATCCATTCTAAAATATGAATCAGATTAATAACTAGCAGTTCCCATGAGACAGAGGGAATGGGACACTAAGGAGATGGTTAGTACTGGGTTCATTTCTTGGCAATACATTTTAGGCACTGACATGCTTTTGACAAGCTCCTAGGTTATCTCTAAGGAGGTAACCAGGTGAAGGGACCTGATGTCATGACCCTACAGTAGGAATCCTGTTTCAAGGATTAGCCTAGGAAAGAAAACTTAAAGGCAGACGTGATAGGGTCTTAAAGTATTTGAAAACATGTCATTTAGAGGAAGGATTAGGGCTTTTCTGTTTGACCCCATAGGGAAGAACTTGGAAGCTGGATAATAGTAATTTAGGCTTTCATAAAGACAAATTCCCTAATAATTAGATCTGTCCAAAAGTAGAACGAGAGACCTCAAGAGGCAAGTGATAAGAATTTAGTTATATAGCACTTTAAAATTTACACAGTGCTTTCTTTAAAAGAGTCCTGGTGAACTAGGTATTGTGTTAAGTATTATGAACCTCATTTTCCAGAAGACAAAATTGAGGGTCAAGGAGATGAAGATTGCACCTGTCGTCTCTATCTTCAGTCACTATGCTACTTTTTTTTTGAAATAGCAACACAACTGGGATCTGAATCCAGATCTTTCTTAAATGCAGCACTTAGAACCCTTACTAATACCCAACTGCCCCAAGACTCTCAATTAGGAATATATTGAGCAAAGAAAATGTCTAGATAAAAAAGGTCCTTTCTGTAACATTCCTTGACAAAGCAAATTTCACAATAAAACAATTTTCTTTTGAACCATAGTGGGGTTACTACATTATGATTAAATACCAGAGAAGAGAGGTTCTCCTCTGTTCAGTCTTGAAACCAAATGGAAGATGAAGCATATAACCTAATGGGCTCATGATCCTGGTGGGCCTGAATAGCAAAGTGCTCTAACTTCTTAGTTGGCATCAAAAGAGACCAACCTTTCCATCCTTATGCAATTATAGTATATAATTGGGGAAAGAAAAGTTGAAATGTTAGAAATATGGTTACTTTGCTAGTAGTGTAATTAAAAGCAAGGAAGTAGAGAAGAAATCGACTCATCTAAGATGATGCTCCCGAAAATGATAAAATCTATCTTATCTTTATATTCCCACTTTTCTTTTTTTTTGGTTGCAGGGCAATGAGAGTTAAGTGACATGCCCAGGGTCACACAGCTAGTTAGTGTCAAGGGTCTGAGGCCAGATTTGAACTCAGGTCCTCTGACTCCAGGGTCAGTGCTTTTATCCACTGTGCCATCTAGCTGCCCCTGTTTCCACTTTTCTAAACAGCAAATCATCAGTTACTAAAAGTCTGCTTTGAGACTGTGTGCAATGTAGGCTGTAATAGAACACAAAGAAGCTTGACATTTCTTTATGATAATATGTACTAGTGGAGGTAAATAGATAATACATTACTTATAAATACAAACATAAAGATTACCATAGGAGGCTAACAGACTGGTAATTCCTGTGAGATGAGAATAATTGTTTCCCAATAGTCTTGGGAGAAGAAAGAAGCTGCTGGTTGAATTAAAAGCAAGAAGTTTTAGTTTAAGATGAAAACTAAATACTAAATTTTAGCCTTCAATAGTGCTGACTTGAGGTTGTTAGTCATTACTTAAAAGGACAACTCTTTATCAAGATCAAGTTTAAGGAACATTTATTCATTCAAATCAAACCAGGCTGCTCAGTGTGGTAGCATATCCTCTATACAGAAAAGATTAATTTAAAAGTTTTATTAGCCAACCTCATTTTTTCAATTATTTTATTCTAAAATGAAGTACTATTCTAAAATAACTTTGGCAATTAAACAAAACTATTTTTTAAATCTTCATGATGAAAATTAACTGAGATCATGTCTAATACAGTGCTAATAGTTTAGTGAGACATAGTATAAAATTTTTTAAAAATTAATTATCATACAGAAAGAAAGAACAAATGTAAAGAAATGGAGAATCCTGGCTCAGTGTGAATTTGGTATAAGCAGGAAATGTAGATTGCAATAAGTACAGACTAAACAAGTAGTAAGACAGAAAAGTGGCAGACAGGATTTATATTTTCCCTGAATCCTTTGAAAATAGCTGGTAATTATGTTTTCCATTAATGACTCACAAATGTTTATATATCAGTTCTGTTTATCTATCTGTTTAATGTAGTAGCTCTGCTTAATCCCCAAGGCTTGACAATTAGTTAGACAGCTCATTCCATTTGCACATCCAGGATGAACCAATTTTCTTTTGTTTACCTCATTACCTTTAAAACCCAGATGTTTTCAGGTGACGTTTATAATTTTGTTTGTTAGATGTACTCAACATTGGCCAATAGCTTAGTCAAATATAGTACATCATAAAAGTAATAGCTGAATTGAGAAGCCTTCAATATTATCATAGGCCATACTTCCCTAGGTCATCTATTTCTTATGATTTCCATGCCAACCTTGTATTTACTTCTTTAAAACTTCTTTATGACTGAAGTTTCCTTATAGTCATTTTTCTCCAACACAATTATATTTAGGATTTTATAAAAAATATTTTGCATAAGTGATAACATTATTATAATTAACTACCCCAAAAGGCACATTATGTAAAGTTACTGAGTAATTTTTATGACTCAATAACTTATCAATACCTGATGCCAATCAATTAAACTGGGAGTATCATTTTAACACCTGTGTACATAATTTCTCTTTCCCATCACAGAACAGATGTCATCCTTATTATATGGTATCAAAAATGAGGTGCTACTGTACTTTTATTCATTTTTCCTCATTAAGGTGATCTTAATTTATCTACAACACAGAAAATAACAGAAAGGGGAAAAGCCCAAGTTTCAACATTAAGAATTTACAAGACCAATAGAAATTACCGATTACTTGTACCCAAACCCAGTTAAAGAAACAGAAATGCATTGATAAATTTCTATTCCTATTTCATTACCAATTTTGTTATTTACATTTAGTATTTTTAAAGGAACTTCCTCACTGCCTTTCAAAACGTTTAATGTTTTTTATACATGTTGCGATTTTTTAAGATTTTTAAGATGTTCGATATAATTGACAGTTACATTGTAACCTCTATTTTCACAGCCTACTTAAGACCTTAGATTCAAACCCAGAAAATACCTTACTACAGCCTAATGCAACCTTTTCATTTTGGAGTGAAGAGGAAACTATGTAACTATCTCTGAGCATGAATAGGTAGTTAAGTGGCAAAGTGTCCAGTGCTTTTCCAATGATAACACACTGTCTTCATCTTATAACTTGACTGGGAAAAAAATCTTTTCAAAAGCCGAACTTCTCACCACAAACTAGCTCAGTACTCTACTCAATAAATCTTCAAATGAAGGAAAAATACCACTCAGGCGCTTATTACTACCTCAGAACACATAAAATACACTGCACCTTTGTTGCTGCTTTTAACTAGGCTTGGAAGTGGAAGTTAACTCACATTTTGACACCACCATGCAGTACAGCCCTGCCTGTGCTACTTCCCAGCTTAAAAATCCTATTGCTTTCAGGATAAGATAAAAAACTGCCCTGTTTGCCATTTCAAGTCTTTCAAAATCCAGTTCTGGTCTGTCTTTCCAGATTTCTTTCTGCTCATCTGACTGCATGTACTTGACATTCTAGCTCTCCATCTCCATCTCCATTGGAGACCCTCTACCTGGTAGGATATTTTCATTGTTAGAGTCCCTCCCTTTCTCAGTGAAGTACTTAATAAAATTGAAATTTTAAAAAGTTATATCAGTATGATGATTCCTACAAATGGAAGATTTACCTGGCTTTGTTCCTTTTTAAATTTTCCATAACCCTGGAGATGATTTTTGGTAGCTCATCCCCCTTTTACTTTGTACATTTATTCAACTACTTTGCCTGATTTCCAGAACTACTTCTAGTACTTTTCAGGTTGCAGTGGATTAAACATTTCTAAAAATCTTTGAAAAATGGAAATTTCAACTCAGTAATATACCCACCCACCCAAAATGACTCCTTCAAGGAGGGATATAGCAGGCACAAAATATAAACACTAACTTTAGGCAACTCTTTACTCACACAACACTCTCTCTGCAAATAAAAAGTGCTTCAAAATCTTTTTTCAATTTTTAAAAAACATCAGGTCATAAAAGGCTGATGAAACAAACCTAACTTATTCTAGAGAGATCAATTTCTTTTATCTTCTAGATCTTGTATTTATACACATACAGAAAAATACCTTAATGACTCAGGGTTGGAGGCAGTATTTCACACCCATATTTTTAATATAATGTTTTGTTCTGTGACACACCCTTCTGCCAACTTGCCTCCTCCTTTTTTTTTGTTTATCTTTTTTTTATCTTATCCACTGCCCCACCTAGCTGCCCTAAAATGACTTCCATTGGGGGCAGCTAGGTGGGGCAGTGGATAAAGCACTGGCCCTGGACTCAGGAGGACCTGAGTTCAAATTTGACCTCAGACACTTAACACTTACTAGCTGTGTGACCCTCGGCAAGTCACTTAACCCTCATTGCCCACAACCTTCTCTCCCCCCCCCCAAAAAATGATTTTTTAAAAAAGAGGTCAATTACTTCTTACGAGAAGTACTCAAATTGCTAAAGTGCTCATTATTACTTGACTCAAGATGGCACCAAATATTATTCCCTAAGAAAGAGATGGAATTTAGTTTCCTGTAGATAGAAAAACAGATTGCTTTCATGCTTTCAGTCAAATAGCTAAGAAAGAGTAAATATTTTTGGCTTTTTGGTTGTTTCTGAATAATTATCATGTACATAAAACAACTTTTTCCTTACAAAAGTCCTCAAACATATTGCTACCTCAATCACACACACACACATCACAAAATCAACAAATATTCACTAAATATCAACTCTGCTATATGTTGTAACGATTGGAATGATGCCACCTGCTGGAGACTTACTGTAGAAGAGTTCTGCCCATGAAGCGAAGGTCTTTGAGGGCAAGACCAGGAGTCTTTTCTTTGGCGTCAGGAAGTGACGCAGGCTAGTGGGAGGAGGAAAGAAGAGACTGGCGCTCAGTCTCGGGCTTTTTCCTCTGGACTCTGGTGGAGAAGGGAGCTAGAAATGTGCTCTCCCTTTAATAGATAAGAATCTAGGCCTTTCTCTCTCTCTTTACCAAATTCTTATTCTCCTTAATAAATGCTTAAAAGTCTAACTCTTGCTAAAGCTTATAATTTATTGGCGACCACTCATTAGATATTTTAAACAGACTAGCTAGAATTTTAGCCCTTAATAATGTACATACTTTAGGAAAGTTTATGTTAAATACTTGGAAGATGAAACTTTTTGAAAGCATTTATCCTGAAGAAAATTAAGTCTGATCATTTTTGTCTCCATTACTTTCATGTTTTTAAGATCATTGTGATGTGAGATAAAATTAAGGTGATCAAATTGATCCTGAGTCATCCCAAAAGAATTACAAGACTCAGTGACTCAGGTTCCCAAGTTTTACTGAAAGACTGTTGACCACAGGGAGAGTACCAGAAAAATGGAAAGGTATCTCTCAAACAGGGAAAGACAAGACAGTTATATTTATAATATGGATAAATTGATTATGGGTCTCATTATAATAATCTCCACCTCAGGGAGGTATATGGGGGTTCGTGTTCTAATTTGGACTTCTTGGGGTCCTAAGCCAACCCCCAAGGCAGGTACCTTTTTCCGTGGAGGTGTGTTTTGGGGGTTTACATGTCACAAGATGAATCTGGGAACAAATTTGGCCTTTTCTGCACATGTTCATAAGAACATACCTCAACTTGCCAAGGTCAGAGTGTCTTTGTGTTTTTGATCTCTTTCTTTTTTAGGCCTGATTTCTGGATATTAACATTTACCAGTTAGGGTCTCTGTGACCTGTCTCTTTGTTTTTTGTTGTGTGTGTTGATTAATGGGGGTAATTAACAGGAGCCAGACCTCCAGGTACCAATTAACAAGAACCTAGGCTCTGACTTTGATGAGGCCCCAAGTCTTAAATTACCCATTAATCCCTTTCAGAACTCAGATCTGAATTAGAGTTCAGGTCTTAGGTTTGTCTGTTAACCCCTTCTTTACCTCCTACATCAATGGATATTTTGTGATGAGAACTGTTGTCTATTTCATCAGACAACATCTATAAAGAAGTCATATAAGGCTACAAGAAGTTAAAAAGACTCTCAATACACCTTCAAATCTCTGGCATATAAGCAAAGTGGGGGATGGGAGAGGAGGGAGAATGATAAGAGTTTGGTGATGGATGACCCACCACTAACTCAAGTGTTTCTTCCACCCTTGCATTTCTGCTCTTTCTGGTCTCTTGACTTCAAGCTTTGTTTTTGTTTTTTTTTACTGGGCCCAAAGGGAAGCCCTTGAGATCACTGATGCATCTCATGGCATGAAAATGGGGCAGAAAGATGAAAATTACAGAAAATTGGATAGGAAAGGGGGCAGTCAGGTGCTAAAATACACCTAGATTCAGGAAGACCAGAGTCAAATCCTGTCACATACCTACTAGCTGTGTGACCCAGGGCAAATCAACTAATCTTTGTCTTTCTCAGTTCCCTCATCTGCAAAATCAGGATAACAAAAGCTTCTCCCAGGGTGGCTAAGAGGATAAAATGAGATTAAAATTTGTTAAGTGTTTTTCAAACCTTAAAGAGCTTTATCAGGCATTATCTGGTTGACTCCCTACATTAAACAGAGGCCTGGAATGTTTAAGTGATCATTTGCCCAAGGTCATACAGCTAATGATTAGTACAACCCTACCAGATCACCTGAATCCCAAAGTCCAAAGCACTACCTAGTACATTTCACTTATGGTAAGTATCTTAAGTAAAATCTGAAGCTTCATAGTAACTGAAATTGGGAATTTCAAGGATCACAGGAGTTCCTCAGAGGGAAAAAGGAGAACTAGGGTGGCCAGACAACTAACACAGAGGTTATGTCGCCTATTTGTCTGGGCAGAGGTTCTTAACTTGGGGTCCCTGAATGTTTTTTAAAATATCTTCATAACTATTTCAATATAATTGGTTTCCTTTGCATTCCTTATGTGCTGTTTAGTTTCTGCATTAACATAAAAAACACCCACCCTTCAAGGAGGTCATTAGAACAGACTGGCAAAAGGATTCATGACCTAAAAAAAGGTTAAGAACCCCTGGTCTAGAGCAGGGCTTCGGAAACTTTTTCCACTTGCAATTCCTTTTTGCCTGAAAAAGTTTTACTCGACCCCTGGTATATAGGTATATAAAATAGGTATACCTAATCTTTTACTGTTGCCAAATTTTTCATGACCCCCACATTCAGTTACATGACCCTTTATAGGGCCTCCACCCAAAGTTTAAGAAGTTAGGGCCAAGATGGAAATAGGTCATTAATAATAGTTCACATTTATATGGCACTATATGGTCAGTCTTGTATGACTCTTTGTGACCCTATTTTGGGTTTTCTTAGCAAAGACACCGGAGTGGTTTGCCATTTACAGATGAGGAAACTGAGGCAAACAGGGTGAAGTGACTTGCCCAGGGTCACACAGCTACTAAGTTCCTATGGCCAGATTTGAACTCAGGAAGATGAGTCTTTCAGACTCCAGGCCCAGCAACTCTATCCACTGTGCCACCTGGCTGACCTAAGTGCTACCTATATATAATTATATTTGATGCTCACAGCTACTTTGTAGACTAGGGACTATTACCCTCTTCCCCTCATTTTACAAATAAATAGGAAAACTGAGGGAGTCAGAGGTCGAGACAATTAGAAAGTAACCAGAGGCCACATTTGAACTTGGGTCTTCCAGACTCCAGGTCCAGAACGCTCATTCACTGAGCCATCTAGCTGCCTTTAACGATTTATTAATAATTCACATCGATAGAGCATTGTAAGATTTGCAAAGTGTTAGCTAGCATCATGTGGATGCTCACACCTGTGGAACAGAGGCTAACATCTTCCACCTCCCCCAATTTTGCAAATGGAGAAAATGAAGTTAAGTGATTTGCCTGGACATTTGAACTCTGGGATTCCTGACTCCAGGTCAGGCACTTACATCCACTGAGTCACCAAGTTGCCTTTAATAACGAATAAGAATAATGCACATTGATATAGGGCTATAAGATTTGCAAAGTGTCTGTTTCTTTTACATGATCATAATCGATCCTCCCAGGTGGGGCTTTTGTTTTCATTTTGCAAATGCGAAAACTGAGGTTGAGTGATTTGCCTGTAGTCATGCAATTATTAAGTGACTGAGGCCACATCTGAACTCTGGTCTTTCAAGTTCAGCTCTCATCCACTGAGCCACCTAACTGCCTTTAATAATAATAATAATGCAGAATGATATAACATTGTAATATTTGCAAAGCGTTCCTCATACATGATCATACTTGATCCTCACAGGCAAGGCTTTCTTATCACACACATCCCCTCCCGCTCCCATTTTGCAGAGGAGGAAACTGAGGCTCGGAGACATTCAGAGAGTTCAACAAGGAGCCACTGAGAGAACCCATTTCCTCGAGGCTGGAAGGGTGCGAGGGGAGAGCCCGGGGTGAAGGAGAACCACAAAGGTTGGGGGAGGGGCCCCCCTTCCCTACCTCCCGAATCGCGGCCAGAGTGTTCTCAGGGGCATCGTGGCAGCCGCCGCGGTGAGCGATGGCGGAGATGCGGCCGCGGGGCCGGAGCACCTGCAGAGCCCGGCGGTTGGGCACCGGCTCGAAGCTGAAGAAGCGCAGCAGCAGGTAGAAGCTGAGGGTGAAGAGGCAGGAATTGAAGGGGCTGCGGGTCAGGATCAGCAGCAGCAGGAACAGGAAGGAGAAGGAGGCCAACAGGCCCCCCTGCTCCTCCCACAGCCACATCCCGGGGCCGGCGCCGGCGCCGGCACCCGCAGCCTCCGGGACAGAGTCCCGGACCCGCCGGGCTCCGCCAAGAGAAAGAGGAGCGGGATAGCGAGACGAACCGAGCTCGGAGAGCCGTCACCCGCAGAGGGAACCGGCGCGCACAATGGCCGGCCTCGGCACATCCGGAAAAGGAGCCACCCCGCCGACCAATCAGCGCCTCGGAGCTCGGGGCTTGCAAGGCGGGGCCGCTGTTATAGCAACTAGACCTAGTTTGGAGGCTCGAGTTCCAGAAGAACTTCGGTCTGACTCTACGGACTATCGCGGTACCGCGTTCTGTAGAAGGGCCACTAGGTGGCGCAGTGGCTAGGGCGGTCTCCCTGGAGTTCAAATGCAGCCTCAAATGCTTGTGTGTGCAATTTATTTAGTCCTTGCCTCAGTTTCCTCATCGGCAAAAAAAGGATGATCATAGAAGCACCTACCTCGCAGTGTTGTTGTGAGGGTCAATGAGATTATATTTGTAAAGTATTTTGCAAACATTAAAGCACTCATCTATGATTAAAGAAGTGGGCACTGTGCAATCACACATACCTTAAATGCACTTAAACTTCATAAGGGAATGAAGTAACTGGCAGATTTGGAAGCAGGGCATCACAGAAGAGCTAAGAGATCTGCCCCTTTGCCTTCTTCCTGTGATTCTTCTTTCCACTTTTTAATGAAATCCTCTAGCACCCTGCAAATATGAGGATGTTCTAAGGCTTGAGATGTTGTCTATAAACCAGTTTGTTCACAGAGAAACCACTCTGCTGAATATAAGGTCGTTTCCTTAGAAGAGATTAGATAGTATGAGAGAACTTGTTTTAAAATGGCTTTTGTTACACCATTTCATTCCTTCAAGAAACAGAACTCGGCTTCTAGTTCTGGCTCTGCACTCATTCATTCAGTGTGTGAACTTGATCAAATTGAACTCTCTGAAGCCGTTTCCCTCACTATTAGTGAACTAACTGCGTTCTATTTGTCACTTATAGCTATGTGACCTTGGGCAAATAACTTAAACACTTTGTGCCTCTTTGGGAAAAGCAGGGTTCATACACTTTGGTCCCTCGGACCAGCATTCAAGGCCATGTCGATATTTTTAAAGCCCCAAAGTGAGACGTTGCATTAGTTTTGACTTGTATAACATATGATTTAGTTAAGAATAGAGCCTTCTCCGCTTCTCCCAGCCTCTTTTTTTTTTGTCTCCAGTGAGGACCACATATCCCAGGATGCAACGCTGTTCATCCAATCCTGGAAGCCAGACAGACGACACGCGTAGTCCTTCGGGAATTGTAGTTTTTGTTGTGTACCCCCTGAGCGGAGGCAGTCGTATTACTCCCGCCGTCCGACACCGGAAGTGCCCTGCCTGGGAGGCGGAGTGAAGGTAGTGGCGGCGGCGGCGGCAGCGGTTGCCAGGTGCCGGCGTTGCCGCCTTGAGACCCGTAATATGGCGGGGAGGAGGAGGAGGAGACGGCGGCGGAGCGGGCTACGCTCTGCAGATATAGCCTAATCCTTTTGTTTCCTCCTGAGGTCGTGGAAGGAGGGAAAGAAAGAGAGAGAACGAAGGAGCGCTGGGGGTTGCGGAAGAGAAGTAGGTGGGTACATGGGGGCGCTGGGAGCTTCGCCCGGGGGCGGGGGCGGGGATGAGGCGGCGCCCCGGTTGAAGGGGCTTCCGTACCTTTTCCTGGCAGCCCCGGCGGTCTCTCGTCTGCGCTGCCCGGCTACTTGGGGAAAGGGGAGGCCGGGGTGCATTTGTGGTAGGTTTTGGAACGATCATGATCATGATCATGATGATGATGGTGGTTATGAAGATGATGGGTTGATGGAATTGCGGGTGTAGACTAGACCCGAGCTTAATGCTCGCTGTCGGTAGGTGGGGTGAGGTAAGGGGAGGACTGTAATGCCTGTGGGAAGCATGGAGTGGGGAGTCTGTACTCATCTTATTTAAACAAGCAAAAAAAGAAACAACAACAAAACCCAACACTCAGTTCTTTTCCACGCTGGGAATTGCATGTCTGTCTTCCACTGTGCTTGGGAGGGATTGATTGCCTGATCCTCCCTTTGCTTTTCTGCAGAGCACTTCTCTTGCTGAGCATGCATAAGGATCACTATTTATCAGTTAATTCTTTGTAGCAAGCTCATCTCTAAAGTTCAGCTGGTGTTTGCTGGTGTTGCCAAGCTCTTTAGTATGGGCGTTAGGCATTTAAAGACAAAAATGGGGGTTTGGGGGGAAAAAGTGGCCCTGCCCACTGGGACATTACTTTCTTCTGAGTAGAGCAATATGTAAACAGATGAGTAAATGTATGATAATTTGAGGAGGGAGAGATCCTATTGGCAAATGGGTAGATCAGTCTAAGGAGTACCAGAGCTGAAAGGATAATAGGATTTCCTTAGGCTGGGGTGAGGTGGTGAATTGGGGAGGGAGGGTTAACCAGCTTGAAAGCTGGAATTGGAATGTTTGAGGTCAGGAAATAGCAAATAGGCTAGTTTGGCTGGAAAGGAAGAATCCTGAAGGTGAATAGGATAAAAATGAGTCTAGAAAAGTAGGCTGGTACCAGATTGTGAAGAGCTTCAAATGCCAGGCTGAGAAATCTATATTTGACCCTGGAGACAATAGGGAACCAACCAAAGTATTTTGAGGAGGATCTTGATGTAATCAGACTTAAGTTTTAGGAAAATTATTTTGGCTGCTATGCTGAAGATAAATTGGAAGGGGGAGAGATTGGAATTATGGTAACCAATTAATTAGGGTATTGTAGTTCAGGTAAGAGGTGATGAGAGTTGATTTATTTTGAGTTGAGGGGGACAGATGTGAAAGGCTGTTGTGGAGCTAATAGAATTGACAACTGATTGGATGCGGGGAATAAGGGAGAGAAGAATAAAAATGAGCTCTCTGAAGTTGTGAACCAAATGACTAGAGTAGATTTTGTTGATCTTTATTGCTAGGTTACTACAATAACTCTGTCTTATCTTGCATAGTTGTATCTCTTACCTTTTCTGAAATTTCTGGTAGAAAGGAATATTAGATTTCTAGAGTGCTGAATTAATAATGAATAGGGTCCTAATATTGTGGGATTGCTACAGGATTTTTAGGAAAGGGTGGATCACTCAATTATGTCCAAATCAGGAGCAGCTATACAGAGGGAATTTGTGGTTTAGTAGTTATATTTGAGGTGGCTTTGTGGCCTGGGATGGCTTTATGGCCAGAGGCCCCCTTTAAGTAAAACTTATTAACAGTGGATTGTGATGTGAGTAATTCAGCATCTATCTGCCTAATCATATGTAACATAGATTACTCACTTTTTAAATGGTTGACATTGTAATTTAGAGGTAATAATTTGCCCATCAGAGGAGGGTTGCCATTGAAATCATCCTTCTCTAAATTCTCCTGTTCCTGGATTTGAGTTTCTTTTTTGAAGGACTTGGAAATGGGAATCATTGATAGCTGCTTTCTTGAGATCAAGTTGATTAACTTCTACTAGTAGATAGAAGATTTCTATTTCTAAATCACCGTTGCATTTTGCAAGAGGCCCTCTGTAAATAGAACTTGAAGCTGTGTGTTTGATATGTAGTATTGTTAGAACATTCTAGGGCATTTTGTTTCCAAGATTCTCATGAGACAAACTTGTAAAACTTGGCATGATTGACAGAGGTAAAATGGAATGTTAAGGTTAGCTTTATTGTGTTCAGAGAGAAATTATTTAAATATACAGTGCATAATAAAAATCTGTAAAAGTAGATGCTTTTGTGAATGGAGTTAAAACTATTTTTTTCAGTATCCACTTTGAATCCAGGATCATTTGTTTTCTTGCTTTTCTTCTGTAAGAAGAAAAGAGTTCTGTAAGTGGAGTCAGGAGAACCTGTGTTCAAATCAACCAATCAATAACATTTATTAAACATCTATACTATGTGTCAGGCATTGTACTAGGGGATACAAATACAAAGAAGGAAACCTTAGATTATACTACTTACATTAGTTGTGTGACCAAGGGCAAGTCACTTAAACAATTTACACCTTTTTCTTCATTTGTAAGGCAGTCATCATACCTGATAGGGTTGTTGTGAGGAACAAAATGGAATGTAAAGCATTTTGCAAACCTGAAAGCACTATATAAATGTTAGTTTTTGTTAAATGATGTTTTAATGAGAACTTGAAAGTGTCCAGCTTTGAAGTGAGTATACATAAGTATACATATTGTCTCAATGGAGCAAAACTTGTTGAAAAAATTGACATCAAATTTTTATGATTCTATTTGAAGTACTTTTGGGAAATTTTTCAAAGTCAAAATCATGTTAAAATTTGGCTGACAGAAGAAGTCTTGTTATTATGAATAGCGGAGATTCCCTAGATAAGAGGGAAAATAAATCTTATTTTCCCATTAACTTTATTTTAATTTCAGTAATTCTTTATTTTTGTTTTCAGCTGAACATTAGTTAGCTAGAGCTCCCAACACTAGTTTTAAATAACTAGCTATGTGAACCTTTGGAAAATCATTTCTCCTCTTTGGACCTCAGTGTTTTCACTTACAAAATGAGAAACTTTCTAGATCTCCACGGTTTCTTCCAGTTATAAAATTCCATTAAATTTTAAAGTTTCTTTGGTCTGGAGTCTCTTTGTCAAATAGTAACTTGTAAATCAATACTTAAAGAAACATGGTTTTATTGGTTTCCTTGTAATGAAGTCAATCTATACTAAGAATATTTACATTTTTAAAAAATGTTTCCATTTCTTTTAAATTTAGCATGCTTTTTTCCCGGGGGGGGGGGGGGAGTGAAGCAATTGGGGTTAAGTGACTTGCCCAGGGTCACATAGCTAGTATGTGCAAAGTGTCTGAGGCCAGATTTGAACTCAGGTCCTCCTGAATCCAGGGCCAGTGCTCTATCCACTGTGCCACTTAGCTGCCCCAATTTTAGTATGCTTTAAAAAATGTTTTTTTCACACTCAATGGGCATCCAGTAAATTCTTGGTTGATTGATATGAATGAGTAAATTAATACCATAGCTGGTTTCTTCCTGGCTACTTTTATAGATGCCATTACAAAGAAATAGTAGAATTACTAGAAGAATTATGTTATTTTTGTCATTGTTAAAATTTTCCATAATAAAAATGCATTAAGGGGCAACTAGGTGGCGCAGGGGATAAAGCACTGGCCCTGGACTCAGGAGGACCTGAGTTCAAATCTGGCCTCAGACACTTGACGCTTACTAGCTATGTGACCCTGGGCAAGTCACTTAACCCTCATTACTGTGCAAAAACCAAAAAAACAAAAAACCATTAATACACAGTCATGGAATATTTGCATTTCTTAAATTCCATACATTAGAAAGGACTTGGCCAGAACCATAAAATAAACCATGCTTTTAAAATACGTAAAATCTTATCTCATTGATATATCAGCTTCTCTGGCTATTTAGGAGGGAAGTTTTATTGACATGGGTAGGTATAGTTTTTCTTCTATACTGTACCCCATTTCTGAAAACCTAATAATACTATAAATTAAATCTAAACGTATTAAATGGGTAATGGAGAGTATCTTTGCAACATCTGGAGAAATTGAAGTCCTCCAGTATGTTGGGTAGATCTTTTGCGATGAACTCAAGGGAGTAAGTACATGGACAAGTATATGGATGTATTGCAAATTGTATCATTAGAGAGAACATCAAAATTTATAAGTTCATAGATCTTTTTTTATATTTGAGAGGTCTGATTATGTGGGTATTGAGATATTTGAGGGTTTCCCCCATTTAATGCTAGATTCCTTTTGTTCTTAAAATCACTTTGCTTTCTAAAAATTCAGTTACATATAGATACCCATAAACATGTCAGTTGCACATAGTAGAATATACCTGTATAGTAGTATGTTGATGTGCCTTCGTTTGAGTTAGCTACTATTTAAGTCTCACAATTATGGATTTAGTTTTCAGAATAAACAATTTTAGTAGCAGGTACTTTAAATTTGGGAGATATTTGTTATACATTAAATCATTTTCCAGGTACCTTAAGTTATATTTCATGTGTTTTTAGCTTTTTTTTTTAGGAAGCATTAATATTGTTTTTATTCTTGCAGCTTAATTGCGTGATAATGGAGGAATATGAGAAGTTTTGTGAGAAAAGCCTCACCAGAATCCAGGGAGAGTCACTATCTGGAGAAACTTTTCCACCTAGTCAACCTGAGAATATTTCACTCATTCGTTTCCATGGAGTTGCTGTGCTTTCTCCATTGGTAAAATTTCTTTATTTCCAGTTGATGGCTAGAGGTTATATTTTTTCCACTTATATAAATGTCTGTTTGGTAACATTAATATTTTAGATAAATGAAGTCAATTAACTTGTTCCCATTACTCCCACCCTTTCACACTAACCAGGGCAGTGGAATCCATTCTTAACATGTTTTTTTTGTTGTTTTTTTTTTTTTTGCAAGGCAATGGGGGTTAAGTGACTTGCCCAGGGTCACACAGCTAGTAAGTGTCAAGTGTCTGAGGCCGGATATGAACTCAGGTCCTCCTGAATCCAGGTCGGGTGCTTTATCCACTGCGCCACCTAGCTGAGCCAACCCCCCCCCCCTTAACATGTTAATTCATTCTGTAGTGCCAGTTTGGTATTATACTGAGATGGACAGCCTTGGAGTCAGAAAAATCTGGGTTCATTTCCTGCCTCTGACACATGCTAGCTATGGCAGTGCTCAGTCAGCAAGTATTTATTAAGCTTTTATTTTGTTCTAGCCACTGGACTTAGTGCTGGAGATACAAAGAAATGCAAAGATAGAGGCCCTGCACAAGTAGCTTGAATTTGAATGAAGGAGAGAACATGCAAGATATTAGATAGAGAGAGAGAGAAAGAGAAAGATACTAGCTTTGGAATTTGAGTGGGATCAGGAAAGGCTTCTTTAAAAAGGTGGCACTTGAGCTGAGTCTCAAAGGAAGCCAAGAGGTACCAGTAACAGGGAAAAAGTACAGTGTCTGGGGACCAAGGGTCATGTGGTAGGAACAACATGAAGACCAGTGTTGCTGGACTGTACATGAAGTGGGTTGAAAAAAGAATAAGAGTCCTGAGAAGATAGGTTGTGAAGGGCTTTTAAAAACCAGAGGATTTTATAGTTGATCCTGTAGGTAATAGGGATTCACTGGAATTTATTGGGGGTTATATGGTCAGTCTTATGCTTTAGTAATATCATTTTTTTAAGTGTTTTGTTTTGTTCTGTGGGGCAGTGACAGTTAAGTGACTTGCCCAGGGCCACACAGCTAGTAAATGTCAAGTGTCTGAGCCCCTATTTGAACTCAGGTCCTCCTCAATCCAGGACTGATGCTTTATCCACTGCGCCACCTAGCTGCCCCCAGTAATATCATTTTTGCAGTCTGGGTTAAAGATGAATGAGAGGGGGAAAAAAAAAGATGAATAAGAAGAGAGACCCACCATCAGGCTGCTGCAATAGGCCAAGTGTGAAATGATAAGGGCCTGTGCCAGAGTGGTGATTGTGTAAGTGGAGAGAAAGGGAAATGATGTTGTGAAGGTAAAATAAACAAGACTTGAGAACAGATAAGGATATATGTGGTGAGTGTGAGGGAGGAGTTAAAGATAGTACTGTTGGCCTGGGTGATGGCTTTGACAGTAATAGGAAGAGGAGAGGGTTTATGGGAAAAGATGAGTTCCATTTTAAATGTATAAAATTTGTGATGTCTACAGAACATGCAGTTTGAGATGTCTAAGAAGTAGTTGGTTGGAAAGAGACTAGGGTTGCATATAAAGATCTGGGAGTTATTTTCATATAGGTCATAATTTAACTCATTAGAGCTAAAAATCACCAAGCAAGATGGTAGACACAAAAGAAGGCCTAGGGCAGAACCTTGGGAACCCATATGGTTAGTAGTCACAACCTGGATGAAGAACCAGCAAGGGAGACTTGAGGGGTGTTCAAACAGGTGAAAGGAAAACCAGAAGAAAGAACTGTTTGAAAAACTTAGGAGAGGGCAGCTAGGTGGCGCAGTGGATGAAGCACTGGCTTTGGATTCAGGAGGACCTGAGTTCAAATCCAGCCTCAGACACTTGACACTGGCTGTGTGACCCTGGGCAAGTCACTTAACCCTCATTGCCCCACAAAACAAAACAAAAAAACAAAAAATTTGAAAAGAAAAAGAAAAACTTAGGAGAGGGGGCATCCAGGTGGCAGAGTGGATAAAGCACCTACCCTGGATTCAGGAGGACCTGAGTTCAAATCCGGCCTCAGACACTTGACATGTACTAGCTGTGTGACCTTCTCCCACCCCCACCCCCCACCCCCCCACCCCGGGGAAAAAAAAGAAAAACTTAGGAGAGAGTATCTAGGAGAAAGTGATAGTTGGTATCAAAGGCCATAGAGAAGTCAAGAAGGATAGAGACAGAGAAAAGCCAATGAATGTGGCGATTAAGAAATTATTGGTAATTTTGGAGAGAGCAGTTTCAGTTAAATGATAAGTCAGAATCAAGATTGCAGAGAGCTTATATGAGAGTGACAGGAGAGAAAGTGGGAGGCATGGATTGTATGTAGATTGATTTCCCGAGAAGTGTAGCTACTAAAAGGGAGGAAAGGTAGAAGAAAACAGATAGCAGGGATGGCTTTTTTTAAAATGGAGGAAATGGATGTATTTAGGCAGCAGATGGGAAGAAATTGAAGCTTAGTGAGAAAGTAGGTATGAAAGAGAGGCAGTCTTCTGAAGAAGGTGTGATGAAATGGGATCATTTGCACAGTTAAAGGGATCTGCCTTGACAAGGAGAAGGATTACCTCTTCATGTGAGATTGATGAAGGAGATGTTGGGAAAGACATTTAAGTGATATAAAGTCGATGAATGGCCTAATTTTTTTCAAATTAGTATGAGGCAAGATTGGGATAGCTGGGTGGTACAGTTAATAGATTGCAGGGCCTGCAGTCAGGAAATCCTGAGTTCAAATTTGGCCTCAGACACTAGCTGTGTGACGCTGGACAAGTCACTTTACCTTCTTTACGTCAGTTTCCTCATCTGTAAAATGAGCTGGAGAAGGAAGTATGAAGTGCTCTAGTGTCTTTGCCAAGAAAGTCCCAAAGGAGTATGTCACAGAGTCAGACACAAGTGAAAATGACTAAACAACAATAGATGAGGCAAGGTTCTCAGTTGATAGTATAGGGAGAAAGGGTACCATGAGCTTCTTGAAAGGGCATGAAAAGGTTTGGAGCAGTCGTCATGGTGAGAAGGTGGAGGTTTGTGTGTGAATTAATTAGAAAAGTATAAAAGATTGCCTTGCTACAGGGAGGGTCCCAGTTGAGATCATACAACATAGATTTGGGATGGATGCCATGAACACAGTTTTGTGATTTTGTCCAGCTCATGTCAGCGGCACAGGAATAGAGCAGAGGGGACAAATGGTAGGAGTTTGGGTTGGGGTTTGGCAAGGAATGATTGGCAGTAGGTCAGTGGGGCAAGGGAGTATAGAGGACTGCATAGAGTTAGATTGAGGGGTCGAGATAGGGAAGAGAGAAGAGGGTAGCTAGTTTTGGGTTGATAGCCTGGGAAAGATGTGAGAGGTAGAAGGATGAGAGACCACAATGAAGCTGAGGAACGATAACAAACAATGTAGTAGGGATCATAAAGCAGAAGGAAATTATCATCTTTCCTGAACCCATTATTTTTTCAAACTTCCCTCTCTCGACTGAGGGTACTACTTTCCTTTGAGTCACACAAGTTTGCAACCTCAGTTATTTATCCTCAGCTTCTCATTACTCCTTACCAAGATATGTTGCCAAGACTTGTCAGTTCTACCTTAAAACCATCTTGTGCATCTCTTCTCTTCTTTCCAATAAGTAATACTACCCTAGCTTGGGCCCACATCACCTTTTACCTGGACTATTACAATATCCTTTCGATTGGTGTCCCTGCCTCAAGTTTCTTCCTCTTATACATAGCTGCCAAAGTGATAGTCCTAAGGCATGAAG
Source organism: Dromiciops gliroides (assembly GCF_019393635.1). NCBI lineage: Eukaryota > Metazoa > Chordata > Mammalia > Microbiotheria > Microbiotheriidae > Dromiciops > Dromiciops gliroides. The sequence goes on along the minus strand of NC_057861.1, from coordinate 546,610,178 downwards.
TCTGACCATAGCACGATCTCAAATGAGATCATGTATGTAAATCACTTTGCAAACCTTAAAGAATTATTAAATGTTAGTTATTATTATGTCTTTCCCTTGCTCCATTAAATTTCAGTGGGCCCCTGTTATATCTAGAATCAAATGCAAAGTCTTCCTTTATAAGCTTTTTTAGGCCTTTAAACTCTCTTCATATTGACTCTGTCTGTCAGTATGTATGGTATTTCACACTCTGCAGTTTCTGCCTGTGCAATGAAGGGGGCGTTACATTTACTTAGCTATCCTCTGAGGCCAAGCTTATCATTATAATTACACAGTATTCCATTTAATTTTATTGTATCCTCAGTGTTTTGCACATGGTAAGCATATAATAAATGCTTTCTCATTCATTATTTTATTGTTCTTTCTTTTTACATTGTTTCTGTGTATAGTTTTTCCTGTTCTGCACGCTTCACACTGCATCAGTTTTATATACGTTTTCCCATGCATCCTTCATTTTTGTCATTTCTTATTGTACAATAAAATTCCATTACCTTCATTACATTCAGTTTGTTTAGTCATTCCCTGATTGTTAGGTGTCTACTTAATTTCCAGTTCTTTGCTACCACAAAAACAAATGAAACCCTGCTATGAACATTTTGGTATCTTTCTGTCTTTGATTTCCAGGAAGTATATGCCTTATAGTGATGGGATCTTTGGGCTGAAGGGTTTGGGCATTTTAGTAACTTTTGTTTTTAACATAATTACAAATTGCTTTCTGTAATGGTTGGGTTAATTTACAATTCCATAAAAGGCGTGCCGTTCTACTTCCCTTCCTAAATTAATATTTATATCTTTTGTCATCTTTGCCAATTTGCTGGGTATCTAGTGAAGCCTCATAGGTGTTTTGATTTGAAGATTGGTAGCTTTTGTTTTTATTTCAGATCCTGTACCTTTTTACTGACATGTACAAAGATAAAGAACTAGAAATACATTTTCTCTGGAATAGTGACAAATAGGATCTTTTTGTCTTTTTTCTTTATCGGGACTATTTGTAGTTTATTTTAAAGGCAAAAATGGGTAAAACATTTCAATGAGGGAATAAAAATTGATGGATTTAACATATTTAACTGAGAACAGGAACTTAATGCCATTTCAATGATGTAAAAATGTCTAATATCTGGCTCATTTAAGAGTGTTTGATAAAAGTGAACAAGTTTTTACAGATTTATTTAGTCACTTTGTTAGCCACTGGTTTTGTTACTGACTGGTTTTAAAATTTCTCCTTGATCATATCGTGTTTTTGCTACTAAAAAAAATACTTTGCTAAATACTTTGCTATTATATTTCACAGCTCAATGTTGAGAGAAGAAAAGAAATGCAGCAAGAGAAGCAGAAAGCACTTGACATAGAAGCACGCAAACAGATTAGTAGGAAGAAAGCCTTACTGAATCGTGTCCAGGAGATTCTGGAAAATGTTCAGGTGTGTGATAAAGTCAGTTCCCCAAGATATTTATTTATAATTCTTAGGTTGTTAACGATCCACTATGTTAACCATCATGTTTGAGAAGTCACAGTTTGTGATTTTTTTTCTATATCTGCACAAAAAATGTGCTTGTTTCTAAGTGATGACTGATGACTAGTACTTAGATCAGTGAATGGTTAGACAAGGGGCCCATACACGAATATAATAGCTATTGTTTGGGTCTTGTTACTATTGTAAAACACTTGGCTGTTTAGTTGCAAATTCCTGGATGTATTTACTGAGGTTTACTTTTGTACTTATTAGTTGGCTCTCCCAGTTGACCAGTAATCTCATTTTCATTCTCTGACAAGGTAAATAATCCATAGAAACTCATTTTAGGTAAAATTATGCTCTTGAGTACCCAGGGACAATTTCTGTGAATGTAAATGAAATAGAAGATAGAATTATCTACATGTAGCTGGGGGCTATTTTATTTGCTTTGTTTACCATTTGCAATTAATTCTAAAACTCTTTTACTGCACTGCATTTCTTTTGAAAGGCCATGTAAACAAGCACTACAAATGAAATAAAGGCTCTCCCTTTGAAAAAAACAAACCCAGCAGCTGCCAGCATGTTCAGTACCTTAATGCTGCTGGTTACGTATTTTGTTGTTTTCTTAATCCCCAGGGTTTGTGGTTGGACCTGTGTAATTGCACACTCCAGTTGATATTAGCATCATGTTTTAGGATATCACTGGGTAACTGATAAACTCACTGATGTTTATCTGAGCTAAGTTTCATAACAATAGTAATCAACCTAGTCAGTACACATCATAAATTCTAAAATCACAAAACACATATATACCTATAATCAGTTGTCATGTAGGCTATGACGTTAATATTGTAAACAATTAAAAAGAAAATTGAATGTTATTGTTTTCAAAAGATTACCAAAATAAATTACACGATAGAAATAGGATTATTAGAGTTAGAGAATAATCTCTTTTAAATGAACCTTTGAAATATTGGCACTTCAGATTATTTTTATGAATCATGCAGGTTCAGATATTTTATAGAAAATGCACAATTTTAAAAAATGTTATCTACTATAATCAAAACTTCAAGTCATATGTAACCTATATCAGATTGCTTGCTGTCTTGGGGAGGCAGAAAAATTTGGAACTCGAAATCTTACAGAAATGAATGTTGAAAACTTAAAAAAAAATACTATTGCTTATTGAAAAAATAAGCATCATTTGAGATAAAACTATTGGCTGTTGTGGTTACTCTGGCAAAATAATCCATGCTGTTTAGAACTGCAGATCTGTCCATGGTTTTAGTGAGCAGGTAGAGGATTTGCTTTAACTGTTATATAGTGTAGTCAAAGTGGACTGGACTGGGAGCCAGACGACCTGGGTTCTTTCCAGGCCTAGCTTTGACCTTAACTTTGGGGCCTGGAACAAAATCAGTTCACTTCTGTGGCTATCAGTATCCTCCTCAGTAAAATGGTGAGAAAAGAGTAGTGTGAAATTAAAGAATCCCCTTATGTCCCTTCTAGCTCTGTTGTGCTAAGTATGGATATAGTTATTTTTCCTTCTATGTATGGAAACAAGGTGGTATTGTTGTAATGTTTACTGCTTACTGCCTGGAAACCATTATGTCTGGGGATTTGTAAGGTAAGAGGGGAGTATGTGTTGTCCTATTTTAGATACTCTGCCGTTAGGAGACATGGGTGGCAGCACCCTTTGTTATAGTCAAACTTGCTTGGTATCAGAAAACATTCTAGTTCAAGCTATATTTGCCAATTATGCATCTGCATCTTTCCAGAGGGAAATATCTAGGACTCAAGATGTTATTTTAATGTGCTCTGTGAAAGTTTTCTTGCGTTTATATTTTACTCATTTTTAGTATTGTTTGCTATTTATTTATTTGCATGTGATCTCTACATATCTCCTTATCCAGAAATACCTTCTTTAGTACAAGGGTCCTTAACCTGCTGTCCATAAATTAAAAAAAAAATATCATGTGTTGTGTATCTTTTTAATATTATGTACTTTAAAACATTATTCTGAGAAAGGCCCTAGGCTTCATTAGAATGCTGAAGGGTTCCATAACACAGAAAATTTAAGAACCCAGTTCTAGTTGTTTTTAAACACTGCCAGATTATGGTTTAGCCTTGTTTTCCTTAAGTAAATAATTGTTAATACTGAGATATTACTAAACTTTGAATAAGCATTTGTTAAGTCTGTTTAATCAATAAGAATGATAACAACAACAAACATTTATATATAAGAATATGATCTCATTTGTTCCTCAAAACAACTCTGGGAGTTAGGGGCTATTATTACCCTCATTTTATAGATTAGAAAACTTGAGGCAGATAGAATTTAAGTGACATCCTTAGGGTCACTCAGCTAGTAAGTTTCTATGCCAAGATTTGAACTCAGGCTTTCCTGACTGCAGGTCTAGCGCTCTCTATCTACTGTATTACCTAGCTGCCTCAATCACAATTTATAGAATGTTTGTAGTTTTGTTCTAAAGAATCAGTTATTTTGAACATCGAGTTACTTTACACGTTAGTTTCTTATAAAGCATCACTTTTGTATGACTAATAGCTTATGTTATGCTTTGGTATCCCAATATGAAAGTTATCATGGGAGGAAATATTACTATGATAACATAGCCATCACACAGTTGAAAAAATTCTCTTAAGAATAGTAAGTAGCATTTATCTTTGATAATGCTGATTTTTTTCCTTAATAAAGACAAATGTAATTGTGCATAATATATAGACACATATTTAAGTTGACTTAGATAAGACTTTTCATCTTGTTCTTTAAACAATCTAGCTAGGGGCTGCTAGGTTGTACAGTGAATAAAGCACCTACTCTAGATTCAGGAAGATCTGAGTTCAAATCCGGCCTCAGACACTTGACCCTGGGCAAGTCACTTAATCTTCATTGCCCCACAAAACCAACCCCAAAAACCCACAATCTAGCCTGATTAGTGGAGTCCTCTTATATAGGTTTCAGATCCATCTGCTGCTTCAGGTAATCTGTGGCTGTCTTCTGAACTAGGAGTGTTCCCCAAGGTTCTGCCCTAGACCTCTCCCTCCACACTTTTTCTCTCTCTTGATAACCTCATCAGCCCACATGCTTTTGACTATCCTTCCTATCTGGGGATCTGTGTATTTAGCCCAGCTGTCTTCTCTGAGCTCCTGTTCTGTATCACTGAATGCTTAGTGGAAATTTAAATTAGTGGAATTTTAAACTGTATGCCCCAGAGTCATCTTAAGCACCATTTCTAAAACTGGGCTCATTGTCTTTCCCTCCAAACCTTCCCCTTTTCCTCCAGACTTTCTTTTTTCTGTCAAAGGCATCACCATCCTTCTAGTATCCTACGTCCATAACCTTGGCATTATCCTGGACTTTTCACACTCCTTTATCCCATCTAATCATTTGCCAAATCTTGCCATTTCTACCTTTACAACATCTATCGCATTTTGCCTCATCTATCCACTCACATAACTGCCACCTTAGTTCAAGCCCTCTCCTAAATAATTGCAATGTTCCCCCTCATTAGTCTCCTTCCTCAAATCTTTCCCTGCTCCAGTGCATCTTACACTCTGCTGTGAAAGTATTTTTCTTTAACCCCGGATATGATGGTGTGGTTCCCCTACTCAGGAAATTGCAGTGGCTCCCCATTGCCTCTAAGATCAAAAATAAACTCCACTGTTTAACTTTAAAAGCCATACACAGCCAGCTCCTTATCTATCTTTCTGACCTCATCTCACTTGGTCATTGTTTGGGTTTTGATGGCTCAGAGTAAGTGTTAATAGCAATCATTTCTGTTCTGATCAGAAACCCTGAGAGTCTTCCCTTGTCTGTTTGATTTTTTTTTTTGAGTAGGCAAATTAGGCCATCTTTTGCCTCATTTCTTACCTAGTCTTAAATTACTGAATGGGTGTTGCCTCAGACTAAGACCTGGGAAGAACCTTAACTCAAAAAGGCCAAGGTCTCTCACTACATCTGGGGTCATTGCCAGTCATCTTGATCTATGTCTTGCCACTGGACTCAGATAACCTTGGAGGAGAGAGGCTGATGACTTTGCACAGCTCTGCCTCACTTAAATCCAGTTCACTTGCAAGTCAAGACATCACCCTCCTGACGTCCTTGGTCCTCTTCGAGAACCAAGGACAAACAACAACAATGCTGCCGTCCAGCCAAACTAGCCTTTCTTTTCCTTTGCCATGAAACTCCATCTCCCAAATGTCTGCAGTGTATTCCCTCCGTATCTCTACTGTTTAGAGTCCTTCTCTTCCTTTAAGGTGCAATTTAAGCTCTATCTTTTGTATAAAGCCTTTTCTTATCCACCCAACTGCTGATTGCCCCCCTCCCCCCAACTTCCTTGTATTTAACTGCTCTGTATATGTTTATTCGTATTATGGTTATACTATATATATTTTTATATGTACTTTTTTGTTTCCACCATTAGGACTTAAGCTTCTTGTGAATAGGGATGGTTTCATTCTTTTTATTTATGACCCCAGCTTCTATTAATGTGCCTGGCTTACAGTAGGTGCTTAAGAAATACACATTGACCTATATCAGTTGGATAACATAAAGCTTAAACAGCATTTTTCTATAACTAGAATAATCAGTTTTCACATTTTTCTTTGCAGGTCAGAAAAGCACCAAATATAAGTGATTTTGATCGGTGGGAACCTGAAGAAGTTTACCTTAATTCAGAAGTTAGAGACTTGGATGATCCCACTATACTTCCAAACAATAGTTTGCCAAGTCTTCCTGAAGAGTCTGCCTCAAAAAAGGTTGAAGAGACTATTGAAATTTTGCCTTCTGATACCACCGCTCAAGTAAAATTGAATGGGACAGAGTCAGATCAAGGTATAGGAACTTGCATTTCTGTCAAACAAAGTGACAGCCCTAATCCTAATTTGTTGGAAAATGAAAATTCTACAGAGACATCTTCAGATACCTCACAGAAGACTCTGATTGTAGATGAGATCCCCAAAAGAGAAGGAGAATTGGAGCCCTCCCTGGTCGAGGAAGCCCCCTCAGATCCTTATATGATGAGCCTTCAGAATCTTATGAAAAAGTCAAAGGAATATATAGAACGAGAACAAACTCGTCGCAGCATGAGAAATAACTCAAAGAATTGCAGTTCTGAGAGCCACTCGGACAAAGAGAATGACGCTGTTAAGATGAGCCACTCTGGGAAAGAGAATACAAGGTTTATAAGCAAAAGTTGTAGTTCAGTTTCCCTTGATAAACCAAGCCTTAATCAATCAAACATTCTTCTCCAAAGTGCTACCACCCAGATGAGCAACATGAGCGCTTTAGCTTTGGTAAGCTTCTCCAAAGCAGACATACCTGTGCGAATGGGCACGCCAACTCTTTTGGATTCGGATGAAGATGAAGATTTTAAAATCACTTCCAAATATGATCCTGAAAGTAGTGTGGTCAAAAGTTTTACAGGTTCCTATGCCAAGTTACCTAGTCCAGAGCCAAGTGTGAGTCCTAAAATGCATCGGAGACGACCTAAGTCTTCATCAACAGGTCACATACTTATAAATAACCCAGTCAATGCCTATGAATTGAGTCCCAAGGAAAAAGGAAGGGCTGTGGATTTAATCATACAAGATGTCAATGAAAAAACAGATATACCTGAGTCTGTGCCAAAATTCCCTATTGATTTAACTGAAGCTTGTTCTAGCAAAGTTCATGTTGTCAGCAAAAATGTGTCTGAAACTGGAGGTGAAGAATCAGTCTTAGGTAAATCAAATGAAATATGTCAACATTCAATCAGCCAATTAGAAAACAAAGTCATTCATGTAACTGCTACAATGGAGGGTCAAATAACATCTAATGAGAGAGAGTCACATAAAACAGACAATAATTGTACTATAGTTCCAAAATTGCACGAGCCATATGCAACAAGTCAGTGTATAGCAAGTCAAACGTGTGGAATAATGAATGTAATTAAGCCAACTCATGTGTTAGAAAAAAACTATAATTCACAAGTGGAACTGAATAAATCTTACGATGTACAAAACCCATCCCCACTACTGATGCAATGCCAGAATAAAAGACAGCAGATGGATACACCGAATGGGTCCTGTGGAAATGACCAGTTTGTGGAAAACAGTTTCGAGAAGGTTAAGCGGAGACTTGATTTGGATGTTGACGGCTTGCAAAAAGAAAACAGCCCTTATATCCTAACAGGGACAGTGGAACGGGAAAGACGACGGATACAGGAAAAAAGATTTCCCAAGGGATGTGTCTACATGAACAAGAATGAGATGTTAGAAATTAGTTCCAGAGGTAAGGGTACTCGAGAACTTACATGCAGTTGGTGCTAACCACGTACCAAATGGCAATGTTATCATAAATCTCTTTAGTTTAAGTTCTGAAGGAAGCAGTTGTTCTAATCTGCGCATCATGATATATAGGCAAGACAGTCTATAATGATCAACTTTGTCATTTAATGAGTTTTTCTGTATTCATATGGACTTTCTTAATTAGATTATGAAACTTAGGTACTTATTTGAGGTCCATGTCATGTCCACACTGTAATGGTATTAGAGATGAGATATCCCTAATGACAAAATAAAGGTCTTGCATAGAACATCTTCTATTGATTTGAATCTGGTACACTTCCATTTGGGCTATAGTTGCTAGCTCTGTTTTCTATGATGTTCATTGCTAAATTTGCAAGGCATTGACTACTTCAGTAAACACTGACATCAAATTATTAGAGCAAGAAATTATAAATAAAAATGTGTGTACTTCATCTAGAAATATCCTGTGGGGGGTTTTGGGGGGTTTTTTTTGTTGTTTTTTGGCGGGGCAACGAGGGTTAGGTGACTTGCCTAGGGTCACACAGCTAGTAAGTGTCAAGTGTGAGGCTGGATTTGAACTCAGGTCCTCCTGAATCCAGGGCTGGTACTTTATCTGCTGTGCCACCTAACTGCCCCATTTTGTTCAGCAAGAGAAAGAACAAGAGAAATTACAAAAGGTCAGGAATTATAATACAAGTGTGTAGAGATGTTAAGTGAAATTTAGCACAACATTTATAGCCCTTGGTATTTTCTAAAATGTGAATTGTAAAAGTGCTAGTTGATTTTGACACGTTTGTAGCATTTTTATGAAAAAATGGCTCTATATGAAATCATTTGACATCTGAGAATGAAAGAGAATTGTATTACATGTCAAAAGCATAGTCTGCTTAATGCTTAATCCAAATGGAATAATTTTTTTGTTGATTATAATTATTTTTCTCTCCCCCATCCTGTCTTATCAAAACCTTTATCTTAATGTCCCTTTTTTTCAGTCTTACAATATAAAGTATACCGTATCAAAGATTTTGATGCTTGACATTTATAATTGTCATTGCTAACAAAAAAGCTTGATAGGAATAGAGTAAATTAGGCCATTTGACATATTCAGAACAAATTGTGAGAGAACCATTGTAATAGCTTGATATTATCTATCATGAAAATCTCTAACAGTAAGAGAAGAACATTTCTTTGAGTTTCATCAAATAAGAGGAATGCTTCAGTGTATGTAGCCTGCATCTAAATTCAGTAGCATCTCATGATCCTGACATTTAGTGGGTTTATCTCTAAGTTTCATCTTTACATATTCACCTGTTTTTTCATGTTTGGAACTAAATGAAATGTTCTTCCTTAGAAACCCAAACTCAGGTCTTTTAATTTTTAAAGTAACATACTGAAAAACAACCACAGAGAACCCAAAGGAGAGAGAGAAGATGTGAGGGAATAAATTCAGGTGGTTCTGCTTTTTCTGTGTAATGTATTGACAGAAGCTTTGTCTTGTAGTAGACTAACATGACAGAATTATGATCGCACATGCTTTGCTTTAATTCTGACATTGGTGGAATAGAGCAAAAGAGCATAAGTGAAAATATAGGTTTTGATTAAGTAGCATCAAAATGGAGTACAGGGGGCAGCTAGGTGGCACAGTGGATAGAGCACCGGCCCTGGAGTCAGGAGTACCTGAGTTCAAATCCGGCCTCAGACACTTAACACTTACTAGGTGTGTGACCCTGGGCAAGTCACTTAACCCCAATTGCCTCACTTAAAAAAAAAATGGAGTACAGTGGTGAAATACAAAGTGGTAGGAAATGGAGGTTACATGTATTTGGAACATACTTTTTGTATAATTTGAGGAGATTTAGTACTTGGTGCAACAATGCAATGACACTGTAAAATGTCATGTGTTTAAAATGCAATAAGTTTCCCCCAAAATGCACGTTTCTTTGCAGAAGGAGAAGAGATGCTAAAAAATAAGATGTTGGCATTTGAAGAAATGAGAAAGAGACTCGAAGAACAGCATGCTCAGCAGTTATCAATACTTATAGCTGAGCAGGAGAAAGAACAAGAGAAATTACAAAAGGTGAGGAATTATAATACAAATATGTAGAGGTGTTAAGTGAAATTTAGCACAACATTTATAGCCCTTGGTGTTTTCTAAAATGTGAATTGTAAAAGTGCTAGTTGATTTTGACATGTTTGTAGCATTTTTATGAAAAAATGGCTCTATATGAAATCATTTGACATCTGAGAATGAAAGAAAATTGTATTGCATGTCAAAAGCATAGTCTGCTTAATGTTTAATCCAAACCTTTTATTTTTGTCATTATTAGATAAGAAAAGTCCTTGGCTCTGATACCTCAGTGTTGTGTGGAAGACAACCTGAGATGTCAAAGGCTTTGCTAGTAAAGAGTAAGCTATTACAGCTTTTGGGTACAGGCCTCTTGATTGTGTCCATTATCCGAGAAATAGCCTAGTTAATGTCAAAGAAAATGATCACTGTAAGGCGATAAATTGTTTTAGCTGTGGCAAATCCAGAAACCATCTGCTGAGTCATCCTTTTTCATAGGTCTAATTTTTGTTTCTATTCAAGCAACTCTCAAATATAGCCCTCCTTAATCTCTTCCTTGACTCTTCCTTAACTGTATTTCTAACTGGTTTCTGAGCATTTCCACTCAAATTCAACATATCCAAAATAGAATTCATCAATTCCCTACCAAATCCTCCAAATTTCCTTATTTCTCTTGGGGGCATCACCAGTTACTCCTGCTCATTCTTTTTCTTTTCCCTGTCACATATTCTTGCTCCTCCCCACCTTCCAGTATCTAATAGCTTGCTAAGTCCTGTCAGTTCTACCTTAAAATCTAGAATGAGACAGACATTTTTGGACATGGCCATTGTGGGAATTTGTTTTGCTCAACCATACTTATTTGTTATGAGGGTTTTATTTTTATTTCTTTTCATTGTTGTGGGGGGAGTGGGAATGAAAGATAATAAATGCCTTTAAATAGTTCTTCCACATTATCTCTGAAATCTATCTTGAGTCTCCATTTGTGTAGCTACCATCATAGTTTGGTCCCTACCCCCACCCCCCACCCCCACTCCCACTCCCACCCCTGACTGTTGTAGTGGCTTCTTTTGTTTCCTTTTTTTTTTTTTAGTGAGGCAGTTGGGGTTAAGTGACTTGCCCAGGGTCACACAGCTAGTAAGTGTCAAGTGTCTGAGGCTGGATTTGAACTCAGGTACTCCTGACTCCAGGGCCGGTGCTTTATCCACTGCGCCACCTAGCCGCCCCCTCTCCTCAACATTCTAACTCAGCAAATCTGCACAAGCAGAACAGCATTTCCTTCTCCTCTCAGAGTTCTTTTCTTTCAAGGGTTAGCTCAGGTACCATTTTCAAAGAAGGTTTTTTCCTGACCCTTCCCCTTCATACTCACTTTTTAGTATTTTTCTCTTCTCAAATGACTTTGTATTTACTTACCTGTGTATATTTTTTATTCCCTTCCCCCAACTGCCCCAGAAGAATGTATGGTTCTGGAGTGAGTGGGTTTTGCTTTTGTATCCCCAGCTCCTAGAACGGTGTTTGAAACATAAGTGCCTAATAAAATGCTTGTTGGATTCACTTTACTTTCAGTACACTGAAATTGTCAGATTTGTATCAGAGGGAAAGTAGACTTCATTGTACGAATAGATTGATTAATTTATAAAGGAAATGTGTTTGAACATGAGATCTGGCATATAATAGACCATTAATCTGCAGGAAATAGAAGAACAGGAGAGAATATTAAAAGAGAAGAAGGAAATTACAGCAGAAAAACCTGAAGTGAACCTTAATAATGCAGTGGAATCAGAATGGAGAAAAATAAGTGACAGTGGCTTACTAGAAACAATGCTATCACAAGTGGACACTCTCCATATTGCAAATTCAAATAGTTCTGGTAAATATTTAAAGTCTTTTCCTTTCTTTAAAATTCTCCTACTTTACTTAATACAGAAAGTTGTAGATAGGTCTTTAAGAAATATTATTAGGCGATAGCTTTCCCAGGTTACCTCCATCTGCCAACTGCTTGGTAACCAGTCAGAAATGAAATGCTGGCAATGGTCCAGGTCTTTCTAAGCAGGTGTTTGAATGAAAACTAATCACTTTAGTGAGGGAAGTATCCCAGCCTGTGTTCATTCATGTGGCAGGTGACATATGGCAAATAAAACCAAAATTTGTCATCTTCAGAGTGCCCTTATATTATATCTAACTCCCTGGCCCCTGTGATTGCTTTTTCACATCATTTATTTTCAAGTGATGCTGTTATTTGAGTGTGTGCACCTGTTTAAAGTTCCATCTGTTGCATCAACTTAAAAGTGAAGTAAAACAAAAACCCTACATATGGCTCAGGATTTAGGGGGTTATTGTTCCTAGCAAGAGCAAAGCTCTTATTATTACCCACAATAATCTATACTGATTGGTGCTGGTAAATGCATGCCACTTATGCCATATTAAGTATAGTCTATTTTTTTACCTTTTCTCTAGGTTTTACAAATTCTACCCTACAACATAGCTTTGGTTCTACAAGTGAAGTACCATTCTACCTCTGGGGATCATCAACGAGTGCTTTGCCCAAAATCCCAGTAACAAGGCCTCTTGGAAGGGGCAAACCTAGATGGTCTCAGGTTAGCAAAATTGAATTTTTATATATCTATGCTACATTATGTATTATATATTTATATGCATATATGCTACATTATATATTATACTTATATATGTATATATATATGCTACATTATTCTGTCAAGCTCTGCAAATGAACATGAATGCCTTGACAGTACCAGTTTTAAATATTTTAAATTGTTTAAAAATGAAACTATATAAAATATAAAAACCAGAATTTGTTTCAGTACCTCATTACAAGCTTAAGTAACAATTCTATGATACAAAATATTAAAAAGCTTGTCCTTATTTCTTAAAGGTTTTTAGTCTAGAAGTACAAGCAAAATTTGACAAAATAACTGCAGTGGCAAAAGGATTTCTTACTCGTCGGCTGCTACAGACAGAAAAAGTGAAACATCTCCGGCAAACAGTAAAAGTAAGAGCATTGGTATAACATTTTTTTATTTTATGTAAGTATTTTTCCCTTTTTCTTCCTTCTGTCCTTGATCTTCTGTTGACTTCTGCAAGTTGCAAGATAAGATTAGAACTCAGATGGAATTATTTATGAAGTAGTATAGGCAACTATTTGAGTGTTGTTGCGAAGAAAAGTCATTGATTCTACAGCCTAAAATTAAATGGTGCATTCTGTTCTTTATCATTCTTCAAGATAAATATAACTTGACCTATAATGATAGTTTTCTTGACAAATTTGGGGCAGCTCATGATATAATTCTTCATATGGTAAGGTGAAACCTGAATGATTTAAATACAGTAGATGGAAGGAATAGGAAAAGAAGGGGGACTTCAAAAATCCTATGAATATTCATAAAGATTCCTTTTCCAAAATTGCTTCAATTTTTACAGGATACTATGGAATTCATAAGAAGTTTTCAATCAGAAGCTCCATTAAAAAGAGGTTCGGTTTCAGCACAAGATGCTTCTCTCCAAGAAAGAGTATTAGCTCAGGTAATTGTCTGCGTGCCTACATTAGGCATAATTTCTAAGTATACCTCACATAACATCTCCCTAATCAGGGCTGTTTTGCAATAACATGGTTAATAGGTTATAGTCAAACTTTACAATGATGTAGCAAAATCTTATGGTAGCTGATTCCAGGAGGCACAGCTCCTGGATTTCCTCTAATTGGTGAGAATGTGAAGCAGCCTGCTTGAATCTTTAATACTGGGACCAGGGGGCAGCCACACAGGAACACTGACCTTTTCTGTCCCCCAATCTTCTGTGAAGAGCTGGTAAGTAGTAAGAATGTAGAGAATAAAGGTATGAAGTTTGAGGGCAGGAGGACCATGAAGGGAATCCCCTTTCATTTCTCCCCTTCTCCTCCCTGATCCCATACACTTAGCTAGATACCAACAATATAGAAGGCCACATAGGCCTTCCTGCTTCCCAGGTTTTAAAAAAAAGAACAAAAAAACTACAAATTTCTGGAGTGGGAAAAGAGGAAAGTTGTGAGGTAGGGAGAAGAATTGTCACCTCTGTAGCTTTTATTATCTAAATTTTAGCTGCCAAGAATGTAACTCTTATAACATAGTTCTCTTAAGTGTCTGTAATATGTGTTTTCATGGAACCAGTCTTTGGCATAGGAAAGTTAGCTTATATTCTATTTACTTTGCTGAGATTTACTTTGTTGAATAAGTCAGAATTTCATTTCATTTCAGCATCTTTATCTGAACTATTTATGTGAATGAAGAATGCATATTATTAACATTGGAAACGTTTTGAAATGTACTTAAAACATATGCTACTAAGTTATTGTTTAGCTTGGTTTTTTAATAGAATAAGATACAATTTCTTCTTTCTTGTTTCAAAAATAGCTTCGAGCTGCCTTATTTGATATTCATGATATATTCTTCATAATGGATGCAACAGAAAGAATGTCCATTTTACATCACGATCGAGAAGTGCGTAAAGAGAAAATGCTTAGACAAATGGTATGTTTAATGTAATTGATGTAACATTTTATGTCATGAAATCACTCTGGATTTTAACATTACTTCATTTCTCATTGAATGGCATCTAAGCTCTTCTCAGGTTTTGAGGCATAGGTTACAGTCAAGAATGCCAGCTACATTGGTCCCTGTAGAAATGCAAAGGAATACATAGTATAATTCTCTCACCTATCATCCTTGGGAAGATTTTAAGCTTGATTTTGATAGGCTTCCTTTTATGATACCTGGAGAAGTCTACCTAACCTTTATTGATTTTTCTAAGTCATTGATTGTCACGTAATTTTTACACTTGCAAGTAAGTGGGAGAGCAGAGCAGAAAGTCTGACCCAAGTAAATTTTGAAGAGGCAACATTTTAAAGTAGTTCAATGTCTGATTGTGAATGAACTTGTCCATTGATGGTTGACAAGATGAACAAAAATGTGAAATCATATTTTTTATAGTGTGCATATGGGAAAGAAAATTTTTAAAAAATATTTTACCAAAATAAGCCAGCAGATTAATTCCCAAGAAAGATTATGTTAGGTACATGTAAATTCTATTTTTAAAAAAGGTTTTCAATTAAAATTGATAGATTCTTAGATACAGTACACAAATGCTCAATTAATTGATCTTATCACATATATATTTTTTCCATGTAAAGGATAAAATGAAGAACCCACGAGCATCTCTTTCAGCTGCAACACAGAAATCTCTGGATAGGAAGAAGTACATGAAGTAAGTATTGACATAATCCTTTTTTTTTTTTCCAGTTGAATGAAGTAATCTTTACTTTTAGTGTGAATAAAGTAATTTTCATTCATAGAAAGCAGGTCCATTAAAATAAAGTTGTAAAATCTGAATCCATCTTTATATGGATTAGTTTGTGTTTGTCTGATTTTCTTTGTCTTTGCTTTGTGACTTTTACATATACAGCTAATTGTGAGACCAGAACATTAGTGTTCGTATTCAAGTGATTGTTCCCTACATTGGATGCCTCAGCTTTTAGACACCTTCTGCTTGTGGCTTCCCAGAACTAAAAAAGTTAGTGAGAAAAGACTGTATTTGAGAAAATGGACATAGAAGCTCTAAAGTTTTTCTCTTACAAAAAGATTACATAGTTTTGACCTGGAGTAATGTACTTTACCTGTGATATTTATAAGCATATTTTTTTCTTCAAATACATTTTGTCCTAATTTTCTTCTTTAGGGCTGCTGAAATGGGAATGCCAAATAAGAAAATTCTTATACGACAAAAGCCTTCTGAAACAAGGTGAATAAAAGTAACTGAAGGGGCAGCTAGGTGGTACAGTGGATAGAGCACCAGCCCTGGAGTCAGGAGGACCTGAGTTCAAATATGGCCTCAGACACTTGACACTTACTAGCTGTGTGACCCTGGGCAAGTCACTTAACCCCCATTGCCTCACCAAAAAACAAACAAAAAAAGTAACTGAAGCTATTCCTCTAAGAAGTTATTTTTCTCCTGGGAGAAAGAATTGTTTTTTATTAAATCCTGTGCTTGCTTTCTTCTCTCTCTCTCTCTTCTTCTTTCCTTTCTCTCTTCCCCCCTTTTTTCTTTCTCTCTTTCCTTTTTCTTCCTTCCTTCCTTCCTTCTTGCCTGCCTGCCTTCCATTGGTAGAATATTATTTGCTGACATAGAGGATTACAGACTTGGGGATTACATAAGGATGTCGTCATATATTCTTAGCTACCAATCAGAGCTACCAGATAATAGCAAGAACATAATGAGGACATCCTTGGAAAATGCTGCTTCTGGTGGAAATTTTAGTCAGTTGTGTCATGACTTAAGTTCAGGATCCAGGCTTGCTCTGATATGGCCTTTTTAGCTGCTTTGGGAAAGTCACTTAAAGTTTCTAACTTGTTTTCCCTTATTGTAAGATGAGAATAACATTCTATCAGATTTGAGAAGATTTGGTTGGTGGTTTTTTTTGAAGCACTGTATGACCCAGAAGAAAAAAAGACAATGCTAATTTTAGACAATGTTCTTTTTCATTATATAGTTTTCTATAGGTCCAGTCTGTTAGTAGATAAATACTGTCTGCCATATTTGACATGAGTGCTCCTGGTTATAAATTCAGTAAAAACTCTTTGGACATAGGCAATGAAAACCTATTACACAATTGGCCCCTGACTTAATATTTTCCTTTAAGAAAACTGACATTTGAAAGATAATGTAAAGGGGCAGCTAGGTGGCACAGTGGATAAAGCACTGGCCCTGGAGTCAGGAGTACCTGAGTTCAAATCCGGCCTCAGACACTTAACAATTACTAGCTGTGTGACCCTGGGCAAGTCACTTAACCCCAATTGCCTCACTGAGAAAAAAAAAATTGTTATCGAAAGATAATGTAAAAAGCCAAAAGCTAAGTTTAATTTAATTTATTTTTCAGTAAACTAACTTATTTTCTTTGTTAACAGAGTACTTCAGCCAAGTCAAGGACAGAATGCCCCTATTCATAGGCCGCTTTGTAGACAAGGGTAAGAGCACTATATACATTTGTTTATATTTGAAAATATTTAGAATAAAAGACAACTTTGAGAGGAAATTATTTCCAATATATTCATGATAAATGTTGCAAATACTTTTAAAACATGCTCACTTTTTTTCTGTAACAAAAGCATGTTTAAATTTTTTCAGATTTCTTTTTATCTTAGAAAACAATTTGAGAGTAAATTGAGCATACTGTTGCGTATTGTGTTTTCATTATCATCATATTTCGCCATGTTTTTTGCATTCACTTCATACAGTTTGGGTTCCATTAACAACAATGAGAAACCAGCCATTATAAACCGCATTAAGGCTAGAAGGGGTATAGGTCAGCATAAGCAAAATGATGAGGTTTAAGCAGTCATTTTATGCGGTTGTGGAATATGGATTATATTCTCTCATTGAGAACAAGTTATAGCTTCCTACAGGGTTTCTGACTGCTACTGTGTTCCTTTTTCAGTTATTCCTACTGCACAGTGTGATGCTTGTTTTTTTTGTAAGTTACAGCATTTAGACTTTAATGTGTGGCTTCTTAACTTTTCTATATTTAATTAGAACCCCTAAGACATCAGTGAAGGGGGTTGAGCAAAATAGAGAGAAGTCCTCAGACAGCAGAATGCCTAACAGAGTGCGTGCTTCAGGTGTGTAGAAAATGAGTTTCTGAATCTCATGTAATTGAAAAAAGTGAGTAAGATGCTCAAAACCGGGTCATTAAAGTGGAATATATTGTTTTCTTTTTCTTGCCACTATCACTTTGGCATGTCTCTTAAATCATTCCTCATCAGAGGAATATGTTTGCAATTTAGTGGGGTTGAGAGGGTGGTGGAGAATTAAGGAAATTCTTGATTATGTTCTTGGTTTCTGGAAACATATCTATCCTGAAGCTACCATGTGAACTTTTTAGTTCAGAAAAAAATATGAAATAGGAATTATATTGCCCCCTTTAAAAAATGAATGCAGGGCAATGACAGTGTTGTGCCTAAGCTGCTCTAAATCTATGCATGTCTCTCGTTTGGCTGTGAGGAAGAGTAATGACCTTGTAGTTTGGTGGCACAGTATGGTAACTACAAAAAAAAGGGAGAATCGTTTGTTCTCTCCCCACCTCCCCCAACTGTAAGATGATTTAGGAGATTTTTTTTTTTTAGAAAAGTTTTTTTTCTTTTCTCCTTAGTTTCTTGTTTATACAGAACAGAAATCCATTAGTTATCCTCAAGTTTATTACAGGGGGCTTGTTTCAGAGCTTTATTTTTTAAATGGTGGCAAGAAGAGAAATACAATATTCAAATAAATCCAAAGGGCTTATAAAACCTGTTTTTTGTTTCATATTTAGTTCTTACTAACAAAATATTTGGGAATGATTCACTAAAATTATTTACATGGTACTATTGAAAATACTTTTATTAACAACATAAAAAAGTAAATTCTAACAGGTAATGTGGAATAAATCTTTAGATTAATACTAATACTATAACAAATATAAAATTTGACATAGTCACAGAATTTTTATTACTTAGGAATAAAATATATCATCAGAGTTAAAAAATGAGCAATGTGAGGATTTTTTCATGTTACATTATTAAATATGAGTTTAACATTAAATAATTTAAGGGATCATTGCTTCGTGAGACAAATGCCCAGTTTATAAATATATAAGCGAGCATAGACTATTACATTTGGAAGGGATCTTAGGAGATCATCTAGTCCAACCCCCTCATTTTTCAGATGAGGAAACTGAGACCCAGAGAGGGGAGATGACATGTCTAAAGTTACACAGTTAGTTTCAGGCCTTGAAGGCAGGTCTGTTGACCCTACTGCACCACCCTTTGTGAGTATAACTCTTAATAGTGCGTATGTAGTATAATCCACTTTAAAACAGCCATTTATAATCATATGATTTATAGTAAGTGGGGTTACTTTAAAGGGAATCATTTATTGATTATCACCTTACCCTCAAGTTCATTTAGAATCTAATAGTTTTAATGATGTCCAAAATCAAGAAAAATTTCATAAAACAACTAATGCAGCTTCTGCTATTTTTTTTAAGGCCATGGCAGTAGATGGAATCCCTCTAAGCATTAGAATTCTTTCTAGCGTCTAAGAGACAAAGATTTTGATAAATTCTGGGAAGTACTGGAAGATTTCTAGATATTTCCAGATTGTAATAGGTAATTTGTGGGGTTCTTTTTTTAAATCAAATATTCAGTTGACTTCAATGAATTTTCCCCTGTTATATCTTCCCTCTCCTCTCATTTCATTTCCAAATGTCTGTCACTTTTGATTCATCATATTTGTATGATCTGCACTTATTTAATACCACTTAATTACATAAGTGCATATCAATCAATACTCAACAGTATATTTTGACATATATAGTCACTAGGCTCGTTGTCTACCATAAAGTATTTACAATCATATGGATTTGTATTTTGACCTAATTACAGATGAATTTCACCCTTGAAATGTAAAATTTAACATGCACCTAATCAAATACTAAAATTAATATTAACTGTTTTCCTTATTTGTTCTCAGTTTCCTGTTCTATAAACAACAGTATTGGAATATGACTTTTGACTCCTATATGATCTGTGAATTTATTTATGCTGGGATGCAGGCAGGTCTCTCTAAAAGATAGCCTTTCCCTATTTATAATGTTTGCTTCACAGAATACATAGTTTATTCTAATTTTAATTCATGTTGACCTGACCTGCGTAGAGAACATCTGCTTTATTTTGACATTATAGAACTTTATGTGTTTCTTATTGTATTTATGATGGATTCATAAAATAGGAAAAATTGAAATCTCAAATGGAAAATTTAGGCTCTGTAGTAAAAGTTATGAAGCTTGTGGAGGCTCATTTATGATTTTCATCAGTCAAATTGAAATCAGTTATTTCATTCACATCAAAGGCCTATGATTTCATCACTTTGGGAATTCCCATTGGGAAAATTCCCTCCGTGCATGTGGATTTAAAACCATGGATAACTTACTATCATAGAGGAAGTACCTGAGGCTGACAGGTTACATAACTTGCCCATAATCCCATAGCTGTTAGGTGTCAGAGGTGGAATTTGAATTATGTATACTTAATTGGATAGTTTGTGACCTACAGTGTAATTTATAAAGTTATAATTTATAGAAAAAAATAACTTGTTTTACTTTATTTTTAGGAGCATATGCAGGAAAAACCCAAAGAAAGCAGCCAAATGTTGCGACAATTTAAGAAGACAGCATTCATTAGGATAAAACAATGTGGTTGTGTTCATGTACTTTTCCCAGCCCAAGAAAGTCAAGTGGAAGGTTGAGGATTATTCAATAATGTAGAGGAATCCTACTCTAAATCCACTTTTTCAGTAATAATAGGTTTAGGTAGGGACAGACAGTACAGAAAAAAATATTTCAAGTCTGCTTTAACTATGTAGTCAGAATTTTGCTGTTTATGTGTATAAGCTTGCAAAAGATGTATATTTTCCAGATTTTAAGGACATTTGAACTGTTTTTGTGGAAAATTAAAAAGATGTGGCAAAATTTTCATCAGTCCTGGAAACACACACATTTTACTTATAAGAAACTTATGTGTACTATTGTATTTGGTAAACAGATTTCATGATACCTTGTTCCAGGGGAGAATAGTGTAGAAACATATTTTGTTGTGGTTTTTTTTTAATTTTTAAAAACAATTTTCATTAGACCCTCAGTGGAGTTGAGTCCCAATTTGTAAATATTAACATGGACTAAGGTATTTACATAAATAAACTAAAACTATGGTTTAGGGAGCATTAATTGGGTAAAAATTAACATAGAATGAAAGTTTGGGATATCATTTTTTGTCACATTGACTAATTTTTATTCTTCTGGATACCTGTATGCTAACAACAGATATATTAAATCCCCATATATGTTACTAATACTTGTTAAAGCAATTTCATAGGATTGTCACTTCCCCATATGGAGCAAGAATTTTTTGAGAAGACAGCACAATCTTCTTGAATATATCATATTTAGGAATGTACTAAATCCACTATAGTTTAAAAAACAAGTTATTGCATGCAATTATATTTTCTTTTTGAGTATAACAGGTTTTTTTCAGCAGTCTTTCTCCTTTATGACATTCTGCTTTTTCTAGGATGCTAAATTTTGGAGAGAATAAAGGGCTGTATTTAAGAAATCCAAATTTTCAAATAAGGGTTGATTTTTAATGTGTGAATGAATATATACGTGCATATATGTATGTATTTATACACATACAACACACAGTATCCACACAGATAATGGTGTGTTTTTATATACACATACAATTGAAATTTAAACATTACCCAGAATAACAGGAGCCAAGAAAACTCAATTTTTTAAAAAGACAATTTCATTTCTTCTTTATCAAGACATTTTGGAATCTTAAGGAAAAGGCTTTATGCTTCTCTCATATGTAAATGTGGACCATTAATCTTTCAAACTAGAATTTTAAAGAGAGATAATGTTGAATTTTAGAGAGAATACTGGTAATTTTGTAAAGCAGAGTCTACTTAAGTGAAGGCTGGTTTTCTCCAATTTTCTGCTCCATTTAAAAATCACTTTTTGCCTCCAACTACAGACCGAAAACAATTACTCTGGGAATAAACTTGATTATCATTCTTGGAATTTTTACATAATTTATTGCCTGAGTGAACCAGGAAATTATAGGAGAGCCAGCAAAATGCCCTAATTAGATTTCTTATTAATAAGTGAAACATATCAAATTGTTTACTATTTAAATACGATAAACCTTGTTTTATAAAAATCAAAACCTCAGGATATTTGCTTACTTATCACTGTAGGTCTCTCCATTGATAAAGATGGATCCATTGTTTTGTGTGTGGCAGTGCTGGTTAGCAAGATAAGCAATATGTTTTAGAAAAACCTAAGTTGTCTTAGAATAAAGTTGAAAATCTTGATTATCTTTTAATTTTAATTTTAAAAAGTTTGTGTGTTACATTACTGTCATCTACAAATTTTATGTTCCATGGATTTTTCTCTTAAAATGTGCCAGATACCTTTTTGTGCTTTGGATGGATTTTTATTTATGTATACTATTTTGTATTCAGTTGTTGTTTGTTTTTTATTTTGAGTGGAGTGCCCATTGATTTAAATTATATTTATTTTTGTACTTACTGTAATTTCCACCAGCTTTGCTTCTAGGCAGGCAGCAAAATAAACTTTTCATCCATAAATCTCTAGTTTGTTCTTTAGTTGTTACTTGGGGGTGGGGGGGAGGAAT
Organism: Dromiciops gliroides; assembly: GCF_019393635.1. NCBI lineage: Eukaryota > Metazoa > Chordata > Mammalia > Microbiotheria > Microbiotheriidae > Dromiciops > Dromiciops gliroides. The sequence continues at coordinate 546,588,043 of NC_057861.1, read as the reverse complement.
GAGAAAAGAATGTGCCACTTTAAGGGGTCACTGTAAAAACTGAAATTTGTCAAAACCTTTCATATCATCAAAACACAAATACAATATTTCTTAAATTAGAATTAAAAATTCAGCCAAAAGTATACTTTCTTTTAATCAGCCCTGCACAGTAGGAAGGAATGTGTTCAACTTGGCGTCCAAGGACCAGGGTTCCATTTATGGTTCTGCTACTTACTCACTGGTGTTATCTTGGGCATATCTCTTCAGTTTTCTGGGTTGGCCTCAGTTTCCTCTGTAAAAGGAGGAGGTTGGATTAGATGACCTCTGAGGTTCTTGCCAGCTGGAAATGATGCCAAAGCATGGTATGGGATTTGAGCTTGGATTAATTGGACTTCCCAAGAAAGGGGTCTCTTAGGTTAAAACTGCCACATCTGCATCATCACATTTTATCCAATCAGTAAAAGAAATATTAAGGAATATTATCAAGTGTTTCATCATAGTTTGGTGGTTAATCCTAAATTCTCAAAGATAATGCAAACAGAGGGCATACCAAGACAGAAGTGATATCACTGTATCAAAGGATATGTACCTTTAGTAACTTTGGGAACTTAATTCTAAACTGCTTTCCAGAATGCCGGGGCATTCAAATTGCAATTCTACCAACAGTGCATTAATGTACCAGTTTCTTCCTACAGTTATAATTTACTCTTTTTTTTTTGGCCAATCATTTGAGTTAAAAATTGAACCTTAGAGTTGCTTTAATTTGAATTTGTCTAATTACTAGTAATTTGGAGAATTAAAAAAATATGGCTATCAATAGCTTGGACTTTATTCCTTAGAATACTGCCTATTAATATCTTTTGACCATTCATCAATTGGGGAATGGCTCTTATACATCTGAATCCTTATATATCTTGGAAACAAGACCCTTATCAGAGAAACTTGCAACAAAGTTGTTTTTTCCCCTCAGTTACCTGTGCCTGAGGCAACCCCTGGCCCACTTTTGTCCTGTGAGGGTTTTGCATCTCTGGATGGGACTGTTTTTTTTTTTTTAATTATTGATGTTTTTTTGTTTCATTACTTCTTCCCCATGACTCTCTTGCCCATAGAACCCTCCCTAGTAATAATGAGAAACAGTTAAATAAAATAAGCTGACATAGTGACCATTTCTGGCTGAATATGAAGCACTCTATCTCTAGTTCACTACATCTCTGATGAAAGGTAAAAAATGGATTTCATCATCCTGGAAATCAAGATTGTTTATTGCATTAATCTGAGTTCTGAAGCATGTTTGGTGTTGTTTTCCATTATGTTATTGTGGTCATTGTTTAGACTGTTCCCCTAGTTTCACTTTAAAAAAAAAAAGATTTTGAAATGACCATATGTAAACAAATAAGAACATTTCAATATGCAAAGAAGAGAAAAAAGAATTACATGTGAAATCCAACTTACAATATGTAGTTTGTTTTGCAAAATATATATTAAGCTTCCTATGATAGTACCAAAACCTCCCCTTCTGTCCTAACATGAAAATCCAGAGAGGAGTGAATATCCAAGAGGAGAGAGCAGCCAGCAGTTTAAAATGCTGTGAAGAAAGAGGAAGAATGAAGACACACCATCAGATGCATCAATTATGAAATCACTGGTAACTGGGAAGAGCAGTTTTGGTTCAGTGAGAAGGCAAGCTTTCAAAAGGCTGAGTGAGAAAGGGAAGTGAAGGCAAGGAGGGTAGAGTGCTTTTCCTAGGTGTTTGAAAAAAAGGAAGAGAGATATAGAATAAAAGTTTGGGGGGGTAGTAGGGTATAATAAAAATTTTTAAGTATTGGGAGATTTGTGCATGTTTAAAGGCAGTAGGGAAGGAATCAGTAGAAAGAGAAAAGGAATGATTGCCGGGACAATTTGCTTGAGAGGATGGAAAAGATAGGATGAAGTACATATATAGTAGAAAACCTTTGTTGTTCAGGTGTGTCCAACACTTTGTGATCCCATTTGGGGTTTTCTTGGCAAAGATGCTGGAGTGTTTTGCCATTTCCTTCTCTAACTCATTTTACAGATGAGGAAACTGAGGCAAACAGGGTTAAATAACTTAGCCAGGGTCACACAGGTAGGAAGTGTCTGAGACTGAATTTGAACTCAGGTCTTCCTGACTCCAGGCCCAGAGCTCTATCCACTGAGCCACCTTGCTGCCTTGGATTGTAGGCCATAACAAGTAGAAGGCCCATTTCAGTATCAGAGACTGGAGAAAAGAAGAAGAGAGTAGGGATTGATGTCAAGAAGGTTCAGATGAAGAAGAGACAGGGAGAAGAGGAAACTCCTGGTGAATGGTCCTTAGCTGAGAGCATGGGGGGAAGGGCCAAGTATGGGATGCTTGAATTGAGAAGAGAATGTTTGGAAGAGCTTCCATAAGGAGTGAGATAGGGAATAAATTAGGGAGTGCAAAAAGGATTGCCTTGCTGCAATGAGGGTGCAGGTGAAGTTAGATAACAAAAATGTCTGCCATACTCATTTAGCACAATTGTGTGATTTTCTCAAGCTCCATTTGGCAGCATAGGAGTAAGAATGGGTGGGTGGTTAGAATGACAGAGTTTGGGTGAAGCCAAGATAGGGCAAAGGGGTGAAGGACTTAAGAGTACTGTGTGTGGTGGAATTGTTTAACTTAGAGGGTCGAGATTAGGAAGGGACAATGAGGTCAGAAGTGGGTAATGGTCTGAGAAAGTACACAGCGGGTAGATCTTTTTTTTTCTGGGTCTTCAGTAGCTGTGGCTACTGAGGAGATGGGGGCAAGAGCTCCTACCTAGAGGTACTATATGCCTGAATTATATCCCTGGGTGATGGCTTTGAGGGTGAGTTGGAAGCAGGGACTGGGTACTGCTATTCTTGGACTTCTTGGACATAGGGTCCTGAGCTATCTCCATTGGAGTGAAAGGAAATGGTGGTAGGGATGGTAGTTTGACCCTTCTAGCCCATGTCACCTCTTGTCTCTCCCTCAGCGTTTCTTTTTTTGTGTGGGCCAATGAGGGTTAAGTGACTTGCCCAGGGTCACACAGCTAGTAGCTAGTAAGTGTCAAGTGTCTGAAGCTAGATTTCAACTCAGGTCCTCCTGAATGCAGGGCTGGTGCTTTATTCATTGTGCCACCTAGCTGCTCCTCCCTCAAGGTTTCTTGATGCTTTAGTTGATTGGCTTCAGTTGGTTCTTGGTTGGAGCTTGAGAAAGAGTGGGTTAGATTGCATTTACAAAGCTGCACAATGCTTTGAACAGTTCCAAGCTGCTCCCTAACACAAAATCCTATATTTTTAACACCATTGTTTTCCTGGTGATACTATATGGTTGTGCATCTTGAGAAATCACTGTTGTGAGTGATCCAAGAGGCAACAGAGAACTGACGGATATACTATTCCAAGGAAATCAAAGAAAGAAAAGTTCCCTATATGCTGAAATATTCATAGCAACGTGTGTGTTAAAGTGGGTGCCTTTTGATTGAGGAATGGATGAACAAACGACAGCATATGAAGGTAATGGAATATTATTATTATGGCCAAAGAAACAAAGAATATAAGAAATTAAGAGAAACATGGGAAAACTGATACAATTTAGTAAATCATTAAAGATTCAATGAGGCAGCTAGGTGGTGCAGTGGATAGAGTACTGGGATTGGAGTCAAGAAGATGCATCTCCCTGAGTTCAAATCCAGGCTCAGACACTTCCTAGCTGTGTGACCCTGGCCTAGTCACTTGACCCTGTTTGCCTCCGTCTCTTTGTCTGCCAAGAAAATCCCAAATGGGGTCATGAAGAGTCAGACACCCGTTCCCAAATGAGATAACATACATGAAATACTTATAAATATTTTTTTTTGGTGGGGGTGAAGCAGTTGGGGTTAAGTGACTTGCCCAGGATCACACAGCTATTAAGTGTCAAGTATCTGAGGCTGGATTTGAACTCAGGTCCTCCTGAATCCAGAGCCAGTGCTCTATCCACTGCGCCATCTAGCTGCCCCTATACTTATAACTCTTAAAGTGCTATATAACATGACTGAACAACAACTCAACAATCCAATAACACTGGCTTCCTTGCTGTTCATCAAACAAGACATTCCAACACTCCATCTCCCTCCTCTGGGCCTTTTCATTGCTTGTCCCCATACCTAGAATGCTCTTCCTCCTCACCTCCATCTTCTGGCTTCCCTACCTGCTTCCTTCAGGTACCACCTGAACCACCATCACTTTTTTTTCTTCCAATCTTAATAATATTTTATTTTCCCCCCAGTTACATGTAAAGATGTTTTTTAACATTCGTTTTTATAAGATTTCGAGTTCCAAATTTTTCTCCCTTCTCTCCCCGAGACAGCAACCAATCGGATGTAAGTCATATGTGTACAATCACATTAAATGTATGCCCATATAAGACATGTTGTGAAAGTAGAATCAGAACAAAACGGAAAAACCTCACACACACACACACACACACACACACACACACACACACACACACACACACGCAGTGAAAATAGTATGCTTGGATCTGCACTGAGATTCTACAGTTCTTTTTCTGGATACCTCCATCACTTCTACAAGAGTTCCTGCAGGACGCCAGTCGTTTGAATGCTAGACTCCGTTTTCCTCCCTTTCCCGTCCCTTAGAGGGCGCAGCCACTCTCCCGGAGCTCCTCTCTCGCTTCGGACCCGCCCCGCAGCGGCACTGCCCTTCACAAAGATGGCGGCAAGAGGAGATTAAAAGGGCGAGGCGGCGCGGGGCGGAGGCGGTCATGTGACAAGGGAAGATGGCTGCCTTTCCCTGGTAAGCTAGAAACCCACCGGGGCTGAGTTGTCGGGAGGTTGGAGCGAACGGGTCACCTCTCGTCCTCCAGATGTGTGGGTGGGGGAGTCTTAAGTCTCGGTGCCTGGAGAGGGCAGGGCTGGGGCGAGGGCGGCCGTGGGGGTGTGAGGCGACACTGTAGGAGGGGGTACCTTTCCTCTTCCTACCACTCCCGCTCTGTTGCCACGACGACGGAATCCTCCCCACCCCGGTGCTTTGCGCATTCTTCTCATCCCCATCCCCACCTGCTCTGGGTCCTTGAAGGCTCTGAGATTTCCCGCTGGAAGAAACCCGAGGGGCATAATGCTTCCCTTTACAGATCAGGAAAATGAGGCCCACAGACCCTTCCTGACTGTCGCCAAAGTCGGAGCCAGGATTTGAACCCTCCTTCTTCCATTATATTACTACCTCCGTTCTTCCTTGTCCAAGGGGATACATCGGTGCTCGGCTTCTTGGACAGCATTTATGGGTTGTTAGGGCTAGCCTTTTTTTTTTTTTTTTTTTGGTGACCCCACCCAAGTTATATTTCCAACTAGGAGAATGGCAGCTTTAAAATACACCAAAATCGGGGCAGCTAGGTGGAGCAGTGGATAAAGCACCGGCCCTGGAGTCAGGAGTACCTGAGTTCAAATGCGGACTCAGACACTTAACACTTACTAGCTGTGTGACCATGGGCAAGTCACTTAACCCAATTGCCTCACTTAAAAAAAAATACACCAAAATCACATAAGTTGAGAACTGGAAGGGAATTTTTGCTCCGAAGCCACACGGGTAGTAAGGCACTGAGGACTCAGCTCTAGAGTCAAGATTCTTTCCACTACTCAGCGCTTCCTTTCTGTTTTTGAATTGAAGAGGCTTTAGAGGTATTCGAATCCAGTTTCTAATCTCATGGGGAAATCAACTTTAAACCTTTTTTTTTGGCGGGGTAATGAGGGTTAAGCGACTTGCCCAGGGTCACACATCTAGTGTCAAGTGTTTGAGGCAGGATTTGAACTCAGGCCCTCCTGAATCCAGGGCCTGTGTTTTATCCACTGCGCTACCTAGCTGCCCCCAAAGCATTTTCTTTCTCTCTCTCTCTTTCTTTCTTTCTTTCTTTTTTTTGTGAGACATTTGGGGTTAAGTGACTTGCTCAGGGTCACACAGCTAGTAAGTGTCAAGTGTCAAGTGTCTGAAGCCAGATTTGAAGTTAGGTCCTTCTGAATCCAGGGCTGGTGCTTTATCCACCGCAACACCTAGCTGCCCCTAAATCTTAATTTTAAATGGTGGTAAGCCATATCTTATCCCAACTGTATTTAGGTGGTTCATTCCTGGGAAGCTAAAAGCAAGACTTCACATTTATCTCAAATTAAGTTTATTTCCTAAGTTCGAGTCTAGCTCAGTCTGTAAAATTCTTTCTGGATCCTAATTTTTTCATCTAATAAATTAGCTATCCCTACCAGTTATGTGGCATTCAAACATTATATCTTCTATGTTTTAACTAAATCCACTGAGGAGAAAAATGAAAAAGAATAGTTTGGCTTTGACACATTTATCAACACTTTTTAGGTACAATGAATCGATGAACTGTGACTCCACTGAAGCTCTTGTGGGTCCTGGCCTGGGGATGCCCATGAGGGTTTGGGAAGGGAGAAAGTGTTCCTTTTGTCATCACCTGAGCACTTACTATGTGCCAAGCACTGTGCTGGCCACTGGGAAGGGGGGGGGCGAATAAACCCCATCCCTCAAAGAGCTTAGGTTCTTAGCATTGTGCCTGGTACATACATAGTAGGCACCAAATAAATGCCTGTTGACTTGTTCTCCTGGGGGGTAGGGAAACAAGTGTCCATTAGTAATGGCAATAGGACTTTTGGGGTGTGTATGGCTCTTTTCCTCCAATCAGAAGCCAAGAGGTGATTTTTCTAAACTTTGTTAGCTCCTGGGGTATTCTGGGTTAAAAATTCCTGTGACCCTCTGCTTGGGTTAAGTAGCCCATTCCAGTGTTTGTCATGTTAGGATACCTGAAATGATATGTGCGTGAGGAGATTTCTGATTCAGAATATTTTTTCCCTATTTTTTTTAACCCTAGTATATACTTTGGCATATTTTTTTTCTGTCTTGGTTGGTACACTATGTAGAGAGGTAAACTTTGAATTTGGAAGACCTGAGTTTGAATCGTGCTTCAGGCAAGTGTGACCCTAGGCAAGTCACAACTTCTGTTTGCCTCAGTTTCCTTATGTTCAAAGTGAGTATAATAATAGCAACCTGGCTCACAGGATTTTTGTGACAATCAAATGAAAAATGCCTTGCAAACCTTAATGTGTTATGTAAATGCTAGCTATTATGACATGATATATGCCTTGGATACTACTGTCTGACTCACCAGTGAAATTCCCATCTATTGCTCCAAAAAACTTTTTTGTTAGTCTAATCATTAGCCCAAATAAATCAGGGAGAACTAGAGAAAGATTAGACTCTTTAAAAAATTTATATATACATATACACCTGTATATATATTTTCCTTTTTTAACAAGAGAAAAATATTTTATAGTTATTATATTTATTTTTATATTACTTTTATAAATATAGTTTTGCATTTATTTATAGTTATTCCTAAGGCACAGGTTTGACCATGTCACTTCCTGCTCAGTAAACTCTAGTTGCTCCTAATTACTTCTAGGATCCAATATAAACCCATTTGGCATTTAAATCTATTCACAATCTTGCTCCAGCATCATTCCAGATTTATTACAGACTCCTCAATTTCATCCACGCTAAGGTCTAGCTGAATTGGCCGCCTTCTTGTTTCTCAAACGTAGTATTCTATCTCCATGCTTTTGCACAGGCTTTTTCCTATTTAAGATGCACTACTTCTTCCTCCCTCCCTTACCATCCTGGGCTTCTTTCAAAGCTCAGCTCATATATCAGTTTTATATATATATATATACTTTTCAATGGTGAACATTTATTTTTTTTCCTCCTCACTTCTGCTTCCCACTTAAAAAAAAGAGAAAGACTAGACTCTTAAGGGTGGTTTTATATGGCTAGCTTTCATATAAAACCTTCAAAATACAACAAATCTCAACAATAACAGTAGAGGGATATGGATAAAAAGGTTGGTCTAAGGAAAAGGTCCCTTGAGATATTTTTCTACTACTGTTAGTAGATTTAAACAACTTAGTTTTCAGGAAATAGAAGATTAAATTGAGTGAGCCATAACAGAACCTGTGCATAGTTTCTTATACAAATAGCGCTTTAAAAAAGGAAGTCAGCTTTTTAACAGGAGACATTGATAGGTAACAGCTAGCAATATTTCTTTTATCAGCTCTCCATTAGTCATACAAACTTTTATACATTCAGATGCCCAGTAGAGGGCGCTGTTTAATTTACAAAAAGCAGGTTAACCACTGCAATAGTAAGAAATGTTTATATTTTCCAGTAGTAGGAAATTACGTTAATATATTAGTAGAGCAAAACTGAGAAAACAAGGGAAGAGGTGACTGCAAGCAGTGAAAGCTATATGGTGACAAATCAGGAAGAAAAACATTTCTCATATGAAAAATAAGGCAAACATAACCAAGCACATTTCACCTCTCAAAAATCTTACCCAGAAAAGAAATATTTAATAAAATACTTTTGGAAGTTTGATCTTGGCTTTTAAAAATATTTTATTTTTTCTCTAATCACATGTAAAAATAATTTAAAGAATTCTTTTAATAAAAGGTTCCAAATTCTCTCCCTCCTTTGTCCTTGAGATGGTAAGCAATCTAATATAGGTTATAAATGTACAATCATGTAAACATGTCCATTTTAGTCATTTTATGGAAGAAAACTCGAACCAAAAAAAAAAGAAGAAAAGAAAGTGAAAAATAGTATGCTCTGGTCTGCATTCAGACCACATCAGTTCTTTCTCAGGAGACAGATGGTAGCATTTTCCATCGAGTCCTCTGGAATTGTCTCAGATCATTGTATTGCTGAGAAGAGCAAAGTCATTCACAGTTGTTCATCCTATGATATTGCCATTACTGTGTACAATGTTCTCCTGGTTCTGCTCACTTCACTCTTCATTCAGTTCATGTAAGTCTTTCCAGATTTTTTTGAAATAATCCTTGTCATTTCTTATATTGGCTTTTTTTTTTAACTTAAAGAAGAAACTTAGCTTTTATGACTCTCAGAAGGACACAGAACTTTAAAGACTTGTTGGAATAAATGCATCCAAGAGGAGGCTACAATGATTTGGGAAATTTATAGCCTCTTCTTGGATACATTTACAAGATAGATCTCTTTCATTTCCTGATACAAAGTAGCTATGTTTCATTTTGGACCACAGATTGTGTGCAAAGTCACCATACAGTACTGCAGTTGTTTTTTTGTTTTGTTTTGTTTTGTTTTTTTAGTGAGGCAATTGGGGTTGTGACTTGCCTAGGGTCACACAGCTAGTAAGTGTTAAGTGTCTGAGGCCGGATTTGAACTCAGGTACTCCTGACTCCAGGGCCGGTGCTCTATCCACTGTGCCACCTAGCTGCCCCCAGTACTGCAGTTTTAATAAAAATGTTTAGACAGGTGTTGATGATTATAGGACAAACTCTATGAGGGAGGAAAGAACATGAATTCAGCTTTAGGTCTGACATGCCTTTTGCTTTTGGACAGTTTGCTTCCCAGATTGCTGACTGAATATTGTACATAGTCTCCAGTGCTTTAGAAATGCAGCTTGGGGTAGTATTGAATCTTGGTTCAAATGTACCCTGGGTCACACATTTTCTTTGTGACTCTGGGGGCAAACTCAATGACCTAGGGAGTTTCCTGACACTGGAGAAATTCTCACAGAAGGGCACATTCTGCATTGCTAGATGCAATAGGAGTTATCTACACTGATGAAATAACAAAGAATACAGGCAGTAATTAAACAGTCATCAAAAGTCAGCCTTTAAGGAGAAAACTGGTCAGCAGATATTTTGTTGAATTGTTGAATTGATTAGCTAATATGAAACATGAAAAACTCCTACTGTGTGTGGAGCAATGTGCTAAGCCATCTGTTTATTCTTTCAGCGAATTTCCCTAACCTTGGGATTATTTTATCATCTGTAAAAAAATTCCAAGGAACAATAATCAATGATTTGACCTTTTCCAAAGTATAATAATGTATGCTATATGACTACTAAATATCAGCTCAAATTTCCATAGCACTTCACATATGTATTATCTTATTGCATCCTCATAGAAGCAATGTGACCTTATGGATAGAGAGCCTGACCTGAGAACCAGGAAGACCCAGGTTCCAGGCCTACCTTTGAGGTAATATCTGGGACTCTGGTTAGTCACTTGAGCTCTCATTTCCATAAGCAAGTCTCTCTAAGAGTGGTTCAGGGAGTTTCCTTGTCTCTCCCAATAAAATAATAGATTGAGCCTCTGTGCCTAATCTTCACAATAAGCCTGTGAGGTAGGCACTGTGTAATTTAAGATTCTAAATGTGGATTCTAATCTGTTCCCCCAGTTTGGGGGAAACTGACTAAAAATCACTGATAAAACGAGTTTAGGTTTTTAAGGGTTTATTGAAAAATAGAAAGAAAAAGACTGAGAACAGAATTCTAACAGCCTGGCATTCCTATCTTTCCTCAAATTTCCTGTGAAGTCCTCTGCCGCCACCACCATCAAGTCAGGAAGCCCAAAAGGCCCAGCGCTCTCTGCGCAGGCTCCCTTTCCTCCTTCCTGTCTCCTCCCAGACCATAGGAGGCTCCTCAAGTTGATTGGCTGGTAGCCTTGATAGACAGCACCCATGAGCAAACGTCATTTCCTGACGCCAAGGAAAAGCCACAATGCCTCTGAGGCATTTTCCTCATGGTGGAGCTTTCCCACAGCAAGTCTCCAGTAGGTGGTGTCATTCCAATCATTACAGTCCCCCCTTTTGTTCCTCAAGAAACAAAATGTTTCCTTGACGGAACAGTAAAAAGAATATAATAACTAATGCTAACTAATAATATGTGAACAACAATATAGAAAAGGAAGAGAGGAAAGTTTTGTCCAGAGGGGCGATTTTTTTTTTTGTCCTCATGAACCAACGCTTTGACATTAGTCTTGCAAAGGGAGGGCCTCTGCATAGGGTACATGTTACAGATGATGTATATTATAACAGAAAGGAGATAGTAAAAACTAACAAAACAAAACAGTTCATATAGAGTCTCTGATTTCTCTTGTCTTCTTGAAGTGGTAAGATGTCATCAGGAGGAAACTGGATTCTGGACTCTGGTCTGGATTCTGGATTCTGGACTCTGGTCTGGATTCTGGACTTTAACTGTTTGAATTGCTGTGTTTTTTACTAAACCTTAGCATAGCATTATCAATGATCAAATTAGTAAATTCCATTACATTCCCTTCTTTATATCCTTAGACTTCCAATAGAGGGTTGAGGTAGTTTTGCAATCAGTAACACTTTTTACCACCATGTGTCTGGATCAAAGCCAAATTTAGTATGTGTTCATGACACCTGAAAATGTTATGGAAAGGTTATCATACCATATCTTATGGTTCTGAGACAGCCAGTGATTGTGCTAGGCCACAGGTGAGTTCAACAGAGTGAGATAAAAAGATAAATAAGTTCAGTTAAATTAGGTTAAATTAGGTTAAATTAGGAGGGAGAGAGGATGAATACTGGACTGTGTCTAGTAATTGTGCTCTACATAGTCACCATCATAAGCAAACCATGGACTTACGTATACCTGTCTCTCCTTTTGTTGCACATATATTCTCTCCAGGGCCTGCATCAGAGTTCACAGCAAGTTAGTCTCTGAAATGATAAGTTTCCATATTTCTGAAATCTCATTAATTTCACCAAAGACAGTATGATGGTAAAAATGCGTGCTATGCTGCATAACTGAGAATATATTAGTGATATATACAATAATTCCAAACCATACTCAGAGTATAATGACATATAAATAATAAATGAATGTAAATAGCTGATTATATTAGACATTATTACATAATCTTCTTTTAGCAAGTAAACCACATCATCTTATACTTGAATTCTCTAGTATAACAGTAGCAGATACTTAAAGTGGTGATTAATTTTTCAAAAAGAAATAAGATTTCAATATTCAATGTTTTCAGTGAGGTATCAAGCAATAGGGTTCAATAACCCTTTCTGGTCTTTTTTAGTTAAACAGAACAACATAAAAGAGAAAGGAGAAAAAAAAACTCATTAGAACTCATGGTTCTCTCAAAAAGAAAGAGTAAAAAAAAAAAGAATTCTGGTAGCTTCTGAGGCCCGATGGCCTCACCGACAGCATATACTTAAAATGTTTCTGAATAATCACTTAGTTTACAAAATTTAGTTTTAAAGAAAAGCAAAAGAAACAAAAGTCAAAAAAAAAAACCCAAAAATAAAAAGCAAAAGATTTGCTAAGCACCCTTTTGTGCTCGTAAAGAACTTAAAGGTGTGGTGAATTCCAGGTTTTTTTAGTGCCTTTCAAAAGTCAAAACAAAACAAAAACAAAACCAAAAAGGATTAAAAAAAAATAGGTATAGGGTAGGGAAAGGGTGGGAGAAATTGAGGTGGGCCAGAAAACTAGGCCATGTGCTTCAGTGCTTTTGCCTGTGGAAGGAAATGAGAGAGAAGAAAGGGACAGGACATTTTAGCTCCAGTACAGGAAACAACAGGGCAGAGAAACTGGAAAATTGAAAATCGTTATCAACCCCCTAAATTTTGTGAGTACTGCAAAAAACAAGGACACTTCTTGAGGGAATGTAGAACTAGAAAACAAGACCTTAAGAGGACAATGACCGAGAGCCTTGAGGAATTCTTTGGGGGAAATCGAAATAATTTTGGAAACTTTTTATCAGAAAGGAAACAACCGGAGTAATTATAACCCTTATTACAGGCAGAATCAAAATGGATATAAATCTTTTCAGGGGGATACAAAGAGACAGTATCAGAATAACCATAGACCCTATCAGGGAGGAACAGAAGGACAGAACCAGAATCAGGGTAACCATGGACTCCCTCAAAGGGGGGCACAGGATTGACAAGAGGAAGGGGAGGAATGGAACAAAGATAATGAAAGCAACATATTCCCAGATCTGGATTTTTTGAATGCACTTGTGCCAGTTCATTCACCTCCCCAGAGTAATGAACCTCATGTGACCCTCAAAGTAGGGGACACGTATTATGACTGTTTACTAGACACAGGAGCTTCTAAATCAGTATTAATAAGCAAACCAGATGCTAGGTGTAGACCTGTAGGATTTTTGAATGTAGTAGGAGTCTCAGGAAAGAGCCAGAGAGTGGCAAAATTGAATCCTCGCATGGTATCTATGGGGCCCTTAACAGTAGAACATTCATTTTTACTCATGCCTGATGCCCCTGTAAATTTATTAGGTCGTGATCTCCTTTGTAAGCTTAGAGCAACCATATCTTGTGCTCCAGATGGGGCTGTCTCCCTACAATTGCCAGAGGATACTGTTCATTTATTACCAATTTTGCTTACAGAAGCTCAAGGAACAGCAGGGGAGGTATCCAAAATCCCCTCTGACATTCCTGAGTCTTTATGGGCCTCATCCCCTAATGAGGTGGGGCTCCTTAAGTCTGCCATACCTGTTACCTTTAAAGTTAAGGGGGGACCACCCCCCTCCATTCCACAGTATCCATTGTCTAGGGAAGCAATAGAAGGGATCACACCTATAATTGAGGCTTTGAAAAGCCAGGGTATTATTATTCCATGTCATCACTCTCATGCAATACTCCCATTTTGCCAGTTAAAAAACCCAAGCCTGGGCCAGATGGTAAACCTGTTTATCGTTTTGTGCAAGATCTTAGAGCAATTAATAATTATGTTATCCCTAGACATGCTATAGTGCCTTCCCCTTCTACCATAATTTCTTCCATTCCCTATGAATCTACATGTTTCACAGTGGTAGACCTCTGCTCTGCCTTTTTCTCCATACCAGTACATGAGGATTTCCAATATTTATTTGCTTTTACCTGGAAAAATAGACAGTGGACCTGGACTAGACTCCCACAGGGATTTGTAGACAGTCCCACATTATTTTCCCAAATTTTACAACAGGATCTGGCCTCCATTACCTTTAAAGGCTCCACACTAGTACAATATGTTGATGACTTACTTTTAACCTCCCCTAATGCTGAAATTTGTCAGGAAGATAGCCGTCACTTACTACTAGAGCTGCACAAGAGAGGCCACAAAGTGTCCAAGTCAAAGGTACAATGGTGTTTGCCCCAGGTGGAATATTTAGGATTTATTCTGGCTGCTGGAACTCGCTCTGTCGCTTCTAAGCGAGTCCAGGCCATTCAACAATTTTCTGCCCCCTCTACTAAGAAGCAATTAAGAGCCATTCTGGGAGCAGCTGGGTACTGTAGACAATGGATACCCTCTTTTGGTGAAATTACTAAACCTCTCATAGCTCTTACAAAAAGTTCTGTTCCAGACATTTTACAGTTGGATCCCCAGCATCTCTCAGCCATAAAAGAATTAAAACGGGCCTTGTTATCAGCACCTGCCCTAGGACTACGAGATTATAGTAAGCCTTTCACTCTCTTTGTGCATGAACAAAGGGGGGTGGCTTCTGGAGTTCTGACTCAGTCACTGGGGCCTAACCAACGCCCTATAGCCTACTATTCAATTCAGCTGGACCCTGTAGTGGCTGGAGCGCCACCTTGCCTTAGAGCAGTGGCGGCCACAGCCCTTTTGGTAGAAAAACCCTCTGATTTGGTCCTAGGTAACCCTCTAACTGTGCAATGCCCTCATGAAGTGCAGGCTCCCTTTCCTCCTTCCTGTCTCCTCCCAGACCATAGGAGGCTCCTCAAGTTGATTGGCTGGTAGCCTTGATAGACAGCACCCATGAGCAAACGTCATTTCCTGACGCCAAGGAAAAGCCACAATGCCTCTGAGGCATTTTCCTCATGGTGGAGCTTTCCCACAGCAAGTCTCCAGTAGGTGGCGTCATTCCAATCATTACAGCACTATTTTTATCTTCATTTTACACATGAAGAAACTGAGATCCAGAAGTCTATTGATTTGTCCAGGGTCTCACAGCTTGTAAGTCTTTGAGGTGGGATTTGAACCCAGATCTTCTTACTCCAAGAATCTACCCCATCACACTTCTTCTTTGCTGAATTACATTCTATTTTTAGGTATCTTATTCTCCCTTGTACTGTCTGTTACCCAACCTAGCTCTTGCAAGCTCTCATTTTCTAGTTTGAGTTCTAGGACAAGCAGATGTACCCTGATACACTAACCAAAGTGCATTTCTCTTGGGCTTTTTGGCTCTCAGGTTCTCACATTTGCTCTTTTTTTCGGTTTCTTTTCTCTAGCTTGTTCTTTTAAAAAAAAAAATTTTTTTAAGTGAGACAATTGGGGTTAAGTGACTTGCCCAGGGTCACACACCTAGTAAGTGTCAAATGTCTGAGGCCAGATTTGAACTCAGGTCCTTCTGAATCCAGGGCCCGTGCTTTATCCACTGCGCCACCTAGCTGCCCCTTCCAGCTTGTTCTTAAAGTGATTCATACTGTGATTTTAGTACCCTTCCTTTCCTTCAATCAGTGTTGGTTGGCACCTTCTCTTCATTTTAAAGTCCTAAAGAGTTGGGAGAGAGAATTTCCTTACCAGGGAGTTCCCTCTACCACTAACCATCTCTCTTTTCCTACTAAATTTCTTTAGAAATAACATCTAAATATGCTATGTAGGGGGATTATTCTGTGCCCCATTTCATTTAGGAGAATAAATGGCACAATCTCTGTGAAATCTTGGACATGTTGACTATGACCTGTTAATGAATTTGGGTTTGAGTATTTCATACAAAAGCGAATGAGTGAACTAATGAAGAAAAAGATGGTAGATTGAAAGGGGAGGAGAACAGACTGTAATAATGGACCTTTCAAAGGGTTACAGCTTTAGGGGGAGAAAAGGAAATTGGAGATTAAGAAAACAAAAAGGACAGGTTGGTATGCTTGTTGGGTTTTATTCTCTTTCCCAGGCCTGAGGTGTCTCAAGAAATCTCCAGTTGTGAAATGTTGGAGCTTATGTCAAAGGAATTTGCTTCTCTTCAGTACTTAGAGGAAAAGAAATAGACTTCTTTGTTGGCTTAGGTGGTAGCCTGAAGTCCAAGCTATATAGATCCTGTTAAGATCACCATCAAGTCTGGTAATTCTGTGACTATAGTAATATTTTAAATTTATGTATAGTTTTATGCTTGTTTTGACATTTAGCCATTAAGAAACTGTACAATAGTTTCTGATTTTAAAGAAGGCTATTGAGTTGGTAGGACAGATGCTAAAAAAGAACATAATAAGATTTCACTGTCATGGATCACTTATTTTTTACTTGTCTCCTTCAGAGTATAAATCCATTGGGTAGGAGCAAGGAATATATGGGTACTTATGTCTTTGTCCCTAGTGAAAAAAGAAGACAGTTTATGGCTTTATTGTCAAAAAGTAGAAGTGAAAAATGTTCAAAGGATATGAACAGGTAGTGTTCAGATGAAGAAATCAAAGCTATTTATAGTCATATGAAAAAATGCTCAAAATCACTATTCATTAGAGGAATGCAAATTAAAACAACTCTGAGATACCACCTGACACCAATCAGATTGGCTAATATGACAGAAAAGGAAAATGAGCAATGTTGGAGAGAATGTGGGGAAATTGGGATACTAATGCATTGTTGGTATAGTTGTAAACTGATCCAACCATTCTGGAGAATAATATAGAACTAAATCCAAAGGGCAATCAAACTGTGCATACCCTTTAATCCAACAATACCACTACTAGGTCTGTATCCCAAGATCATGAAAAAAGAAAAGGGACCTACATGTACAAAAATATTTAAAACATCTCTTTTTGTGATGACAAAGAATTGGAAATTGAAGGGATGCCCATCAATTGGGGAGTAGCTAAATAAGTTGTTTATAAGTTGTGGTACTCTTGTATGATGAAAAATTCAGTTAAACCTGGAAAGACATGTGCAGTGATGCAAAGTGAAGTGAGCAGAACCAGGAGAACATTGTATACTGTAACAGTAATATTATGTGATAATCAGCTTTGAATGACTTAGCTCTTCTCAGCAATACAGTGATCCAAGACAGTTCCAAAGGATTTATGATGGAAAATGCTATCCACATCTAGAGAAAAGAACTGATGGAGTTTGAATGCAGATTGAAGTATACTAGTTTCACTTTCTTTATTTTTTTTTGTTTTTGTTCTGCTGCTTCATTCACAACATGACTAATATGGAAATGTTTTTTATATGATTGCACATATATAACCTATATCAAATTGCTTACTGTTTTAGGGAGCAGGGAGGGGAAGAAGAAAAATTTGGAACTCCAAAAAATATTCCGATGAATATTAAAACTTGTCTTTACATATAATTAGAAAAAATAAAATACTATTTAAAAACATGAGGAGAAAAAAAGTAGAAATCAAACCTTGCTTTCTTTGAGACAGAGTGAGTTGCTTTCATTATTATTATTATTATTTTTAAATGGCAGGGCAATGAGGGTTAAGTGACTTGCCCAGAGTCACACAGCTAGTAAGTGTCTGAGGCTGGATTTGAACTCAGGTCTTCCTGAATTCAGGGTCAGTGCTCTATCCACTGTGCCACCTAGCTGCCCCGCTTTCATTATTTTGACAAGGCATTTCTGAGTATTTAACTTGCATTACTTTTTAACCTTATGCCTTTTCCTATTTTTAAAGAAAGTCAATATGTACGGGTTCTGTGTACTTCCTTCATCATCCCATCACAGACCTTTGACTTCATCTTGGAGCCCTAAAGAATGGCTTGAGGTGCACAGAGGTTAAGTGATTTTCCCATTGTTACTAATTGTTAGAAGTGATTTTTTAATTTCTGTCTTCTGTCCTTGAAGTCCAGCATTCTCTCTACTACACTGTGCTGCTTCATTTTTTTGCGGGGGGGGCAATGAGAGGGGCAAATAAGTGACTTGCCCAGGGTCACACAGCTAGTAGATGTCATGTCTGAGGCTGGATTTGAACCCAGGTCCTCCTGAATCCAGGGCCATTGTTTTATCCACTGTGCCACCTAGCTTCCCCCACTGTGCTGCTTCATTATAAAGAATGAATTAGATTAAAAAATAGAAGTGCTTATGGGAAAACTTGAAATTGTGTTTATGTTTTTGTATCTTATGAGTTTATCTTTTAATCACTGTTAAATACAATGTTTGATATTATGAAAATTCTCTGCAAAAGAGCTTTTTGTTTTACAGTTAAGCCCAGAAGAGTATCTTTCTATTCTTAGATTTTTTTTTTTTTAGTGAGGCAATTGGCGTTAAGTGACTTGCCCAGGGTCACACAGCTAGTAAGTGTTAAGTGTCTGAGGCCGGATTTGAACTCAGGTACTCCTGACTCCAGGGCCGGTGCTCTATCCATTGCGCCACCTAGCTGCCCCTATTCTTAGAATTTTTAATTAAAATTTTTTCTTTGAAATAAACTATCTTTTTTTTATTTAGGGATATTATATGATTTGTGCTATTGTAAGGAATTCATTTGCTTCTCTTCTTTAAACTATTTTTGATAAATGGAAAATTTATAGGAATAAGGTCATTTGATACTTTAGGCTGGAAAGTGAAAAATCCTGTAAGGTAGGTACTATTCTAGACAAGTTAATAATCAGCTTTTTCATCATGAAGAGGGCATTTTCCCTCTGGGTTCACTTTCCCTTTTAATAAATTGAAAGAATTAAGAGAGATGATTGCTAAGGCCTCTTCCAGGTGTAACATCTTGTGATTCTAATAAGCCCAGAAAGAAGTGTTTATTGACATGAGCTTTTATTAACTGCTTGGTTTATGCATACATGTCTTTAACAGGCATTCGAGGCAGAGAAACTACAAAGCTGAATTTGAAGCATGTAGGTTAGAGACTGTACCCCTGGACTTTGGAGATTATCATCCACTGAAACCCATTACTGTAAGTTTGTTATGCATGATGTTTTCATTGACTGAAATTACTGGCTGCTACCTTCTCTTGTATTTTCCTATTTATTATTGGGAATTGATCATGGTATTGCCATTGGTATTTCTGTGTTCTTTGATTTTTGTTGCTTTACATTTTCTACAACTATTATTTCTTTTCATATTAGTAGAATTAATTCAAACATTGGATTTATTACAGGGGTGGAGGAGGGATGAATCTAGTGTAACGATTGGAATGATGCCACCTGCTGGATACTTACTGTAGAAGAGTTCTGCCCATGAAGCGAAGGTCTTTGAGGGCAAGACCAGGAGTCTTTTCTTTGGCGGGGAGGAAGTGACGCAGACTAGTGGGAGGAGGAAGGAAGAGACTGGCGCTCGGTCTGGCGCTCTTTCCTCTGGACTCTGGCGGAGAAGGGAGCTAGAAATGCGCTCTCCCTTTAATAGATAGGAATCTAGACCTTTCTCTCTCTCTTTACCAAATTCTTATTCTCCTTAATAAATGCTTAAAAGTCTAACTCTTGCTAAAGCTTATAATTTATTGGCGACCACTCATTAGATATTTTAGACAGTTTAGCTAGAATTTTAACCCTTAACACTAGTTTCTTCTTGCTTTCTCCAATTAGAAAAGAAAGATCATGGTTAAGGCCTTGTCTCAAGTAAGGAACTTTTCCTGGACCTGTTTTCAAAAAGGAATCTCACTATTGTTTGTCTCATGTGGACATGCTACTTCAAAAATGTTTGTGAGGGGCAGCTAGGTGGCGCAGTGGATAGAGCACCGGCCCTGGAGTCAGGAGTACCTGAGTTCAAATCCGGCCTCAGACACTTAACACACACTTACTAGCTGTGTGACCCTGGGCAAGTCACTTAACCCCAATTGCCTCACTAAAAAAAAAAAAAAAATGTTTGTGAGAATATGATCATAGTATGAGATGACTTTGAAGGAAATAGCTGGTTTAGTATACTCTGAACAAGGTGTTCATCATTAACAAATATAAAAATCTCAGACTTAGAAAGTTAGGAAAACTAAGTCATCTATTTTTTCATAAGAAAACATTATAAAGTAATTTTGTTGTTTGATTAGGAAGAATAGTAAAATCTCTTTAAAATTGTCCCACAGGTCACAGAATCAAAGACCAAGAAAATGGGGAGGAAAGGAAGTACTTCTTCTACTTCTTCTTCTTCCTCAAGTTCAATGATGGACCCCTTGAGCAGTGTTCTTGATGGCACTGATCCACTCTCCATGTTTGCAGCAACAGTAGATCCATTGACTGCCACAGCTAATATGGTAATGGAATGTTCTCTCTTTTTAATCACAGAAGGAGTTCTGTGTTGTCACTTCTCCGTTTTTAGGAAATACTTTCATATGAAAAAAGTGTTTGCCTTAACCTGAAGGCACGATGTTAAAAAGCAAGTCAGCAAGCAGTTATTAAGTACTTGCTATGTGACAGACACCATGCTAAGTGCTTGGGATACAGGAGCTCATATTCAGATGGGGAAGAAAATACATGAACAACTGTGTGTATCTAAGATACGGAGAAGGCAAATTCGAGGTAATCTCTGAGGGAAAGCACTGGCATTGAGGGGGCCTGGGAAAGACCGTTTGTAGAAAGTGGGGTTTGAGCTGAGACTTGAAGGAAGCTGGGCATTGGTGACAAGGAAGAACATTTGTAGTGGAAGGGCCAGCCAGTAAAAAGGCACAGATTGCATACCCTTTGACCCAGCAATTCCACTTTTAGGTCTTTTGCCCAAAGAAATCATGGAAGGGGGAAAGGGACCCACATGTACAAAAATATTTATAGCTGCTCTTTACGTGGTAGCAAGGAATTGGAAGTTGAGGGGGTGCCCATCAATTGGGGAATGGCTGGACAAGTTGTGGTATATGAATACAATGGAATACTATTGTGCTGTAAGAAATGATGAGCAGGAAGAGTTCAGAGAAACCTGGAGGGTCTTGAGTGAGCTGATGATGAGTGAGATGAGCAGAACCAGAAGAACATTGTACACAGTATCATCAACATTGAGTGTTGACCTACTGTGATGGACTATATTCTTCTCACCAGTGCAATGGTACAGAAGAGTTCCAGGGAACCCATGATAGAAGAGGATCTCCAAATCCAAGAGAAAAAAAGAAAAAAAGAACTGTGGAGTATAGATGCTGATTGAACCATATTATTTCTTTTGTTTTGGGTGCTGTTGTTTTTTTTTTCTATTTTGAGGTTTTGCATCACTGCTCTGATTTTTTCTCTTGTAACAGGATTAATGCAGAAATAGGATTAATGTTATTATGTGTATATATGTGTGTGTATATATCTATATGTATATGTATATGTATAGAGATATGTAGACATAACCTATATCAGATTACCTGCTGTCTAGGGGAGGGGGGAGGGAGGGAGAAAAATCTGAAATTGTAAAGCTTGTATAAACAAAAATTGAGAACTATCTTTACATGTAATGGAAAAAATAAAATACCTTATACATTAAAAAAAATATTAAAAAAAAAAAGGCACAGATTGAGGAGATGGAGTGGCCTGTTTAGGGAACAGCAAGGAGGCTACTTTTGCTAGCATGGTGTAAGAAGACTGGAAAAGGTAAGAAGGGGTTTTAAAACCAAAGGATTTTCTGTTTGATCCTGGAGGTAACTGGGAGCCACTAGAGTTTACTCAACAGGAGAATGATATAGTCAAACCTGAATTTTAGAAAGATCACTTTGGCAGCATAGTGGAGGATGTATCAAAAAGGGAAGAGACTTGAGGCAGTGAGATCAACCAGAAAACTATTGAAATAGAAAAGGTGTAAGGCGATGAAGGCTTTTGTCAGGGCGGCAGCTGTGTCAGAGGAGAGAAAGGGATGTATAGGAGAAGTGGTGTGAAGCTAGAAATAATAGGAATTCATAATGGATTGGATATGGGGTTTGGAGAGAATGGATTGTTGTCAATAACACCGAGATTGTAAGCCTGAGTGAGAGGATGGTGGCACCCTCAAAAGTAACAGGAAAGTGAAGAAGAGAGGATGGTTTGGGAAGGGCTGTGTCAGGATTAAGAAGTCTGTGGGACATCCAGTTGAAGATGTCGAATAGATAGTTGGAGAGCAAGACAAGAGGGCAACAGAGAGGTTAGGGCTGGATTAATACACCTGAAAATTATCCCTATGGAGATGATAATTAAATCCAGGGGAGCTGATGAAATCATGAATCGAGATAGAGGAAAAAGAGAAGAGGACTGAGGACAGGGCTGTGGGGGACACCCATGGTTAGAGAGTATGATCTGGATGAAGATCTAGCAAGGAGATTGAGAAGAGTGTCGGAGGAGAGGTCAGTGTTAGAAAAGCTAGAGAAAAGGGAACATCATTGTCAATTAAGAGACAAAAGGTAATTTTGGAAAGAGGAGTTTTCAGTTGAATGATGAGGTTGGAAACCAGATTGAAGAGAATTTAGAAGAGAGTGAGAGGAGAAGTAGTAAAGGCACAGATTAAAGTTAGCTTTCTCAAGGGGTTTAGCTATGAAAGGGAAGAAAGATACAGGAGTATAGTTAACAGGGAAGGATGAGGTCATTTAAAAAAAAATAAACATTTTATTTAAAGTTTTGAGTTCCAAATCCTATCTTTCTTTTCCTCCCTCCCCTCCCTCTTCCCTGAGGCGGCAAGCAGTCCAGTGTTGGTTATACAGGTGCAATTATGTAAAACATTTCCATTTAAGAAGACTTGAATAAAAGAAAGAAAATGAAAAAAAGAAAGTGAAAAACAGTATGCTTCAGTCTGTTCTTTCTCTGGAGGTAGATAGTATGCTTCATCATTAGTCCTTTGGGATTGTCTTAGATCATTGTATTGCTGAGAATAATGAAGTCATTCATAGTTCTTCATTGAACAATATTGCTGTTACTGTGTCCAACATTCTCTGTTAAGTGAGGTCTTTTTTAAGGATGGGAGAGACATGGGTATGTTTGTGGGAAGCAGCTAGTGGACAGGGAGATAGTGAAGATTTGTTAGAGTGAGGATGATAGAGGGGGCAATGTTCTGGAGAAAACAGGGTGGAATGAGTTCATTTGGGCATGTAGAGGGGGATTAGCTTTTTAGGTTTTGCCTTATTTATAAGTTTTTTAAATCTTAATAGTATTTTATTATTTTCCAGCTACATGTAAAGATGGTTTTCAACATTTGTTTTTATAATATTTTGAATTCCAAATTTTTCTCCCTCTCTCCCTTCCTCCCCCCTCCCACCCAAGACAGAAAGAAATCTGATATAGGTTATATATGTACAATCACATTAAACATGTTTCTGCTTTTGTCATATTGTATAAGAAGGATCAGAACAAAAGGGAAACACCTCAAAAAAGAAAAAAAAGAAAGAAGAAAAAGAGGTAGAAACAGTATGGTTCAATCTGCTTTCAGATTCCACAGTTCTTTTTTCTGGATGTGGAGAGCATTTTCTACCATGAGTCCTTTGGAATTGTCTTGGATCATTATATTGATCAGAGTAGCTAAATCTTTCTCAGTTGATCATCATTATAACATTACTCTTACTATGTATAATGTTCTAGCTCTGCTCACTTCTTTTTGTATCAGTTCATATAAGTCTAGGAGTATTCTTTTGCAGAACAAGGCATGAACTACTACTTGGTAAGACTCTTGAAAGGTGGTAGGTTTTTCTTTTTGTTTTTTGAGTTTTATCTGTTGCTATTGAGTCCTTTGTTTGTGCCTTTCTTATCCATAGGATAGCTCAAGAAAGAAACGGGATAGAGATGATAATTCCATAGTAGGAACTGATTTTGAACCTTGGTCAAGCAAACGTGGTGATATCCTTGCCAGATATACAACAACAGAAAAACTCTCTATCGTAAGTTGCCTAATTCTTTTTGTTTGTCTTAATGTAGTCTCAGGATTTTAGGCTTCTTTCTCCTTATTATATTTGGGCTCTTCTAAGTTTGTTATGTCATTAGTATTAACATTTTGGAGGTGCTGGTCAGGTCTTCTAGAACCTCAT
Organism: Dromiciops gliroides; assembly: GCF_019393635.1. Lineage (NCBI taxonomy): Eukaryota > Metazoa > Chordata > Mammalia > Microbiotheria > Microbiotheriidae > Dromiciops > Dromiciops gliroides. The sequence continues at coordinate 546,564,357 of NC_057861.1, read as the reverse complement.
TATACAAAGCAGTGGCAGAGTAGAGAAAACAGTTACAATGCAGAATTTTTCTATTTACTGATCTACTTTGACTCCTAAGTTGCCTTGGAATTTGCTCTTCTGGTAGTTAAATTTTTTTTTTTGCCTTTGAATACATGTTCGTGATATTTTATTTAGATATGTGATAATGCTCCTTAGAACTAGCTTGCTAATTGGTTTCTATCTTTTGTGATTTCTACTTGAGGATGTTGTAAAGGGGGTGCTTGCTCAGATGTTTAACTATGTGACTTTAGACATCCCTTCTGACTCATTCTATGGTTCCAGAAATGTCTGATATTCACTATAACAACTGATGTTATTTCTCTACAGAACCTGTTTATGGGATCTGAGAAAGGTAAGTTACTGATTGGTGCACTATTCTTTTGGATAGAAGACTATTACAAAAGAATCAAACCTTATCCCCTGACTTGTATATCTTAATTTGTTACATATGATAGGCATACATATAGTAATCATAGAATGCATGAATAGTTAGAGGCTTAATAAATGCCTCTTGTTGACTTTCAAATATTTTAAATAAAATTTTGTTTTTAAAAAGTAAACAAGCATTTCTTTTTATTCTCTTTAATAACCCTCACCCTTGGGAAAAAATAAAGATAATATAAAGTGCTATTTGAGTTCTAAATTATTTCATAGCCTACCTGTGCGCAGGAACAACTCCCCAGTTTACTTGTTTAATCCTAAAATTCTACTATTTTTAATTCAATTCTACAAGCATTTATTAGGTACCTAATAGATAGTTGACACATTGCTTGGCCCTAGGGATATAAACATGGCCACCATCTTCAAGGGGAGAGGGGGAGATTCTTTTTGGTTTGATACTTTATTCCTTTTTAAAAAATGCCAATAACCATGTGAGTGAAAACTTTTTTGATTGGTCTTACTTATCATTTGCTTCCTAGAATCTAATAAACTCGTTAGGGCAGGTTTGATACGACCACTGGACTCCTGAGTTGAGGGGGAGGTTGGGGGCCCTGGGAAAGCATATAAAAGGGGCATGAGGCATTAAAGAAGAGATCTGGCTTGGGCTGAGCCTACAGCTATTATCACTTTTCACCATTCAGGGAGACTGAAAACCACTAGATCTAGTATTGTTGGGCTGAAGATGTTTGAAAGCCTACTCCTTGTTTTCAAGTAATGTAATTGAATAGGCTTAGTGCCACATGCAGTAAGTACCCAATCCCTTAAGCCTAGAAGAAGCTTAAGAAATTCTTGTCGAATGAATAAATCAATCAGTGAAATGGTAGTTTCACTAGGGTAGCATTTTTTTTATATGCTCAAAAGGGGACATTTCAATTCACTTTGATTCCTGGAAGTAACCCAATGTGTAATTTGCATCATCATTTAGTTTGGCTTTTTTATATGGGTGAACAAATGATAGAATGCAAAGTTTTATAAATATTCAGTTCAGTGGAAGTGTTTGAATGGAATGAAATCAGGTGGTGGTTACTGGTAGATAGTAAATTCAGATTTTCTCTGTGAGATATTGATTACTTAGGTAAATTGCCCCCAGAGTCTTGATTTGTTGGTTGTTTTTTTTTAAACATTCAGAAATTCCAGTATGTTTTAATTGTAATGCAGCAGAAATTCTTCTATTATAGGTGTAATCTTAGTAGGAAAGAATCCTAAGTAATGTAAATTTATGAACATCTTGAGATCCTAAAACATTGAACTCTGTATTTCTAGGCAAGGCTGCAACCTCCACCTCTGCAGTGTCTGAAAAAGTCAGGACAAGGCTGGAGGAACTGGACGATTTGGAGGAGGTGAGCTGCTTCCAAAGGGCTGGCAACGAGGAGAAGAGACATTTTTGTTGATTTCTCCCTCTAAGAACAGTTTCATTTTTCATCTTTTGCTTTCTTCCTGATCTCTCATCTAAGGAGCTCTGGGTAAAGTGTGCAGGTTCATCTCTAGCACTGATGCTGACCAGTAAAAGAGATGCCAGAGCTACATTTAGAAGCTCCTGAGACATCTGAGTTAAGTTTGCTTCAAGGGTGGTGTTCTTTCCTCATTGTAATTCATTTGTATACAATACATCTGTGATACAATCTGGCAATTAGGAGGAAATTATTATAGTTAATAAAACCCCTGCTTTTTTTTTTTTTTTGGTTGGGGCAGTGGAGGTTAAATGACTTGCCCAGGGTCACACAGCTAGTAAGTGTGAGGTGTCTGAGGCTGTATTTGAACTCAGGTCCTCCTGAATCCAGGACCTGTGCTTTATCCACTGTGCTACCTAGCTGCCTTCTGTACCCATGCATTTTATGTAGAGGGGATATACTCATTTTTGTGGCTACATTTATAGTTACCATTAACCAAAACATGGCCACCAAAAGGCCTTTGGAGTAAAGTACAATGCAGCATTCTCATGTAGAAATTAGAAGTCTAGAAGAGTGCACTTAAGAGAATTTTCAAATCATTTGTCTCAGCTGGCATTAACTTAATTTTTATACTCTCAGGGCAGTTTGACCTCAGAGATTTACTGTGGGACCTTTAGCAAACCTCTTACCTTTTATGATCCAGGTTCCTCATCTATAAAATGAGGATAATACTGTTTGTAGAACTTAGCTCACAGGGTTATGAGGATCAAATGAGATCATATAAATATTGGAAGTTCTTGATCGACATTAAATTATTTACATAAATATCAACTATTAATTCTTTTTAATAATACATAGGTTCTGGTCAGTTATCAAGTGAAATTTATTTGTTCATGTTAACTTTAATTTGGTCTAATGTTTACAGTTCATTAAATGGCAATAAGTTTAGTACATATATTTTGGTAACTTTTATATGTAACTTCTGTTATAGAATTTTGTACAGTGCCTAATAACCTTATACTTTGCATGAAATGAATCATTCTAAATTGACTTTTCTCTCAGTGGTTTGATTTTTTTCCATTGTGTGTTGTTTTCCTTTGTCAATAATCTTTTTTGCTTGGCTGTAAAATTGTTTGTGCAACATCTTTGTCACTTTTTATAGTCTGCCATAGCAACCAAAACCAGGCACACATGGAAGAAGTAATTTCTTTGTAAGGCAATATACTTGGGGATTTCTGGTGTGGAATCACTGTGTCTGATTATACCTGCCAACCTACGGGCACCATGGTGTCATGGAAAGAGCTCTGTATTTACATTTGAGGACCTGTTTTTGAATCCTGGTGCCCTTGGGTAGTATGTGGTATAGCCTTAGACAAGTCAGTTTGGCCCTCTTCTGTAAAATGAAGGACTTAAACTATGTAGTCTCAAGTGTCCCTTGTATTGCTAAAGTTGAGATCAAGAAGGCAAGCAGAATGTTGTCATTTATTAGATTCTCATAGAAAACTTCCAGATGACACGTTATTAGATAAATCCACTACTCTCCATTACTTACTCAACAATCTTGCTGTACTATTAATCACCAAAGTAAAACTGATGTAACATGCATGTTTTAATATGCATTAATATGCATATGAGGTATGCTTTCTCCTTATTTAATAGAAACTGAGTGACTAGTAAAGACTTTTGAATTTTTTCTTAACCTGCCCCCATCACTTAGGAATTATCAACTTCCTTTTCAATTTCAGGAACTTTCTGTAAGAATGTGCACCTCCTGGTCTTGTGGTGTTTGAGCACATGTTTCACTCACATAACCAGTGTAGTTCAGTGTGGTCTTTGAAAAAAATGAAAAGAAATCATGTTGGTGAAGAATGAAGGCTGTTTAATGGGGAGGGAACATAAGAATGGGAAGGAAGAGAGAACTTCAGAGACTGAAATTTAGTTAAGAACTGATGTTCTTTCTCTTGGGTGATTGTTAGATGTAATTTTGCTTTTCTTGGTTACATTTCCCTTATGCTTTATTTACAGGGATCCCAGAGGGAGCTACTGAATTTGACTCAACAGGATTACATGAACCGAATTGAAGAGCTCAATCAGTCACTGAAGGATGCCTGGGCCTCAGACCAGAAAGTGAAAGCACTGAAAATTGTTATCCAGGTCAGGACTATGATCCTTAAAGTCTTGTGTAAAAATGATATAAATAAAAAATTGCAGAAATGAATCATAGGGCTAAAGGAGACTTTTTTTTTTCTGTTGGGCAATGAGGGTTAAGTGACTTGCCCAGGGTCACACAGCTAGTAATTGTCAAGTGTCTGATGTTGTATTTTAACTCAGGTCCGTTGTATTTTAACTCAGGTCCTCCTGAATCCAGGGCCAGTGCTTTATCCACTGTGCCACCTAGCTGCCCCCTATGTGTGTCTTCTTATACAATGTCTTCTTTTCCCTTTAAAAAGAGAGAGAAGTCAGATAGTGAATAAACTACTCCTGGGGTATAATTGGACCCTCTAGGGACATGAACTCATTAAAACTATCAAGACACCATTTAACAAATCCTGTTTTTAAAAGGTAATGCTTCCACAATGCCTAAAGAGACTTTCACTTATCCATTGCAAGGTTTCTTATAGGTTGAGGGAAAAAAGTGTATAAGTAGAGTCTTGGGATGAAAAGAAATAGCTTGTAAAGAGATAGACAAAAGCTTAGCTTATAGTGGCAAGAAAATACCAGAGCTTCTGGCATCATTCCTCCTCTCCCCACCCCCCACTTTTTTTTTTTTTTGCAGGCAATGGAGGTTAAGTGATTTGCCCAGGGTCACACAGCTAGTTAGTGTCAAGTGTCTGAGACCAAATTTGAACTCAGGTACTCCTGAATCCAGGACCGGTGCTTTAACCACTATCCCCCACTTTAACAAAGTGATGCCCAGATCACTAACTGATCAATTCATCTTCCAACACAGACTTAGTAAATTCAAAGTTAGAATGAAATTATATGCAGAAAAGAATAAGGCAGTGAGGCATTTCCTGTTCTCTGTAGTTAAGTTCATTCTTTTACCACCTCTCTTCATTTTTCCAAGAATTTGAATTACTCCTTTCAAAATGTTAACTCTCGGGCGGCTAGGGGGCCCAGTGGATAAAGCACCGGCCCTGGATTCAGGAGTACCTGAGTTCAAATCCAGCCTCAGACACTTGACATTTACTAGCTGTGTGACCCTGGGCAAGTCACTTAACCCCCATTGCCCCACAAAAAAAAAAAGTTAACTCTGGATAATAGGCCTTTCAATATATATATATTTTCATATGAGGTATTTCCTCAGCTGTCATTTAAAAATAATTAGTTATACAAGACTAGTATTGATACTCATAAAACATTGCATTTTCCCTCCAGACCTCACATTTATACAAGTATGGGTTGAGTATTCGATGAAGTTCAGTTTGATTTTCTACCCAACTGATCTTTTTTCTGTGGGGCCACATCAACTTTATTGGATATTTGTAGCCAGAAGGTATATATTCCAAGCAACATCAATCAGTAAACATTTAGTAAGCACCTGCTTTGTGCAAGGTACTATGCTAAGTACTGGGGATGTAAAAAGAGGCAAAAGATAGTCCCTGCCTTCAAAGAGCTTACAGTCTAATGGGAGAGACAGCATGTAAACAAATGTATAAAAAACAAGCTATATATGGGATAAATAGGAAGTGGTTACCAGAGGGAAGCTACTCAATTCAGAGGAGTTGGGAAGGAAGGGGTTTTATTTGGGACTTAAAGGAAGGCAGGGAGGTCAGTAGTTGGAGCAGAGGAGGGAGAGTGTGTCAGGCATGGGGAACAGCCAGAGAGAGCAGAAAGATGGAGAGTCGTCTTTGTGGAACAGCAAGGCCGCTGTCATTGGGTCAAAGAGTACATGTCAGGGAGTAAGGTAGAAGAAGACTGCAAAGGTAAAAGGGGGTTAGGTTAGGAAGGGCTTTGAAGGCCAAACAGAGCATTTTGTATTTGCTCCTAGAGGCAACAGGGAGTCACTGGAGTTTATTGAGTGGGGGTGGGGAGGGTTATGTGATCAGACCTATGCTTTAGAAAAATCACTGGTAACTGAATGCAATTTTGTACTATATTCTACATTTTTGAATCTTACTTGAATTTTGTTTTAAGTTTTGGGAGATATATTTTCATTTGAATTGAAAGAAATCTTTGGATAACATGCAATCCTTTAAAAAGAAAAACAGATTGATTCATAGGCATGAATGGCCTTGGGAATGATACTATCTTGTCAAAACAGTCTTTATGATTTATACTAGTGTGAGTAATTTAGGTAATGTTATTTTTATAGATATGTTCAAAAAGATTTCTAGGTTGCTATTATTTTTATTTTATAATGTCAACTTTCACCATTATTAAGTACCACAGTAATGGTGACTTTTTTCTCACCGCTTTCTTTTGAGAGATTTAATAGAGTCTGAGATTTTTTGCTTTAGATATTTGAAATCTCATTAAGACGACTCTTTGGAGCCGACTGTATATTTTTTGGAGTTTCCAGGACATGTGGCAAACTACAGCTTATATTCTTTCAAAGACTGTTATTATTTTACAAAGTAAATATTATTGAAGGAAGATCACCTCATTCCAAGGACATGTGATATGAGTTTCTTGCTGTGTAGTTAAGGTGAAGAAATATCTGAATCAGCAAGTGTTTCTCCAAAATATTTTTATTGGCAAGGACTCTTCATTGATTTAAGTTCTGCCCTATTCTAAAACTGTGACTTCTTAAGCTTTGGAGACTTGATTTCAACTCTTTTCCCCTTAATAAAAAAACAACATTGAAGCTTCTATTAGCTAAACACCTGCTTAACAGGAGTATATATTTCATTCACTCTTCTTATATTTTAAGTGTTTCCTTCCTCAGCTGAAGATAGTCAAGGCAGAATGCTTACTTAGCAGGTTCTCTTAGACTTTAGTATTCCTTTTTTTTTTTTAGTGAGGCAATTGGAGTTAAGTGACTTGCCCAGGGTCACACAGCTAGTAAGTGTTAAGTGTCTGAGGCCAGATTTGAACTCAGGTACTCCTGACTCCAGGGCCGGTACTCTATCCACTGCGCCATCTAGCTGCACCTTTAGTATTCTTTTTACAGGTTTGATTTTTTTAGTTAACACATACACCATAGATCTGAAGGGTTTTGTTTGTTTGTTTGTTTGTTTTTGTTTTTGTTTTTGTTGGTGAGGCAGTTGGGGTTAAGTGACTTACCCAGGGTCACACAGCTAATATCAAATGCCTGAGTCCAGATTTGAACTCAGGTCCTCCTGAATCCAGGGCCAGTGCTCTATCCACTGTGCCACCTAGCTGCCCCTGAAGGTTTTTTAATAGATAAGATTAAAACAGAATCAGATCAGATGAAGCATCAAGGCAGGTCATTCTTTTTTTTTTTTTTTTGGTGGGGCTATGGAGGTTAAGTGACTTGCCCAGGGTCACACAGCTAGTAAGTGTCAAGTGTCTGAGGCCGGATTTGAACTCAGGTACTCCTGAATCCAGGGCCGGTGCTTTATCTATCCACTGCGCCACCTAGCTGCCCCCGGGGTCATTCATTTTTTTACCACTCCACCTTTAGGCCATTTTCATCAAGTTAATAGGAATTTTTTAAGCACTTACTATGAGTCAGGCACTGTGCTAAACATTGGGAATATAAATAAAGACAAAAACATTCCCTGTACTCAAGGAGTTTACATTCTAATGAGTGAGATAGCATGTAAATAACTAGACACAGGGGGCAGCTAGGTGGCGCAGTGGATAAAGCACCAGCCCTGGATTCAGGAGGACCTGAATTCAAATTCGGATTCAGACACTTGACACTTACTAGCTGTGTGACCCTGGGCAAGTCACTTAACCCTCATTGTCCCACCCACCCCCAAAAAAAAGGAAATTGTGGGGGCAGCTAGGTAGTGCATAATTGATAGAGAAAGTAAAGAAAAGAAAGAACTAACCTTAGAATTTTAAAAAATTATTTCAATTTTCCCTCAGGGCTCTTTTTAAGAACAACAGAAACTTGTAGGATTGCCATGTCAGTGGAATAAAAGCAAATGTTCTAATGGTGGTGTGTTAGCAATTAATTAAGTTAAGAAATATTTTATTGTGTATTTACTGTGTGCAAGGCATTATGTAGGTATCGGGAATTTAAAAAAATCTTTTGGAATAGATTTTTTGTTTGTTTGGTGAGGCAATTGGGGTTAAGTGACTTGCCCAGGGTCACACGGCTAGTAAGTGTCAAGGGTCTGAGGTCAGATTGGAATAGATTTTTTAAAATATCAGATAAATAAAAACTTTCACGGCACCTTAAAATCAGAATGGGTTTTGGAGGACATTTAGTCCTATTCTGCTCATTTTATAAGTGAGGAAAGTAAAACACAGAAAGGTTAGGTGACTTACCAAGGTCATGCAGGTAATTCATCTTTTGACCTCTCTCTGATTCTACTATATATCCTTCTCCTCCTATATATGACATGTTGCCTTTCACACAAAAACCCCCAGTATGAAGTTCAGACACAAACCTAAGCTTAGGAGCATGATGTTTATTACTGAATGGGTTTGATAGGAGAATTTTTATCATCAAGGGTCTAGTTCCTGTTAGCCTTAATTATAGTCTTGGATATTAGTTTGGAAGGGAAGTACTTGAGTATAGATGTTGGAGAAGTTTCATCTGTGTTTAATTTTAAATCTGCAGTTGAAGTTATTTTCATGGAGCAGCTAGGTGGTGCAGTGGATAAAGCACCAGCCCTGAATTCAGGAGGACCTGAGTTCAAATCCGGCTTCAGACACTTGACACTTACTAGTTGTGTGACCCTGGGAAAGTCACTTAACCCTCATTGCCCTGCCCCCCCCAAAGTTATTTTCATGTTACTGCTACCAAAGTGTAATAATTAATTCCCAAGTGGCCCTTTAAAAGGATTATAGCAGAATGATGTGGATGCCATGTTTTAGAGTGGGCAAGTTGTTGAAGTGTAAAGAGTTTCCAGAAAAGAGAGACAGGGTTGGTTTTGCTAGCCATGAATGCTCTTGGAAAAACTTTTAAAGTTGGAACATTTATAAAGATGATAGTAAAAATGAAAGTCCAGCTAACAGGAAATGGAGTGTGCCCCCATAATGGCATATTCTGGGCAGTATCTGCATAGTGTGTAGTAATTTAAATTTATAAATTTAGGTTCTAATCTATTCCCCCAGTTTTGGGGGGAAACTGACTAAAATCACTGATAAACAAGTTTAGGTTTTTTAAGGGTTTATTGAAAGATAGTAAAAGAAAGAGAAAGATTGAGAACAGATTTCCTATAACCTGGCAGTCCTAGCCTTCCTAATCTCCCACTTCTGAAGTTCTCTGCCGCCACGGTGACGTCTCACAGTCCAAAGAGAGAGAGTTTCCTGTACAGTCTCTGCTCCCTCCTTCCTGTCCCCTCCCAGAAATGGGAGGTTCTTCAAGCTGATTGGTTGACTGGGCCGGAAGGTGGTCAAAGTTCAAAGTTGTTAGCTTCTGAGAACCATGCTTTCTTAAGTACTCTTAAGTACCAGCCAGATGTGCTTAGAATCTAGTTAACTAGAAGTCAGCCAGTAATTCAGTCAAGTCAACCAGTAATCCAGTCAGCAATCAGTCTCCTTATCCAATTCAATCAGTTTAATTGAATCTCCAGGTGGGTTCCTGAGTATCTGCTAAATCTCACTTATCACATTCCATTATCTTGACACAATAGTAATAGTATTGAAAATCCAAATTAAATTAAGAAGGCTTTACAAAACAGATTTATTATTTCGTTTATCTTAAGATGGGTACTACTGAAGAAAAAATTTTTAGGACAGGTTAGGCAGTTTTTGTGAAATTCAAAACAAAGTGCATATGATATCAGTTAATGATTGTCATGCTGTTTTCCAGACATATGTATCTCTTTGAAGTTTTCAGTGGATCTGTTTATGTGTTTTTTTTGGGGGGGGGGGGCGGGACAGTGAGGGTTAAGTGACTTGCCCAGGGTCACACAGCTAGCGTCAAGTGTCTGAGGCTGGATTTGAACTCAGGTCCTTCTGAATCCAGGGCCGGTACTTTATCCACTGCACCACCTAGCTGCCTCCCTATAAGTATTCTCTTAACCATTTTTGGTGACATGCTCCCCTTTGGCAGTCTGGTACAGCTTCTCATAATAAAGCTTTTACATACATAAAATAAGTTATTAAGAATTACAAAGAAATCCAATTATATTAGAATAAAAATTTAATTTTTTTTCTTTCCAAGTTCATAGGCCCATTGAAATCTATCCATGGACTCTGAGAAATCCTAGTGGTTTAGACTCCCTGATTTAGAAGGAAGTCAAGTCTTTCAGGGAAGTAGTAGGAAGATGTTGGTGGAAAGAGCCCCAAGGACTTAACACATGATTTCTTTGGAGAAATATAAATCAGAATTTCTGTAGGTCAAATCATAGTGGTAGAGATAGTGAGCGTATGTGACAGAAATTTTGTACTTGGAACAGACTGTATCTCTAGTTAGGCATGTGAGCACGGTGATTTCATACTGCCTTCTTTTGGGATTTAAGACTCTTTTGGAGTTTTTAATGTTCTCTCTCTATAGGTTTCTGCCAGATCAATTTGGTAATCTGCCCCAAAGGGATAATGTCTCTAGGAGAGTGTTTCCAAATGTTTCAAATCTCATGATTCCCTAAGAACTCATCACTTAACTCTCCTGTTCATGGATCATTCATACAAACACCCCAAAAGCCTGATTCACTTCATCCATCAGATACTACTGTCACTAAATGGAATTTTGGAAATGTGAAATTTATCTCTCTTTGGGGTTCCCTTCCTCTCAGTTTCTCTATATGCTTCTGGATCTCCTAACCCTGACTTGGAAAATATTTCTCTAGGGCAGAGATGTCAAACTTGTGTCCAGAAGAACTCTTGAGTTAAGTCTGAACCATATTAAAATGTAATTGTGAAATGTTTCGCAAAAAAACAACCCTCAATAAAACATATATAATGTTAATTTGACCCCACTGTTCTAGGGTATCCCTGTAATTCTCTTGTAAAAGGGAGTTAACATATACCCAATAGTCCTGAAGGGATAGTACTAGAATCCTTTCAGCCAGTGTTGTGGATGTGCTTTACATCTATTATTCTATGTTGTGTGATTACTATTTATTCTCTGTTAAAATAAATGCCTTAAACATTGAACTTGGATTTTAGAAAGGACTGTTAGAAAATCTAATATCCTTATTTTATTGATGAAGAAATTGAGGCTTCTAAAGGCTAAGTGTGTTTTATGGACATACTGGAGTTAGTGGTAGAACTCAGGTCTCCTGACTACTCCCAATCTAGTATTCTTTATAACTCATCATGCCGCTTGTGCTCTTTTCTATTGCCCTAGAGCCCATCTGGGGCAACTTTCAGGGCTTCATCTGGAGCTGGCAACAAGCGGGTCTGCCTTTCCCCTCCCCAGAACCTGTGAGCAGTGCTTGACTTTTTATCACTCCAAGGCTTAAAGGTCTCCTCCTCAATCTCCCTGGAATTTTTTTTAAACTTTACCCTTCTTGGTTAGACATTGACTCTCTCCATTCCATCCCCACCCCTGCTGGAGGCAGGAACCCTCATTCCACTCTGCCCCTTAGACCCACTCCTTCCTTTCACTCTCCAGCTTCCTTGTCCTGTGGAGCTAATGCTTCAATATCCTCTCGACTCCTGGGGCTTGCCATCTGCACCGCAACTCTCTGATCCTGTGGATGAATCATCCTCTCCTATATGTGTCCTCTCTCCAAGAGTATGAGCTCCTTGAGAGTAGGGACTGCCCTGTTTTTCTATTTGCATCCTCGTGGCTCAGCAGAGTTCTTGTTTCATGACAAATGTATGTGTTTTCATTCATTTTGAAGCTGTGTTGGACATTGTTGGCATCCCTGGCCTAAATGGTTGTGATGTTTTCCAATACTGAAGAATTCCAAGTCAGGCTCTTATAATGAATATGTCATTCTTTTTGCTTTCCTAGTGTTCTAAACTTCTTTCTGACACGTCAGTAATCCAGTTCTACCCAAGCAAATTTGTCCTCATCACTGATATACTTGATACATTTGGTAAGTGCTGCAAAGACCTAGCAAATGTTTTTTATCATATTATAGGTGAAGTGGATTTGAATCTCATCAGAGAAATTTAAATTGTTTAAATAAATCACTGGTCAGTGATAATCTGTCTGTACTGTTTTTCACCCTCAAAAAAGCACATTTTATTTTTTATTTTTGCGGGTCAGTGAGGGTTAAGTGACTTGCCCAGAGTCACATAGCTAGTACATGTCAAGTGTCTGAGGCCGGATTTGAACTCAGGTCCTCCTGAATCCAGGACCGATGCTTTATCCACTGTGCCACCTAGCTGCCCCCAAGCACACTATTTTTAATAGAGTTTTAATACATTACAATTCATTGTCTGATTTCACTTTTAGGTCTACACTACACCTTTTAAATAGAAACACCGCAGAAACAGCTGTAAATATTTTTAAAGTAGTTTGCTCAAAAAGATCTCATTTCTGTTGCCTCTTCCTTTTTGCATTTCATTTAGAGCCCTCTTTTTCTAGATTATTCTCCTTGGCCACATCTTTTACCTTTACCTTCTGGAAACTTAATTTTTAGAGAGTAGAGAGCTTCATTTGGGGCCTGGCACATGATAGACATTTCATATTACATAAGTGTCACTTGATTAATTGTTTACATAAACATGAAGAAAAGAAAAGAAAAATGGGATGGGGGGTGTGGAGTATGATGATTAAATACTGCAGCTTAGAATGTCAGATCTGCTAGTTTTAGCCTCTCCAATAGATGAGATTACCAGCATACATCACCATGTCTGGCCAGTGACTTTTTTCTGGTTAACTTCCCTTTCTTTTCTTAGCTGCATTGACTTTGTGCAAAAAAAAATTAAATTTTATGTAATCAAAATTGTCTATTTTATCTCTGTGATTCTCTTTGTTCCTTGTTTGGTTGTGAACTTTTACCTTATCCATAGATCACCCAGGAGTTATTTGACTACAACTGCAAAACACTCTTAACAATAATAAAGATAGCCTAAATAATTAGAGAAATGTTAATTAATTGCTAACGGGTAGATGAATATAGCACAAATGACAATACTACCCACTTATTCTATCCAATACCTGCTATTTAATAGGCAATTAATTAGGTGGTACAATGGATAGAGCACAAGACTTGGAGTCAAGAAGACTGGAGTCTAAATTTTGCTTCAGACTCTCACCAGCTCTGTGGCCCAGGGCCTGTCACTTAAACTCTATCTGCCTCTGTTTCCTCATCCACTGTGAAATGGGGACCATAATAGCATCTACCTCCCAGAATTGCCATGAAGCTAAAATGCTTATCAAGCACTTTGCAAACCTTAAAGGTTTATGTAGATGCTATTATTATTGTTACTCAGTGCCTTACATAGGATTATTCTATACAGATATGAAAAAAATATCAAATTTATTTGGAGTTTAGTTTTTAAAATCTGTTAAAATGATCCCCAGTAGTGAGTTTTAGAACAACTATTTCATGACTTGTAATTCAAAGCCTGATGTAATGGATGTATTGCTGAAACAAGAGATTAGTCTCTTTTCTTCTAATTGATACATTCTTTTCCTTCAGCAAATACACATATTCAGATACATATGTGTGAATGAGAAAATGGAAAATGGAAAAAAAGAAAAAAGTGATTGTAAATTATTGTACATGTATATGATTATTGTTTGTAGATTACTTTTAAATCTATACATGAAATTTAACAGGTTTGAAATAGTCATTCTGTGTGTTTTCCATGATTCCTTTGAACTTCTTTCTATGGATTTATTGGAGTTTTGTTGTCTTTTCATTATCTTAATGTGTATTTAAAAATTTTTTTCACTCCATCACTTCATGTGAATCTTACTATATTTCTTTGTGTTTTTTATAGTCATAACTTCTTGTAATATAGTAACATTTTATCACACTCATATACCAGTAATCTCTTCAGCCCTATCCCAATTGTTGGGCACATAGTTTATTTACATTATTTTTCATTCATTCATTCATTCAGAATTTTTTGTTATTATGAATAGTACTGCTAGGAATATTTCCTTTTGAATAATTTTCCCCGTCATTAATTTTCTATGTAGCTCTGATTGTATTCCAAATTTCATTATTCCATATTAAATTCCCCTCCCAAACCCCAAAACCCAACCAGTTCAACCAGTAGTGACTAGCTAGCATCCCTGATTTTCTATAGCTATATTGGCATAGACTTCTACCAACTTTTCCAGTTTGAGGTCTGGAAGGTAGTATCTGAGTTGTTTCAATGTGCATTTCTCTGAGTTTTAGAGAATGTGAATTCTTCGTGTGGTTGTTGATAATTTGTGTTTCTTCTTTTGAAAACTACCTGTTCATATTTGTTGACTATTTTTTTCTTTTTGAGATTGGTTCTTATAAATTTGTGTCAAATCCTTATGGAAAATTTAATTGTAAAAATCTTTTCCCTACTTTGTTTCTATTTTTAATCTGTATGTTAAGAAGATGTTCATCAATCAGGGAATGGCTGAATAAGTTATGGCATATGAATGTGATAGAATACTGTTGTGCTGTTAGAAATGATGAAGGGGATGGTTTCAGAAAAACCTGGGAAGACTTCTACGACTCGATGCAAAGTAAAGGAAACAGAACTGGGAGAAAGATTTATGCAATAATAACAACAATATGATAAAGATAAACAACTTTGAAAGACTTTAGGAACTCTGATGAACACAGTGACCAACCACAATTCCAAAGGATTCATGATGAAACATAATATCTACTTCCAGATAAAGAACTGATGGACTCAGAGTGTAGATCAAAGCATTTTCTTTTTCCTCCCCCCGCCTTCCTTCCTTCCTTCCCTTCCTCCCTTCCATCCACATGGCTCATTTGGGAATTTGTTTTGCTTGACTATACATATCCATAACTAGTTTTGTTTTTCTTGCTATCTCAGTAGGTAGAGGAGATAGAAGGGAGAGAATTCAGAAATGAAAGTAAAATAAAATTGAATTAAAAAATAAAATTAAAAGATTGAGAAAAATATTTGCTGAAACATATTAGATAAAGGTCTCACATCTGGAATCTATAAGGAAATGACGTGGTACACCAGAAAGAATAATACCAGCCTTGGAGTCTGAGAACACAGGTTTGAATCCTGGTTTCTACAAAATGGGCCAAAAGTCACGATGTTTTAATAACTTTTTGAAAATTACATTTTTTATTTTTTGCCATTTATAAGATTTGATTTTTCACATTTAATTTAAATTCATTTCCCATATATGCTGTATATGATGCTATGATATTATAAATTAAAAACAAAAAAAGGAGTTATTAAATATTGAAACTCCTTCATGACTTTTGGTTCACCCTATATTTACTACCTTTGTAATCTAGGCCACTTCTTTAATCTATCTGGGCCTCAGTTTTCTTGCTTGTAAATTAAACTGGTTGCTTATGATAACTTCTTAGATTTTTTCCTGCTCTGAATCTCTGGTAATTTGTTTGCCTGGGGGTGTAGCTGCCAGGAATTGAAAGGAATTAATCTATCCCACACAAACTATAATTAATGAATGAGTGATAAAAGCATTTATTTAGAGTTTACTATTTACCAAGCCTATGCTAAGTTCTGGAGCTGCATGTAGATAAACAAAATGTTCCCTGCTCCCAATGAGCTCACATTTTTAAAACTAAATTTGTATTGATATTTTTTGTTTTTTACATTGCCTCCCCCAGAACCCAGCCAAAATATACATGTGAAGATTAGAGGCAAAGGAAAAAAAATCTCACTACTGTAAAAATTGGTTTTTAATTGTCCCCGAAAGATAAGAATGCCAGTAAGTTACTATAATCACATCATGACAATAAAACATATTCAATGACTCCTTAACTACTGTAAAACAAATAACTAATTAAAATAGTTTTAGAAAGATCTCATATACACCAAAATATTTATAAACAGCACTTTTTGTGGTGGAAAAGAACTGGAAACAAAATAGATGCCCATCCACTGGGGAATGGCTAAGCAGACTGAGAGTTATTAATGTAATGACCCAGAAACCCACCCATGTAACACCAAAAACAACAAATTTAAAGAAAAAATAAGAAATAAGAAAAAAGTCAGCAAAACAAATAAATACATCGAAGTAATCTGAAAATATATGTAATATTCCACCTCTAACCTCTGAAAAGAGGTAGGAGGAGGTGTCTTCTCATATTTCCATGACTATATGCTTGTTCTTTATGATTTTGCTACTTTCATTTTTGATTATTTTATAGTTATTCTTTCCATTGTGTTCTTTCCTGTGGTAGTGTAATATTGTTTTTCTGGTTGTTCTTACTTTACTATGTATCAGTTTATATGTCTTCTCATGGTTCTCTGTATTCATATTCATCATTTCAGTCATATTTGATTATGTTAATGACTCTTAATTTGCTTAGCCATTCCCCAGTTGCTTAGCATCTATTTTGTTTCCAGTTCTTTTCTACCACAAAAAGTGCTGTTTATAAATATTATGGTGTATATGAGATCATTCTAAAACTACTTTAATTAGTTATTTGTTATACATTAGTTAAGGAGTTATTGAATTTGTTTTATTGTCATGATGTGATTATAGTAACTTACTGGCATTCTTATCTTTTGGAGACTATTAAAAACCTGTTTTTAAAGTAGTGAATTTTTTTTTCTTTGCCTCTAATCCTCACATGTGTATTTTGGCTGGATTCTACTGGAGTGACTCCTACACAAAAAAACATTTCCTTAGCTTTTCTGTTTATCTCTCCCCCACCACACCCCACATTTTAATACGCTTTTATCTTCTTGCAGTTACCATCTCCAAGTAAAATATAGAATATCTATTGAGAAAATGAACAGTACCAAAGCTCCTTTCAGCCATGATGTTTCCTGACCTGTGTCCCATAAAAAAATCCTCAGTGTGCTATTTTATTTGTCCCATGTTGTCTGGGATAAAGTAAAAAAAATTTACTTTAAATTTTAAACTCACTAGGTGGCAGCATGATATAACAAGAAAACATTCAGGCAGATGATGATAATAATGAAAGGAAACTTTATTTTTATTGTTTGTTTCTTAGTTGGATAATGTCTTAATGTCATGTTATTTTCTCCCTCCCCCAACAGGAAAATTAGTGTACGAGCGAATCTTGTCCATGTGTGTAGACAACCGCAGTGTCTTATCAGGTAATCTCATAGATACTCTGCTACCTTTGTAATTCTACTGCTTCCATGATTGCATTAATTTGGGGGTGTACAGTGAGTCTCTTGAACCATATGCTTTATATGTAAAATGTATAGATCTTTTATACTTCTTTCCATTTTTTTTGATGTGTTCGGAAAAACACATCATTAACAGATTTCTGAATAGATTCTATCTTATAAGAACCCTAGAGATTTTTAAATGGGTCAGGTTAATAGGGAAAGTAATTTGAATTTGCTTCAGGTTTTTTGAACACAAGAGAGTTAGATGGAACTAGATTTAGAAAGATTTTATTTTATACGAATTTATTTTGTCTCTGCTTGACATTTCTAAAATCCTTGATTCCTACGAACTTTTTTTTTGCTTTAATGTACATTTTAATATATATTTAATATATAATAAGTTAAATAGGTTTAATAATAGTGGATTTTATATATATATGTAAATATATTTATGTATTGTAAATTCTTAGGAAGATCTCTTTCTAACTATCTCAACAGGTATTGCTAAGCTATCAGTTCTTACCTGTTTACTCAAATGAAGCTATGATTTTATTGAGATGGATGTTTCCTCCATCAATGCAGATGGAAGATCCCAATATATCTCTCTCTCTTGTCCACATCTTCTCCTAAATTCTCTTCTTCCATTTTTCTTTGCATTTTCAAAGATACCAATGGAGTGCATTCATTGTCAATTGGTTATCCTTCATTATTACTGCCTGACTAGCCCTTCTTTTTTTTAAACATGTTTCTTTTAAATTTTTTTTAAATTAAAAAAATCTCTAATTACATATATAGTTTTCTTTTTCTTTTTTCTCCTTTTTTTGTGGGGCAATGAGGGTTAAGTGACTTGCCCAGGGTCACACAGCTAGTAAGTGTCAAGGGTCTGAGGCTGGATTTGAACTCAGGTACTCCTGAATCCAGGGCTGGAGCTTTATCCACTATGCCACCTAGCTGCCCCCTATATATAGTTTTCAACATTCACTTTTGTAAGATTTCGAGTTACAAAATTTTCTCCCACCGTCACTCCCCCCCCTCCCCAAAGTCAGCAAGCAATCTGATATAGGTTATACATTATAATACATATTTCCACATTAGTCATGTTGTAAGAGAAGAATCAGAACAAAAGAAAAAAAACACAAGAAAGAAGAAACAACAACAGCAAAAGTGAAAATAGTGTGCTTCAAACTCCATAGTTCTTTTTCTGGATGTGGAGAGCATTTTCCATCATGAGTCTTTTGGCATTATCTTGGATCATTGTATTGCTGAGAAGAGCTAAATCTATCACAGTTGATCATCACACAATGTTGTTGATACTGTATACAATGTTCTCTTGGTTCTGCTCATTTCACTCAGCAACAATTCATGTAATCAATTCTGAAATCTACTTGCTCATCATTCTTCTCTGTCTCTCTTGTTCACATCTTCTAAATTCTCTTCCTCCATTTTTCTTGACATTTTTAAAGATACCAGTGGAGTGCATTCATTGTCCATTGGTTATCCTTCATTATTACTGCCTGACTAGCCCTTCTTTTTTTGTTTGTTTGTTTTTTTGTTTTTTCTTTTTTGTGGGGCAATGGGGGTTAAGTGACTTGCCCAAAGTAAGTGTCAAATGTCTGAGGCCGGATTTGAACTTAGGTACTCCTGAATCCAGGGCCAGTGCTTTATCCACTGTGACACCTAGCTTCCCCCCCTGCTCATCATTTCTTACAGCACAAGATAATGCCAGGTGTCCAAAACATAAAAGAAATTGACACAGACCTAAGACCAGGATTTATTCACCAACGTATAAGTGGTCAAAAGATAGGAATAAATAATTTTCAAAGGAAGAAATTCAAAGTATCAACAAACATGAAAGATTGGTCTAATCACTAATAGAAGAAATTAAAATGACAATGCTAAGGTATTACTACTTCATACCTTTGAAAGTAGCAAAGATAATAAAAGTCAATGGTGATGAGACTGTAAATTGGTCCAACCACTTTGAAAACTAATTTGGAATTTTGTGGGAACAGTTATTCAACTACTCATACACCTTTTGACCAAACAATTCCCCTACTGATCTTATACCTCAAGGAAGTCAGAAGCAGAAAGGAAAATCCTATATATGTATGCATGTATGTAGATAAGGAGATATGCAAGTATATACTGTGTGTGTGTATGCATATGTATAATGTGATAGCAAAACATTGGGAACAAAGTAAGAATTCATGGATGGGGATATGCCTGGGCAAATTGTAATATATGAATCTAATGAAATGGTATTATGCCATAACAAACACTTACTATAAGGAATTCTGGAAGCCATAGGAAAATCTGTATGAACTGATGCAAAGTAAATCAAGCAGAATTTAAATAATAATAATAATAATAACCTGACTAAAATAATGTAAAATTAAAACAAAAACTAAAAGGCATCTGAAAGTTGACTAACTGTAGCGAGCAATCTTGTTCAGGAAAACAGATGATGAAACACAGCAGCCCTATAACAGCTGTTATGTGGAGGACATAAAAATCAGATAAAGTCTATGGACCCCTTCTCAGAATAATTATCTTAAATGCATAAAATAAAATATGTACATTACAAGAGAAACCAATTATAGTGACAGTTATCAATTTTTTTTTAAGTTCATAAATCCCAGATTAAAAACCCCTGCTCTACTTAGTAGAAAAATAGGCATTTGTAGGTGATAGAATGTGACATATGTTGTCAGATGAGGTCACTGTGTCAGCTGTTTTCAATTAACTGGTTTTTTTTGGTTAAAAGGAAGAGTTCAATGGAATGAAGAGTGGAATACTAGAAAGTTTAAAGAACAATTAGATAACATACCTATTCTTCTAGGAAAACACTGGAAAACTGATCTGAACATGAAGTAATCTTGCAGCCAAGAGGCTAATGAACTAAGAGAGTAAAAATGCTATCAGAAAAGCTAGACACTACTTATTTCAGGGAGTTCTATTCCCCACTGTATCTTTTGCCAAACATTCTAATCTTGGAAATTAGATCTGAAAACAATCTGGTAAGTACAATAATGCACAATCAGCAATCTGTAAAAACTCATTTAATATTCAGGATTGGCAGGAATATGAAGCCAAAATGTGAAATGTGTGTGTTACCAACCTCATTGGGCCAGAAGTGACTGGGAAGGCATAAAATCATAAAATGTTGGAAACCAAATAGGTGCTTAACAAATGTTTGTGAAATTGAGTTCAACTCTCTCAAATGACAAATGAAGAAACAGAATCCAAGAGACAAAATGACTTGTCTGCAATGGCACCACCAGATTTCCAAAGCGAGGATTCTTGACTCCTCCAGTGCTCTTTCATTAAAACATATTTCCTCCATATTGGACTGCTAACAGTTTCAAAGAAAGAGTATTAGGGTTTGCAAATTAAGTGAAATCAAGAATAGCAAGAACAAAGATAAATAAAGGGAAAAAGAATTACTACCAGGCCGATTTATTATCACCTACAAAATCTCATCATCTCCCAATTTGATCCTCTATCAAGATGTAAGAATAAAGAAGTCACTGCACCTTTCTTTCTTTCTTTCTTTCTTTCTTTCTTTCTTTCTTTCTTTCTTTCTTTCTTTCTTTCTTTCTTTCTTTCTTTCTTTCTTTCTTTCTTTCTTCCTTCCTTCCTTCCTTCCTTCCTTCCTTCCTTCCTTCCTTCCTTCCTTCCTTCCTTCCTTCCTTCCTTCCTTTCTTCCTTTCTTTCATTCATTCATTCAGTAAACATTTATTAAGCACTTAACAGTTCCTCTTTATCCTACTTACATTAATTTTGTTTATTCTAGAGCTTTTAAAATTTTCACAATTGAGACTGTCTTTCCTTTTTATGATTAACTTTTTTTTTGTTGGTTTTTGTTTTTGTTTTTTTGCGAGGCAATTGGGGTTAAGTGACTTGCCTGAGGTCCCACAACTAGTAAGTGTTAAGTGTCTGAAGCTGGATTTGAACTCAGGTCCTCCTGACTCCAGGGCCGGTGCTCTATCCATTGTGCCACCTGGCTGCCCCAATGATTAACTCTTGTCTCTCTTTTGGTTAAGAATTGCTCCCGCTACCTTACGAGTTCTAGTCGTGGGATTCCCTCTTTCCTTTCTCCTCTGACTTTTATAGGAAGTGACTTTTTATATTTAGGACATAGATCCTTTTAAAATCTATTAAGCACATAGGCAGCTAATTGGCATAATGGATAAAATGCTAGAGTTGGAGTCAGAGACACCTTAGACACTGATTAACTGTGTGACCCTGAATAAGTCACTTAATGTCTCTCATACTCAGTTTCTTTATAAAATGAGAATAATAATAGCACTTACTTCTTGGGGTTGTCATGAAAATCAAATGAGATAACATGTAAAAGTGCTTTGCAATTCTTGAATGCTATATAAATGCTAGTTATTAATTATTAGATGGTATAAGATGCTGTGTTAAATATAATTTCTTCCAAATTTCATCCAGTTTTCTCAGCATATTAAACTTATTTTGTAAACAATAACCTTTTATGTTGCAGACACATTTCTAATTAACATACAAAATCTGTTTTAAGACAAGAATGGATGTTATCCCAAACAAGTATTTCTTTCCTTGACATTTGGTGTGTTGCACCATATCTTTCATTTTATTTGGGCTTATACTTAGTAGAATGTAGTCTCTTTGAGGACAGGTAGATCACTTGAGTTTTTTTGTCTTTGTATCCCTAGCACTTAGCCAGTGCCACGCTAGTATGGACTTAATGTTTGTTTTTGTTGTGTGAATGTTTTATAATTTTTTTTCCTTAGTTAAAAAGACTTCATTTGTATGTGTTTTTACTTGTTCCAAGAACTGAAATCGAGAAAGTAAAAAATGTTACACAAGTATTCCTGAGCTCAGTGATCTTGGGAATGAGTTTTATCTGTGATGAAGAAAGCAATTGGTTGTGCCTTAAGGAATTGAGTGTAATGAGAAGAATCTTGGTAGTATTTATACTCATTCTTTGTGTTCCAATAAAATTTTGACTGACGATCTAATATCTCAGCTCTTTGCCTCCAAGGAATGCCAATATAGCATGATTCTCATGAGCTATGAAAGATACCAGAATCTTTTTGGTCCATGAAAAGTATGAAGTTTGATGACATTGATGTTAGTTTGTTTAGACTCTTCTAATGAAACATATGCTTAAAAATCCTTTTTACTCCAATAAAGTTATTTTACTTCTAATGTTCAAGAATTCAATGGCCTTTTGTTGTCATGCCATAAGTTGTTAGAGCTCATGTATTTGATTTTTCCCCCAAACAGATTTTTGCTGTGTTTGTATTAGCAGTATCCTTAACTGACTTGGCAGTCAGGGCAAATTTTAAGTAAGATGACCTCACACCCTGTAGCACAGTTATGTAATAGACCTTTAGCTATTGGGGGTGGAATTTGGCAGATGTAATGAATTACATTTTTCTTCCCCCCATATTTCCACATAAGCTCAGTGTCCCGGTGGAAAAACAAGCATAGCATCATGATAATTAGAACAGGAGAGGAAAAATCTCTGTTCTTTGTTACTCAGAGGTTTTTCTGGATATAATTTAAGAAATGTGATTATCTGTCCCTCTTGAAAAAAAATTCTGATCTTACACAAAATAACCGTTTTTTCCTAACATTGTCTAGTGGGCTATTTTCAAGTTTAGTGTCAAATTTTATTATTGATTGACTGCAGATATACACTTAACATCTAATCTTTAGATTTAGCGCAACATGTCTGTAGTATAATTTCCAGTGTATTCAAATTGGATTAATCAGAGGGTGATGTAGTGGAAAGAACCCCAGAATAGGAGACTGGAGACTTGGATTCTTGTCCTTGCTCTGCCACAAACCTTCTGTGTTACCTTGAGCAAAGCATTCAACATCTTGAAGCCTCAGTGTCCTTTCTGTTAAATGAGGGTTGGTCTAGATGATATCCAAGGCCTCATGATTCGAAATTACATAATTTAGTTATATGAAGGGAAATAACAAACAATTCAATACTGACAGTTCACAAAGATTTCAAAAAATACCCCCAAGCATCTTTGTCTATTCTTTCTAGAGAGAAATAAGTACTTTTTCTGGGATGTTTTCATTACTTTTTGAATATGGCAAGTGTGATACTTACTGTTATATGAATGAAGCCCATCAAAAGAGTCCAATTTAGAAAGATGCTCAATATCATATCTTTTCATTTCAGGCAGCCGTGATTAGCTATTGTTCTCTGCTGTCAATGCACTGTGAATTTTTCTTATTAATATGTCTAAAACTTATCATTCTAATCTTTTGCCACTAAGTACTAGGAACAATGGGAGAAAAATCCCCTTGAAAAATTAATTTGCTGCTCTCAAAGCTAATTAAATGTCTCCCTTTTGGTTTAGTTTCAGAAGGACCTGGGTATTATTATGTTTTGGAAGGTAATTTAAGATAAACAATTACACATTACTTTCTTTGTTCTCTGGCCAAGAAATCTTTCTGTGGTGGTCTTGTGGTGATGTTTCTGAGGCCCCAGGTGAGTAAAATATTAGTGCATCAATGTTAGAATTCCCTCTCCAGGTTTAATTCCACAAGGCCATGGCATTTCTCACTAGTGTGATACTTTCACATGTTGAGGTTTTATTTTAAGCAGTTAAATACATTATAGATTTCTTAACTATTTCAACCTCTCAAGATGTGTATTTCTAGTTTGCATCACAGAAATTAGTTATTTGTGGGTGTAGAACACTTCTGCGTCATTGAAGGAGGAAGGAGAAGAGGAAGCCAGAAGACTAGGGTTCTTGTATCTTGGTTCTATGTTTTATGGTAAAGGCTTCACTGTTTTGGGTGTGCAGGAACAGGGGTTCCTTAGTTAGGAAGGAAAATTCTTATGGATATTCACTTTGGTATTACAGATCACTTTTCTCCAGAGATTGGAAATGATACGGCCAAAGAAACTTGCTTGAATTGGTTTTTCAAGATTGCTTCAATCAGGGAACTTATTCCCAGATTGTATCCTTTTTTCCTGATCATTTTAAAGATAGACTAAAAGATCTCTTCTGTTAACAGAAGTCATGTGAACATTCTGTGGGATATTTAGTTATTGTTGCTTACCCAGTGGTTTGTTAGTTTGAAAATAGGAGCACATACCAAATTATTATCTTACTCAATTCTCACAACAATCCTGTGAGGTGAGCATAAAACTGGGTAGCAAGGTGGCTCTGTGAATAGAGTACTGGGCCTGCAGTCAGAAAGACTCATCTTCCTGAATTCATATCAGGCCTCAGACACTTACTAGCTGTGTGACCCTGGGCAAGTCACTTCATCCTGTTTCCCTTAGTTTCCTCATCTGTAAAATGAAGTGGAGAAGGAAATGGAAAATCATTCCAGTACCTTTGCCAAGAAAATTTCAAATGAGGTCATGAAGAATCAGACATGATTGAAAACAACTGAACAACAACAAACAGGCATAAAAGACACACAATTTCAGCCAGCTAAGTTTTATTATTTCTAGGAGCTCTAAGTAGCTAGAGTTGGAGAGTAGCAGCATTGCCTTTATTCATAAATAGTTTTGTTTTCTCCTTCCCTACTGAGGGGGATATCCCATAAATGTTTTTTCCTTAAACATTTTTGTTGTAGCTATGTGGAAGCAGCCATCCTGAACTGCAACACGTTTTTGTCCAAAACGTAAGCATCCTGACAAATGCAAAGAACGGCGAGATTTTGAAGCATAGTAATTTCATTTTCATAATGAATTTGTTGAGGTTATTATGTATGCTATAGGTCTACTTTTAGGAATGACAATAAAATATTTCAGTAACTTTGCCAAAAACTAAGTAGCTTATAAATTGAGTGCAGGGGGCAGCTAGGTGGTGCAGTGGATAAAGCACCTGCCCTGGATTCAGGAGAACCTGAGTTCAAATCTGGCCTCAGACACTTGACACTCAATAGCTATGTGACCCTGGGCAAGTCACTTAACCCTCATTGCCCTGCCCCCCCCAAAAAATTGAGTGCAGGAACTGTTTTGTACTACTTTCTATCACCCAAACTGCCTAGCACAGGACCACACACAGCATAGGTTTCCAATAAATTTTTACTGATTTTATTTGTTACTCAGCCTAACTGTGTTGAAGTTGGATTATGGTATGTCTGGTACATTTTTTAGGATGATGTTGATGTTCAAGAAACACTTATGATGAATGATAACCTCCCTGGGTGGGAAACATCAAACCATAGGCTTCATCAGTAACATTGTTCTGCACCACCCTGTACGCTAAGGCTAATAACCCAATGATAGTGTACTCTCCCTGAGAGTGAAAGGCAGCAAAAAGATGTGGACTCAATTTGAAGGAAGAGAAGTAATGGAGGGTGGGGGAGGGAGAGAAGGGAAGTAGAATGCCAAACGGAAAAAAAAAAGCTAGTAAAGTTGTGAAAGTGACATGAAGTGGGGGGCAGCTAGGTGGCACTGCATTGGATAAAGCACTGGCCCTGGATTCAGGAGGACCTGAGTTCAAATGTGACCTCAGACACTTGCTCCTTACTAGCTGTATAACCCTGAGCAAGTCACTTAACTCTCATTGCCCCGCAAAAAAAAAAAGAAAGAAAAAAAGAAAGTGACATGAAGACCCAAATAAGATATTTTATAAATACATCTTTTATATAAGTAGTTTATTGAACAGTAAGTTATGTTTGAAGTTGGCAATCAGTGATAGAATTATACCAGTTCATCAAATACGTATAAAAATCTGTTTTGTGGAAAGCACTTAGACTTGATCAAAATGCAGTGATTAAAAGTGGGATACAAAATGTTTGACAATTTAGAATAATAGTAAAAGAGATGTTTGTACAAAATGCTATAACATTTTTTTTTTGGGGGGGGGGAGAGTGAGCTAGCGTGAGCATGAGCGTGCAAGCTCTTTCATCTAGGGGGGTGTAGGATTAGAGAAGATTGTATGGAGGACCAGGCATCCAACCCGACTCTCCGAATGAAAGGAAGTATTTCATTAAGTAGAGATAGGAGAGAGTATATTTCCAGCCCAGGGGGCAGGTTATAAGAATTCATAGAGATGGAAGAATGGAAGATGGGAGTGTGGAAAAGCAAAAGCCCAGTTTGTCTGGAATACTAAAGTATTGAAATGGAACAGCATGAAAGGAGGCTGGAAAAGTAGGTTGGGGCCAAATTACAAAGGGCTCTAAGTGCCTGCCTAATGAGTTAAATATTTTTTCCTTTATTTTATGGAGAGCAGTTAAAGGATTTTAAACTACAAAGGGACTTGGTCAGATCTGTGCATTAGGATGGTACAGATGTATGAAGGATGAATTAAATAAAGAAGCATTTGAAGGCTAATAGTCTATGCCAGAGGTCTGGACTAGGTTGGTGTCAGTATGAATAGACAGATGGGAGAAAATGTTGATAGAATCAATAAGATTTGGCAATCAATCTATGGGATATTGGGGATTAAGAAGGAGAAAAGAATCAAATGTGATTCTTGACACTGGCCTGGTGTTTTCCAGTCTAGGTGGTTGGAAATTTTAGTGGTGCCATGGACAGAAATAGATAATTATTGTTGATAGAGAATGATTCGGACCTGTTGAGTTTGAGGTGTTAGTTGTTGGGACATTACTATGAACATCTAAAGAGGGAGTTGGAAATACAGGAGAGATGAGGGCTGGATGTAAAGAGGTGGGTCATCTGCCCGGAGAGGTGATTGCTGAAATCACTTTGTTCTGAGCACTGTACTAATAGGGGCGCATGAAGTTGCCAAAGGAGGGAGTAGAGTCTCTAAGTAGAGGGGAATCGAGGGCTGTGGAGAGAGCATTGAGGAGGCAGGAAGGGAATCAGGAAGAGTTGTGTTACAGAAGCTGAAAGAGGGGAATAAACCAGGATTGGCAAATGCACCCGAAAGGTCAGAGGATACTGAGAAAAAGGCCTTTGCAATTGGTAATCAAGAGGTCATTCATGTCCCTTGAGAGGAGTTTTACTTGAGTGGTTCAGATGAAAGCCAGATTACTGGGAGTTTGAGTGAGTTGAAGAAGTGGAGGCAAATGAGTCTAGGCCAGTCTTTCTTTTCTTTCTTTTCTTTTTTTAAACTTAGTAGTAAAGGAGAGGGGAGGGGAAGAAGACAATAGCTTGAAGGGGATAACAGGATTAAAGGAAAGATTTTTTCCTCCTCTTTGCCCAGGGAGAAAAAGTCAGTAGAGGGGCATAGAATTGAAGAGAGAGAAGGAATGATTGATGAAGCAAGGTCTTGGAGGAGACAGTTGGGGATGGGATTAAAAATACAAGTGGAAGCTTTAGCCCACTCTACCCTCAGGGACTGCTGAGGAAGAGAGAGGTATGGAGGAAGGGAAGAAAATCTCAGTAAAGTAAAACAGTGTCTTCTCCTGGGGGGGTGAGGGTGGAGTTGGGGGCTTAAAAGGGGTAAAAGATTACAATAGCCATGGGGGGGGGGAATGTGTTTGAAGAAACAAAAACAATGTCTTTTAAAAGTCTTAAGGTATTGACTTTGGTGCTCCCCCCACCATGAAAATTTAAATAATAATTCTTAGATTTACATAAAAATTAATGATAGAATTCTTCAATCTCTGTGTATAATACTGACTTTTTTGTCCCTTTGCTTCTAACAGAGGAATTTCAGAATGTCTTCCACGACTGACATGTATGATTAGAGGAATTGGCGACCCTTTGGTTTCAGTATATGCCAGGGCATATCTGTGCAGGGTAGGCGTTGATTTAATAAGTGCTATTTAAAATGTATGTATGTGATGTTTCCTTAAATGCTCACATTTCTCCTTCCCTGCCACCTCATAAGTCATTGAAAGAATGACTTTATTAGCTGCTGATTATAGTGAATGAATCTTTAACA
This sequence comes from Dromiciops gliroides, assembly GCF_019393635.1. NCBI lineage: Eukaryota > Metazoa > Chordata > Mammalia > Microbiotheria > Microbiotheriidae > Dromiciops > Dromiciops gliroides. The sequence goes on along the minus strand of NC_057861.1, from coordinate 546,536,444 downwards.
GAAAGCCCTCCTCAGTCCTGTCGTGTGTTGTTTAAAAAATTAATTTCACAGTAGTCTAACTTGATTAACTATGATTAGATTTGATCATAAAAATCAACTTTTTTCAGGATTAATTTTTCTCAGTTCTTTCCAAGATGAAAGGAAAAACCAGAAACCTAAAGCATACATATCGTCATAAGATTGGTTTTCATTGACACAAAAGACATTTTTAAAACCCCTTGACTTTTATTTGGTGCTTTTGTGTTTATGCTGAAGAATGGACTCAGGAACAACTTGATCACTGCCACTTGCAAAGTGTGGAGACCCTTAGAACAGTGTAACTAGTTGCAAAATCTATCATGGTATATTCACTCTGTTTTTTTATTTGTGAATCAGACCAGGGTTTCAGTTTGCCCCTCAGTAACGGACTGTGTTGATTGTAAAGCACTTGAAAACCCTCTAGTTCTTGAAGGGTTGAAATATTTCCGTTTCCATTTGGAAATAAAATGTTTTTGGTTAGCCTCTGCCGGGTTTCTCTTCTAGTTCAGTGAACACTGGTTGCTGGTTTATCAGTATCATTATTACTGTCATTACAGTTCTAAAGGTCTGTGATTTCATGGTATGGGTGCTCCTTCCAGTTCAATTCAACAAGCACTTATTAAGTATCTCTTCTATGTCAGGCTCTATGTTGGGTGCCCAGGGTACAGAGACAGAAATGATACAGTCCCTGCCCTCTGAGGAGTTGATATTTTACTGATGGAGATGGTAACGCTATGTTGCTTTGGCAGACTGTTTCATTGGTTTCTTTGGCTAAGTATATTCATTACGTGGTGGTTAATTTTTTGATGGTGAGCCTCTTGGAATTTAGCTTGGTTGGGTCTTGGACTGTAGTCCCCCACATTTAGTTATGTAACCTCACATGGGGTCACAGACCACAATTTAAGAAGCATTGGTTTATGTTATTAAATCAAATGGATTAAGTCTGTAGTTTTTAATTTTGTCTTTCTAGGATATATAGCAAAGCTGGAGTCAGTGTGGTTTCTTAACTAGTTGGTCATAAAAGAAATCAGATAATCACAATTGCCCTTAGAATGAATGAGATACCCACTTTAAATAAAAGAGACCTTTAAAGATTATTTTTTTAATGCCATTAATAGAAGACACATAGTCACTTTAAGGCAGGGATTTTTTTCCCCTTCATAATATATCCATGTATCTCCACACACTTAAAGCATGTGGCATGTTTTCATAACTTACTTAGGAATGTCATGTATATATAATGTTTTCCCCAAGGCTGCTGAGTTTTGAAGTTATTAATAATCAATAATCCTGTAATCAGTCAACATTTACTTAGCACTTATGTGAAAAAGATTTTACTAGGCTTTGTGGTGTGGCAGCAGCTTATCACAAGACGCTAATATATTTAAAATGACTCTTCTTGTATCTTAATGCTGTTTTTGCTTATCAACTAGATGGGGAAAACCTTGTTCTTCCAGATTTATACTATCTTAAAGAAGGAAAGGAGGAAATCTATGAGGCGATAATGTTACATGCAAAGTATCTTTTAGTAGTCAGTAGTGGCTGTAACTTTAAAATGTCTCTAGGGAATGAGAGACAACATAGTGATAAAGATAGATCCTGCCTTTGATAATGTCATAATAAATCTAGGACATGTATAAATTCCCCATATTGTGTGGATATAAAGGGTTTTTAATATTAAGAGCGTAAGTGATAGCCCATTAATTAACTGGGGAACAATCTGAGACAGATGTAGAAAGCAGAATGTGGGAGATGAGCATACTATCAGTGCTACACTGGGGGAAAGTGATCCTCGCCCAAAGCAGAGTCCAAGCTGTTCATTTGCTTTCCTTGGGAAGAAATAAACAAAAGATTTGAGTGGGTAGCATGGGGGGTGGGGTGGGGATGGTACTGGGAAGCTGTTTATAAAAGGAAAGTATGATTAACTTTTCTCCTTGAGTCATATCTCCTCGTTTTCTTGTGCTGCTTGTCCACAATTCCTTTCTTTGCTGCTGGTGGTGTCTAACAGATAATTATTCCCTCTTCTATGGTATGATTAAGTCGAATGCGAGGCAGTCAAAATATAAAGCAACTTCATGTAACAGTTCTCTTTAGATGCTTTTATTCACTGTTCTTACCCTTCAACATTTCACTTTTTATATATATTATTCATAATGGCTAGTTGATCTTGATGATCAGCCTTTCTCAAGTGAGTTTAAAGTGACTTACAGATTTTGTCTCACTAATCTTACTAACTTCCTATTATTTCTGTTGAACATCCTCACTTCACAGAAGTTATTTTTCTTGTATTTTAGCGATAAAGCTGGAATTTTCAGATTGCCTTGATTCCCAACTTTATCAGCTACTTTTATGTGGCATGATCTGTTTTTCAATATGCCAAAATTCCTTTTTTTATCCCGCACCTTTTTCCATGTATTCTAACACATTTATTATATACCCTTTAATTAACTAGCTTCTCTCTCCAGCTACAAATGTAAAACTGCTGTTTTGACTGATTCTTGTGATTATTGGGTTTATACTATAATGTGAAACACATTATGTTTTATTTTGAACATTAGTTTTTACTTTTTGAGTGATAATTCTTCAAGGAGCTAATTTGATGTAACAGAAGGAATTAATTTAATATTTAAAGTGATCTCTAACTCCACCAAAATACTACAATGTTTTTATCTTAGCATGGAGGTGCCCCAAGTTCACAAAGCCTGTACTATTCAAGTACAAGCTCTGGCTGATTGTACCAATCAAGAAAAGGTTGTGAGCCTGGGTATAGACTATTAGAAGACCAGTTTAACTACTTTTCCACAGACATCCCAGAAGTTTGGCCTCTACAAGGTGGTTAGATTTTTTTTCTGGGGAGGGGGGTGGGGGGGGTGGGGGGGTGGGGGACGATTTCCATGGCAATTTACTAAGATGGTCGGCTAAGGTCTACCAGACTGCCCAGCGTTTGCTGTCTACATTTATGGAGGAAGCAACCACAGCAGTGAAACATTATAGTAGAACTTGAATGAGGGTCTCTCTTGATTGGTTGGTTATCTTCTTACAAATAAGGTGCATTTGTTGTTCTTTTTGTAGAGGGAGAGAATATCATAGAAAAACTAAGCAGTATAGTCTACTTTGGAGTTCTCTCTTTAATGATTGGTTCTTCAGACATCTGTTTGTAAATATCAACTGCTGAGAAGCTCAAAGACGATTTTGCTTTGATTTGGCTGTAGGTTGGGATGGAAGTGGCTCCACATCTTAAAGAAAGTCTAAATAAGAACTTTTTTGATTTCCTCCTTACATTTAAACAGGTAAGAAAACTTAAAACAAACGAACCCTGATTAATGGGTCAGTTATATGACGAACTATTTTGGCTTAATACTTGATCCAGTTTTGTCTTCCAAGGTGAATATACTTTATAACCTTTAAATTGAGGTTATTATAAGAAATTGCACAACCATCTACTATGGGCAATTAAAATATATTGATTGTGGGGGCAGCTAGGTGGCACAGTGGATAGAGCACCGGCTCTGGAGTCAGGAGTACCTGAATTCAAGTCTGGCCTCAGATACTTAACACTTATTAGCTTTGTGACCCTGGGCAAGTCACTTAACCCCAATTGCCTCACTTAAAAAAAATATATATATATATATGTGTGTGTGTGTGTGTGTGTGTGTGTATAGTACTGACCAAGTATAGGTTATTAAAAATGTATGCATCAACAGGAAAGATCTCTAGTTGATTAGTTTTTTCCTTGGCATTTTCAGTCTGTTTTTATCAGCTTACTAGTCTTGCAGTATATATTTCCAAGTCAAGTGAGCTAAGAGGTTGGAAGCTTCTGGCATACTTATCTAGCTTTAACAATCCAAGAGAGGAATATATCTCCAAGATGCAAAAATAGCCATATAAATATGCATTATTCATTGATTAATTTTCTCCTTTGGTCAGAAAAGTAATGTGTGTGAGTATGTGTGTGTACACACACATACATATTTATGTTGTCCAGTCTGTCATGTTCTACTCTTTGTGACCCGCTGGACCATACTGTCCGTTGGGTTTTTTTTGGCAAAGATACTGGAGTGGTTTGCCATTTCCTTCTGCAGCGAATTAAGGCAAGCAGATTAAGTGACTTGTCACATAGCTAGTAAGGTGTCTTAGGTTGGATTTGAACTCAGGGCTTCCTAACTCCAGACCCAGTCTCTATCCAGTGAACCCTCTAGCTGCCCCATATACATATTAATGTACATAAATAAGTTAATCTTTATATTGCAATTTATGTTAATTTAATTAACTATATATGTAAATAAATATCTGTGTTTTTTTGTTTATGTGTGTTTCCTTTAGATTCATGGGGATACAGTTCAGAATCAGTTGGTGGTACAGGGCGTGGAGATTCCATTGTATCTTACTTTGTATTCTCCTGCTATTGATTGGATTTTGCAGTGCATTGCATATCATGCTCCTGAGGTAATTTTCTAATAGAAATACTTTAAAATGAAGGTTCATAGGTAATACACTATTCTTTTTAAACTGGAGTTTTTTTCTTTGAAGAAAGTATATTGTCAAAAAACTTTGACGCTGCTTTGTAGCATTTTAAATCCTTTGCACATTATTCAGGATTTGGGACGGCAATTGAAAGCAATTTAAATACCATAATAAAGACGTTGCTATCTTGAAATGGTGACTTTTTCCTAATTCTGGGGTAAATGAAGGTTAAAAGTGCCAAGAACTAAACTTCCCTTAGTTTCTTACTTAATGCTCAGCAAAACTGAGAAGAGTCTAATCTTAGAAATCTTTGGTGATTGAGAAGAGTCAAGTCATAGGGCTTTGTGAGGAAAGGTTCCTTGCCACACAACCTTCCCCAACCACCCCACTCTGGAGTTCTCTCTTCTCCCTTTGAACACCCAAAATATTTATCTTCTCCACCACCAATGTGACAGTTATATGGGTCTTGTGGCATTTCTGTTGTCCTGAATAATTATTTGAATCTTTTTATTTTTATTTAACTTTTCATATGCTTATCTTATTTTGCCAACTTAATAATAAATCCTTGTGAGTAGACCGTATCTTAGACTTCTTATTACCCACAGCATCTAGCATAGTATAATTAGCCTTGCACATACAGGTACCCAATAAATATTTGCTTAATTGAATTTTTATATTTGGTCATTCTGAACTGAAGATTGTTTTAGAGTACAGTTTACATTCTTCCTCATCTTCAGGTTTTACTCTTTGAATTTAAATAGAGTGGTTTTTAAAAAAAAATTATTCTGGGGCTAGGCTGGGCTTTTAAAAATATTGCTACTAATAATTAATGACTATTTATATAATAATAGCTATTGCTCCCGTTTTGGCAGCAAGCATTTATTATTAATTAATATTAAATATTAGTAAAGTATTGGCCTTGTGGCATTTAACGCAAGCAGGAGGAAAGCCCCAGCGCCATATTGTCTCTCAGAGAGAGAGTACATGACCTCAAGCTGGGTTCAGAAGCCCTGTATGACCTACTCTGTCCTGAGAGGAGAGCGAGCACTAAGAGGCAGCAATCCAAGCCAAGAGCATGATTCAAGATGCCAACAACCTGGAGCCTGGCATAGTCGAGGCTTCTATCCTCTTCTGATAAAGGCAGGTCACTGCCCACTGATCCAACCTAATTGGCTAGCATCATTCAGTTCCATTGGTTGACGTGACTTGAGCGTGCTACATATTAAAATGATCTCTACAGATGACATCAGGGGGAAGGATCCAAAAGATTACCCCCTAAGTTGCTCAAGGCAAGGTCCATTATCTAAGTGTGGTATAGTCTCGTCACATCAGTTCACTGAACTTGACAAAAAGAGTCTATCTCCTTTCCTTGGGCTCACCCTGAACAGGATTAAAACTTCCTCCTAAATATTGACCTTTCTGAAGTGTGGGAGAGAGAAAACCAACTAAAACTGGGTCCCCCCCTAGAAATCCATTATGAATAATTATTTTCTCACAAGTCTTACCTTCTAGGAGATTTTCCTATGGGGAAAGATGACAGTCATATATTCAGTAGGGCACCTAAGATCTAAGAATAATGTTAGATGTTTTTGAAAACCCGGAAATTTTGTTTCCCATATGCTTTAAGAAAAAACAAAGTATTCTCATTTTTACCTTAAACTTGAGTATTCTCAAAGGATATCAGTGGGAACTAGAAATAAATCTTTCCTGGGAAAGACTATTCTAGGAAATCATTCATGTTCTAAAATGATTAAAAATCCTATCATTTGAATCATACTAAACTATGATATTCAGGGTCATTTGACTCTGAATGTGACGTAGCATCTTGTAAAAAAAAAATTGATCATATTTTACAAATTACAAGAATAGTGCAGGTAGAATTAGAACATCCTCAGTAGAACCCTGAGAGGTAGGTACTATTATTATTATTATCCCAATTTTGCAAATGGAAGAACTGAAGCTGAGAGATTAAGTGCCTTGCCAAAGGTCATACAGCTAGTAGTCATCTGAAGGAGCAATTTGAACTCAGATCTTGCTGACTCCAAGACCAGCATTTTATCCACTGTGCCGCTATGTCACTTAACACAGTGCTGTGTACATACCAGGCACTTGATAAATATTTATTAAACTTAATTTAATACCAAAAAGGAGAAGTAGCTCAAATTGAAGCTTAGTGTATTTAAATAATGTAGCTATGCCCCCACTTGAAGAAATATTTGACCTCCCAGGTTTGAATTTATAAGACAGATGAACCAGGAGGGAACTACTAACAAGATAAAACATTTGTTCTGGCTTCATGAAAGGATTTACTGGTTCTCCAAATGGTCTATTCAAATAATTATACCAAAAATAAAACCCCAAAACTGCCCACAAATATTTTTGGGAATAATAGCTGACAAACAGTCCTTTAAACACACTATACATCTTAACTTATTTATACTTCATAACAGCCCTGCAAGATGGCTACTGTGTTATCCCCATTTTACAAATAAGGAATCTGAGGCTTAGTGAGGTTAGCTGAACTCAAGTATTTGATGACTCTAAAGTCACATTCTTTCTGTTATAGCATTTGAATTAAAAAACTTTTCATTAAATGTGGGGGTTTTTTGGACTAATTGGGAGGTTTCTGCTTATTAGCTAGCAGGTATTTGTGTATCTAATGTGTGCTCAACATCATGCTAGATTCTGTGGGGGCTATAAAGTCAATATGGGAAGTCATTCCTCACCTCAGGGAGCTTACCATCTAGTTGGAAAGAAATAATTTAAAAAATAAAACAATAGTGATAATATGACAGTATGTGTTCATGGCCAAAGGTGAGAGGGGAATAAGAAAGGAACTCTTCATGGAGGAGGCAGAATTTTATTTGTGGTTTTAAAGATTAGTTGAATTTAAGAAAGTGGAAGTTGTTCTATGTTAAGGTTCATAAACAGTATATGAAAAGCACTGTTTGAGGAGTGAGCCTAGCCTTTTTATTGTAGCATAGTGAGAAAGTAGGCCTGACTAGAGATAAGGGTATATATCGGGGATTAATGGGAAAAAAGCCTTTGTCAATAGAATGGAGCTAAGACATAATGAACTGGGAAGAGAAACTCAGACCTAATATAGTTGGGAATAGGTAGTCATTAGAGATTTTTGAGGAAGGTTTGGTGATTTACAGAAAAGATTAATCTGTTAATAATATGACAGATATAGTAGAAGGGGAAAAGGAGACTAGTTAAGGGGGCAGCTAAGTGGTGCAGTGGGTAAGCAAGGGCTCTGGATTCAGGAGGACCTGAGTTCAAATCTGGCCGCAGACACTTGACACTAGCTATGTGATCCTGGGCAGTTCACTTAACCCTCATTGCCCCACCCAAAAAAATAAAAAAGACTAGTTAAGAGAAAGTAGTGGTAATGTAGGTGTACAGTGATGAGGGCTTGAGCCAGGGGAGTGGTGTTGGAAATAAAGAAGAAATGAATACAAAACACATTTCTTAGGAAAACTAGGCAATATGGAGAAAGAAGGACAGAGAACAATTCTAAATTGGTTTAAAGATTATTTAGTTAACCCTGATACCAAAAAGATTAAATTCATGAAATCTTTTTCCTTCTCTAGATTTGTCTACCCTATGATACAGTCTTAGAGAGAGAGAGATAAGAACTTTAGTGAATTGACCAATAGAATTCTGTTTTGTTGAAGTCATGTTGTAAATTTAATTTTTCATTTTTTTTTCTTTTTTTTTTTGGCGGGGCAATTGGGGTTAAGTGACTTGCCCAGGGTCACACAGCTAGTAAGTGTCAAGTGTCTGAGGTCGGATTTGAACTCAGGGTCCTCCCGAATCCAGGACCAGTGCTTTATCCACTGCGCCACCTAGCTGCCCTGTAAATTTGATTTTTAAATCCACATAAAAGCAAATCAAAGGACATTTTTGACAAAGAATTAGCTTGGATTGTTGTAGTTTTTTTTCTTTTAGGCCCACAATTGTCTGATTTGCTTTAAAAAATAAGACAAGAAACAGTAAAAATGAAATATAAGAAATTCAGAGTCATCTTTTTTACATACTGTGTGTATAATTTATGCTCAAAATAATAACTTTCATGAAACTTTGGGTGCATTAACTCTAAATTCATGGAAAAGACACTGTCTTTAGGTCATTATATGATTTTTCCCTTAACTTCTCTGTCTCAGCTGCAAAAAGATTAAGTGACATTATCTTATTAAATTAATTTTTCATGAAGTCATATTTGTGAAGATATTGTAAAAAGTTACTACAAGTCTGTATTAACATTATATACTCTAAAGAAATATCTAGAAAGTTAAAGTTTACAATGAAATGTTATAAGACAATGGCAATAACTCCCTCCCCCCCATATTTTAGAGTGTTTTTTTTTCACATGCTTTATGCCCCTTCTGAGCCTAACCAAATATGTAGTATATGCCAAGAACAAATTGGCCAAACTGCAGGTTTTGCAGTGGTTTATCACTTCCAAAAGATTCCCTTAAATCATAGTCTGGTTTGAGCTAGTGTTCATCTTGTTCTTGCCAAAGACAATCAACTTTGTCATCTTTTCAGATGAAGAACTTTTGGCAAATGTTCTTATGATCCAGACATAGCTTTTTTGGCTACATTTATACTTAGAGATATTTGTATTTCCAGAAAGAATTAAAATGCTTTCCCAATCCTTTAGTGCGATATTCTAAATACATCCATATTTTACTCATTTGAAAGCATATTCTCTTTGTGGCCAAAATGATTTCGAATTGCCCAATATGCTCTTTTAGAAGTGGTGTGCCAAGTATTCATTTGTTCACTTCCTCTTACAGGACATTCAAGGAAACTATATTTACAGGATACCACCTTCCTTTTCTAATTTGAGCTCCCTGGAAACTAGTTGGGACCTTCTGCAGTGCTTGATTAAAATGCCAATACTTTAAGTAGAAGTCACATTTTGGAGCCTTAGCCTTAGTTAATCCCAGATAATCAGATTATTTGGTGTTATTTAGGAGTCAATTGAGGATAAGAAACAGGATTTAAGGAAGCATACCAGGAAGGAGGTAAACCGTTTGATCTATGATTTATATAAATGTATCTACTTCTTTTCAATCTAGTTCAATAAGTATTTATTGAGTATTGGTAGGAGAGGTGGGGCTGCATTACACATAATTTTGTTTACTTCATAATTGCCTAGGGTTAGTCTTGGCAACTCCATTCAAGATTTTTTCCATTATCTTGGTGATTGACCCTTCCCTTAGAGGATACTTTTCTTTCTTTTTTCTTTTTTTTTCTTTCCTTCTTTTTTTTTTTTTCAGGGCAATGAGGGTTAAGTGACTTGCCCAGGGTCACACAGCTAGTAAGTGTCAAGTGTCTGAGGCTGGATTTGAACTCAGGTACTCCTGAATCCAGGGCCAGTGCTTTACCACTGCGCCATCTAGCTGCCCCCTTTTTTCTTTTTTTTAAGTGATTATTTTGAGGTTGATTGTTTTAAGAGCTTTTTCAATTATTAAGTCATCAACAAGCATTTGTTATGAGTCTCCTGTGAGTTAGACACTATTCAAAACTATTGTTTATCAAAATGTATACAGAAGTTCTTTGACTGAGTGCCATGTAGAACTGGCATCCAATTAATTTTCCCCTTCGTTTAGATTACAGAGAGAATTGTGGGAGGGAGGTCATTGGGAGAAGGGTGGGGAAAGGAAACATCAAATAAGAGAATTAAGGTAATTTTTTTTTTCCTGAAAAGGAAACTTAGGATTTCAAGGTTTAATTACACTTAGAGCACTTAATTACACTAGAATTTTACTGTAACGAATGGTGCATTTGGTTAATTCACCTCTAAACTTTCACTAAATATTCACCTAGGTTCTGCTTACTGAGATGATGGAAAGGTGCAAGAAACTAGGGAACAAGTAAGTATTCCATCATTCCTAGAGCATGAATTGAAGACTGAATCTTTTGTTCTGAGACAGGTCTGTTTGTGCACATGCTTGTAGAAAAGCTGTTTTGAAACTCTTCCGTCTGGTCGGCCAGAAGCAGCTTTCCAAACCATTAACCTTTCTTTGATTGTCCTTGGAAGATATCATATTTTATTTATTTGTTTTGTCATTGCTATTTTAGAGAGGATAAGCAATCATTCTCACTTAACTTAGCTAGAAAGAGAAATCATCAATTCAGAAGCTAGCATTTTCTTCCTACTTAATCAAGAGAGATGCATAGAGGCAACTGCTTATCCATGGCTAGGAGAGAGAATAAGAAAGTATGGCTCCTAAACTCTGCTTTCCACTTTGGTTATTTGCTGTCTATTAGAAAAGCCTTTTGTTCTGTGTTATGAAGCTACACAGGCTGGTTCAACAGCCATTTAATGAGTACCCACTGTCTTGGTTCTGGGTGCTGTTGGGGATAAAAAAGAAGTGTTAAACATGAGCCTTGACCTCCAGGAGCTGACCTTCTGGTTGAGGACACAAGGGTTAGACATGTCAAGCAGAGAATAGTATATAATACAGTGTAAGATTAAGTGCTAACAGGAGGACCTGAGTTCAAATCCAACTCCAGACACTTGACACTTAACTAGCTCTGTGACCCTGGGCAAGTCACTTAACCCTCATTGCCCCAAAAAGAAAAAAAGAAGGAAAAAAAAAAGATTAAGTGCTGAACTGTGTCATCTAAAGACATTAAGTCCTCTACATCCTAGCTTCTTAAACTTGACCCCATGTGGGATCGTGTAACTCAATGTGGGGGTCATGAAAAATTTGGCAACTGTGAAAGGTTATATATACCTATTTTATACACCTATACACCCAAGGTCACATAACCATTTCTCAGGTGAAAAAGGGTCATGAATGGAAAAAGTTTAAGAAGCCCTGCACCAGATAAGAGCAGGGAAAGGGATTCAGAATGTGCCAGTGATTTTTATTAATATAGGTCCCAGGTGAGGGAATTCCCTCCACCAATGCATTCAGGCACCTTCTCTACAACTTAGAGTCTTAAAGAACTCCCTAGAGCACTGAGGTAGTAAGTGACTCTCCCAGAACCATAGAGCTGGTATGTTTCAGAGGTGGGATTTGAATCTACCATGCCATGCTTCCTTTTATCATAGTATATATAGAGAAAAATAAATGTAAATGGAACTCCTGGTTTTTTTCTCTACCATCCTTATAAGAATCTGCTGTTGCTGCCAATAAATATGATTGAGGGTCATATAGCACCTTGAAACCTTAATTTCTCTAAAACCTTTGAAAAGCATGTAAATAATATTGCCACTTTATAAACCAAATCAGAGGGAAGTTATTTAATGGCATAAGTTTACTTGGTAGTTTGAAGCCATGGCCAAAGGAAGAATGATGAAAAATACTATTTGTAAGCTGACTAATTTATTAACTGACCAAACATATACAGTTATGTGTACTGTGTGTATAATTGTTTGTTGGTTTTGTTTCAATAATATTGTTTTGATAAATTCTACTATGAATATAGGGTACTTGCAAGGAAGGATTTACTTTAAAAACATGGGAAGGATATAACATGATAGGGGGAATTATTAGACATTTATAATTTAGTTTCCTCATCACCATGGATTTACTTGGTTGTTTACACATGTAGAAATCAGATATTTTTTAGAAGCCACAAGGTAAAGTGAATAGAAATGGAAATGGAAAGGGCCTTTATTTTTGGTTTATTTAGCCTTCTAATGTTTTTTCTTGAATATTATGTAAAGGATAAATTGCCTTTTTTTCTTAAGCTATGGGCAGTGTTGTCACTAGACTTTTTAAAAAATTTGCATACTCACCCTCTGAAAGCATGTTTTTCTCCTAAGTTGGCTTTTTTCTTCTGTTGTTTTTTTTTTAAGCTTTTATTAAATTGCTGTCAATTTTCTATTAAAGCCTTGTAAATTGTAAATTAAAATGGCTTTCATTGATGGGAACAATGTTGATTGGTATAATGTTTCTTGCAGTGCTTTGCTGTTGAATTCTGTGATGTCAGCATTCAGAGCTGAGTTTATTGCTACGAGGTCTATGGATTTTATTGGCATGATTAAAGAGTGTGATGAGTCTGGATTCCCCAAGGTAGGCTTTTGACTTAATGTTCAGCAAGAGAACAAATAAGCAGTGTTTAGTTGATAGCTCACAAGGGAGAGAATCAGGTGTTTTATGTAACATAACCCAAGAAGAATACAAATGTAGCCTCTGTTCCTGTAAAAAAAGGTGAAAGATGATTTAGAGATTGAGATTATTGTACAACATGTAATTGCTGTATATCAAGGCACTGTAGTTCTAAATTCTCTGGAATAACTCTCCCTGGAATAGTTTTAGTAGACTTTGGTTCTAGACTTTTAAAAACATTCTACCAAGGAGCAATTCTGAAAAGCCATCTAAGCAGAATATTTTATCTAATAAAGAAGAAGGAAATATGGCTTTTTCAGTTTCTCACAGTTTTAACCCATGTGATTCTATAGCAGAGATTTAGAAATGGCCATTCAAAATAATAAACTTGGGAGTTACTAATTTTTTTATATCTATTTTTAAAACCTCACATGTCTGATTTAAAAATCATAGGATTTAGAGTGGGGAAGGGTGACTTTAACATTTAGTTTTTTATTTATACTGGTCAGAAAACAAGGTCCATAGAGGATGACTTTCTTTTTTTTGTTTTTGTTTTTGTGGGGCAATGGGGGTTAAGTGACTTGCCCCGGGTCACACAGCTAGTAAGTGTCAAGTGTCTGAGGCCGGATTTAAACTCAGGTCCTCCTGAATCCAGGGCCGGTGCTCTATCCACTGCGCCACCCAGCTGCCCGAGGATGACTTTCTAGGGCTTCATGGGCAGTAAGTAGCAGAGCTGGGATTTCAGCTTAGGTCATCTGACTCCCAAGCCAGTATTTCTCCTATTATATCACATTGTCCACCAAAAATAACGGAATGACTTGATGTTTCCTCAGCATCTCCTTTTTCGCTCATTGGGGTTAAATTTAGCCTTGGCTGATCCCCCTGAGAGTGATCGACTTCAGATATTAAATGAAGCCTGGAAAGTCATCACTAAATTGAAGAATCCACAGGTGGGTTACTAGTCAAGACATCAAATCTACTTTTATCCATGTTCTATAGCATATGTATATTTATTTTTCTTGAAAAGATATAATCAGAAAGTTATTTGTGCTTCTATTTTCAGAAGAAGTACAAACTGTTAATTATTCTTGAACTCATTGTGCAGGTCTGTTCTTTTTTTTTTTTTTTCTTTTTTTCTTTCTTTTTTTTTTTTTTTTTTTTTTTGCAGGGCAATGGGGGTTAAGTGACTTGCCCAGGGTCACACAGCTAGTAAGTGTTAAGTGTCTGAGGCCGGATTTGAACTCAGTTACTCCTGAATCCAGGGCCGGTGCTTTAACCACTGCGCCATCTAGCTGCCCCCAGTGCAGGTCTGTTCTTGATGCAGATGTTTATTTGATTTGTGCCCATGCCTATACCATGGCCATAAAGCCATGAAAGCACTAAAAAGCGTAAGAATACAGAGAATTAAGGCTTTAAAGGCTTAAAGGCTTTAAAGAACTTTGGTATTTCCTAAAGCATCACAAACCATTTTTTGTTTACTAATTTTAATAAGTTAATAGGAAAGTGTATATTTAGACTTAATAGGAAGAGGTTCAAACCATTTTCAGTAGGGAATTTCAGTTTCCCAGCTCCTACATGAAGTCAGACAAACCTCTGAATCCTGACTGAAAATTTAGGAATCATTACAGCAGGCAAATTGATCTTGATTTCTGGACGAGTGTATGTGATACTTGTCTTTATGATTTGGGGACAGCTACTTTTAGGATTTGGCTACTGTGTAGGGACTCCCCAAATGGAGGAGTAGAAAGGTACTTAATGTACAGTGTAGATCAGGTATAGGAAACTTTTTATCTCCTCTACACAAAAGAAATGCTTAGTGAACGTAAGACCCACAGTGCACATCGAGCAAGTAGCAGCAGTAATATATCTACTGTTGTGCTTTCCCAGGAGGTTGATATCTAAAACATCAAAATATGATACTGTTTCCAAGACCATGAATAGGCATTTTACTTTTTTTTTTCTTTGTGGTGCAGTGAGGGTTAAGTGACTTGCCCAGGGTCACACAGCTAGTAAGTGTCAGGTATCTGAGGCCGGATTTGAACTCAGGTCCTCCTGAATCCAGGGCTGGTGCTTTATCCACTGCACCACCTAGCTGCCCCCAGGCATTTTACGTTTTACCTCAGCTCTAGTGCTGTTTATTTTATTTTTTTTAAAGTATTTTATTATTTTCCAGTTACACGTAGAGATAGTTTTCAACATTTGTTTTTATAAGATTTCCAGTTTCAAATTTTTCTCTCTCTCCCCTCCCCAAGACAGCAGGTAATCTGATATAGGTTATATATGTACAATAACATTAAACATATTTCTGCATTAGTCATGTTATAAGAGAAGAATCTGAGCAAAAAGGAAAAACCTCAAAAAAGAAAAAACAATAGCACCCAAAACAAAAGAAATGGTATGGTTCAATCAGAATCCATATTCCACAGTTCTTTTTTTTTCCTCTGGATTTGGAGAGCCTTTTCCATCATGAGTCCTTTGAAACTTTCTTGTACCATTGTATTGGTGAGAAGAATCTAGTCTATCACAGTTGATCAACACATAATGTTGATGATGCTGTGCACAATGTTCTTCTGGTTCTGCTCATCTCACTCATCATCGATTCATGCAAGTCCTTCCAGTTTCTCTGAACTCCTCTTGCTCATCATTTCTTACAGCACAACAGAATTCCATTACATTCATATACCACAACTTGTTCAGCCATTCCCCAGTTGATGGACATCCCCATAATTTCCAATTCCTTGCCACCACAAAAAGAGCAGCTATAAATATTTTTGTACATGTGGGTCCTTTTCCCTTTTTTTATGATCTCTTTGAGAAGAAGACCCAAAAGTAGTATTGCTGGGTCAAAGGGTATACACAACTTTATAGCCCTTTGGACATAATTCCAAATTGCTCTCCAGAATGGTTGGATCAGTTGGATCAGTTGGATCAGTTGGATCAGTTGGATCAGCTCCACCAACAATGCATTAGTGTTCCAATTTTCCCACAGCTTTTCCAACATTTATTATTTTCTTTTTTTTGTCATATTAGCCAATCTGATAGGTGTCAGGTGGTACCTCAGAGTTGTTTTAATTTGCATTTCTCTAATCAATAATGATTTAGAGCTTTTTTTCATATGGCAATAGATAGTTTTGATTTCTTCATCTGAAAACTGCCTTTTCATATCCTTTGACTATTTCTCAATTGGGGAATGACTTGGATTCTTATAAATATGATTTAGTTCCCAATATATTTTAGAAATGAGGCCTTTATCAGAAGTACTGGCCATAAAAATTGTTTCCCAGCTTTCTGCCTACCTTCTAATTTTGGATGCATTGCTTCTGTTTATACAAAATCTTTTTAATTTAATGTAATCAAAATCATCCATTTTGCATTTCTTAATATTCTCCCACCAGTGGTGGGTGACCTGGTAGGGAGAGGATTAGAGGACCATCACTCAGGCTTTGCTTAATGACCTTGAGAAAAACTCTCCAAATCATTAATGGTAAAAGAAATGCAAATTAAGAGGACTCTGAGGTTTCACTTCATGTAAATTGTCTAAGATGAAAAAAAAAGTGTCATAGGGCTAGATAGACACATGGATAGACATACACATTGTTGCATTCTTGGTGGAGCTATGAAATGGGTCAGTCCAGCTGGTCTAGATTTCAAATTGGAATTATGTAATACAAGTGTCTAAACTGTGCATCTTCTTTGACTCCCAAATTCCAATACTGGGAATATACCCCAAGGATTTCAGACAGAAACAATGATCTCATATATGCCTAAGTATTGGTAACATCACTCTTTGTGGTAGCAAAGAACTGAAAACAAAGTGGGTGCTCCTTGATAGCAAAATAATGGAATATAATGTACAGCAAGAAATCATGAAAGTGAGGAATTCAGAGAAACTTAGGAAGATTTGTATGAACTGATGCAGGTCAAAATAAGTAGAACCAAGAGAACAATATATACCATATAAATGAGAATACTGGTCTTAAAGGAACTTGAATTCTGAGTCATGGAAAAACCAATAAAGTTACCTGAGAAGAGATGGGGGGTGGCATAAGGATAGATGTATTCATTTTCAGACAAACTTCATAGAATGTTTTTGCTTAAATGTCTTTCTTTGTTACAAGGGAGGGTTGAGTGTTAAGGGTATGTGTGAGAAATTACTATGGTATAAAGATAAATGGCATAAATAAAATGTATATTTAAAAAGAGAATTAAGAGAATTTCAACACTTTGGCACATAATTTAGTACTTTCCTTATCAAACTTCAGTTATTAACAACCCCTCTGTAGTTCTATTCTGTCTCAGGTAGAGGAAAACAACATTCATTGAATTTTACTTTTTATGTAGTCAGAAGCGGTCCTGGGTGTGTACCTGGTTCTGGCTCTCCAGGGCTTTGGAGTAGCTGTGGCATCAAATGTCCCATATTGGGAACTTTCTCCAGTCTTTTATCTCAATTAAACCTTTGAATTTTAAGCCTTTATTTCTATGTTTTCCAACCTTTTAGAACAGGTCTTCAACTACCTGCTTATCAGAGAGATGCTAATTTGTCTTTTTAACATTAGTAATTCTTTCCTGGAATATAATATTCTCTTTTCAGTTTTAAAAATTTGTGATTAAAAACTTTTTTCTTTAGTGTTTCATTTCTCTTCCACTGTCAAAAAAAAAAAAGATTTGTTGAATTATATACCACATTTTCCTGTGACTTGTCTTTCTAATAATACATTTCTTTGTAACCAGCCAGACTAAATTCAGTTAAATTCTCTTCCCAGAAGAGTTGAAATTTCCAATTAGTTTCTTCATTAAACTCTGTCAGCTTCTTTTATTTTATAGCAAAAATCCAATGACATAAACTGCTTCCTAAAGTATGAGACCCTCCTTCTTTCACATTCTAAACACATCACAGAGATATGTTGATTTCTCTGCAATGACTAAGAGGAAGATTCATCCAGTTCTTGAAAAGATGGATATCTATTCTATTATAATGAAAGCACTAAATTACAAATTATGTATCTAGATGTTCATGTTTTTTTTAAAAATCTCTTTTAAAAAATACATTTTATTAAGGCTTTCATTATTGAAAAGAATGGACAGTACCCATACATTTAGGGTTTTGTAGAATCCTATCCTGAAAAGTGATAGGTGACAAATATCACCGTAAAGCTGAATGTATTTGTATATATGTAAATCGAATCCCTTTATAAAGGCTTCTAAAAATAGAATTTGGCAGTAGACCAAATACACATTGTGACCGTTTTCCAGGAGCTTATTAAAAAATTGGGGAAATGAGACATTCACATAAAAAGATAACTGACAGCAAATAAGGCATTATGTGAGTGCTGAAATGGTAGATTCAGAGTCATAGGTGTTCTTTATCAGAAGAGCATATCATGGGCTGGCAGTACTTGTGTCACTTTAGGAAGGAGGAAATAAGTGGGCTTCAGGCTTGATTGGATATTGCTACTGATTGAATTAACTGAATCTTATTGTTTTGTAGCTGGTGCTTGTTATAAAACTAATATATATTTTCTTGTAGGACTATATTAATTGTGCTGAAGTGTGGGTAGAGTATACGTGCAGGCATTTCACGGTATGTCACTCTTATGAAATTTTGTGAAAAACTTTCTTCCCCTGTTTTACGAAGAGGTATGCATGCTTTTCCATAGTAAAAAAAAAATTAGATTAGTTCATTGTTTTCTGTATGTAATTGTTATATAACATAAGTAGTACTTTTTGACATTTCAAAACAACAAGGGTTATTGAGCATCTTGCTTTGTGCCTGTCCTAGTGCTTGGCCCTGGCAAAAAAACGAAACATTTTGTCCCTTCCTTCAGGAAGCTGATCTCCTACTGGGAAAAACAACATGTATACATATGTGTAAACATGAAATATGGACATAACAAATACCAAGTAATTTTGAAGAGAGGTACCAGCAGCTTGAGGAATCAAGCTAGGCCTTTTGTAGGAAGTGGCACTTGAGCTGAGCCTTGAATGAAGTTAGGGATTCCAAGAGGTAGGAGTGAGAAAGGAAAATATCCCAAACCCTGGAGACACCCTGTACAAAAGCATGGAGACAGGAGATGGAATGTTGAATTGGGATGTCAGCAAGGAGGCCAGTTTGACTGGATCATAGAGTGTATGAAGAGGGGTAATGTGGAATCATTTGGGAAAGATGGTCTAGAGCCCAATTGCCAAGGGCTTTAAATGTAAGGCAGAGTGTTAAAAGGGTCTTTTAAAAAATATATTACTCCTAAAGATAGGCATGGCATCCATCAGATCTTTGAAAATGGGATGAGAATTGATTTCTGGGAGAGCAGCTATATTATTTGGTTGTGGATGTCTTTCCAGATGGTTTGCAGGAAGTAACATCTTAGACATATTTCTTCTCTTAAATTTGAGCTTTGAAGTACATTTGGGGGAAATGCGTTATGGGCTCCATAAATGTGTGTCCTTTCATCAGCAAAATTTTCACAAACTGTTGTTCACATTGTTATGGGTTTAATTTTTCCCCAAATAGAAACGGGAGGTCAATACTGTTTTAGCAGATGTCATCAAACACATGACTCCTGATCGGGCATTTGAAGATGCATATCCACAGGTAACAGAATTTTCTCTTATTTCAGCTTTGTTAAGTTTTATATTGTACAACTGAATTAAATATTAGTTATTATGAAATGAGTTGCTTACTATTCAGCACTAGAAACCTTTTCTAGGTCATGAGTTAGTTTATGTAGTGACATAATGCCCTAGAATTTGTTGTCTGAGATTGATTTTGAACTTGAATGAGTAAGAGACATGATGGAGCCTCTAGAGAGTAGATTAGTTATGGGCTGGCCTTGATCACCTTTGAGGGGCTGCTAGGTGGTAAAGTGGATAGAGCACTGGGCCTAGAGTTAGGAAGGCTCATCTTTCTGAGTTCAAATCTGGCCCTAGACACTATCTGTATGACCCCCTGGAAAGTTATTTAACTATTTGCCACAGTTTCCTCATCTAGAAAATGAAATGGAGAAGGAAATGTCAAACCACTCCAGTATCTTTGCCAAGAAAACCCCAAATGGGGTCACAGAGTTGGTTATGGCTAAAATGACTGAACAGTAACACAGATGGCCTTTGAGATCTGTTCCCATTTAAAGGAATCTGTCAGTATTTAATACATTGTCTATAACATTGTTAAAAAAGTCAATTAGGGACAGCTAGGTGGTGCAGTGGATAGAGCACCAGCCCTGGAGTCAGGAGTACCTGAGTTCAAATCCGGTCTCAGACACTTGGTACTTACTAGCTTTGTGACCCTGGGCAAGTCACTTAACCCCAATTGCCTCACACACATACACACACACAAAAGTCAATTAAACCAAATAACTTGATCTCTTAAGTAGTTGAACTTTCTGGTACTCAACTAATTGGAGTTTTGTTCTTGTGCTTTTCCTTTCTATCCAGTACTTACTTATTTATTTTTAATGTTTAATCCCCGCTCCCCGCCAATGAATAAAAATTTGTTTTCTCTTCCTCCCACTCTCATCTCCCTACATTAGAAAAAGAAACTTGGATTTATTTTTTAAAAGTAGCTTTCCAGAGATGGCCCCAGATTAGTCTGCATTCAGACCAGTTTTCTGCCACTTTCTGGGTGTATAGTTGTATAGTCTTAGACAAACAGAATTGTTATTTACAATTTTGACCTTGAGCACCATTGTAATATCCTATAGTATAAAATGTTATTATTTTCATTGTTTATTTTACAAAAATTTTCAGTGATAAGGGTTGAAACAAGAAACCATAATTTAAAACAACTTATTCCTTGAGCTGAATCCTTTTATATACAAAACTGATTCCTTTTATTTCCAAATTTAAAATGTGTATTATACATATGATATGTGTATATTAAATAAAATATGTACATTTTGTTTTTTAGCTTCATTCAATAATCAGGAAAGTTATCACCTACCTTCACGATTTTTCAGTTCTTTTCTCAGTGGTAAGTGAGGATTTTAAATCGTGTGTGTGTGTGTGTGCATGCATGTGCGCACATGTATGTGCGTGTATGTGCATGAATGCATTTAGCAGTTTTGTGAAATTATGATAACTAAGAAGCTTCCAGAATAGTAGTTTCACTTTTTCTTGTGCTTTTATAGTTTACTTTGGTTATGGTTGACCAGATGAACCCTAATTGTTATATTATTTGCAGGAAAGCTTCATTATGAGAATTTCCCTAATAAGGACTGTCACTAGGCAAAATGGTGGAGGAGAGTTTTTCAATATCTTCCTACTTTTGTTTTATGCTTATCTTCCACATTCTTTGTGTCCATTTCCTCCAGAGGTTCCTACTGGCTTGATACTGCTTCTTCTCTGCTCAGAATTTCATCAAGACAGCAGACTCAGGCCTCTACTCTTTTTTTTTTTTAATGTGGCCAAACATTTTTTTAAATTAAATTAGATTTTTTCTTTTTTTATCATAAAAATATTTTGCTATTTTCCAGTTACACGTAGATAGTTTTCAACATTTGTTTTCATAAGATTTTTAGTTCCAAATTTTTCTCCCTCCCTTCCTTCCCCCATCCCCTCCCCAAAACAGAAAGCAATTTGATATAGATTATAGATGTACAATCACATTAAACATATTTCTGCGTTAGTCATATTGTGAAAGAAGAATCAAAATACAAGGGAAAAACCTCAAAAAAGAAAAAAAACTACCAAAAAGTAGAAACAGTATGGTTCAATCTGCATTCAGAATCCACGATTCTTTTTTCTTCATGTGTAAAACATTTTCCATCATGAGTTCTTTGGAATTGTCTTGGATCATTGAACTGCTGAGAAGAGTCAAGTCTAACAGAGTTGATCGTCACACAGTGTTGCTGTTACTGTGTACAGTGTTCTCCTGGTTCTCACTTCACTCTGCATCAGTTCATGTAACTCTTTCCAGGTTTTTCTGAAATCTGCCTGCTCATCATTTCTTATAGCACAATAGTATTCCATTCCATTCATATACCACAGCTTGTTCAGCCATTCCCCAATTGATGGGCATTTCCTCAATTTCCAGTTCTTTGCCACCACAGAGCAGGCCTCTACTTCCTTAAATGCTTCCTTAAAACTCCTAAATGATCTTTTCCCAAACTGCTGTTTCTTTGAGTCACCTGATCTCCCTGATCTTGTTCTAGGGAATTCCCTCATTGAAATGAATTTTCCCTGATTTGTGAATTGTTAACCTGTTAACTGTCCTGTAGGGCAGGACTTCTTAGAGCTTTCAAGAGATGGGGACAGTGTGTGAACTTGAGTGGGGAAAAAAGTTATCTTTATGTTTGCAGACCTCAAAATTTAGCATTTTCTTTAGTTATGGATTTTTAAAAATTGAGTTTTATATTTCAATTCTGAATTATCTTCTTCGTCTTTCCTCCCTTTCCATCCATTAAAAAAGCAAGAAAAACAAAACTGTTAACAGATATGTGTGGTCAAGCAAAACAAATTCCTATATTAGCCATGTCCAAAAAAAAATATGCTTCAGTCTGTACTCTGAGTCCATCATATTTCTATCTAGAAGTGGTGCATCTCATGTTTCATCATGAGTCCTTTGGAGTTGTGTTTGGTTACTTCTGTTCATCAGAGTTCACAGGTCTTAATTATGAATTTTTTAAAAAGATATTATTCCCGAAAAATGTTCCATTGGTTTTACTAAGACTGCTGCCAACTTTGTATCAGTGACACAAAGGTGGTTAAGAACCCCAGCCTTAGAATGTGGAGTGAATGAGTTAATCAGCAAGCATTTAATGAACCTATTTTGTGTTCAACTTGATGCTGGATCTCATATAACTGAAGGAGAAAGAATGAGCACTTCAGGACTTTCTCTTATTGCTGATAAATGTGAGGTTTCTCTTGAGCAATGGTTATATCACACTGTGACAAAGACATTTTACATGTCACTAACAGAGACATGAGGTTTGCTATTTAGGCTACAGCCTTCAAAGTACAGTACATATCCCTTATTGTTATTTTTAAAAACACTCCGGGGAAGCTAAATTGAATAATTTCCTGAAGTATAGCAATAAAATTCTTTTTTGATGTCTTCCAGGACACCAGTAAATCTGACGTTCTTCTCCTTGGTCTGCTGTCCAAATCGGTCACTTTATCCTGCCTCGCCTCCAGACCTTTTTTCCACTTGAGCTTTTTTCTGAGCTTGTTTTTCCATTTCATCTGTTATCTAGCATTCTTTAGTCTACTGTATTAATTTTCCTCTGAGTTGAGTGAAATTAAATCCTATAAACTTTTTCCACTTTTCCCATTGTTTCCCCATGAGATTTCTTAGTCTCATTCAACTTGTTCTTTTATTCCTTTTGTCATATTTTTGCTAAGTTTTATTCCTTAAGTGGGTTTATTATTCATCTGAGCATATCTTTTAGGATTTCTTCAGTGTAACTTTTGATGTTCGGTATTCATTTTTTTCCTGGTATTCTTTGCCCCTTTTTTCTCTTACACTGTAATCTTTTTAAAAAAAAAATTTATCACAACTTTTCATATTTTCTTGGAAATTTTCAGTCATGTTTTTCTTTTTGATATTCCTGTTCCTATTTTTTTTTTTTTTTTTTTTTTAGTGAGGCAATTGAGGTTAAGTGACTTGCCCAGGGTCACACAGCTAGTAAGTGTTAAGTGTCTGAGGCCGGATTTGAACTCAGGTACTCCTGAATCCAGGGCCAGTGCTCCATCCACTGCGCCACCTAGCTGCCCCCCTGTTCCTATTTTTGAGGGGGACATGAGGCTGGATACCTTGTGACTTCACTTGACTAGAAATTCCTCCCTTTGTTTTCTGTCACCATATCCTTTCTCTCAATTCAGCATGAAATCCACAACTCTACTTAAATATAACAGTTGAAAGGCTCAGTGTATGTGTTTTTATAATGTTTATTATTGTTTAGTCAGTTGCACTTTCTTTTTTCCAGAGGAAGAAGCATATGAGATAGGTTTTAAAGGACTGATGGATGAATAATGGTGGAACCACAGGGGGCAAGAAAATTTTAGCATTGTGTAAATGTAGAGCATGCCATAAAGATTTAGTCATTTAGCTTAGCTTGACTAGTACAAAGGCATGGGCATAAGTAGCATTATATAGGCTGGAAAGGTAGAGGGGGAGCTTAATTCTGTAAGACTTCCAATGCTAAGCAAAGGAGCTTGAACAATAATAAGGAATCCCAGATGATTTTTTAAAAGAATGACAAAGCAAGATCTATTCATCAGGAAGGTGAATCTATGTAAAAGATGAATTGGAAATTGAAAAAGAGTAAGTCTAGGAATATCAGAATAGATTCACACTGAGGTTTTCACATGATCACAAAGTCATAAAGAATCTTGAGAGACTATTTAGACAAAAAAAAAAGAACTAAGGACAAACAATAAGGGGGCAGCTAGATGGTGCAATGGATAAAGCACTGGCCCTGGATTCAGGAGAACTCGAGTTCAAATCCAGCCTCAGATACTTGACGCTTACGAACTGTGTGACCCTGAGCAAGTCACTTAACCCTCATTGCCCCACCAAAAAAAACCAATCCCAAACCCACAAAACCTAAGGAGACTTTAGACCAATGTTTACCCACTGAATTTATTTGGTCATTTAAAGCTTTTGGAGGCTCGAAAGTATATTGCCCAAATCCACAAATGCTGGTCTGGACTACGGGATTGCCTCCTTGGAAATATTGGACCAAATTAGAGTAATTCAATTCAACAACCACTTATTAAGCACTTACTACGTGTAGGGAGCTGGAGTTTATATTCTCCTAGGGCAGGAGTTAATGTAAGCTGTTAGAAATTTCATATAAAATAAAAATGAAATCATTTTTTTTCTGGTGGGCTGCACTAATAATTTGAAGGATTAAGAAAGCCCCTGAGGTCTTAAGAGGTGACAGTTTGAACTATACCTCGATGGCAGAGAGGCCTTCTAAGAGACAGATGTGGAAGATAACTTATATACAGCAGAGGTTTGTCTTATGTAGCAGGTAAACCAGTTTGTCTGGAACGTAAAGTACAAAAAGGAGAGAAATATAAAAATCAGCAGGAGACAGATTGTTGTTGTTGCTTGTCCTTTATTCTTTTTTTTTTTTTTTTTTTTTTGGTGAGGCAGTTGGGATTAAGTGAATTGCTCAGGGTCACACAGCTAGTAAGTGTCAAATGTCTGTTGTCCTTTGCTCTTGAAGAAGACCAAGCCAGGGTGCAGCTAGGTGGTGCAGTGGATAAAGCACCAGCCCTGGATTCAGGAGGACCTGAGTTCAAATTCAGCCTCAGACACTTGATACTTACTAGCCGTATGACCCTGATCAAGTCACTTAACCCTCATTGCCCCGCAAAAAAAAAAAAAAAAAAAAGAAGACCAAGCCAGATTGTGAATGGCTTTAAATGCCAAATATAAACATTTGTGTATTATCTCAGAGACTATAGGGAGCTTCTGAAGCTTCTTGAGCAAGAACCTAATGTGGTCCTATCTCTGCTATAGGAAAACTATTTTGGTCCTTTGAGAGAAGAGAGACTAGGGATATCAATTAGAAGGATATTGCGGTTATCCAGGTAACAGGGTTGAGGGCCCAAATTAGAGCTTCTAGGCTGTGTGAGTGGAGAAGTGAAGATGAGTGTGAGAGATGTTATGAAAGCAGAATCAATAAGACCTAGCAAGTGCCTGGATATTTGTGGAGGAATGCCGAGTGAAGAGTTGAAGAAAACTTGATGCTGCTGGTGAATGGTTGTTCCACGGTCGTGCTCTGGTGGGGTTGGTAGTATCTGGGGAGGGTTATTTACCATGGGTTTGGGTTCCACTCCTACCCCGGCATAGTGGCCCTCTCCTGCTGACCTTCTAAGCCATCTTTGGCAGGAAAATGATCTCAGTCTGTTTTTTTGTGGGTTCTGCTGCTCCATGAATTGTCCTATGGCATTATTTGGAGGTTTTTATAGTGATTGTGTCATGAGTTCCCGAGAGCTTACAGCCTTTCCTCCACCATCTTGGCTCCACCCCAGAAATCCTAAGGGGGGAGGATTGTTTTAAAGAAGGAGAGAGACTTAAATGTACCTGTAGTTGTCAAGGAAGGAACCAGTAGAAAGGTTAGGGTATAGGAGGGTAGGGGTAATCTGCTAGAGAGAATGGCATCCACAGCACATGGGAAGGGATTGATCTTGGAGAAAAAGAAGGGCCACTTTTCCATCAGGTATTGGAGGAGGGCAGGGAAAAATGGATGTATGAATAATGGAAAAAAGGATGATGATGGAGGAGGTGGAGGAGGCGGCTGCTATTGGTGAATAGCTTGTTTTCTTTGTAAAATATTAGCGAGGTACCTCAATTAAGAAGGATATGGGAGAGGGGGCTGTAAGAAGCTTGAGGGGTACAGCTAAGTGACACAGTGGATAAAGCACTGGCACTGGATTCAGGAGAACCTGAGTTCAAATCCAGCCTCAGACATTTGACACTTACTAGCTGTGTGACCCTGGGCAAGTCACTTAACCCTCATTGCCCTGCTGCACCAAAAAAAAAAAAAAAAAGAAAAAAAAGAAAGAAGCTTGATAGGAAAAAAAGTAGTTAGAAACAGTAAGAAATGAGAGTGAGGGCCCAGTTGAAATTAGATAACACAACATTGACCCTGTCAGTGTATTTACAGGACTTCCTACTATTCCATCGAGCTCCTTGAATAAAATTGGTAAAGATGGATGAAAAGGAAAAGATAATAAGTTCTCTTTTGTACATGTTGAATTTGAGATACAACGGTCTATGTATTTGGAAATGTTCAGCATTTATTTGGGTTGTAGATCTAGAGCGAGGAGAGATTAGGTTTGCATATGTAGGTTTTTAGAATCATCTAAATAAAGGTAAGGGAATGCAGAGCCAAGTAGGTTGGCTTAGTGTAGAGAGCAGCAGGCCTGGAATCAGGAAGAACCAAATTCCTGAGTTCAAATCCATTCTCGGACATTTACTGGCTGTGTGACCCTTGGCAAGTCACTTAACCCCATTTGCCTCAGTTTTCTCATGTGTAAAATGAGATGGAGAAGGAAATGGCAAACCACCCCAGTATCTTTGCCAAGTAAACCCTAAATGAGTTCATGATGAGTCAGATATGACTAAAACAACTGAACAACAATTACAACAACAAGGTGAACCCAAGGGACTTACATGTCATTAGCAAAATAAAGAAGGGCCAACACGGAGCTCTGGGGTATATTCACACAGTGAACAAGACATGGACTATGATCCCACAAAAGAAATGGAGGAGGAGAGTCAAGGATGAGCAGTATCATGAAAACCAAGAGAAGAATGAGGAAAGGCTTGTCAGCAGTGCCAGTAAATGCACGGAGGTTAAGAAATCTAAAGGTGAAAAAAAAAAGGCCATTGGATTTAACAACTGTCATGATCTGTGGAAGAAACCATTTCATTCCTTGTTTGGGAGCAGGATTACTATGGGATGAGAAGTGAGTTGGGAGGAGAGGAAGAAGAGATAATGGCTACAGACAGCTTTTTCTGGTAGTTTTACAATGAAAGGGAAGAGTGATAGACGATAGTGAGGTGCACCAAAGGGGGTGGCAGAGTCAAGTGGAGGTTTCTTAATGATGGAGAATGTTTCTAGGCAACAGTGAAGGAGCTAGTGGATAAGGAACGATTGAGAATGAAAGGGCAAGAATGAGTATGTGAAGGATTGGTGGCAGGTCCCTGGAGGAGACAAGAATGAATGGGATCCAGGGCACTAGCAGAGGGATTAGCGTTGTCAAGGTACTGGAGCAACTCAGGAAAGACTGGGAGGTGATGTTAAAAGGATTGCTGGTATAGAATGGGGGAGAAGAGGGGGCTTGTGACTAATGGCCACTTTTTTCTCCATAAAATAGGAGGTGAAGTCTACTGCTTGGAGGGAGGAGGATAGTATAATAAAGGTGGTTTGAGAAGAGAAGTCAGGGAGTGGCCCCTGTGGAGAGTATGATAGAGTACTGCTGTGCAGTAAGCATTTTGGGCCTGGTTGAGACTGAGTGACATCAATTTGTAGAGGATCCAGCTAGCATAGTCAAAGCCTATTTTCATAATGATAAATTGCTATGCTAATAAGTATTTTTGACACAGATAACTTCACATTTAGTGCTTTACAACAAAATGTTCTTAACCTGGGATCTGTGAACTTGTTTTAAAAAATGTTTTGATGACTACATGTTGATAGAATTAATCGATTTCCTTTTGTAATCCCATATATTTTATGTACTTAAAAACATTCTTCAGAGAAAGAGTCCATAACTTCACCAGACTGACAAAGGGGTTAGTGACACAAAAAAGTTTGAGAACCCCGGTTTTTTCCCCCAAATTTTTAACATTGTTTATTTAAAGTTTTGAGTTCCAAATTTTATCCCTCCCTTCCTCCATCATCCCTGAGATGGTAAGCAATCAGACATAAGTTATATATATGCAATTATGTAAAACATTTCCATAATTAATCAAGAAGACTCAAATAAAAGAAAAATGAAAGTGAAAAATAGCATAATTCAGTCTATATTCAATCAAGATCAGTTCTTTCTTTGGAGCTGGATGGTGTGCTTCATTGTTAGTACTTTGGGATTGTTTGGGATCATTATATTGCTAAGTCATTCACAGTTCCTCATGGAACAATATTGCTGTTACTGTGTACAATGGAGAACCCCTGTTATAAAGTGAAAAATATCATGGATAGTAAAATTTCCACAGAGAATCTTTACTTTGCATTGAGTAGAACTTCAGAATTCTTTACAGCACAGTTTAGGAAAGAGTGATTTATAGATTTTCCTTTCAGACAAGAATACCCTTGAGCCATTGTAGATAGATGGGAATTTCTTTTTTTTTTTTTAAATCTTCAGAGAAATGGTCTACAACTTCTTTCCAGTAATCCATATTAATTATATGTGCTTGGTTATTTTTAGGAGAAATTTTTGCCATTTCTGGATATGTTCCAAAAAGAGAATGTCCGTGTGGAGGTTTGCAAGTGCATTATGGAAGCTTTTATTAAGTAAGTATGAAAGCATTCTTGAGTCAACTATATTGATGAGAAAAAGGTTTTCATTCTGTAGACCCCTTTGTATTTACAACATGTTCTATACATTCAATTATAATAAGATAAAATAAGTTAATATTTTAATAGCCCAACCATTGTCACATCATGATAGATTTAGAATATGAAGCAAATGGAACAATTAATAATAAGAACACATTTACATAATTATTAGTTCTAAGGTTCTGAGTTAACTTGTTTTTAAAACAAGAAGTACCTCTCCTTGGAAGCACCATTTACATAATGAACTTAAATTCATTATTTTCAGTTAGTTCCAGATGCTCTTATAGAGGCCAGAACATTTAAGTAATTATTTTGATTATCCTATGAGCAGATCCTGTTCTCAAAAATGAATACCTTTTTTGTTGTTTGTGGCAGAATTTACACCATTGTTAGGTGCCTCATTTAAAAAATACATGTTTTGAATGATTAGTAAGGAATATGCATACTCTAATTTCCATAACTCTGCTACAGTAATTTTTTCTTTATTATTTATTGTGTAGATCTAAATTATGCTTTTACTTGGCAGTTAATGTACAAAGAAAATATGTTGAGGATACCCTAGAACATATTGGCAATATATTTAAAAGGAAATTTTTAACATATCCTTATTGTGGTTTTGAATTTTTGTTATATGAAGTAGTAAACTTGGTACTTGAAAAAACAAGAACAAAAACAAGAACAGTAACGAAATCCCATGGCCTTGTTCCCAACTAGTGAACTGCTGTTTCTGATGCAGATTAGATAAAAATGCCCTTTTGTAAAATACATGAGGTTTTTGTGGGGGTCAAGGGGGCTGACAGTATACTTTTTCATTGCCCTAGAACATTCCGGTACTCTCTATAACTTTTATCCCCTATCTTTAAATGGTTTTTAGGCATCAGCAAGAACCTACCAAGGATCCTGTCATCCTGAATGCTTTACTACATGTCTGTAAGACGATGCATGACTCTGTGAAGTAAGATCCCATTCGTATCTGTGAAACATTGAGTTCTCATGTGGTAAATGTTAGATAGGATATCCCAGAGTTCATGGTAGAAGAAAATTATTGGTTTAAAATGCAGCCCTCACTCTCCCTGTGTGTTAGAACTTTGTGTAGCTCATTAAGATTCTCTCTAACAAAGACCCAATGAGGGTATTTTGTTGCCTTTGCTGATGGGAAGGAAGTCGATGGATAATCTTTTGATAAATGAAAGGCAGAAATGAAGTAGCAGATGGTTTTTTAAGTGATTAAAAAAAAAGCCTGTTGTATTTCAGTGAACTGAGACAAAAAGCCATCGAGAGTCTTCTCATAACAGCGGGTAGCAGAACATTTATCCAATAATATATCATGTTAATTAAAACTCATTACCAGCTAATTATTTCAAATTCAGACAAAATATTGGCATGGTTCAAGTGAAGGACAGCTTTGTTCTATAGATCGTCTAGACTGGAGTCTGAAAGAGCTGCCTTCATCTCACTTGGGGGTCAGAATCCTTTCAGAATCCTATGGAAAGAGCCAAATGATCAAGTTTTCATTTTTTTTTAAAGGCAGGTATCACATTGTGGGACCATTTAAAGAGGGAGGGATCTAAAGTTCTGATTCTCCCGGATTCTTAAGTCATGGAAGTGTCATGACTGAAACCTGATGAGCCCAGGCATGAAAATTGGTTGATTTATTGTCATATAGTAAAAGTGAATTTCTCTGAAATCAAACTGAAACAATTAAAGTTGGCTTGTTTTATAAACAGCTATATATTCATGGCTTTTAGTACCTTCCAAATCATAAATAATATTACCATTCAGAATATTGATAGCATTCACTGTGGAGAAAAATGGAAGCAGGAATTGTATAGTAAATGAGAGAAAGGTAATGTCTTTAATAGTCAGCAATAGAAATAGTGAAGCCCGTGGAGTTGGAGATGAGTGGGTGGAAGGAAAAATGAAGCAACGGAATAACCCCATGAGAAGAGAAATTCTTTTCTCCAAGTTTTAAAAATTCTTCCATCTCTCTTATTCACCCCTTTCTTTTTATTTAGGGACTTAAATAGGGGGTTTAAATATCTCCCCCTTAATTTAATTTCCCCCCCTAAAACTTTCATATAGATATTTTTAGATTGATCTATAGATAAAAAAATAAATACATGTATATAAAAACAGATCTCTCTGTAGTCAAAAGAGTCTGTTTCTGTAAAGATGTATAGTCAAAACCTCTCATGACTTAAGAGTTTTTTGAATTGTATTTGATAGCATTTACATTTTAATTGTTGCACAAGATTTATATTACAAAGTAATACCAATAAATGTCATTGAGAAAGATGAAAGATGTATTAGTAAAAATATCTTCAATCAAATAGAAGATAAAAATGTCTACCTTGTCATGATTAAAAAACCAACCCAGTTAAATTTTTTTTATAGCCATGTTATTTAACTTTTAACTTATTTGCTTGAGAAAATGAGTTGTTTCGATTGTCAGTAATGTGAATCCATTGTTTACAGTGCACTCACCCTTGAGGATGAAAAGAGAATGTTGGCACTTTTAATTAATGGATTTATAAAAATGGTAAGTGATGGTGGTGATGGTAAGTGCATTTGAAAAGTACATATATAAATGCAGAAAAAAATAGTATAACTTGTTTCTGTGACCAGTGAAATTTTTTAAAAAGGACATTTTCTCTGTATTTTTGTTGGAATTATTTAGAAAATGCCTTAATCTATGTAAATATCTTGTCATCATTTTAATTCACGTTTTGCAAAGCTCCCATATGTGCTAGTCGTGTCCTCTGTCGAGGTAACTTTGGGTCAAGAATTAAAGTAACTAGTTAACTTTGAAAATGGGATCATACTCAGCAGCTAGCTTGCTTATATGAAACAAAATATAAAATTCAATGTTGATAATAGGTTAGATTCATGAGCCCATGTTAGAAAATGCAACAATGCATTTTATTACCCCCTTTATTTAGATACTCATTTATAATGTAGTGTTTGTAGTTTTGCTTCGCTTTTTCAGAAAGTCACAGAAACTAATGTAAAGGAACAAGATGCATTCAAAGGAATTCTAACAGCCATGTTGAGGACACCAATGTTAAATCTCCTTTTCGATAAAGATGGGGAGGAAGAGATGTTTGACTTCCCTAAGAAGTCAGTCCTACTGACCCCATATTCATACACTCATAGATGGGAAAAAGGAGAAGCTTCTTGGATGAGAAGTTTCTTTTCACATTTTCACTGGCCATCCATGAGCTACCCGGAGTAGCAGCAGTATTAAGATCAGAAGGATTTTAATATGGTTCTTATTAAGTAAATACTTGACAAATGGCTTTAGAGAGCAGATATATATTTTTGAAAAGGCCATAGCCAATATAAGATTTCTTTAATTCTCTTTTTGGTGCTTCTCCCTAGTAATAATCCATTCCATCTTGAAGTCTTGGAAATCTCATAGAAATTAAGGAACAGTGATACCTCGTATACTGAGGTAAATTTCAAGTCATTTTAGATTATTGTTCAGTCAGTCAGTCTTTTATGACTCTTTGTGACTCCAAGGACCATATTGTCCATGGGCTTTTCTTGGCAAAGATACTGGTGTACTTTGCCATTTCTTCTGGAGTGGATTAAGGCAAAGAGAGGTTAAATGACTTGCCAAGGGTGACATAGCTGTTAATCGTCTGAGGCCGGATTTGTACTCAGGTCTTTCTAACTCTAGACCCAGTGCTCTATTCACTGAGCCATTTATCTGCTCATTTTAGATTAGGGGGTCTTTAACTTTTTATGTGTCATGGACCCCTCCATTTTAGATTAGGGAGTCTGACTTTTTTTTGGTAGGCACCTAGATGGCATAATAGATAGAGCACTGGGCCTGGAGTTAGGAGGACCTGAGTTCATATCCAGCCTCAGACTATACCAGTTGAATGACCCTGGGCAAGTCACTTAACTCCATATGCCTCAGTTCCTCATCTGTAAAATGAGCTGGAGAAGGAAATGGCAAACCACTCCAGTATCTTTGCCAAGAAAACCCCAAATGAAGTCACGAAGAGTCAGATACAACTGAAAAACAACAAAACTTTTTTTGTGTCATGGACCCCCTTGCCAGTTTGGTGAAGCACATGAACTGCTTCACAAATTGTTTTAAAATTTAAAATGTAACTTTTCCCCAATTAAATGTAATAAAATATTTTTAACATTCATTTTTTTAAGTTTTTGAGTTCCAAATTCTATCCCTTTCTCCCTTTCCTCTGCTGTCATTGAGAAGGCAAGCAATTCGATATGTTATACATGTGCAGTCTTGTAAAACATATTTCCATATTAGTCATGTTGTGAAAGAAAACAGACCAAAAAAAGAGAAAGAAAAATAAAGTTTAAAAATATGATCTTCATTCAGACTCCATCAGTTCTTTCTCTGGAGATGGATAGCATTTTTTCATCATAGGTTCTGCAGAATCATCTTGCATTTTTGTATTGCTGAGAATAGCCAGGTCATTCACAATTGATTATCATACAATATTGTTGTTACTGTGTACAGTGTTCTGGTTTTGGTCAATTCATTGTGCAGCAGTTCATATAAGGTTTTTCTGCTCGTCATTTCTTACAGCACAAAGCGAAGCAAAACTACAAACACCACATTATTAATGAGTATCTAAATAAAGGGGGTAATAAAATGCATTGTTGCATTTTCTAACATGGGCTCATGAATCTAACCTATTATCAATATTAAATTTTATATTTTGTTTCATATAAGCAAGCCAACTGCTGAGTATGATCCCATTTTCAAAGTTAATTAGTTACTTTAATTCTTGATCCAAAGTTACCTCGACAGAAGACATGACCAGCACATATGGGAGCTTTGCAAAACATGAATTAAAATGAAGACAAGATATTTACATAGATTAAGGCATTTTCTAAATAATTCCAACAAAAATACAGAGAAAATGTCCTTTTTAAAAAATTTCACTGGGGGGCAGCTAGATGGTGCAGTGGATAGAGCACCAGCCCCGGAGTCAGGAGTACCTGAGTTCAAATCCGACCTCAGACACTTAACACTTACTAGCTGTGTGACCCTGTGTCACTTAACCCCAATTGCCTCACTAAAAAAAAAAAATTTCACTGGAAAGCGCTCCCCCCTTGATGGACATCCTCTCAATTTCCAGTTCTTTGCCACCAATAAAAGAGCTTCTATAAATATTTGTGCACACATGGGTCCTTTTCCTTTTTGTTTTTTATCTTTATGGGATAAAGACCTACAGACCTAGTAGTGGTATTGATGGGTCAAAGGGTATGCATCATTTTATAGCTTTTTAGGCAGAGTTCTAAATTGCTCTTCAGAATGGTTGAATCAATTCACAACTCCACTAAGTGCATTAGTATCTCAACTTTCCCACATCTCCATCATCATTTATCATTCTCCTTTTCTGGTGGTACCTCAGAGTTGTTTTAATTTGCACTTCTCAAATCAATAGTGATTTTTGGAGCATTTTTCTATATGTCTATAGATAGGTTTGATTACTTCATCCAAAAATTGCCTGTTCATATCCGTTTACCATTTATCAATTGAGAAATGGCTCTTATTTTCACAGATTTTACTCACTTTTTTATATATGTGACAAATGATGCCTTTTTCGTAGAAACTTGCTGTAAATGTTTTTCATAGTTATAATTACTCTGTAATTCCCTTCATCCTATTTTCCCGTTTATCCTACTCTTGCTTTTCTTTCACCCTGTCCATAATCCATTGCTTTTGACTTAATACCTCCACTAGTCTGCCTTCCCTTACCCTCCTACGACTACTTTCCTACAGCATCAGATAGATTTGGGGAGGGGGCAGAGCAATGAGGGTCAAGTGACTTGCCCAGGGTCACACAGCTGGTAAGTGTCAAGTGTCTGAGGTCACATTTGAACTCAGGTCCTCCTGAATCCAGGGCTGGTGCTTTATCCACTGCACCACCTAGCTGCCCTGGTAAGATAGATTTTTATACCCAAAAGAATGTATATATTATTCCCTCTTTGAATCAGTTCTAATGAGCATAAGGTTCATATGTTCCCCCTCAAATTCATAATGTTTTAAATGCATAAAATACCTAAGGAAACCAATTTAATGAAATATACTTATCACTTTTTAAAAAGTTCATGGATCCCAGGTTTAGAGCCTTGTTCTAGATAAAATATAAAAATGGCAATACTTTTTCAAGTTTTATTGCCCATTAGTAAGAAGGAACATAGAAAAAAGTCAATCCCATCCTAGGACATATATCTTATGAAATTAATAGATGTGTCTTAGGACTAACTATCCTAATGTCTTTGAAGTTTTTCTTATACAATGTTCATCATGGCAGCAAGTCAGCATTTTCATCATGATTATAAGAAGCCCAGTGGGTGTGCAGACAATTGTATTAGATCTCAGATACAATGTCCTAGGTGCTGCCCTAATGAGAAATTTGACGCAGCCTCTCAGAAAGCAATTAAACTTCCTAGCAACATGAATCATCCTGTCCTGGACATCAAAAAATATAGAGATTTTTATTTTAATTAGTAAGGTATAAAAAACAGGTCAACGTCAGGGTTCTCCTTTTGTTGAGAATTTGGCTAATCTTCCCAATTTCCCTATTTCTGTCAGAAGCACCATTAGTCTTAGTTTCTCTGGCTCATAATTTTTAGTTTTTCTTGATCCCTTATATTCATTCTCATCAAATCCTGTGAATTTTTCCTTTGTAATATTTCTAGAATTTTTCTTTTACTCTGTATTCCTTTTGTTCTCCCCACAGTCCAATTGCTCATCACCTCATGCCTGGATTACTTCAAAAACTTTCTCATTTGTCTTCCCAGTTTCTAATATTTCTTTCCTATAATAGGCTCAATGTATACTGAGAGTGACCCTGCTCAGTGGATAAAGCACCGGCCCTGGATTCGGGAGGATCTGAGTTCAAATCCAGTCTCAGACACTTGGCACATGCTAGCTGTGTGGCTCTGGGCAAGTCACTTAACCCTCATTGCCCTGCAAACAAACAAACAAACAAACAAACAAAAAAAACCAAACCAAAAACCAAACAAACAAACAAATAAGAAGAATGACCCTGCCATATTGGCTAGGCTAGTTTTTCTTTAGACTTCACCTTATTCACTTGTCTGGTTGATGGAATTGGTCCAGGGAAATAAGGCTTGAGCTACTGATATGTCTTTTCAGTTACCTGGGGCATAAAAGATTTAGCTCAGTATGTGTCAATGTCCCCTTGGCAGAAGATGCCCTACTGCTACGGGCATCACCATCCCTCTGATCTAACACCAGCTGTTGACCACATGCATTTCCATATGGAGAAAAGGGTCAGGGGAAGGGATGACTGCATTTACCTGAACCAGTACTATAGTCTTCTTTTCTTTTTTTTTTTTTGGTGGGGCAATGAGGGTTAAGTGACTTGCCCAGGGTCACACAGCTAGTAAGTGCCACGTGTCTGAGGCTGGATTTGAACTCAGGTCCTCCCGAATCCAGGGCTGATGCTTTATCCACTCTGCCACCTACCTGCCCCTGTGCTGTATTCTTATTGAGCATCCTTTTCATACCGTGACTAAGTTAACCTCCTTCTGTTAACTAACTGTTAGATGACTTATTCATGCCCATTTTGTTAGAATCCTGAATATGAGCCGCTGAACTAGCCTGAATCAGACATGGTCTAAAACCTCTTTTCATCTATATTTGGTGGACCGTTTATCAGATTATGTCTAAAATACCACTTTTATCGTGTTAGTCACTTGTTCAAGGAACCTATAGAAAATCCCTGTTATCTTCTTTATCAAATCTGGACTTAGCTGCTTTTAGGCCCTCCACATCTGACCCCCATCTATCATTTCTTATTTATTCCTCGGTATGAAGCTTCTACTATAGTTATGCCATTCTCCTTAATTTCTACCATTCCTACCTTTGTGCATCCTGCTTCCCCATTCAGGACTGTCCTCTTTCTTTTACTCCTATTTATATTATATTCTCCCTTCAAGGTCTGCCTCATTTCCCCTCCTTAATAAAATCCAGCTTCTCTGGCTACTTCAGCCCACAGAGATAATTTCCTTTTCTTCATTATACTTAAGTCCCTAAACATAACTTAGCTTCTAATTACACCACCTCGTGTATTTTTTGTTTTGCGTATGTTATTCTTATTTCCCCAACTAGATTTTTAAGTTTTGCAAAATACCTTAAATGGGAATGATGTCTTGTAACTTTTGTATATAGGCAGCCTATCACAATTAACACTAACCATTCAGTGATTGATTTTTTTTTTTTTTAGTGAGGCAATTGGGGTTAAGTGACTTGCCCAAGGTCACACAGCTAGTAAGTGTTAAGTGTCTGAGGCCGGATTTGAACTCAGGTACTCCTGACTCCAGGGCCAGTGCTCTATCCACTGTGCCATCTAGCTGCCCCCAATGATTGATTTTTATAGAGTGAAAAATTATTCTAAAGTCTTTTAGGACTCTAATTCTTACCCATCCTTTAGCGCTTTGTTTGTTTCTATTTCCTTTGATTTATTATTCCTGACAACACCAGCTTATGATAATTTTTTCCTCATTGTAACTCTTTATACATATTTTGTCTATGCCTCTCATCTTGGCACTTACATATTACCTCATGGGTCTTCTCTCCCCAATTTGATTGTGAGCTCCTTGGAGAAACAGTGACAGTATTTTATATTTCTTTAACAGCCACAGTGCTTGGCACAATCTCTTGTACATTGTGGTAACTGGGTAAATATTTATTGTTAAAGTATTATATTATTTTAACTTTTACATGTTCCACTTGAATGGTTTCTGTTTCCAACTTACTCTGTGAGGCAGTGGGTACCAAGGCAATATTATTTACTATATTATCTACTTAAAATCTAATCTAATCAGGAACTTAGGAGTGACTAGAATAAGTAGCCTATGACTTATCCTCTTATCTCTTCCTGGTCCTAGGTTTCATTTGGTCGTGACTTTGAGCAGCAGTTGAGTTTTTATGTGGAGACCAGATCAATGTTTTGCAATCTGGAACCTGTTCTTGTCCAATTGATTCATGTAAGTGTCTACACAAACCTCAATATGTGTTTTTAATGGGTTGTCATTGCTATCGCTTTCTGAGGTTAGGAAAAGCAGGTTTACTAATGTTAACAACATCATTGCTTAATGGTTTTGATAGTTTTTATAAACTCAAGTTTTCTCTTAAAATTTAAATGCTAACCATTTCAATATATCTCCAAATAAGGATGCAGATGAACTTAAATTAAGTGGTTTATATTGATTGTAAATGTTAGCCCTTGTTAAAACATAAAAAGCAAGATTACTATAGTGCTTTTTAGCACTTCTATGAAAAGACTACAGGTATTCTATTTTACATTTCACTTGTGAGTTTCTAGGGAAACAACTTTTTTTGTTGTTGTCAGGGTTAACTTCAAGTCAAAAGAATTCTGAAGTAATGATTCACCTCATGTAGCTACATCATTTTATACAGCTTAGAGATGAAGACAGTGAGGTCTTGAGAAAATAAGAGTTACATAGCTAGTTAGTAACAAAACTGGAATAGCCTCTCATTTCCTGATTTCATATGGCTTACTTTTTGAACTCATGGCAGAAATAGAAAATAAAAATAGTCAAGGAAATTGAGACATCCTTGAGAATCCCTTAGCCAAATCCATAAATGTGGATTTGGCTCCCAAAGTGAGAAAATTTAGAAATCAAATTCTAGTGCCAGCAAGCTGTTTGAAAAGGAGACTGTAATTTTTTTTAAAAAATCTGACAAGAAATAGTCCTTGTAGATTTAAATAGCTTTGTGTTTTAATTTATTTAGAATTTAATTACTGCTGCTCTACTCAAGAAACAGTGATTAGAATGAAAATCAAGTTTCTTAAAAGAACTGTGACTATTTCATGCACAATCCCCTCCTTCTGTTCTACAATATACATGGAAATGTTCATTTTATTTGGTGCTTGCTACGTTCAAAATAAAAAAAAAGAGTTGTGACTAAATTTTAGTACATACTAAATGCTGAATAACTGTCATGCTGGCAGACTTGAAGATCTTTTTTTTTTTTTCCCTTTTGGTGAAGCAATTGGGGTTAAGTGACTTGCCCAGGGTCACACAGCTAGTGTTAAGTGTCTGAGGCTGAATTTGAACTCAGGTACTCCTGACTCCAGGGCTGGTGCTCTATCCACTGCGCCACCTAGATGCCCCCTTGAAGATCTCTTAAGCTCAGGGTTTGTTGAGCTTTTTTAATTTGAGCATGGAGAAAGTGTAGAGATCATTAAGCTTTTACTTGACATTCATGCCAGCAGGACTAGGAAAATCTGATTTTCTATTCCCATCATTTACTCTAGATATAATAGTTGATGTGACCATTTCATAGGAATTGCCAATTTGATGAGTTTTGTTTGTTTTATTACTCTCATTAATATCTGTTTTGATAGGTGATTTTCATTAAGTCAAAGTTGTATGCATATTTTTTACTATTTTGACAGCCTAATGCTACTCAGTAATGTATTTTTAAAATATTCAGATGTCCATCATATTAATTGTATTTCTATAAGTTGAGCATAGAACTTTAGAAAGTAGTCTGTAGTTCCTTATAAAAGCTGTGTTTCACAATTAATTTGGATAAGCTAGAGAGCCACATTGTCAATTAACTTTTTTTTTTTTAATTTACTAAAAACTCCAGAGTGTGAACAAGTTGACAATGGAAACAAGAAGAGTAATGAAAGGAAATCACTCCAGAAAGACTGCTGCATTTGTCCGGGTATATTCTGAAGAGAAAAGATTTGTAGACTCAGGATACTAATGGTTTATTCAGGTTTTGACTTAGTAAATAGCTATTAAAGTAAAAGAATAATAATGCATTTGTTAAGTAGTAGGGTGGTTTTAGTACTGATTTTTCAAATCACTCACAGATGAATAAATTTTCCTTAATTTTTTACTAGCAGTAATACTTGAAGGAGAACTGTAAGAAAGTTGATGTCAATTATGTTAAAGGTGATCGAAAGATTGTCTTTTTTTTGTATCTGATAAGAAACACTTTTTCATTTGGAAATTCAGATTTGAGGAGCTCTTTGAAACTTTATCTTCTAAATGTGTATTTTACAGGGCTATGAGTGGGACCTAAATTCAGACTTGTAAGGGTGGATTTAAAAGCATTTACCTAAGAAAAAATCCTTTTAAAAAGTAGAAATATCAAGTTACCACATTGACACCAAAGATGTGTCCTGAGGTGTAATAGTAATTTTTTCCCTTCTCTTTTTAGGCCTGTGTTGCCTTCTGTTTCATTACTATTCCTTCCTTGACTGGTATCTTCACACGTCTTAATCTCTATCTGCATTCAGGTCAGGTTGCCTTGGCAAATCAGTGCCTTTCCCAAGGTAGGTTTATATATTTTTTTCCTGCTAAGGCAATTTTATTTTGTTTTGTTTCTGAAAGAACTCTGTGATGTATCTGTGGGTTCTTTGTTTTAGAAAAGACCAAGAGAAGTAAATAAGTTATGAGTTTTAAATCCATTTTGTACGTAAGGGAAGCTTTGGCCCCCTAAACATCTACACTGTTTGAGATATTTTCCTGTAAGGACTTTATAAAATAATCTATCCCAGACAGGCTGGGTAAGGTGGTTCAGACAGACTGGGTTTTGCGTGTCTGGTGATTCTATAAATTAAGAATATTTAATAGTTATATATCAAAAAGAACCAACCATCATCTCATATTTTGGAAACTTGAGAGTACACAAAAATGGTCCCAAATCTGTATGAAAACAGAACCATCTAGCTTAGTGTTATAGATGAGAATGATGCTAGAGGGTCTTTGGACAGGTTCTTTCTAGAAAATATACAGATCCCATGGACTTTAGAACAATAATTTCTTGTTTATCTAGAATATAGTTGAATGAGTTCAAGAAACTAGAAATCTTCTATGATATTGTACAATGATAATTGGCTATTTCACTGATGACCTGGCTTTGAAATTTCTCAAGTACTGTTTAA
Source organism: Dromiciops gliroides (assembly GCF_019393635.1). NCBI lineage: Eukaryota > Metazoa > Chordata > Mammalia > Microbiotheria > Microbiotheriidae > Dromiciops > Dromiciops gliroides. The sequence continues at coordinate 546,495,932 of NC_057861.1, read as the reverse complement.
ACCATTAAAGAAATATTAAATTACTGTAAGTCATTTATTACTAAAAGTATATTCTTTGTCAATTAGTTGTTTATTGAGTACCTACAACATACAAGATGCTGTGTTAAGCATAATATTCAGTTCTCTGAAAGCTGATAATCCATGTATAAAATTGATAGTAACTCTTTTTTAGCCTGAATATACTGAATATGAATTAAAAGAACCCCATTTATTTCAGTAGTTATGTACTGTAGGGGATGAAACCCTGGACTTGGAGTTGATAAGACCTGAGTTCAAAACTTGGTTCAGTCACTTACTAGTTATGTGACCTTGGGCAAGTCATTTTGCTTTGAGAGGCTCAGTTTCCTATAAAATACAGAAGATAATGGCACTGAACTCACATTATGAGGATTAAATGAGGTAACACAATGCAAAATGCTTTGCAAACCTAGCACTTTATCAGTTCTAGCTGTTCGGCATTTTTAGTGGCGAAAAAGAACTTGAACTATGGGTTGACAATCAGAATGGTTGGACCAGTTATGGTGTATGAGTAATGGAACACTATTTTGCTGTGAGAAATGCCCAAGGGACAGCTTTAGAAAAACCTGAGAAGACTTGTATAAACTGATGTGAAGTGAAGTGAGCAGAACCAAGAAAAGAGTTTATACAATAAAAACGATATTGTAAAAATGAACAATTTTGAAACACTTAACAATTCTGATCATCAATGCAATGACCGACCATGATTCCAGAGGACTCAAGATGAAACATGCTACCCACCTGATAGAGAGGTGATAGACTCAGGGTACAAATTGAGACATTTTTTGAACTTGAAAATTTGTTTTGACTGCATATTTGTTAGAAGAATCTTTGTTTTTCAAAAAAGAAAAGGAAAATGAGGGGGAGAGAGAAAATAGATTTTTCTTTCTTTTTAAAAAAAAAATTTTTTTAAGTTAAGAAAAAATTTTTTTTTTGAAAATAGATTTTTCTTAATGGAAAAAGTAAAATTAAAAAACATAAACAATTGTTATAAGAAATCCTAGTTTTTGTTTCAAATAAATAGTATTTGTATTGAAAATATAAAGATCACAAAAGTAAAATTGTGATTATTTATCTGCTAAATTACATTTTGTCTACCAAAATTAACTTTCTTCCACCCTGTGCTATTGTTTGTTTGTTTGTTTAGTCTTTTCTTTTCTTTCTTTCTTTCTTTTTTTTTTTTAGTGAGGCAATTGAGGTTAAGTGACTTTCCCAGGGTCACACAGCTAGTAAGTGTTAAGTGTCTGAGGCTGGATTTGAACTCAGGTACTCCTGACTCCAGGCCAAGTGCTCTATCCACTGCGCCACCTAGCTGCCCCTGCTATTGTTTTTTTTTAAAAGATAAGGTAAATTTCAGATTTATTTTTATGTGGAAATATGGCCAAGAAAATATTTTCCCCTCTAGTACATGATTCTTTTAAACAAGATTTTTAAAAATATCTTTTTTTTTTCTTTACCAGACCTTTATTTTGTTTCCAATTACATGTAAAGCCTATTTTCAGCATTCACTTTTGTAAGATTTTGAGTTCCAAAATTTTCTCTCACCCTCACCTCCCCCTTCCCGAAGCCAGCAAACAGTCTGATATGGGTTGTACATTGCAATCATTTTAAACATATTTCCACATTAGTCATGTTGTAAGAGAAGAATCAGAACAAAAGGGGGAAAAAAAAGCTCAAGAAAGAAGAAACAACAACAACAACAAAAAAAGTTAAAATAGTCTGCTTCAATCTGTATTTAGACTCCATAGTTCTTTTTCTGAACGTGGAGAGCATTTTCCATCTTGAGTCTTTTGGAATTGCCCTGGATCATTGTGTTGCTGAGAAGATCAGCTGAAAACAGCTGATCATTGCCCAATGTTGCTGTTACTATGTACAATGTTCTCCTGGTTCTCACTTTGTTCAGCATCAGTTCATGTAAGTTCAGATTTTTCTGAAATCTGCTTGCTTATCATTTCTTACAGCACAATAGTATTCCACTTCATTCATATACCCCAACTTGTTTAGCCATTCCCCAGTTGATGGGCAGCCCCTCAATTTCCAGTTCTTTTGCCATAAAAAAATATCTTTTTAAGACCTAAGATCATGGATTCAGAGCTGTTGAGACCTCAAATGTTATCCCATCCACCTGATTTACAGAAGAGGACTCTGAGGCCCATAGATTCAGCCTGAAGTCACCCAAAGTGGCAGAAACCAGGATTGTAACTTTGATTCTCTGACTTCAGAGTCAGTGTTCCTTCCACTGCACTTGTGCTGCCTCCTAGTCTAAAGCATAGACTTGAAAATACACTCTCACGTTTCACCTCCATGCAATTTTGGTTTGTGATATGCATCAGTTAGCTTTTTTTAGTATGAGGGCTGACCAGAATAGAGAGTGGATTTGAAAATGGATGGTAGCAGTCAATGCAAGGTGTTGTCATTAACTTGAACAGAATTATCCAAATGTACTAAAGAGTAACTGGGCATATAACATCTTACTGTATTCATACTTAATAATTTATATGATGATTTTACTTTAGTATTTCAGTGTTGTGGTACTAAACCTTAAAAGCATATTATTGTACTTAAAGCCTCTCACAGTGGTTATAAGCCAAAATAAATAATGCATTAAATTGCTGAGAATATAGAGCAAAACACAAATGAAGTCACATAAATATACTTCATTGTCAACCCCCCAAAAGCTCCAGCTGCATGGAGTCCTAAAGCAGAGTAATCTATTGGTAATTCATTCCCTTGTCTCATCTTCCTTTATCAGCCTGTGATTTTTACCAGAGCAGTATTGTGACAAATGAACTCCAAGCTAGCCCAGCCCAGGAAGCTGACTAAGGATCAGAGCATGAGACCAGCAGTTCCATTTCTTTGTTAGAAAGTGGTGTTACCCGTGGCATAAGCCTGTTGGGATTTAGAACAAAGCTGGCTCATAGGCTCAAGTCTTTAGGAAGAACAAAAGACTTGCTACATCAGTTGTTTTGTTGCATGCATCTTGCTTGGAGCCAGCTGAAATACTTTTAAAAATGAGTCTGTTCTTAACTTCTTTTTGGTTTTGGTCCTTTGTTGTGTATATGCTGAAAGGCACTGGCTGTGATGCGCCAGAAAGCTTGCTGGATTTGGAGGTTAAAGAACTTGAGTTTGCCAGCTCTGTTCCTTACTACTGGGATGATCTTGGGCAAACTTCTTAGCCCCATTGGGCCTCATTTGCTTTCTCTTTATAATGAAGCAGTTGAAGGGGGCAGCTAGATGGCGCAGTGGTTAAAGCACCAGCCCTGGATTCAGGAATACCTGAGTTCAAATCTGGCTTCAGACACTTGACACTTACTAGCTGTGTGATCCTGGGCAAGTCACTTAACCCCCATTGCCTGCAAAAAAAAAAAATAATAATAATGAAGCAGTTGGGCTACATGTCCTTTAGGTCCTCCAAATCTATGAGTGATCCTGTTGAACTCCTATGCCTTTTGCTCATCAGCAGTTCCTTCTCTTAGTTTCATGATTGGGTTTCACTAGAACAAGAATTCTTGCCTTTTATGATGCCTTCACCTTTGGGAGTTCTGTTCTTGGATTACTTTCAGGCTATAAAAATAGAGCAAAGGGGTCTCTGCTCTTTTGGCCTTTCTATGAATGTGGTTCTGGCACTGTAGTTTCAAAAGGACCTTCTTGAAGCTCAAAGGATAATCTTTCAGAATGTAGCCTGAGTTCTTAGCCTTGCTGCGGCACTAGCTAGTTTTATATCCTTTAGCAAATTTCTCATTTTCCCTGGGCTTCTCTTTTTTCATCTGAAAAATGAAGAGGGTTAGGTTTTTATCAGAATTGGCATCTCCCAGCCTAACCATTTCCATATAAAATCAGTAGATGCAAATGCACTTTGTATATATGTGAACAATCATTCCATCTTACTTGTATATGTGTTGTTTCCCTAGGTAAATTTGTAAACCCCTAAAAGTCAGAGATCAGGCCTTGTACTTCGTCTTATACCTTATGGAATCTGACACAGTGCCTTGGGCTTAGGTGTGAAAACATGTGGTTGGTTTCATAAGGTGGTCACCATAAGCCATCAGTAGCTAACTTTTTGGTATAAAGGGATTAGATTGATATGATATAAGGAGTGGAAGGTGAGCTTGTAAGAATATGGCCCCATTATTAGTAAACGTTCAGAATATTCTGTGAGAAAAATCTTTTAGGAATATTCTTTTTTCTTTAAGGAAGAAAGCCCTGCTTCAGAATGTGGATTTTAGTATACATATTCTTCTTGTTAAATACAGACTTTATTCTAAGGAAATTAAATGTTTGTTGTTGAAGTTGCCTTTCTGGTAATGGATAGAATTCCAGTTTTAATTTATGATGTTATAGACAAGTACAGTTTCTCTTTGCATCATTGGAAGTCATTTCTGAATGGAACTGTACTTGGACCATGAAAACCTTTGATCTTGTCAAATATTCTATAATGTCAGTTGTCAGGTCTGTGTTTTGATTAGTTTGTTCTTGGAGCTTGTGCTTTAGAAATTGTAGGGGCGGAGGAGCTTTTTCTAAAATATGCCCAACTGAGGGATTAGTGTGGCTAGCAGATGGAGACTTGGCCTTGGAGTAAGGGCTTGGGACAACTCGGACTCAGATGACACATATATTAGCTCTGTCACCATGAACAAGTCGCTTAACTTCTTGGTGTCCCAGACCATTCTCTAGAGACTACATGCCCCAAAACATTCTTCTAGGAAGATTCCAATTTGTCTTTAGTTCTATAGATCACAGAAAAATTGTTTTAGAGCTGTACGGTACCTTAGAAATCAAGTCCAAATTCCTCATCTCTAAGTAGTGGAGCCAGAATCCCAAACCAGGTGTTACATTGCTTTGTTTATCATTCCACACTGTCTCTTTCTTCTGTGTCCTCAGTGTTTCTTTAGAAAAATACTTGAATGAAATAGGAATCTTCCAAAGCAAATTGCATAGTAAGGGTCTGAACCGACTGTTAAAAAACCTGCAATGACCACCTCACTGAATGTAAAGCCTGTTTGATAAAGTCTTTGAAGTGCTATAGAAGCTGTCTGGTATATTCACCTCAATGGGGCTTGGGGCTTCTGTTGGACCTAACATTGCATTGCTTTTTTTCCCCTTGAATTCAACTGTTTCTCACAACATGGTTCACAAACCATTTGATAAATATAATGTTTTATAGTTTGCAGAATGCTAATACATGACTTTTTTTCTTTGCTATTGTAGCGGATGCTTTTTTCAGAGCCGCAGTAAGCCTTGTTCCTGAAGTTCCAAAGATGATCAATATAGATGGAAAGATGCGGCCATCTGAATCATTCCTTCTGGAATTTCTTTGCAATTTATTTTCTACTTTATTAATAGTTCCGGTATGTAACAGTGGCATAATTATAAGTAGCAGCTTTTTTCTTCTTGCCCTAAGGATGTCAGAAAATTAAATCTTCTAATGGTCAGATTTTATAATTTCAAATGAATTTACTTTGTGTAAACTTTTTTTGCCTTATTCAAGGTTTTGTTTCTGTTTTTTATGTATGCCTTAGTGAGATAGCCACTTTCATTCTCTTCTCTTAGCCTGATTGTCTGTTCGTGAAATGGGAGGAAAAATCAGCCCTAAGTATGAGGCAGGATGTTCCTTGAAGTTGTTATTGCTTGATTAAATAATTTAAATGTATTTAGCTCACATTAGAGATTTTCTTATGGTAAGTTTATTGGCTAAGTGAGAAGGAAGCAATGATGCAACATTCAAACTCTTATACTTAAACACTATACTTGACTACCCTGTGGTTTTCCAGTAACTCATGCCCTCCTTTTGAGAACTCTGCTGTGCTCTTTACCAACTAGAGAAGTTTATCTAGTAATGGCAGGCAGCATAGGAAAACTAGTATTGATGGAAGCAATGGGAGCACCTTTCAGCCAGCTGTGTAAACAGAAAAGGGGGTGCAAGGTTCTTTGCCTCATTTTAAAACATGGTTGATAAATAAGCTGGTAGTGATAGGAAAACAAAGTCGGGTAACATTTGTTATAAATAGGTTTAGAACAAGTTGTTTCCATATTCCTCTTTTCATTGTTTCAGATTACGTGTTGCTTTTCACATCGCGGCTTTTGAGAATGGTTTGCTATGCCTCATTTGTTTTCATTTATTTGAAACCAGATGGAGACTCTTTCTGACTAGATCACAGACTAAAGGTCTTAGAAATTTTTTTGACCGTCGTTAGCCTTGAAGCATCAAAATACATTATATATTAAAATTTTATATTCATTGATCCATGATTGCCCAGTGAAAAGTTTGATTCTTACACAACAACCTAAAAAGTGCCAATGCTGCTGCTCTTGTAATTCAAAGCTTGCTTACTTCAAAGTTATATACAGTACTGACCCTCTGTGGCAATATGTTGGACTTTTTTCTTTGGCCATTATAACTCTTAGAATTAAAGTATCCGTCTGTTGTCTGTTTTCAAGGTAGTTCTTTAAGTAAAATTTAGTTTTAATTATTTGATGGAACAAAATAAAAGTTTGAAACAAATGTTGATAAAGAAAGGGATAGTGAGTTGCCAAATTAGATTGACTCACTAAATGGAAGACAGATTACCACATATTTAATTTTTCTTTATGTTGTAGAGTTTCGGACTTCGTAAAAACATGCATGTTCTCTCCTTTCTGACTCCTTTTTACCCACCCTCAAAGTGTAGCAGTAACTTCTCGACTTTAATGGCTTTATCCAGAGGATTGAAAGTATTCCAGGGGTGGCTAGGTGGCGCAGTGGATAAAGCACCGGCCCTGGATTCAGGAGTTCCTGAGTTCAAATCCGGCCTCAGACACTTGACACTTACTAGCTGTGTGACCTTGGGCAAGTCACTTAAGCCCCATTGCTCTGCCAAAAAAAAAAAAAAAGTATTCTAGACATTTCCACTGATATTAAAAACACCCCTGAAGGTTAAGGAAGAACAGATTGCTCTCGTTTCCATACCTTCACCTCATCCTTGACTCTCTGTATTCTATATCCAGCCAGATTGTCTGACATGGGATTTTAAATTTTGGTATCCACAGAGCATTAAATGGGTTGTCAACTCTTATTACCTTCCTCTTTACCTTCTACTTCTCTTCCTTCATTTGGTGTCAGGTCAAAGAAGGAGGAGTCTTACTTTTTTGAACAAATTGAAAGAATCACTTAAAGGAAGCATTTGTTTGTAGTTTGATGTTTATGTTTTGAAAGTTCTTTTTTTTTGGGGGGGGGGGGATGAGGGTTAAGTGACTTGCCCAGGGTCACACAGCTAGTAAGTGTCAAGTGTCTGAGGCTGGATCCTAACTCAGGTCCTCCTGAATTTAGGGCTGGTGCTTTATCCACTGCACCATCTAGCTGCCCCCGAAAGTTCTTTTAACCTAAAGGAAATGCAGTATTTAAACCTCCCATTAGTTATAACACTTGTGACTTGGATTCTTACCCATTGTAGGTGGTTTCTGGGATTTCATGTGATACAAAAATATTCATCTTTCTTATGGTTTGTAGAAATTGGTGGGTTTTTAAAAAACCCAAACTTGTATGTACCCACAAAATGTGTATGTAATCTTAGGATTTTAGCCATTAGATTGACACCCACTGTTTTTTGTTTTTTTGGATTTTTTTTCTTTTGCTTCTCAGACTTAGAAAACTTGTCTAACTCAAACAGAATGGAGGATTAAAAATGCTAAATAATTTGAACTCATATTGTATTACTTAACTTGGCTAACTAGTGTGATTTTTTAAAAAGTAAAACAATTCACAATTTCATTTCATTATAATTATAACTAAGGTGCCTGAGCTAGTGAATATTTTCCCCCACATTGTGTGATTTATAACTGTGGTTGCCCTTTAGGATCATCCAGAACAAGGAGTCCTATTTCTTGTTCGAGGTTTACTAAATGTGATCCAGGACTACACTTGGGAAGACAATAGTGATGACAAAATTCGTATCTACACCAACGTTTTACATCTCCTCTCTGCAATGAGCCAAGAGACTTATCTCTACCATGTAGACAAAGGTAGCAATGTGTTTTCCTTTCTTTCTTTTTTTTTTTTTTGTGGGGCAATGGGGGTTAAGTGACTTGCCCAGGGTCACACAGCTAGTAAGTGTTAAGTGTCTGAGGCCGGATTTGAACTCAGGTCCTCCTGAATCCAGGGCCGGTGCTCTATCCACTGCGCCATCTAGCCGCCCCCTGTTTTCCTTTCTTACCAGTAAACATCTCAGAATGTATGCATTACCACCTACCTTAGTAAATCTCATGAAAGTCGAGTATGAAAATATTTAGAGTAGATGGCTTTTGAACTCATGTCTTCGTATCGCCTTTATAAGCTAAGGACTTCCTCTATTTAAATAACTCCTGGGAAACTGTATTATATGTCCCTTGTTCCATAAATGCTTCATGGATGTGGATGACCAGAATACTGTATCATCTATCTCTGAGCTTAGTGGTTTATGGAGATGTTCCCAGGCTTTGTAATTTATCAAGAGAAACTTGTTTAAACAGCTAGCAGCACTGTGGCATTATCAGATTGGCATTTTAGTCTTTCACAAAGGAGTTGAGTAATGGTGCTAAACACAATTTTTTGGTACCGATAAAGACTGTGGTAGAATCGATATAAACTTTGGAAAGTGTAGCTGAAGCAGACTTTAGAGCATTAGATAATAACGTGGAAGAGTAAAAAATGTAGGTTATTGGATTCTTTCTTTCAAAACAGATCCAAGTCTTAGAACTTTTAGAATATATTGTAGCATCAGATTCGGGGCAATAGAGGTTTTAAGGTTAGAGTTAATAGGGAAGGAGTCCAGTTTTCTAGACACTTAAAATTAGAGAAACTTCTTTCTTAATGCAGCTGTGTTTGGATTGGATGAGGAATAGTGCCTTGACAAGTCTTGTAGCCAGAGAAGTTCCCAAGGAGGAGCAAAAGACTGCATGAGTTGGATGAGTTCCAGTTTTCTGACTGCTTATTTTATCTTCATGCTGTGGCAGTTCTGTAGTCTTGATACCGATTAATTCTTCAGAAGAAAGGGGTTAAATCATTCTGTTTACAGCTAATAACCTTACCAGCTTTATTTCAAGATTCATTGGGAGAGGCCCAAAGTTGCCTCTAGTATTACTAAAATAGCCTTGGGTTTCCCAATGGATATTCTAAATAGATATACTTATTTATGAAGTGGACTGCTAAGCACCTACTAGCATTCTCTAGTTCTGGGATTTTGACAACATTGTCTATAACTTTCTTGAGAGATTTTCTTTTTTCTTGTCTGGTATGACAACAGCATAAAAGAACATAATAATGGACTAGCTTTTGCCAAGAGGAATTTTCAAGTTTTAAATGTCAGGTTCATATGTTACATAAATTGTGACAGCAAAACTCTCTTGTTCTGGGGAAAGGTTAAATAAAATCCATGCCTTAAAGATGAAAGAACAGAATGCTGTTGTGCAACTGAAGTAATTGGCTGTCCTTACGAAAATTTACACGCTGAGACCACAGTGGTTTATATAGGAGATACGTCAGGTGATTAGTTCCATTTGGAAACTCAGAGAAATGATAAAATTAAAAGTACTCTGATATTAATATTTCAGTGTGGCTTAAAGAGAAGGGGTTCTGAAAACTGAAACGGTAGAGTTCCATCTTCAAATCTTACAATATCTGGTCTCCTCCAGATGACCTACTGCTGGCTAAAGAGAACCAAAGCCTTCATTTGTATTTTTTTGGAGAATGCTTTGCTACATGTATTGAGGCATTAAACAGATACAAATATGTCAGTGTCCTCTGCTGTAAACGTGTGAGTGCAGGGAGGGTATTCAGAGTATCTAGCCTGTGCATCAAATGAGAGTTGACTTTGGCGCCAGTATCCCAAGATCATATAGCCTGTGCTTTTGTTCCTTTTTTCACTTTCCTATTCTCACCTCCAAATGAGGGAGCCATGTTTCTTTCTTTTTTCTTTTTTTCTCCCCCCAGGGCAATGAGGGTTAAGTGACTTGCCTAGGGTCACGCAGCTAGTAAGCATCAAGTGTCTGAAGCTGGATTTGAACTCAGGTCCTCCTGAATTCAGGGCCGGTGCTTCATCCATTGTGCCACCTAGCTGCCCCTGCCATGTTTCTTTATAGCCTAGGATGAATATGTATTTATGTGCCAGCTTTGCAAATACCTATTTATTCTCTTTATGTATTGTCTAGGAAGTCTTGAGTGTGCATAGGTAAAGGAAGGTGGTGTTTTTTTTTTTAATCTACAAGTATTTATTAAATGTCTACTATGTTCAGCCCACTGAGCTAGATACTGGGAATACAGATAAAAAAAATAAAATAATCCCCGTCCTCAAGGAGGGCATTCTAGGAGACAATATGTACATAAATCAGGATACACAATATAAATATAAAGCAATTTGGGGGGAGGTGGGAGGGATTTTTTTTCCTATCGCTATTCTCGATAGTGAGTTTTACTCACTAGTATAAGAGTTGATTCTAGTATAAAGGAGATTAGGAATTTATATGAGAAACTATTCTGTCTGCATTGGTAGTCAGGAGGAGTCCCTCCAACAACTGACATTTAGCTTCCTTGTGGCAAATGCGGCTTTAGTCTAAGAATGATTTTCATAACTAATCTACGGAAAATACTGGACATGTTGTAGTAGCAACAGCACTTGTCAAGGATGCCATTATTTGGCATACCCAGATGCTGTCGAAGCATGATTAATTAAGTAGTAATCACTCACATTACAAACGGAATCATTGGGAGGAATTTCATAAATGACCATTCTCTTAGCGCATGTTTGTGTTTACAAAATATTATTTAAAGAGAGTGCTAGGGCCAGGAGAGTCATGGAGGACTTAAAGCTAAGTGCATGGTAGGAGAATTGCCAGTTGCAGATATCTACCCAAATCAGAGCTACTCAACAGACATTCATTAAATGAATGTGCCATCACGTGCTAACTGCTGGAGATAGAAATAGAAAAGGGAGATAGTCGTTGCCCTCAAGAAGCTATAGTCTACTGTGATAAGATAAACAATCCTGAAATTATAATGGAAAGCAATTAGAAAATGGAATTTGATTTCTAAAAATGAAATGATCACTCTTTTTTTTAGGAAATATATCTACTATGTAATTTAAATTTTATTTTCTTTTTAGGCACTTAATGACCAGTAGGATGGTGGAGAGAATTAGAGAATATCTTTTGAAATCTTTTTTTTTGATCAGTTATGATTATTGTTGTTTGCTGATGGAAACCATATTGTTACCTGGCCTGGAGCTTGTACAGGGCTTTCTTTTTGATGTTCTGAGGCTCAGAAAATATCCATTTATCTTTCTTCTCATACACACTGGCTAATCTTCAATGCCCATTGATTGTGATCACCTCATGTTTCAGTCTTCTATCCAGACACCTAAAACATCTGACAACCAGTTGTATAACCCGAGAGTTCTAGGTCCTTGGTCTGCACATTTAACCTACTTCCTTCTGCATAGTTCCAGGACTATACATTGCCTGGCTAGTGATACCTTGGTCATTTTCTAAGGGTTTGTGGGTTTTTAAGCTCTTCTATACATTTCTGGTAAATATTATAAACTTTTTTAAATGATATTTTATTTTTTTCCAATTACATGTCAAAACAATTTTAAAAATTCATTTAAAATTTCTTTTGAGTCCTAAATTTTCTCTCTTCCTCCTTCAGCTCCACCCCCCTCTGAAATGTTAAGCAATTTGATATAGGTTATTTATATGCAATCATATAAAACAGTAAGTATTATAAACTTGATATGCTTAAAGTGCATCAGACCCTTCCCAGCCTCACTTCCAAAACTGGGAGCCTTGTTTGAAAACTTAGAAGAGACAATATCTGCTTACCTTATTGCAGAGAGCCATAGATGGCATGAAAGCAGTCACATTTGATAATGATGATGATGATGAAAAAAGCATGACATGCTAGCAGCTGAGCTAAAGTGACCTTAGGTTGTTCAATGAACATTTATTTTCTGATCAACACACCTGAATTCTGTGTGTGTCCAATAACTCTTCAGTTTTCCTTGTACCTACTCTTTAAGATATTGGCAATAGAAGGCACTTACTCCCTCAGATTTCATAAAGTCAGAACGATATTTTGGTTTTCCACCAGTTTGAAAGTATTAATAGGCCACTTGTGCTTATCCTTTGTGTATCTATGTAACTAATACATCATACATTTCACAAAGACTTTTTTGTATCCTTTTGGCTTTAATGTTATATTATTTGTAAAGAACTCTGTCTTAAAAGTTTTTTGTTTTGTTTTGTTTTGTTTTTGTGAGGCAATTGGGGTTAAGTGACTTGCCCAGGGTCACACAGCTAGTAAGTGTGTAAAGCCTCTGAGGTCAGATTTGAACTCAGGTCCTCCTGAATCCAGGGCTGGTGCTCTATCCACTGCGCCACCTAGCTGCCCCAAAAGTTTTAATAAACATATTGAACAGTAAGTATAAAGAAAGATTCTTTGTTGAAATGTCTAGAAGTGATCACTTAAGAAAATTATATAAGCAAATCCCTTTACCCCTAGAGGGCAAGGATTGGGTTGTATTCCTGGGCTTTAAATTATTGTCTCTCATGGCTTTCTAGCCTTCTTCATTCTTAGTGACACCTGTAAATAAATTTTGGTTGTTCTATGCTCACTGATGAAAATTGGGGTTGGATGGGAGAAGATTGGGCTTAGTGGAAGTGGATGCCAGGCTTTTCAAAAGCTGTATTTGACAAGAATAATGAAAATAGAAGACATAGATTCCTTAAACCCCATACGTGATGTCATGGTGTCATGGGAGATTCTCTCTATTCAAGGATATTTAGCCTGAATAAGATAAGACTTGGAAGAGTCACAGTTGCTTTCTTCACATAATTGAAGGGCTATTGTGTGGAAGAGGGATGAAATTTTTCTAATCATCAAGCAGTAAGGTGGAGTGGGAGAAGTATATTACTTGGAATTTGGAGACTTGGGCTCAGTCCTAGTAGAATGGACAAGTATCAGGGTTTTGGGTTTTTTTTGTTTTTGTTTTTGTTTTTTTGTAGGGCAATGGGGGTTAAGTGACTTGCCCGGGGTCACACAGCTAGTAAGTAAGTGTTAAGTGTCTGAGGCCAGAGTTGAACTCAGGTCCTCCTGAATCCAGGGCCGGTGCTCTATCCACTGCGCCACCTAGCTGCCCCCAGGGTTTTTTTTACCAACAAAACGGGGATAAAAATACTTGTACTACTCACCACAGAAGGTTATTTTAAGGGAATCACTTTATAAATTATCAAGTGCTTTTTACCTGTGAGTTTATTGGTCCCGTTATTGGCCTCAAAGATGAGAAATAGGACCATTGGTGGAAGTTATTGGGAGTCAGATTTCCTGATGATTAAAGCTGCCCCCAAGTTGAATAGGCTTTTGTTTTATGTCGTAGTAACATCCCTGTCACTGCAAGTATTTGAGTAACGAATGGTTCGATGTCCATTTGTAAGAGGTCTGATAGAAGGGCAGTGTCTGTATTGTGGTCTTTTCTGACTCTGGGATTCTAAGCTCATAGCCATGTTTCAGAGTGGTAGGGTAGAGAAAAAGTTGGCAATTAATTTTGAGGAAGAAGGAAGTTTTTCTGGCTTTGTGGTCTGCCCCAAAGGAGGGAGCAGTAGGGCCATTTCAGTTTATGTTAATAAGCATAAAGATTGAACATTTCATTGGTATAGGGAACGTCTAGGGGAGGAATCTCCTTCTACCTATGCAGTCGATAGTCTTAGAATGTTGCCTTGAGGACTGAGAAGTTCAGTAAATTGCCAGTGTGTGTCAGAATTGGACTTGAAACAGGTCTTCTTGGCTTTGAAGCCAACTTTCCCCCTTTTTTTTTTTTTTGCGGGGCAATGGGGGTTAAGTGACTTGCCCAGGTTCACACAGCTAGTAAGTGTCAAGTGTCTGAAGCCGGATTTGAACTCAGGTCCTCCTGAATCCAGGGCTGGTGCTTTATCCACTGTGCCACCTAGCTGCCCCCCATGAAGCCAACTTTCTATCCACTACATAGTGCTGCCTCTATTGATGCTACATATTTATTTGGATTTTATTCTTTACAAAGTTAATGTTCCTCACAACAGCTCTGTGGGTTAGGTTATGCAAGAATATATCCATTTTACAGATGCAGAAATTGAGGCTCAGAGATGTTGAATGACTTGGCCATGCATGTATTCTCTGTGTACAGAGAACACTTATTGTTCTGCGCTCTTTTCAAGCCAGGCTTCCCAGGTAATTTATGGGAACGTATTCACATAGGGTTAGAAGAAACTGTATTCTCTTAGGGAAGGACATGGAACTTGAAGGAAAAGAAAAATTGAGTATCAGAGGTGGGAACCTGAACCCTGTTTTTCAGACTCCAAGTCCCACATTGAGGTCCCATTATTCTCCAGGAAACACTGCCCTGATGAACTTAGTTTAGTGTTCTGCCCTCTCCTTATGTACATAGGAGACTTTGTGAACACTGGTTCAACAATTGACAAGCACTTTTTAAATACCTGCTGTGTGCCACACTTTTAGGCCCAGGAGACATGTATGGAGAATGAAACAAGCTAATTGGGGATGGGTGGGAGTAAGTACATATGTAAGTAGATATTAATATATTGTATACAAATACATGCAAATATATTGCATACATCTTATACCAATATTAATGTAAATATAACAAAAACATAAAATAATTCAATACAAGGTAGTTTGAGACAGAAGGTATTAAGAGTTTTGAGGATCACACAGAAGATAGTGCCTGAGTTGCTTCTAATAGGAAGAGAGAGATATTCTAGGTATGTGGGATGGCTAAAGCAAGAACATGGAGACAAGAAATGGAGGGCGTGGAAATCAGCACTACTGATTTGTTTGGATCACAGAATACATATGAGGTACGATAAAGTCCATTGGGGCTGGAAGGACAATTTAGGGTCAGGTTGTACAGGGCTTTAAAAGCGAAATAAGGGGCAGCTAGGTGGTACAGTGGATAGAGCACCGGCCCTGGAGTCAGGAGTACCTGAGTTCAAATCCGGCCTCAGACACTTAACACTTACTAGCTGTGTGACCCTGGGCAAGTCACTTAGCCCCAATTGCCTCACTAAAAAACAAAAACAAAAAACAAAAGCGAAATAAAATAGTTTTTATTTGATCTTAGAGGCAATAGAAAGTCACTGGAATTGATATAAAAAGGAAGCTACATGGTCAGTTCTTGGGTTAAGGGAAATATTTTGGCAGCATTATTTAGGAGGGCCAGCAAAGAGGCTGTTGCAGTAATATAGCCAGATGTGATGAGGTGGTAGCTGGCCTTGTGAATAAGAGAGAAGGTCACAGATGTGAAAGATGCTATGCATGTAGAAACTGAAGATTTGGCAATTGATTAGCTATGTGGTGTGAAGGAAAATAAAGACAATTCGGAGGGGATAAGCCTAGGAGACTGGAAGGAGATGGTTCCTTCCATAGACACTGGGAAGTTTGGAAGAGGGAAAGGTTTGGGAGAAAGAGAATGAATTCAATTTAGAAATGCTGAGTTTGCTTTCTGGAGCACAATTTGGAACTATGCCCGAAGGGCTATAAAACTGTGTTTACCCTTTGATCCAGCAGTACCACTTCTAGGTCTATATCCCAAAGACATTTTTAAAAAAGGATAAAGGAACTATTTGTACAAAAATATTTATAGCAGTTCTATTTGTGGTGACTGAAAATTGGAAATCAAAGGGATGCCCATCAATTGGGGAATGGCTAAACAAGCTGTGGTATATGATTGTGATGGAGTATTATTGTTCTGTAAGAAATGACAAGCAGGATGATTTCAGAAAAACGTGGAGTTACATAAACTGATGTAGAGTGAAGTGAGCAGAACCAGGAGAATGTTGTACACGATAACAGCGATATAGTTGGATGAAGAACTGTGAATGACTTAGCTATTCTCAGGAATATGATTATCTAAGACAATCCCAAAGGATAGTATGAAGCATACTATCTGCCTCCAGAGAAAGAACTGGTATTGATTGAATATAGACTGAAACATGCTATTTTTCACTTTCTTTCTTTAATTATTTTTCATTTATTTGTGTCTTGTGCAAAATGACTAATGTGGAAATGTTTTACATAATTTCATATGTATAACCTGTATTTGATTGCTTGCCATCTCAGGGAGGGGAGGTGAAGAAGAAAAGAGGGAGGGATAGAATTTGAAACTCAAAACTTAAAAAACCCCAAATGTTTAAAAAAATTAACATATTATTCTGGGGGAAAATATATTAAATTTTTTAAAAAGAAAAAAAAAGATGCTGAGTTTGAAATGTGTCCAGGATCCCCGTTGAAAATGCCTTGTAGTATTTGATGACAGGAGACTGAACCTTAGAGGAAAAACTAGGGCTTGATTTGGAGATAGGTGTGTCATCTCCATAGAGATGATAGTTAAACCCATGAAGGTTACCAAGAGTGTAGGGGGAGAAGAGGACCTAAGAAAGAAACTTGGGGAAAACCTGCAGTTAGGGCTGAGATCATGAGCTAGTCCAGGAGTCTTGAGAAAAGGCAGTTAGGTGAGTGCAAAGAGAACCAGTAGAAACATGTGTCATGAAAACCCCGAGAAGAGAGAGTATCCAGGAGAAGGAAATGGTCCACGGGGTCAAATAGGGTTAGAAGAATGAATATTAAGAAAAGACCTTCAAATTTGCCAATTAAGAAGTCTGTTTAGTAGTAACATAGGAAAGAGTAGTTTCAATTAGGTGATGAAGTTGGAAACCAGATTTCAAAGATTTGAGGAATTAGAGGAAAGAAAGTAGAATCAGCAAGTACAGGCAATTTTTTCTTTTCTTTTTTTTAATACTATTTTATTTTATTTTTTTCCCCAATTACATGTAAGGATAGCTTTCAACATTCATTTCTGTAAAATTTTGAGTTCCAAATTTTTCTCCCTCCCCGCTCCTGAAGCCAACAGGCAATCTGATATAGGTTATACATTATAATGATATTAAACATATTTCCATATTGGTCCTGTTGTGAGATAAGAAGCAGAACAAAAGGGAAAACTCACAAGAGAGAATAAACAAAAAACAAACAGCAACAAAGGTGAAAATAGTATGCTTCTATCTGCATTTAGACTTGATAGTTCTTTTTCTGGATGTGGAGAGCATTTTCCATTGTGAGTATAGACAACTTTTTAAGGAGTTTGGCTGAGAAAGGAGATACATAGGATAATTACGGGGGGAGAAGAAGCTAGTGAGCATTTTTGGTTTTTGTTGTTGTTTTTCTTTTGAAGATGGACATATTCAAAGGTAGTGCAGGAGGAACCAGTTCATAGGGAGAGGAGGGTGATTGAGGCAGTCTGCGATATTAGATGGAAGAGAATGGGATCAAATATGCACATAGAGGATTTGGCATTAGTAAGAAGGGCTACTTCTTGGAGAATGGTGGGAAGGAGAGAGTGAGAGATGATGTTGAAGGGTTTAGAGGTGAGAATGGGAGAAGAGGAAACTTACGTGAGTAGGTTCAATTTTTTTAGTAAAGTAAGGAGCAAGGACCTTGGTTGAGAGGGATAGAGGAGGGGGATGTGTAGGAGACTTGAGGAGGGAAAAGAAGAGTTAGAATAGCTTCTCTAAGGAGTGATAGAATCAGTTGGGCAGGAGGAAAAGTATTGCCTTGCTACAGTGGAGCTCAGTTGATATTGGATAACATGAATTTGTAATGTAATCAGTTGACATAATGGTGAGATGTCATGGTGCTACATTCATCAGCTCTGTGAGTAGGATGGTGGGAGCAATCTAGAGCTGAGGTTTGGCAAGTCTGAATGTTGATAGAGATTTAAACAGGGTTAGGGATTTAAAGCAAAGGATTGTGGAATTAAAATAGTTAACAATTAGCCCTGGGCTAGTATCAACAGCATTGTGTTGATGATCAACTGTGATAGACTTAATTCTTCTCAGCAATGCAATGATCCAAGACAATGCCAAAAGACTTATGGTGGAAAATGCTGTCCACATTCAGAAAAAGAACTATAGAGTCTAAATACAGATTGAAGCATACTATTTTCACTTTTGTTGTTGCTTTTTTGTTGTTATTTATTCTTTCTTTTTTTTTCTTTTGTTCTGATTCTTCTCTTACAACATGACTCATGTGGAAATATGTTTAACATAATTGTAATGTATAACCTATATTAGATTGCTTGCTGGATTTGGGAGGGTGGAGGGAAGAGAGGGTGGAAGAAAAATTTGGAACTCAAAAAATATCTTTGCATGTAATTGGAAAAAATTTTATAACCACAAATCTAATTAAATTTTTAAAAAATTAAAAAAATTTTTTTTTTGGTGAGGCAATTGGGGTTAAGTGACTTGTCCAGGGTCACACAGCTAGTAAGTAGCTGAGGCCGGATTTGAACTCAGGTACTCCTGACTCCAGGGCCAGTGCTCTATCTACTGTGCCACCTAGCTGCCCCAAATCTAATTAAATTTTAAAAAAGAGTTGGGGATGAGAGGAAGATGATAATCCAGGTGCTGAATCCCTTCAGAAAGAAGGAAGTAAGGCCTGGTGGTCGGTATACTACACCTATCATAATTTGGTTTGGGTGGACAGTTTGAGTGGACTTCAAAGGAGGAAAGCTTGCTAAGTGATAGAGGAAAAAGGAGGCTGTGGGAGTGGCAGTGAAGGGCAGGGAGTCATCTGACTTTGCTCCAGGGCCAGTGTGTCAGGGGTGTAAGAGAAGAGGCTGAGAATGTATCATTATCAAGGGGGAACTAGATCTCTGTCAGGTTTAGTTAGTGGAGGCATCTGAGAGAAAGAGGACCAGGATGAAGGGAAGCTTGTTCACTATGAAATGGGACTTCTTTGGGGCACAGTGGAAGGGGTGGGCACTGTTGGAGTTGGACACGACTGGGGTGTAGGGTTTTGAAGGATGAGAGTAAAAGAACGGGAGGTGGAAACTGAGAATAATTGCTCCTGTGTGGTGTAATTGGGATAGGGAGATACAGAGAAGCCATGGGGTTATGGAGGGTGGCAGAGGAAGGGCAAAGCTCTTAGTCTCCAAGGGACAAAGATCACTGGGTTCAACCTGGCCTGTAACCGAAGCTGGTTGCTTATGTTGATGGGATGGTGAAATGTTCTAGGACAGGCCAAAGTATTGAAGAGGAATAATGTTGAGATGTTTGTGTCTGTTGGATTATTTTAGGCCCCTGTGCTGAGTGGAGGACCACAGAGACACTCTAACTTCCGTTCTAGCATTCCCTTGATCTCTCTTGTTGCAGGTGTGTCTGTAGCTTAGGAAAGTGCTCAAAGGTGATGGGGAATGTGTACTTTGAACATAGCTAATGGAATTGAGCAGATTCACTTTTTGAAACATGGGTTCCATTACTAGCCAGTGGGAGGGAAAGTGTAACACTGCAGGATCTCTAGCTCAGTCTCTTAGATGGTACAGATGTTTTCTTTGTAGTAACCAAGTTCCCAGGCTCAACAGGAACTTGGTTAGGCCATTTCCATTTTGTTTTCCAAATTTCCCCAACATCTGCTAATGCTGTTTTTTCTCCTGACTCCCTTTTTCCTTGGATAAAGATAAAAGTTTGCTTAGGATAGATTTCTCACGTTTCATTGTTTGTCCACTTAGTTGATTCCAACGACAGCCTCTATGGGGGAGACTCAAAATTCCTGGCTGAAAACAACAAGCTTTGTGAGACCGTGATCACACAGATCCTGGAACACCTCAAAGCCCTGGGAAAGGATGAGGTACGTTGACTTAACCACTATTCACGCTATATTGCTGTGAGAGTATATGATATGGCCTTTTAGGCATGAGATGGAATATTTCCAGAATGGGACAAACTACTATGATTTTCTTTAGTTCTGAAACCGTTTTAATTGTTGGGGTTCCCCCACCATGCCTTGTTATTCAACGGCAGAGCTATTTTTATACATATGGTTAAGATGTTACATATGGTTGTTATTTATGATGGACATAAACATATCCAAGAAACCAGAATTGCTTTATAATGAACTTATCCTCTTCCCATATATCCTTGCCCCCACAAAGAACTTGTAGAATGTCTTTTTTATGCCAAATCCATCAGCTTTAGTGAATTCAGAACTTATCCTTGACAGAGGGCATAGATTTTGGTCTTGCTTTTTCACCTTGATGATAGTTGTTCCATTCTAGTGCTGTGCTGACCACAGTTTCCATTTTGGCAGACTTGGGACAAAGTTATGGATTATGGATGGACCCTGGGTCCTTATTTGAATTCTCGTTTGGTAGAGATAGATGAGGCAGATTTAATTCTCTCCGTTCTTTCCCCAGGTCTGACCTGTTTCATGAATTCAAAATGCAAACTAAAGTGCCTTCTACCTTATTAGGTGAAAGTAATAGACAGAGGTACTGAGGGTCAGCAAGCATGGCGTAATGGAAAGAATGCTGGATTTGAAGTCAAAGACCTGGGTTCAAATCCTGCCTCTAGTGGCAATGTGGTAATTCTGTCTCTATCATCTCTGACTGATAGTTATCCTAATACTGCTTCGGTAATCATGGATACAGTGAATTATACCATTGTGGGGATACCATGTGGTATGGCAGAATAACCACTGAGAGGGGAGTTGGGAGACCCAGGGTGAATTGTGCCTTTTCCTGTTAATGTTGTGTGGTCTTAGGTGAGTGTTTAACATAAAATGTGGGAATTAGATTAGATGCCTCTGAAGGTCCTTTCCAGCTCTAAACCTTATGGTCCTTTCAGCCTCAGTATCCTCATCTGTAAAACGAGGGGACTGAACTAGGTGATTCATTTCTTCCAATGGACCTTCCATTTTGTAAATCCTTATAATACCTTAGATTCATCTACTAATTATTAGGTTTCATTCCTATGAAAAGTGATGTGAATCATAGTCCTTTTCCTTCACTTGCTAAGCCCATCAGGTTTATTCTCACCTTCCACTTTGGAGGTGGGATAGGGAAGTAATGTAATTTTGGTGAAAGGCAGCCAAGATAAATGTGCAGAATTTGTTTGAAAATAAACTTCAAGGGGCAGCTAGGTGGCGCAGTGGATAGAGCACCGGCCCTGGAGTCAGGAGTACCTGAGTTCAAGTCCGGCCTCAGACACTTAACACTTACTAGCTGTGTGACCTTGGGCAAGTCACTTAACCCCAAATGCCTCACTAAAAAGAAAAAAACTTCACCCAGCTGCCAACATTTCTCTGTTTAATCAAGATTTTTCTTGGTTATGTAAACTGCAAGAACATAGTTCTTGGCCATAGAACAGCTAGTCTAAATCTAAGTCCTAAGCAGCAGATATGTAGTTGATAACATCTTTTGAGGAGGAAGACAGGTAACTCAACTTGGAATGTGCCATGCTCACCATTTAAAAATAAGTTCAAGCAATGCATCCAAAATTAGAAGGGAGGCAGAAAGCTGGGAAACAATTTTTGTGGCCAGTACTTCTGATAAAGGCCTCATCTCTAAAATATATAGGGAACTAAATCAAATTTATAAGAATCCAAGTCATTCCCCAATTGAGAAATGGCCAAAGGATATGAACAGGCAGTTTTCTGATGAAGAAACCAAAGCTATCTATTCCCATATGAAAAAATGCTCTAAATCACTATTGATTAGAGAGATGCAAATTAAAACAACTCTGAGGTACCACTTGACACCTATCAGATTGGCTAAAAAGACAAAAAC
Source organism: Dromiciops gliroides (assembly GCF_019393635.1). NCBI lineage: Eukaryota > Metazoa > Chordata > Mammalia > Microbiotheria > Microbiotheriidae > Dromiciops > Dromiciops gliroides. The sequence goes on along the minus strand of NC_057861.1, from coordinate 546,474,300 downwards.
GGAAAATAATAAATGTTGGAGAAGCTGTGGGAAAATTGGAACACTGATGCATTGTTGGTGGAGCTGTGAACTGATCCAACCACTCTGGAGAGCAATTTGGAATTATGCCCAGAAGGCGATAAAGCTATCCATACCCTTTGACCCTTTGACCCAGCAATACCACTTTTGGGTATGTATATGAATACAATGGAATACTATTGTGCTGTAAGAAACGATGAGCAGGAGGAGTTCAGAGAAACCTTGGAGGGTCTTGCGTGGGCTGATGATGAGTGAGATGCGCAGAACCAGAAGAACATTGTACACAGTATCATCAACATTGAGTGTTGACCTACTGTGATGGACTATATTCTTCTCACCAATGCAGTGGTACAGAAGAGTTCCAGGGAATTCATGATAGAAGAGGATCTCCAAATCCAAGAAAAAAAAGAACTGTGGAGTATAGATGCTGAATGAACCATACTATTTCTTTTGTTTTTGGTGCTGTTGTTTTTTCTATTTTGAGGTTTTTCATCATTGCTCTGATTTTTCTCTTATAACATGACTAATGCAGAAATAGGATTAATGTTATTATGTATATATATATATATTGTGTGTGTGTATGTATATATATATATATATATATACATATATATATATATATATATATCACATTACCTGCTGTCTAGGGGAGGGAGGGAGAAAAATCTGAAATTGGAAAGCTTGTATAAACAAAAGTTGAGAACTATCTTTACATGTAACGGAAAAAAAAATCAATTAATTAATTAATTAATTTAAAAAAATAAGTTCAAGAGAAAATAGTGAAATTTGGGAGTGTTTTCTGGGAACATTTTGATTCTTCTAGAACAACAGGCATTCCCATCTGAAATACCTAAATACTTGGATATTTTTATTACAGGCAAGATATGGATTGATTTGAAACTTAACATTGATATCTTTCCTGAAAGGGCAGTATGAAAACCTGTACGGACCACCTCCCTGCAGTAACTCAGCAAGCATTAGACCCATTGCTCATGCACATTAGAAGGACAGAAAAAACTGTGTCAGATTTCTCCCTGCACAGCAGGGAGTGACGCTTATGGCTGTGGAGAGCAGCCTTAATGTGGAACTTGATGATTTCAAGTGACTCTCCTCCTTTTAGCTTGAACACTCTGGGGACCCTGCTTCACAATGAATAGAAATGTGTTTTAAAGTCATCTCAAGGGGATTATGATGCTTTAATGAAGAACTTTTTGCAATTGTTTGGGTTGAGGTAAAGCTGGGAACCAGCCCAGATGCTTAACACTTCCTACAAGTGGCAGTTCTTTAGGAGAATTAAAAAGAAACTCGTCGTTTTCAATTTAAAGTGTTCTAGGATTTTGCAAACTTAGTACTATACTGTTATAATGGTCGTTAGTGCCTTTCTGTCCTTTTAGTATTGATCAACATGATTTTTCATTACAGGAACAAGCCCAATGGTATTGTTTTAAATGAATTTTAGCATTTAAAACAAGCAATATAATTATTCAGAAGAGAAGTACAGTGGGACAGCTAGGTGGTGGTTGTATTCCTTATTTTGATTTTAACAATATTTTCCACTTCAATGAATTTTAGTTTAAAAAGGTTCTCTTTTTTACTTGGCTTTACTTTGAAATTTTCTTTTAGTAGTATCCTTTTGGATCAAAGTAGAGAATGGTTGTCATCCTGTTACATGGACTGTTGGTCACTTTATCTGAAGAGTGCTAGATCTTCAGAAATTGCAACTTTTGCTTAATTAGCACTAATAGATGAAATGTGGGGCTTGTGTCCATCCAGTAGTAGAAGCACCTTCTTTTCTTCTGTTTTCTGGGAGCTTGGATATTGGCAAAAATGACATCTATTTCAGTTTGACAAGGTCAATATGCATTTGATTAAACTGATAGTTATAAGCCATTTACTTTTCTCTCTGCTTCAGTGAGGGTATTGTCTGGATTTACTCAGGCCAAAGTCAAGAGTAAAATTTGTTAATGTAGTGGATATGGATCAGACATAATTATGCAGCTACTTTTTAGGTAGGTAGGTTATTTGTTGGTATTTTTTAAATAGGTAGGTTGTTACAGAAGTAGAAATTGACCTCTGGCTCAGTGGGAATTTTCCTTTACAAATTAATAAACAGAAATTTATTCTCCCTCTTTTTCTCCACCTACCTTTGCCTCAAACACTCCAGAAAAGAAGGAAAACGAAATTCCAAATATCAACTATGCTATATTGAATTAATTTAGGTCTGGACCATCAGTGATGAACAGCATAACTTTTGGAATCCAGGGCCTAGCAGGTTTTTGGCCTGAATAATATGGAACAGAAAAGTAGGACTATATGTGAAGCCTAAAATTTCTAATAGCACAGTGCTTGGTACATAAGAAGCACTTAATAAATGCTACATGTAGCTTTTTTGTTTTCCAAATTTAGTAGGGTAGTTCCAACACTACCCTGATTTTCTGTGTGTCTTTCTGAGTTTCATCTGCTCTTTTCTATTTTTTATTTTTGGTGGGGCAGTAGGGGTTAAGTGACTTGCCCAGGGTCACACAGCTACTAAGTGTCAAGTGTCTAAGGCTGGATTTGAACTCAGGCACTCCTGAATCCAGGGCTGGTGCTCCATCCACTGTGCCACCTAGCTGCCCCTCTATTTATTTTTTTAAATGATTCATGAAAACTTCTTTTTCCTGCTTTTTTTCTCTCTGGTTAGGCATCAAAACCATATTTATATTATTGAAAGAGATTGGAAGGGTCCCTTCTTTTCCTATTTTTGAAAAAAGTGTAATAATGATATGATTATTTGCTTGAAAATTTGTTAGGATTCACTTGTAAATCTATCCAGTCTTGGAGGGTTCCCCCCGACACACACACTTTGGGAGTTCATTTATGCTAATTCAGTTTCTTTTTCTGATATTGAGTTAACTGTTTTTATGTTAATCTGGGTATTTTATATTTTGTAAGTAGCTATTAATTTCCTATCAGTTGTGAACTTTTTTGGTATATAATTGAGTAAAATAGTTTCCGACTATTTCCTTTATTTCTTCTTCAATTGTTATGAATTCTCCTTTCTCATTTTTTTTGCAGGGCTATGGGGGTTAAGTGACTTGCCCAGGGTCACACAGCTAGTAAGTGTGAAGTATCTGAGGCAGGATTTGAACTCAGGTACTCCTGAATCCAGGGCTGGTGCTTTATCCACTGCACCACCTAGCTGCCCCTAGCCTGAGGTGGTTTTTTTTGTTGTTTGTTTGTTTGTTTTTAGTGAGGCAATTGGGGTTAAGTGACTTGCCCAGGGTCACACAGCTAGTAAGTGTTAAGTATTTGAGGTCGGATTTGAACTCAGGTACTCCTGACTCCAGGGCTGGTGCTCTATCCACTACGCCACCTAGCTGCCCCTCCTTTCTCGTTTTTGATAGGGACAGTTTTGGTTTTCTTCTATTTAAAAAAAAAAAATCAGATTAGTTAACATTTGGGTTCTTAAGCACCTAGTTTTCTTTTTCAAATCTTTTTTTTTTTTGCTTTCATTTTTTTAAATCTCTTCTTTAATTATCAGAATTTCTGTTTTGTTGTTTAGTTGGGTGTTTTTCATTTGTTGTTGTCCCAGGCTTTTTGTTGCATGCCTTATTCATTTATTTGTTCTTTCTGTTTTTATGATGAAAGCATTTCGTGATAGAAATTTTCCCTTAAGGGCTGCTTTAGCTGCATCCCGTGAGTTTTGGTATGTTATGTCATTATTGTTGTTTTATCTGATGAAATTTTGTTTCTATTTGTTTTTTGTGTGTGACCCATCAGTTCTTTAGGATTAAGTTATTCATGCTCCAATTAATTAATTATGTTTACCCAATCAATTCCATGTTCAATTTTTTTTTTTTTTTAGTGAGACAATTGGGGTTAAGTGACTTGCCCAGGGTCACACAGCTAGTAAGTGTTAAGTGTCTGAGGCCGGATTTGAACTCAGATACTCCTGACTCCAGGGCCGGTGCTCTATCCACTGCGCCACCTAGCTGCCCTCCATGTTCAATTTTAATTTCATTAACTGTGGTCAATAAATCATGAATTTTGGCTTGTCTACATATATGTGTGTGTGTGTGTATGTATATATGGTGAAGGTTGTATGTCCCAATACCCAGTACATGGTCAGTTTTTTAAAAAGTGCTATGCACAGCTAAAGGCTATGCAAACTTCTTTTTGCTTCCATTTAGTAATTAACAGAGGTCTAATATCTCTATTTTCTTCTAAAGTTATATTCAGGTCCTTAATTTTTTTCTTATGTAGCTTTTCATTGGATTTTTCTAAGTCTGAAAGTGATACATTAAAGCCTCCCACTATTATAATTTTACTATTAATTTCTCTGTGCAAGTCAGTTAATTTTTAGATGCTAGGCATTTATGTTTTGGTGCATATACTTAAGTATTTATATTGATTCATTATTTTTGGTGCCTTTAAGCATAATGTAGTTTCTCTTTTTATCCTATTTAACTATACTGTACCCTTACATAAGATCATGATTACCACCCTTATTGTTTTTGCTTTTGAGTTAAGCTGAAACATAACAGATTTTGCTCCAGTCTTTCATTTTGACTGTATGTGAATCTTACGTTTTAAATCATCTCTTTGCTGAAGTTCAACATGTCCAAAATGCAACTCATTATCCACCCAAGCTCTCCTGTCTTCCTAACTTTCCTGTTATTGTTAAGGACACCACCATCACTTAGACTTGTAATCTCAGTGTCATCTTTGTTCCTCATTCTCTTACTATTCCCTTGTATTTAATCAGTTGCAAAATTTTCTTGATTCCACTTTTGTAACTTCTTTCATGTAATTGTCTTCTCTATTCTCACACTGCCACCATTGTGGTAAAAGTGCTCTCATTACCTCACCACCTGGTTGGTCTCCCTACCTCATCTCTTCCCACATCATTCAATCTTCTACTCAGTTGTCAGATTTATTTTCCTAAAGCATGGGTCTGATCATGTCATCTCCTTACTCAATAAACTCTTGTGGTTCTCTCATGTCCAGGATCAAATATAAAACCCTCTGGCTTATAAAGCCCATCATAATCTGGCATTTTTGCCGTTTGGAATTTTTTATTCTAAGTGCCTTCTCTTTTATAAGCAGTAGTTGCACATTCTTGTGTGATCATTATTGTGGCTCCTTGGTACTTGTATTGTTTCTTTCTGGCTGCCTGCAGTATTTTTTTTTTTTTTTCAGGGCAGTGAGGATTAAGTGACTTGCTCAGGGTAACACAGCAAGTAAATGTCAAGTGTCTGAGGCCAGATTTGAACTCAGGTACTCCTGAATCCAGGGTCGGTGCTTTATCCACTGCACCACCTAGCTGCCCTATGATTTCTTTAAATATGGGTAACCATGCTTTTTGGAGAAGTTCATGATTTTCAAGTAGTCTAATTCTTAGATTATCTCTTCTTGACCTTTTTCCAGGTCTTTTGTTTTTGGTATTATATTCCTTTTATTTTCTTCTGTTTTTTTTTCCATTTTTTAATTTTGTTTCAGTGTTTCTTGTTGTCTCATTGAGTTGTTTTCTGTTTGACCCATTCTGATTTTTAGGGTGAGGTTTATTAATATTATTATTATTTTTTTTTTGGTGAGGCATTTGGGGTTATGTGACTTGTCCAGGGTCACACAGCTAGTAAGTGTCAAGTGTCTGAGGCCAGATTTCAATTTAGGTCCTCCTGAGTTCAGGACTGATGCTCTATCCACTATGCCACCTAGCTGCCTCTCTTAATATTATTTTAAATTATTAATTCTTCTTGCTATTTTTGCCGTTTTATATGTCTTATTTAATTTCTTCCAGATACAGTTGTGGTTCTTATGGGCAGGGAATTTTTCTTGTCTGAGGTTCTACTTGGACTTGTTTACTCTTGGACATCTCTTGGTCCGAGGAATTTATTTGTTTCCTTTGACATTTTCTTCAGTTTATGAATATCATCAGCATCCTTGTCTGTACTGGGGGCTTCTGCATGGGTCATACACTGCCATACTGCTGGATGGTGTGGACAGGCCCTGCTTGATTCTGAGGGTGGTAGCTGAAATTAGACCCCACATTTTACAGCAGTTACTGTGTTATAGAGATGTATGGATGTATGGATGTATAGATGCTGGGTTTGGCTAGGGCGGCCTGGAGGCTGCTTGTTGCTTGGGGCATTTTTCCTATTCCAGAGCTTCTCTGCTGTTAGAGGCTTTGGCATCTGAACCTGGGAAAGAAGATTTGGGTTTTCTTTATATGAATGATCCTTTCCATTTTGGTTAGGATTTTATTGTGTTAGAGAAGTGACAGGATGTTTGGTAACAAGATCCAAATTAGAAAAAAAAAGAAGGTCAGGTTTATTAACAGTTTAAAAATTAGTATTTGCTCCTGCACAAGGGGGTTGTGGGTGGCCAAATTTTGAGTGTTGTTTATTACATTTTATATTGACCTTTGTTTGAACTTAGGATTTCTTTTTTGTGATTTCACTGGTTTAGAGAACTCTAGGGACAGAAATTCCCTCTACCAATGCAGGTTGGCAACTGCTCTGCAACAGGGTCTTAAAAAATTGCTTGAGAAATTGAGTCTTGTCCAGTACCATGTAGGCATCAGAAGCAGGGCTTGTTCCCAAGTCTTCCCGTCTCTCAGGCTGGCTCCTGGAGGTTTATTGAGCTTCCCTAACAACAAATGTAGACCCACCTCTGAATTTGATATGTTTTCTGCTTTTATGGAGCAAAAGCAGCTCATAAGGAACTGCTATGATTAATCATAGGTTTCAGGGTTTTTTGTTTTTGCTTTTTGGGGTTTTTTTGTGAGACAATGAGAGTTAAGTGACCTGCCCAGGGTCACACAGCTAGTAAATGTCAAGTGTCTGAGGTCAAATTTGAACTTCAGGTCCTCCTGAATCCAGGGCCAGTGCTTTATCCACTGTGCTACCTACCTGCCTCCTAGTTTCAGTATTTTAAAAATTCCAACACACCAGCTCATCTTAAAATTGAGATTGCTATTTTGGGTGGGTGGGGGGAATGTTCATTCTTCTTGGAACTTAAAGTACACACACAATATATGCAAGTATCTTGATTTAAAACGTGCTCAGCCAAAACAAAACAAAAAAAAGAAAGAGAAAAGGGACAGCTAAGTGGCACAGTGGATAAAGCACCGGCCCTGGATTTAAGAGGACCTGAGTTCAAATCCAGCCTCCACCCGACACTTACTGTGTGACCCTGGGCAAGTCACTTAACCCTCATTGCCCCCCTCCCCCCAAATGTGCTCAGCCACTAATCCACATTGTTGTTGTTGTTCAGTCATTTTTAGTTGTGTCCAGCTCTTCATGACCACATTTGGGTTTTCTTGGCAGAGATATTGGAGTGGTTTGCCTTTTCCTTTTTCTGCTCATTTTACAGATTAAGAATGTGAGGCAAACAGGGTTAAGGGACTTTCCCAGGGTCATATAGCTACCTAGTGTCTGAGACTGGATTTAAACTCAGGCCTTCCTGACTCCAGGCCTGGCACTCCATCTGCTATGCCACTTAGGTGCTCTGTCTTGCATATAATTAGCTAGTAATAGGAATGGGGATTGTAATGTTAGCAATTTGGAATGTACCTCTTACATTTTCTATTTGCCTTTAATTTTTTCTGTATTAGAGTTTATTGTTCAGTTTTTAGTTAGTTTTATTTATTTTAGTCGGTTTGAACCTACATTTGAAATTATGGGGGTTAGATAAGGTTCAATCAATTCAGGAAACATTTATTAAGAGCCTACTATGTGCCGGTCACGGTGTCAAGTGCTGGGGTTACAAAAAAAGGCAAAAGACAGACCTTGCCTTCACGGAGCTTACCGGGGAGACAACATGGAAATATACATATATGAAGCAAGCTATATACAGGATAAATAGGAAATAGTTAAAAGAGGGGAGACTTCTTGTGGGGGGTGGGATTTTAGTTAAGACTTAAAGGAAGCCTGGGAGTTCTGTGGTTGGATTGGAGGAGAGAGAGCATTCCAGGCACGGAGGACCGGCAGAGAAAATGCCTAGAGTTGAGAGATGGAGTGTTTAGTTCATGGAACAGCCAAGAGGCCAGCGTCTCTGGATTGAAGCGTATGTGTTAGGAAGTAAGGTCTAAGAAGACTGGGAAGACAGCAAGGGGCAGTGTTATGAAGGACCTTGCAGGCCAAATAGAGCATTGCTGTATTTGATCCTGGAGGCGATAGGGAGCCGCTGGAGTATACAGTATCATTATCAGATCTGCGTTTTAGGACAATCACTTTAGTGGCTGAAGAGAGAATGGATCAGACTGTTATTATAATAATCCAGGTGTGAGATAACGAGAGCCTAGACTAGAATGGTGTAGGCATCAGAGGGGAGAAATGTTGCAAAGGTGAAATCCATAGGCCTCGGCAACAACTTAAATATGGGGGGAGAGATGGTGATTTCTAGCTTGTGAGCCCGAGGGTCTGGGAGGATGGTGTTGTTCTCTACCCCAATAGGAAAAATAGGAAGTGGGGAGGGTTTAGGGGGAAAGACAATAAATTCTATTTTGGACATCTTGAATTTAAGATTTCTACTGGACATCCAGTTCAAGGTGTATGAAAGGCAGTTGGAGATGTGAGATTGAAGGTCAACAGAGAGACTAGAGCAGCATGGTTGGATTTGAGAATCATCAGCATAGAGACGGTAATTAAGTCCAGGGGAACTGATGAGAAAAACAATCGCTTTGGTAGATTTGGGCAGAATGTTTCAGCAACATAACACTTGGAATTTATGCAGAAAAAAGCATGATTCATCTGTCTCTTGGAGCATCAGAAGAAAGGTTCAGCTGTTATTTATTTATGATACTAAGGCAATGAACCTTCTAGGGAGTGGGAGGTAGATTCTGAGAAGGCCCCCAAGCCTATTTCCTAATCTGTTGTTGGCACGGCTGGCGAACATGTGCTTTTTACTTCAATTTAACAAATATTTATTGAGCCTCTTCTATGCTAGAGGCACTGAACCAAACATTGAGGAAGAAACATGAAGTATAAGATACCCTCCCTCATTCTAAGGAGCGTACTATCTCCTGAGGTGGTGATGGTGGGAGATTAAGGACTGTTTAAGAATGTGATGAAAATAAAAAGGGAACAAGGAAAATGTTATGAAAATTCAAAGAAGAGATGGATCATTTCTAGCTTGGTGTCAAGAAGGAAAGGGAAGGATGGAGTAGGATAGCTCAAGATTGAAACATGGAAGTGCTGTGATCGCAATAAGAATTGATAAAAATGTAACTTCACTGCCTTGGTGGGGAACTGTGGAATATTGAATATATTGTCAGATGCAGACATTTGATCCTACAGAACGATTTCTTTTTGAATCTTTGTTTAAAAGAAAAAACTCACAGTGGGTGGGTGGGATAGATTTGGGAATTTGATATAAAAAGAATCAACAATAAAGTTGGGAAAATCACTGGCATTAAAAAAAGATGGTAGCACCAATGGTGTCTGAGAGATGGCTTGGAGTTCAGCTGACAAAGATACTGAGATATGATATTTTGAGCTTAGGGAATGGCATGAACAAAGGCAGCAATGGGAATGATTTAAAGCCTGACTTGGGTGGAGTGGAAAGATAAAGCTGAACAGTTAAATCATCACCACATTGTGCAGGGCCTTAAATGCCAAGCTAAGGAGTTTGACTTTATTTTTATAAGAGCAAGAAGTGTCTGTATAGGTCATTAGTGTTAAGGATAAAGCCACCTGGTTGGTGTAATCTGGCATTTTCATGAATGCTAATTACAATAATGATTCCAGGCAGAAACTTGAGCTTTATTTTAGATTTATTAGTGTTACAGTTGAAATAAATGTAAACTGAAGCAAAGAGTTCTGGGCATAATCAATTCATTGACAGTGTGAATTTGCCAACAAACAGGGCCTTAGCCCCTTCAAAAAAGCTAAGACCCTGAATGAGGGGCAAAGATTTCCTTATAGACAAAAGGAGGAGCATCCAGAATAGAAGGCAGTATCATAGGTGGGAAAATACTATTATTACCTACAAAGTCTGTAGCATCACAGGTGTGAGGAACAAAATAGTTGGCTGGAAATTGGAAATGAAGGGCTGGCAACAACCCCTCCTTTCATCCTGTTGCTAGGAACAGTTTAGCAATAGTGGACCAGGCTTCCTTGGATAACAGACTAGTCTCTCTGGAGTCTCCCTGAATCCACTTCAAGGATAACAGATTTCCTTGAGGCAGGAATAGAACAATGATAAGCAGGGGAACCAAACTTTTTGTTTGTTTTGTTTTGTTTTGTGGGGCAGTGAGGGTTAAGTGACCTCCCCAGGGTCACACAGCTAGTAAGTGTCAAGTGTCTGAGGTCAGATTTGAATTCAGGTCCTCCTGAATCCAGGGCCGGTGCTTTATCTACTGTACCACCTAGCTGCCTGGTAACTGAACTTCTAAACTTAACTCAGAGACAATGAGTGATTTACAGGAAAGCTTAATTTCCAAACTTTGAGACAAATGAAACATGAGTTAGGCAGTTACAAAAATGTTGGCAATGATACAGAATGAAATCAATACCAAAAGAGAACCAATCTGTTTTTCCCAATTTTCATCAGATGCCTGTATCTATTAGGTTTTCACTTCTGATTATAGAATCATAGATTTAGAACCCCCTCGCTTCATAAAAGAGGAAACTGAGACCAGAGAGGATGATCAGCATAAGGGAGTGACAGGGAAGCAAGAGGCAGAGCTGGGATTCACATTCAGGTCCCTAACTCAGATCCAGCACCCTTTCTACCAGGGCAGGAGGATAGCTTTGTCACTCTGGTTTCAAACTGGTGGTTGGATGGCAAGACAAATAACTGATTTTCTTTTGTCTGCTTTAGACCCTGAAGCGCCAAAGTGTTCTGGCACTTTCCTTCTTTAACAGCATCTTAGCTCATGGTGATCTTCGAAACAACAAACTTAACCAGCTGTCCGTCAACCTGTGGAATCTAGCCCAGAGGCATGGCTGTGCAGACACCAGGACTGTGGTAAGGGTGGCATGGGTAACAACAGCCTTTTTCTTAGGCCACAAGTGGCTTTACCATCTGCAAGGGGATATCCTGGAGCCCTCTCCAGGCGAGAAGGCTTAATCAAGAACTCAGAAGGTCCTTTGTAGAACCCTCCAAGAGGAGAGGTGATGATAAACATCTGACAGCTCCCCAGCCTCATCTTGGAGAAAGGCCACAGACACATATTTTTGTGAGGCCACTTTCTTTGTAATCTGAACAGTTACAGTTGAAAAGTTTAGCAATTTTAGAATAAAATGCTGTCTAGAAAGCAACATCTAACTCCTGGTGAAGCATAATGCTTACATCCTGAATAAACATATAACACATCCAATTCACATATAGAGTTTTATTAAAAGGCTTGCTTGCTTTCTGCTTCCTTCAGAATTCTTAGGTTTTTTTTTGCTAAGAAGTAGGCTTCTGGGCAAGAATGTGTAAATTTACTCAGCTGATTTGGGGCAAGTGCCTTAAGGGCACTGGACCTGAGAATTATGAACCAGAAGTTCATATTTCTTTATTTTCCTTTTTAGGTGAAAACTCTGGAATATATCAAGAAAAGAAGCAAACAACCAGAAATGAGTCATTTGTCTGAACTGGCCCTCAGGCTCCCATTGCAAACCAGGACCTAACCAAGGCAGCCTCTTTCCTGAGCCCTGAGCTCAGGATTCTGTAGCTGTCAGGAATTATGTACTTTATTCTAGGCTCTCACTGAAATTTAGTCTTCTTTCATTTTAAGAATCCCTTAACATATGTTAGACTGGCTGTTATTTTGTCATTGGTTTAAATATTCTGACAATGAAAGAAGGAATGTTCAAATCAGATTTCATTGTATCATCATTTCACATCTTCTGATAGTTTCTACTTGCAAATAACCTTTTAGATCTCAGCAAGTGGCCTTCTAATAAGTCTGTAGGTCCTTTAAGAGGAAAAAAATTACTTTCTAATAAGTCTGTAGGTCCTTTAAGAGGAAAAAAATTACTGCATGTAAATGTGAAGGGCCTCTCAACACACTATCTTTTTTTTTTTACCCCTGGGGCAATGAGGATTAAGTGACTTGCCCTGAGTCACACAAGCTAGTAAGTGTCAAATGTCTGAAGCCGGATTTGAACTCAGGTTCTCTTGAATCCAAGGCCAGTGCTCTATCCACTGTACCACCTAGCTGCCCCCCACCCCTACCCCTTATCTTTTTTAAACATAATCCTAAAATCCTATTTGGGAAGGCAAGTATAGCTTAGACTTACTATTCATGAGACAATACACAAATTACTTAACCTCTCAGAGCCACAATTTCTTAATCACTAAAAAGATGATAGCTAATACTTGTAGAACCTAACTCACAAGATTTGTGAGACTAAAATGAGAAAATGTATATAAAAGGCTTTGCAAACTTTGTGTCTGTTTAAATTGTTATTATTTAAAGTCACCTCAATATACTTATACCCATTCTCAATTTTTTGATCTATGACATTTCCATTAAACAGCTTTCCATGATTTTTAAAAAGGATAATATATATTACTAAGTAGATTTAAAAATACTTCCTTTATTATAATTTCCCACCCTCAAATGTGTGGAGAACTTTGTAGGTGGCGTGGGAGGGGATTTCTCTTTTTCCCTTGTACTGGACATCAGGGCTACTTGCGTAGGAAAACACTCCATCCAGCAGTTGGATAGTCAGTTTAGGAGAGTTTGAATTCAAGCTGAAGAAGCAAAAACACACCTGACAGACAGCTACGGAGAAGCAGCTTTAGGAGTGTGGCCTCTCAAAATGAAAAGACAGCTAGCTCTGGCAATAAGAAATTGAGCTACAGGGAGATGATCCTGGAAGCCAAGTTGAGTAACTCATCAAATGCCCAGAAAGAGCTTTGTGAGCTCTCAGTCCTGGAGTATACTCATACTGCAGGACTTAGCCTTATGTTCTCTAAATATGTGCTTCTGTACTGTGGTTTGTGCCCACTCCTCCATAGTTGTTTTTCTAGCTAACCATGTCCCAGGTTTATGTGGGTGCAGGGAGACAGTATTTTGTAGCTATGCCATCTTAGTAAATGCCTTTGCAAAGAGCAACTTGGCTACTAGTAGACTAAGAAAAGCACATGTCAGGGCTCATAAGCTAGCTGCAAGACTTGGTACCCAGAGAGTACTCTTAGAAGCCCAAGGCATAAATGGTGGGAGTCATCCAGAGCCAGTGCCATGTGCATATATGAACAGTTTTGTTCTGCTGGTTATAATCAAGGAGTAAACTCATTTAGCTTGATGTAGAAATAAAGACTGGAAATTGGGAGACTTGAGTTTGAAACACAAATGTGTGACTTTGGGCCTAAATTTCTTCATCTGTGAAATGATTAGATGTCATGTTCTTAAATAGTGTTCCAAAAGTTATAGTGCTATTCAAGCTTAAAGTGGCATTAAGACTCTTAGGCTACCATGTATAATTTAGAGGAACAACTGATGCATTTTAGAATTTTTTCTTACCTGCTTCATAAATTTTCAGTCACCTTGGAAAATTATTTTCTTTCATTCTGACAATATGTGAGCAAAACTGAATGAAGTTATTTTTCAAACCCTTTACCAGATAAATGAGTCATTCTTTCAAACCACAATTACAAGTCAGTGTTAGGAGTATAAGCATGTTTTAATGGTAATCCAAAGCGTTTCTTACAGGAGATTAACATGAAAATAATGGATAAACTGGGTAGAACTAGTTATTTCATTCTCAACCAAAGGAGTTTAGGGATAAAAACTGGACCTTTGTCTCCTTGGTATGAGTTCCCAGATAGGGAAACTCCCCCTACACCAATGCATGTATAGTCTTTTTTGTTTTTTGTTTGTTTGTTTGAGAGGCAATTGGGGTTAAGTGACTTGCCCAGGGTCACACAGCTAGTAAGTGTTAAGTGTCTGAGGTCAAATTTGAACTCGGGTCCTCCTGATTCCAGGGCCGGTGCTCTATCTACTGCACCACCTAGCTGCCCTACATGTATAGTCTTAAGAGAGTTGTTTATATCTCTTGAGAGTATGTGACTTGTCTAGGGCAGGAACCATGATATAAGGCATGATCTAAGAGTTTCTGGCTCAGCTGCTGGCTCAATGTGGGCCCTACTACTATCACCTGCTGCCCCTCTTCAGAGGATGAAATGGCATCTGAAGGGTTTGGGAATTCTGTTATTGCTTACATATAAACTGTAACTACCAAAGGAAAATTTCAAAATAAAGTTCATAAAAATGGGGACAACTGTTTGAAGATTGGGGGACTTGAGCAGTACTGTAGTATTAGATGCCAGGAGGGCATCTACCTTTCCTAACATGGAGAACAGCTAAGGAGAAACTGTACAATCATCCCTAGTGGCACAATGGATAAAGTGCCAGGCCTGGAGTTAGGAGGACCTGAGTTCAAATAGGGCCTCAGATACCTACTAGCTGTGTATCCCTGGGCAAGGCATTTCACTCTGTTTGCCTCAGTTCCTCATCTGTAAAACAAGCTGAAGGCAATGGCAAGCCATTCCAGTATCTTTGCCAAGAAAACCCCCAATGGAGTCATGGAGAGTCAGACCTGACTAAAATGACTCAACAAGAACAAAAGGAAGAGAAGAAAAAGGCTAATATTTTCCCCCAAAACATCATCACTTTACATGTCTTGATCTGCTCAGTAAAATTTTAAAAATCTAGTTAGCTCTTGCTACTCAAAGATGAGTTGGGAAGGAAAATCATTATGGGTATGTACAATATTCATTTCCCACAAATAACACTCCTAGGACTAGATTCTGCTTATCATCATACTCCCAGGAAACTCACCATTCTGCCTGATCAGTATCCTTTGCTACTCTGACTAGAGGGTGGAGCAAAGAACTCTTCCCCATTTAAAGAGGACTCACAGAAGAAGCCAACTCCACCCTTTCCACCAGCTCCTCTCTTTTTGACTGGAGTTTACCATGTCCCTGTCCCCCAACCTCCCCCTCATACCCTCCTTTTCAGCTTCCTTTTTTGTTGTCCTCCCCGGTTAGATTGTAAGCTCTCTGAAGGTAGTGACTGCCTCTTCCATATTTGTGTTCTTAGAGTTTAGCACAGTACCCGGCACATGATTTTTTGATTTCTATAGTTAGATTTTGCTACTCACACAGAACAGTTGAGAAAGCCAGTCATCATGCCTACGTACAATAAAATATTTGTCCCCTGAGAAACTGCAAATTAATAAAACTTCCTACTTTTTAGCCTTAGAAAAGTAGATATTATATATAAAATACATAAATCCGTTTTTACATCTGTGTAGATCAAGGATTGTTGTACATGACCAAGAAGTATTTACAAAGGACCTTACATACAGTAGTGGCGGAGAAATCTGCTTTTCACACAGTCTCCACTGCTGATAATCTAGCAGATCTCTGGCCATCAGTGATTTTGTTCCAGTCGTTAGTTCAGAAGTAAATTTGGAAAATAGCAGGTCTATCTTTTCTGCTCACTTTTCTGAGGGTGTAGAGTTAGTATAGCCTGAGAAGTCAGAAAGTAAAAGCTAGACACTGTTCAGAGGCCAGTTGATGTCCTGTCATGAGAAAGGAAACTCGACCAATTATTTGCTAAAGCCAGTTCAAAAAGATTCTTGCCATGAATAAGGCAAAAGAATTTTACCTGGTGAATCCAGAGATGATAGATTATAGAAAGCAACAAAGAGTTTTAGCTATATTGGAGGAAAGGGATGGAAGAAAAGGAATAGCTCTAGGTGGATGGGACTAGGCTAAAGGAGAGGGCAAGAGTTGCTTAACTTTTCCCACTAGCTGCACAATAGAAAAAGTTTACTAATGAGTTGGGATGCAAGAAAACTAGCAAGATCATAAGGAAGCACATAGCTAATCTTGATGAGTTTGTCACTGAGCCTAGAGGCTACTGAAAAACCCCCAGGACATGTAATTTCTGAGTCCCTGCCAGTCATCTCTGAAAGATCTTAGTGCACTAGGGACATAAGATGAGATGGACAAATGTTCCTATTTTCAAAGAAGAGAATGAAGCCTGCAAGATGTAGGCTAGTGAGCTTGACTTTGTCTCTTTGCAAAGTCCTAGAATGTATTAAAGTGATGGTCAGCAAACATCTACAAGAAGCAGTGATAACAAAGACTGTGGCTTCATAAAAAGGCACATCATAATCCTAAAGCTGCAAAAAACCGTGGAGGTCATCTAGTCTAACCCCTTAATTTTACAGGTGGGTAACGAGACCCATGTCAGAAGCAGAATTTGAAACTATGTCCTGTCTCCAGAGTGGCCACACCAGTACAATTTCCTTTTTTTTTTTTTTTTTTTTTGATGGGGTTGGTTACTAGACTGGCAGACTTGGGGCATGCCTTCTTTATTTAGACAACTGCAAAACATGCTGCAAAGTCAGTTTATTCTCATGGAAAATATGGAGATATGAATTGGATGGTGGCATTTAGGTGAATTTAGAAATGGTTGAACGGCTGTACCCATAGATTAGCCATTAATGGTTCCATAGAAAAGTCTCTCTGGGTACAGTGTGCCAGGGACCCAGGGTTTGCTGTTTTAACATTTTTTTTTTTTTGCAATGACAAAGATAACATACCTATCAGATTTGTAAAATAACACAAATTTGGAGGGAATAGTTAACACATTGAATGATAGGACTGAAAACAATATTGACAAGATGCATTATTGGGTCTAATCTTGATGAAATTTAATAAGGAAAAATGTAAAGTCCTTACGCTTGGGTTTAAAACAATCAACTTTAAAAGTACAAAATCAAAAAAAAAAAGTAAAAGATGGGGAGAGATGTGGTAAAAGAAGTCTGGGAATTTTACTGGACTGCAAGCTCAATGAGTGAAGCATATATGGCAGCCCCAAAAGCTAATTAATATGATCTTTTTTTTTTTTTTTTTAGTGAGGCAATTGGGGTTAAGTGACTTGCCCAGGGTCACACAGCTAGTAAGTGTTAAGTGTCTGAGGCTGGATTTGAACTCAGGTACTCCTGACTCCAGGGCCAGTGCTCTATCCACTGCGCCACCTAGCTGCCCCTAATTAATATGATCTTAAGCTGTATGGAAAAGTAGTTTCTAGAAGGAAGGAAATAAAGATTTATTAAGCACCTACTGTATGCTAGGTACTGCTGAATGCATTACAAATACCTGATCTGGGGGCAGCTAGATGGCGCAGTGGATAGAGCACTGGCCCTGGAGTCAGGAGTACCTGAGTTCAAATCTGGCCTCAGACACTTGCCACTTACTAGCTGTGTGACCCTGGACAAGTCACTTAAGCCCAACTGCCTCACAAAACAAACAAACAAAAAAACAAATACCTGATCTGATTTTCATGATTGTACTGTGAGGTTGGTGCTATTATCTCCACTTTCCAGAGGAAGAAACTGAGGCAGAAAGAAGTTAAGTGCCTTGCCCAGGGTCACAAAGCTGTCAAGTGTCTGAGGCAGGCCTTGAACTAAGTCTGACTCCAGGCTCAGTATGCTCATTACTGCCACCCAGCTGCCTCTGGAGTGCTGTGTTTCTTCTGAGAGTTACATTTTAGGACACTAATAAAGGGGTCTTAAGTCTGTTATATTAAGACGGAAGGAACTAGGAAGAAAACAATGGGAAACATGGCCGCAAAGTCTTCCAGTATTTGCAGGCCGGCCTGGGGGAAGATGAATTAGTCCCAGAGTAGAGGCCAGAAGTAGTGGAAGGTGCAAAGGATTCAAGTGAGGTCTGATGTTAGCAAAATTTTTCTTCTAGTCAGAGGTATTCTAAGTAGAAAGGGTCACTTTAGAGGAAGTACTGGTTTCTCCTTGACTGGAGGTTTTCACATAAAGGCCATCTTTTGGGGGATGTGATGGTGGGGGGTGTCCTGTTCAGACAAAGGTTGGCCTATATTATAGGGCCTCTGAGATCCCTACTGACAGATTCTGTGATCATAAGGCCTGATCTATAAGGATTAGAAACACAAACAACTCTACCCATATCCTACTATGTAAAAATGATCAAAATAAACCCCTAAACCTTGTTAGTTTTGAATGTCCCTAAAACTGTTGCCTAGCCCTTAAAATCAGGGCAATTGAAAAAGCTAAGTTCAAACTTGGAAAAACACAAGAACTCTGATTGATCAGCAAAATGACCAACCATGATTCCAGAAGACCAAGGATAAGGCATTCTGACAGGTGATGGAATCAGAATAACACAAATACCTTTGCACGTAGCCAGTACGGGAATTTATTTTACTTCACGACAATGATTGGTTACAAGGGTTTGGGGTTTTTTATGTTGTTCCAGGGAGGAGCAGATGGAAGGGAGACTAGACTTCTGTTCATCAGAAAAGACAATTTAAAGAAAAAAGTTTATTTTAGAAATGCTAAGACATTTAACATCAAAGTCTGGCTATGACTCTCCTAGGACATTTCACGATTGCTTGTTTTCCCAGAGCTACCTCCTACTGCCCAGATAAAACAAACAAAATTGTTTCACTATTACATATTTATCATTATCAAATCCTAGTTGTAAAAGAACCCAGGCCACAACTTTGGCCTGGCTGGGGGGGGGGGGGAGAAAGAGCAACTTTAAAAAGGTATTAGCATACTGTGGCCTATACTAGTCCAGAATGATTCTGAACACTAAACACAAAAGTGTTTTTAATAACAGAAATACTATACTGGCTTTTAGAATGCAGTTATCTTCCAGCCCCTCAAGGGGCTTTGAAATTCCAACAAACTGAAGCTTTGCTGCCTCAATATTGAAAAAAAGCAGCTCAACCTTTAACTCATGAATAGAAAACCTAAAAATAACTATAGTGTTTTGGGGGGAAGGGAGAACAAGACACTGCTAATCATCATTAAACTTTACAGATCTGGATGCATTTCTGTCTATATAAAATAATTTGTTTTTGTTTGTAGAAGCCGAGTAGCCGAGTCCAACTCCACGCTGCTGCTTCCAGCTCATTGCTCTGTCAAACTCCACTTGTAGGTTCTGCTGTAAGGTGGCGGCAGCCTGCTTGTTCAGAGCCATGTTTGGTTTCCCCAGGGTGCCCGGAGAACTACTGAGTGATGGGGAAGAATTCTTAAAGCCTCCCATAAGTCTCAGAAATTTCATCTTTTGGTCTGAATTTTCAAAAGTGGCTGTATCCCATTGGCCAAACTGTGTAGGCTGTTTAAAGAGAAACAAAACAAAAAAACCAAACAAGGTTATTTTCTTTGGCTTAGAACTGCAATCTTCCTTCCTTGCCTCACAGCTCTTGATCCTCAGGATGCTATCTATCCTTTGTCTGTGCAGGAGGGCAACAAGGGATCTTTTGAGTTTGTCCAGGAATGGGGATGATTTTGCCCTGAATCACTTACCCTGTTTCGCCTGGTCCTTGTGACCAATGACAAACTTTTTTGTGGGGGGTGGGGGGGAGGGGCAGGGCGGTGAGGGTTAAGTGATTTGCCCAGGGTCACACAGCTAGTAAGTGTCAAGTGTTTAAGGCTGGATTTGAACTCAGATCCTCCTGAATCCAGGGCCATTGCTTTATCCACTACGCCACCTAGCTGCCCCCAATGACAAACTTTTGACATGATTAACCAAGAAATGGTGTGTGAGCAGTGGTCTCCAAATAGTGGTTTTCTGTGTCAGACTAACTTGTCTGAAGGCTGGAGCTCTGACTTTAGCTTGGTTTACCACCAAACGAAAGAAGAGGTCTTAGAACCTCTCCCTGCCTGCACCAAGTTTTGTGAACAGCCACCTCTCTGGGCTGGAAGGGGCTCACTCCCTTGCCCTGAAGCATAAGAGCCTTTGCCTTTTCAAGTGATGGTATGAGTTCTGCCCCTTGCCCAGCCCCACAACCCCCAGCTAACTGACAAAAGCACCTCCAAGCTTCTCCTTTCCCTGAAACCTCACGGCCCTGAAGTCTCAGCACTTGCAGGCAGCAGCCAGGTCCTTCTGAAGACTATCCATCCCATCCACAGCCGGCAGCCTCCTTCCCCTCTCCGAGATTTTCCAAAGCTTTCTCTCACAACAGTTTAGTCTGTCCCAGGAAAAGGCTGGATGTGTCTCAAGAAGAGCAAAGGGCCCATAAGGCCCTGAGTCCCCAAGTCACCACTCTTTGGAGAACTTGGAAAAGTGTCCTCTTTCCTATTAATACAGTCTTTTCCTGGGAATGAGATCTTTGGTTTGGGCCTGCCAGATTTAGTGATGATTCCATCACTGAATGCAAGATGCTTGTTAATTTAGGAACCATTGATTTTAAATGCAACAAATCTCTCTAAAGTAAGAGGTTCCTACTTTTACCCTAAGGACAAACCACTCCCAGTGAATGGGAATTTGACACCCATATGGAGGATTCTTAGTATTTCCATTTAATGTTGGCCACCTCATTTCTCTTTGGGCACATAGAGTCACAAGGGCAATTTAAAAAACCCAGGGCTATGAATTAGTTCCATTCTTCCCATCCCATTTCCAAACAATTTGAATATCCATAAAGTCACTGAAAAGAAACAGAAAAAAGGAAGTTGGATTTAGAAATGCAAACATGAGAAGTCCATAGCGCATTCCTAACTGTAGTGGAGACCGAGCTGGGACTGTTTTTTTGTTTTTGTTTTTTTTTCGGTGAGGCAATTGGGGTTAAGTGACTTGCCCAGGGTCACACAGCTAGTAAGTGTTAAGTGTCTGAGGCCGGATTTGAACTCAGGTACTCCTGACTCCAGGGCCGGTGCTCTATCCACTGCGCCACCTAGCTGCCCCTGAACTGGGACTGTTAAGAGCTAAAACGGAAACTCCTTCTCTAGCCTCCTCTCCCCTTCATTATATAGTGCTCTAAAATTTATAAACCACTGAACCTCCAACACCCCAGGAGATTTTAAAGATGGCGTTTAGGGAGATGTGTCATCATCCCTCCCTTCCTCCCTTCCTCCACTGGGGAGAACGCCGAGCTGGTTTTAGAACATTCAGATCTCCTCCTCCAGGCCTAATGCTCTTTTCACCAGCCCACCTTGCCTCCCTAACCAGAGAACAAACAGGAATCCCATCTTCAAGTTTGGTAAATTGGGACAACAAGATGAACCAAACACTTTATATCATGCATGAAATAGCCAAGGGGTTCTGCCATTTGAGCCAGATCGGCCAACACACTTCAGATCCCCCATATTGTAGGAGAATTTCCCCCCATAAAAGCAAATGTCAGCCTCTATTCATTACTCTGTCGGCCTGGGGAGAGAGCTATTTGCAGGTTGGTCCAACAGCTGCCTCAATTCACCGTGTGACACTTTCCTGCTGTTGAGGACTTGGGCAGCGCAGACGCAAGAATAATTACAGCTTTCCAAACCCTGTGATTTCTGAAGTGAACTGCTGGTAGTTATTCTGCATTCGCCTTTTAAGGCAGCATTTCCAGTCTGCTCTTTACAGAGCAGGCAAATTAGTCTTGTGCCTGATTTTCCCCCACAAGGCCAATAACCCCATAGGAATCATTATCATTATCAGAAGCCTCTCTGAATGACTTTAAAGCCACTAGGACATGTCTGTGTAACCCATCTGGAGAGCCACAGAGACTGCATGCTCACTGGTTCCTTTCCATGTGATTTCTATGACATCAATTGTGGCTAGTCATGCCAGCAGCTTTCAGCCTGGCTACTAATAATAAAGCCAACCCCTGGTGGTGCTAACACCAATCCCTGCAAAAGCCCATAAAGATTGTGGCTCTGGGCAAGTCACTTAACTCTCATTGCCCTGCCCACCCCCCTACCCCCCCCCAAAAGTTCACATAGAAGGCAGCTGATGTGGCCCTGTAACTGCCGAGGGCCAGGAATGGACGATAAGCAAAGACAGGAGAGTTGTGGGGGATTCTAAGTTCAAAATTGACCTGTCAAGGTGAGGCATTGGAAAAAGAGGTAAACTCAGCTGCCTAGTCTAAGAATGACATTAGGTAGGGCCTATGACAGCCATAACAGGATGCAGAAGCCACCAGGTTCCTTTGGGTGTTTCCTCCATACCTGACATGTGCAGGAAATGGTTCGCCCCACAAGCGGTCAAGATGAGCCCTATGCTAGGGTGAGAGCTCTCTTCAGCTTTCCCTTAGGTCCTTTTAGCCTTGCTAAAAAGCTTCCCATCAAAGCTGTGCTTAGAAAGAAGGTGCCAAAGCCCCAGGGGAGAGATGCCTTTCCCCCCCTTTTTGTACTTTTCCAGAGGCCTTTCAGACATTCGGTGGGAAGTGAGTTGGTGATTTATATCCCCAATGTCCTATAGTTAAAAATATGAGAGCAAGGTCTTTGTGGCTAACCTACCTCAGCTACCACTCCAAGGTGGGTGCAGGGCAAACGATATTTTTCTGCACTAATGATGGAAATTAAAGCCTAGTACAATACCCACTGCTGAGGGAACAGGCCAGTCATCTCATGCCATCTCTGGGGATTGGACTAATTTGTTCTACAGCATGACCTCAAATTTGCAATCCAAAGACAGGCTGGTACGCCAAAAGGGGAGCGTGACTAGCATGCTGAAGAGAGCACGGCTGCTCTCTGACATGATGCTGCAAAGACCCAGGTCCCATTTCATACATACCACTTCCACTTTGGTTTTGAGAGCTTCAGTTTTCCCAGATGCTCTATCAATTTCTTCTTGCAAGGCCTTTCTTCTGACCTGAGTGAGAGGAAAACAAAGCAAAGGAAAAAGAGACAACAAATGTTCTCACGTATGTCTCAATGCCAGATTAAGGTAAAGTCAAGACTTGGGGAGGAAAGAGAGAAAGGGCAAAAACCATCCTTAGCTTTATTACAATAAAATGAAGTGTGTTTCATCAGTTAAAGGATACATCAAGGAGAAGAGTGGATTTTTTAAAATGTCTTGAGACTTTGTTATTCCCAACACAAGGTAGGATTAGTTCAATGTTCCACCTCATTTTATCAGGCATTATAAGAGAATCTGCTGGTCCACATAAGTAAATTTCCCAAATAAGAGAAACCTCCCTACCTTGCATGACAAATCTTTACTTTAACCATTTGGGATTTATTATGCAAAACACACCTCCTTGCTTCCTCAAACAGAATGTTGTTTTTCTTTAGTGACTCGGTGAGATCATTACAACACTACTGTGTGGTAATGCAGTAGTTTTTATATAGCTTTCCTTATATATAGCATCCTGCTGTTTGTATGACTGCCTTTATTGTTCCTCCTTGACAAATGTGATACTTTTATTTATGTTCCAAGAAATCAGTCATTTTTAAATGACTGGGTTTTGTGAATTGTTTTGTTGTTTTTTTTTCCCCAGGGGCTCAAATCTATCATGCTTCTCAGGTGACTGGATTCAGTCTGTATAACTATGTATGTCTTTCCTTATTCCCTGAGGCCAAGGACTGTTTTTGCTTTTTCTCTGTATCTCTAGTGCTTAACACAGTACCTGGAATATGGTTAGCAATTAATAAAATGCTTGTAGGAGGGGGTGAAAGGGAAGGTGAGAGTTTGGAACTCATAATTCAAAAAGAAAGGAACGACAATAATAAATAACAAAACTAAAACCCCCAAATGAATAAATAATGAATGAGTGAATGGAATTCTTGTTTGACTGATTGATGGTTGAGCTTACTAAATAAATCTTCAGATAACTGGGATATTACTATAAAAACCAAAAAGCCTAGGCAAGAAATTCTAAACTCAGATAAAGCAATAGTTTGCAACTGTGACTCTATGCAACTTGTCTCTAAGTCTCTCACTCCTCAGGATTTTGCGTCCCTATCCCATAAAGTTATGAGGTGCCGAAATAAAATAGCAAGGACCATGATCACGAGTAGTAAGATCAAATTCAATTTAAAAAAAAAAAAAAGACTAACTAGAACACCCTTACCAATCACTTCCTTGGGGGGGGGGCATTTTCCTAAACCAACACTTTTTTGGGGGGAGGGTGAGGCAATTGGGGTTAAGTGACTTGCCCAGGATCACACAGCTAGTAAGTGTCAAGTGTCTGAGGCCAGATTTGAACTCAGGTCCTCCTGACTCCAGTGCTGGTGCTCTATGCACTGCACCACCTAGCTGCCCCTAAACCAACATTTAAAAAATATGCCTTTAGAGGAGCCTCATGTGTAGTAGACCAATATATTTTCCAAATTCTACCAGATTCCCGCCCTGTCACCAGGTAAGGCAATTGTGGACTTCTGTTACAAAGACTGTGACTCATGCCCACAGTAATGGCTACTGGCACTAACTTGTAAAAGACCAGATGGCAATACAGGTTAGCAGATGCTTTACTGTACCATGTCTATGGTGACTTCATCCAAGTTTCCCTTTTTCTCAGATAGCACTTCCAAGTCTGATTCATGTGCCTGAATAGTAAAAGCAGAAATTCATGTGACACATGCAAGTGCGTGTACACGGGCAAAGGTCTTCAACAGTCCAGCATCGAGAGCTGGAAAACTGCTATGGGGAGAGAAACATGTCATCTCCAAGGATCAAGATAGGGACCAATAATGTAATGATCATATCCGAGGAAACATGGTGGTGAAGGGAGAGCCGTCAGTGAGGCCGGGAAGCCTGGTCAGGCTCGGTGCTCTGGTACCAACAGCACAGCTCATCAGGCAGCCCAAGGCACAGTAGAATGCCCTGACAGCTAGGAACTAGGAAAGAGGATGGTCACAAGCTGAGGCCAGGTGACCACAAAATGTCAAGGATGTTAGAGAGCGTTCTTGCTCAAGTACAGGAGAGGTAGTACGGCAAAATGGAAAGAACAATGGATTAGGGAGATGTTTACTGACCATGATCAAGTCACCCAAACTCTGGGATGATCGGTTTGTCTATAAAACTGAGTTAAAACTTACTTCACAGAGGTATGCTGACCAAGTGAGATAGTGTGTGCTAAAATCGAAACACGCTGTAACTAACAGCTGAGAAGCAGTGTGGGTAGTAAATACAGCTGGTTTCAGAATAGGTTAGGCCTGACTTCAAATATGGCCTCAGGCTCATCCTGTCCCTGCATCCCAGAACAAGTTACTTAATCTCAAACAACTGAGATTGTAAATTAAAGAACAGCTGGGGACTCAGGATGGCAGAGTATCCGCACTGGACACTTATGAAATCGCAGGTCCAGCCCATAAATATTAGCAACCATTAAGACTGTACTAGCCTATGAGGCCCCTTGTAACTTTTAAAGTGGTGTGAAGAGGTCAAAAGAGATGGGAAGCAAATACAGAACCTACCTAAACAATTACAATAAATCAAATGGGAAATAATAACTAAGACATGGAAGACATCGGCCAGTTTGACTGGAGGGTTTATTTTTAGCTCTTAAAAAAAAAACACACTAAAAAACAACCCATAAACAAAGTTGAAAATATGGCTGATTTCTCTCCTCCCTCCCTTCCTTGCCTACATAAAACCCTTTTGAATACATGACTTACACAACTACTCCTGTAAGAAGCAAGGGGAGAAATAGTCGATCTTTAAGCAATTACCTGAAGTCCTTTTGTTCTACAACTTTTTCCTCAACAGAACTAATTAGAGCTATAGTTTGTTTCTTCCTAGATAGTCTAGTCTGTCCTCATTTCCATTAAGAAAGGTATAGGTCGATGAGTTGTAAAAACTCAAAACGAACCATCAAAAACCCCCAAAGAGTTGTATAAACTCAATCCAACAGTGGCTGAGGCAGAGTTCTTACTTCTACAAATGGAAAGGGAGTCACGTTACCTCCTGGTTAATTCTTAGAAACCCAAGATCCCCTTCCCCTTTTCCAATTATGGATCACAAACCAACACCATACCTTTTGGTGGAGAAGTGATGGACTATAGGCTAGATTAAGACATACATTTTTGGATGTTAATATTTCGATGCCCATTTATTTTGCTTAATTACACTTATTTCTTACAAGGCTTTTATTTTGGTGGGAAAGAAAAATGTGGGGAGGGTGTAGTGATAGTGATGTTTAAAAAAAAGGAGAGAGAAAATAATCTCAACGAAACATTAAAAAAACACTAAGAGGGAAGTTTAGAAAAGGAAAGAGACAAGCAGGGTCATGCTATTATTACCATGATAAACTCAATACGTTAGATACAACAAATACCAAACTATATAACAGATCACCAGTTTCACATAGAATACCCATTTCTGCAGAAATGTTCATATTTATTGATTTACTAGTTTGTAATTAAAAAATTATTTAAATAAGATAACACATACCTTGATCACTCTCATACTCAGTTCCCGTCATGTCTCCAGCCCTGGGGAGGTGCTTGATTGCACAAAACCACTTGGAATTACAAATTTCCAACCCCATAGGGGAAACACAGCCCAGAATAAATCCATTTTCCTTTCACTGCTCTAGTGGGATAGGAAACAGCCTACATCTCAGAGTCACATGTCCTCTTTATTTTCCCAGTCTGCCATTCTCCCCACTCCCCATGCCCCCCCAAACTGAAATCTATGATGGCAAATGAACAGCTGGGTGCCTTCTCAATCACAACAGCAAATTCTAGCTCTCTCATCAGCTTTTATGATTCGAGACATCAGACATGGCTGATGGTCAGGGGTTCAGCAGAGGGAAAGTGGTTCCCATGCTCTCCTCTTTTACTTCCCAGGCCAGTGCAGAGGCAGAACTGTCTTATCCTCCAGGCCTCGATAATTGGCCATATCCCATCATTCACCTCTCATTATTTCACCTCCATAAGCAGCTACAGAAATTCAAATGAGTGCTAATCTGCTGCCGTTCTGCAACATGGACAATTCGATTAGAAAATTTATCTGGATAAAATTTTCTTGCCTTTCATCCAAGGTAAAAAAGAAAAACCTACCACATTAAAGGCCACATGAATTATCCAGTGGTATGTACCCATTCAGTTTAAATGACCAAGGGTCAATTACCCTGGCTCTGGGGAGACTAATGGCAGGAGAGGAGGATGTCACCTTAAAGGACATGTAAAAACATTGTTTATTTTGTTCCTCTTCAACCAAAGAGATTTTCCATGTTCACCTGTCCTCAGAACACATTCATCCTGGGAAAGTAGGAAAATAGGAAAGTCCCCATTTTACTGTAAGGAGTCAAGCTGTGATAAAGTTAAAAGGTCAGCCCAAAGCCACATGACCCTGTTGTTCTGATGGCCTCAAAACATCTGGCCCTCATTCGGGAGTTTCTTCTGATAATAGGGAGGAGGTCCTAGTGATCTCTAGTAGTCAGACCCTCTATCTTCTGCTGCAAAGTATGCATTACTCACATGTGTGCATCTGGTCACATCCCTACTCTGCTCAAAAATCTTCAGTGGCCGCTAAAGCCTACCAAGGAAGGTCCAAGTCCCTCGTCTGGTATCGAGGACCCCCACAAAGACCCTTGTAGTCTTCTGTCATGTTATTCTCCTTTACCCGCGCCATGTTTCAGCCAAACTGGAGTACTCCCTGCCCCATCTTTGTAACATCTTCCCTAATGTTAGCACAATGCCTTCCATCAAGATGGCACTTATGTGAAGGGCCAAGGGAAAAAAATGTGGGTGAACTGGCAAGGTTGAATCCACACTTTTCCTCCTGAGCTATATTTGGGGGTTTCTTATCAAAAACAAAAATAAAACCAAAACACACATGCACATATCCTGCCCAAAATATTTTTCTGTTGTTCTCTATAGGCTTTTGCTTCTTTAAATACAACTACAGGGCAGCTAGGTGGTGTAGTGGATAAAACACCGGCCCTGGAGTCAGGAGTACCTGAGTTCAAAGCTGGCCTCAGACACTTAACACTTACTGGCTGTGTGACCCTGGGCAAGTCACTTAACCCCTAATTGCCTCTCAAAAAATAAAAAAATAAATACAACTACAATTATTCTGTAAATTATATAGAATACCCCTGTATGTTCATAAATAGTGCCCTGAGAACCATATAGGACTCAATTAAGAGTGTTGATTATATTGCATTTCTCACTCCTCCCCTTCTGTCACCAGGAGAGAGGAAAAAAACAACACCACACATTTAAAAAATCCCCCCTTTCTCACCTACAGATTCTAAATTTCCAAAAATGTACATTCCTACTTATGCATTTTTTTAAAGGCCCAGAATGAATTCCTAGGAACATCTTCCTGGTGGTTAAGACTGGAATGCACTAGGTCCTCTCTCCCTGTGGTGTCAAACTCAAAAGAGAAACAGGGTTCTCTAGATCGTACATAAGGATCATTCTCCATGTTTGGTGGTTGGCCACATGTTTGCCATCCCTGCTCTACACCATTCATTCCCTCAAAAAATTCTACCTCTCTGTCACACAGGGGACCTGTGTTCTAATCTTGGCCCTGCTATATATGGAAGTTGGAAAGCTTGTGGTCACATTCTCTTCCTTATCCACGAAAGGTACATCCTGTCCTTGCTTAATTAGAGCAGAGTTCTGTATTTTGGCCTTTTAGAACTTCTGGTGCCTTTGTGTATAAGGGGGCGGGGGGAAAGGAGGGAGTGAACAAAAAATGTTTTCCAAAAGCTAAGAAGCGGATACGGCTCATAGGATCCTCATAGTAATTTCCCTGACCAAGGGAAACTCTGGCACTTCTGGCACAACTAGCCCAGTGGCCAATGTTGACAGCATTGAGTAGTTTCCAGTGGAAGACGATAAAGATCAAGCCTCCTCATTCTGGAAACAAAGCTGAAGGGGAACATGACCGAAGACTATAAAGCCAAGCACAAAGGCCTGTGAACACCAGAATGGCTTCTTCCATACCCCATGCCCGCCCTGAAACAGTATTAGAACAAACAGAAGGACACAAATTAATAGAACTTTTAAAGCTGAAAGGGGCCTCAGAGGTCAGTTAAACCAATTGCATTTTCTCCCATGAGGCCCAAGGACTGGAAAAAACATGACCAAGGAACCCTAATGCAGAGGGCAGGGAAAGAAACAGAGCCCAAGGGCATGGCCAGGCCAAGAATGCCAAAAGGAGCAAAAACGATTAACCCCTGGAAGAGTACCAGGAGGAGATCAGCAGAAGCTCCAGGCCTCTAAAGATGAAGTCGAGGAGGGAAGCCCCACTTCCTTCTCTGAACCATGTAGCCCTAGCACACACCGGTCTGGCACCCTCTGCAGTTAGGGGGCATGTGCTTGTGTGCGCGCACACTTGGTGTCTCTATGTGCCTACGTCCTTTCTTTGGACAACAAAGGCCCAGACTCCCCTGGGGCACAGGCCAAGAGCCTCATCATGCCCACACTGAATCAACTTCTGGGAAAGACTTACCATGCCCAGGCCTGGAGGGTCCTGCATCACTTTCCTACCTGCCGCCGTCTTTTTCTTCTTCTGAGCAGGCTCTTCAGCAGAGGGCAGCTCTATCTGTGTCTTAGATTTTTTCCCTTTCTTTTTGGTGCTGCTGGGGCTGTCTGCTTGGGGGACGCTTTCTGCCAATTCGGCCTTGGGCTGCTTCCTTTTGTGGCTTTTCTTTTTGCAGCTGCTGAAGGCATTGGGGTCCTCTACACGGCCCTCATTAACGGGCACATTAACAGTTCCATCCTCCTCCTCCTCTTGCCTGTAAGTCTTCTTCTTCTTCTTCTTTTTCTTCTTCTTGGTGCCAGAGTCCCCGAGACTGCTGGGTTCCTGCTTCTCCTCTCCCTGTCTCTGTTCTATGGGCTCACACGCCTTTTCTTTCTTCTCTTCCTCCACCTCCTCCTCCTCCTTCATAGGGTCAGAAAGGGCCTCCCTGGGCTCCTGGTCCAACCTCTTGTCCTTTTTCCGCTTTTTAGATTTTCTGTCAGAGTCCCCTTCCAGTTTTGCAGCCACCCCTGTCTCTGCTCCTGGAGGGTGAGAGAGGGATGATTTTGTCTTCTTTCTCTTCCCTTCGCTTGGGGTCTCAGGCAGGCTTGGAAGCAGTTCCTTTCTGCTATGATGCTTCTTCAGGGAGTTGGTTCTGCCCATGGTCTCGGCCTCTGTGCTATCCTCATGGGGAGTTCTGTCTGTGCTCTCTGCTTCTTGGGTTTTCTTCTTCTTCTTTTTCTTTTTCATCAGGGGCATTTCTGGGACCACGTCTGGGGGCGCCACATCCTTCTGGGATGGCTTTTTTTTGACTAGAGGTTCCACATCCAAGGTATCCTCCTCCACTGCCCTGGACTTTTTCTTCTTTTTCTTTTTTTCTCTTGTTTCCTTGCCAAAGTCCAATTTCTCCTCCTTGGCGATCATTGCTGAAAAAAGAAATCATGCAAATTACTTCGTAACATGGTCTTTCCACAGCATTTTTATGTACATCAGCAAATGATGATGGTTCTCTGTCAGTTTCTAGATTATTGAGGAAAAGGAAGAAAAATTACTTTCTGTCTGTGTATACTCACACATCACAAACATAGAATATATATATTAAGAGTGAAACATGGAACAGTGTATAGAGAATCAGCAGGTGAGGTAGGAAAACCTGGGTTTGAGTGTTCTGCCCCTGACACATTCTGGCAGAGTTTTAAACAAAACAAAACAAAACTTTACCTGCCTAGAATTTTTGTAAAATTTGCAAAACTCTTATCAAAAGAATTTTCAATTGAAATGAAAAAATGAGACAGTAGCAAATTATTCAAATGGTTTCTGCCACAGGGAATGGCAAGTACAACCTGGGAAGAAAAGGAGAAAGGAGAGCCGATAATTTAGGGCAATGTCCAAGAGAGCCAATTATAAATCCATGGCCTAAGACACCTTTAAGCAAATGCAAAAAGATATGGGTCAACAGAGTGAACAAGAGAGCCTAAGCCAAGGAAGTGAAGAAGTAGGATGATACCCATTAGAATATGGTGCTGGGAAAAAAAAAATACAAAGGGCAGTGGAAAAGCAATGAATTAAAAATATTAAGTATAATAGTGGGAACAGGTTGAAGATTGGTGGAGGGAGAAATAAATACTCTATTGTGTCTCCAGGTTACACAGCCCCACTTGCTGGAAGGGTCTTCATAAGGAATGACCCCAAAACCCTTCTTATTCTGACTGCCTTCCTAAGGCCTAACTCCTCAGAGGCCCACAGAAGGCCTCCTCTGAAGGGGCCTGGCACCTGTGATGGATGGTCAATAAAGAAAAGTTGGAGATAATTGGATGATCCATTAGACATTGCACTCCAGTGAGCAGCTCCCTCCAGTCGGTACCATTTTGTAAATAGTTAACTCATTCACATGTTCCTTTCACACCCGCTTCTAGGCTGATGCTAGCCAGGGAAAGAGCTTAATAGGAAGACAATCTATTGGGCTAGGCATCAGACTTGGGTTCTCTTTTGATCTCTGTGACTAATGAGTTGTTTTACTTTGGCAAAGACCCTTCCCTTCTCCACTCAGTTTCATTCGCAGAATGAAGTAGTTGGACCAGATAATCCCCTTTCACCTCAGGCATTTTCTAATTCTATGACTGGAGGATACCAGAAGGTAGGGTCTGCATAATTAGTTCCAGAATGTACAGAGCTGGGGTTTTAAACTAGGGGTTCATGACCTTGGGTTTTTGAAATAAATTTTTTGATAACTCTTACCTTAATATAATTGGTTTTCATTATAATCCTTTGCATTTCCTTTGTATTTTATTTTCTACACTTAAAAACATTTTCAGAAAAGGATGCCAAAGGGTTTCATGACCCAAAGAATATCAAGAATCCCTGGCTCTAGGGCCAGGTGGCACTTAATAAAGGTTTCTGATATAAGCAGTGGGTATAGCAAGACAAAACAACAGCACAAACTGACCAGAATTTTTGGCTTCAACCCAGATTTTCTTATTTCTCAAACCTCAATGTTTTATTTTTTTAATAGTTTACTTTTTTCAATTTAGCATTTAAAAAAATTAACCAGTTCCTCCCCAATATGTAAATTAATAAAAATTAAAAAAACAACCCTCCCCCCCCAGCTGCATAGTTTGGGGAAACAAATTCCCAAATTAGCCATATCCAAAGGTGTATATCCCATTCTGCAGCAACTCTCTATCAGGAGATGAGTGGCACATCTTGGATTCACTGACTCCAAAGTTTTCAAACACTATTACAACCACCACCACCGCCACCACCAAAAAGCATTTTCACTGCATTCTAGAGCTAAATGCATCAGATGGACATGCACAATTATTGTCTCCAGCCCAGCTGGTTGACATCCAGTGCAGAAAGGATATTAACAAACTCAAACAATTAATAAGCAAACATACAGGGCTGCCAACAGCCTAGTTCCACTCTGGGTAGGCTTCTTGTAGGAAATTATTTCAATGCAATTCAAACAACATTTATCAAGTGCTCACTATATGGAAAAGCTTTGTGCTAGGCTTTGGGGATACAACAGGTGCTGAAGTTTAGTCAACAGAAAGTAACTGTAAGCCAGAATAAATTAGTTAACATGGAGGGCATCTAGATGGTACGGTGGACAGAAGGCGGGAACTAGTTAGGAAGATCTGAGTTCAAATCTAGCCTTAGACATAGTAGCTCTGTGACCCTGGAAAAGTCACCTGACTGCTACCTAACTCCATTTCCTCATCTGTAAAATAGAGATAATAAGCATCTATCTCCCAGGATTGCTCTGAGGATTAAATGAGATAATATTTGTAAAATGCTTTGCAAACCATAAAGGGCTAACTAATTGCTAGCTATTTTTATTAAATCATCAAAAACGTAGGCAGATATTTCCAATATTATATCCTTGGAGAAATTACTATGGGGAGTTTCCTGATAAAAAAGCTTTCTGAAAGGGAAATACCCACATACCTTCTCCAGCAAAATCCTGAAGTTTGCATCAGCCTCACTAATGATCAAGAAATACCATGAGAAGTTACATTAAATATTTCTTTTTACTCCAAAAATGAAATAAAGGTCATCCTATGGACAACAGAAAAGACTGTCCATCCAAGAAAGCCAGAGTCAGCACAATCAGAGATGAGACACATAGCTTGCAAAATTCTCTATCCAGAGACAGGAAGAGTGTAAGGCTCTGGGAAAGTCCCAAGTGGATACTTTGGAAGCCCCTAGAAATAGCAACTAGTATGTTACTGACCAGCACCACTCAGACCCAGGGGATCTGAGCTAACACATTGTCTTGAGATACCACAGAAGGTCCTGCCGATCAAGCACTCAACCTCAAGATCCAAATGGGACTCAAAACCAGGAGCTGGAGGTCAGCACAAGAACCCAGGAAATCCTAGGTTGACAACAAGCAGGACTGACCACCCTACCCAGAAGCAAAGCAAGGAGCCAAGCTGACCCTAACACAAAACTCTAGTTAAGAAATTAAAACTGTCAATGAGTAAGTCAAAGAAAACACTGACCTATATGAAAAATACTGCAAATCTAACTCCATGACAACTACAAGCACAGACTCAAAGAATAAAAAAATGGATTTTCCACCAAGACTATGTATATGCCTGGAAGAAATGAAGCAAGAGGGAAAGAAGGAAGGAAGGAAGGAAGGAAGGAAGGAAGGAAGGAAGGAAGGAAGGAAGGAAGGAAGGAAGGAAGGAAGGAAGGAAGGAAGGAAGGAAGGAAGGAAGGAAGGAAGGAAGGAAGGGAGGGAGGGAGGGAGGGAGGGAGGGAGGGAGGAAGAGAGGAAGGGAAGAAATGCTCTTGAGAACAGAATTGGAAGGAGATAAGTAGCTTAAAAGAAAGAAATGCACTCTGAAACCTCAAATAGACTAAACAGAAATCAATGACTATATGAGCCAGCAAGAAATATTAGAACAAAATCAAAAGATTAAAGAAACAGAAGATATGAGATCTGATATAAAAATCGGATGACCTGGGAAAGAGGCCAAGGAGAGGTGATTTAAGAATGATTGGAGGGGCAGCTAGGTGGCGCAGTGGATAGAGCACCGGCCCTGGAGTCAGGAGTACCTGAGTTCAAGTCCAGCCTCAGACACTTAACACTTACTAGCTGTGTGACCCTGGGCAAGTCACTTAATCCCAATTGCCTCACTTAAAAAAAAAAAAAAGGATAATTGGAGAGGCCTGGATACTAATTCTTTGTAACCAGTTATTATTTGTCTCTCCTACTTTCTCCTCACCCCTATTCAAGAATTAAAAAGAAATACCTTGTAATAACATGTTAAACTCAGTAAAACAAATTCTAATAGTCCTGTGTCTAAAGATGTATTTCTCTTCTGCATTTTAATTCTATTGCCTTTCTGATAGAAGACTGATGGCGTGCTTCATTCAGATTTGGTTCTTTGGAATCACACTTTCTTATTGAATTTATCAAAGATCTAAAGTCTTTGAAAGTTGCTTCTGTTTATAATGTATTTGTCATTATATAAACTGTTCTCTCAGCTTTATTCAATTCACTCAGTTCATATAGTATCAGTTCACATAGATGTTTCCAGTTTCCTCTAAAACTGTTCATTTTAATAATTTCTTAGGGTATAATGATATTCTATTACATTCCTATAGCAGTTTCTTTATTCATTCTCCAATAAATGGACAACCCCATTGTGCAGTTTTTTTGCTACTACAAAAAGAGCTGCTACAAATATTTTTGTATATAATGGTCCTTTTCCTCTTTCTTTGATATATTTGGAAAATGGGCCTACTAGTGATATTTCTGGGTCAAAATGTATGGAAAGTTCCGTGACTAATGAGGCATGGTTCCAAATTACTTTCCAGGATGTCTGGGCCAATTCACAGTTCCCTCAATAGTGCATCAGGTTTTCCTGTAGTCCCCCAACACTTGTCACTTTCTGACTGTTATCTTTATTAACCTGTAAGGTGTGAGGTAGAGCCTCAGAGATACTTTAATTTGTATTGCTCTAATTACCAGTGACTTGAAGCTTTTTTATGATTGTTGATAACCTTCTTTTAAAAATTGGTTGTTCAAGTCCTTTGATCATTTAGGAACTGGGGAATGATTCTTATTTTTATAACTTTGAACCTGTTTCTTATGTCCTTTGGACGTGAGATCTTTTTCAGAGAAGCTTGCTGCAAATATTTTTTCCTGGTTACCTGTTTATCTTCTAATTTTAATTATATTGTATTTGTGCAACACCTTTGTGCAAATTGTAATAAAAATTGTTCTTTTTATCATCTGTGATCTTTTCTAACCTTTGTTTGGTCATGAGCTATCCTCCTATCTATAGATCTGAAAGGTAAATTCTTCCCTGCTCTTCCAATTTGCTTATGATATCACCTTTTATGTTTAAGTCATGTGTCCATCTGAAATTTACCTTGGCATATGGTATGAGGCACTATCTTTCAAGAAATCACAAATGAGGGGCAGCTAGGTGGCACAATGGATAAAGCACTGGCCTTGGATTCAGGAGGACCTGACTTCAAATCTGGTCTCAGACACTTGGCACCTACTAGCTGTGTGACCCTGGGAAAGTCACTTAACCCTCATTGGGCACCCCCCCCCAAAAGAACCAGAGGGCAAAACCAAAAAGAATCTACCAATCATCTCCTGAAAAGAATCCCAAAAGGCAAAACAACAGGAATGTCATAACCAAAATCTAGTGTTCTCACATCTAAGGAAAAAAAAATGCTGCAGGTACCCAGAAAAAAAGCAGTTCAAATCCCAAGAAACTAGAGTCAGGCTCACAGAAGACCTGGAAAGGTCTATCAAAACCCAGAGTTCTTAGAATATAATATCCAAAAGGTAAAAGATATAGGTTTACAACCAAGAATAATTTACGCTAAAAAAGGAACCTTCAAATGGAATAGAGAACTTTCAAGCATTCCTGATGAAAAGACGAAAGCAAAGTAGGATTTTGAAATACAATCAGGCAGAATTTATATAGCACTTTAAAAAACGCTTTACAAATTTTATCTCATTTTGTCCTCACAAGTAGCCTGAGAGGCACTATTATTATCCCTATTTTTTTTTGCAGGGCAATGGGGGTTAAGTGACTTGCCCAGGGTCACACAGCTAGTAAGTGTCAAGTGTCTGAGGCCAGATTTGAACTCAGGTACTCCTGAATCCAGGGCTGGTGCTCCATCCACTGCGCCATCTATAGATGAGGAAATTGAGGTAGAGATTGGTTAAGTGAAAATCCAGGGTCAGCTACTAAGTGTCTAAGGCCAAATTTAAACTCAGGTATTCCTCAGGCCCAGTGCTCTATACATTGTGCAACCTAGCTGCCTCTAAAACAAACACAAGAGCCCAGAAAAATATAAGGTAAATTTATCTAGCCAACTAGAAGGGGCTGTATTGTTAACATTTTTTACAGCCAGAAAGTGTTCCTTCAGAACCTTAATGTCCTCAAAGGGCAATGAGGGAGTTAAATGACCTGGCGGGATGGGGTAGATTGTTTCTGTTATGTGAATTGTAAGGAGACAGACAGGGAGCATCTGGACCACTTGGCAACTGATTGGATATGGCCAATAAGAGACAGAAGTAAAGGATGACTGCAATATTGCAACTTGGCCTACAGCTGTTCTCTATGCTTTTGCAGTATGTCCCCCTTCCCTGGGAGGTGCTTCCTTCTTGCCTCTACCCCTTGAAACTCCTAGCTCCCATTAAGGATCAAATCAAACGCTACTCCTTCAAAAGTCCTTTCCTGATTCCCTCAGCTGTTAGTCTCCCCCTTCTCT
The DNA here is from genome assembly GCF_019393635.1 of Dromiciops gliroides. NCBI lineage: Eukaryota > Metazoa > Chordata > Mammalia > Microbiotheria > Microbiotheriidae > Dromiciops > Dromiciops gliroides. The sequence goes on along the minus strand of NC_057861.1, from coordinate 546,437,934 downwards.
GTTATTTTCTGGACTGTGACTAGCAGCGAAAACGTGATGCTTCCCTCTTAAAGATGCTCGAAGGAGGGTATTATCTCACTTTTCTATCTGTACCCCATAGCACAGTGTCTCTCGTAGAGCAGACACTTAACCAATGCTGTTTAATTGAAGAGAAAGAAAAAAGCTAAGCAGTGCCTTGGGGAACACCAACTCTTCTTTTTTTTTAAATCATAAAAGTATTTTATTAATTTCCAGTTACATGTAAAGATAGTTTTCAACATTTGTTTTCATAGGATTTTTAGTTCCAAATTTTTCGTCCTTCCTTCCTTCCTTCTCTCCCCGCTCCCCAAGACAGCAATCTGATACAGGTTATATAGGTACAATCACATGAAACATCTTTCTGCATTGGTCATGAACACCGACTCTTAATAGAGCAGGGGCTGTCTTTTTACCCCCAGCTGCTTAGCTTAAGACATGTCTATTGACTGAGAATAATAAACGAGAGGTCAGATGATCCATTCAAACCCTACAAGAGTCCCGCGTCTCCCTGCTCTCCCACAAGCTATCCCCCGCCCGGCCTGCATGCCCCGCCTTCTTATCCCGGCCTTCCCTGGATGCTCATCGAGTCATTTCACACGGAGCTAATGCCGCCTTACTGACTTAAAAATCATTTTCTCTTTATATATTCTTACGCCTGTACAAGCAGTGGCGCTCCCCTGCCCCGACCCAACCTCTCTTCCGGCTTTTTGGTCTTTGTCCATTTTTTTGGCCTCGGGGTGTAGAACCTGTTTAATAAACTTTCGTTGACAGATCGATCATTGATTTGGACCTTGAAGGGGTTCCGGTCCAACCCGCTCATTTTACACATTAGGAGAGTTTGGGTGACGTTCCAAGGTCCCGGGGGTAGTGAGTAGCAAAGCACCACACCGCAGCCGCGGTGGCCCTAGTGCCTCTGGCGCATAACAAGGGCCTGGGGCTCTCGCGGGCGACCTCGGGGGGCAGCCTCTGTAGGGGTGGTGGGGTCGGAAGCCGGACAAGGGCTAAGAAGGGAGTGGGAAGTGAGGCAATCCAGGGAGGGGGGAGACGAGGCTTTTGAAGGAGTTGGGCTGTGAAAGGGAGAGGACGCGGGACGGCCGCTGGAGGAGGGCTAGATCAGGGTGCGAGAGAGGAGTAAGTCGGATAATTCCAATTCCCCCTTCTCTCTATCCTCTACTCTCTGCTCCCCTTTCTTGTCTCCCACGCTCACCTCACATCACCGCTCTCCTGGCTCCACGTGTGTACCGACTCTTACGTGCCCCGGAAGTAAAAGCCTCTTTTTCTGAAGCGGCCGCCTAGGCGCGGGGTCTTCCGGGTTACGGAACTTAGCGTTGGGCCGTTGCTTGGTAACCGCGTCCATGGCCGGGAAAAGCGGTCGCAAAGCCCCGGCTCCCCCGCCGGTGGTGGAGGTCGCGCCAACCCCGGAGGGGGAGCCCGCGGAATCCGGAGGGACCTTCGCGGAGACGCAGTCTCCTCCGTCTACCTTGTCTACGGTCTCTCCGTTGTCTCCATCGTCTCCGGCAGCCGGGCCCTCGGCCGCAGCCCCAGCCGCGGTCTCGGTCGCGGCCTCGGGCACAGGCGTCAGTGAAACCCCCGCGGATGCTAAGACTACGCCTGAGCAGGAGAAGAATCTCTGGGAGCAGATCTGCGAGGGTAGGAGCCGGAGGGAGAAGGGGGCGGAGCCACCGGTGAAGGGGCGGGGCCAGTGGTGGAGGTGGAGGTAGCTCATACAGGAGCAGGGGCCATGGGCGCCACCAGCTTCACTGAGGCCCGGGTGGGAAACCCAAGATCTTCTCTCTTGGAGGTCACTGGAGAGGGAGGAACATGGGCTTTGGAGCGAAAGGCTCTGGGTTCGAATTCCGAGTTTGCCTCTGAGGCTCTTGACTACTCCTGCCTTCAGTTTCCTCATTTGTAAAACGAAAGTGTTGGACTAAATGGGTCTCTTAAAGGCCCCTTCCTGAACAAACAACAAGAAGCATTTATTAACCAACTTAGTCTCTGCCTACACACTTAGTAGGGCTAAATTACTTAGATGCCAAATGCCGGGGATAGCAAGAAAGACAAAAACCTGGTCCCTGCTCTCAAGGACCTTACGTTTATGTACATCCAAGATACATGCAATGAAAAGGGGTGGTAATCTCGGAAGGAAGTCATTAGTTGTGGTGGAGACTTGCAATGTGAATCTTGAAAATGTGAATGTATGTATACAAGAACGAACGAATGAATGGAAAGGCTTACTGCGTGCAAAGCACTGTGCTATAACTGAGGATACAAATGGAAAAGCTAGATTACGCCCCGCCCCCCACCTGGATTTATTAAACACCTACTATGTAGTAGGGCCTGAAGATGCAAAAACAAAAAAACCAAAATTATCTTTGCCTTCCAGGAACTTACTTAAGTCTTGTTTTTTTTGGGGGTTTTTTTTTTTTTTTTTTTTGGTGAGGCAATTGGGGTTGACTTGCCCAGGATCACACGGCTAGTAAATGTGAAGTGTCTCCACTGCGCCACCTAGCTGCCCAAACTTACTTAAGTCTTGAGGGAGCTTTGGAGGGTGAGGGAGATAGAAAATACTTGAAAGGACCTTAGGGGCCATCTAATCTAACCTTCTTATTTTATAGATGAGGAAAATAAAGACTAGAAGAGTTGAGTGACCAACCCATGAGCACACAGGTAGTAGTAGTAAGTGGCAGAGCTGGGCTATGAGTCTGTCATTAGCCTCCAAATCCAGGACTCTTTGCACTGCATCACATCTGATGTTGAGATCAAAGATATCATGGACTACCTTCATTTAATGCATTGCCTTTACTGTTGTTGTCATTTTTAAGGTCCATATCTATGATTTCATTTGAGTCAGAACTCCCTGTGTGGAAGCCCTTTCTCCTGATGCAGAGAGGGAGCTCATCTCCCCTCCTCTCATCCTCTTTGTGTTTATCTCTGTCTCTCCCTCTCCTCTCCTCTCCCTCTTTGGATCTCCCTCTTCTGCTCTCTCTTTCTTCCTTCTCTCCCCTTTCTCTGCCCCTCTCTCTCTGTCTCTATCTCTCTCTCCCCTTCCAGTGATGGATGGAAGAATAGGTCCTTCCAAAAATTTGGCAAAAATGGCATCTTTTTGTATGTCACGGCTGCTTATCCAGGTGCAGGTTCAGACCTCTGGCTGCCTTTTCTGCTCTTCATTTCTTTGCCTGAGCATAGGAGCTTGAATGGTGATCCTTTGAGATGGGCTTTTTGGGAATTGGCTACTGTGGGAGCTTCTGGGTTCCTCAGTCAGTGTTGACTGCACTATGGATGTACCTATGTGCATACTAAAGAACATCTTTGAGGAGAAGTGACCATCAGCAGGAGGTAGTGTTAGAAATGTGGACTTGGAGCTGTTCAGATAGTGCAGAGACCCTGTATGGATGATGGGGAAGGTGTATGGCACCTGGTGGCTCACAGTAGGCAATATTGTCCTGAGCAAAGTTGTCTCCTCTGGGTCCCAGCAGAAGCCCTGAGTTCAAAAACAGCTTCAGATACTTACTAGCTGTCTGACTCTGGGCAAGTCACTTCACTCTGTTTGTCTCAGCTTCCTCACGTGTAAAAGAGCTGGAGAAGGAAATGGCAAACCACTCCAGTATCTTTGCCAAGAAAACCCCAAATGAGATCACAGAGAGTTTGATGTGAATGAAACGACTGAACATCAGCAGCATAACTACCCATCCCTAGAGGAAAAAAAGGAACAATTCCACAGTACATCCCTTTAAGGGAACAAAAATTTGGTTATCAACCCTACCCCCTCACCATTGGGCAGTCATGGTGGGAGAGGTTCTGGATGGTGGGTCAGGGAGCATAGAATTGATTGCAAATCCCAGAACTGACCCTGACTGTAAGAGCCTGGTTCCACGTGAGGGGCTAATGACCTCTTAGCTGGTTTACTACAAATGAACCTAATCTGTGCTGAAGATTGATGCCTCTGCCAGAATATCAACATTGTCACTATGGCTCTGCTGTTTCTGGAGGCACTCCCGCTAGGAATCACTACATCAGGAGAGCCACTTTGAACTGCAAAGGTTTGGCATCAACAAGCACAAAGATCAGGTTGTTAAGTTCTGGACCTTGTCCCTTTGAAAGGGTAGTGGAGGGCCAGCTAGGTGGCGCAATGGATAAAACACCGGCCCTAGATTCAGAAGGTCCTGAGTTCAAATCCAGCCTAAGACACTTGACACTGGCTGTGTGGCCCTGGGCAAGTCACTTAACCCTCATTGCCCTGGGGGAAAAAAAGGCAGTGGAAAAGCCTGGGATTGCTGCTCTCTGTTCTTTCCATGTGTAGTCTTCTTGGTACTGCTGTCTTTCCTTTCAGTTTTTGGTTTTTTACCTTCATGCCCCATTTCGTTCTAGTCTTTAGTTTGAACCACTATACCAATCTGCCTTAGGCCTGGTCCAGAGTTCCTTTTAACTGAGCATCCCAAGGATCTGTCTTGGACCCCCTTCTCCCCCCCCCCTCTCTCTCGTGGGGCAATGGGGGTTAAGTGACTTGCCCAGGGTCACACAGCTAGTAAGTGTGAAGTATCTGAGGCCAGATTTGAACTCAGGTCCTCCTGAATCCAGGGTTGGTGCTTTATCTGCTATGCCACCTAGCTGCCCCACCCCTTCTCTCTTTACTTGGTGACCTCATTAACACCCATGGGTTTAATTATCATCTTTGTCCAGATTGATCTACTGCCCACTCCTACTCTCCAAAACACCAATTCTGCATCCCCACTCCCTATTGGACATGTAAAATTGGATGTTCCACAAATATCTCAAAGGCAACATGTCAAAAGCAGAACTCATTGTTTTTTCCCCAAACTCATCCCTCTTTTGAGCTTCTTTATTTGTGCCAAGGGCACCACCATCCTCTCAATCTCCCAGGTTCACAACCTTGGCATCATCATTGACTCTTCTCTCTCCCCACATATGTAATCAATTGACATATTTTGCCATTACTATAATCACAGCATCTCTCTTATTGACCCCTCTTTTCTATTACTATAGCAGTCACCCTAATTCAGGGACTTAGTATTTTCCACGTGGACTCTTGCAGTAGCTTCCTTATCTGAAGTCTCTTCCCTCCCCAAACTGTCCTCCATCTAGCTGTCAAAATGATGTTCTTAATGTGCTATGACTGTGACATCCTCCTACTCAGTAAACTGCAATGATCTCTTTGCCTCCAGGATAAACTCTTTTTAGTTTTTAAAGCCCTCTATAGCCTAGCCCCAAGCTACCTGCGCAGGTGCAACACACATTACCTTTTTTCAGGTACTTAGCAGAACAGATTACTGACCTTTTTAGTGTTCCTCACATATGACATTCTGTTTCCTGTCTTGCTCTCCCCATGCCTAGAATGCACTCTTTCCTTACTTCTGCATCTTGGGGTCCCTTGTGTTCTCTCAAACTCAGCTCTGATGCCACTTTCGATATGTAGCTTTTTCTGATTCCCTGTCTCTTACCCCCTAACTTTGGGGTCACGTTCCAAAAGTTGCCTTACATGTATTTTGATGTGTCCTGTATATATTTCATATATGTACATGTTGTCTTCCTTGACAAAATGTAAGATTCTTGAAGGCAGGGACTATTTCAGTTTTGTTTTTGTATGCCCAGTGCCTAACACAGTACTTGGTAATTAGTCAACATTGAATTAATTTTTATTGATTGATTGATATTTTCCTCAGTGCTATATATTTTATGTTTTTTGTTTTGCTTTGTTTTTGTTTTTTTGTGGGGCAATGAGGGTTAAGTGACTTGCCCAGGGTCACACAGCTGGTAAGTATGAAGTGTCTGAGGCCGGATTTGAACTCAGGTCCTCCTGAATCTAGGACCGGTGCTTTATCCACTGTGCCACCTATCTGCCCTTGTTCTTTTATTTGTTTTGTTTTGTTTTAAAAATTCTTTTAGTACTATATAGTTTAGACATTAATAAGTCAGAATATAATTTTTTTGTTTTGTTCCAAATGAGTGGTTTTAATGGCATAGGGAATTCCAAATGAGAAAATTGTCAATGCAGATCAACTGTTCCACTTAGAGAGTAGCCTTGGGCACTGAAAGGTTGTGACTTGCAGAATCACAAAATTAGTATATGTTAGAGGTAAGATTTGAATCCAGATCTTTCTGATTCCACGACCATCTCTCAATACTCCTATTTTTCTTTGAAACTGTGATTCCATCTTAGAAGCCGGAATCTGTGTTGTATTCATTGTCTGATAAGTTATCCTGCTGTTGAGCCTGAGTTATTTAAAGATGCTTCTTTTTATACATAGTTCTTATGAACTCTTGGGTAAAAGTACAACGGTGAATTCCCTTTCACCCAGATTAAGTAATGTTAATAACTTGTAATGAAGTAGAAGGGGAAATGATTTCAGTGCTCTTGTGACTATGCTTGCTTGATTTATGATATATTAAAAAACCATTGATTCAGAGTATTTCCTTGTTCCACCCTGTAGTCTTTTTTGTGTGATATTTTTCCATTTTTCTGGTCAGGATATTCAAGAAAGGGAGTATGACCTAATAGCTGGAACGAAGAATTTGAAAAGCAAGTTTTCCATGTTATCTTTCTATCTGCAGGAAACTGATGATGTGATATTTGACTTTGTATATTCAGAGGCTTTGCAAAGAAGGAAGGATGTCACTTCTGGAGAGCTGGAATTTAGTTCAGCATGAATCTGGACTCTCAAGTTCTAATCCTACTTAAAATTGTTGTGATTCTGTTATATTTCCATTTTAAAAATAGCTCAGTGACATCACAGAATGGAGGACGTGATAATAGGGTAGAAACATGAAATAAGCAACTCTAGAGAACACCAAACAAGATGCTGTTTGGATCTGACTTATCTCTCACCTCCCAGGACTGCCTGTGGAGAGGAGTAGACCTCCCAGTGACTTAGGCAGACATCCTGCCTCGGCCTCCTTCACTCCCATTCCTTATTGCCTCCCTTGTTATTCAGCGTATTGTCATCTTCTTTTAGCCCTAGTGAATACAGATTGTTGAGACTGGTATTTCTTTGTGTGCTCTGATTCCTGTTAAGCCAATGCTCTCAGTAGCTCTTTTAATTTTTTTTTTATTAAATGATTTGTTATGAGCTTAATATTGAGCATCAATACAACTAATTTAACTTGCTTTGTGACTATTTCCATCTAAATGAACTAATTTTAATTTTTCAAATTACTTAACATCTTTCCTCTTCTCAAACACAGTCCTTTTCCCATCTCTCTCTGGCTTCCAATATCATCACCCAGCTAAAACTGTTCTCTCCAAAGTTACCAGTTGTTAGGGGCTGGCCTAACATTTGTACTCTTAGTTCAGCTTCAATATTGGGAGAAAATGAGGCACTCTAAAGTCATTGAACAACAGTTAACAGAAGAAGGTTGGCTTTCACTAACTTAGCAAGGATATGCAATAAGGGTAAGACCCCCAAATTTAGACACATTTTTTCTCTAGGCTTTCTTGACACTGCTCTTTGGTCTTCCTCCTACATTTCTGACCAATCCCTCTTAGTCTCCTTTGCAGACTCAGCAACTAGATCATGGCCCCTAACTGTGGGTGTTTCAAAATGTTCTCTCATAGGCCCTCTTCTCTTCTCCACACTCTCTCTTAGTAACCTCATCAGCTCTCCTGGGTTTAAACTATTATCTCTATGCAGTTGGCTCATAGATGTATATATTTGGCCCCAGTCTCAACCCTGAGCTTCAATTTCCTATTACTAGTTGCTTATTGGGCATTTCAAAGAGGATGTCCCAGAGACAGCTCAAACTCAGTATGTCCAGAATTGAATGTATCTTTCCTCTAAAACTATCCTCTTTTCCAGACTTCCCTATTTCTGTTGAAGTCACCACCATCCTTCCAGTTTCCCAGTTTCTCAACTTCAGCATTATCTTTGCTCAATATCTATCACCCTGCATAGCCAATCAGCTGCCAAATCTGGCTGTGTTTTCTTCCATAATATCTCTCAAACTTATCCCATATGTCCAGTCATACAGCCCCATTAACTTATACAAGCCCTCATCCCTTCTTACCTAGATTGCTACAACAGCTTCTTAAGTGGGGTCTCTTAACCTCTACAGTCCCTCCTATATATTGTTTCTAAAGTAATTTTCCATAAGCATAGATCTCACCATGTGTTTTCCTCTACTTGGTTGACTACAGTGGCTTTCTATGTCCTATAGGATCAAATATAAACTCTTCTGTTTGGCCCTACACCTGGCTCCAACCAGTCTTTTCAGAATAGTTGGATATTACTCTTCCTTAACCCCAACCATTCTGCAAAACAACTAAAGATTGGGGCATCTAGGTGGCGCAGTGGATAAAGCACCAGCCCTGGATTTAGGAGGACCTGAGTTCAAATCCAACCTCAGACACTTGACACTTACTAGCTGTGTGACACCTGGGCAAGTCACTTAACCCTCACTGCCCTGCAAAACAACAACAACAACAACAACAACAAAACAACAAAACAAAAAAACAACTAAAGATCTTGTTTCTGTTCTTGAACAATACTCTACCTCCCTTCTCCAGGCCTTTGTGCTAGCCATCCCCCATGCTGGAATGAAGTCCCTTCTTATCTCTACCTCATTGACTCTTTCTCAGTGCAGTTCCAGTACCATCTTTTGTATAGGGCCTCTGTAAACCATCCCATATCTCCCTAGTTGTGAGTGCCTTCCTTCCCAAACTGCCTTATATTTAACTATTGTATATATTTCTATTTATCCAGTGTATATTTATATTGCATTTTTTTCACAGATGTACATGATGTCTTCACCATTAGAATGTAAGCTCTTTGTACTCATGAATGATTGTTTCATACTTTATATTCCCAGGGCCTGGCACAGTTTTTGGCACACAGTGGGTGCTTAATAAATGCTTGTTGATCAATTAACTGATAACAACTTTTCAGTCAATACCATGAAGTCTTCACCAGGATTCTTTGTCCATTTTCATTTACTTTTCCTCTTTTATCATCATAGATTGATTGAATACTGGGTTTGTTTTGCATTATTGTATAAAAATCTTTCCAGATTTTTTTCATATTCCTCATACTTATCAGCCCCTGCATTATTTTTCTATTACTACTCACTTCTTCACCAGGGAATGTACTAGTTATTTACTAGTATAGAATTTATTCCTAATATTTTATTTTTCAATAATGAGAGCTGGCTTTTGACCACCAAGGGCAATTGGAGGAGAGGATATCTCTCTCTCTTCCTCCCAACTGCACGTCTTTCCCCCCCAAGGGTAGAAATGGAGAATTCCAGAAGAAACATATGGCAATGAGTCACATATGCTTGAATGTAGCTGGTCTTTCCATTTCTGGTTGCTTTGCCTTGCCTTTCTGTTTCTTTTCATAAACATAGGTCAGAGACTTGTGTAGACTATAACTGTTGTTTGTATAAAGTAGAAAAATTCACTTTCTGGACTACTACAAGAATGGAGTAGGTACTTTTTCCCTCTCCTCTGGCCCCTACCCTTGGAATGTAGACATGACCAGTCTTTTCCAGTCACTTCTTTCCTACTCACACCAGACATGAAGTCTAATTAAGAGATTGCTCTGACACCCCTGCCCTAACCCACAGCAACAACCATGGCAATTGCCTCTCTTTCATCTGAGGGTTAACTATGGATTCAGTTTTTATTTCACTTTGGGATGTAAAATATATTTTTAAAAATCAATATAATTCTTTCTCATATGTCTCAGGAAACCCAAACCTGAACTCTTTGGCAAAGTTCAGACATAGATCCTCTATGTTCTCTGCCCCCATTTTCTTATTCTGCCTAATTTCCTTTCTTTTCATCCTCAGGATAGAAACATGCAAACCAGATCAGTTTTTCTAAGTTGAGCTTTTATTTCAATTAAGCTGCTATTAGTACTAATTAAGGAGAACTTATAAATATAACTTTGAAGAATAGAAATTAGCTTTGGAACAGGGAACTCACTATCCTTGGGAAGGGAGAGGGAGAAAAGGGGATGGGAAAAAGCATTGCTATTGTCCTTGACCAACTCATTGGAGCTACGGTCTGTTGTCTCAGTTCTAAGCAATGTCCACATGCTTTAGCTACCTGATCAATGGTAATCACTGCTGTGGCAGCAAGCATTCCGCCATCTCCCCTGCTCCTCACAAACTCAAAGTAAAAACCAAATGCCAAGCTGAAACTGCATGAGAATGTAGGAACCCTATCCAACCTTCCATGCCTTTGTAGATCCCCATTTTTATGAAATACTCTTTTCCAGGACAAAAGGAAAACAAACCACCATCCCTTCAGGACACCCTATCCTGTTTTATCCATAGATCATGGCAAGCTGAAGAATTCTGTTCCCTGGACTGTCCAGCCAGACTTCAAACACAGATGTAAACTTTTCCTCACCAGAGAAAGGCCCCAAGTATTACATTAGCAAGCCTATGAATGAACATTTCCAGTCTTGGGGGTTACCTCATGGGTAACCTTTTGTTTGAGAGTCCTTAATTTTAGGCAAGCACTAGAAGCCTAGAGGAAAAAGATTTTCCTTAACAACTCTCATTCTGGAGGAGAAAATAATTACCAACAGGAAGATCTTACAGTTGTTGGACTAAGCCATGGCATGAAGGGCCAACAGAACTGAACCTTGCTAACCCTCTGTGTTAAACTTCAAGTGACAGCAGAATGTAGCAGAGGTTTCTAGAGAATGTAACCAACCACCACAGACCAGAATAACATGCAGTCCTCCTAGGAAGTGTGTTATAACAGTGGGATGGAAAGATTGAGACTGTTGATGGAACTGACTTAACATTTGCCATTTTTCTTCCTTCTCTTGGTTTATTTTTTTTTCCTATAGTTTGGTAGTGAATGGAATTGTCCATTGGCTTCTGGATTTCCATCTAAAGGGGAACCTTAACACTTTCTTTATCTTCAACTGGCTGGTGCTGACTCCTTTTCTCTTTGTTACCTGAGTTTGTTCTATATATAGGGAATTGTAAATGATTATGTTATTTTTCTATGGTCACATTTTTCTTGCATTGTGGATCTGAGTCTTCTCTTCCCTATCAGCATTAAGTACTGTCTCTCTGCCCTCTTCCCTATCTGGTCTTAATGTCACCACTAGAATCATTTTTCTACTATTATGTGGCTCTGATCTGGACTCTGCTTTCCTTCTTTCAGGTTCTCATCACCTCTCATGAGTACTATTACAATAGCTTCCTAATTGGTTTCCTTGCCTCAAGCCTTTCTCGACTCCAGTCCATCATCCCATACATTCACCAAAGTGATTCTCTTAAATAAAAGTTTTTCCCATGTCACAGCATCCCCCCTCCCAGTAAACTATAGTGGCTCCATGCTACTTATATAATTGAATGTAAATTACTCTGGCACTTAAAACTCTTCACAGCCTGGCCCCTTGTTATCTTTCCAGTCTCCTTACATATTACACTCTTCCATATTCTCTATGGTCCCGCCATACTGATTTCCTTACTGTTCTTCACACCTATTGTTCTATCTCCCACCTCCATGACTTTGCATTTACTTTTACCCATGACTTACTTGCTCTCCCTCTTCATCTCCATATCTTGGAGTCCTTAACTTTCTTCAAGACTCAACTAAAGGGGGCAGCTAAGTGATGCAGTGTATAAAGCACCATCCCTGGATTCAGGAGGGCCTGAGTTCAAATCTGGCTTCAGACATTTGACACTTACTAGCTGTGTGACCCTGGGCAAGTCACTTAACTCTCATTGCCCCACAAAAAAAGACAGCTAAAGCTTTGGGAACTCTCAACCTGTGATGGTAAGGGAGTCAGACAACTGGTCAGAAGGAGATTATAGGTGACCGTTTTGTTGTAACTGGGTGCACAACTCTGTCACATTGTCCATATACAGTTCTACATTGCAATCCCAGAGCTAAGAGGAGCATTAGCTCACTAGCATTTGTGGCCACAGGAGTACAGGGGATAACAGTTACAGGCAGGAGAAGAATACTTGTGGTTGCTTAGATCATACCACCCTGGAAGAACTGAAAACTTACGGATTCCCAGAACTAGCTCTGAAAACAGTTCCCCCTCCATTCTGGGAGCAGAGCCCAATTTTAACATAAAGTTATTAGTCAAGAAATTGACTGGGAAATGACCAAATAACAAAAGAAGAACCTGACCATAGAAAGTTACTATGGTGACAGGGAAGATCAAGGCAGAGTCAGAAGCAAACCGTCAAAACCACTACATGCAAAACTTCAAAGAAAAATGTGAATTAGTCACAGCCCCCAAAACAAATTCCTAGAAGAGCTCAAAAAAGATTTTTTTGAAAAAATTGTTTTATTTTCACTTAATAGTATTTAATTTTTCCCCAGTTACTTGTAAAGATAGTTTTCAACATTCATTTTTGTAAACTTTTGAGTTCTAAACTTTCTCCCTCTCACCCCCCCCTCCTCAAGACAGCAAGCAATCTGATATAGGTTATACATGTATAATCATGTTAAACATATTTCCACATTAGTCATGTTATAAAAGAAGAATCAGAACAAAATGGAAAAACCATGAGAAAGAAAAAATAAAAAACAATTAAAAAAGTGAAAATAGTATGCCTCAATCTGCATTCAGACTCCATAGTTCTTTCTCTGAAAGGGGATAGCATTTTCCCTCATGAGTTTTTTTGATCATTGTATTGCTGAGAAGAACTAAGTGTATCATAGTTGATCATCACATAAAGTTGCTGTTACTGTTTATAATACTCTCTTGGTTCTCTTCACTTCACTCAGAATCAATTCGTGTAAGTCTTTCCGGGTTTTACTGAAAGCATCTTGCTTGCCATTTTTTATAGCATAATAGTATTCCATTATAACCATATACCACAACTTGTTTAGCCATTCTCCAATTGATGGCCATCCCCTGTTTCCAATTCTTTGCCACCACAAAAAGATCAACTATAAATATTTTTGTATATGTAGGTTCTTTTCCCTTTTTTATGATATTTTGGGGATACAGACCTAGTAATGATATTGCTGACTCAAAGGGTATGCACAGTTTTATAGCCCTTTGAGCATAGTGCTCTCCAGAATGGTTGGATATTTTCATAACTCCACCAACAGTGGATCAGCATCCCAGTTTTCCCACATCCCTTCCAATATCCAATATTTTCCTTTTTTGTTATGTTTGTGACTTTGATCACCTTCTCCATCTTATTATTTCCTCTAGTCACGTTTTCTATCCTTTGTTCTTCACTAAGCATTCTTTATAGATCCTTTTAGATCTTTGTTCTCCTAAGTTATATCAAAGCCTTGCCCTGGGTTATTCTCTCTGCTTTCTTCTTTGGTAAATTTTCTTATACTTTCCACTCTCTAGAAATAACTACAAAATCTCTATTGCTAACTCTGACCTCTCACATATCTCGTCATGCAGCTACCTGGTTGCTCCATTGACACATCAAACTCAATATGTCTCAAGTCAAACTTATTCTTTTCCATCAAAGATGGTAAAATGGAAATTGTGCTAAATTTGGAATCATAGGAACTGGATTCAAATCTTGGTCCTGCTATTTCGTTCCAATGAACAAGCCCATTTTGCCACTCTGTACCTTGGTTTTCTCATCAGTAAAATTAAGGAGTTGTACTAGGTAATCTAGAAAGTCTATGATCCTATGAGTCCTCTGCCTAACTTCCCTATTTCTGCTGATAACATCATCTTCTCGGTGTCATTGCCACTAATTCAGGCCTCTTCCTTAGACTTAGATTGTAATAGCTTTCTATCTGGTCCTCTAGCCTCCCACCTTTTTCCTCTCTGTTCTTCGTGACCATTGCAAACCTAAACTTCTTCATGCATTGGTCTGACTATGCCACTCTTCTTCTAAAACACTTAGTTTCACCTTCTGCTAATTGAATAATACAGACACCTTATCCTGGTATTCAAGTCCTACTATAATATGATTCTAATCTATCCTTCCAAATTTATTTTATTTATTCATTGTACACTCTAGCCAGTTTGGGGCTATTTCCTGAGCCCATCTTGCCTTCACCTGACCTCACAAAGTCTCTTTGTGAATATTTTCTCTAATTCCTGAAATGAGTTTATACTCCTTAAATGCCCAATTCTGGGGATACCTCTTCACTAAGATATTTACCTATTCTCCAAGGTAAAAGTTATTCCTCCATACCTTATAATGTGTTCTCTCTATGTTTAAAAACTTGACCAAGGTCATACAGTTAGTTAATGGCAGGGTCTAGACTCAAACTCAGGTCTTTAGCTTTTCAGTTCATTATTCCTTAAAAAAACCCTTTTTTAACTTTTTCTTATTCTTTACTTGATAAACATTAACATGAAAATTTTTATATGTAAAGAAGAATGGAACAAGAGGACTGCATAGGAAACTATGAATAGCCTAGCTTGTTTTAAACAAAAAAAGTATATAATACATTCCAGCATGTTAATTTTAGACTCTGTGGTGCTTTCAGCATTTTCCTTTGAATGCCTATACTTTTCTTTTTCTTTTTTCTTTTTTTTGCAGGGTAATGAGGGTTAAGTGACTTGCCCAGGGTCACACAGCTAGTTCAGTGTCAAGTGTCTGAGGCTGGATTTGAACTCAGGTCCTCCTGAATCCAGGGCCGGTGCTTTATCCACTGTGCCACCTGGCTGCCCCACGCCTATACTTTTCTGTGTGTGTTTTTTAAAATGCTTCATATTTTCTTTTTTTCGGACATCTTTATTACTCCATATAATTCCTCCAAATCTCTCCCCTCATGTATTAAAACACCATCACCACTATCAGCAGCAGCAACAACAAAGCTTCCTTTGTGACAAATAAACATGGTCAAGCAAAACAAATCCATACATATATTTTATGCAAAATTGTGTATATTATTCTGCATTTTTTGTTCATCATTTCTGTTAGGGGCATGCCTTATCATCAGTCTTTTGGAGTTGTTGTTGGTATTGACCAGTGTCCTTTAGTCTTTCAAAATTGTTTTTCTTTACAATGTTGTGTACACTATGCATATTGTTTTCTTGGTTCTACTCAATAATCTCTGTATTTATTCATGTAAATCATCCTATGTTTCTCTAAATCCATCTTTTCCCTCAATAGTATTTGATCACATCAAGGATTTGTAACTTTTTTTGTGTCATTGCTCCATTTAACAGTCTGGGGAAACCTATGGACCCCTTTCAGAATAGTACTTTTTAAACAATCATAATGGGAGGAAATGCTAAATTTCAGTTAGAGGTTGAAAATAAAGATGTAATTTTTTCCCATCCAAGTTTACAGACCCCTTGAAATCTAATTTGGACCTCTATGATATTTTTGGAACATTCATTGCTTTTTCATATAATCATTTTATATCTTGTGCTAACATTATTCGTGTTTATATTTTAATCCCCCATTAGATTATAAATTCCTTAATTGCAGGGACAGAGGTTTTTTTATTTTTTCACTTTTATGGACTCAATATCCAGCACAGCATTTCATTAAATGATTAGCAAATTGGATTAAATTAAAATGAAATCAGACTCATCTCTTAAGGCACAGTACAAATGCTACTTCTTCCATGAAGTCTTTTCTGATCCCAGGAGTCAGTATGTTATTTTTAATGAACTTAATGAACATGAATATATATGTGTGTGTGTGTGTGTGTGTGTGTGTGTGTGTGTGTGTGTGTGTGTATGAAGAATATAAGAATATAAAAAAGATTGTATATGAAGCTGAGCTCCTATTACATTGAGTTTTCTTAAAGTATATATTACTTTCAACATGATATCAAAACAGTCCTGTTTGGCTAATTTCCATTCTAAACTTCTGTTTCCTTGCATATTTTAAATATTTCACTTTTAATATTTCATTGAAGCTCTTTTTTGCATCACTCTTGCTTTTGGTATTTTTTTGGGGTGGGGCAATGAGGGTTAAGTGACTTGCCCAGGGTGACACAGCTAGTGTCAAGTGTCTAAGGTCACATTTGAACTCAGGTCCTCCTGAATCCAAGGCTGGTACTCTATCCACTGTGTCACCTAGCTGCCCCTGCATCTCTCTTAATAACTACCTACTAACTGTCCTTCCCATCTTCCCCCAAAATAAAAGCTCCCCCTGTAACAAATAGGTATAATCAAAACAAATTCATACATTGTTCAAGTCTGAAAATGTGTTCAGGATTATCCTTTATTTTCTCAGAGCTCACAAAAGACTTTGTATTTCTTTTATGTACTTACTATGTATTATTTTGCATTATAGTTACTTTTTTATATTGCTCTATGACCCCAATGGGGGCGGGCAAAGAGTTTTGTACACAACTGAACGACTAAACGGCTAGATTGTAATGTTAAATGTGATAAAGGGGCGGAAGGAAGGGCTTGTGTTTGCTAAATCATGTGTGTCCTGAGTGATAAGTATACTGCTCTGCACCTAGTAGGCTTATAAACCTGTTTGTTGGATTTATTTGAGGCTTTATTTGTTTAGAAAGGAATTATTTTTGAAATATGTCTTGTGTGTTTCAAGGAATGAAAATCAGGAGGCCTGGTTTCTAGTCCGGACTCTGCTATTAACTAGCTTTGTGGCCCTTAGCAAGTTTTTTGATATCTATGAGCCTGCATTTCCTTATCTGTAAGATGGTGGGGGTTGTATTAGATGATCCTCCACCAATAAATCCTCAAGCATTTATTAAATGTCTCTTATGAGCCAGGCACTGTGTTATGCACTGGGGATATAAGTATAAAGAGGTGACGTAGTCCCTACTTGAATTGAGGTTTGTTCTTTGATTTCCTAGTCACCTGTCAGTAACAGTGTTCTCCTCTCTCATCTCAGAATCTGCTGCCATACTCCCTTTTCCCTCTATTTTCTGCACATTCCCATTCAGAAGGGAGAGGAGCATAGCCTCCTTGTCAGGATTACTCCCCATGGCTCCCCACCCACCCTCCACTAGAATTCATTGCCTGCACTGTTATTCCTCCTCCTCATCCCTAAAGTTCAAAAGACTGTGGGAGTAAATTGAAAGTAGCTTTAATTAACATCAATTTGTGATAGATGGGTTTTGTCATATTTCAAAAATCACCAACTAAAGTTTGAAAATATCTTCACAAAGGGCATTAAAGGATGAAGCCTTTGCCAAAACATATTTGGGCTTTGCTGTTATGTTTTCCCTTTTTAGAATATGAAGCTGAGCAGCCTCCCTTTCCAGAAGGGTATAAAGTAAAACAACAGCCTGTGATTACTGTGAGTATTACCCAGCCCCTGGACTTTCACTAACAGTTTTTTGCTTAAAGAGACTATATAAACTAATTTACGTCACTAATCATACTAAAATTATGCTCTAGTAACTTGAAAATTTTTGAGAATTCTCTTAAAAATAGTTCTGTAACAAAGAAAGAAGTTGCTTTTTAGTACTTGCAGCCTAAATTATTAATAAAAACATACCTCACACTCGGATAGTTACAGGCTTATGACATGTTTAGAAATGATTAACGCTTCTATGCATTGAAGTAGATTTAACAAGTAGATTCTTCTGGGGAATCAAATCTACTCAATTAACCTCATTCAACAGCAAGGACTGTTTTGTTTGTTTTGCACATATTCTTGGAAATACACGATGAATAAAACATGGTCCCGAGCCTTCAAGGAACTTATTGTATAAATAACTCTTTGAAAGTAAGAATGTAGGAAGAAGGATGTAAGGCATCACCTTTGGTGCCAAATAAACTGACTTCCTTGCTGGAGCTACCCTCACAACTTCTCCCTTCACAGTGTCTTCACAGTGGAGAAGCAGTGTAATGAACTTGGAGAGAACAAAAGTTTGGAGACCTGTCTTCTTATCTCTTCTCTGTTACTAATTTATTAAGGCTCCTTCCAGCTCTAATATTCTAAAGCAAGTCCACAGTAAGCAGATTTTGTTTATAGTTTGACTGAAATAATAAACTCCCTTTTAAATAAAAGGCTCTATAATGCCCCACACTTTTACTTATTCTTATTATTTTTGCGAGGCAGTGAGGGTTAAGTGACCTGTCCAGGGTCATGCAGCTAGTAAGTGTCAAGAGTCTGAGACCAGATTTGAACTCAGGTCCTCCTGAATCCAGGGACGGTGCTCTATCCACTCTGCACCACCTAGCTGCCTCTAAATCCTACTTTATTGAATATGTAGAGGATATGTCTAGGAGGAGCATAGTGAAGGTTAAGAAGTTAACAAGGCTAAAGAACGAAGCCTTTGTTCTGGTACTGAAGATGTCCCTTAATATAAAGGGGCAAGCATCCACATTGGAGATTTTGTTCTGGCACTGATGTATGAATTTTCATTGCTACCCCATGGACACCAAATTAAGGCTAATTGATTTTTACACTAGTTCAGTTTATTAGTTTCACAGCACTTGAGCTATATTCTCTGGGAATACTAGGCCTTTAAATAGGCAAACCAAGGAGAGTCAGAGAAACAGAGCTGAGAGACACAGATAAGAAAGGCTATAGAGACTTGGGCTTCTTCTTTGGAGGGGAAATCTGTTCATCTTCCATTCCCCAACCAAGAGCCATGTACCACCACAAAAAGAGTCCTGCACAGAAAAGGCAATGGTTGGAGGTAGAGGCAGAGCAAAGGAGTAATTCCCAACAAGCAGAGGAATTCCTTAATTTACAAGCCTCTTATGAATTCCTGGTCAGCACTGAGTTCCTAAACCAAGGTTCCTAGAAAAGATAAGGAGTTCCTGGACAAGATTACACTACAGGACTGTCTCCTACAGGGAAAAGGTGAAACTCTGGACAACAGCAAATTCCTAGACTCGTTGAGAGAATCCCTGGATGAAAAAGAGGCAGAGGAGCAGTAAGGACAGAGCCGTGATATAGAAAAGCAAACTTTGTATTTTATTCATTTTGCGTTGTGTGGACTGTGCAGTTCTCAGGGAAGGGGTTTGATTCTAGTGACCATAAATGATTTTTCCTTTTGGGGAAAGGTGGGTGTAAATCTAGGGTAATCCTTTGGAGAATATGGAAGCCCTCTGTAGAGGAAAGCAGGATTGTTCTGTTTATGGGTTCTGGGTTTATTTATGTGGCCTGGGTTCAATCTTTAGTGGCTTCTCACTAAGTATCTCTTTTTTGGCTTATTCTTCCACAGGGGACATCAGAATTTATCTTGTGTCTTGGTCTCTACAGAAAGTTTAAAGGGTGCTTTCAGTGATCATGAAAACACCCAGTCAAACAATACATCGAATACAAGACTGACTCTTATTCATCTGACAAAATTTCAAAATAAAAAGGGCTAATGTAGTTAAGATAACTCTTTTTCTTTTCATTGGGCTTCCACATCCCTCAAAGGATTACCCTGGAGGTAAAGATCCCCAAGAAGCAGAAAGCTTGGGGAGTCATTTATAAAAGTTCTGGACCACAGGTTATAGGTAATGTTATTCATCATGTTTCTTGTACCACTTAATTGAAATTTCCTTAGTTGTATTTTACTTTATAGCATACCTGTTTCTCTTTTATTTGGTAGATGTATACATTTGTCTTTGGGGAATGTGTGCAATATCACTTGATTTTTTGGTTGGTCAGAAAACTGTGTCAGGAGTGTGTGCCCAAGTTTGAGGTGACAAGGCATCTGAATGGAAATGTACAGCAAGGTACCTACCTTCTGGTAGAGAGGTGATATACTCAGAATGCATCTTGAGACACGTATGTGTGTATACACACACACATATATATACATATATACACACATACATATGTAGACACATATGTATATATATTTTTGATATGGCTAATGTGAACATCTGTTTTGCTTGATTATACATATTCGCTATGAGGATTTTCTTTTTTATTGGGAGAAAAAGAAAATAAGATTTTTATAAATAAATGTAGTTTAGAAATTAAATCCATTTCAATAGTTAGAGATAAGAAACAGGTGTTTGGAAGAGATATAAATTTGGCAGTCATTGCTATAGAAGTGATAATTGAAACCCTGAAAATAGGTGAACTCTCTGAACTGAGCGAGAAGAGAAGGACAAGGACTAAGCCTTGCTAAACACCTGCCTATGTTAAGAGAGCAGGTGGGAAAAAGGGTGATAACGGAGGAAGAGAGGAAAAGACAGTCGTCAGTGAGGGATGTGGGGAGAAAACTAAAATGGTCCAGGTGTTGTAGAAGCCAGAAAAAGACAATTTCAAGAGGGAGTGGGTGGGGTTAAGTATGTCACATGTAGCAGAAAGTCAAGCAGAAAGGACAGAAAAGAGACCATAAGATTTGGTACTTAGTGATACTAGAGAGAGCATCAGTTTCATAATAGGTGAACCAAGGAGAGTGAGAGAAACAGAGCTGAGAGACACCGATCAGAAAGGCTATAGAGACTTGGGCTTTTTCTTTTGAGGGGAGGTCTGTGACAGAGATGCTGGGCACATTTCAGGTCTTTAGCAAGGCTTTCAGAAACTTATTACTCCCCCAAGGCAACCTCTTCCACTTTTGGACAGTTCTTATTGTTGTATTTTTCCTCATGATCAGCCTTTCACATAGTTAAGCAAAAACTTCTCTAAGTATTTTTTCCTGTAGGATGGTTCCTACTCCTTCAATCACTCCACGTGGCATCTATACATGTGCCCTTGATTCCATTTTTCATCATCTTTCACCCTACTTCGAGTCTATCTCATCTCCTACCTGGACTGTTGCAGTCATCTCCTACTTAGTCTCCCTGCCTTGAGTCTTTCCGCTCTGATCTAGCTTCCACTCCTTGCCCTATCACCTCCCCACTTGGTGAGCTCCAGTTGCTTCTTCTTGTTTCCATGATCAGATATCAATAATGCCTTCCAGCTCCTCTAGCATTCAAAGCCCTTCACAGCCTGGTTATACTTTACCTTTCCAGCCTTAGACACATCAGTCCCCTTCATGCACACTGTTGTCCAGCCAATCTGGCCTATTTATTTTTACTACATGGGACTCCCCTCTCTAAGCTTTTGCACATATTATACCTCATTCCTGCAATGATTCCCCTCCTTACCTCTTCTTATTGTTATTCTTAGTTTTCTTCAAGGGTCAGTTCATGCACTGCCTTTTGCATGAAGGTTTTCCTGATCCCTCTCAAGCTGCTAGTACCTTTTACTGAAATTGTTGTTCTTCAGTCATGTCTGTGGGAGTTTATGGGAGTGGGACAATGTCTATATTGTCAGATTCTGTCGATGTGTTGATTAGTTTTAATGAATACTTTCCCCCCTCTTTTATTCTTTGTTACGAGGGATGGTTTGCTGGGGAGGAGAGAGATATTTGGAAATGAGGGTGATAAAAACAGATACCCATTAAAATATTTTAAAAAGAATTTTCCTCTTGAAAACTTTTGATTCTTTCTGAAATGACTTTTCTTTTAGAGCTCCAAGCAATGGGATGCTCCCTGTATTTTATCTAAACTCTTTGATATCTGTAATCCAGAATGTAGGGGTTCATGTCATACTATGTTTGTCTTTTCTTTCCTCTATGACAAGTTCTAAAATGGAGTGGTCACTTGGCCACAAGTTTCCAATCTTTATATTTAAGCAATCAGTCTTTCTTTTTTGGTAAAAATCAGATCCAAAAGAGTAGTTCAGTTCCCCTTGTCACTTTTTCCACTTTTGGAAGGACTAGACAATCATTAAGGAAAGCTAAGACTTTCTTAACTTCTCTGCTTTTGGTAGAGAAAAAAATCCAACAGATATTGAGATAGTTGAAGTCCTCCATCCCTCTAGATTATTTCATTATGCTAGGCTTTTGATCTGTTTCCCACTTTCCTCATCTATTCCCACTTTCTGCTTAGATGATCTGAAATATATTTTAGTATTAATATTGCTTTCCTTTCTGCCTCTGTTGGTCTTCATCCAGATCTTCTTTGTTGTGTTCCCACCCCTTTCCTGGATGTTGTGATGAGTATTTCTTCTTAATGTTCAGTACTGGCTCATAACCATACAACTAATAATAATTGGATGCAAGATGGGAACACAGATCTTCTGACTCCAAGTACAGTTCTCTTCATAAAAGCATCTTATGAATTTCTTTTTTTATGGAATGCTCGATGGTAATATCTTTGCACATATGTGAGATAGGAACTGTATCTGTGATGTCACTGATATAAGGAATTTTATATTATATGGCCTTTGCTAATATAAGAAGGCATAAGAACCTAGTTCCTTATGATTAAAATACTATTGTTATCATTAAAGAGAAATTGCAGCATCTTGGTCACCTGAAACATATTTAATACTGACTTCTATGTGATTCTATAAAGGAAAACCAAATTATTTATTCTATTTATGTAAATTCTTTTTCAAGGTTTCTTCTCCAATGGAGGCAACAGTTTTCCCAGGTTTAAGTCCAGAAAACTTTTTTCAAGTTACCCCAAATTATGCGATTGTCCAAGATGTACCTTGTGTAGCACCAGAAGCTCCAGAAGTTTTTGACCCCAAAACATGTAAGTAAGACAATAAGAAAATGTCTTTTCTGGTTTCCCTTTAACATTACCATAGAGCATTGGGTGGGTACTCTCAGGAAAAAAAAATCAAATGAGCATCATGTGAGTTAAGAAACTTAGTTTATTTTTCTTTTTTGCAGGGCAGTGAGGGTTAAATGACTTGCCCACGGTCACACAGCTAGTAAGTGTCAAGTGTCTGAGGCCAGATTTGAACTCAGGTTCTCCTGAATCCAGGGCCTGTGCTTTATCCACTGTGCCACCTAGTTGCCCCACAACTTAGTTTACTTTTTTTTTTTTTTTGATGAGGCAATGGGGGTTAAGTAACTTGCCCAGGGTCACACAGCTAGTAAGTGTTAAGTGTCTAAGGCCGGGTTTGAACTCAGGTGCTCCTGAATCCAGGGCTGGTGCTCTATCCACTGCGCCACCTAGCTGCCCCTACTTTTAATTTTTAAAGGGGAAAAACATTCCACTTCTTTTTAAAGTTGTACTTCAGTGGTACATGATTTCATTGTTTTGGACATTATCTCCATTTGTACAGATTGATTCTTACCCCTCCTTATCCTCCCAGACTTCTTAATGCAGTGTTTGAAAAATTCATTCATATATTCTGGCAATGAGTCTCTCTGCACTTACATGGGTTGGTTCTTAGAAGACAGACCCATAGTCCATCTTTGGACCCATCTATAACCTTCCAGATAGACAGATCCTACCAGAAATTGTTCTGTGCTGGCATAGCATTTCAGAGTCCAGGGTCACATCCACACCAAGAGCGAGCTTTAGCATAGGGCTTTAGAGGAGGCTTCTTAGGTGAAGAAAACCAGTTTAAAAAATGTTCTGTGGAGGGGCAGCTAGGTGGCACAGTGGATAAAGCACTGACCCTGGATTCAGGAGAACCTGAGTTCAAATCTGGCCTCAGACACTTGACACTTATTAGCTGTGTGACCCTGGGCAAGTCACTTAACCCTCATTTCCCCCCACCAAATGATGTTCTGTATTTGTTGTTTACTCAATAAGCATGATAAATGTTATGTAGATTTACTTAGCTGCTTAATGAATATTTACTGAATTGACCATGCATATATTCAATTGGATATGATAGCCAGTTAAATAAGTAAAGGGATGTGAGAAACAAAGAGGAAGGATGATAGAAAGATGTACAAAGACCCCGACAAAAAACACACCAGCACAGTAGAGTAGAGAGATGGAGAAGGGGCAGACAGGGTGGCTTGGGAGGTTTTACGATAAGTATCCTTTCCTCTCTTTGTTCTTCATTTGGGTGCTGGGCATCAATGTTTTGTTTTATTTTGTTTTATTTTTTGCTTTATTTTATTTTAATTAATTTGTACTCTCCCCTCCCCAGTTTTCAAACATTTATTTCTTCTCTCTCCTACTCACCCCTTACTGGAGAAAGAAAATAAAACCCTTGTAACAAATAGACAAGCAAAATTAATAGTCAACACAATAAATTGTGGGCATCAATGTTATTACCTATTATCACTAAACTTTGAAATATTGTTGTACTCTCTAACAATTTCTATACTTTTACGTATCTGATCTATGAAGCTACAAACAATTATCTGGTTTCTGAAAGGAGCACAGACTCTTGACAGGCTTAACAACTCAGAATAATTTTTATTATCTAGGCCATGTGATGTACTTTGTAGCTGTTATCCACAGACCCGGGTAGCTAAGTGTAGAAAGGCATTCATCATCAACAGGTTGGCTGCTGGATGGCAAAGTTTTTGGCCATAGTCACTGTCAGAGATCATCTCGAAGTCATATAAAGATTGTGATCTGGAACAATGGAGGGAGTCAGTCACACCATTGAAAACATGACTCCTTTAAGTTCTGAAGCATATGTATAAATAGTCATACATATGTAATTATTTATGTGCTGGAAAATTATTTTTTCTTTTTAAAATTCAAAGTTTATTTTTCAAATAAAGGTCTGTTTTCCTATGGGAAAAATCCAAGGCTTTGCATTTTATAAAAGAATTGCAGTTTTTTAAATCTTAGTTTTGAATTTTGGCAGTTATTGGTCAATTTATTAGAGCTATGCCTTGAGACTTCTGTGTTAGCAAAAGCTATCTAATAATTAGTCAATCAACCAGTATTAAGCACCTCTGTGTGCCAGGTACTATGCTAGATTCTATAGATATAAATATAGTGAATCAATTCCCATTTGCAAGGGGCTAACAGTTTACTAGGGGAGAACAAAAATACATGTATAAGTGTATACAGAATAAATATAAAGAGAATAAAAGCAAACGAATACAAGGTAGTTTGAGAGGAGAGGGCAAGAGCAGTAGAAGATGTAGAAGCGGGCATTTGATATGCATAATGACATAAAAGAGGGGTTCTGTGAGGCCAGCTGGAGGGAAAATGGCCAATACAAAGACATCTGAAGGGAAGACAGGATGTCAGTATTGTGGGTGAAGAATGGAGGCAAGGCTAGTTTGGCTGGATCACAGAGGGCAGGAAGGGGTGCAGTGATGTCCCATGAGGCAGAAACAATAGGTAAAGGGCTTGAAAGCTAAAGAGAGCAGTTTGTACTTCTGGATTCAGTAGGAAGCTACTGGAGTTTTTTAAGGAAGGGAGTGATGTGGTCAGATCTATGTTTAAGAAAACATAGCAGTATGGAGGATGGATTGTAGTGGGGAGAAATTTGAGGCAGGGAGGCCAATTAGGAAGCTGTTGCAACAATCCTGGCAATAGGTTATGAATGAAAAAGCATTTACTAAATATTTATACAAAATACTGTGTTAAGCACTGAGAATACAAATAGGAAATCAAGGCAGTCCCTGCGTTCAAGGAGCTTATATTCTAAAGGGGAGATAACATATATAATCAGCATCAGCTGCAAATCGAATGGAAGGGTCTTATGATCTTCGGGGTGCACAATGAATCATATGATAATGCATCTTCTTTTTTTGTTTGTTTGTTTGTTTTTTTGTTTTTTAGTGAGGCAATTGGGGTTAAGTGACTTGCCCAGGGTCACACAGCTAGTAAGTGTGAAGTGTCTGAGGCCGGATTTGAACTCAGGTACTCCTGACTCCAGGGCCGGTGCTCCATCCACTGCGCCACCTAGCTGCCCCTGATAATGCATCTTCTTTAATGCCATTTCCACTGATGAAATTCTATCTAATTCTGATAATGATCCATTTAACAGTGCCAAGGATTTTGCTGGTGAGAACTTGCTTTTCCCCATTTTCAATACTGCCGCTGAGGAGGCAAGGTTACAACACCACCAAAGCAATTGCTAGATCCTGTTTCCACAGGTATTGCTTCCTAATGACTTTGAGGACTGGGCTGGGACCAGGACAAGTCCTCTGGGGAGCTATAATTTCTAGAGCTCTTGGGTATACCTTTCTGTTAGTGGGAGCAGGTCATCCATTAATGTTGCTGGTGGTGAGGAAAACCTCTTCACAGAAATGACTCCTCTTAATGATGGTTGTGGATCTCTGGCTGGAAGCAGGACTAGAGGTCTAGGGAACATTCTTATTTCTAAGATCCAGTGTCCTGAGCAATCTCCATTAGTGTCTGAAGGAAGGTGGTGGTCAAGGTGGAGATGGTTTGACCAGAGGGTTGCCCTCTGACTTCAGCTAGACCAGCTTGAACAGAGGTGATGGCTGTGTGAATGGGCAGAATGAGTGGTTCCTATAAGAGAAGGGTAATGGAAGTAAAACTTCCAATTTTGGCAACTGATTGGATATGTGGGGTCAGGGACAAGGCCAAGGTACCTGGAAGTGTGGTAGTGTCTTTGACAGAATAGGGAAGTCCGGAAAAGGAGAGGGTTTTATGGAAAAGATAATGAATGAGTTCAGTTTTGGACATGTTGACATGATAGGGAAGTCCGGAAAAGGAGAGGGTTTTATGGAAAAGATAATGAATGAGTTCAGTTTTGGACATGTTGACATGATATGACTCTGGGATATGCAATTTAAAGTGTTTAAGTGGAAATTGATGATGAAGGGCTGGAGCTCATGGGAGAGACTGAAATTAGATATATCAATCTAGTATATGATTGAATATACAAATACACATCCACATGTATATCTTCTAATTGAAATGATCATTAAATCTATGTGAGCTGATGAGACCAATGAGAAAGAAAGTGACTAGAAGGAATAGGGGCCGAGTTCAGGACCTTGGGGACCATATAGGACTAGGTAACTGGTTTTATTTGGATATTAAACCAGCAAAGGAGACTGAGAAAGCACAGTTGGATAGGTAGGTGAATGAGGAGATATAGAGTTATCAGATCCCAAAGAAAAGAGTCTCTAGGAGGAGTGGGTGGTAACCAGTGTTAACTATAGCAGAAAATTGAGAAGGATCAGAACTGGAAAAAAAAATCAGATTTAGCATTTAAAAGGTGATAGGTAACTTTAGAGATAAAAGTTTCATTTGAGTGATGAGTCTGGAAGCTACATTGCAAAAAGTTGAGGAATGCATAAGAGAAAAAGAGTTGGAATATAGACAGATTTTTTTTTTTCAAGGAATTTGGCTGAGAACAGGTGGAGAGATATAGGATGATAGCTTGAGGGTCTATAGGAGGTTTCTTTGTTTGTTTTTAGGATAGGTGAGACCTGTTTGAAGGCACCAGGGAAGGAACCAATAACTAGGGAGAGAGGTTGAAGACAATTTAAACTTTTAGAAATTAAGATTGCTTGGGGCAGCTAGGTGGTGCAGTGGATGAAGCACCAGCCCTGGATTCGGGAGAACCTGAGTTCAAATCTGGCCTCAGATACTTGACACTTACTAGCTGTGTGACCCTGAGCAAGTCACTTAACCCTCACTGCCCTACCAAAAAAAAAAAACCAAAACCCAACAAAAAAAGGAATTAAGATTGCTTCATTACCTATTTCCTGAAAAAAACAAAACAAAACCAAAAACCCAAACTCCTCCCCCACCTAACTTCAGGTTGAGGTTTTTTATCCAGTTGACTAGCCCACATTTAGTTTATATTTATGTAATACTTTAACATTTACAAAGTACTTTCATCACAACACGATTATGCAGATAGTTGCATATATTAATCTTATTCACATAATTTAGAAAAGCAAAGTGATTTGCTTAACGTCATACAGCAAATAAGTATTAAAATGGGATTTAGACAAAGGTTATCTATCTTTTTTGGGGGGGGGGTGAGGCAATTGGGGTTAAGTGACTTGCCCAGGGTCACACAGCTAGTAAGTGTTAAGTGTGTGGGGTCAGATTTGAACTCAGGTCCTCCTGACTCCAGGGCCAGTGCTCTATCCACTGAGCCACCTAGCTGCCCCAAAGGTTTTCTATCTTACAGACCAATGCCCTTTCCTCTAGACTACTTGAACTCTAGTCAATATCAGGGAACCCAAAGAAACAAACCAGGATGAAACCTAGTGGAAAAATGCTTTAGAAATAAATACTTTAGCTTTTTCAGTAATACAACGTATTTCTGATGTAAAATGTTATAAAATATAAAGATGATAATGTTGATGATTTGTTTCATTGTTATTTGGTTGTTTATTATAAACAAAGAAGACCTGGCTTCAAGTCTGACCTCTGACACATCCTGGCTGGGTGACTCTGGGAATGGCATTAAACTCTGTAGCTCTCAAGAATCCTGAGTTTGGCCCAAGCCAGATTAAAATATAATTAGAAAAAATATATATATATATATAATTAGAAAATATTTAACAAAATACATAAAAATACAACAAAACATCGATAATGTCCAAATGTGGCTTTCTAAGTAGATATGTGACCTGTAGGGACCTTTATACAGTCTTTGGCCCCTATTTTTATCTAGGTTTGACACCACTCCTATAGGTAACTCTCCAAGAGAAAGTGCTGAGGGGCAGCTAGGTGGCGAAGTGGATAGAGCACTGGCCCTGGAGTCAGGAGGACCTGAGTTTGGGTCCAGCCTCAGATACTTAACACTTATTAGCTGTGTGACCTTGGGCAAGTCACTTAACCCCAATTGCCTCACCAAAAAAAAAAAAGTGCTGCTCTACATTAGTATAGGGAATCTGTCACCTGAGAGTTGCCTATACCAATAAAATCACAATCTAGTTTGTTGTTGTTGTTATTATTGTCTAGTTTTACTCAGTAAAAATCTCACTTTTATTCAACTGAGAATAAAATATGAAATGTATTTTTAATTATTTAATTAATGGCATATCATTATCATTATAATATTTTCTAGGTTCTCCAAGAGAATATCTAGAAAATTTCATATTTCCAGTGTTGCTTCCTGGAATGGCTAACTTACTCCATCAAGCTAAGAAGGAAAAATGTTTTGAGGTCAGTTGCTTTTTTGCTTTAATTTCTAAATCAACAATGCTTTTTTTTTTAAGAGATAGCAGCTTTGGAAGTAATTATTTAAATGCCATTAACTTGTTTTTCTTAAAATGACAAAAAGTGCTATATTGGAGATCATTTTATTCATGTGCCTATTTTCCTTTCTGTTATGAGGAATACTGATTTTTTTTCTTTTCTCTGCATATATTTTTAAATTTCCACTGATCATTTCCACTAAGTCATTGTGCCCTTTCCATAGGACCTTTTTGAGTATATCTTTCAAGTATTAGCTAGTGTAAATGTCTGTCCAATTTGATGCTACTAATGCATGTTCCACATTTTTGATTAACACTAGAGGGCACTCAGCTGAAGGAGACTCTGAATAGAAAAAAACTGATTTAAAAAATAATTGCCATAGATAATCTTAGAATACCGATTTCCAAATCCAGGTTACCACTCACTATCACTCTTGCAATCTGAGTTCCACGATAAGTGGAGGTTTTACTTCAGCTTAAAGAAATACTCAGTGCCTCATGTTCTACCTGACTGTCACAACTGCTTTAGAAAGAATGTGAATGATTATTTCTTATATGCCTGAAGTCACCAAAATATAAACATGTTAATCCTTCCCTGTAGATTATTTTCCTTTAGAGTTTCTAGTTTCTTTCAATATAGGTTTTTATGATCCATTTATTATGATGATTTTTCCTCTATTTATTGCTAAAATGGGAGATGTGGTTTTATTTTGTTTTCTCCTCATCATATTGAACACTGGACATTGTTAAATATAATAAGTGAAACACAGGCAAAAGGCAATCATAGTCTTTTGAAGGCTGTTACCTGGGCAACAGAGAACAATGGGTAGTAGGAATAAGATACTTGTGCTCAATAAAACCAATGGAGTATTGGCTGTGGTAAGGGCGGCTGTGATGGTTCATTTACTCAATCAAATATTTTTCACCCTTGGGCATTCATTTCTTTAGGAAACATTGGTTAAATGCCTCTTGTATGCAAACTGCTGTGCTAATATGCTGTGTTAGAAATGAATGGTCAGGGCTAATTTGCCCGTAGACATTTAATTCATGACCCTGGAGAAATCCTCCTTGCACTGTATACTATTTATAGTAATTTACCAAGTTGTTTTGTTCTGTAGATCAAATAGTTCTAATTTATTCCAACTTGAAAGTTAGCAAAATCAGCCTAACGGGCAATAAATTAAAACTTTATGTTAAAAGTTGCATAACAATGTTTCCCATAAATGATTTTGCACAGGGTATTGGTATGCTGTTTTTTTAGCCTCTAGCAAGTAATAACATGGATTTTTAAAATTCATTAAAGTCTATATTTATAATGAAATTTAATTAATTATTCTTGTTGGGCCAACTCCTATTTCATCTTTGAAATGTTCCAAATAATTCCATGCCAAAGCTGTTAATGAAAACTGCCTAGGCGTTAACTACCAGAAGGTGCCTGGATGAAATTTTAAGCTTAAATTTTTTTTTATTCCTCATCAAAGAATAAAAAAAATTCATTTTTTAGAGCTATATTAACCTGCTTGCCTGATAGGCTTACCTAGTGCTTACTTTGTACTAATTAGTACCTAGTATTACCTAGTATTACTTTGTGTTACTAGTGTAACCTAGTGTTACTTTGAGCTAACACACACACATGCATATACACACACACATACATACATATATACACATAATTAAAATCTCTATCAGACTATGGAAGACATAGTGAGCTTTAGCCTCACTTATTGAAACCAAGGTAGGAGAGAGTTTCAAGTAGAATGAAATAATCCACTGGATCAGATACACTTTGAAGAGAATGAGGACTGCAAAAACAAACAAACAAACAGAACCCATTGGATTTAGTTGAAGATCACTAGTGACTTTGAAAGAGCAGTTTTTGTGGAATAGTGGGGGCAGAAGATTATAACAGATTAAAGAAGTATTAGAGACTCACATGAACTGATGCAAAATGAAGTCAGCAGAACCAGAACATTGTACACAGTAACAGCAATATTGTACTATGAAACTGTGAATGACAACTATTCTCAGCAGTACAGTATCCAAGATAATTCCAAAAGATTCTCATGATGAAAAATGCTGTCTGTCTCAAGTCTGAATGCCCATTGAAGCATACTATCTCACTTTATTTTTTTGTGTTTTCTTTCAAAATATGACTAATATGGAAATATGTTATGCATGATTGCACGTGTATAACCTGTATCAAATTGCTTATCATCTCAAGGAGAGGTGAGGTGAGGAAAGGAGGAACAGAATTTGGAACTCAAAATTCTAAAAAAGCAAATGTCAAAAATTGTTTCTTTATATGCAGTTGGGAAAAATAAAATATTAAGATATTATAAATAAAAAGAATAAAAAGTAAACTGGAAAAAAGTGCTGGGTTGGTAAGGAAATAGAGGTATGGATATAAACCAGGGGGTCTTAATTTTTTTTTGTATCATAGATCACTTCAACCATCTGGTGAAGCCTATAGACATCTTCTGAAATAATGGGTTTTTTTAAAAAAAATCATAATAAAAGGAAATGCTAAAGTTAGTGTAATACTTTAGTTAGTGAAAATTAAGGTATATTTTTTTACACCCGGTTTCAAAAACTCCCTAAAATCCATGGACTCCAGGTTAAAAAACTCTGGGATAGACTGTTTCTGGAGTTTTATGGTCAAAAGAAGGTCATCTTACTATATATGGCCCAAAACCACACTCCTCCTTCTACCCAAGGTGGACTCCCAAGGACTCACACAAACCTGACTCTTATCTTGAAGGGCCTGATGCGAAGTGGATCTGTTCATCTTCTTGGCTTATTGCCCCCACCCTGGAGTTTTATTCCATTTTTGTTATCAATTTACGTTTATGTCTTCCCAAGTGTTGATAACCAGAGTTCCTTTCCACGAAGGTACTCAGTGTACAATATGGATATCAGGAGTGGGACAGCTTTTTATTTCCTCCACCACAGAAAATATATAAGACACAAAGGATTCAGGCACCCATGAACAAATATGGAAATACAATACACTCGAATAATAGATTTCATTCTCCCCCAAGGTAAATGCACTTTTGGGGACTGCTAAACAAGCACTTTTCTTTAATCTCTGACTTCTACTGTTTGAGCAGCTCACAACAACATTATGAAAAGCTGATGAGGTCTAGATCTTCTGACCCTTTGTGGTGTGGCTTTAATCTTCCAGCTGCAGGGCAGTCCCACTGGGCACTATCTTTTTCTTCTCTGAGAAGTACAATATTAAAGGAATCTCCCTGTGGCTGGCAATACCTTACTCTCAAAATCAGGATCTCATGAACTTAAAATTAATGGAATCTCTAAGGCTGGAAATGGCCATTTTTAGATTCTCTACCCTCTGACCTGTGCCAGAAAAGGAAACAAAGTCACCAGAAAGCAGCTGGTAATTGGAAATCCAGAAACTCCCATCTCTGTCTCTCCTGGGCAAGCATAAGCACCTTGCCATGTGCTTCTGCCAGGCCACCATTCTTCTCCTGATGAGAAAGGACAGATCCCTTTCATTCCTCCACTCTTGCTACATCTTAGTCTAGAATCTGAAGGGAGAGAGATCATAGAGGGATTGGCTCCTCCTCCCACAAGCATCCAAGCTCTCCCGATTCTCATTCAACTGAGCATTAGGAAGCAGTCTTTCTTACTGAGAGTCAAATATGAAGTTGCTTAGGCACATACCTACTTCCATGGGAATTGCCCTTCTGACAAAGGTACCTGATCAGTAATTTCTTCAGCTTGATTGGGAGGATTCAATAAATTGATCTTGGGCTTCCCTGTTCAACTTCTATCCCACTTTCTCCTTCCAATTAAATATTTGATGTTCCACATAGTTAATGTCCTCTGATGTTCCATGATGTGTTTTGGGGTTATATTTGTTCATGTCCCTAAGTCTAGATGACTCTCATAGGACTTCAGGAGATTCCAGTAGTTGTCCATTAGACACAGTCCTTGATTTACCTCCCCTCACTTACTCTCAAATGTATAGTCAAATCAAGTAAGCAACAAAGTTTTATAAAGTGCCTATAATTCACCAGTGTCTTGGTGCTTGTAAAGTCCTTCCCCCAAAACAATTAGGATAGAAAAAAAAAAAACTAAGAACAGAACAAACAACTAAAAATAGCATACAAAATAGGTACAAAGAAAAGGAGAAAAAATACTTCCCAGGGGGTGGGGGGGTGTGGTAAGTGAGATGGGATATCTAATCACAGATTAGCAGCACCTTTCAAAAAACATCCCAATTTTGGCATCTAAAAGTCATTTCCTATTCACAAACACAAATCTCAAAGCAGATTGCAATAGCTTTTAAAGGCAAAACTCCTCTGATCATTTTAGTTCAAGTTACAATTGTGATCCAGATTTGCATCGCAATTATATCAAGAATTTCTGTAAAGACTGCTGCAAAAATTATAGGTCGCTTCACTAAACCTTTCAAGTGAACTGACTCAAGTGGGGAACAATGGATATTAAGTTGTAAAAGTCATTATAAAATACAAAGCACTGTGTCCTAGATCCAGCACACAGCTTTGATATCAATCAATCAAGTATTTATTAATGTGCCAGACACTCTGCTTGGGGGTACAAGTACAGAGAATAAAATGATCCTCACTTGGAATAAGCTTATATTTAATAGGTGAGACAACAAGGGCATAGGAAATTTATATACAGCATAAATAGAAAGTAAACAAATACAAAAATGTATAGTAATTCAGTGAAAGATAGTTAAGGAGGCAGGACCCTGGCAACTGGAGGATCAAGAAAGACTTCATGTAAAAGATAGTGCCCAAGAAGAATTTAAAGGAAGGGAGGTACTCAAAGATACAGAAATAAGGAGGAAGTTCATTATAGGCATCGAGGACTGCATTGAAGACATGGAAGACAGGAGAATGGTGTCATAACAGAGAAAGCTAGATCACAGACCGTGAGATGGGGCATGATGTTCCATGTGAGGAATTAATTGTGACTTGGGGCTTTCATAACCCTATCTTTGCTTTATTATGGTCAGACTGAAAAAATGTAAGCTTAAAAGCCTAAGAGAAGATGGGTGTGTACTTTGAGAGGTAACTGAGCAAACAAGAGGAACTTTGACCACAGGGAACATTTATTGAAATTATATAACTAAGCCTCCCCCCCCCACCCCATGCCCATGTGGATCTCGCCAGATTATAATGGGGACAGCCCATGTGGGTGTGCTGAGCCAATTGGCGACTCAGCAGGACTAAGAACCACCCCTCCCCTTTCCATGGAGGAGTCAGTTAGATTCAGTTGGAGACAGTTAAAGAGGCTGTTAGAAACGGTTCTGAGGGTGCCTGGGGCCTTTTTACCACAGAGATTTATACACTGTTTCTAGTTCTATTAATCTCACTTGTGTTTTAAACTTGTTACCATTAATAAACCTGTGTTTTATGTTTTTGAAAGAGGCTGTTTCTTTTCTTACCTCAATATTAAGGTGAGCCACCCAATTAACTCTTCCAATACTAAATTTGGCCCTTACATCCATGAGGCTGGATGGGTTCTATAGGGCTTTAAGAATAGAGGAGTTTGTATCTTTTTCTAGGAGAAATAGGAAGCCAATGAAGTTGATTGAGTAGGGGAATCATGTGATGAGATCTGCTTATAAAGGAAATTCTTTTGGCAGCAGTATATAGAATAGACTAGAGTGAGGGCAGCTAGGTGGCGCAGTGGATAAAGCACTGGCCTTGGACTCAGGAGTACCTGAGTTCAAATCCAGCCTTAGACACTTGACACTAGCTGTGTGACCCTGGGCAAGTCACTTAACCCTCATTGCCCTGCAAAAAAAAAAAAAAAAAAAGAATAGACTAGAGTGGTGGAAAGACCTGAGGCAGGGAGAGAGATTAGGAGACTGTTGCAAAAATCTACTCAAGAGGTGGGTAGATCTAAACTAAAGTGGTAGCTTTGTGAATGGAGAGAAGAGGTTGGATTCTAGAGATGTTGTAAAGGCAGAAATAGCAAGACTTGAAAACTTATTGGAATATGTGGCTGGGGGAGAGTGAGGGGTTAATAATAATGCCAAGGTTACAAACCTGGGAGATTTGAAGTATAATGGTGCCTTTATCTAAAGTAGGGAAGTTTGGAGGAAGGGAGAGTTGAAGATAATGAATTCCATTTTAGACATGAGTTTGAGATTTCTTCTTGAAATAGCTTAAAATGTCCAATATGCAGTTGATGATGGAAGACTAAAGATCAGGGGAGAGAGTAGGGTATCAATTTGTGATTCACCTGCATTAAGATGACAGTTAAACTCTTGGGAACTAATGAGGTCACCGAGAGAGAGTACAGAGGGAGAGTAAAAGAGAGCCTAACACAGAAACTTGGAGAACATCCACAGGTAGAGCCATGATCTTGATGTTAATATGGCAGTGGAAACTCAGAAGGAAAGTTCATATAGAGGTAGGAAGGAAATCATTGTTACAGAATCTCATAGAGGAGAGCATATGCAGGAGGAGGAGATGATCAATAGTGTAAAACAACAGATAGGTTGAGAAGAACTGAGAAGAGATAATCAGATTTGGCCATTAAGAAATCACTGGTAGAGTGTACTTTGTAGAGTGTACTTTCAGTGGAGTTGAACGCAAACTGCAAAAGGTTGAGAACTGAGAGAGGGGAAAGTGGAAGCAAAGAGTGTAAATAACTTTTAAAATAATGTATTTTATTTTTCCCCAATTTTTAACGTTTGTTATTTTGAGTTCTAAATTCTATCCCTTGCTGTCTTCTCTTTCTCTTCCTTGAGACAATAAGCAATCTGATATAGGTTATAACATGTGTAAACATGTTAAACATTTCTTTATTAGTCATATTGTGGAAAAACAATATGAACAGAAAAAAGTGAAAAGAAAGAGAAGTGAGAAAGGAAGGAAGGAAGGAAGGAAGGAAGGAAGGAAGGAAGGAAGGAAGGAAGGAAGGAAGGAAGGAAGGAAGGAAAGAAGAAAGAAAGAAAGAAAGAAAGAAAGAAAGAAAGAAAGAAAGAAAGAAAGAAAGAAAGAAAGAAAGAAAGAAAGAAAGAAAGAAAGAAAGAAAGAAAGGAAAGAAAGAAAGTATGCTTCAATCTGCATTCAAACCAGTTCTTTCTCTGGAGGCAAATAGCCTTTTTTATCATGAGTACTCTGGGATTGTCTTGGATCATTGTATTGCTGAGAAGAACTAAGTTATTCATAGTTAATCATTGCACAGTATTCCTTTTGCTGTGTACAATGTTCTCCTGGTTCTGCTCACTTCACTCAGTTCATGTAAATCTTTCCAGGTTTTTCTGAAATCATCTTGCTCATCATTTCTCATGACACAATAATATTCCATTACAATAACGTGCCACAACATGTTCAGCTATTCCCGAATTGATAGACATTCCCTCAGTTTCCAATTCTTTGCCATTTTAAAAAAAGGTGCTATTAATATTGTTGTGTACATAGGTCCTTTCCCCCTTTCTTTGATCTCTTTGGGACATAGACCTAGTAACGCTATTGTTGGGTCAAAGGGTATGCATGCTTTTATAGCCCTTTGGGCATAGTTCCAAATTATTCTGTAGAATGGTTGGATCAATTCACAACTCTACCAATAGTGCATTTGTTATTTTCCTTTTCTGTCATATTAACCAATCTAACAATGTGAGGTGGCACCTCAGAATGTTTGTAAATAGATTTTAAGGAGTTTGGCTGAGAGGAGGAGAAATATAGGATAATAGTTTGAGGGAATGGTAGGGTCTAATGAAGGATTGAAGATATTTGGATATGTGTGAAGACAGGGAAGGAATTTTTTGATAGGGAGCAATTGAAAATTAGAGAGAGAAGGGATGATTAAGGTTTTAATCTTCTAGAGAAGATGCAAGGGGATGGAATCAAAGGCATATATATAGAGTGGTTTTATAGATCCCAGGGTGGGGGTAGGGAGAGAGTCAGAACACTGAATAGTAGGGGAAACAAATATCTAGAGACAGAATATACTGGCCTTAGGAAGGGTAGTAAATGGTCATGAGTGGACAGCAGTAGTGGCAGGATTCAGGATAAAAAGTGACTCACTATACTTTGCTGTTGCTTTCATGAATTTGTATTTCTAGGAGTGAGACACAGGAGAAAATAACCCTATTAAAAATAAAATCCTCAAAATATAAAATTAAACAGCAGGAATGGAGGATGGATAAAAAAATCTACAAATGTAATAAAAGGAAGGAGTTCAAAATCGATCATCTAAAAACTAATTCTTATGAAGGAGATAAAATTATTTTTTTAAAAAGGGACATGTAAGTATAGAATGGGACAACTAGATGGTAGAATGGATAGAGTGTTGGACCTGGAATCAGGAAGACTGCTCTTCCTGAGTTCAAATCTGGCCTCAGACACTAGCTGTATGACCCTGAGCAAGTCACTTAATCCTGTTTGCCTCAGTTTCCTCATCTGTAAAAATGAGTTGGAGAAGGAAAAGGCAAAACATTCCAATATTGTTGCTAAGAAAACCCCAAATGGGGTCATGAATAGTGAAGCCTAACTGAATAAGAACCAAGTATAGAATGGAAGAATAGAATTCAGAATAGACAAGACTAGAAGGGGATACAAATAAAATGAGGACAAAGTACACGAAAACTTCTTGAAACAAAGTACTGTAAGACCAAGAGTCTGAATTTAATTAAAATTAACTAAGAAAATTCAAGAAATAAATAAGAATAGGGTAAGTGGTCTATGAATATAAACAAAATTAACTGCAGGGATAAAGTGTTGACTTAAAATAGGAAGCATGTAAAGATCATTACAAATGAAATAAAAAGAAGAAAACAAGTCTTACAATCATTGCTTTAAATGTGAACCTACTAAAGAATCCAATAAGAAGAAAAAAGTTAGTAGAATGGATAAGAAAACTGGAGTCAACAATTTGTTGTATATAAGAAATAATAAAAAATAAAGATACATCCTTAGTGAAAATGAGTTTTGTCGTTCAGTCATTTCAGTTATGTCCAACTCTCCATGACCCCATCTGGAGATTTCTTGGCACAGATACTGGAGTGGTTTTCCATTTCCTTCTTTAGCTCATTTTACAGATGAGAAAGCTTAGGCAAGGGTTAAGTGACTTGCCCAGGATGACACAGCTAGTGGCTGAGGTTGTATTTGAACACAAGAAAACTCCTGACTCCAGGCTCAATACTTTATCCACTGCACCACCTATTTGCTTATGCAGATGAGGGACTAAAATAAAATCGACAATGCATCAGGGGATTCCAAGAAAACAGGAATTGAAAACAAGTTATCAGACAAAACACCAGTAAGAATTCACAATGTCAAGGGAGACAATCAGGAAGAATACATTATACTTAAAGGTACTATAAATATAAAAACAATATCATCATTATTAAACATATAACCACCAAATGGCATCCAAATTTGTAAAGGAAAATTGACTACAAAGCAAAAAGAACTAGCTAATAGCGCATTAAGTATAGGAAATTTTAATAATATCCTTTCAGAATTGGATATATCTAACAGATAGGTAAACAAAAAAGGAAAAATAAAGAACAGAGTATGGGCATACCTTGGAGATACTGAGTTTGGTTTCAGACCACTGCAATAAAGTAAATATAGCAATAAAGTGAGTGACATGAAGTTTTTGGTTTTCCAGTGCATATAAAAGTTATCACTATACTGTAGTCTATTAAGAGTGCAATAGTGTTAAGTCTAATAAAACAATGTACATAATTAAACTATTTTGTTGCTAAAAAAAGCTAACCATTATCTGAGCCTTCAAGTCAAAATCATTTTACTGGTGCAGGGTCTTGCCTTGATGTTGATGGCCACTAATTGATCAGTGTGGTAGTTGCTAATGGTTGGAGTGGCTGTGAAAATTTCTTAAACTAAGACAACAAATCTTTTGTCCTCTTTCTCTTTTCCATTTTTCTTTTTAAAGATAATATTTATTATATAGATTGGTTCTATGAGAGGAGAAGTGGTACTGGGAGAAATGGGGATGTAAACCCTCAAAGATATTAATATTTCTTTTTAAAAACAGGTAACAACTATGTGAAAGAGAATGATAACAATGAGACAACATACCAGATGTTTTGAGGTTCAGCTAAAGCATTCTGCAAAAAAAGTTAATGAATGAAAACATAAAAAATGAAAATAGAAAGGCAGAAAGTTAATGACCTTATTATGCAATTTAAAAAACAATAAAGTCCAAATTAGCACAAAATAATTCTTGGAAATTAGAAGTAAAATAGATCAAATGTACAAATGAAACATTAGAGAAATGATAAAACTAAACTTTAGTTAACCTGATTAAAAAAATGAGAAATCAAGTTGCCAAAATAAAAAATTAACAAGGTAAATTTACAACATATACCAGTCTATAATAGTTATGTGCTAGCAGAACCGAGAATTTATGAGAAATACAAAATTATTTATAAAAATATAAATCTTAACTAATTCATTGCCAGAAAGCAAAATTAAAGATATTATAAAAGAACTGCTGAAACAGAAGAACTCTAGTCTAGATGGTTTTAATAGACAATTCTATCAAGTGTTTAAAGAAAAGTTAATATTTATTCTAAACAATTATTCTAAATAATGAAGGAGGAAAGTATTCTTCCAATCAAACTCTATTTATAAAACAAATATAGTTCTGATCACTAAAGGAAAGGATAAAGCAGAGAACTATAGCAGAGAACTATAGATTGAAAAAAATTTTGAAACGTGGCAAAAATATTTTGCCAAGATGTTATTCTAATATATGAAACAGTCACTTATTATATTTCAAGTTGGAGTCATACCAGGGATGAAAGAATGGTTCAGCATTAGGAAAATATTAAATATAATAAATATGTTACTCCAGATCCCATGATTTTAACAATAAATGCTGAAAACGCCTTCGACAAAATATAGTACTCATTAATGCTAAATGTCCTAAAAAGCACAGGCATAGAGGAACCACTTTTACTATAATTTTTTAAAAAGTATGTATCTAAAACCAAAAGCTTGAAATATTTATGATGGAGAAACATTAGATATTTTATGATTAAATACAGAGATTTAGCAAGGATGTCACTTCTTGATGATATTTGATATATTGCTATTCCTAACATAACTAGAACTAACAAGAGAAAGCAATTAAAGGCACAAATGTTGGTAAAAAGAGGACGAAATTATTCTCATTTGCAGACTGATGATTTCTTAGAAAGCTCCTGAGAATTAGAGAGGAAATTAATTGAGAAGATTAATAATATCAGTAAAGTAGCAGAATATAAAGCAAATTCATAGGAATCATCAGAATTTCTATATACTAATAAT
The DNA here is from genome assembly GCF_019393635.1 of Dromiciops gliroides. Taxonomy (NCBI): domain Eukaryota; kingdom Metazoa; phylum Chordata; class Mammalia; order Microbiotheria; family Microbiotheriidae; genus Dromiciops; species Dromiciops gliroides. The sequence continues at coordinate 546,397,980 of NC_057861.1, read as the reverse complement.
AAAAACCTGGAAGAAATAATAGGAAAAATCCTATTCAAAATACTTACAAAGTACACAATATATCTGGGGGCCAGTTTACCAAAATATGTAGTAAAAGGTATCAGAAAACACTCATCAAAAAACAATCATCATCAACAGCACTGGAAAGTAGGTGATATTATTATCCCCATTTTATGGATGAGGAAACTGAGCTATATTGGTAACTTGATTTTTCCAGGGTCATACAGCTAGTAAGTGTTCGAGACCAGATTTGAACCAGGTCATTGAGACTCCACTATTGTGACAGTGCTCTCTCTATATACTCTGCTAACTGGCTACTATCTCTAGAGATAGCTTAGGGAAGCCTGCTTGTTCCTAATACCCTCATCAAGTATGCCTTCAGTTCATGTACAGATGAACCACATAAAACATTTTTGATAGAGGGGAAAGTAGGTATGGAAGTCAATTGTTATTTATATTCTCTCATTCACCTGTTCTGTTATTAATAAAGTTTGATTTTTTTTGAAGCCTGGTATCTTCTCTGATACCTTGGTATCAGTCCTTCAATGCTCTCATGATTGTATCACCTCAAGTGTGGAAATCCTTTATATTGTTATGGTTCAGCTTTGTTCTCTTTAATGCTGTTCTCTCTGATCTATAAGGATCTCAAGAACTGTGATGTTAGGTATCCAAGTATGTTGTTTTCACTACTCTTGATGAAGAAAACCATTTGTTAAAATGGCTTTGCAAATATTTACAGATTTATTTTGTTTGTAGTGTATCTTTGATTTTCATCCCTAAATGCCCATAGGATGACTTTGATTAGTTGGCTATATCACCAAGCTTTCTTTATGCTGGTTTTGCCTTCCACTTCTTCCCTTTGCTTTATAAAACTTTGCTCTTAAATGTTCATCATCTTTCTTCAAAAGATTTTACGGACAAGCTTCTAATCTAACTTGATGTTGCCGTTAGTGGCTATTTTTCTCCATTTGTCAAGGAAGTCAAATTTGCCAACTAATGCACTTTCTGGGTACTTTTGGTCATTAATTTCCAGTGGTTTAACATCTGAATGAAAATCTATTGTCAGTGAAATTTCTGTTCTCCATTTTCTATTTTTGAATGTCAATAAATTGTTTAAATAATTAAGGGTTAAATCTTTTAAAATTGAATGCCATATTGCTTTCTTATTTTTTGTTTGTTTGTTTTTTTTTTTTAGTGAGGCAATTGGGGTTAAGTGACTTGCCCTGGGTCACACAGCTAGTAAGTGTTAAGTGTCTGAGGCCAGATTTGAACTCAGGTACTCCTGAATCCAGGGCCGGTACTCTATCTACTGCGCCACCTAGCTGCCCCATATTGCTTTCTTATTATAATACTTTATCCTTATTATAAGTTCTGATCTTAGCTCTGATGAGTATAGTCTCACTGGGAACAAAGAACTGACTCAGGGTTGACTCTAAAATGCAGAAAAAAGTCTTTTTCTGTCTGTTAAAATGTCAGTTTCATCCTTTGTGATTTCATTTGGTGTTTACCTAAAAGTCACTGTCTAATTCTTGACATGTTTTGTTTTGTTTTGTTTTGTTTTGTTTTGAAGAAAGTATTTGTAACATAGAGGTGTGAGGCTTCTTTCTATATCATCTACAAGGCTTTTTCTTCTTTGATTTTTTCTCCTGAATCATACTTTCTCCACTACTTCACATTTTCCCATATTTTAATTGAAGTCACCCAGTATCAGAGTGTACGTTGTTTTGATTTGGAAGGTCTTACAAAATCATTGATTTAAAGCTGGAAGGAACTTTAGAAATCATTGAGTAAAATCCTCTTATTTTATACATAAGGAAACTGAGGCACAAAGAGGTTAAATATCTTGTCCAGGTTAAAATAACTAGTAAGTGTCTGAGGTAAATTTGAACTCAGGTCTTTCTGACTCCAAGTTCAGGGCCCTCTACACTATGCTACCTACCTGCCTCTATCAAATTCCTTATAGAATTTCTCTATCACTTAATCATTCTCAGGAACCAATGTTGGTGAATAAGCTGCACTTTTTTTAATGTTGGTCTTTGTGCAAATGCTTATCACTAATAGGTGATAACCAAATAACCCATGAAACAACATTTTTCATAGCTTTGGTGCATACAACAAAATTTTCTCTGCTAACTTCTTTTGTTGCATCTCCAAGGAGTTTCTGTGAGCTATTCTTCTATTTAGCTGACCTCTTTGTTTTTTCTGGTTTGTTTACAGCAAAAATGCCAATATTGATATTTTTGAGCTAAGGGTACTAAGAATCCAAATGGATATTCTTCCTAAATACAAAAGAACAATATCATAAACAAAATGAGAGGGAAATGGTGGTACTTTTCACATGATGACTGTAAAAAGAATTCTTAAACAGTGGGTGGAGAAGATCATGAAAGATAAAGTAGATCACTTCAGTTACCTTATAAGTATTTAGGGGAATCTTTGAACTTATTAAGATTTATGGGTTTTATTATTATGATGTCCATAGTTCAGTCATTTAGTTATCATTTGGGGCGGGGACTGTTAAGTGACTTGCCCAGGATCACACAAGTTTATTTTATTTCCTGCTACTTTATTGAGGTTATTGTTTAAAAACATTTTAGTTGAATTTATAGGGTTATCTAAGGTATCTGAGGTAGAATTTTAACTTAGGTCCTCCAGATTCCAGGGCTAATGCTCTATCCACAGTATCACCCAGTTTCTTCTAGTTATCATTTTTTCAATTGGATCTACATTGGGATTCCTTCTTCCTCTCAGAATAGTTTCTATTTGCTTCTTGATCCTCTTTTCTGGGATGGAATTATGTAGTCAGTTTCTAGTTGTTGGTTTTTTGTGTTTTTTTTTTTGTCACTGTTCTTGAGTCATTTTTCTCCTTTAGTCATGTCTGGCAGAAAAGTCCATCTATTTGATACCAAATGCTGACTGAATTGGCACCCCTCCTTTATTTATACTCTTGGATTCTAATATTGCTATTTTCCTTGTTTAATATACAATTGTTCTTTGTTTCTAGTTCGTTGTTTTTCATCCTTGATTCATATTTCCTTGTTCCTAAGTCTTTCATCCAGGATTCTTCTTCTTGTCTTTGCAACTCGGCTGTGGGCAGCTTCTCTATTGATCTTGATTACTATATATTTATCCAAGTTATATAAACCTCTTAGCACACACCACCTTAATGTCTTTCTCTTTGCTTTTCTTCCCTACCGTTTCTCCTATCTCCTCTCCTCTCTGTTCATTTGTTTTCCTTTCTCTCTTGCAGCCACCCAGCAGACAGTTTTTAAGCTAAACAACTGAACAATATCCTCACTGTTCCTGCATGCCTAAGTATGCATAACACGTCTAAGTTTATCCAGAACGGAAGGACAACACGATTTCTTCCATTTTATTTCTTTGCATCAAAAGTGATTAAATCTGTCTGCATTGCACTCATATGTAAGATGATTTAACTATTTAAAAAGTGCATATAATAGATCAACAGACACTGTGTTCCCTGTGAAGAATGAATCTTTATAACAAAATGTTGCTATAAATGCCAACAGGAACAGTGCTGCTTTTGTAAGAAGAAAGAGATACTTTCAGTAGACATACAATTGTTGTTTTGTTTAAATTTTAATAAAGCCATTTATTCTGGTGACATATTTTTATTACTGTGCAAGTATTTTCTTATTTTTATTAAGAATACAACTTTTGATCTTGAAATCCAGCACAATGTTTTATGGTCCAATACATTTTGATTTTATTATCTTATAAACAGCATTTCCCTCAAAAAAAGCTTTTGGTGGTTCAGTTAAATTCAACGAACATTTATTAAGTGCCAACCATGTTTAAGGCACTTTGAAGACACTGGGAGTCCAAAACATGGACTATTTTATTTGTTTATGTAATACAGTAGCTACACAGATAATTGTAGTACAAGAAAAGGAATGATGTAGGCAAATGAGGGATTTAAACAAAGTGCTCTAGGAATATTGGAGGAAGAAGGGAATTCTTTTAATTGAGAGAATAAAGAAAAGCAACTGAACAAAGTGGCACCTGAGTGGAGACTTAAAGGAAGATAAGGATTCAGAAGTGGGGAAAGGAAGAGTAGGTCTGTTATTGTCATAGAGGACAACCTATGTGAATGCACAGAGGGAGAGATGCTATTGAATTTAGGGAATAGCAAATTGTTCTGTTTGGTTGGAATGTAGTATATGTGAGGAGGAATTATGTGAAATAAGTCTAGGAAGGTTGATTGAAAAGAAATTATGGGGGCTACTGGGTGGTGCAGTTGGATAGGGTGCTGGCCCTGGATTCAGGAGGACCTGAGTTCAGATCCGGCCTCAGACACTTGACACTTACTAGCTGTGTGACCCTGGGTAAGTCACTTAACCCTCATTGCCCAACCCCTCCCCCTAAAAAAGCAAATTATGGGGGTCTTTAAATGCCAGATTAAACAGCATTTTACTCAGAAGCAGTTGGTAGCTGCTCCTACATAAAGATTTTTGAGCTAAATAGCCCCTCCAATATTTCTCATTTTCCTTTTCAGCACAGCACAGTACCTGGCACATAGTAGGTGCTTAATAAATATTTGTTGATTGATTTTTATGTCATCTTTGCCAATATGATAAGTGCAAGATGGAACCTCAGAGTTGTTTTAATTTACATTTCTCTTATTATTTGTGTTCTGGGGCATTTAAAATATTTTTGTTGTTGGCTCTTGTTTCTTCTTTTGAGAACTGCCTTTTCTCATTTTTTGGCCATTTATCTATTGGGGAATAGATTTTATTCTTACATATTTAAAATGATCCCCTATATGTGTTATATATCAGATTTTTATAAGAGAAGTGTGCTGCAAAACTTTCCCTTAGTTAACTGGTTTTCTTCTCATTCTAAACATTTGATTTTGTTTGCACAAAAACTTTTCAATTTTATGTAATCAAAATGATCAGTTTTATCTCCTGTGATCCTTTCAATCCCTTTTTTGTTCAAGAATCCTCTCTCTTCTCAGTTGGGAGAAGTGAGAAGACAGTCATAGGGTTTCCCCATAAAATGAAAGAAAAAGAAAAGGAAAAAATAAGGTCATTGAAGCATTTTTTAAATCCACAGAAGGGGGGGATGTTATTCAGTAAGGTTTACGTCCCTACACGGGAAGATAATACTTATAACTCTTGAGAACCGTATCTCTGTTTGGGCAGACAAAAGGAGTATACATAGAGGGTATAAATATAAATTGTCTTTGATGTGATGATATAAAGAAAATTAAGGGGTAAAAAATGTAGCATATAGGGAGAAGAGAAAAGGGGAGGTAGAATGGGGTTAATTACATCATATGAAGAAGCGCAAAAAACCCCATTACAATAGAGGGAAAGAAGGGAGGGGTGAACATTGTTTCAACTTTACTCTCATCAGATTTGGTTCAAAGAGGGAATAACATATATGCTCATTTGGATAAAGAAATTTAGCTTGTTCTTTAGGGAAGTAAAAGGGTTAGGGGAGAAGGGGGGCACTGATAGAAGGGAGGACAGATTGGGGGAGGCAGGGGTCAGAAGCAAAATGCTGGTGAGGAGGAATAGGGTGAAAGAAGGGAAAAAAGTACAAAGGGGGTAGATAGGATGGAGGGAAATAGACAGTTAGTAATAATAAATGTGAATGTGAATAGGATGAACTCTGCCATAAAATGGAAGCGAATAGTAGAGTGGATTAAAAACCAGAATCCTACAATATGCCGTTTACAAAAAACACATTTGAAGCAGAGAGATACACACAGAGTAAAAGTAAAAGGTTGTAGCAGAATATATTATGCTTCAGCTGAAGTAAAAAAAGCAGGGGTAGCAGTCCTTATCTCAGACAAAGCAAAGGCAAAAATAGATCTAATTAAAAGAGATAAGGAAGGAAACTACATCTTGCTAAAAGGTACAATAGATAATGAAGTAATATCAATACAAAAAGTCCACAGAAGGGACTATGAGGAAGTTCCAGAAGGATCATCAATGAGCAGGATAGCTTTAATGTTACATGTTTAAAAAAAAAAGATAGCAAACTGTATGTAATAGATATTTGTAGGTTCATATGTAATCCCCTTGGTTGTTTATGACACTGAATCTGCAAATTAGGTAGTATTTCCATTTTTATTATATTAGTATGACTCAACCATAAGCAATGAATAACTCAAATTAGTTCAGTTTTCCTTTCTTTCTATAAAGTATTTTTTGTAGCTACCATCATACAATTCCTGTGTGTGTTTTAGTAGGGTGATTCTGATATTTTACGCATTCTGTAGTTGGTTTGGGTTTTTTTAATAGATTTTATTTCTTTATCTCTTCCTGTTAGGTTTTGTTTGTACAAAAGGATGATGATTTATGTAAGTTTATTTTATTTCCTGCTACTTTATTGAGGTTATTGTTTAAAAACATTTTAGTTGAATTTATAGGGTTATCTAAGTTTTAAACCATCTTATCATTTGCAAAAGTAGTCTTTTTATTCTTTCTTGCCTATGTGTTTTCTTATCTTATTGTTCTAGTTAGTATTTTTAGAAATGTATCAAATAATAGTGGCAACAATGGAATCCTTCCGTTACTTCTAGTATTTCTGTAAAGAACTCTAGTGTTTCTCCATTATAGATAATACTTGGTTTTAGATATCATAATAAGAAAAGGCCATTTAATTTATGTTTTAACTTTAAAAATTATAATGGACACTGTATTGTGTCAAAAGCATTTTCTGCATCTGTTGTTATAATCATGATTTTAGTACTTTAGTTATTAAAATGGTCTATTTTGCTAATAAGTTTCCTAATATTGAACAAATATTGCATTGCTGGTATAAATTCATCTTGTCATAGTGTATGATCTTTTAAATAGATTTTTTTCTCTGTGTTTTATTTCCTGCTAGTTTAGGTATTAGGACCATAGTTGTTTCATCCTGTAAGAGTTTGGTAGGAGGCTTTCTTTCTCTCTTTTTGTTAAAAATAATAGATTTTCTCCTAAGGACTGCTTTGGTGGCATCCCAAAAATTTGGTATGTTGTCTCATTGTTGCTATTTCCTCGACAAAATTATCTATTGTTTTTGTGATTTGTTCTTTGACCCACATATTCTTTAGTGTGATAGTATTTAGTCTTTATTGAATACTTTCTTCAACTGTCCTTATTTGATTATAATTTTTATTTTGTTGTGGTCAGCAAATGATGTTTAATATTTTTGCTTTGCCACATTTGTTGTGAGATTTTTATGCACAATAGTTGGTCAAAAGGAGTAGAATGTGATTAAAACAGTCTCCTCAGAAAGCTACTCTTAACTGATTTACAAACCCATCTCTTGCTAGAACTGTCTCAGGCTCAGTGGGTTTAGGTATGGTTCCACTTTGGGGAAGCTATAAAAATACATTTCAATAAAATTTTCTTTTGCTCTCAGTCCAAGTTTTGTGCCAAGGAATGCCTCTCAGCAGTAATAGAATCTATCAATCTCCCTCTATACATCACCGACCATAACTTGGATATATTTAATCTTCCAGAGACGCATACAAATCAGAAGGACAGGGGAACAAACATTTAAGTGCCTACTCTGTGCCAGGCACTGTGCTAAGTACTATACAATATTTTCTCATTCGATCCTTGCAACAACCCTGGGAGGGAGTTGCTATTATTATCCCTGCTTTGCAGTTGAGGAAACTGAGGCACATAGAGTTTGTGACTTGTCTGGGGTCACACAGCTCCTGAGTGTCAGAGGCTGAATTTCAATTCAGGTCTTCCTGACTCCAAGTCCAGCACTTTCTACATTGCACCACTTAGCTGCCAGTAGAACATCAATGAATGTTGTCCTAGAGAAACCAGTTTTCTTTTGAAACAGATGGCAACATAGTCACCAAACTCTTAAAAGGCAGAGATTTGAAAGACATAGTCACCTTTCCCTTGAGAGAGCAGGGGTAGGAAGAGGGGAAGGTTGAAGAAGGAAGACAAAGGATGAGACTTGGGATCCCCATCTCTGGTCTCCTCTCCTAGCCATACATTCTGTTTGGACATCTTTGTGTTCGCTCCTTGTTCTGTAGACTGCTGTGTGTCTCTCATGCTTCCCGTGCTTGGGGCTGAAGGATGGCAGCGGGATCTGCCCTGTCTGCCTGTGCCGGCAGGTGTTCAGTTCTGAACTGCTGTGACATCAACAGCAACACTGCCTCCTCTGACTGTAATGGCTTCTTTCTTTCCGGCAGCTGTTGGTCTTCAGTGTCCACATACAGTCATGGGAATCTCCTTACTAGAAAGGAACCTTTAAACTTACATTTTGTTTGATCAAGTCAAATACTTAAAAGAAAACATAACGGAAAACAACTGCAGCAGTGTTTGTATTCTCTTTATCTTTTTGTTTACTCCATGATGCTACAGAGGTGATCTGCTACAGAAAATAAGTTGTGAAAGTCTACCAATAACCACTTCTTATTTTCAAAGGTACATTTGATTCATGTGTAAATAATTTTCATAAAAATTTCATAAAGATGAGAAAGTAAGTATTTCTTCTATACATTGATGTTCACTTGACCATCCTTTTTGGGTAATTCCATGTATTTGGTATAAGATCATAAGATCACCATTCTGGAAAGCAATTTGCAGCCATGCCCAACAGTCTTTAAAACTGTGCATACCCTTGGAGCCAGCAATGCCACTACTAGGTCTGTATCCCGAAGAGATTTTTAAAAAGGGAAAGGGCCCATTTGTAGACAGATATTTATAGCAGTTCTTTCTGTGGAGGCAAAGAATTAGAAATTGAGGGAATGCTCATCAATTGGGAAATGGCTGAACAGGTTGTATATGATTGTAATGGAATACTCTTGTGCTATAAGAAATGACAAGTAGGATGATTTCAGAAAAAAACTGGAAAGACATGAACTGATGCAAAGTGAAGTGAGCAGAACTAGGAGAACATCGTAGACAGAAACAATATTTTATGATGATCCACTGTGAATGACTTTACTATTCTCAGCAATACAATGAACCAGTCTAATTCCAAAAGATTCATGATGAAAAATGCTATTCACCTCTAGAGAAAAAACTGAAGGAGTCTGAATGTAGATTGAAGCATACTATTTTTCACTTAATTTTTTTCATGTTTTTTTGTCTGTGTTTTATTTCACAACATGACTAATATGAAAATATGTTTTGCATGATTGCACTTGTATAACCTGTATCAACCGGCTTCCTTCTCAGGGAAGAAGATTTGGAATTCAAATTTTTAAAAAAGAATGTTAAAAATTATTTCTACCCATAACTGGGAAAATAAAATATTATTTAAAAATAATATTATAAAATCAGAGATATGTGGCTAGAAGAGACCACAGAGTTCCAACTCCCTCACTTACAGATAAGGAAACTGAGGCTCAGAGAGGTAAAATAAGTTGCCCTAGTTAAACAAGAACTCAATGGCAGAGCATGGATTTAAAACCAAATTCTCTGACTCTCAAGTCCAGCACTTCAAACTCAGTGTTCTCTCTACTATGCTCTGCTGCCATCGTCTTCCTATACTTAAAAATCTTTAGTTACTAATATGGGAGTCATATAAAAATCAACTATTTGTAAAGCAAGACAAAATCAATATCAAGTTAGAAGGATAAAGATGAGAGGCAGGCAACATAAATAATTGCAAAAGCTTTAACCTGTTCTATTTAAATAATCCATCACTGCCAAAAACTAAGTAATGAAAAAAGACAAACAAAACCCAAACAAAACTTGGCTTCATCATCATTTTCTGCATAATTTTAACCAACATAAAATAATAGCTAGAATGATGAGGCCAAATAAATCTAGAAACCACCTGTCTTAGGCCACAAATATTTCATCTCCTTGCCAAGTAGAAAGAGATGGCAGTCAAGGGCAACATTGACTTAGAATACAAAGTTAAATGTAAAACATAATGAAGGAGGATGATAGAATATTATGAGTGGTATACTGCTAATAAACCTATATCCAAAGAGAGCAAAGAAAGAAGAAAGGTCCTTTATGTATAAAAATATGTAGAGCAGCAATTTTTGTAGAGACAAAGAAGTGGAAACTAAGGGAGTGCCCATAATTTGGGAAATGTTTGAACAAATTATGGTTTATAAATGTAATAGTATACTATTGTTTTGTAAGAAATGATGAAAGATGTTTTCAGAGAAACCAGGGAAGACTTGTATGAACTGGCACAGAGCAAAGTGGAAACAGAACAGTTTATACAATAGCAACAACCTTGTAAAAAAATGAACAATTTTCAAAGATTTAAAAACTCTGATCAAAGCAATGGTTTTGGAGGGCTAATGATAAAGAATTTTACCTGCCTCCTGACAGAGACATGATGCACTTAATGGTGTAAACTAAAAGATACATTTTTTGGATGTGTCTGGTATGTGAATTTGTTTGGCTTGACCATGCATATTTGTTACAAAGATTTTATTTTTCTCTTTTTTCTCCCAGTGGAGAAAGAAGTGGGAGAGAAATTAAATGCTCAATTATTGAAAAAAAAAATCAACAAACAAAATAGATGTTTGTTGAATTGAATCAAATTACCTTAATATCTTGTTTAGAACCCCCCCCCCTTTTTTATAAAAACAGCTTTTGGGGAAAAAAAGAATTGAGCATGGTTGCTCAGTAAAAAGCTTCATAGTCTGAATTTTTAAAAAATACCAATTCAGTTCAGGAAATGTTTTTACTTAGACTTAGCTCTGTAAGTCTTAAACATTTTATAGTTCATTTAAGCTCTGCTGCTGACTAGTACTTAACAAAACCAAAGTAGACACTCATGCATATTTCATCTAACAAAAGCAATCAATTAGCCTCTCTTCCTCTGCACTTTATAGACATGTAATCAATCACAATAGGTACATAATGTGAAACTCTCTTCTCTCTTCAGCGGAAAAAAACAAAATTTATTGCCTGTGATTTTCTGACTGAGTGGTTATACAAGTAAGTTCTTTATCTTTTTGAATATTCAGCATCCCTAATATTTCAGCGATGTTAATTTGTAATGTGAATTGTAACAATTAAGATGAATACTTGTTTGTTTTTTTCATTTCAAACATATATTATGGCATAATGATCAGCCAGAATCCAAAGAGGATAGATGAGCCATTCACAGAATTCTTCTCAATTCCATTTGTGGCAGATTGGCTAAAGATTCAGTAAGTACTGTCAGATATCTTTTTGAGTAACTTATGCCTAATTGTAAAGTGGTACTAAAGCTAACTCTCTAATTTAGATGAACTAGCTGCTAAAATTCAATTAGGTTCCCAAATCAGTTGTATTTGTTTCTTTACTTCTTTGAGTTTATTTTAATAAAGTCTAAGCATACCTATATACTTTTCAGTAAGCATTTATTAAGTATCTACTGTGTACTAGGCACCATGCCAAGCACTGGGGATACAAAGAAAGGTAAAAGATAGTCCTTGCTCTTGAGGAGTTCACAATCCAATGGGGGAGACAACAAGCAAACAAATATGTACAGACAAGTTACATACAAGATAAATAGGAAATAATGAAGAGAGGCAAGGCACTAGAATTAAGAGGGATTTGGAAAGCCTCCCATAGAATGTAAAATTTTAGCTGGGACTTGAAGGAAGCCAGGGAAGCTGAGAGGTGGAGATGAGAAAGGAGAGCAATCCAGGCATGAGGGACATCCAGAGAAAGTGCCCGGAGCAGAGGGATGGCATGGAATGGGAAGGAGGCCATTATCATTGGGTTGAAGAGTAAGTGGAATGGGGCGGCTAGGTGGAAAAGTGGATAGAGCACCGGCCCTGGAGTCAGGAGGACCTAGGTTCAAATCTGGCCTCAGACACTTAACATTTACTAGCTGTGTGACCCTGGGCAAGTCACTTAACCCCAATTGCCACACACCCCCCCAAAATTAAATAAATGGAGGAAGTATAAGGGATGAGAAGACTGGAAAGGGGGGGTGGCCTAGGTTATGAAGGGTTTTGAATGCCAAGGAGAGGATTTTGCATAAGATCTTACAGGTGCTACTCTAATTTATTACATAAGAAAGACTTTTTAAAATGAAATACAAAGCAACTTTTGAACTTTATGTTAACTGATGCATCTTCTCAGTATATTTGCATATAAACCTGTATTTCTAAATCATAGGTGGCATAAAGATAGATAGATCATTGACAAACCTAGAGAAATAATAAGTCCTGAGTATCTTGCTTTGATGTATTTTTCACATATGGTCTTTTTCTTCCCTCTTTATTTTATGGATAGGGACATTGAAGGGATAAAGTTGCTAAACAGCACTTGTACCCTCATTTAATCGCAAAGTTCGACTTAGAACCATGATAACCCTTTTTTCCTGCCTTTGCATAATAATTTATTGATACTGGTATCTTTGCTGATTTGGTTAGATCATTAGTTGACACTTATAAGATTCAGATATGTAAAATAATTTGTATTCAGCTATCTCTTGAAGTCTCAGGATTAAGAACAACCAAAAGCCACCCCCACCATATTTTAAGTCTAGAACTTAATCTGAGTCTAACTTGTAGTGTAGAGTTCTCTCTGGGTTCTTGAAGGTTCTATATTACTAATGGAGTAAAAATTCCCTCAAGTACTAATTAGTCTATTCACAGACTATGGTCTTGTATTTCCTGTTCAGAGGCGGGCCTAGCTAAAATTAGAGTCTCATTAGGTTTATAAGTCATCATTACAGAGATTGCTTCTTCCTTGCCCTATCACTGGGTACCTCTGGCACTCTCCTCTACCAGTTATCTATTGTTAGTTTCCTTCTATGGATTGTCTTTCCCTGTTAGAGTAAAAGCTCCTTGAGAAGAGGGGTTCTCTTTCCTTTTTCTTTGTATCCCCAGTGCTTAGCACATTACCTGGTACATAGCAGATACTTAATAACTGCTAATCATATCATATATGGCAGGTCCTGTGGTAGACACTGGAGATACAAGTAAAAATGAATGAAACAATCCCTACCCTCAAGGAGCTTACATTCTACAGGGAAGACAACAAGTACATATATATATATAATAAAAATTAAGAAAAATGCAAAATAAATACAAAGTATTTAAACATAATGTATTTATGTTTAAGAAAACATGATTGAATCTGCACTTAATGAGAAACACATTAGTAGATGGGAGTGGGGAGAAACTTGTGGTAGGGAGACCAGTTAGGCAATAGTAAGACTGGTGAGAGCCTAAACTAAGATGATGGCTGTGTGAGTAGAGGGAAGACATTGGATGCAAGAGATGTTGTAGAGTAAAAATGGTAAGACCTAGTAATTGTCTGGATCTGTAGGGTGAGGGAGACTGAAGATTGAGGATAATGCCAAGGTTATGAACCTGGGAGATTAGAAGAATGGTGGTACCATCAACAGAAATAAGGAAGTCTGGAAGACTGGAGGGTTTGAAGAGAAAGATCATGAGTTCAATTTTAGACATGGTAAGCTGGAAATATCTCCAAGATATCCAGTTTGAAATGTCTAAAAGCCAGTTGATTAAATGGGACTGAAGCTCAGAGGAGAGATTAGGTTTGGTTATATAAACGTGTGATTCACTGGCATAGGAATGATAATTAAGCTCATGGATGCTGATGAAGTCACTAAGAAAGAGAATGTAGAGAGAGAAGCGAGCCTACTGTGTATTAGGTAGTATGCTAGATAATGGAGATACAAAGACAAAAACTGAAAGAGTTCCTGCCCTCATGGACCTTACATCATTTTGCAAACAGGTACAAAATGATTTATCCAAGGACACGCTCTGAATGGGCTACAGAACCAGATTATACCTTAGTTCTTCTGGGTCCCAGTCTAGTGTTCAGACAGTCAGTCAATAAACTTTTTTTTTTGGGGGGGGTGAGGCAATTGGGGTTGAGTGACTTGCCCAGGGTCATATAGCTAGTAAGTCTCAAATATCTGAGGCTGGATTTGAACTCAGGTCCTCCTGAATCCAGGGCCGGTGCTTTTATTCACTGTGCCACCTAGCTGCCCCCCTTTCCCAACTCTTAATTCTAATGCCCTCCTCATAATTATTTCCTATTTATCCTATCTATAGTTTATTTGTACATTATTTGTTTGCTTGTTGTCTCCCCCATTGGACTGTGAGCTATTGAGTGTAGGAATGTCTTTTGCCTCTTTTTGTATCCATAGTACCTTCAGTGAAGTAGGTGCTTAATAAATGCTTATTGAAGGGGCAGCTAGGTGGCACGGTGAATAAAAGCACCGGCCCTGGATTCAGGAGGATCTGAGTTCAAATCTGGCCTCAGACACTTGATACTTACTAGCTGTGTGACCCTGGGCAAGTCACTTAACCCTCATTGCCCTGCCCGCCCCCCCCCCCAAAAAAAAAGAGTTGGGAAAGGCTTCCCATAGAAGATGAGACTTTAGTTGTGACTTAAAGAAAGCCAGGGAAATTAGTAGACAGAGAGGAGGAGGGAGAACATTCCAGGCATGTGGGACAGCCAGAGAAAATGCCCAAAGCCAAGAGATGAAGTGTCTTGTTCATGGAACGGGTCTTTTACATTCTTCTCCCTGCTGTTTTCTGTAGAGTTCATTTTAATTTAGACCAGCCTCAAGTCATGTCAACCAATGGAATTGAATGGATGCTAACCAATTAGCTTTGATCAGTGTATAATGACCCACCTCTGTCAAAAGAGGATAAAACCCTTGGCCACACCAGGAGCTCGCTCTTTGGCTCCCGCTTAGCTCTTGGCTGGCACTTGGCTCTCTCTCTGGACATACTCTTGGCTTGGCTCTCCCTCTTAGGACAGTAGGTCTTGTGAACTCCCTTGGGTCTCCTTGAGACCAGATAGAGACATCATGGGTCTTTTGGTGCTTTTCTTCTGCTCACACTAACTACCATGCTGAGGCTCTGTCCCTGCTTTTTTTACCATGTCAACCCTTTACTGATATATTATATATATTTTTGGGGGGGTTTTTTTTTGGTGAGGCAATTGGGGTTAAGTGACTTGCCCAAGGTCACACAGCTAGTACGTGTTAAGTGTCTGAGGCTGGATTTGAACTCAGGTACTCTTGACTCCAGGGCCAGTTCTCTATCTACTGTGCCACCTAGTTGCCCCTCTACTGATATATTATATTAATAAACATAATATGCTTAACCAAAACTGATCTCTATAGCTATAGTGATTAATTTTTAAAAAACAATTTTAGCTTAATTAATTATAAAACACAATGATATTTCTTATAGCTAGAACATTACTTCATATCTTCTATATGCTTTGCTCCTAATTGCACAACCCAGTTCCAAGCTCATTTTGTACTACAGATGGGAGCAGCTAGCTAGAAGTTTTGAAACCATTGAATATAATCTTTAGGTTGAGTAAAATTTAGTTTTCCTTATGGGTCAAAAACAATAGACTTGAGATTGGTCTAGATTCACTTGCAGAAAAACAGGCACAAAGTTCAAAGGGCTACTGCTGGCTTTCTAATCTCACATCCCAAGGGATAAGATTCATGAAAGACATTGTTAAAAGTAAGAACTTCAATGAAACAAAAAACGGGTTTTAGAAGAAAGAAGAAAGATCACTCATGGTGAAATGGCTTTCCAGCCAAGTCCTCTGCTGTAAGACAGGACTTTTGTATCACACAGTCATTTTAAAAAAACAAACCAAAATATGGAGGCAAAAATTTAAAACAACACTTTCCAAATTAGGACAAGCCCATCACAGTGATAACATCCTTGTGTTCAGTTCTGTAACAGCAGGGAAATATCTTGGGCTTTCAGTATCACAAATGAAACCATATATATTAAAGATATTCTTTCCTCTAAAATTCCATAATTGAAGTTTCAGAGTAAGACATCAGACTATCATGCAGCATTGATGAAAAAAATTTAGAAGATTGGTCTAGTTGTGTTGTGCATATATGGATTTCTGTCTGGTTTTTTAGAGGTAACTCAGGGGACTGAATACTTGATGTCTTAATATGAATATCCTTTTAAAAATTCAATTTAATTCAACAGACATTTAGTAAATGCCTCCTGTGAGCTGGTCACTGGGCATGACAAAAAATGAGACCATTCCCTCTGTAAAGTAGTTCATATTCTTCTGGGAAGTCGCAACATTTATACAGATAAGTATACTATATAAAGTAATTTGAAGAAGAAGAGAGCATCAAGAAATAGGGGAATCTAGGGGGCAGCTAAGTGGCACAGTGGATAAAGTGCCAGCCCTGGATTGAGGAGGATCTAAGTTCAAATCCGGCCCCAGACACTTGACACTTACTAGCTGTGTGACCCTGGGCAAGTCACTTAACCCTCACTGCCCCGCCAAAAAAAGAAAAGAAAAAAGAAAAAGAAACAGGGGAATCTGGAAAAGCTTCAGAAAAGAAGTGATACCAATGAACAGGAAAGGAAGCTAAGAATTCTGAAAGGCCAAGATGAGGAGGGAGCATGTTCCAGGCATGGGAGGGGGTTTATGGGAGTACACAGAAGGGGGAGATAGAATGTTGAGTCGAAACAGAAGAAAGAAATTGTTTCAAGAATGAGAATATGGTGAAATGCAAAGTTTCTCTCCATTCTCACATGAGAAGCCTGATGTGTGTAGGGAGTCCCATCTTATAGACTTCACGATGTACTTTCTTTTGTTGATGTTTCTAGCTTAAGGAACCTCTGGGGGCAGCTAGGTGGTGCAGTGGATAAAGTACTGGCCCTGGATTCAGGAGGACCTGAGTTCAAATCCGACCTCAGACACTTGACACTTATTAGTTGTGTGACCCTGGGCAAGTCACTTAACCCCCATTGCCCCACAAAAAAAAAAGGATTATTGACTTCCCTTAAGGAACCTCTGAAAATGGGGGTGCAGCATGGGCACACACAGCTCATTTCAGTAGGGTGTGCCCCCAGGGAATTTTATTACTTTTTTTAAGGCAAGCATTTATGGAATACCCAACAATGGACACTAAAATTTAACTAAATTAATTTTCTACAAAAGAAAAACAATAACAACTAAACTTTACTTAAAAATGCAAACTTTAAAAACAAGACAAAAATACCAATTTTTTTGAGACCTTATGATATACCTGGGCATATCCAGCACATCTCCCTACAATGTCCATTTTATTTTATTATATCATAGGATATGCCAGGGTCACAGTTATAGGGTCACAGAATCTCAGTTACTAACCAGGACCTCATACATCATCTAGCCCAACACTTACCTGAAGAGGAACCTCCTCCACCTCGAAAAGTGGTCACCCAATCTCTGCCTCAAATCCTTCAGTGGAGGGAACAGCAGTCCATTCTACTTGTGGACAGCTGTGATTGCTCTGAAGCTTTTTCCTTACATGGAGCCTAAATCTGTCTCTGCACTTTCCACCCATGCTTCCCAGTTCTGTCCTGTGGCATCAAGGAGAGAACATAGCTCATCTCTGCAATGACAACCATCTCTCCTGAGTCTTCTCTTCCCCAAGCTAAATACCCCTAGTTCTTTCCATTGATCTTCATGTAACACCCACATTTTCTAGTCTACTTGTGCCATACAAGGAAGGATTGCTTGACATTCTCCTCACTCTGACTGTATAATTGTATTTACATAGAACTGAAGAATGTATTAAAGATGTCACAGTAGGAATGTTAACCATTAAGAGCCAATTTAGAAAATCCCCTTCAGCATAACCAAAAGAAATGTTTTAAATCATGCCTGGAGACCCCTAAATTAATCAAAGTGACAAAATTCATTAGGGGTAGGGTTATTAAGAAACAGATACATTCATATACTGCTGAGGGAATTGTAGACCATGGGAATATTCTTGGAAAGCAATATGGTAATCTAACCACTATAACCACTTCTGGGCTCAAGGGAACTAGAACACTATACTCTATCTTTACTAAGGGGACCATTTGCTCTGGACCCAGTCATGCAATCTTGCATGGGTTCAGTCCTGGGGGAAGTTGATCCACCTAAAAGAAGGGCCGGAGAATCAGACTCTACTTCTTATATGCCTTGGCTATATATATGCCCTCCCCCAGCACTTCCCGGGAACAATTTCTTAAAACTTAGTTGGGGGTGGGGTGGGGCGTGGCTAGGTGACACAGTGGATAAAGCACCAGCCCTGGATTCAGGAGTACCTGAGTTCAAATCTGACCTCAGACACTTGACACTTACTAGCTGTGTGACCCTGGGCAAGTCACTTAACCCCCATTGCCCTGCAAAAAAAAAATAATAAAAAAAATGTAAAAAACCCTTAGTTTGGGCTCATATCTAAGATTTCCCCAAAGAGGGAAGTAAAAAGGTACTCACCATGTAACATAAATTAGGTATGGGAAAGTTATTTATTTCTTTCATACAGAAAAAATGTTACTTACAGAAGGCTGTCACATATGCACAATAACAGAGACTTGGACAGCAGCAATACTACAGTAATATTCTCCTAGGGGACTAAGACATAAACATCACACACAACATGAAGTTTTCAGGACTGCTATATTTCACTTCAATTCTGAATTGACTCCTTCAAAGTCTGTGTTTTCTGGATTTCCAGGCCAAGGGTGGCCAGGGGGTGATCTTCTTCTTCTAGAGTTGTTAGAGACTACTCCCAATATGCAGCCAGCACCAACTGTGAAGCTAGAATCTATAAATCTCTCATGAGGTTGCCAACAAGACCACTGATAGCTACCTTGGAATTCTGTTTGGTCACCTGTACTCAGGAAAGAACAAATGCAGAACAAGTAGCCCACAACCCAGTGCAGACTTACATAAGCAGGTCATGAATTTTACTTGTCGGGTGCCCAGGGTTTTCTGGTTTTGCTTGAATGGAGGAAGGGCAGTCCCTTTTTTTCACCCAAGATCACTACTTCCCATAGAACTTCAGTGGAAGAAAAGAGGGGTGGAATCATTTCCACTGAGTCATTGACCTACTGAGTGACCAATAAGGGAATAGCTTCCTCATCCCCAAAGCTCCCGAATACATTAGCTGTGAGGCACACATAACTGCCCAGAAGCAGCCAAGGGCTTTACCATCCCTAAAGTGCCTGAGGGCTGAACTAGCACACATGATTCATAGCTACCTTGGTATGTTGCAGAAGCTACCAAGTAATCCTACTTTTTGGCTCACTAACTCATTCCATTCATCATGCTGTGGACCACCACACAGATATTCATATAATCTAACAAGCATTTATTGAATATTACCCAGAGTCTAGTACAGATAATATACTAGGTACTGGGGTTACAAGACAAAAGGAAAAATAGTATCTTCTCTCAAGTAGCTTATATTCTACTAGGGAAATTCAGGGAATGATGTCAATGATTGTAAACCTGAGAGATGAGAAGGATGGTGGTGTTCTGGAAAGAACTAGAAAACTAGGAGGGGGGGATGAATTTTGGAAGGAAAATAACTAATAACCAAAATATACAATGTAGTTGGCTCACTAAAAAACCTGTTTCCATTACCTGAAAAAACCAACAGCTTTAAGCATGTCCTATTATATTGGGTCAATAGTGGCATCTTCATAAACAAAGAAAAAAAATGTTCAGGGAAACAGTACTTTACAAGTCATACAGGTTTTTATAAGTACTTTTTACATGATATATTTCAGTATTTTCAAGAGGACAACATTTTTAAAGCTTTTGCATGTGATTAAAAGCCTCTACTTTAGGTCTGATTAGCCTCTACGTCACAAAAGATGATAATATTTCTCAAAAAGGCCCTACAATTTTTGCTTTATTGAAATAGAAGAAGCATAGTAACAATACCCTACCAATGTTTTCCTAAGTCAGGTGCTAACCAGTTACGGGAAAGGGAAATAATCTCTACATGCTACCAGAAAATAATAAAATACTTTTATGATTGAAAAAAACCAAGAAAGGGAAATATTCTAATATTGATGTACTGAGCCATAACTAGGAGTTATTGCACCTAGGGCAAGCAGCATGGAATGTCTCCTCAATTGAGAGAAAGGGGTTAAATGGGAACTAAAGACCCTAGGATGCCAGCTGACTGTTGGGGCTGGGGGAAGAAAGATGGGGCAGGGAAGGAATTCACTCCAGCCCTCTACCTGGTAGCTTTCTGTCCTAACTAGTTAGTCTTGCTAACTAAGCAGCCAAAGGACTGCAGTGTCCTCTAAATGTGATGTCTTCTCAATTCAGCAAAATACCAGTTGTTCTGCCCCCTTCATGGATCTGCCTACATGTTTTTTTTTTTTTAATTTAAACTGTCAAGTTATCCAAAGCACGTCTTATAATACTACAATACCTGAAAGCTGTGGAGAGATCATACGGTATGCAGTGCATTATTTACTAAACACTATTATCTGGAGACAGAAACTGTTTCCAATTATAGGTTTGATAAAATGGTACCATGTTCTCTGTTTAGGGGAATGATTCAGCTTGCTGCTGGGGTAATAACTGCTTGGCAGTCTCCAAGGGTGGAGATTAGTGAAAAGTGAAGATCCCTTCCTCATAACTAAGATCTCTAATAGTTACTCTCTTCTCACTGCTGGAATTACCATGCATGCTCTGGAAATCTGGGCCTGAAAGGCCTCTGTTATAGTATCCTAAGGATCAGTTATTAGAATATCTGAAAAGACAAATTCAAATAGGCTCTACTATACCTACAACAAATGTTTTGTTCATATATAACTCAGAATTCAACACAACAATAGAAAACCTCAGAGGTACTATATTGAAAAACAAGTCATGATTGAGTGTAATGGCTATGCAGTGTATTTACTAGTGAATAATAAATGATAGATGAAAATGTATCCAGTTTAATTTTAAATATTCAAAGAATAATTGTAAAAATAAAAAAATTAAAGTTTGTAAGAGTAAGACTTTATTAATTGATTGTTGATGCGTAGTGTTGTAGAAGATAATTTTTTTCCAGTTATGGATTTTCATCTTGGTTTTGATTGGAAGTTGGAAGAAAAGAATCTCAACCACTCGGGCGGCTAGGTGGCACAGTGGATAGAGCACCAGCCCTGGATTCAGGAGGACCTGAGTTCAAATCCGACCTCAGACACTTAACACTTACTAACTGTGTGACCTTGGGCAAGTCACTTAACCCCAATTGCCTGACCAAAAAAACTAAAACAAAACAAAACAAAAGAATCTCAACCACTTAAGTGTATACACAATTGTGTAGTATCAGGATCCTGGAAGAAGTTTTTTTTTTTTCCTACTTTATTCTCTTTAAATAAGTTTTTGAATGGAAATGTTCTACTTGATCTAGAGCTGGATAGAGAAGATTTCATCTAACCTCTCTGATTCTTTTCTAATACAATATATGTGAGCTATGGCATTCTTCCTTTGAATGCTTTAGGTGATTTGGATTCAGCATTTACTAAGCATCAGCTGTATGCACACAGTTGCCAATAAATTTAAATAAATTAAAAATAAGTCAAGACCAGATAGCTCAGTGGTGCTTTCATTCAAAAATCAAATCTCATCTTTTTTATATTATTGATTTTTCTAGTCATTGCCTGTTTTATTTACATTTGGAAATGGTTTAAAGATGCGAAAGTGTTCAAAAATGAATTGATGCCACTAAAATAGTTTTTTGTGAAAGCATGCTCAGCAATATTATGAAATTGTATGACCATGCAGGTATTTTTGGTTTGGAATTGTCAGATGTAATTTTTCATCTAGAATTATAACTGTCTTCTGCCTTGATTGTGATGTATTCACAGCTCTCTGTGCCCCACCCGCCCAATCTCTTTCACTGTCAATGGGTGATGTTGCTTATACTCTATTTTTATTTGACCTGAAGCCAGTTGCAACTATTCCAAAGGACAAAGCCAGAACTGGCATGACTTCTGCTCTTTCAAGCTGGCCTGTTGAAATGATGGATAATTGTTAGTGACTACTTTACTGAAGATTGAGTCCTTTCTATTTTGCCTGATTTATATTGGCCTTCCCATATTTATTCTTAGTTCATAAACTAGAAAGCTCTCCATTATTTAACCATGAAAGCAGTGTTGTCAATAGTGGTATAGACTTGCATTACTGATTAAAAGTCGCTTAGAAATCTCATTTTGTTTTATCTCATATACAAAAGACGTCAGTGTTTTATTAGTAGTGAAAGTCCTTTGGCTAATGTGAGCAATGGGTTATAAAATTAGAAATTCCCATTCTCTTTCTAATCATATAAAGTAATAATACTTTTGCCCTCTGTGAATGATCAGATATCAAAAAACATTTTAAATAGGAAAACTGGAAGTCTCAGAAAAAAAAAAGATCAGTAATAAATTCCCTTCATTCAGACTAAATGTCCAGTCTTAAATTTTTCCTGGTTTATAGACTAGCTACTATTAGCAGAGTTAATAATGAATGGTTTCATATGGTAGCACTTGGGTGTTTTGTTTTGTTTTGTTTTTGAGAGGCAGGATGGTGAATGGACATGGGAGCCAGGGAAGTGCTGGCTTCAGATTCTGCTTCCTACTTGTCACAGGGTCCTAGATTTAGAGCTGAAAGGAATCTTGGAGAATGTTTTGTCTGATCCACTAATTTTATAGGTGAGGAAATTGGTGCCCAGGGAGGTTAAATTATTTGTCCCACATTATACTATTTATGTAGCAAATCTATCCTCTGCACTGTCTCCCCCATTAGTCTGTGAGTTCCTTGAAAGCAAGAACTTGTCTTTTACTTTTGTAACCCCAGCACATGGCATATAGTAGGCATTTCATAAATGCTTGTCAACTGGCTGACTAGGAGAAAGGATATTTGAACCTAAGTATTTTAACTCCAAATCCAGTGATTTTTGCACCACCACATGCTAAACTAGAAAACTGACTAGACTTGGAAAGAAAAGACAAAGTCAAGGATGACCCCCAGTTTTCAAGCCTAGGAGGATGGCCAAAAAGGGGAAATCACAAAAGGGAGATCTGACTTTGGCCTCTAGAAGAGTTTTGTTTTTGTTTTAGACACAAAGGTCACACAGTTACTAAGTGATAGAGCTGAGATTCAAATTGAAGTCCCCTGGTTCCAAATCCAGCGGTCTTCCCACTGCATCACATTTAACTCTTGATATAAAAGGATATTTGCTATGCTGAGTATAGCTGTGGATTTGACTCCAAATAATTGAGATAGTCTCGAGGGTATGAGCTAGACTCACAAAAAGAGCTGTCAACACTATCTTGTGAAGAAGAGGCATGCAAGCAAATGTAATTAGGGGAGAACCAACCTATTGCATTGGGACTCAGTGGAGAACTAGCAGAAGGCAGCACAGTGGAGAAAGCAACCCATCAGACAGCATTGCTAGATGTTATCAGCAGATGACATCAGCAGCTCAGCAGAGGAACTAGAAATGGCAACTCCAGGGATAGCCAGATGTTCCACCTGGGACCAGCACTAAGAGTATGAGTTGTGCAGCCTAACAAATGAGATTTTTATTGTTATTTACCTTACTATTCTGTTTAATTAAATATCTGTGTTTTAAGTTAATGTGTTCCTTGGTATAGCAAAAATACATTAGCTCATGGTGTGCCTTGATCTTAGGTATAGCTTTCAGGAGCCTCTATTTGAGGGGGAAGCAGGCTACATTGTCAAGAATATTTTCTCAATGAAGGAAAGCAAAGGACTAGAAACTAGAACTAGAAATTCACTTTTGTACTTTTTGCTGCTACTAGACTTCAGAAGGACTTCATACCACTTCTACCAAATAATGTGTCTTCACAGAGGTGGAATAAAATATGTATCGTGGTGGCGATGAATGGCAACATCCAACTGAGGAAATAAGCTCTTGATAGCTTGCTTCTGTTTTACCTCTTAGACTTGCTCTTTCCATTTCTCCTTCTCTCCATAATGGTTTGTTGAGTGAACCTTCATGTTTATATATGGTTGGCTCTCTTTGTAAGTGGGTAGAAGTGGGAAAGGAATAGGGAAGCAGTAAATATAGATTATTTTCAATGTGGAACACTTTTTTATAAAGAAACAGCAGAAACCCCATCACTCAATCATTTTTAAATTATTTGACTAGTCACAGAAGTCAGAGAATAGTAACACACACGCACACACACACACACACACACACACACACACACACACTCACACAGAGCACTGACTGGAAATGGACCAGATAACCTCTTAGATCATTCTTGTTTTTGATTTCTGTGATTCTGGAATGGACCAAATTGAATATGTATTATTATATATTCTTTAATTCTTTAAAAAAAAATTCTGGTTAAAGTTAAGTGGAAAACGGTCAACTGCTCAAAATATCTGGCATAGCCCAGAAATTGTCCATCTCTTTGACCAGTTTAGCTGAGTTTTGGTTTGGTTTGGTTTGGTTTGGCTTTGGTCAAAAAAAGCTTTGGAACTGGGAGACAATGCAATCACTTTCTTGCAAGTCTATTGCAGCAGATTCCATGTTTAATTGTATCTTCTAAATGCAATTTACTTTTGGTAATTGGGATTGCTTATTTCTCTTTCTCTACATCAAAAAGTCTCAGTCCTTGTAGATATGTGTGCTTGTGTACTTGAATGAAATGCAGATTTTAATTTCATACCTTATTAAATCAGATATAGAGTAGCATCTCAATGATGAATGCCTCTGTAAGTCTTTTATAACAAAACCCAAGAGAAAATATGATTTTAAAATATTTTATGGCTACTGAGTGATACAGTAGTCAAGATAAATACCCCCCTGTGACTTAACACTATTAACTAACAGGGCATTTGAGATGCTTTATAGCTTATTAATATGGGGAAATGGATCTTAACTTATGAATATGTAAGAATTTAAATCAATTCATCCAGAAAACATCCAAATTATATGTGTAGACAGTTCTATTTTAGTACTAGCAGAAAAGAGACTGTGTACTTAATTAGGGTTCCTTCAGTAGAAATTTAGAATGAGTTCAGAGTTCTTCTGGTTTCAAATTGTCTAGAAAAGTCAGTTTCATTTGATTCTAGAATTTTATCTATATAATATTATGTAAGGAGCAGTTATCTTGCTCAGCTAGCAACGTAAGGAAATAGAATTTTAGCTTCATGAATTCTCTAAAGGAAAAGTATATTTTCAGCTGTTTAATATAACATTGGTTAAAAGTGTCACAAAATTCCACTTTTTGTTTTTGAGTTAAAAAATACACAACAGTGACAAAAACAACAATTTTCTTTCACAAATAGCATTGTTAGTTTCTAAGAATGGATAGGGGCATTCTAAGAGATGGGTAAGGACATTTAATGAGAATTACAATTATACTGTCAAAGGTATTTCATGGAATGAAGGATAAATGGGAATGTAACCATTTTAATATTTTTTAGTCCTAGACCACCAATTCCTCTCTCTCTCCTGCTATCAGAAGAAGAAGCAACCCTCATGATCCAGTCATTCTGGAGGGGCTATCTGGTAAGACTAATGTGCAATTACTGTATTTGGTTTGATGTTGAATCTTTGTGACTCAGAAAGCACATGATAAAACTTTTAAATAAATTCTATGAACAGAGGTTACTATAAATAACACTGAGACCTGCAGTGATCTCCAGTAGCAGATGTGATTGTATGTAGAAGAAATCTTGAAGAGTAATTCTGACTTCTTTTCAAAATACATTTTTATTTCATTTAAAGTGCCTCCACACTAAAAAAAAATAATGATAATAATAATAAATAAGGGGCAGCTAGGTGGCGCAGTGAATAGAGCACTGGCCCTGGAGTCAGGAGGACCTGAGTTCAAATCCGGCCTCAGACACTTAACACTTACTAGCTGTGTGACCCTGGGCAAGTCACTTAACCCAATTGCTTCACTAAAAAATAAAAAAAAAATAAAGTGCCTCCAGACTTACAGTTGAATCAATTACAATGTGTGGTATGTGCTAAAATTAGTATGATAACATTTTTCTACCTCCCAGGTTATTTTTTCAGATTGAAGAGTAAGTACTATCAATTTGCTTTGTAAATGCTAGTTGCTGTTCTGATCTTTTAGAGAAGTAGTAGGCCTGTGCCCAAGTCTGACAGATGTTCATGAGATCGAAAGATCAGTGTGGCATAATCCAGTATAGAGGAAGCCTCTGTGAATAGAAGTGGATTTGGATAAATGTGACTGTCCCCTATAGGACCAGTTGCTAAGAATTTTCTTTTATTTTAGAGGGTGCATTCCTATACACTGCAGAGCTGGCATGGGAAAATCGGATGGATCTGAATTCTAGTTCTAGCTCTAACCAATGAATGAATAACATAGATTAGGCTTAGAGTAGGAATAAACCTTTAAGGTCATCTACCCCAAACCTCTTATCTTAAAGATGAAGAAGATGGGTCCCAGAGGAGGTCAATGACTTCTTTTTTTTGTTTTGTTTTGTTTTGTTTTTTTTGCGGGGCAATGAGGGTTAAGTGACTTGCCCAGGGTTACACAGCTAGTGTCAAGTGTCTGCAGCTGGATTTGAACTCAGGTCTTCCTGAATCCAGGGCCTGTGCTTTATCCACTGCACCACCTAGCTGCCCTGTACCACCTAGCTGCCCAGTCAATGACTTCTACTAGGTCATAGAGATAATAATTTCTGCTACTGCAGAGTGGGGGATTCAAGCCCAGGTCTTTGGGCTCCAAATCCAGCACTCTTTCCATAATACTATGCAGTGAAGATTTATTGGGTGCTTCCTTTGTTCAAGGTACTCTGCAAGATATTAGGAATACAGAGAAATATGAGATATACTCTGTGAACTTTGAAGAATTTACAGTATATTTGGAAAGATGACATACATTGGTACAAGAATGACTAACAGTTTAAATAATAATTATGACTCAGGTCATATAGCACCTTGATGTTTACAGGGTACTTTTTTTGTGGTGAGGCAGTTGGGGTTAAGTGACTTGCCCAGGGTCACACAGCTAGTAAGTGTTAAGTGTCTGAGGCCGTATTTGAACTTAGGTCTTCCTGATTCCAGGGCCGGTGCTCTATCCACTGCGCCACCTAGCTGCCCCAAATACATTGTGTGTGTGTGTGTGTGTGTGTGTGTGTGTGTGTGTGTGTGTGTGTGAGGCAATTGGGATTAAGTGACTTGCCCAGGGCCACACAGCTAGTAAGTGTCAAGTGTCTGAGGCCAGATTTGAACTCAGGTCCTCCTGACTCCAGGGCCGGTGCTCTATCCACTGTGCCACCTAGCTGCCCTACAGGGTACTTTTAAAGTAGACAGTAAAAGTATCATAAGCATCCCCAGTTTAGGAAAGAAGAAACTGAAGCTTAGGCAGGTAAAGCGATTTGTGCATGGATAAATATCCCTGTTTTGTAGAGGAATCTGAGGTTCAGGTAAGTGATATGATTTGTAGTCACATGGCTAATTCCTGTCAAAAGTGGGATTGGAATGGAGGTCGGCTGGGTCCAAAGCCAGCTGGCTTTCTTCATTAAACTGCACAGCAAGGTAATTTATTAAGTGAGTGATGCTTTAATGAGTGCTTTAGGAATTCAGAGTTTAATAAAAAGAATTCAGAGCAGCCATAATGTAATAATAAATAGAAAGTTGGCCTGGGTTGAAGTTGTGCCTCTAGCACATGATGACTTTGTGACCCTGGGAAAGTCACTTAATCTCTTAATGCTCTGGATGACTCTCCAAGCTTCTAAGTTGCAAAGCAAGTTCCCACCTGTACAGGTAGAGGAGTTTCTTATACCAATATAATTAATAGATCAGGTCTGAGGGGGGAAAAAAGAATCTAGAGATGGGATTGCTCCCTGGGAGTTGGGGTAGTCAGGAAAGGTTCCCTGAACAAGTGATACCACAGGCATGCTTTTGAAGGAAGAAGATTTAGATAAATGAAAAAAATGGGAAGGAGTGGGTGGTCCCAACAGCAGGCTTATTAACAGGATAGGAAAGTGATGTGAACAGAATCACACAAACACATCCGGGGGACACAATCAATAGGTCAGTTTGTCTGGACCAGAAAGTTTATGGAGGGGAGCTGTGGAAAACATTGTTGGAGGTATGGTTTGGGAATCCAATGTGGTTTTGAATACCAGACTGTTTGAATTTTGACTTTATCCTTTAGTTATTGGGCAGGATAATTCCCTGGTTTGTACATTCTCTCCTCACCACTCCAACCAAAAAAGCAGTTATATCAGGGGCAGCTAGGTGGCGCAGTGGATAGAGCACTGGCCCTGGAGTCAGGAGGACCCGAGTTCAAATCTGGCCTCACACTTAACACTAGCTGTGTGACCCTGGGCAAGTCACTTAACCCTAATTTCCTCACCCCCCCCAAAAAAAAAAGCAGTTCTATCAAGGTACTTTGCAAAGAGTTGGAAGATTGTTCAATTATAATGGTTGTCATCATTGTATTCCTTTTATTTCTGGTAGAAATTTTGAATTTTTAATGTACTTTTCTTAGTATAGTACACTTCTCATTTTTATTTTGCCTGATTCAAGTAATTTTCAGTTATCCATAACAGTGACCTCACACCAACCAGCTCCTTAACCTTTCTATTCTTGTAGACTTTCAGAGATTACTTAAAAGCATGAGATTGCTTTTGCATACAGAAACCAATGTCCTAACTTGTCTGGGAGGAAAGTATATTTTAACCAGATGCATTAACAGAAATATCATAGTATGTGAAAGGCTATTTTGAGTGAATGTTTTATTGTGGTTCTGATTTTATAATTAGCATTACAAACATATTCTATATATTTATTGTTAGACATTTGTACATTGTGGACTTAGACATATGCTTGTTCCTTCTATTCAGATACTAAACTAGCTGTTGGAAACCCAGATAGTCTTAACATACCAACTTTTGTGTTCTTATCTGTTTATGTAATATGAATGAGATTTGTTCCTTTAAAACCTTTTAAGTAGAGTGATGTGCAGCAGTATATGACACTTTGCTGCATCCAAGGGCACATCACTATACCATAAGAAATAATGAATATGAAGAATATAGAAGAGGTCTCTTCTGTACTTGGAGTTATGCTGCTACTGCTAGTTCCTTCTCCTCTGGGTTACCTTCGGTCTAGTTTGCATATATCTTGCATATGCTTAGTTATTTATCTCTTGGCTCCCCCATTAGAATCTAATTCCTGGAGGAGAGGGACTGTTTTTGCTTTTCTTTGTGTACCCAATACTTATCACAGTTTTGGCAAAGTGTAAGTCCTTCATAAATGCTTTTTGACAAATTTACTGACCTTAATAGAATTAGGGAAATAATATATAATAACTATGACAGTATGAAAAGAAAGAAAGAGAACTACCATGAAAAATAAACTGAATACTGCCCAAGTGTAATGGCTACTCCTAACCTCAAAGAAGAGATGAAAAAAAACCAAACCAGTTTCCTCCTTTCCTTGCTGAGGTGGGTGACTTGAGTGTAGAACTTTGCATATACTGACTTACTTGATTATTATTGCCAAACTGCTTTTCCCCTCTCTTTAATTTTTATTTTCTTTTTGAATGGAAGGTGATGTTAAAACAAAAGATATTAATACATTTATTAAAAAGTAAGGGGCAACTAGGTGGCACAGTGGATAGAACACCGGCCCTGGATTCAGGATGACCTTAGTTCAAATCCGGCCTCAGACACTTATCACTTACTAGCTGTGTGTCCCTGGGCAAGTCACTTAACTCCAACTGCCCTGCAAAAAAAAAAAAAAAAAAGTAAATGAAGGGTACTAACCTAATAACTGGCATAGAAAACACTGCCTCTATATTAAATTCAAAGGGGTAACTAGGAGGCAGAGTGGATAGAGTGCTGGGTCACACTTACTAGATGTGCCACCATGGGCAAGTCACTTAACCCTGTTTGCCTCAGTTTCTTCATCTGTAAAATGAGCTGGAGAAGGAAATGGCGAACCATTTCAGTATCCCTCCCAAGAAAACCCCAAATGGGGTAAAAAAGAGTTGGATATGACTGAAAAATGACTGAACAACAACAAATATTAAATTTAAATATGACTCTCATGATACTCAGTGGTTTGAAATTCCTTTAAATATATTGCAAGGAAGAAGAGAAATAAATCCATGACATTTATTTACTGTTAAAATGCCTTTGAAAATTTATTTTCTTTTTGTTTTTCCTTGCTTTTCCTTCTCCATGACCTGAGTGTGTACACCTATAATGAGATTAATTGGGATCTACAATTTTTCTTCCACTCTGAGTTATCAGAGAACTAGTGATTTCCATTAACTTTCATATGTTGACTTACCAACACCATCTTACTTAATCAGCTCTTGCCAACTGTTCTAAAAGATGACATCTTTGTAAACGCATCAAAGTTTAAAAGATTAATGTTTGACATTAATTAAACAACTCACCAGAGTCAGTAGATGTTCAATATGCTTTACTCATTAAAAAAGACTAACTAGGAGGTCCAGAGCACACTATAGAATAGTAAAAATGTGTGAAGCTATTGGCCCACTTGGGGCTTTCAGACTTAGGTTTGGACATTTTTCTTATAATAGCCCTGAGGAAGCAATCCCATTTTCTGGGGGTCCTCTAGACCAAGGATAATTCAGGGTCCAACCAGGGGCTTACTAGTTATAAGTGATCCTGTCAAATTATATATTTTATGCAGGGACCCTATTGCCAGGCTAGGATTCTGGGGCAGGAAGTATTCTCCACCTTGGTCAGGCCCCAGCTTGATTCCTTGAATTCTTGCTCTCAGCTTATATTATTAACCAGTGAGGAGCCTGTTATTAACACATTGACCGTCAAACTGCCTTGAACTTTTTTTGAGTTGTAAAGTGACGGAGGACTAGGGTTGGATCTATAGGACCCAAGTAATCACTTCTGTAGTATACTGACAAAAGCACTGAATGGGGAGTCAGAAATGGGGTCCAAATCTTATCTCTGCTACTGAACCAAAGGGTTGTAGTGAGGAACAGATGATATGATGTATATAAAGTGCTCTTTGCAGACCTGAGAGAGCTGTACATACATGCACACATACATATGTGCATATAGATATACATGTTAACTATTATTACTATTATTATTATTATTATTGCCTAGATAACTTTATAAAAATCATTTTTTCTTACTGGTGTCCAATATCCTAGTCTATAAAGTCAGAGGTTTGCACTGGGTGATCTCTGAGGGCCCTTCTCATTCAGGGATTTTCTACCTTGTACCTCAAGATCACAGGTTGATAAGACTTAGCTTTCTTTTGTTGTTGTGTAGACAGCTGCTTTATCTATACATTGGGGGTGGTAGCATCACCTTTATTTTGAATTTGTAAAAATGATAACCTACTGTATCTAAATGAAGATTCAGTGGTTTTATAGCAGCATTAGAATAATACATTTTTGTGTAGGCTAGGGTTTGAGAGAGAAAACTTCAAGGCTGAGAATACTGAATTGTTTCTTTTGAATAAATCAACCTTTTAACCCAATTGTCAAAAGAACTTTCATGCTGTGCTTTAATTAGTTGGAGAATTATTAAGTAGGTGTGTATTTGGAGAGAAATGACAGCTCATTTCTAGTCAGAGGTGTTGATTTAGCACATTTTATACCATCCCCAGAAGAACCACAGAATTATTTCCCAGCTTTTCATGCCAGGGAAAGCCCATGGGTTTTAAATTAAGCCCATGGCTTAATTTCATAGGATTCCTGATTTTCCTTTTTTCACCCCCACAGACACTTTTTTAAAACCCCATTAACAAGTGTTAGGTTATAGCTATCAATTCATCCTCACTCTTCTATTTTTTAACCTATTCATTTAAAAAAAGGAAAATAAAGTGTATTAACTTTTTGCAAGGCAAGGCCAATTTTATTTATTGCATTTGCTATTTGTTTTGCTGCCTTGATATTGTCAGTATTTTTTTGGTTCTGCTTTTTTCCAGCAATTTTCCCCTTTATTTACATTGCAACTTTATTTGGGTTTACTTGTAATGTTATTCTTAGAGTTTTTGAATTTCTTTTTGCTCTTATTATGTTTGTTTGTTTTTTGTTTTTGTTTTTTTGCAGGGCAATGAGGGTTAAGTGACTTGCCCAGGGTCACACAGCTAGTAAGTGTCAAGTGTCTGAGGCCGGATTTGAACTCAGGTCCTCCTGAATCCAGGGCCGGTGCTTTACCACTGTGCCATCTAGCTGCCCCCTTGCTCTTATTATGAAAAGCAGCTGATATGCTAGATTAGAGAAAGCTGTCCTTAGAGTTGGAAAGCCCTAGTTAAATGCTACTGACTTTATGACCCAGGATAAGTGATGCACCCAGACAGCTGGACTTCCTAGACAAATGAAATCGAAAGACAAAAGAGGGCAGTGATGACAACAATAATAATCATAATAATGCTACCTCACATTTATACTCTATAGCATTTACAAGACACTTTGTTACTAAGAACCCTGTGAGTTAGGGTAATACAGGTTTTATTGTCCCTGTTTTATAAATAAGCAAACAGACTCAAAGGGGTAAAATGAATGACTCACTCAGAATCTTATAGCTAACACTGAGCCAAGTCTCCTTCCTGGAAGTCAAATGTTCTTTCCACTACATCAGACTGTTTATCTTTAACCACGAATCCCTAAAAATATCTTCTCACTGTGGTCCCTAGTGGGAGGCAGTGTGGTCCAGCAATTAGAAGGCTGAACATGGAGTCAATAAGATCTGAGTTTGAATCCTATGTCATATGCTTACTAGTTATGTGAACCTGATCAAGTCTTCATCTGTAAAATGAAAATAAGAGTTCATGCCTTGTAGGGTTAATGTGAGAAGCATTTTAGATAATGTATGTAAAGTGCCTAATATAGTGCATTAAATAAATATGAGCCATTACTATCTCCTAACTAGAATCATGATACTTTCCTTCTCATTTTCCTTGCTTGGTTTCAGGACCCATTTAAGAAACCTGGAGGTTCATGGGGACTGAGATCATATCTTGAGAATGTTTATCATGTGGGAGAGGGAGGAGACATGTATAATTACAGAGGGCAGAATTGGGAGTAGGTAGAATAGGTAGAAGTTACAGAGTCTCATTTTGCTTTATAATGAAGAGGAAGAGGAACTTTATACCATGGAACACAGATATCACCCTCCCAAGGGACACCTGCTAAATTCTTGAGGTAATTTAGGGGAGAGGGGATAAGTATGCTGGAGGGGGAGGAGGAAGAGGAGGAAGAGATATTAATTTATGCAGTGGCATCTATTACAGCTGCTGCTGTAGGTACCTCAATTATGGTTATGATATAACTGCCCAAAAGGGTCGATGTTGTCTCAGAAAGGAGAAAGATGGGAGCTTGCAGAATAGAAGGAGGGAATAGAATGGGGAAATGTTAAGGAATAAGAGTAGATATGATTGTGTTTGAGACAAGCCCCCATGATTGGCTATCATCAGGAGGTGAAAAACATGATCAATCTTCCTACCTACTGACTGATTAGTTGCTTACCTCTTTGGGTCAGCCCTGCCCCATTGAGGTCTGGCCATAGCTTCTGCTTTGAAGAGGTTCTTCTCAATTCAATTAATCTTACCGCAACAATTATTTAAGTACTTACTATGTGCAAGGTATAAAACACTAGCACTATCATTCTCCATGGATATGAAGTCAAGGTGAGGAAAAGCTATTTTGAGTACATAGCCTATACTTTGGAGACCACTACTCTTCATATAAGTCAAATAGCCATCCATCTCTGCAATATGATGTGAAGGATATGGATGGCCCTTTTTGTCTAAAACACCTCCTTTGACTTCTGGGGTGGAGCCAGGATGGCAGAGGAAAGGCAGTGAGCTCTCAAACTCACTACATGATTGCTCCAAAAAGCATCCAAATAATGCCATAGGACAATTCCTGGAGCAGCAAAACTCACAGAAGAATGTGGTGAAATCATCTTCTAACCAAGAACAGTTTGGAAGGTCAGAAGGAGGGAACTGCTGTCCTGGGGCAGGAGTGGAGCCCAACCCCAAGGTCACTTTGACATAGAACCAGTCCCAGGAAGGCCTCGCCAGAGAAAGAGACCCCCAGAGCCTCTGAATCATCTGTAGTGCCAGTGTCGTCTGGAACTGAGCTCAAAGTCTGGTGAGAGGGCTGAGCCCTTGGAAGGGAGCAGATTACAGGGGTCTCTACTGGTGCTGAGGCAGAACTTGGGTTTTTCACCCCTGCTGGGAACCAGGAGGTAAGCTTGAGTAGCAGTGGCCCAGGTGGGGAAGGGGCACAGGCACACAAGGCTGGTTGATTAGCAAGTTGGTCTGGGGTCATCTATAGACCAGGGAACAGGCCAGGCAAGTGAAGAACCTGCTCCTCCTTAAATCATACCACCCGCGACCTCCTGAAGGTTGGGATAGTGCAGCCTGGAAACAGTTCCCCACTTTAAGGAGCTAAAAGTCAAGTCAAAGAAAGGCAAGATGAGCAGACAGAGAAAGGTGAGGACCATAGAAAGTTTCTTTAGTGACAAGGAAAATTGAGGTGCACCCTCAGAGGAAGATGTCAACATCAGGGCCCCTTCATCCAAAGCTTCCAAGAAAAATATGAATTGGTCTCAGGCCATAGAAGTGCTCAAAAAGGACTTTGAAGATAAAGTTAGAGAGGTAGAGGAAAAAATAGAAAGAGAAATGAGGGTGATGCAGGAAAGACATGAGAAAAAAGTCAACAGCTTGAAAAGCCAAATGAAAAAGCTGTCTGATGAAAATAATTGCCTAAGAATTAGGATTGAACAAATGGAAGCCAGTGAATTTATGAGAAACCAAGACACAATAAAGCAAATCCAAATGAATAAAAAAATAGAGGACAATGTGAAATATCTTCTTGGAAAAACTGCTGACCTGGAAAATAGAACCTGGAGAGATAATTTGAAAATTATTGGTCTACCTGACCAATAATTAAACATCATCTTCCAAGAAATTGTCAGAGAAAACTGCCCTGACAGTAGAAGCAGAAGGTAAAATAGAAATTGAAAGAATCCACCAATCACCTCCTGAAAGAGATCCCAAAAGGAAAACTCCCAGGAATATTATAGTCAAATTCCACAGCTCTCAGGTCAAGGAGAAAATATTACAAACTGCCAAAAAGAAAGAATTCAAGTACTGTCGAGCCCTACTCAGGATAGCACAAGATCTAGAAGCTTCTACATTAAAGGGTCAGAGGGCATGGAATATGATATTCCAGAGGGCAAAGGAATTGGGATTACAACCAAGAATCATGTATGCAGCAAAACTGATTATAATCTTTCAGAGGAAAAAATGGGACTCCAATGAAAAAGAGGACTTTCAGGTATTCGTGATGAAAAGACCTGAACTGAATGGCAAATTTGATCTTCAAATACAAGACCCTAAAGAACCATAAAAACATTTGATCTGGGGGACATACCTAGGGTCATGCAGTGGGTGACTGTCTTGTGTCTGAGGCCAGGTTTTGGCTAGGGTCCCCCTGGGTCTAGGGTGGATGCTTTGTCCACTGTGTCACCAACTGCCCCATGATGACATCTTTAGTGTAAAATTGAGAGGTGAGAGGAATGCACTGGGGGAGGGGAAAGGGCAGAGGTAGCATGGGGTGAAATCCCACATGAAAGAAACAGGAAAGCCTTTATGGAGTGGGGGAAGAAATGGGGGAGGAGCAGGGCAGTAAATGAACTTTACACTCATCAGAATAGGCTCAAAGACCTTAATCTCATCAGAATTGGCTCAAGGAGGGAATAACATACACACTCAATTGGGTGGAGTAATCTATCTAACCCTGCAGGAAAATAGGAGGGGAAGGGGATAAAGAAGGGAGGGCAGATTAGAGGAGGGGAGAGACAGCAGCAAATTCTTTTTGAAGAGAGATAGGGTGAAAGAAGATAGATAATAGTGTAAATATCATGGGGAAGGGAATAGGATGGAGGGAAACAGTTAACAATAGTAATCATGAAAAAGAGGAAAGGGGGGAAAATTGTACAAAAAATATTTATAGCAACTCTTTGTGGTGGCTAAGAATTGGAAATCAAGGGAATGTCCATCAATTGAGGGATGACTGAAGAAGCCATGGTGGTATATGATTGTAGTGGAATGGTATTGTGGTATTGGAAATGACAAATAGGATGATCCCAGAAAAACCTGGAAAGACTCATATGAACTGATGTATAGTGAAATGAGCAGAACTGGGAGGACATTGTGCATAGTGAAAGCAGTATTGTTCTATGAGCAATTGTAAATGACTTAACTACTTTCAGCAATACAAGGATCCAAGATAATCCCAAGAGACTAATAATGAAGCATACTATTCACCTCCAGAGAAAGAACTGATAAAAAAATAGTACTTGTGGGGGTCAGCTAGGTGGCACAGTGGATAAAGCACCAGCCCTGGATTCAGGAGGACCTGATTTCAAATCTGGCCTCAGACACTTGACACTTACTAGCTGTGTGACCCTGGGCAAGTCACTAAACCCTCATTGCCCTGCAAAAAAAAAGTACTTGTGGATTGAACACATATAACTTATACCAGATTGGTTGATGTCTTGTGGAGGGGGGAGGAAAGGGAGGGAGGGAGAAAAATTTGGAACTCTAAATCTTATGAAAATGAATGTTGAAAACTACCCTTACATGTAACTGGAAAAAATAAAATAAATGTTTGTTGCAAAAAATAAAAATAAAAAAATTTAAAGGCAAAACCCAAAACAAAACAAAAAAATATCTCCCTCATAGATCTGCCATGCTGCTTGAAATTTATACTAGTAGAGTCAGAGAATCTCAAAGTCGGACATGATCATAGAAGTAATTCATTGTAACTCATACCTCAGCAAGAAACTTACCTCTATGATGACTTTCACAGTCATCCAGTCTCTACTTGAAGAGTTCTAGAGATGGTTAGTCCAGTACTTTGCAATGTAGCTCATTCAATTATTGGACATTTTGACCATTCCCTTGTGTGTAGGTGTAGCTGTAGGTGTAGGTAATGTGCCTCCATGGCCTCTATTTTAAAGGCAACTGAGGGACAACAGTAATTTATGAACAAGAGTTTATTTATTATTAAAGAGGAGGCCCAGGGGCAGCCAGGTGGTGCAGTGGATAAAGCACTGGCCCTGGATTCAGGAGGACCTGAGTTCAAATCTGGCCTCAGACACTTAACACTTACTAGCTGTGTGACCCTGGGCAAGTCACTTAACCCTCATTGCCCCCCCCCAAAAAAAAAGACCAAAAAAAAAAAAAAAGAGGAGGCCCAGAAGGAATGAGCCAAAGGATAAGTTGGGTTTTTTTGTTTGTTTTTTTTGTTTGTTTTAGTGAGGCAATTGGGGTTAAGTGACTTGCCCAAGGTCACACAGCTAGTAAGTGTTAATTGTCTGAGGCCAGATTTGAACTCAGGTACTCCTGACTCCAGGGCCAGTGCTCTATCCACTGCACCACCTAGCTGCCCCCAAAGGATAAGTTTTTATGGAATGGAGAGAGAAAGAAAAGGTTTTACATGCAGAGTACTTCCATTGTGTTCTTGTAGGATGAGCACACGGGGAAGCAATGGGACAATTTAGAGATAAGAAGAGACCAGATAGTGATCATAGGCAAGGGTGGTAGTGGTGTGAAGGAGGGTCAGTTCTAGATAAATTCCATTCTCCAATTATGTCACAGACTCCAATATGTGTCTCTGTCACACACACACACACACACACACACATATTTATATATATATATATATATATATATATATATATATATATATATATATATATAAAATTAATGGCACTATGTCTGGTTGAAAGATTATGTATATAAAGGGCAAAACCATAAGCAAATTAAGAGAGCATGGAATAATTTATCTGTCAGATATATGGACAGGGGGAGAATTTAGGACCAAAGAAGATATAGAGAGCATTATGAAATGTAAAATAGATCATTTTGATTATATAAAATTAAAAAGCTTTTGCACAAACAAAACTAATGTAACCAAAATTATAAGGAAAGCAGAGAACTGGGAAATAATTTTTGCAACAAGTATCATTGATAAAGGTCTCATTTTTCAAATATACAGAGAAGTGAGTCAAATTTAAAAAATATGTCATTCCCCAGTTGATGAATGGTCAAAGAATATGAACAGGCAGTTTTCAGGCAAAGAAATCAAAGCTATCCATAGTCATATGAAAAAATGCTCTAAATCACTATTGATCAGAGAAATGCAAATTAAAACAACTCTGAGATACCACATTACACCGATCAGAGTGGCAAATATAAAAAAAATAGAAAATGTTGGATCTTGGAGGGGTTGTGGGAAAACTGGGATGCTAATCCACTGTTGATGGAGTTGTGAAAGAATCCAACCATTCTGGAGAATAATTTGGATCTATGCCCAAAGGGCTGTGCATAGCCTTTGATCTAGCAATACCACTGCTAGGTTTATATCCCAAAGACATCCCAAAAAAGGGAAAAAGATGTATTTGTACAAAAATATTCATAGCAGCTCTTTTTTGTGGTGGCTAAGAATTAGAAATCAAAGGAATGCCTATCAATTGGGGAATAGCTACTAAACAAGCTGTGGTATGTGATTGTGATGGAATATTATTGTGCTATAAAAATGATAAGCAGGATGATTTCAGAAAAGCCTGGAAAGACTTATATGAACTGATGTATATTTAAATGAGCAGAACCAGGAGAACATTATACACAGGGACAGCAATATTATTCAATGAAGAAGTATGAATGACTTAACTATTCTCAGCAATGCAATGATCCAAGACAATGGATGAAGGATACTATCCACCTCCAAAGAAAGAACTGATATTGATTGAACACAGACTGAAGCATGCTATTTTTCTCTTTCTTTCTTTCTTTCTTTCTTTCTTTCTTTCTTTCTTTCATTTTTTTCTTTTATTTGAAGTTTCTTGTACAAAATGAGTAATATGGTAATGTTTTGCAAAATTGCACATGTATAACTTACATTTGATTAGGAAGGAAGGGAAGGAAAGAAGGAGGGATAGAATTTGGAACTCAAAATTTTAAATAAAAATGTTTATTGTCAAAAATAAAATGAGGAGAATTGAAAAAAAAAGAAAGATTATTTATAAACTAAACTCCTTTTCATTACCTTTAAAGAACAAGAAATATACCAAAGGAAGTAAAATAAGAGCAATGTCAAAAATAGAGGATACAAATTAATAACAATAACGTCACTAAAAAACCAGTGTGGAAACTGGAAAATGAATGAATGAATACATACCCCAAAAGGACCCAATATTATAAACAAATATTAGGGATTAAAGCCAAAACCACAATAGAGAGGCATAATATTGTTAAGAACAAGAAGAACCCATCCTCCAAACTACTGATTAAATAAATGTTAGAAAATTGATAAGCTAAGAGAAGAAATTAGAATAGAAATTAAAACTCTTTAACAAGAATTCAAGGAGACAGAAATGAATAATTTAGGACAAACAATGGAGAATCTCTAACAATGAATTCTTTGAAAAAAAGGTCAGTTGAATTGGACTTCAAAAATCCTGAGACAGAATAAATAATATTAGAATAAAATAAAATAATATTGTAATGAGAATAAAAAACTCTACAAGCCAAAGCAACTAACCTTCAATATAAAATGTGATGGGACACTTTGAGAATTGTCTTAAAGGAAAATACAACATAAGCATCCTAAACACCATACTTCAAAAAATCATACAAAAATTTGCTTAGAATTATTCAAATCCACTGCTCACTGACAGAAAGGAGCTCCAAATTCAGCTCATCCAGAAATGTTGTGATTATATAGATAAATAGATGATAGGGCAATAAAAATAAAACCACTCTCTGCTTTTGTCCTGAACCCCTAGCACAATGCTAAGCTCTGTTTACATTCCTTAAGGCAAACAAGGTTATTGTTATTTTTTGAAATCTCACCTTTCTTGAAGAGCTATAGAGAAAACTATGTATGAATGAAGTTCCTAGGGGTGGGGTAGGGTGTCAAACCCAAACAACCTAAAGGAGAGAAGAAGGGGAAATCAAAAAACTGAATATTTCTATGGTGTCACAGATTAAGTGAGAGTAAGGATGAATTTTTTTTCTAGAACTCTGGGTTCAAATCCTGTTTCCCACACATATTGACCATGGGTAAGTCACTTAACTGTACATGCTCCCAGGCAACTCTAAAATTCTGAGTTGTAGATAAGATGCCAACTTTATTTTTTTTTCATTTTATTTAGAATTTTCCCCAAGTTATGTGTAAAAAAAACCCAATTTTTTTTCACATTGATTTTTTAAAACTTTGTGTTCTAAATTTTCTTCCTTCCTCCTCAACCCTCCCTATGAAATCAAACAATTCAACATAAGTCATACATGTGCAGTTATGCAAAACATCTTCACATTAGTCAGGTTGTGAAAGAAAATAGACAAAAGGACTTTAGAAAGATGAGCTAACAAATAAAACTATACTTCAATCTGTATTCAGATACCATCAGTTCTTCCTCTGTTGATGGCTTGCATTTTTCATAGTTCCTTCTGATAGCATCCTGCTCATCATTTCTTTCACAGTTACTATTACTAACTGTATTACCCTCAATCTTATTCCCTCCCCTTGATATTTTCTCTATTTTCTATCTTCCTACACCCTATCTCTCCTCGAAAGTATTTTGCGTTTTACTGCCCCCTCCCCGAATCTGCCCTTCCTTCTTTTGCCTCCCTCCCCCCTTATCTCTTTCCCCTTCCACTTTCCCTAGGGCAAAATATATTACTATACCCACTTGAGTGTGTATGTTATTCTTTCTTTGAGCCAATTCTGATGAGAGTAAGGTTCACTCACTCCCCCACTCCTTCCCCCTCTTCCCCTCCACTCCATAAGCTTTTTTCTTGTTTCTTTTATGTGAGTTTCTTTTCCCCAGTACACCTCTCCGTTTCCTTTTCTTCCAGTGAATTCCTCTTACCCCTTAACTTTATTTTTAAAATGTCATCATGGGTCAGCTAGGTGACAGTGGACAAAGCACCAGCCCTGGACCCAGGAGGTCCTAAGCCCAAATTCGGCCCCAGACATAAGCCACCCCACCCTACTTGCCACACAAAAACCAAGGATAAACAAAAAATAAATGCTTTACAGATATCATCCCTTCATATTCAATTCACATCTGTGCCCTCTATCTAAGCATATTCCTTTCAGCTGCCCTAATACTGAGAAGGTTCTTATGAGTTAGAAATATTATCTTCCCCTGTAGAAATGTAAACAGTTTAACCTTTTAATATCCTTCATGATTTCTTTTTCCTGTTTAAAGGTGCCAACTTTAATAGAGGCACTGTGCTAGAGGCTAGGAACAAAAAAAAAAAATGAAACATTCCCTGTTTGTAATGATCTTACATTCTAACAAACACATACATCAATATATAGAGAATAAATATTTTAAAATACAAATAAGTAAAAATAAATTGTGGTATGTAAATGGAATGGGATGTTATTCTGCTATTAAGAATGATAAGTATGAAGCATTAAGAGAAACATGAGAAGCCACCCATAAAATTGTTCAGAGTGAAAAATACAGAACCAAAAGGACAATACATATGATGATTAAAAAATAAAGCCAACATTTCAAAGACAACAGATTTCAGATCATTTACAGGAGCTAATATTGGTTCTAGATGACCAAGTCTAAAATACACATCCTTCTTTTCTTCTAAGAGTGGCAAGCTATAAAAACAGAAAGTTCCATGTACTCTTAATTAAAATCAGTTATAATGTTTTTATTAATTTTTTTTCAAGAGAAGAGGCTATGAGGGCAAAATTATTGGGAAGTAATTGTTGGGCCACAACAAAAATTAGCCAAGAATATGGCATGCTCCATGCAGATCTTGATTTTTTCTTTCAAAACAATAGACTATTTTTATGCACATACACACACAGAGACATATGTACATATATGTGCATATATATTCATTTTCAAAGTTTTCTTTCTATTTGCATAAAAAACTTTTTAAAGAAAATTGTGAAACTTTTTAGAAAATGTGCCTTGTTATTGCTTTGGCTACATTTACTTATATATTAAAAATAAATTGAAATTTAAAACATCCATTATTTTCTGCCCTGCAGTCTGTTAATATTGATTTCAAACCTAAAACTGGCTTAGGTTCAAATAATAGCCTGCATTGTGGGGAAGTTGGTTATTACTTTGCTTTTACTTCTTCTATTACCATTTTGAAAGACAAGAAATAACATACTGTAAGTAGTTCCCTGAATGTGAACAACTGTTTGATTTCATAAGCAGAGAGACTAATTACTTTCACAGGATGTGTTAGTCTGCCTTCATTAGAAAACTAGCATTTGTTTCTCCGGGGTTCTAAATTTCATGGCCTGAAACATCAGCATTTTTCTTGTGAGAGCCTCTGGATGAGGAAGGATGGTGAATGTTTTGGTTTATTTTGATTTGATTTAGCTTTGTTTTTGTTCAAACAACACTTTCCTCCTTTACTGAGATGGACTATGCAGTAGATGAATGGTCTCAGGAAGGTCCGATACAGGAAGCCCAGAATTATGAACTGAGCTTTCAGCAGGAAGAGAGAACTGACATTTAAACATTGAGGGGAAAAACAACACCCAGCAATAGCAACAACAACAATAAAGACTTTCAGATAAAACAAAAAAAAAGTTTTTTATTTCCTTCAAATTTTTCTTTTCTTTTTTCATTCTTGAATTTAGAGGCTGTGTGGTCTGGGAAAAAAATTACTAGGTTTAAATTGGAGAACTGGGTTTAAATTCTACCACTAATACTTACTGTGGGACCTTGGCCAAGTAACTATACCTCTCTAAACCAATTTCCTAATCTATAAAATGTCGATGATGATAATACTAATATCTGTAGTAAGGGATTCACAAGCTGCTTCAGGTTGGTTAAAAGCTGTTACACTGGGGGCAGCTAGGTAGCACCATGGATAAGGCACCAGCCCTTGATCCAGGAGGAGTTGAGTTCAAATCCGGCCTCAGACACTTGACACTTACTAGCTGTGTGACCCTGGGCAAGTCACATAACCCTCAATGACCCACAAAAACAAACAAACAAACAATAAGAAGCTGTTACACTGCTTGGAGAAAGAACAATTAGTGTTCAGCTTTCATCAAGGTTAGATGGGGTGATCAGTGTCTCTTTCTTTTGTAGTTTATATGGGGTGAAAATGCTGTCTTCCTTTCAGCACAGAAAGATAGCAATGAGCATTTGTATGGGTCCAGGCTTTACTTTGATCCATCAATATAAATCAAGGATGCCTCCCCCACAGTAGTCTAATCTTTAGTCAGGATTAAGACATGATTGTTTTGCTTCCATTCTTCATAAGTGCTT
Source organism: Dromiciops gliroides (assembly GCF_019393635.1). Classification (NCBI taxonomy): domain Eukaryota; kingdom Metazoa; phylum Chordata; class Mammalia; order Microbiotheria; family Microbiotheriidae; genus Dromiciops; species Dromiciops gliroides. Next base: position 546,354,985 of record NC_057861.1, on the reverse strand, counting down.
TTCCAGTTCTTCTCAGAAAAAAAACCCCAGTGCTGTCCCACATTGATGATGAAGCATCCATGGCAGAATGCATAATGGACCAGTTTTTGTGCTGTTATAGAGAAGGGTCCTGCTTATGGAATCTAGTCACTGGTTGATGAAGAAAAAGAGGCACATGTGGTTAGCCTTAAAACTTCTCACACAGCACACATATGGGGGGGGGGGCAGTACTACTTACATAGCCTTGCAGGTAATATTATACATACAGAGTATGTGTAGGTCCATGTGCTATGAAGCTCCTCACAAATTTAGAAATGTAATAAGAAAACAAAAGACTCTCTGTCTCTGTCTCTCTTTCTATATCTTTTTCTCAGTCTCTCTGTCTCTTCCTGCCTGTCTTTGTCCCTGTCTCCCTGTGTCTGTTTCTCCTTTGACTGTCTTGCTCTGTCTTTTTTTGTTGTTTTTGTTTTTTCTTTTTGAGGGTTAAGTGACTTGCCCAGGATCACACAGCTAGTAAGTGTCAAGTGTCTGGGGTCAAATTTGAACTCAGGTCCTCCTGAAACCAGGGCCGGTGCTTTATCCACTGCGCCACCTAGCTGCCCCCTTCACGCTGTCTTTCTCATTCTCTCTCCATATATGTGTATGTATGTATACGCACATATATATATGCTATTTAATACAAAGACTTTCTTTACTAGAATGTCCTAGATAGGGGTAGACTCTGCAATTACATATGATCAGAACTCATGATAGATTTAACAGTCATTTGTTTGGACTGTACTTTGTCTGTTGATGTACAAGGTTATGAGGATCAAATGAGATAATGAAAAGAACAATAAACCTGGAGTCAAAGGACCTGAGTTCAAATTCTCCTCATTGGCCAATTAAGATGCCTAAGATTCTGAATGAAAAGATCTAGAATGAGGAACAAAGATAGCATGTAGGTCTCCTCAACAATCAAAAATCCACTTTCCACCTATGTGACCTTTGGCAAATCACTTCATGTTCCTTGCCTCACCTTCCTCATCTGTAAAATGAAGGCTTGGGGCTAGTTAATCTCTAAGGCCCCTTCCCCTGCTACATTTCTTATTTTTAAAATCAGTCAATAAACATTTATTGAGTGCCTCTTAAGTGCCAGGTACTCTGCTAAGCACTTCAGATATAAAAAGAGGCAAAAGACACCCCTGCCCTTAAGGTTAGTAGGGGTGATCAGTACCTCTTTCCTCTGCAGTTTATATGGAGTGAAAATGCTCTAATGGAGATAGCAAGCAAAAAATACATATAACCTATATACAGAGTAAATGGGAAATAATTAAGAAAAGGAAGGCACTAGAATGAAAAGGGATTAGAAAAGACTTCCTGTAGAAGATGCCATTTCAGTTGGGACTTAAAGGAAGCCAGCAAAGCCAGTAGACAGAGAGGAGGAGAGAGCTAAGTGTCAGTTATTATTTCAGAGCTGGAGAACAGAATCACAAGTCTTAGGTTGCTAATTGAACTATATAATATAACTCTGTGTGTGCATAAATTTTCTATTATGAATGCAATAATCAAACATGATTTCATTATACAAAGAATAAAAATTATGAATTTATAGTTTTTTTAAGTGTATTTTAAATTTAACAAGGAAATGTATTTTATAGTGTTTTTAAAGTGTATTTTAAATTTAACAAGGAAATGTCCCTTTCTGACTATTTCCCTTTGACTGTGCATTTTAAAGGTTTCACTGATATTCTTTTCCTCCCCCCCCAACCCCTACTTGACCATGTCCACCTCCTCACCACATCTCTATAACTACTTACTAACTCATCCCTCTAATAGAAACTTCCAATCCCCTTGTCACAAGTTTTTTGTTATTCAGTCATTTTTTCAGTCATGTTCAACTTTTCATAACCCAATTTAGGGTTGTCTTGGGAAAGATACTGAAGTGGTTTGCCATTTCCTTCCCCAGCTCATTTTACAGATGAGGAAACTGAGGCAATCAGGGTTGAGTGACTTGCATAGGGTCCCACAGCTAGTAAATGCCTGAGGCCAGATTTTAACTCAGGAAGATGAGTCTTCCTAACTCCAGGCCCGGTACTCTATCCACTGCACCACCTACATACAGCTGCCCCTGTAAAAAATTATATTCAAGCAAAACAAATTAACACACTGGCCATCTCTGAAAAAGTATGCCTCATTGTGCCCTTCTAGTTAGGAGCATAATAAATCATGTGACTGTCAAGTAGAAAGAGGTGTGCTAAACTATATATTTAGAAGGAAGGTTCTGATTTTCTATTTTGATTTCTCAATATCATCTTTAAATTTATCGCTTGAGATTAATGAAATAATAGAAAAAATATTTAACTACATAGAAAATATTTAACTTATCAAATTGAGGCAACTTCTTCAAAAAGTCAGACCTATAAATTGCCTCAACGGTTAGGACAAATCCAACTCATAAGTGAAACATTTTGCCAAAGTCAGAATAGGAAAAGCTGAGCAATGTTTTAAATTAGTTGATTTCTTTTAAAACCTATGTTTGGACAATCTTACTTTATAGGTATCCAAGTTAATTCTCTTTATGTTTACACTGAGTGACATTAGTTTTAATTGTGGCTACAATGAACCACTTCCATAACAAGACATGATACTAGAAAGAAATAGAATGTGTTATTGAGTAGAAACCTAAGGGTTCTTTGAGTATTTAAAAGCCATGATCAATTTTAGAAAATGGGAGGCAGGACATGGTAGTGTTTACAATGAAAAGGTATTTAAATTTATCTTGGAACTAGAAGGGCCCATTCATGAAGTTCAATCACAAATGAAAATAGGACAGTTGAGAAGACTGTTGAGGTAACAAGCCCAATCTCACAGTTAGCTAGAGGCAAAGTGGACACCAGAATCTAAGTCTCTTGGCTCCTGGTCCAATGACCTTTCCACTGTGTCACGTTTTATACCAGAGGTTTTATTTTTTATTCTTCATCATATAACTGATATGTGCTGGCAGGTGCTGAAGTGATGAACTTTGCCTACAAAAGTCAGACATTGTATTGCACAAAAGGAATGTTAAAAATGAGACATCATATCAAATGACTTCCAATTGCATGGTCTATATTGCACGTGCCCCCGGGCAGTCACATGGCAATTTGTTATATACTTTGCATACTTTATGAGCAAACTATTCACACTGCCCCTTTTATGGAGTGCTGTATAGAGGATTTAGCTTTATCCACAAATAGGAATGGCAGTGCAGTACTCAAGTCACGTTCATATGTTGCTCTATAAATGCGATTTCAGTCATACTGTCTACCAAATTTCCTCCCAGACCAGAAAATTCCATTTTTTGAAAAGCTCTATTTTTGTTTGCCTTAGATATTATGAGACTTGATTTCTGATCATCAAAGCCATGTGTTTGAAATCTGTTTCAAGAATTTTGCTACATGAAGAAAGTATTGATAAACTATTAATGTTAACATGTATACATTGTATAGATAGAAAGATAGATGGATATTATTAGACAGATAGATAGACAAAGACAGGTAAAAAGAATTGTGATTATAGTAGATAGATTAGTAACATTGTCTATTTGAAAATTTGTCGAACTAAAGGCTAATATTTCCTATATAAGTAAACATGGTTTTAAAGACTATCCTGCAAAAGGTATTCACTTCTGTGCCAAACTGGTCTGTGACATCAGGATGGCAGATGCCTCTGCTGGGTCCTGCCAAACCAGAATAGATTCAGGTGTAGGTCCAGGGAATGGTATGTCTGTTAGCAGAGTGTATCTGGAGAGTCTTACTTCACAGCTCTCCTTGTTAATCCTCTTTATGTTTACACTTGAGTGACATTAGTTTTAATTTTGACTACAAGTCACTTCCATAACAAGGCATGATACCAAAAAGAAATTGCTCAGCCCAGCTGAGCTTGGAAAAGCTGATCATCAGAAGATTGGTCACCTGGTGACTATTTTGGTTGCTGCAGCAACTCAACCATCACTGTCTACTAAAGCAGAGACGGGTTGTAATCTGCATCAGTGGGGAATATGCTGCTGGTGCTGAAGTCACAGATCCTTCCTTGCAGGACTGAAATGTCAGCATAGTGCTTGATATGTGAAGTAACAAATAAGTTTGATTTGCTATCAAACCCATGCAGTAGAGAAATGGGAGTCAGAAACTCTGAACAAACATAGGCCCCTCAGAAAACCGTGGTAATGTCAGCAGAAGTGAGGGGGGAGCCAGTCCGTGCTTCTTTTGTACAATAGATGAGCAAAAAATAAACAGTGATGTGATTGGGGAAAGAAAATGAACATAGGATAGGAGCCAAGAATGCAATTACATCACTGTACCTAGTCATTTTGTTGTGAAGTCCAAATAAATTATTTTTATCACTGAAAAACATCATATGAAGTGATTTATTTGGTAGTTTTCAGTGATATATTAAAAAAACACCAAAGTATTACAAAGAAGGCTATTAAACATGGAGGGGGGAAGCTGAATATTTATAACATTTGATTGGTGGAAGTTTCCCAAGTGTTTTCTAATTTTAATTATTTTCAACTTGAAGTGAAAATGAACATGTTAGATCATGAGGTCTATAAAGGATATTTTTCATTTTTATTTCCTCAAATTTTTCCAACACACAGTAGTATATGTTCCAATTTTTTTTTTCCTCTCCCTACTTTCTCTGGGTTTTCAGCTTCCCTAGTATTGTTTATCTCTGATCCATTTTGTCTAAGCTTCCTTTCCTCTTTTCCGGAGTTTTCCACCTGGGAGCTAGAGATGGAGTCTTCTGTTTGATGCAGCTGTTCCAGGCCAAAGAGGATACATTTCCTCTCTTTGTGCATTTTTATAAGCCATCTTTCTTGCTTTCCCTTTGGGGCTGCTACTGAATAAGGTGTATCAATGTCATTTCAAACAACACTTCCTTTTTCAGGCACAGAATTTGTCACATTATTTGATGAGTTCTGAAACTTGATGGGACAGCGTAGAGACAATGATGAATAATACATGATTTTAAGGCATAACTTAATTTGGCATTACTTTTCCCAACCCAATAGTTACTCAACATGATTAATTTTACATGATGGAATTTTTCATGCTAATTTTCAGTAGAATTATAGACTATCAGATAAGGAATTTTTGATATTATCTAGTTTGAGCCCTTTATTTTTCACAAGGAAAACCGAAATTTATTTTCCTACATACTTTTTCTTCCATTAAACACATTTATTTTTCCAGAGGCCATAAAAATCTTGTACTTTAATCCCAATTTGAGTGCATTGAAAATTAGTAAGTATCCAATTGTGATCCATGTAATAATTTTTAGGTACAATTTTCTCTGATATTTCTGATATGACCTAGCAGAGAGGGGAGCTTATGTTTATTATAACACTAAATAGGACTATACTCTAGAGTTACTTTGGACTATTTATGGCTTGGTTTCTCAGGTGAGATCCTTCCCTTTTTCTTAATACTGTTTTAACATGGTTTAAATATTCCTTAGGCTAAATTTACCAATAGCTTTCATTAATCAGATTTTTTAAAAGCTTTATCAGTCTTCCAAATTTTTAGTAGCTCCTTCCACTTTCTATTTTCTTTTTTTTTTTTTTTTTTAGTGAGGCAATTGGGGTTAAGTGACTTGCCCAGGGTCCCACAGCTAGTAAGTGTTAAGTGTCTGAGGCTGGATTTGAACTCAGGTACTCCTGACTCCAGGGCCGATGCTCTATCCACTGCGCCACCTAGCTGCCCCCACTTTCTATTTTCAATTATGGTTTAACTGAAATTTAAATAAGAATAAAAATATGACTTATGTACCGATATTATACTTACCAATAAGCAGACAAATATCATTCTTGTCATAAATGAGATGTAGATGATGATTGGCAAACTTAAGTATGGTGCCAACATTACAAATCATATTTTTCATCTTTATTTAAATTCTTAATTTTTCAGAACCTGTTTTTTTAAATATCCTATTTTATTTTCAACAAAAAAAACCCTAAATGTCTGACTAATTTGCACTTTAAATCCTTCAGGGGCTAGAGGAAGAGGAGAGAGAGAGAGAGAGAGAGAGAGAGAGAGAGAGAGAGAGAGAGAGAGAGAGAGAGAGAGAACCTGAAAGAGAGATATATGTAGAGTCTCTCCATTACTTTTATTTCTAGCACTACTGCTGTGACTAGAAGCTAGACATATATTTAAAGACCCAGCCCTTGTTTCTAAGTCTGAATAGAGAAGCATGGACTGTTGTGGTTGACCTTCTCCTTAAGCTAAACACTTAAGCTTGTACCACAATTTGCTTCCTGCCCTTTGAGCACATTTAGATTTAAAGGGGCAGCTGGCAAAGATTACAGTCTCAAATCGTTAACTCTCAGTCAACACCAAGCATTGGTATTTCTGCAGGGAGTAATGTCACTAGCAACAGTCCTGTGTTCATTGTTAGCAAGGACAGGAAACCACTGAAAGGGAATAAAACTTGCCTTTAATTTCAGTCAACAGGCTCTTAGGAAGTGCATCAAATACTTTTGGTGCTTTTGTGAGATTTATTTCCTGATTATTTGGGCATGCAAGGGCCAAGAAAAGGTGGTGAATTTCATCTGAACCAGTAGCATTGAGTGTGGAAACGTGGTTTCTCCAAAGAATGCACTGTGATATGCCTCCTTTATTAAAGGGTTACTGATAAGATAGGTTATGATCACTTGTGCAAATAAGTTATATATAAAAATTCTTTGCAACCTTAAATTGATAGAAAATGATATTATTTTAAAAGATCTGCATATGTCCTATAGTTTTAAAAAAAGACCCCTCCAAACCCTAGAACCTGAGCTGCTACTCAAGAGAGGCACATAGATAACTCTTGTGGTGACCTCATATTAATGTCTTAGCAGTAGTTTTTAACTTAACTATCACTCATTTTGATTCTATCTATCTGAGCTATTATTTAAATGGAAAGTTAGTGGAGTTGTTTTTATCAACTACCCAATATATTTTGTGTTAACAATGTTGTCAAATATTATTCATAGCCTAATACTATAACAATATATTAAAAATTATATAATACTATGGATCAAAATTTTTAAAATATTTCATTAAAATCATAGTGGACATAACTAATCTTTAGAGTTTGAAACACATTTTGTCCTAGATCCATAATTATTTGGAAGAGAAATTTTAAAATCATTGATTTGCATAGACTGAATAGGGATTTGTGAAAGAACTTATTACACATATTTTATTAGTTCATTAAATAGGGATTCTTTAAATGTATGTAGATTTAAATTATTGTTAAATTCAATTTTCTAGGGTTTTTATTTTTTTAAATCTTTAAATATGAGCACACCTTACATAGTTTACATTGTCTACACATATAGGCCTATGATTTTGATCCTAATGAATACTACATGAAGTGTCTGATGTCATGATCTGGGTAAAATTCGTTTTTGTCAACCATCATTACATAACTGTCCCTTAGATTACTGTTCAACATCTTGCTGTCCTCTATAGTATACCAAATGCCCTCATCTGGAAAGATTACAAATACTATAGAGCACCATTTGGTTGTCGTATTTAAGTTATGTCTCCCTTCCATGAAGATCAGTGAGTGCTTCCTACAGTGCAACATTGGCCACCACCCCCCTCCCCCAGTCAGTCAACTCCCATGACTCTTTATTGCCTCCAGGATCAAATATAAAAGCCTTTCTTTAGCTCATTCCATAGCCTGGCCCCTTCCTACCTTTCCAGTCTTCCCATACTGTCCCCACTTTGAGATCCTTTGACACTGGCCTCTTTTTCCTTGAACACAACACTGCATCTCCTGACTCCAAGCATTTGTACTGGCTGTCTCCCATGTCTGGAGCTCCCTCCCCACTTCTGGCTTCCCTTGCTTTCTTCAAGTCTCACCCACAGCCTTGCTTCAGCAAGAAGGCTTTCCCAACCTCCCCTAATGTGTTGATTATTTATTTCCATTTTATTCTGTATAGAGTATATCTTGTTCGTGTATACATTTTTGCATGTTGTTTCTCTAGACTGTATGAGCTCCTTGAGAACAGGGACTATCTTTTGTCTCTCTCTGAAACCCCAGCACTCTGCAGAGTGCTGGACACATAGTAGGCACTTAATAAATGAATGCTAGTTGACTGACTGATTTCATCGTGGTGGGCTGACGAACCTGAGTGCCTGTCCTGCTGGCTGACTCATGTCTGACATTATATAATTACACAGTTCATTCCTTTGGCTGAAATTTTGTACTCAGTTTAAAAATGCATAAAATTGTAGAAAGGGTCATGTACGAAGCTTTATCAATAATTTATGCCTCATTTGCCTAGCACTGAGTGCCATGCACGTAGTGTTTAACAAATATTTGCCGATTCGTTGGTTAGGTAAATTTTTCAGATTCCTTCCTAGTAGCAAGTTTTGATAAGGAAGAGAATAGTGAGAGCATAAGGGCATTAGGGATCTGAGCTGGAGGAACGAACAAAGGGCACCAAAGAAGAGGGAGGGGAGATGGAAGGTGTAGAAAGCTACCTTAAAATCTTCTGAGGCACAGTTTGGAATTTGTGGTTTTCTCCGACAATCTGGAAAATGATTGTAGGTCACTATACTAAAAGACTTAAGATTGCTCTCCCCAAAGCAGCCCTCCTTACATTAAATTCATTGCTAGGTAATATTTGTCCCTCTAACTTTCTGGATCCTAATACTATACATCTACTGCATATTTTTGTTGGGGGTGGGGCAGGAGCAGGAAAATAATATGAATATGCCTTCCTTTGTACATGTTAATAATATGTTGAATTAAGATTGGAAATGGTTTTAAGTTGGAAAATGGGTATGTTATTGAGTGAACTGGATTTTGAAAGCATTTTGAGGGTATCCATCTTTGAGAAGAACCTTAGTGAAAGTACCAATATGTATTTGGCCCACATCTTAAGTGGTCAGAGTTGTCTATAATCAATAAAATCCATGCTCAGATCCCAAACCTGCTTTCTGATATTCAATCTTCCCTACTTTTTCTTGCTACTCTAAGTGTGAGTAGAGCAAAAGAGTAGCATTCTCTCTGCTTATAGCAGGTTCACTTAGTATAATTGTACCCAAATGCAAGACATTATGTTGATCCCTAGTGAATTTTATCTTATTAGAGTCAGCTTAGTGTTCTAATCTGTCAAGATCTGATTGGATCCTTATCCAGTATGTTAGCTATCTTTCCCAACTTGGAAGCTATCTTTCCTATCTCCAAGGGGGAATAACCCCCTTTTTAACAACAATAAAACAGGCCACAGCATTTTAATTTTTCTAGAGAAGAAAAAGAAGGGAAACCTGATAACCTTGAGATATCATTTTATATGTCCACGGGGCAGTGATTATTACTGTTGTGCTTTTCTATTGTTATACAATTAGTTAATCTAGTGAATCTCCTTGCTTAACCAATGCCTGATACTCATCTGTATCAATGACCAAGCCTAGTGTGGTGGAGGTGATTCAATGGCGTGGAAATTCCCCCAGCTATTTTTGATTGTACCTCCATCCTTGTTATCTCTTCACTACAGAAATAGCCCTATGGCACTTGGCCAATAGGTCCTATCAGTACTTAACCAGTGGGTGACTCCATCTTCACATTGCAGGAGCTACCTGCTAATCTGTTGTCCAACATTATTGTCCAATGAAAGACTATCAGCACTGCCCAAGATTTTCCTGGAAGGTCAAAATACATGTCTGTCAACTAATGAGGCTATGTATTTTCTTTGCCTCTTCTGTATTATCTGGGTAGCAAAGCACTATAAAATTAAGACTTTAAGGAAAGGAGGGTGTATCTCAGATCACAAGGAGGATCTAAGGTCCACTTCATTAGAGGGGACCATGGACCCTCTAATAATGTGCTATTGGCTCAGAGCTCTGCCTCAGTTTCTTTTATTGCAGATTGGATTTATTGCAGATTAGATTATTTCAGATTGAACCCCACACTACCTAGAACACTGAAAGCTCAAGTGATTTGCCCAGAGTCACACAGATAAAACTACAACCCAGGTCTTACTGGCTTTGGGATCAGCTCTCTTTTCAACTATACAATATTGCCTCTCATCTTTGGCTCATCTATTGTAATTCAAATATATTGAGATTATGGCTCATTACTAAAAATGGAAGCAAGGCTTCAGTATGAAAACAAAGAAACAAAAGCTTCCGAAGAGGCAGAGGGGAATCCTGACCTGTATTAGGAAATTGAAAGGTAGAAAAATAAGACAAAGGAGAAAAGGAATGAGAAGGACTACGAAAACACTTGGTGCTAAATAACAGATATTAGATTCTTCCCAAAGATGGCGGGACAGTCAGTAAACATTTAAGTACCTACTATGTGCTGGGCACTCTGCTAAGCACTGGGGATACAAAGAAAGATGAAAGCCAGTCCCTGCCCTTGAAGAGCTCACAATCTAACTGGGGAGACAACATATAAACAACTATGTATATACAAACAAGCTACATACCAGATAGACCAGAAATAATCAACAGAGAGAAGGATCTGGAATTAAAGAGGATGAGGAAGGAGTTCCTATAGAAGATGGGATTTTAGCCGGTACTGAAAGGAAACCAGGGAAACCGAGGTGTGAGGGATGCCCAGTCGGGAGATGGAGTATCTTGTCTGAAGAATGACAAGGAGACCAGTGTCACTGAACTAAAGAGTATTGCATGGGATGAAGGGATAAGAAGGTTGGAAAAGTGTATGTTGGGGTAGGGGTGGTTATAAAAGGCTTTGCATGCCAAATAGAGCATTTTATATTTGTTCCTGGAGGTGATTGGAAACCATTGGAGTTTATTGTGGGGGGTGGGAGTAGGGAGAGTGGAGTTTTGAAATTGAGTAAGGTCAGGTATGGGATGGGATAGTTGTCATCCTTTTGTGCTCACAGAGGACATCGTTATGTTGGAGTCAAGGTAGAGTGTGTCCAACCAATGTGTGTTAGACCAATATGAATTCTGAAGGGTCTACCACAAATGGAACACAAATAGTCCACATGAACATTTGGTGTAGAAATTTCTCTAAATTTGCACATCTCATGTTTCTTTTGAGCTGCTCTAACTCTGCATCGCTCATAGAGCACAGCACCTTCTTTGATGCGAGCATGCCATGCTGGGCAGTCCTTTGCCAGAGTCTCCCATGTCATACAATTGATTTTAAAGTTCTTCAGAGAGATCTTGAGAGTGTCTTTGTTTATTGCTTCTGACCTCTGTGTGAGTGCTTGCCTTTGTGTGAGTTCTCCATAAAATAGTCTTTTAGGCAGATGTATGTTTGTCATTTGAACAACATGGCCAGCCCCTCAGAGTTACACTCTCTGGAGTAGAGTTCGAATGTTTGGCAGTTTAGGCTCAAGAAAGGATCTGAGTGTTTGGTATCTTACGCTGCCCGGTGATCTTCAGAATATTTCTAAGGCAATTCAAATGGAACAATTCTGTTTCCTAGCATAGTGCTGGTAGACTGTCCAGGTTTCACAGGCCTACAACAGCTCTGTAGACATTCAGTTTGGAAGTCAGTCTAATACTTCTCTCCCACACTTTCCTTTGGAGTCTCCCAAACACTGAGCTAGCTCTGGTAATGCATGCAACTACCTCATCCCTGGAAAGTATACTGCCAAGGTAAGTGAATTTATCCACAGTGTTCAATATTTGTCCATTTTGCTGATGGTTTCACATGGGGATGGTGTGATGCTAGCTGTTAGAGAACCTGTGTTTTCTTTCTTTTCTTTTCTTTTTTTGCAGGGCAATGAGGGTTAAGTGATGTGCCCAGGGTCACACAGCTAGTAAGTGTCAAGTATCTGAGGCCAGATTTGAACTCAGGTCCTCCTAAATCCAGGGCCAGTACTTTATCCACTGAGCCACGTAGCTGCCCCAAACCTGTGTTTTCTTGATGTTAATTGTTAGGCCAAAATTAGCACAAGCAGGAGAATATTGATCCACACTTTTGTTGCAACACAGCCTCAGAGGCTGTGTTGAGTGCACAATCATCAGCCAACAAAAATCATGCCTTAGCTCTCCCTCTACTTTAGTTTTGACTTATAGCCTTTTTAAGTTAAATAGTTTACCATTACTGTGGTAGCTGACCTTGAGGCCATTTTATTCCTCACTGATGGTGTAAGGATGGTAGCAGTAACAGAAGAAAGGAGGTGAACTTGAGAGATGTTCCTTTGAGAAGGAAAGGGTTACATGTCCTCCAGGGAATGAGGATGTGACTCACAAATGTTCTTAGGTAACATATCATTAAGGTTCAAATAAGAAGGGTCAGATTAGTAGTGGTTGGTAACTCCTTTTATATATATATATATATATATATGTATGTATATGTATATACACACACATATATATAAATACATACATATATATACATATATTTTAAATCTAACTACGGTAAGTTATAAATCTAACAACATAAATTCCTGCCATCTTCTTAAGACATGAATTCAGTATGTGACAAAGAACCTCTCAGGACTTGTCAGACTAGATGACTGCTTCCCATTTCTTGAGCCTTGGCGGAGATTGCAATGTCTTAGACCAGAAACTGAAACCTCAGGGACACAGACACTATTTTCATCACTGTTGCCAACTTAAGTCAAAGGCCTTAAATTAGAAAGACAGGTTTGAGGAGCAAACATCTGGTTAAGAATATGGTGTCTGTCTCCTCCCCTCCTTTGTCAAAGTGGGGTCAAGGGTCCATAAGTGGGGAGTATTGCATTTATTGTTAGATTTTTCCAATATATCGATCATATTTGCTAATTTTTTCTTATCTTTAAAAAAATCTGTTGTAGGGGGGAAGCTAGGTGGTGCAGTGGATAAAGCACCAGCCCTGGATTCAGGAGGACCTGAGTTCAAATCTGACTTCAGTCACTTGACACTTACTAACTGTGTGACCCTGGGCAAGTCACTTAACCCTCACTGCCCCACCTCCCCCCAAAAAAATCTGTTGTAAAGGATGGCTTTCTGAGAGAGAAGGGGAAGAATACTGGGGGAAATTTAAGCAATATTTAAAACAATGTCTATTACATTTTGTTTATTTATTTTAAATTATGGAATATGAGAACAGGTTTGAATTTCTGGACAATACTTTAAAAAATAGAAATAATACTGGCCAAGGATGGAGTGCCCCTTACAAAGGTTGGTAAGAATGCATTTGTCCGTAGCCTTGCAAATATATTTGAAAAGATTTTTTAAATGAAAAGGGAGTAGAAAATGGCTTATTTTTTTCACCTAGCTAACTGCCTTGAGAGTAGCTACACCATAAGAAGTATATATGCCCAGCAACTCACAGGAGACAAAATCCAAGAAAGGAGCGAGAAAAAATCCTCTGGTGTCAGATGTCTATCCATAAAGTATTAGTAGTCCATCCAAAGTATTTGTAGCAAGCAAGGTGAACTAGAGAGCATTTCCTTATTTTGGACAGGATTTCTGTTTAGCAAGTGAGGAAAATCCTATGGATGTTATTTAGCTAGATCTTAGGAAAGCCTTTGATAAAATATCTCATACTATTCTGGTGTAACAGATGGAGCAATGGGGATTAGACAATAATAAAATGAGATCGATTACAATTTGCATGACTGGACTCAGAGATGTCGCTGCTGATGGTTCAATGATGTTGTGTTAGGAAGCCTCCAAGGAAATAGCACAGAGGTCTGTGCTTGGCCCTGTGCTGATTCACTCCAGTGACTTGGATAAAGGCTTACATAATGTGCTCATCAAATTTGCAGATGACTTCTGAGCTGGGGAGGACAGCTAACATACTAGGTGACAGAGCCAAGATCCAAAAGGATCTCAATAGGGGAGAGCACTGGACTGAATCTAATAAGATGAAATTCAGTAAGGATTCAGTCTTCCATGTGGGTACAAAAACACCCTTCAGCTTCACAAGATAGGATGGGGAAGGGCTGGCTAGATAACAAGGGTTATGAAAAAGATCTGGGTGTTTTAGTGGACTGCAAGCTCAACATGTCAGCAACAATCTAATAATGTGATCTTGGGCTGCACTGAGGGTCTAGTTTCCAGGAATAGGGAGGTGAAAGACCTACTGTACTTTGCTTCATCGTGCATTCACATCTAGAGTATGGAGTGTATGGTGTTCACTTCTTGGCATCATGGTTTAAAGAAGGCCATTGATAAATTGGAGAGTGTCTAGAGTAGGGCAGTCAGGATCTTTGTGGAGGGTTTTGAATCCATGATATGAAAATCAGTTGAAGCAACTGGGGATGTTTGTACTGGAGGCAAGAAGACTTGGAGGGGCATAACTGATGCCTTCAATATTTGAATGTAGAAGGGATATAAGAAGGATTAGACATGTTTTAATTCACCCTAGAGGTCAGAACCAGGAGCAATGGATGGAGTAGCAAAGAATCAAATATGGACTTGATGTCAGAAAAAAAAAAGCTTCCTGACAATTAGACATGTTCAGAAGTAGCATGAGCCACCTCAAGAGATAAAAGGTTCCCCCTCCTTTGATGTCTTTAAGCAGAGACCAGACAACCATAACAAATATATTATAGTGGGAATGTCTTTTGTATATGAACTGGACTGGATGACTTGATGAAGTCCCTTCCAGCTCTCAAATTCTCTGGTTCTGTGAAGCCAACCATTGATGAGGAAGAGTCTAAGCCCCTGATCTGGCTCTCCATAAGACATGAATTTTCTTTTTTTTTTATTTTCTTTTTTTTTTTTTTGGTGGGGCAATGGGAGTTAAGTGACTTGCCCAGGGTCACACAGCCAGTAAGTATCAAGTGTCTGAGGCCGGATTTGAACTCAGGAACTCCTGAATCCAGGGCCAGTGCTTTATCCACTGCGCCATCTAGCCGCCCCCAAGACATGAATTTTGAGGGAGATGCTATAGAGCTGAGCTGAATAGTAAAATAATCAACATTTCTACAAATTTCTTTATATTTAGATGAGGTTTACCTATCGACCTAGCAAATTGTAACAGAAGTTGTAAGGCAATGTGCACTATCTTTTGTGTATGTTAGCACTTCTTTGAGTGTAGGAAATATCTGTCCCATACCTGGTTTATATTATACATTGAATACTTTTCTTCTCCCTACATTTTTGGGGGGTACCTTAGGAATGAGCCAAAGCCCGTCAATCAGATTTTCTCCAAGGTGGAGAACAAGAGAAAAGGAAGTCTAGTCTTTCTCTCATTAGAAGCCTGTCTCCCTCAGAGCTGAAAATGGTTGAGATTGCATACCTCATTTCAGAGTTTGGAGGAATCCCTAACTTGGAAAAGAGAATGGCTGGAGTGCCTCAGCTTCTTGGACCCAGCAGGAATTCTCATTTTTACATATATGGGTCCTTGCCTAATTTTTAAGGTTCTGATTCTAGTCAAGCTTCTCTTGTTGCCAGTTAGTTTTGTTTGCTCGACGCAGGACCTTTGGATCTCCTGAATTCATAGCCTCCAAGGTTGGATGTATCAATTCATTGAAGAGTATGCATTTACTTATCCAAGAAAGGAAACAAAGCAGAAAAAGCCATCTTGTTGAGTACACTTTACATAGTCATGGCCGTTCCTGTCATGGGGAGTGTAGTAACAGAAAGCATGACTCATCACATCATGGAGTTGACACAAGAACAAAAGCCAGAAGCTGTCTTTTCTTTTTTAAAGGACCCCAGAGTCATCAAGGTTCCTTCATCCCAGGAATCAATGAGGGAATCCCTTACACAGGGTCAGGTACAGAGCCAGCACACATTATTGGTCAGAACCAGAGAGGCTAATTCTGATTGTGCTTCATGGGATGACCTTTGTATGAATTATATAATAGTACTCTGGTGCCCTGAACTAGCCTGTAGAGTAGTTTATACAAAAGGAAAATGTGGAGTGTATATGGGGGATTCTGGGGGAGAGAGAATGTGCCATACCTAATTGTATATCAAATACCTTTCTACCTCCTCCCTTTTGGGGGAACCTCATAAATGAGGCAAAATCTAAGCCTTAAGGAAAACAGAAAATAAAACGAGCAGGAATTTTTTTCATATCCAAATAGAAAAGACATGTTTTCTTTTGATCCTAATGCCAAAAGATATGTTTTTGTTTGGTTCTAATTCACAACAAACTACCCCCATGTCCATTTTATCTGTGTTGGACAGTGTTTAAGTAACCCCTTTGGAGTTTCAACAGTGATTCAGAGAAATGGAGAAACATTGAAATTGAAGAAGAAAATGAAACTTGTTAAGGGAGCCTTTGTTTAGTAGTGAATTTTTATGTTTAAATATTACATGGTATGGTATTTGCTGATTGGAGCCACCACCTACTTAAATGTATTCTCTAATCATTATAATAATGACTAGGATTAACCCAGCTCAATAAGTACATGCTTCCCCACAGGCAAACATAAATTGTTACGGTCTACCTTTCCTCTGTAATGAAAAGTTACTAACAAGATTGCTTTATTTTACAAAAGCAAATAGCAGTTCTTAGTTGTAAATAAAATGAAGACAGAAATAAGAAGTTATGTTTCCTGCATGCCAAAAAGGAGGTATAAATGAAACTCAGGGTAAACTTCCTCAACAGGTCAGCAAAATGTTGGAATTCCCATTTATCCAGAATGGTGATGGAATGAATAATAATGTTTTATTAATTGAATTGCCTTTTTAATTGAGAGTTATAAGGATGAACAATTTTTAAAGAATCTGTTGTTTAATCATGTCAATCATGTCCAACTCTTTGTGACCCCATTTGGGATTGTCTTTGCAAAGACTGGAGCAATTTGCCATTTCCTTCTCTAACTCATTTTAAAGATGAAGAAACTGAGGTGCTCTACTATGCCAAGAATTAGAATAGTGGGGCAAGTGGGGAAGTCAGGTGGCCTAGAGTCAGGAAAACCTGAGCTCAAATTTGACCTCAGACATTTAGTAGCTATGTTACCATGGGCAAGGCACTTAAAACCCTGTTTCCCACAGTTTCCTCATTTGTAAATTGAGCTGGGGAAGGAAATGGCAAACCACTCCAGTGTTTTTGACTGAACAACAAAAGTATAAACTGTATAATTTGATTTTTTCTTTGATTCAGAAGTTACTTCAGGCTCCTATGTTGTCTCAGCATCATAATTATAAGGTTCAGACATATCTTATTACTGTAAAAGTTCTAATTTTTAGAACTTTATGCTTCTTTTAAAATTACAGATATATAGTAATTTATGGAAGAGCTATAAGCTGTCTCCTTTTTTGAGTTAAGAAGGTTTTTAATTTGGTTAGAAAACCATCTGAAGATACTTACCAGATAGACTAACATCTGAAGTCTTGAAAAGATAGTGACTTTCTTTTTTTGTTTTTGTTTTTTGTTTTTTTGTTTTTTAGTGAGGCAATTGGGATTAAGTGACTTGCCCAGGGTCACACAGCTAGTAAGTGTTAAGTGTCTGAGGCTGGATTTGAACTCAGGTACCCCTGACTCCAGGGCCGGTGCTCTATCCATTGTGCCACCTAGCTGCCCTGACTTTCTTTTTTTGTGATCACATAGTTTAACATGAGGTTAACATGCCTACCCTCAACCAGGTTTCCAGTATGGCCAGAAATAATTCCTCCCCTCACCTTATTATGAATAAAATGAATATTCACAAAAGAGTCTGAAAGTAAAGCAGAAAAAAAGTTTATATATGAAACTATAAATCTCTTCATACAGCTTATTTTTTCAGGCATATAATAAATTCAACATGTCACCCCCAAACCTGTCTTGCTTAAACTTACTTCTCCTTTGCAAGTTAAAAATGCGTCAATGACTCTTTTCTTTACTTTCTTCTTTTTTGACAATTCTTCTCTTCTTTAAATTTTTAAATTAAAAATTTTTTCTCTTATTAGCCTTTCCCTCTCATTACTCCCTTCCACTGAACAGTTAAAAACAAAGGAAAAGGGGCAGCTAGATGGTGCAGTGGTTAAAGCACCAGCCCTGGATTCAGGAGTACCTGAGTTCAAATCCAGCCTCAGACACTTGACACTTACTAGCTGTGTGACCCTGGGCAAGTCACTTAACCCCCATTGCCTGCAAAACAAAAACAAAAAAACAAAACAAAACGAAAAAAAAAACAAAGGAAAAAGGAAATCATCTCTATATGTGCATAGTCCACCAAAACAAATTCCTACATTAGCCAAATCCAAAAAATCTCTGTGTCTTTCTGTGTTTTAATTTCATCACTTCTCTTTCAGGAGGTAAGTGGTTGTATTTCATCTTTGGTCTTTTGGACTCATTTATTGTATTGATGAGAGTTCTAAAGTCTTTCAAAGTCATCTTTTCCCAATGTCACTGCCTGCTCACTTTCTCTGCATCAGTTCATAAGATGTTCCCAGTTTCTTGTCTTTTCTTTCTTTCTTTCTTTCCCTCCTTCCTTCCTGCATTCTTTCTTTTTTCTTTCTTTCTTTCTGGGACAGTGAAGGTTAAGTGACTTGCCCAGGGTCACACAACTAGTAAGTGTCAAGTGTTTGAGGTCGGATTTGAACTCAGATCCTTCTGAATCCAGGGCCAGTGCTTTATCCACTGTGCCACTTAGCTGCCCCTCCCTTGCCCCAGTTTCTTTTGAAACTAATCTTTTTGTCATTTTTTTAAGGTACATTGATATTCTATTACATTATTTATTTAGTCATCCCAAATGAGATTGTGACCTTTGAGATACTTATACATAGAGAAGGAGGAGGGAGAGGAGGAAGAAAAAAAAAGGAGGAAGAAAAGAAGAAATAATGGGAAAAGCTTAATACAGATTTGGGAGAGTTTGCCATTTAAAAAATGTTTTGTGTTTTGGAGCAGTAATTTACTAAACTGCAGAAGGTGCTTGCTTGCTTATTGTCTTCTGATGTTTATTCTAATATAACTGTGTCAGAGAGTATAAACCTAACATTTTATTTTAAAATATTAGGAATAGTCCAGAGGTCCAATCTTGCTATGCCTTTCATCTTTGTTCTCATTGGTGCCCATTCTACATCCCTTATAGACACATCTGGGACTGTGATATTAAGGTACAGGTGTGGCGGTTCACTTCCTGTGGTGATGGAAACAGTGTGCTAAAGTAATTTTTATAGATCTTTATTCCTTATTCTATTCCTGTGCTTAAATGCCTTTGGGATGACTTTGCTGAATTAGATCTCTTGCCCAGCTTTCTTTAAACTTGCTTCTATCTTGCACAGTTTCACTCTATTTTATGCGACAATCCATGAACCTTTCCGAAGTAGGACTCCTTAAGAGCAAAAACAGTAGCTTTGCCTCTCTTTGTGTCCCCAGCACTTGGTACATAGTAGACACTTAACAGTGCTCACAGACTTGACTTGAACATAATAATGCCTATTGAAAAGGAATGATTATCTGTTCCTTTCAATTTCACATTGAAACTAAACCACATTAGAAAAATGTGATTATCAAGACTTTATGATGAGAACAGTAATATCCTTCATTGGTCTGGTATTGCCCAAGACACTTTCACTACAGTGTCAACAACATTCTGTAATGACCCTGCGGGGGATACAGAAAAACATAGCTTCTGTCCTTAAAGAGCTTGCAGTCTAGTTAAGGAGATAAGACATAAATAAGTGAACAGTTAAATAAAAGAGTTAAAGTTAATTAAATACAAGAGTTAAGAAACTAATAGAAGAAAATAATGCAAACAATACCACAGTGTAAGAATATGTGATTATTTACCCCCATGAGTCAGGAGAGTAGTTAATAAATAAATAATAATAAATTTATTATGAGAGAGAATTTAGAGAAGAGGGTGTTAATTTAGAGAAGTGGGTGGGGTGGGGCAGAAAAGATTTCCTAAAAATCAACTTCAATTAGACATTGAAGTATAAGGAAGATTTAAATAGAGCAGAAAGGAGGAGACATTCCAAGGAGGATAAATGACACAGACAAAGGTGGAAGGGGTGTGTTTGGGGCACCGGTTTTCTAAATTAGTTTGACTGAAGCAAAGTACGACTATGGGGGAGTTAGTTGTATGAAGGGAGGCAGGAAAGGTAGATTAGGAGGGCCATGAATGCCAGGCTAATAGTTTTCAACCTATTCTGTAAGCGTGACCGACTATTGCTCTTTTTGAGCCTACAAGGCAAAGTAGATTATCCAGGTGAGAGGAAGCATGGAATAATCAAAGGAGTCTTTGATTTAGAATAAGGAACGCAGATTCAAATCCTGCCTCCGACATTCTTCAACTTTCTCAGAGTGTCTCAGGCAACTCCCTAGGACTTCTTTATTAAGTCACAGACCATTTGAAATCATGAAATTTAAAATTCTTTGCCTTTAAATACAGCACACTTGAAAATACTTTCTAGGAAGAATTTCTTTCTGAGATAGAGAGAGAGAGAGAGAGAGAGAGAGAGAGAGAGAGAGAGAGAGAGAGAGAGAGATACTGGGTCTCCTTATCTTGTTTAGACTGGAAGTGCAGAGGCACGAGACAGAACTTTGTTCTCCTCCATTTCTTGGGTCAATTCTCTCCTCCTTAGGCATTCTGGTGGCCTTTTGCTCCTGGGGGTTCATCATACTGTCGATAGGCTTAGCCTGCTGCATCTCAGAACTCTCAAGCTCAAACTATCCACCATCCCCTCCCATAACAGCTATTATTGGGATGTACTACCTCACTCAGGCATGTATATGTATGTGTGTGTATGTATGTATGTATATACACACATATGTATGTATATATATGCAAATATGTACATATTTTTAAAATAACACAAAAATAACCTTTAGATTTCTTGAGTTAGTTTAGTAACACAAAATGATATATAGAAATGATATTCAATCATTTAGAGAAATCTAGGATGTTTTCTTGTAAGTTTCAATCTACTGTTGATATAGGAAATTTTCATGCTATATAGTCTGTATGTATACCTTGTAGAGAGGATACATTAAGCCTCTTGATTACTGAGGGTTAATGATGTATGTCTGAAAAGGCCTTTGAGTGAATTTTTAATAATGAGTTAATGTGTAGGAAACAAATAGAAACTAAATAAAATCTTATGTGACCTTTTTAGGTTCGTTGTGAACCTGAGATCCAAGAATTGCGCCAGTGGCAGAAGCAACTGAGAGAAGATAATCACATTCGTCAGAGAGTAAAAGAATTCTGGGCTAAACAGGAAAAAAAAGGTCAGTCCTTACCTGAATCAGAACCTAGTTGTTTATTCTCAAACAATAGTATCACTCTTCTGCCAACCCCAAGAGAGATTATTGTTCTTTCTGGAATTCAAAGGGTCATTTATACAACATTAATCTTCTTGGACCTCAAATGCTCCAACTTGGAAATGGCTGAATGTGAAAATCCAACTATGGAAAGATTAAGGTGATGAGTTACAATTAATCTGGCAGTTTTCCCACTCAGAGATGAATCCATGTTTCTGTTAGGCTGACAGCTTTTGCTCTTTCCAGTGGTGACTTTTACAGGCTGTGAGATAAGGCATTCAGTGGATCCCATCATTTAGCACAGACAATACTACTTAATTTGATAGGTTATTTTTTATGAATAGTTGATCCAATCCCAAGTCTGAACCTCTAAGCATCATAAGAACGTTAAAATAAATTGATGTGGAAAATATATTCTAGCCTTAAAAAATAAATTTCTTCCAGTTCCCAGGATGGGCAAGCAATTTTCATATTTACCATTATGAAATAGAAAATATTTGTTATAAAATCAGACTGTTAGAGCTAAAAGGGACCTTGGAAAATATCTGTTCTAAGATGAGGAGACATGACACAAAATAGTTAAATGACAACTGACTAGTAAATAGTTACCTGGGATAATGTAATTTTTAATAACTGTATGGATAAGTAAAACACAGAAATATCTGAGGCTTTAAATGAATTAAAAGTATTTTTCCAGATCATGCCACACCTTGCCCCATTCACATCATTGTGGAAATATAGAGTTCCATGGGCATTTTGGCAACTAGATTTTACAGAGAGAAATTTCTCAGGATTGGCAGAGAATAAAGTATTCTGGATAGGATAATTTTCCAGACAAGTGAAGCATATACCTTTAACAACCAGATTTTAATTGCTTTTGCCTTTAGTCTTTAAAAAAAATACATCTCTGGGTCATCATTATGATTCTAAATTATATTCTGTTTAATGCAGTGGTGTCATTAGAGATTTTTAAAGTGTGACAACACTTGCCCTCCAGTCATGTGGTACCTTTCCTATTCCCCACAGATATCGCTAACAGTGGCTCAGCAATCACATCTGCCAGGGTTCCCCCTTCCCCCCAGTACTCAGGAATATAGATCATCTGGGCCAGATAACTTGAATTCATTAGGGGTGGCTAGCTGTTTCCTTACTATCTTCTAATTTGTAATAGGTATTAACTATTAAATTTTTTATTTATTAAAAAAATGTTTTTTGGTTCTGTCCTTAGTCCAAAGGCCATTCATTCTCTTTGGCCAAGAAAACAGAAGCAAAACAAGAATTGTATTGTTCCATCTCCTTGTTTTTGGTTATCTCTATCCTAGCCACACTGTGTGAGGGTTTTATCCCTCTTTTTTTCCTCCTTATTTTCTCAATGTAGATTATTTTTTTCCGGGTTGGGGGGTGGGCAATGGGGTTAAGTGACTTGCCCCAGGTCCCATAGCTAGTAAATGTCTGAGGCTGGATTTAAACTCAGGTCCTCGGTACTCTAGGGCTAGTGCTCTATCCACTATGCCATCTAGCTGCTCCCTCAATATAGATTTTTTTAAAAAAATTTTAACACTGTTGTCTAGATTTCCTGGCTAGCCTTTTCTTATTCTGCGCTTTAACCCTTCTGTCACTCTCCTTACATTCCTGTGCTGCCCTTTTATGTTCATTCTTTATTATGGGCCCTTGTTTCCATCCTTACCTGTCTTTTAAAACTCTAAGTTGTTGGGGAGTTCTCTGGACATCTACAGCGGTCTCTTTGAGCAACTCTCTTTCCTTTACACGGAATTATTTTTTTTTGTTTTTTGGAATTTCATTCTGGAGTTTCCCCACTCCTCCTGGGCTGACTTCCCCTGTAGAATTTTAGTCCATGCAATCCTCCTTATCCCTTCTCTGAGCTATTCGAAATTTCCTTTCCCTAAATCTAGGGTGCATATCAGACTATCTCTGCTTTTCCTCTACTTCTCTATCACAAACTCTAGTAGGGACTGCTCACTTCCCCCAAGATTCTGATCATTTCCCAGCAACCAGTTCCTTCCGATTAGTGAGAATCAGATCTAGAATAGACTATCCCCTTGTTGGTTCCTTCGCCACTTGAGGAATATAATTATCATTAAGGCAATTCAATAAGTTATTAACTGCTTGGCTTTTTGAAAAGAAAGCTCTCCAAAATATATTTGGATAATTGAAATTCCCCACCCTTTTTATATCATGCCTTATGACTTGTTTTTACAAATTCCTGATTCATGTCCTCTTTCTGTCCTGGTTGTCACTATACTATCCAATGACAAAAATTATTTTTGTTTCTTCTTGCATTGCTATTCAACCAAATGCTCCTCACCATGCTTTATCTCTTTGGTTCCAGGATTTCCTCACATGACTATAACGTCTTAATAGAATATGCCATTCTTCTTTATCCATTCTGTTTCTTTTGAATAAAATATGCTTATACCCCCATCAGTCATGGGGTGTCACCTCACCAAGTCTCATTGATAACTATGAGATAAAATTCTGCCTCCATGTAGTAGGACCTCTAGTTATGGGTTTGCTGATAAATGTTTTAATAACTAGCTCTCTGGGAAGTATGCATGACACACTTTTAAGTTTTTGTTGCTGTTCAGTCATTTTCAGTCGTGTTTCACTCTTTGTGACCCCATTTAGGATTTTCTTGGCAAAGATATTGGAGTGGTTTGCCATTTCCTTCTCCAGCTCATTTTACAGATAAGGAAACAGGCAAATGGGATTAAGACCAGGGTCACACAGCTGCTAAGTGTCTGAGGCTGAATTTGAACTCACACCTTCCTGACCCTAGGCCTGGCACTATCCACGACATCACCTAGCTTCCCCACTTGCCCTTCTGCTCTGATTCTTGGCACAGTGGATAGAGTGTCTCAGTTTCCTCATCTGTAAAACAAGCTGAAGGAAATGGCAAAACACTCCAGTATCTATGGTCCAAAAATCCAAATCCTCTTGTTATTATACCATGTACAATTAATTGCTCACAGATCTCTTAATAAGAAGCATTATGAGATGGCATATGCTTCCCACAACGTTCGATATTGCTTGTGACAAATCAATAATTTCAGACTGAGTGAGAACAAAAATAGAAAGCAAATAGGTAGCCTCTAGCCGTCTGGCTTTCTTCGTTCTTGTCTGTCTCTAAGTTCTTGGCACATAGTAGGTGCTTAATAAATGCTTGCTGATTGATCACTTCTTTATTCACTTGTCATGAAAAGCAAGGTGATATACTTGAAGTTTAGGGAGGGAGGAGACATGTTGTGGAAATGTCAAGAAGGGAGATAGAAGCTTGGAACTGGGCAAAATAAGGAGAATGGTTTGTGCCCAGCGAGGTTCCAAGTTTGGAGTTCAGTATTCATGGGGAGGAGGTGGAGATGATGGCACAGTATAGAGATGGCCCCGAGATACAAAATGCTGTGTGACCTCAGTTTCTTTACAAAAGTAGACATTTATGTGTATATACTGAGCTATAGTGACTGCTGCAGAGAGAAACCAGCTCGCTGGGTGAGCTGATGGAAGTCTCTGCATCTCTTGGGGCTTGATTTCCTCATCTATAAAATAGGGAATTGGACTCAGTGATCTTTAAAGTCCTTTCCATCTTTGACATTATGGTACTGATGATTTCTTTGCACAGGTCTGTTTTCTGGGTAATAGCTGTACTTCTTCAAGTTCAGATATGAAAGTGATGCCTTAACATTTGAAATGCCAAGGAAAGTGTTACAAGTAATCATTATCTTTGTATTTCTTATTAAACAATATATAATTTAAATTGTACAATATAATATGTATATATATGATAGTTCTATAATACCTTCTTTTCACTAATAAGAAAAATGATAGGGGCAGCTAGATGGCGCAGTGGATAGAGCACTGGCCCTGGAGTCAGGAGTACCTGAGTTCAAATCTAGCCTCAGACACTTAATGCTTACTAGCTGTGTGACTCTGGGCAAGTCACTTAACCCCAATTGCCTCACTAAAAAAAAAAAAGAAAAAGAAAAAGAAAAATGATAACACTGAACTAGGTTTAGAGAATAAAGTCATCTTTTTTTTCCATAACATTGACTACGTGTACCTTGTAGTTTTCTTCTATCTTGAACTGGGCTTGCTTTTTACCAGGATTCTTATAAGACAACTCCCCGATAGCTCCTCCCTACTTCCTTTTTTCCTTCCTTCCTCCATCCCTCCCTTTCTTCTTTCCTCACTTCCTCCTCCCTCTCTCTCTCTCTGCCCCCTTTTTCTCTCCCTCCCTCCCTCCCTTCCTTCCTTCCTTCTTCTTCAAATGCCAATTTTTGACATTGGGTAAAGCTTCTTGGCCTATCACACTAAGTCTAAAAGTAAAGAAGACTCAATCAAAAGAGGGAAAATTCTCCTGGTAAGCCTATCCCCAGCCAAATTTGAGGTTAATTAGGAAGGAGACTTATGGGAAGGTTATGTAATTGTTACCCAGAAGACATGAAAGCTTTTATACTAGGAAAGAGTGCTCACTGGAGACTAGTACTTCTTTGGCTTCTCTACAGAGAGACTACAGCTTCCTAGTTTTGTCAGAGGGTTCTCCCCAACCCCCTTCCCCAGCTCCTGATTACTTTGTGATCTGCATTGATCAAGGCTATTTATAACCTGTGCCAAAATTGTAACTAGGAGGATAAAACTGCTGCCCACCAAGTCAAAGCAGAAATCCTTAAATGTTTTGTTGTTTTCTTCTCCCCCAAGTATCACTGGACTAAATCATTATGTTAAACACATACATTTAGAGAATTGTTCTTCATTTTAAACCTCATGAATCTGTATGATGCAAGTTCCTGAAAAGAAATCCTTTAGCCAAGGTGACACTGCAATTAGACTCAAGATTTGTGACAAAGGCATCTGAAAATAGGTTAAACAACTGTTAGTGCTGGAGTTAGATGGAAAATATGCCAACAATAATTAGTAGAGGGATTGTAAATTAAAATGATTTTTCAACCACATTTCCTTGTTCATCACAGCACACCAGACAGGAGCTTTTTAAAGGAAAATGCCTGAATTAAAAGAAGCCATTATAATTTCATCGCTTATTTATAGGTATTTGTAGATATTTATAGTGTAGAAAAATAATTAAATCCCCCCCATAGCCTTGCTGTACATGGGAGGCCTGAGTAAGAGTATTTTTAGCAGTTGTAGTGGAATTGTGGTATAATATAGACATCCTCAGATTACCCTGAGTCAGAACCTGTCCCACTAGTAATTCTTCTCAGACAGATGGTGTGAAGTTGTCTTGGCTGCCTTCATTTGTATACTTCATGGGTTGTTTTTTTTTTTTTTCCATCTGCCTAAAGTGCTCTTGGTGTGGAACTTCCTCTCCTAATGCTGAGTCGGGCCTGATTTATAATTTATAGCCTTAGAGCATTGCTTGGGGCACCAAGATCACAGAACCAGTAGGGTACTTCCCCTAATCTGGAAATCTGTCTAAAAATTTTTGGCCCTGCCTTTGTACCAGAGAAGAAGTCTGAATTTTTTTCTTTTTCTTTTATGTGGTGTTTATAGTACCTTATTGTAAAATTTGGGTTAAGTATTTGGTCATAGGCTCTGGGTCATCCATTGGCCTTCATGTGTCATCTGCGGCTTCCACAGAACTCCCCCCAAATTCCCATTTAATTTCTTATGCCTGCTGGTAATATATCAAAACCTTAATGGGGAAAGTTGCAATGTGGAAGGGATAACTATGTTAGGAGTGGGATTTGAATCCAGGTCTTCTTTGTCCTGAGACCAGCTTCCTATCCAATGTGCCCAACTGCTTTGTATGAATTATTTAAAATACACATTGAAGCTATTAAAGCTTAAAACTGCACTAGGACTTTTGGGACACTCTATATTAATGCTTCATGTTAATTATTTTTAAATGCTTATAGTGAGAATCACAGCCAGCTAGTTGCCTGAAAAGATGCTTCAAGTGGCCTTTCTAGTTCAATAGTTTGTTTAAAATCTCATGACACTGCAGTTTTCAAATGAATTGTGGAGTTCAGTACCCATGTTTTATGTGAAGACTAGTATGGAAGGGTATCAAGGAAGTGATAAGATATTTTGATAAAATAATCTCATACTTCTCAATTGTATGTATATGTGTACATTTTCTTCTTACTATCAATAATGTTCATGTGTTTCTGTAATATCAGAGTTTACTTTTTTTTTAGTGCTTCACATATTTTAATGCATTGACCTTACCATTTACCATAGTTATTTGAAAGGGAAGATTGAACTGATAAAGGAGTATTGCAGAACATAAAATTCTTAAAAGGGAAAACAATTAAAAGAAATTATTTTTTCCCAAACAAGTAAATACTTTTTAAGGCTTTTAATAAAGTGTGGAATATATGGAAATAAACCTTAACTCATTCTACCGATTTTATCTTTATTTTAAGGTTGTCCTTTAATTTGCATGTACAACCGACACATTACATCTGATTTGGCTTTTCTATAGCTTTGGAATTTAGGTTCATTTACACTTCTTACACTATTAATATACTCATAGTGACAATATATGTGTGTAACGATGAATGGAGAAAAATGCCTAGGACCATTGGCTCCCCATACATATCGTTCAGTTGATACTGTTATGAGGATTTGCACCTTCTGGCCACAATACTTTCACATCACCCTCCAAACATTTGAAATCCCAAATGCTGATGAGCCATAGGTAGCCAGACAGACACTACTGTGGATGTCCCTTCATGTAGACATTGGAAATTCTCTAGGTTGTAAGGAGGGGGTCCTTGACAGTCTTCATTGATTCTGGTCAGATGTCTCCAAGGGTGAAATGCTACTGGTTACTAGTGTACTACTTCCACCCCCACCTTGCTGGCAAGATTTCCCTGTGAATATCTCTTTGCTCCTCACTCTGATACCCATTTAGATCACAAATTGTGTGACTTTTGACCACTAATATAATATGCGTCCCTAATTTCACTTATTTGCACAATGTGGATAATTATGCCTCATTGGAAAAAATAAATGAAGTCATGTGAAGATGATTTGAGTTCTTAAGAAGAAAAAATGTAAGTAGAAGATATTCTTCATCTTTCATTTCTCTCTCATTAATACTCTTGGCTCCTCAAAGTCTCTAGGAATTTCTAGTTCTTCAACCAAAAAAACACAAGACAACTTCCCCACACTTTCTGCAAATATTACTTCTCTTCTGACACCTTTTCACTTCTGACATCTTTTCATCTTCCTCACGCCACTGATATACTCTAAGATTATTGTGCATTAAGGTACACACAACACGATAATACTCTGATGACAGTAATATACACAGTAATATAATTCACCTAAAGGGTCCAAAAGGCTTTATATCCAGAATATATTTTCTGTTTAAGTGTCTGAAAACCCCCAGGAACAGGGAAAGATGAGAAAAAAAACTTTATGAATTAAAGCTTTCCCTTTCAGGGGATTCACCTCTTTAGTTAGTTAGTTAGTTTGTTTAAATGAATGGTCTGCTCAGAATTTGTACTTTTAGCTGACAGGTTTGCATGATATCAACCAAAGTAGCCTAAGTTAATACAAATGGTCACCTATGAATTCACTAAAATCTGTGGTTTATTCAAATGTAGCCCGAATAAGCTTGTTCCTAGAAAGGTTCTTGTTGTTATTGGACTCTGCTGTTGTCTTACAGACTGTGCTGGGTGTGTTGACTCTCACAATCATAGCTGCAAACACACACATTACTTGTGTATAATTGACATATTCACTTGATATGAGTTTAGGAAACAAATCTTCCAAATCCTGCTCCTTTCCTCAGATTACCATCTGTTTCCTACAAAGCTCTTCATTTTTATTCTCTCTTTTCTGCCTTGTACCTTTTTTTGTTTGTTTGTTTTTTAAGGAAGAGAACAAGCATTTATTTGTTTGTTTGTTTGTTTGTTTTTGCAGGGCAATGAGGGTTAAGTGACTTGCCCACGTTCACACAGCTAGTAAGTGTCAAGTGTCTGGGGCAGCTAGGTGATGCAGTGGATAAAGCGCCGGCCCTGGATTCAGGAGGACCTGAGTTCAAATCTGGCCTCAGACACTTGACACTTACTAAAAAACTAGCTGTGTGACCCTGGGCAAGTCACTTAACCCCCATTGCCCCACAAACAAAAAACAAAAGAATAGAAAAAAAGTGGCAAGTGTCTGAGGCTAGATTTGAACTCAGGTCCTCCTGAATCCAGGGATGGCGCTTTATCCACTGCGCCACCTAGCTGCCCCCTTGTACTTTAAAAAATTTAGTTTCACTAAAAAAACTGCTTGGTGGGTTTCATCAAGAAGGGTTTAGCTTTGATGAATACATTACCACTTATTATTGGTCTATTTCTCTACCACCCTGAGTACATCCAAAGGGACAATGACATTACTTAACACTTGATAGATCACCTTGGAAACCATATCACATAAGCAGTGTTTGAAAGAAAAGTTAAAGGGGAGGGTGATGGACATGAGAGTTCTTTCTGAACAGTTGAAGACTCATCATAAGAAAAAACCTGCTGAGTGGAAAAAAATCTTTGCATTGAATATTTCCTGGTAAAAGTCTGACACTTGAGATAGATTATACATGTACATAGGTGTGTAAATATATGAAAACATAATATATGGAACCAATATAAATATACCAGTAGCCATTTCCCAATAGACAAGTGATCAAAGAATGTTTTTAGAAGTGAAACTAAAATTATTGTGTTAGCTCATGGCAGTTTATGCGATTCAGTGAGAAAGAACTCTTTCCTTATAATGAATTATTAATTTCTAAGTGCATTTTTCATTGCTTTTATTGTTTAGCTATTAAGGGCTAATAAATATGATTTTGTTATACTTAGAGGATGTTGTAGAGGGTCTTTTTGTTATTCTACATTAAAATGATTAGACCAATTCTCCTCATACTGATCCATGTGAACTCAAAACATCACATTTCCTGTGCAGATGGTAAAATCACCAGGAATTTTATGTTCACTCCATGTGCTTGTTTTTCAGGGTATCCTCTATGAAAAGTTTAAGGTAGAGAAAATAGGGACAATTATCATTGGCTCCCTGAAATGACTAGTGGATGGTCAATGACTTAGGGATGCAGCCAAAGGAGGGAAAAGTAACCTTAAAAAAAAAAAACACAACCCAAAACTTGAAGCTCATATAATACATTTGTTGATGCTGTTGTTCAGTCATTTTAGTTGTGTCTGATTCTTTGTGACCCTGTTTGGGATTTTCTTGGTAAAGATACTGGAGTGGTGTGCTGTTTCCTTTTCCAACTAATATTACAGATGAGAAAACTGAAACAAACAGGGTTAGGTGACTTGCCCAGCATCACACAGCCAGGAAGTGACTGAAGTAAAATTTGAACTCGTCTTCCTGACTCCAGGCATGGTGCTCTATCTAACCGGGCCACCTGGCTGCCAAAAAATAAATTATCAGACCACAAAAGTTTTGGAACAATCCTTTCTCCTTTCCCTTTTTTCTTCCAGGCTGCCTTTATATTTAAATTAGAAAACAAAAAAAAACAAACAAATGAACTTAAACACAAAAAGGAAAATTTCATATGCACAGTAGAGCACAGAGAGAGGATTTTGTATGAAACCATAAATATCCATTTCATATTACTTTGTTTTATATATATATATATATATATATATAAAATAAATTCTACATATTACTTTCAAAACTTCCCTCTTTGTGCTTCCTGATCTTCTTTCTGTTCTTCTCTGTTGTAGTTATATAAATTTTAAAGAATATTTCAATTTTTGTTTTATTATGTTTCATGTGTAACAACTAAGATTCTGAATTTCCTTAGACATGTTTTTGAGCACTTTCATTGTTTGATTTGATTATTGACAAAGCTATTTTAAAGTTGTGTTAAGCTCAATTTTGTAGGAAATTTTCCTGGCTGATTACCAGCATCCACATATCAACCCTGAAAAGACTTCCATTCCACAACTACACCTAGAGGACATCTGAGAAAAGACTTTCAGAAACTTTAAATGAACAGTTTTGTTTTGTTGTTGGTGGTTTTTTTTTTCTTTTTCTCTTTCTGTTATAATATACACCATCTGTAACATGTACTCTCTGCAGAGGCCCTCCCTTTGCAAGACCAATGTCAAAGCGTCGGTTCATGAGGACAAAAAATTGCCCCTCTGGACAAAACTTTCCTCTCTTCCTTTTCTATGTTGTTATTAACATATTGTTAGTTAGCATAGGTTATTATATTCTGTTATTTTTGACTGTTTCATCAAGGAAACGCCCCGTTTCTTGAGGAAACAAAGGGGGGACTGTAATGATTGGAATGATGCCACCTGCTGGAGACTTACTGTAGAAAAGCTGCTCCATGAGGCGAACATCTCTGAGGGCAAGACTATGGGTCTTTTCTTTGGCATCAGGAAGTGACGTTTGCTGGTGGGAGGAAGAAGGGGGAGCCGGGTGCTCTGACTTGCGCTTTTTCCTGGGGACTCTGACGGAGAGCAGAGCTAGAAACATGCTCTCCCTTTAATAGATAGATGAATGTAGACCTTTCTCTCTTTACCAAATTCTTATTCTCCTTAATAAATGCTTAAAAGTCTAACTCTTGCTAAAGCTTATAATTTATTGGCAACCACTCATTAGATATTTTAGACAGAATAGCTAGAATTTTAGCTTTAACACTGTGTATTTTAAACAATATTAAAATTCTCTTAATTTTTAATTCTAACATCCCTCCCTTCTACCTCCCTTCTCAAATTAAAAACCAAGCACCCCCCAAAAAAGAAAAACAAACCTCATAACATATTAGCATAGTCAAGCAAAACAAATGCACACAGTGACCATATCCAAAAATGTATGTCTTTGCACCTTGTGTCCATCAGTGTTTTGTAAGGATGTGGGTAACAGGCCTCATCAGAGGTCCCCTAGTGACGGGGTTGATCATTGTACTAATCAGAATTCTTCAAGGCTTTCAAAATTTTTGGTTTTTTGCAGGACAGTGAGGGTTAAGTGACCTCCCCAGGGTCACACAACGAGTAAGTGTCAAGTGTCTGAGGCCAGACTTGAACTTAGGTCCTCCTGAATCCAAGGCCGGTGCTTTATCCACTGTGCCACCTAGCTGCCCCAGAGTTGTTTTTCTTTACCATGTTACTCTTATATGAATTGTTCTCCTGGTTCTATCACTTCACTCTGGGTTAATACTGCCCTGGATTGTCTGAAATCTTGTCTTCTGTCATTTCTAATGGCACAATAGTATTTCATTATATTCCTATACTGCACATACCACAGCCCTTGCTGCCTTCAGACATGGAGCCTTTCAGGCTTCACACATCCCTGGCCATCTTTGGTTACTTTGTGAGAACACTCTGTGCCAGTGTTGGCTTTTCAAGGGCAGGGATGGGGGTGGGGGTGGGGAGGAGGCGTCCTCTGATTTTTCTTTTTTTTTTGTGCAGTTCTGGGGTGGGAGAAGTTATTGATTGTAGTTTCTCATTGGATTTCTTGATCTTTATTTGGTCTGTTGTGAACTTTGGGATTTTGCTAGAGTAGGCATGTGGAAGCTGGGTGGTCTACCTCCTGTTCAGGAAGTTATCTTGACCAGTATTTCCCCTATGGTAGTTTTCATCAGATTTCACCTGTATAAAATTTAAAAGGGGGCACAGTAGAGAATATTATTTACCCTGGTCTTGCATGGTCTATTTATTCAAGTTAATTTTAATTTCTTTATTTTTTTATCCTTTCCTTATTTCTGTCTCTTTTGGGATGTCTTCCCTTAACGTTTACCCATCTCTCTATCCTAATGTCTTTGTCCCTCCTCATGTCTGTGCTTGATTCTTGGGTCCTCTATGACTAAAGAGTCATCCATGTTGAGTTTTTGTTCTTCCCATGGGTCTGTCTCTTGTAACATCACATGTCTCCTATAATCTTGTGAGCCTCACTATAACCACTGTGAGTGTCACTTTTGTCATCAGTAAGATGTAAAGTGAAGTTGCATGACCTCTAAGGTCTCTTCCCAGCTCTAAGACTCTTTTATGTTCCATTACTGAAATCTCCATGCAAAAGCATGAATCCACTACTGGCCTTTACCATGCACTTTTCTAGAACTTTCTAAGAGCCAGTGTGGGAAGCCAGGGAAGGAAGGTTGCTGTAGCATGACCCCAGAAGCAGCCATAATCTGTGGCTCTCTCTGTCTTTGTATGCTAATAGCAACATACATAGAATGGAAAGACATGCTTGGATTGATCCCATCCTCACCAACACAACAACTAACTCAAGAGTGGTAAGACCAATGTTGCATATATTATTATATACATTATATTAATATATTATTATATATATTGCAACATATATTATTATACCCTACCATTCTATGGACTCCAGAGTTCATGCAAATTTGCATGTCCTTCCCACTCCTTTCTGTTTCACACATTGAAAAGCCCATAAACCAGGTGATCACCTTATGATGGAGGGAGAGGTCTGATCTTACAGTAAGAGCATAGTCTTTCCCTCTTCCCAGAACAAAAAGAGGCTTTCTTTATAGTTTTGTACTCTCTTGTGTTTCTCCTACAAAACTAATTTTTTTACCCTTTTCAGGGAAGTTAATTAAAAATTCCACCCTCTTAACTCACCCAGTCAAACAGTGATGTTTTATTTATACTAAAAATTATGGTAAAATGTCATGTCATATCAGGGTCAAGGGATGGTATTCTTCATTGCTCTTTTCCTTCAAATGGAAATGAAATACAATTTAAGAAATCATGAGTCTTTAAAAAAAAAATCTTTAAAAGACATAGCAGGCTTAGTACTAAGTAGCTGGGGACAGAGGAAGCACTCACATTTTTTTTTTTTTTTTAGTGAGGCAATTGGGGTTAAGTGACTTGCCCAGGGTCACACAGCTAGTAAGTGTTAAGTGTCTGAGGCCGGATTTGAGCTCAGGTCCTCCTGACTCCAGGGCCGGTGCTCTTATCCACTGCGCCACGTAGCCGTCCCCAGCACTCACATTTTTAAAAATTATAAAAGTAATAATCAAGAGCAAAAACAAAGTAAACATACAAAATAAAGAGTCAAGTTTAAGTAAAGCCCTGAGTTTATAATAAGGCAGAATCAAATGAATCCACACACAGAAACAAAAGTGGAGAAATCACTTGTTAAGGATTATTCTCTGGGGAGAATTTGTTATCACATGAGAAAAATCATTGGCATTGTAAATTATTGGCAGGAACACGCATGGAATAGCTTTGTTTACCCAATCCTGCTGTAGCACCCCTTTCGGGATGCAGGATGAAGGGGCCCTTTTTCCCCACACCCTACCCCAGTGCTTTAGACTCTTTAGACATCTTCTGCTTCCTAGATGCCATGGCATCACTTGGGGGTGCATGGCTTGCTTCCATGGCACAGTATCTCAGCTGTTGGCTCAATCTACTGCTGGGGAGAGTCAAGCAGATTGTTCCTGAGGACTGACTCCTCACTGGATCCAGCTCCCACTGCTCCTGGCACTGGTTGTCGATGTCTTGCCCAACCTTTCAAAGCTGACAAGGTCATAACCTGGTCTGTTCAGTCTCCAGCATTCATTCACCTAAGATCAGGAAAGAATCGACAACCGAGACAGAGAAACAGAAGAGGCATGCATTCCCAACCACATGGCACCTAGGTAGGTGAGGAAGTTTCTCACCTAGCAGCTCACAGCAGTTGTTCCTTCTCAAAAGCCACCAAGGAAGATAGGCCTTCAGGTCAGGATTGCCCCCTTTGTATTTCCGTGGATTTTTGGCTCAGGAAAAAAGGTATTATCACGGTTGATAGGAGGTCAGTTGGAGGACTGAAGTGTGTTAATTGTGTGTGTGTGTGTGTGTGTGTGTGTGTGTGTAGGAGTAAGAGGGGGAGTGGAGAAAGGCTCCTCTACCACATATCTCTTAGTGGATGCTACATTTTTTTAAAATATCATTCATTGTAATGGAATTTTATTTGGACTATGAGTTAGGAGAGCTGTGTTCTAATATCAGGTTTATAAGTAAAGAGATATGTAATTTTAAATAAACTATTTCTCCTTCTCTGGGACATAGTTTCCTCATCTATAAAAAAGGAGGCTTGTATAAAATTATCTCTAAGGTCACTTCCACCTCTGAAACCCAATGATTTGGTAAATTATTAAATACATAGAGTTTTCTGATGATTTTCGCTACTTTTTGCCCAAACATTGGGAATATTCTCAGGAGGAAAATGTGGTTCTATCACTAAAACACTTTGGGAACTTTAAAGTACTAACATATAGCTAGCATTTACATGGTGCTTTAAAATTTGCAAAGTCCTTTACAAATATTATCTTACTTAATTCTCACAACAAACTTGGGAGGTGGGTGCTATTATTATCCCTATTTTATGGATAGGGAAACTGAGGCTGGCAGAGGTTAAATTATTTGTTCAGGGTCATGTAGCTAGTAATTAATTGTCCAAGGCAGGATATGAACTTAGGTTTTCATGACTCCAGGTCCAGCACACTCTTCACTGAACTATTGCTATTGTAAAAATACTATTACTATTATTATTATTATTATTACTATTAATGACTTTTTAAAAACTACCACAAATAAATGAACTCAGGTGTGTATCATCTCTATCATGGTCCAACTTGTGCCCTGTTCAAGTTATTTTCTTATTGAAGAAAATAGGTAAACCATACTTCAGGGTCTGAGGCTTAACATTTCTAGGCCAATCAAATATAATGTATAACAGACATTCAAGTCTATTTCTTTCTCCAGGGCTTGATGGTGTTAACCTTCTTTGGCATGTCTTGCTCTGGGAGACTTCTTTGTTTCAAAATACATACACTTTTAGAGGGTGGCTAGGTGGTGAAGTAGATAAAGCAATGGCCCTGGATTCAGGAGTACCTAAGATCAAATCCGGCCTCAGACACTTGACACTTATTAGCTGTGTGATGACCCTGGGCAAGTCACTTAACCCCGATTGCCCCGCAAAAAAAAAAAAAATACATACACTTTTGAATGAGAACACTTTCATCAACATAGCTGTGTTTGTCATTTATTATGGTCAGTCTTTGCAATGAAATTTTGACAGGAATAAAGAAAAGAAGAGGGAAAATTATCCCAAATTGGTCATGTTTATAATCCTCTAGATAATAGGTCATATGCTCATATGACAAAGGTGCTCTGCAATTGTTAGCAACCAAAGTGAATTTAGTAACAGCCCTGAAGAAGGGGCTCATCCAATTCTTCTTTTATAATCAATTTTTTAAATAAACAAGTATTTTTTTCTCTCCCTCCAACCCTTCCTACCACCCCAAAAGAAAAAAAAAATCCTTGTAACAAATAGACATAGTCAAACAAAAGAAATCCCAACATTGGTCATGTCCTAAAATATGTATCTTATTCTTCGTATTGAGCCCATCAGCACTCTGTCAGGAGGTGGGTAGGTTCTTTATTATCAGTCCTCTGGAATCAAGGTTTGTCATTGCATTGCTTAGAGTTCTTCAGTCTTTCAAAATTGTTTCTCTTCGTAACATCACAAATTGTTCTACTGGCTCTTTGATCCATTTATGCTGCTGATACTATCGGATAAAGGTTTAAACTTCATTCCATTATTCAAAGAGAAGTCCACTCCAAATATTACTAATGTTCATCAGAAATGCAGAGGGTATTATATTGAACATAGCAAAGTCCCCATTCTTAGTGCAATTGATGTTGTCACTTATAAATGCTTTGTAGATAAACCCAATCAGGACTGCATAGAAGTCTGTCAAAAAGAATGAGATTGTATGCATTGTGTGGTGTCCACCCCAACCTGCCAACCTGATCTTCTTAGAATGGTGGTAGAATTTTTTAAGTCAGAAGGGACTTTCCCACAATGAGAAGAGGCGGGGGGGGGGGGGGGGGGGGGGGGGGGGGGGGGGGGGGGATTAAAGCAAGCCATGTGTTTCTTTAAGTCTTTCCGTTTGAAGAAGCCATTCCATTTAATTGGCATGTATTCTACTCATGAGCACTAAGCCAACATTGCTGCTCCATTAAATTCACCACCCTGATCTATATTTAGGGCCCGAGTGCCCTGTGCTTTCTGCCAGTTTTCAGATTTGACTCTTTCTAGGCTGGAAATAAAGAGAGAGAAAACTACAGCTATAAAACTGAGCAGCTGCAGCCTGGGTTTGATGGCAGGACATTTTCAAAACTCTTTTCCCAAAGTTAGCAGAGGCTGAAATGTCCTACCAGGTATTCAGTGCTTCCATTTTCGAAGGATTATTTTTATTTATTTATTTATTTTGCCTTAGTGATAAGGAATCCTCAGAACCCTTAGGGCAGCTTGTTGATGTAAATCTATCCAAGAGCCTTTTAGTTTAAGAGGCTTGGAGGATTCTGAGGTGGGCAATAAGGTGTTAGGCTACTACTTGTCTGTGGAATGATTGCTTGTTTTGATTTATCTGGTTGTGACTTAAGTGTGAAGAGTTTAATCAGCCCTGTATGGGATGTTTACATTGGGAGAGTTTTTCCAATTCCTAATTGCGATGATACCAAAAATATTTTTTATAGGTTGATAATATATCAACCCTTACCCTCCCCCTCCATGTCTAGTGGTCATCTAATTAAAACCCTGATATTATCACCCTGGAGTATCCTATTAGTCACCAAGTGGAGCTAAAATTAGTAGCCTTATGGAAAGTTCCAGTGGGCAGCAAGCAGTAGGGGAAAAGTGTGTCTCCAGGGGAGAAGTGCATCCAAATGTACTATGCAAACATCTAGTGCCTCTTCCCTATAGTCACAGAATTAGAATTAGAAATATTCTGGTATGGTTGCTCTTCATATTGGCACACATGCATTTGTGTATTTATCTTTTTGATTAAGTCTGACTTGTTTGATGACCTTCTCAGAAATGATGGACCAGATATGGCATTAAATATGTCATGCATTTTTCATTCTTATTTGCTGTCACAGGGATACTTCATGGGAAGTATCAGAATGAGTGTGTTATTTGGAGAAGATTAGGCTAAGTCAGGAAATCCAGGCAGAAGAAACTTGCAGTAATAAATTGTCCTTGTACAGGTAGGTGGCAGTTAATTTTGCTGTAGTGGAACTGCCACTCTGATCAGAATCCTTTAATGGTTTCCTATTGCCTACACCATAGAGTGTAAACTCCAGAACGTGACATGTGAGAGCAGCAATCACTCAACCCGAGTCTGTCTTTCAAGGCTTATCTCACAAAACCTCTCCTGAATTTCCTGATCAACACACTTTGGACTTTCCAAACTCAGTGCCTCGTTCCCACTCTGTTCTAAGCAGAATGCCCTGTAGCGCCATCTTTGCCTCTTGAAATCCTTTCTGTTCTGTATTAGGGAACAAAAACCTCCCAGTCAAATGTAGAAAGGCAGAAATAGTAAATGCATCCTTCTCAGATCATGATGCAATAAAAATTACATGTAATAAAGAGCCATGGAAAGATAGACCAAAAATTAATTGGAGACTCAGTGATCTCATCCTAAAGAATGAGTGGGTCAAACAACAAATCATAGAAACAATCGATAACTTCATCCAAGAGAATGACAATAATGAGACAACATACCAAAACTTTTGGGATGCAGCCAAAACAGTGCTTAGGGGGAATTTTACATTTCTAAATGCTTCCATGAATAAAATAGAGAAAGAGGAGATCAATGAATTGGGCATGCAACTAAAAAAGACAGAAATCCTGTCTGTTCTTTTAAGGCCTGACTTAAATGCTACCTCTTACATGATGCCAGAAATCATCCTCTCTCCTTCATTTGAATTCTTGAAGTATTTTGTCTATCCCTCTTGTATACACTCCGATATAGCGGCTTGCATTATAGATATTTTTTTCTACATCTTGTCTGCTACTAAATTGTAAGCTTCTTGAAGGTAGGAAACCTGATTCTCTTTAGCTTTGTTTTCCTCATAGACTGTAGCACAGGGAGTGACTTGTGTGTGCATAATAATAATAACATATTTATGAGGACTTTAAGGTATATAAAGCACTTTATGTCCATTGTCTCATGTGAGTCTCAATTTTATATGTGAGCAAACTGAGGGAGAGGCAGTGACTTGTTCGTGGTCACACAACTAGTATCAGAGGTGGGAACCCAGCTTTTTCCTGACTCTTAAGTCCATCAATCTCTCCATTGTACTATGCTGATGGAGTAGGTGAACATTAAGTATTTATTGAATCATTTAAGATGTAGGGGTGAGAATACAACAGTATCCTCACCACTAAGTTTTATTTATGATAATTACCACAAATAAGCAGGACTTTTAGAAAACAATTGCCTTTTTAGACATCTCTACTAATTTAATGACCCGTGTCAGAGGTGTGTCATGTCTGGGCATCACCAATGTGGCCATAGTCTATATGGAGCAAGAGCTGACTCTAAACTGAAGATTTTTAGCAATAATACAAACATTTATTCTGAGCCTTCCCTCAGTATTTTGTGGCACAGATTTGTGCCTTAAATGGTTTTGCTCTGATTTCTTCTGGATGACATATTTTAGGACAGATATTGTGAAGCTGGATGGCATCCAAAGAGAACAACCTTAAAATCATGCAACATGATTAGTTGAAAGAACTGGAGAGGTTTGGCTTCAAGAATAGGAGACTTGAGCAGACCACGTAAAAGACTGTGTTATAGAGTGAAAGAAAGGGAAGCAAGGAAGGAGGGAGGGAAGGAAGGAAGGAAGGAGGAAAGAAGGAAGGAAGGAACAGAAGAAAAATAGAAGGAAGGAAAGAAGGGAAAAAAGAACATTTATTAAACCCTTGTTGTTGTTGTTGTTGAGTAGTTTTCCAATCATGTCTAACTCTCTGTGACCCCATTTGGGGTTTTCTTGGCAAGGATACTGGAGTGGTTTACCATTTCCTTCTCCAGCTCATTTTACAAATGAGGAGCTGAGACAAACAGGGTTAAGTGACTTGCCCAGGGTCTCTATAGAGATCTGAGATGATACAATTTTAGTAATTGTAACACTGAGAGATAAAACTAAGATTGAACAAACAGAGCTTTACTCCAGGGTAGTACTAAAATTTACAAAGTACAGACAACACTTTTACAAAGAAACAACAGATCAGGAAGATAAACAGCCAAGGGAGTGCTTTCTTCCTCCCTTCTAGCAGGTCTATTGGTCTGTGGTCCCAGTGTCTCAAAGTTCTCTGTTGGTTCTGTGCCCCGGCACCCTTCATCCAGCCATCCTTGATCCCTTGTTCAGGCTAGCATCTCAGATGCTCCTCTCCGAAGACTCAATCATTGCTACAGCCCATAGTTAGCATATTCCCGATGTATTCTGGGTTTGGCCATGCCTGTCCTCACCATTGTGCCCCTTACCTGTCACTTCTGCCCCGACTTTTCCTGGGGAGTTGGATAGTCAGAGATCATTGCCTATATTGAAAGGGAGTGGGCCAGACTGTCTGAGAAGACAGGCACTCTCTCCTCTAAAGTGACTGCAATCAGCCAGAAGGAACTCTCCTCAGGGTGCCCTGACCAAATCGTCCCTCCAGTGCATAACTTCATAGTGTTTTTAATGGTGGTTTTGAGATTTCCAGAAGAAAACTATGGTAAAGACTTAATCCCATTTATAAACTTGGGATTTTGTAGACTGGATTTTTATAAATTGAAACTTATATCTACTGTTTTGACTCAAGAATTTTAGTGACCAGTCAATGCTACATCCATTATTTAAGTGCATATTTTAAAACTATTAAACAGTCAAGAGAAGCAGTCCAAAGATGAACAAAATTTTTATGACATACAAAACCACTGCTGAGCAGAACTGGATGTGGATGGTGTACCTCAAGCTAATTCAAAATGCTTTAGATGTTTTGAAGGTTTAATCTTGGCAGCAGCAACAGCTGAGAATGTAGTGATAAATAAAAGTCATAAGACCCTACTGATGTGATTCTTCAGGATTCATTCACACCCATGACTCACACATCCTTTGAAAGCATGGAACTTTTAAATGTTGCCAATGACTGGGACACATCAGATGCGATTGTTTTAAAACACAGCTGTAAAACCTCGGCCTTAATGTCCCTCTTAATAGAGCTGTAAGGTTAATCAAGTTAATGGAATCCTTAATAACAGTGTGATATTCCTTAAAGAGCCCCAGGTTGGTAGACCTGGACTCATACCCCAGCTCTGTTGCCAACTAGCTGCATGACCTTTGGCAAGTGACAGCCATGGTGAACCCCAGTTTCTGTGTACAATTAGAAGGTTGTACTTAATGCTAAGATCTTATCCTTCTCAGTCTTCCATAATTCTGTGATTCTTTTGACTTTATGGATGCTGACTCTTCCTGCACAAAGTAAATTACAACAACAACTATAATGTTGCCTTAAAGGATGTTTCTCTGGGAGTTTACTTTAGTAACATTGTCTGGAAATTAATAAAACATGGACCCATATTAAAATGTAATTGAGAAATGCTTAGTCAACTAAATAAAAATATAATGCAACATAATGTGAATTTGTGGTTTTCCAATTTTAGGCCAAAGATCCTTTTGTATTTGGGATCGACACCACTGTCCTAGAGCCTAGCTTCTTGAACTGTGGGTCTGAATGTGGGGGTCTAGAAAAATTTGGCAAGTTAAAGGTTATGTATACCTATTTTATATGCCTATATACCCGGAATTGGTTAAAAATTTCTTGGGCAAAGAGGTTGCGAGTAGAAAAAGTTTAAGAAGTCCTGGCCTAGAGCACTGAGAGTAAATGACTTGCCCAGGGTCACATAGCCAGTATATGTCAGAGATGGGATTCCAGGCTCCAAGGCCAGTTCTCAATCTGTTGTGCCATGTTGTTGTTCATTTGTTTCAGTTGTGTCTGATTCTGTGACCCCATTTGGGGTTTCTTGGCAAAGATACTAGAGTGGTTTGCCATTTCCTTCTCCAGCTCATTTTACAGGGAACTGAGACAAACAGGGTTAAGTGACTTGCCCAGGGTCACACAACTAGTACGTATTGGAGGTCACATTTGAACTCAGGAAGATGAGTCTTCCTGATTCCAGACCCAGCACTCTAATCATCTGCCTCAGCTGCTTCTATCATGCCATACTGTCTCTCAAAATCCCCAAAACTTATTTTACAAAATGCATTTATACAATCCCCTGCCTTCTTAAATGGTGAATACTTCACATATTATCATAGCTTTAAAGTTGGAAGAGAACTTAGAGGTCCATCCTATTCATTTTACAGATAAGGAAACTGAGGACCAGAGAAATGAAGTGACTTATCTTAGGACAGGACAGCTAGGTGGTGCAGGGGATAAAACACAGAGCTTGGAACTGGGAAGACTCATCTTCATGAGTTTAAATTCAGCCTCAGATACTAGCTATTTGACCCTGGGCAAGTCACTCAACCATTTGCCTCAATTTCCTTATCTGTTAAATGAACTGGAAAAGGAACTGTCAAGCCACTCTTTGGGATCATGGACAGTTGAACATGACTGAAAACAACTGAACAACAAACAATCTTAGAGTCTAAGGATACCAGCTTTAGTGCAGAGTTCAAACCTTTTGTTTTACAGATGAAGTAACTGAGGCCCAGGAGTGAAATGCTTTGCCCAAGGATACAGGGGAAGTAAGTGGAAGAGCAGGGACGTGAGCCCAGGGACAGACTTGAAATCATCTAGTGTTCAGTCCATTGTACTATGCTAAGTCATTTAGCATTTTCTGGATCACTCAGGGCAATAATGATGAACATCAGTTACTGTGTTCAGCTGTAATACAGTGATGCCTACAGAGGATATTAAGTTAGGAAGGGAGATTTTATATTAAATAGCCCCGAGATTGCTAAAGTTTGTGAATTCTGGTGTCTGTTTTCTAGGTTTCTCTCTCTTTCCTCAGTATTGGGCATGTCACTATAGCTTCTCATTGCCATTGAAGCTCCCGCTTCTAGCATCTCC
This sequence comes from Dromiciops gliroides, assembly GCF_019393635.1. Lineage (NCBI taxonomy): Eukaryota > Metazoa > Chordata > Mammalia > Microbiotheria > Microbiotheriidae > Dromiciops > Dromiciops gliroides. The sequence continues at coordinate 546,312,085 of NC_057861.1, read as the reverse complement.
CTCCCTCTTAATTTGCTGCTTCAAATATGCTATGAGCAGACAAGTCAGATAACCACATTTTTTAGAATTATGCCTAAAATAAGAGAAAATAGGCTTCAAGGATAGGCCTAAGGAGCTCACCTATGAATAAAGTTTATTACATTTTGTACATTTCTACATCTATTTATTAGTTTTATTTGCTTATTCCTTGACAGAACTAGGAACTAGAGAGAGGAAAGGTAATTACCTACCTAGGCTGCAACACACAGAGAACCAGGGAGGTTTGGGATAGGGAAGCATTGATTTAATGAAAGATACTTGTTTCTTTTGTTTCTTTTTTTTTCCTTTTTTCTTTATTTTTAACATTAATTTTTTTTTAACATTTTGAGTTCCAAATTCTTTCCCTCCCTCCAGCACATCCCTCATCCATTGAGAAGGCAAGCAATATCCTATCAATTATACATATGAAATTATGTAAAACATATTTCCATATAGATAAGTTTTTTTTTAAATCAAGAAAAATAAAGAAAGTGAAAACAGTATGCTTCAATCTGCACTTAGAGTTCATCAGTTTTCTCTTTGGAAGTGGACAGCATTTTTCATTATGGGTCTTTTGCAAGTGCCTTGGATCATTCTATTGATTAGCTAAATTGTTCATAGCTGATCATTAAAATATTATTGTTACTGTTTACATTGTTCTCCTGGTTCTGCTCACTTCACTTTGCATTAGTTCATATGTCTTCCCAGTGTTTTCTGAAATTATCCCATTCATTCTTTCTTTCATTTTCTTTCCTTCCTTCCTTCCTTGTAGTTTTTTTTTTTTTTTTTTTTTACGGGGCAATGGGGTTAAGTGACTTGCCCAGGGTCACACAGCTAGTAAGTGTCAAGTGTCTGAGGCCAGATTTGAACTCAGGAACTCCTGAATCCAGGGCCGGTGCTTTATCCACTGCGCCACCTAGCCACCCCCTTCCTTGTATTTTTAATCTAATTTTATTTGTCTGATTAAATATTTCCCAATTACATGTAAAATAATTTTTATACATTCATTAAAAAAAATCTTGAGTTCTAAATTCTCTCTTTCCCTCCTGGTCCTCCCTTACTCCTTGAGAAGGCAAGCAATATGATATCACTTATATATGTGAAGTCATGTAAAACATATTTCCATATTAGTCATGTTAGAAAAGAACACACACACACATGAAAAATAAAGCTTAAAAAAGTATCGGTTCTCTCTCTGGATGTGGATAGCATTTTTCATTATGGGTCTTTGAAACTGTCTTTGTCTTGATCAGAGTAGCTAAGTCTTTCACAGTTGATCATCTTTAAATATTGCTGTTACTGAGTTCAGTGTTCTCCTGTTTCTATTTATGCCACTTTGCATCAGTTCATGTGTCTTCCAGTTTTTTCTGAAATCATCCTGTTCATCATTTCTTATAGCACAATAGTATTCCATCACAAGCATATACCACAACTTATTCAGCTATTCTCCAACTGAGGAGCATTTTCCAATTCTTTGCCACCACAAAAAGAGCTGCTATAAATATTCTTCTACGAATAGATCCTTTTCCCTTTTCTCTGATCTCTTTGGGATATAAACCTAGTAGTGGCATTGCTGGGTCAAAAGGTACACACAGTTTTATAGCTCTTTGGGCATAGTTCCAAATTGTTCTCCAAAATGGTTAGACTGGTTCACAACTCGACCCATGAAGGCCCCAGTTTTTTCCATATCCCTTCAGCATTTGTTGTTTTCATTTTCTGTCATGTTTAGCCAGTATGATAGGTGTGAAGTGTTACCTCAGAGTTGTTTGAATCTGTACTTCTCTAATCGATTGTGATTGAGTATTTTTTCATATGAAGATGATTTTGATTTCTTCTGAAAACTGCCTGTTCATATCCTTTGATCATTTATCAATTGTAGGATGGATCTATTTTTTGTAATTTTGGGTCAGCTCCTTACATATTTGAGAAATGGAATCTTTATCAGGGAAACTTTATGACCCCCCCTCCAGTTTCTTCCTTTCCTCTTAATTTTGGCTGCATTTTTAATTTCATGTAATCATAATTATCAGTTTTACTTCCTGTGATCTCCTCTATCTCTTGTTTGGTCACAAACTCTTCCATTATCCATGGCTGTGACAGGTACATGTTCCTAAGCTCCCCCAATTTACTTATAATATCACCTTTTATATCTAGATTATGTACCCCTTTTGGCCTTATCTTGGCATATGGTATGATATGTTGGTCTATGCCCAATTTCTGCCAAATTGCTTTCCATGTTTTCCCAGCAATTTTTGTCAAATGGTGAGTTCTTTTTTTAAAATCATAAAAGTATTTTATTATTTTCCATTTACATGTAAAGATAGTTTTCAACATTTGTTTTTATAAGACGTTGAGTTCCAATTTCTTCTCCCTCCCCTGTCCCCTCCCCAAGACAGAAAGCAATTTGATATAGGTTATATATATATACAATCACATTAAACATTTCTGCGTTAGTCATGCTGTGAAAGAAGAATCAGAACAAAAGGGAAAAACCTCAAAAAAGAAAAAAAGTAGAAACAGTTTAGTTCAATCTGCATTCAGATCCCACAGTTCTTTTTTCTGGATGTGGAGAGCATTTTCTAGAAGAACTAAGTCTATCACAGTTGATCATCACACTGTGTTGCTGTTACTATGTACAATGTTCTCCTGGTTCTGTTCACTTCACTCAGCATCAGTCCACTTAAGTCTTTCCAGGTTTTTCTGAAATCTTTCTGCTCATCATTTCTTATAGCACAATAAATAGTATTCCATTACGTTCATATACCACAACTTGTTCAGCCATTCCTCAACTGATGGCCTTCCCTTCAATTTCCAATTCTTTGACACCACAAAGAGAGCTGCTATAAATATTTTTGTGCATGTGGGTCCTTTTCCCTTTTTTATGATCTCTTTGGGATACAGACCTAGTAGTGGTATGACTAGTCAAAGGGTGTATGCACAGACCCATAGGCCTTTGGGCATAGTTCCAAATTGCTCTCCAGAATGGTTGAATCAGTTCACAACTCCACCAACAGTGCATTAGTATTCCAATTTTTCCACATCTTCTCCAACATTTATTATTTTCTTTTTTTGTCATATTAGCCAATCTTATAGGTATGAGGTGGTACCTCAGAGTTGTTTTAATTTGTATTTCTCTAATCAATAGTAATTTAGGGCAATTTTTTCATATGGCAATTGATAGCTTTGATTTCTTCATCTGGAAACTGCCTGTTTATATCCTTTGACCAATCAAATAGTGAGTTCTTGCTCCCAAAGCTTGGATCTCTGGATTTATCAAACACTAGATTACTATAGTCATTTACTAGTGTATACTGTATACTTAATATAGTCCACTGATCCACCACTCTATTTCTTAGCCAGTACCAGATTGCTTTAATGATTACCACTTTGTGATATAGTTTGAAACCTGATAATGCTAGGTCCCTTGATATTCTTGACCTTTTGTTCCACAGATGAATTTGGTAATTTTTTCTAGTTCTATAAAATACTTTTTTGCCATAGCACTGAATAAGTAAATTAATTTGAGTAGAATTATCATTTTTATCATATTGATTCAACCTACCCATGAGGAATTAATAGTTCTCCAATTGTTTAGATATGTATTTGTGGGGAAAGTGTTTTGTAATTGTGTCCCTGTATTTTGTTTTGTCTGCAGTTATTTTAATCTTTTTTTTTTTGTGGGGCAATGAGGGTTAAGTGACTTGCCCAGGGTCAGCTAGTAAGTGTCAAGTGTCTGAGGTCAGATTTGAACTCAGGTCCTCCTGAATCCAGGGCCAGTGCTTTATCCACTGTGCCACCTAGCTGCCCCCTGTCTGCAGTTATTTTAAATGGAATTTATCTTTCTATCTCTTCTTGCTGGGTTTTGTTGGTAATATATAGAAATACTGATGATTTATGTGGGTGGATTTATTTTATATCCTGAAACTTTGCAAAAGTTGTTAATTGTCTCAATTAGTTTTAAAGTTGATTCTCTAGGGTTCTCTAAGTATACCAGCATATCATCTGCAAAGATAATTTTGTTTCCTCTTTGTCTATTTTTAGTCCTCAAATTTCTTTTGTCTTATTGGTATAGTTGGCATTTCTAATATAATATTGAATGAGAGTGGTGCTAATGTGCATTCTTGCTTTACCCCTGATCTTTTAGTTTATCCCCATCACAAATAAATAATGTTGCTTTTGGTTTTAGATACTAATTTATTATTTTAAGAAAGGTTCCATTTTTATTCCTATGTTTTAGTGTTTTGTGATAGGAATGGGTGTTGTATTTTGTCAAAGGTTTTTTCTGCATCTGTTGATATAATCATGATTTTTTGGTTGTTATTATGCTTATAATTTTCCTAATATTGAACCAGTCCTGTATTCCTGGCATAAATCCCAATTGGATCTTTATAATAAATTGCTGTAATCTCTTTACTACTGTTTTATGGAATTTTTAAAATCAATATTTGTTAGGAAAATTGGCCTATAGCTATCTTTCTGTTTTTGCTCTCCCTGGTTTAGGTATCAAAATCTTATTTGCATCTTGAAAGGAATTTGGTAGGATTCCTTCCAGATAGTTTGTATAATATTGGATTGATTATTCTTTAAATGTTTGGTAGAATTCATCTGCAAATCATCCTGGTCCTGGGGATTTTTTTCTTAGGGAAACTCATTTATGGCTTTAAACTTATTTTTCTAAGATAAGGTTATTTAAGTATTTTATTTCTTTTTTTTTAATCTAGGCAATTTATATTTTTGGAAATATATACCTATTCCACTTTGTCAGTTTTACTGGCACATAATTAGGCAAAATAGCTTCTAATAATTGCTTCAATTTCATCTTTATTAGTGGTGCATTTAACCCTTTTTGGTTTTGGTGCTGGTAATTTGTTTTTCTTTTTTCCTTTTTAAAAGAATAAAATTAAACAAGGGTTTATCTTATTGTTTTTCCCCACATAACCAGCTCCTGGTTTTATTTATTCAATTATTTTTACTTTCAATTTTGTTAATCTCTCCTTTGATTTTCAAGATTTCCATTTTAATGTTTCGCTGGGGATTTTAAATTTGTTTCTTTTTAAAAAATTTTATTTGCATGCCCAATTCATTGATCTGCTATTTTTCTCTTTTATTAATGTATGTGTTTAGGAAAGATACTTTTAGGTGATTTTATAAATGCACATAGTATTAATGTCAGGAAATTCCAGTTTCTGTGGCACATAAGTATTTTATTGTAAGTTTTGTGGAACATTTATTGAATTAGACTGGTTAAAGGGCACAAAGATTATAGTAGGATGATTGGTTAGTTCAACCAACCAGAACAAAGGAATCCTTTCTTGGATGGTAAAATTCAAAGTCCTGTAAAATTCAAGTCCTATTGGTGTCCAAACCAAAACTATGGGAGAAGGAGTACTGAAATTGAAATCAGCAGACCTGGGTTCAAATCCCAGCTCTGCTACTTTGAACCTATATATCTTTGTGTGTGTGTGTGCACTACAGCATAATAATTGTTTTTTAATAGACATTTAACAAGAAACTAAAAAAAAAACCAACCCAGGGCTGTAGGGTCTTATATAAAACATTATCTCTTGGTTGCATCTGAATAAAAAAAGAGGAAATTCCCCCAAGTCCCAGTTTCCTCGGCCTAGATCCACTACCCTGAAATCCACCAAGCCAGGGGAACATCAGAGACCACAGAGTGAATCAAAACCAAGTTCAGTCCCAGCTCCAGGGAGAAAACTCAGCTCTTGACTTTTCCCTTCTTCACAGGCAGCTGACCTATGGCCTCCAGGTGCTTGTGGACAAGGTCTTCTTGGGTGGCAGGCAGGCACGTGAACCTATATATCTTAAGACAAGTTACTTCAAAAATTAGGGCCTCGGTTGCTCCAATTTTAACAAGTAGGGGTTGGACTAGAGAACCTAAGGCCTCACCAACCCTAAATTTCTTTAATTCCCATGTGTTATAGTAAAGCATTATATCCCCTAGTTGACATAAATATAGGGGCATAATGGTCCTGTCTTTGCTCCTTGGTTGGCCAGTCACATTCCATATTCTTGAAGTTGCAGGATAAATGTCCTTTGGTTGAGATTTATCTATGTTTAAAGATGTATTGTTGCCCATCTCAATGGCCATGTTCGTAAACCCTTAATAAGATTCTGATCTGTGATGGACAAAACTGCTGAGTGTCTGTCCTGAGTCTTGCATGGAGATAGTGAACCACTTCACCTGAGGAGCTAATGCATTCAGGTTGGAAACCAGGAGGTTAGAGTTAATGTGCAAAGCAAGAGCAGGGTCAGGCCTTCAGTGGCTCCTGCGCTTCCAGCCTGGGCAAAATAGGGAGTTTCCAAAAAAAAAGAGGGGGTGGATATTGACCCTTAGGCTACGCAGACTCATCTTATTATAGGTCATATTTCTATAGTTCACCATCTTGTTTAGGGTAATACATTATTTGTTTTGTTTTGTTTTGCGGGGCAGTGGGGGTTAAGTGACTTGCCCAGGGTCACATAGCTAGTAAGTGTCAAGAGTCCGAGGTCGGATTTGAACTCAGGTACTCCTGAATCCAGGGCCAGTGCTTTATCCACTGCGCCACCCAGCCGCCCCCTAGGGTAATACATTATTGTTCTAGAAATGTATTCAGCAAGACATTTTACTAATCATGTTTGTATATAAATCTGATTACTGGTATTCAAAATTGTTTGACTTCACTTTTCAGGTGGACCTACTTACAGGTTCTCCTAACTTTTTACAAAACAGATTTGATCATTTTGCTGTAATTAATTCTCTCCCTCTCCACCTAACTGCACACTACACCAGATTGTTTTAGCTACTATTTGATTTGTTTTTAGCATCTCCCCTTTGGTCTCTAGATGAACAGTATTTGTTTATTTTAGTCTTTTTTTTTAATTTCAAAAATAAGTTTTATATATCAGTTATTTCTAGATATCTTCCTCTTTCCTCTTTCTTTCCTCCCCCCTCCCCCTACCATTAACTCTTTGTTTTAAAGAAGAAACAAATAAGGAAAAATAACTAAGACCATGACTGTATCTGACAAAATACACAACATGTAGCCCTCACCTTTCTGAGGAGAAGAGGGAAGTATCTTTCATTGTCTTTTCTGTAGGACCATTATTGGTTTTTCCATTTGAACAGCAGTATTTACATGTGGATCTGGCACTTTTATTTGGGTTGGATCTTTACTGCTCAGTCAGTGTTCCCTTCCCATTTCAAACAATTCATGTCTTGGCTTTTGAACCAAGCATTTGAATTTCTGCTCTTGTCATTAGCTTGAAGGAGCTTTTATTTATGACTGTGTTGTTTTTTGTTTTTTTTTTTTTGGTGGTTAATGGAAATGTTCATCCCAGGTCACAGACTGAGCTCAGAGGAAATAATGGCTTTAATCATTTAGGTATTGTTATAATCTTATTATCATGCATAGTTGTAGTAGTCCCCTCATCCCAGTCGTCTCAGCTGTTCATCTGGCTCTTTTTTCAGGGTTTCTAAGCTTTTCTCTCCTCACAGCCTTTCTTGAATTGGTTTTGTTATTGCCCATGCAGGGGCACCGAGACACGCAGCAAGTAAAACATGGCACCTGTCTTTCTGCCAAAAACTAAATGTGAAGTTAACGGCTTTCTTTCTTCAAAGCATCCTGCAGAAGCCGACAGTAGAACAAAGAGATGTGTGTGGGGCGGGGTGCTACACACTTGACAGACTATTAGCCAAAGTGATTTTTAACCCCCTAAGGAATACTGCATGAATTTAAAAAAAAAAAAAAAAAGGTAAACAAGAAAGCCTACAGGGTGGGAAGAATCACCTGGGAAATGGAAGAAAAAAGTTCAGTACAGTTCTTAATGTGGTCATGCTGTGGCTAGTGGCTTTCTGGCAGTTGTGAGGGAGGGAAAGCAAACAGCTTCACTCTGATGGTAAAAAGCTTTTCAACTGGAAGGCAACAAATACAATTCCATAAAAATGATTTGTAGTTGTAGCCTAGGGTCCATGGATTGATAACAGGGGGACTCTGTGAACTTGGATAGGAACAAAATTACATTTTTATTTCCACTAGCTTTTGGTTTCCTTTATAATTCTACATATTTAATTTTATGCATTTAAAGACACAATTCAGAGAAGGGGCTCATGGGTTTCACCAAAATGCCAAAGTGGAGTGGTCTATGACACAATAAAGGTTAAGAACCCATTTTCCAGACCCTCTTTCTGACTGCATAGAAAACTATGGGAGCAGCAAAAACAATTCCTTTCTATCTATACCTCCAGAACTATAACTTCAGCACTTGCAGCAAATTTAGTTGGGGGTTAGGGGAGGGTTTCTTTTGTGAAGGTTAAAGTCATTTGAAGATAGAGGTCAATGGGAATGGAGGGAGGAGGTTGAGAACCTGGAAGTCTAGGCTGTTTGAAGATGGGGGTAGAGGGGTAGGAATTGGGAGAGAAAAGGCTGTGAGTGTGTTATTCTACTTGTTAGGGAGGAGGGGTCCACAGCTGATAAATAATGAGGATCTAGTCAGTCAGGCAGTAAATAAACATTTGTTAAGGCCCTACTATGGGCCAGGTACTGAGCTAAGCATTAAGAACACAATGAAAGGCAGAAGGCAATCTTTGCCGTTTAGGAGCTCACAGTCTAGGGGGGAGATAACAAGCAAACTATGTACTGACAATGACTAGACAGGCAATGCTGGCACTAGCAGAAGGCAGGCACTAGAATTAAGGGGGGTTGGGAAAGGCTTCCTGAAGTGAGATTTCAGCTCCGACTTGGAGGAACTTTATGTTGAGTCAAACTTAAAGGAGGAAAGGTAGCTGCCAAATGATGGCAACAGAGAAAAATCTGAAAGCAGAGGTGTTCGTAGGGACAAGAAGTATGTCGGCTCCTCTGTCCGGCCCTGTGTGAGTTGGAGCATGAGAGAAGATGCAACCAGCCTGGGAGAGAGTGACAAGAGATTGTCTTCAGGAGAAACATCACTAAGAAGAAATGTGAGAATAAGAAATTGAGAATGAAGGGGAATTTGATAATACAGGAGAGTTCTAGGAGACCCAAGGGATAAAAGCCACCAGTATATTGCCATCATTGCCAATTCTACTCCCCCCCCCCCAACATGTATTGCTTCCAGCTCTCTGGCTTCCTCAGGCCTTGGCAATGTGGGGAGTGGTAGTTCTAGGGTAGGACAAGGCAGCACAAAGGGTGTGTGAGGGAGTGAGTCAGTCAGGTGACTGGAATCCATAGGAGGGAGAAGGAAGCACTCCAGTGCCCAGACATTGACATCTAAAAGCCTAGTTGCTCCACAATAGGTCTGGCTCTGCTAATCTAAAATGAGAGGTTAAAACATACTGGGAGTAAAGAAGCATTTCTGGACTTAAACTTCACGAGGACAAACACTCTGTCTTATCTAAATTTGTCTCTTCCCCAGTGCCTAGCACGGTAGTCATTTAATTGTCATTATTGTTCAGTCATGACTCATTGTGACTCCTCCATCATGACTATGGACCACAGCCCACCAGTAGGACTGTGTATGGGGTTTTCTTGGCAAAAATACTGGAATGGTTCGCCATTTCCTTCTCCACAGGATTGAGGCAAGCAGAGGTTAAGTGACTTCCCCAGGGTCCTACAACTAGTATGAGTCTGAGGCTGGATTTGAATTCAGGTTTTCCTGACTTTAGGCCCAGCATTCTTTCCACTGAGCCATCCAGCTGCCTCCAATCATTTAATAGCCAACATCTAATAATAATAATAAATTAACAATAATATTTAGCTGTTATCAGCAAGTTATTTTCTTGGGTGTAGTAATGAGAGGCCTCTATAGTGCTGGCATTTCTTCTTTCACAGAATAATAGATTAAGGTTGAAAAGATGGTGTGGAAAGAAGACTGGTCCTACTCTAGGCTGGCTCTACATCTGAAGTAAATGAGGCCTAGGAAAGTGAAAAAGCGATTTGCCAGGTCACCCAATAATAAAATAGCAGTTAGAACTTGAACTCCGAAGCCTTCTGAATGCAAACCCAGTCCTTCCTCTGTGGTGCCCATACCACTTTCCAGCCTCTTTATTTCTTCTTTGTCGGCTGTGCTGGCTTCTCATCATCCTCCTATTTCTTAAAAATGCTTGTCCTCAGTGTTCTGTTCTTTAGCTTCTTCTCTGCTGGAGCATTCTGTTAGAATCAGAGCAGCTGATAAATGCTCGACTTGCATTAATAATAATTTCCTACTTCAAAGGCAGAGCAGGAGGCCAAGAGAACTGCTCTGCTGGACCTGGTTCTATTCAATATGAAGAACATGATTACCAAAGTAGAAAGGCCCGGAACCTTGGGAGGAAGTGGCTGTTTCAGATTATGTTATAAATAAAAAAGAGAAAACTGGTCAGCTTGCTGCACACTTTAGATTTAGGGGAAAGATTTCAAAAGTTCAAAAAAAAGTTAAGTAGCAAAACTCATCGCCCCGAATTCTAGAGGTAAAGTTGGCCCAAGAAGTTTGGGATACTTTCAAGATGAACATTCTGATGACACAAATGATTCCAATGTGGAAGAGGGGACTTTCTAAAGAGACCAATGTGGATAAACAGGGAACTCAATGACCAGCCCACATAATTTTTTTTTTTTAGTGTTTTCATACTTATGATGAATAGTAGACTAGCTGAGAAACGCCAAGAACCCAAACGCTTCAAGACCTATCTAAATGTAGTATGTCTAGCCATTGTAACAACAAAAATATCAACAATTGCTTCTTCCAGAGCTCCTATATTCCTTGACCTTAGAAGTCTCTAAATGGAAGCTGGAAGATCACTTGAAGGTGACATTGTAAAAAGGGATTCATGCACCAGGTTGAACCAGATCAGTGTTATCAAACCCAAACAGAAATGAGGGCCACTAAGCTGAATATAAGAATCTCTGTGGGCCCCGACAACTTAGTTTTAAAATGCAGTATTATCTGTTTTATTGTATTTGTTGTGTTAAACATTTCTCAATTACATTTTCATCTGATTTGGGCTTCATTCAGGAGTGTTCGGGCCTGGACTAAATGATTTCTAAAATCCATTTCAATTCTGATTTTGCAATATTTATGGTCTGAGGAGATCAACCAAAGTAGATGGGGAGTGCACACTGGCAACCACTGGGAGATCCTATGTAACAACGAGAAACAACCTTTGTCTTCATAGATTGTCTTTCTGAAGATGATCTACAAATTGGCTGTGATTCTTTGTATCTCTTAAATGCAAAAAAAAAAAAATTAGATGTAATGCTAATTTAACATTTCATCACCCTCAGTTTTCCCTTTTCCCAGTTCCCCATTGCTTTGAAGCTAAGTTCTGACTCTGTACCTTGGCAAATACCTGAATACAGATTCTTTTAAAGTGCAACTCTAAGTATGCTATTTGCTATCTTCTTGTTTCCCAAAATAGATCAATTTTTCAGACTCCTAGGCAGTTTGATGTTTGCCTGTAGTCTTGTGCACAAGATGAAAAAATTGGGGCTTGGTTAATATGTGGAAAGGCCAGCTGGATTCCAAGGGTTGCTTAGCAGATTAAGCTTCTACTTGAAGGGGAACTGTCTAGTTTTGTGATTATATGAGTGTATAAAGATGATTATGATTGACCAGAAACTTGGGAGAGAACTGAGAAGCCAATCTTTACCCTACACGATGGATAACAATGTTCAAAATGTCCAAGACGTTTTAACTCTATTAACTTTAACAAGTCCACAGAAAAAAAGCTATGTAGGAATTCAGCAGTGGGACTCGCAATGATTTCAGTAGAAATCAAGTAGATCAAAAATCCAGGGTAATGTCTAGTTACATGACACATAAATCATAGTAGCAAAGGCATTCGAAGCCTGGGCCACTCATTCTTTTCCTGGCTTGTCCTCTCAACATCACTATTTCCAAAGGCAGGTTTTGCTGAACCCTTCGGCACTGCAGAGGACTATTTGTTCAGGTCAGTTGGCTCAGTGGATTTGCTTATGTTTCTATTATCACTAAAGTCAGGGGTCTGAACCCCATATAGGGCCAGTACATTTTGGATAGGTTAAAAAGCAGCACCACTCACCTATGCTCCAGAGCCATGTCCCCAAGACAGGTTAATCTTGCATCCTGCCCTCATCTACAAAGGGCATACAGTAAATGTTGCCTATTAACAATGGGTAAGCAAAAATGCTACCGGAAGCACAAACACAAGAGTTCATTTTCAGTTGGGCTTCGTTTTTTCAGATTTTCTTTTTCCTTTTTTGGGGGACGGGGTTGGGGGAGGCTTTTATCTGTTTAGGATTGATTACTTTCACAAACAACCCTACTCTGTCTTTAGCTGTCTTTCCTGTTTGGCAGAACAGGGGGAAATCACCTGGATCACATTCTTGCCCAGACTGTGACATACAAGAAATGAATCTCCATTGACCTTGTTGTTGTCCTCAGTGACATCCTGATTTTGACTCTGGGGGTGGGGGAAATGTGTTGAGCTGTGAAACTGAAATCTGCCATTATATTTCAGTAAAACTTCCTCAAAGTTACAAGACCTGAAAATAATGCTCTTGACCTTCACCTGACTTTCATCTGGGAAATGAACTCAGTTTGGGGCTTTTTGATATGTTTTAAACTTTTGATGGTAGGCAGCCTCTAGTTTCCATTCCCAAAACAAGAGCATCCCTTAAGAATTATCTCTCATATTTGTAGTGTCCTTGTTAAGAGTGTTTTCCCAGAGTGTGTCTCTTTTAATGAGTCTTCTCTCTGTTACAGTGAAATGCACATTAGAGGATGAAGAACAGACTCTCAATCTGCAGCCTCAACCAAGCACCATTATAGATGCCTCGAGCAAATAAATGGTATCTGCCTCTTGCATTCTTAAGTCTTAGATATAAAAAGTCTTTGTGTTCTGGCAAAATGAAGCATTACTGGTGAACACATCAAGAGCATAGCTTTATATATGCAGGTGTAGTCGATTATGTACAAACGCTCTCATTCTCTGGAACCTTCCCCAATAATCCATGCTATCTGGGAGAAAAGCAAGAGTCTGGAGTTCTTGCAAACATTACATTTCCCTTTCAGTAGTTGGTCTAGATGTTTCCCTCCTGTGGTACAAAACTGCTTGTGAAATGCAGGATGACATTGGTACTCTAACTGCCCATTCCCTAGTCCTAATAGATATTGTAACCTGATCATTACCAGTGCACTATTTTCCTGGTTCTCTCTAAGCATTCAAATCTGTTTTCCCACCTTTTGTGAAATACTTAGTTCAAATTCCAAAGATTCATTTTTAAACTGAGATCCTAAACCTGGGAGGAATCCTGGTTTTCTTTTCCTGAAGCTATAGCCTTTTGCAAGCATTTGTTCGTTTTAAATTCCTTTGCTACAACAGTAGTTCATTTCAAAGGAGAACAATATTTATGATAATCTTTAACATTTACTCAAACCTACAGGAGTGCAAATGCAAGCAACAAAAGAAGGAGACCAAGTGAGTTTTCCACTGAAACCTCTAGGCCAAAAATATGGTAGAGAGGTCTTTAGCATCCTGCTGAAATTAATATCAAGTCCACATTCGTTCTCCCATTTGCAGTATCTGAAGTCACTGCATCTAAATTCCTGAGACTACCCAAAGGGCCAGATGATGAAGGAAAATGTCGTTAGGCCATTTGAACAAGTTACGACAAACATTGTACGTAAATAGTAAAGCCTTTATTTTTTGTTAAGAACAGCATTTTGAAAATAAAACATATCTGCCCATGCTTTACAACCTTCTTAATTTGTATTCTTATATACAGTCATTTATGGTACACATTGATTGTCTTGAAAGTTCTTTAAAGGTGTTCTTTGTAAGTATGCGACGGTCAGCAGCGGGGTGGGGAGGGAGGGGGAAAGTACATTATAAAATACACATTAATACATTTAATAAATATATATTATCTATCAAAAGTGAGCTTTTGCTCTTAATCAATTAATAAAAAGCACCTGCTGGGTAATCCTGTAAGCTGGTAGAATAATAGTCGAATCGTTTGATTATAAAAGCTACAACGTTCCCTTTTTGCACAACTTTTGGTTAGGCCCGAGGCACCAAACTCAGCTGTCACCACCAAGGAGAGACTTGACCTGGTTAATTCTGAGTGAAAAAGGTACCCTTTCGAGGACAGTTAAACAGTACCTTTTTCCAGAATCAAGGGGGTGCCCAGAGGCCCCTGGGGTGTGCACAGAACCCACAGTTTCATCTGATTTCTCCTACACTGTGGAACAGCCACGTTTAAAATACTGCAACATTTCAAGGCTAAGTTTGAAAGTGCTGTAGGGTTTCGAGTTGCTGTTCCCTGCCCTGCCCCCACCCCCCTGCAGAGAGGTGAAAACTGGGAGGAATCCAGTTTTACACCAAAAAGGGACATGGGGGCTTTTATGGCCCCAGAGTGGCTTTGGATAACATAATGCTGAGAGATTTATCATTTGTGCTTACAACTGTGGGTTTTAATCATGGACGTGCTACTTGTAGGTCGTTTTACCCAAAGTTAAAAGTAAACACGGCTCATTTACACAAATAATAAACGGAGGTGCCTTGTCTGTCACACTTTGCTTTCTGGGGCAGTTGCTATCACAGACCATGGCCAGGCAAAAATCTTTGTATGAGTCATGTGAGGTTATTAGGAAAACAATGATCCTCTCTCTCTTCTGAGATTACCACTCCTCCACCCCAAATTACAATTTCTCAGCTCCTTCCCATCTTTCAACCCTGCCAAGAACAGAACCTTCAAAACACATCGGATAACTGTCTGAAAGAAAATGGTCCGCGGGCTAGAAACACTTTCATTTTTATTGTCGTGAATGTTACTTTCCAGCAGCAGCATTTACAAAGAGAAACCACTCCTGCCATCTAGGCCACAGTCACCTTAGACATTTTGATAACGGCTTAGAGGGAAGTTACATCGTTAATGGTTCCTTTCTGAAAGGGAGACTTTTTTTGCAGGCCAATGTCACTGATGGTATTCTAGCACTCCAAATGACTTCATAGAGCTGGGATAAGTAACCATTTCCTGGCACGAGAATGTGTAACTTGTTTTTAATTGGATTAGACTGAGGCATTAGGAGATTTCTTTATTTTTAGAATAATGGGTTCTGCATGCAATGTCCCACCCCACCCCCACCCTTTCCCTAACATCCCTCCCCTCCCCCAAATACGGAAGTTTCCAAACCATCTAATAATTCACCTTCCCGAACACACACTAAGGGCTAAAGTCAGGTGTCTGGTTGTCTAAAAGCAAGCGCATGCTCCCAGGGCTGATACTGGAGATGAGATATGATGGGGCAGGCACTCTCATGCCATGCTTTAATTTTCACATGCATGGCAGAAAGGGAAATGAACTTGCAGAGAGGGGGAAAAAAAGAACTTGCAAGATGATCATGGCAAGAATGGCAATATCGATCTCATTTCCCCCAGTGCTGTGCGGAGGGTGGAGGGCTTTTAGGGCACAGCCAAAAATCAGGTGCAGAAAGAATTAGAGGTTTTGTTATAATTATTCAGCATAGATGTATTCGATTTATACAGTCAGTGACCATTTTTTCCCCAACCATTGACTTTTTACCATGTTCTTTTGTGGCTTACCTTTTTTTCTTTTTTTTTTTTTTTAAAAAGGCTAGAAAATAGAATAGATTTCTTATAGCTTATGCTATATAGTGAAAGAACCCATCATCATTTATATGTCCAATACTGTCAGGTTAAAAACTTGCTTTAGGCATTTAAGAAAGCTGCAGATCATGTTGGCTAACCAATGAGGAGACCATGATGCTTTTAATGTTGGATATGCACTAAATAAATGTTAAATAATAACGGGATGATTTGCTCAAGACAGATGGAAACAATGGCAGAAGTAATGGGTTTTGAAATAACCATTTTCAGAGAACTTGCAGTTAACCAAGATAAAAACATCTAACAAACTTCTCTTCTCTACTCCAAAGCCCAAAACTCAAACAAACAAACAAACAAACAAAAAATCCACAAACAAAAATGTTCCTCATCTTGGAGATCCCACTACCTTCATATATAAGGAAGAGAGAAGTTCCTGCATTGCTAAAGCAGTAGGAGGACCCTTGATCCACCATCTTATGGGACTCTGGGAAAGCCACATCATATAGGTCAGTGGCAAACCTGCTACAGCTCATCCCTCTGGTTTTCTAAGCTGGTGGCCCCAACAGCACATTGGGAAACAAAATACAGATAAATCAGAAAGATGCTGAGAACACCAGGTTCTCGGGTCAGCTTCTGGGGATGTGGGATGGCAGAGAAGCTTGATAACATTGAGAACTTCAGTCTGGTGCCCCATGACACAGATCATGTCTACCTCTGGCTCCATTTTGGGGCCTATCTGTCCTCCTAATCAGAATATCACAGGTATGGGGCATAAAAAAAAAGAACCCCAGCCCAACACCATGTTAAATGTGATCCACGAACTAATGACCAGATACTATTCACTTCTTCAGAATGGGAAGGGGGATGCTTCACTAGTAGTGTTTCTTCTCTCAATGTTAACCAGGGCCCCCACCCTCAATAAAATGCCCCATAATCTAATTATGTCTGCAGATACACACTCACAAAAACAATAACCAAATTACTCTCTCTGAACCCGGGGAACGCATAAACCAACTAGCAACCAAATGGGAAAGCCCCTCTATATGCTTTAGTAATCAAGTGCCAACCTCACAAGGGAGGCAGCCCAGATCCAATATGGAAACCAGCACTCAAAGCCAATCAGGCCTGCTCAGCAGTCACTGTGACTTTGGTTCTTCTACACTTGGAGGATGCAGTCTCCCCAGTTGCATTTTAAGAGTGAGCCTAATTCTACAGAAAATTAGCTTTGCTTTAGTTTGCAGAATTGTTGGTTGGTTTGGTATTTTGTGGGTGGTTAGCTTATCGGTTCACCAGTGTTCACATTTACATGAAACCCCATTCTCTGGGGTTCTGAAAGCTCCAGGATGAGGGGTGACTCTGTTCCACCACTGTTAGTGATTTCTCCCCCAGAAAGACTCAGCCAGGGAATAAAATCTGTGACAGAGATTCTTATTCTCTGGACCTTTGTAAAAGCCTTTCACCAGAGGTGTCTTCCAGTGTAACTTGGCGGAGCGGTTGGGATCTGGAAATAAGGATAACAAACCCATAACTATGAACTCCAGAGTCAATGTCAACATATGCACTGTGAGAAATTAAGTCATTAGTCAGTAAGAGGCTGTTTTCAAATCGGCCAAACAAAGCAGAGCTCACGAAATCAACGTAAGCACCGTGGAAAGGGCTCATTGTCTTACTCTGTGAAATTTCTTCATCCAAAAATGTTATCCTTTAATCATAAAGCATTTCCTTACCACCCCACCATGAAAAGGGTCTAAATGACTCTTAATTCTACATTCACAAACCCTTTCCCCTTATTTTGAGCTACTGCTCTGTGGCATATTTATCCACACTGGATAGAAACAGGTGGGTTTAAACAGTCATTGGCCAACCAAGGTATCCTAGGCCTGATTCCAAATCATGTTTACTGATGGCATGGAGACCAAACACTCATGACATAGATTAGTTTGGCAGAGAGCCATAAACTCGGCCTTGTGCATACTAGGGGAAGGGGAGGGGCAGAGGGAGCCCACACCTCATAAAAGCTAATCTATGATCCTGTTGATTTCTGATCTCCTGCCCAATGAATCTGTGACGTCCCACTCAAAAGTAAAAGAACAAAACATCTAAATAAAATCTAGGGTTTCCTGCGCCCATTGTACACTCACCAAAGAACCCCAATCATCAACTTATGTTGTTGGTGACCCACTGTGATCAGGCTGAGTATGGAATTGGCACATGATATAAAGAATGGAAATGTACTTGACATGTGTAAACAGGCTTATGAATGTGAACTTTTTTTTTAAAGAAGCACATAGCCATGTTTGGAAATTAAATGTGGAGATGAGAGCTCCTCTCTGGATCGCTACAGGAAAAGAATGCCATTCCAGAAAAGGAAAATGGCCACGGTCATTCTCGAGAAGACTGTTTGGCATCAGTTAAGCTAACCCATTCTTGCCACAAAAATAAAACAAGGATTTAACACAATGACAGGCCAAACCGTTGTCCTAAGGGGAGGGAAATGGTGACCTCTATGTGAGCAAGCTCTCAGAGTCCTTTAGGGATCTCTCCCCAGGGAGGTTCCCATGCTGACCCTAGGGCACACAGGTTGAGCGGAGTGGAAGGGGGAAATCTGAGCTAAGCTGAAACTTAACAAAATCTGGAAGAGATTATAATTTTAATTGGCTGGCCTTTTCAAAGGTGAATCAGCAGGACTCGGCCTGAGGATAAAGGAGAAAACTCTAGGGGATGGGGGAGTGGGTTTCCCTACAGGCTTACTTATACTATCAGGGACCACCGGTGATCTGAAATAGTCCCGAGAGAACAAGATTCTCAAACTAAACTACAAACTGACTAAATTCAGGTGAATTTTATTTTAGTTATGTGGATTGGGGTGGAGGGGAGGAGAAAAAGGTAAGCATTGCATGCATACTAGCTGCAAGTGATGATGTCATGTTTAGCTTTCGTCTTCTTAAAAAGAGCAAGCAAGTTTAAACGGTGCCGTTTATCCCCACTGAAAGCTGTTCCCCAGGACTGTACACACGGAAGCTTCCTGCCATAGCATCACATTTTGATACTTACAGTCCCACCATTTAGCACAACTGCCATCTCAGTGGGCTGATAAACATTGCTTCTAAATGGAGCACTGGGTCGGTTTGCCAAACTACCATTTCGAAATCCTGCAGTTCGTAGAGCTGAGAGGGGGAGAGAGAGAGAAAAAAAAGGGAGATACGATTTTTTTTTGGGGTGGTTGTTTTCTTCCTGATGCATCAACACCCTGCTCCTGCCCCCACGCCACACACCCTCCCCTCATCACATGCCAGGCTAAAAACAAAAGTCACAAAGAAGCTTTGTTCCCAGCCTCCCTTTGTAGCTAGTCAGGCATTTGTGGGGTTTGGAAAGTTTGTCCCTAAATTAGTAAACTGCCTGACATTTGTGGGAGAGAAGCTTGAACTCCCAGTCCTTGTTACTTGCTGACAAGTATACTCAATTCAGGTTCTGCTGTGCCAAGATGATAATATATATCTTCCCGAATACTGTTGACAAAAGGCACTGTGTCTTCAGGAGCCTACCATGTGCCAGCCGCTATCCTAGAAGAACCCTAAAGTCTCTCTGTGTTGAAGGAATTTACAACCTCCTGAAGGAGCTAACACTAAGGAGCAGTTGCCACCGTCCTAGTGCAAGCTGACAGAATGCTGGGTTTGGAGTTAAGAAGATTTAGACTCCATGCAGAACCTAGGTTCTTTGAGAGGACTGATTTTGGCATGACCTCTGTATCCTGAGTACCTAGGACAGTGCCCTGCATACAATAGGCACTAAATAAATGCCTACTGGATTAAAATCCCACCTGATACTACTATCTACATGACTGACCATGGGCCAAGTTGCCAAGCCAGAGTCTCAGTTTCTTCATCTGTAAAATGCAGAAATGTCAGGGATTCTCATTAGTAATTGTTTTGCTTAAATGGGAATGGGGTGGGGTGTCTACCCTACAGCTAGAGAGCCTAGGAGTAAAAGCTCAGGGTCTCAATAAACTGTGTGCAGTTATTTCTACAAGCAGCCAAATCATCCCTAGAAGCAACCTGAACTTCAGGGAGAGCAGACTTAGGTTTGGGGCAAGGAATTGAGGAAAAAAGAGACCCAGTCCAAGAAATACCTTGGTGAAACACTTTTTCTAGGCATCTGCTGAGAACCTGATTATGTATCCAAGCAATAAAAGACCCCTGGAGGTAGGGAACCAGGACTGGAGCTATCACTCAAGCCCAGAGGAATCAGAGTTTGCCATTCCCAATGCCCTTCCCATGGAAAATCTTATTCTTACTCATTTCATCGGTCATAACCCAGGTATCATGCTTGCTCTTGAGTGTGAGAGAGAAAGCCAAATGTTAAGCCCTTAATTTGTTTTCTGAACCAATGAATTGGGACAATTAATTGTTTGGGAAACATGAACCTTAGAATCACTACTTCCACCTATTTTTTTGTGTGGGGGTGGTGGTGGCAGTCAGGGTTAATTGACTTGCCCAGGGTCACACAGCTAGGAAGTGTCTGAAGCTGAATTTAAACTTAGGTCCTCCTAACTCCAGGGCTGGTGCTCTACCCACTGTGCCACCTCACTGCCCCTACTTCCACTTATCTTCATCAGAGAAGTAGACTCTGTTTGGCTGTGGGGAGAGCTTGGCCTTTTTTGCTCCTTTGTTTACTGATCAGAGAAGTGTGTGTAAACCCAGAGGCAGCCTGGCTAACAGGAATGGCCACTTGCGTCACTGAACCTAAGTGCTCAGGATCACATGGGTAGGAGAAATGCCTTCACTTGAAAACTTCCTAGCCTTGGGAAGCAGTCCATTTCTATCCCCATCTCCAGAGCCTTGCCCAAGGGTTTTCATTTAAGTAGGCTCTTCAGGAACTGCTGAACTGAAAGTGTTCCCAGGGCCTTGGGGCACCTGCTGCTGGCCAGGTGGCTCTAAGAGACCAACAACCAACCCTTCCAGGCCTGGAGTGCTGTCATCCACCACAGGAGCATGAGTGCTCAAACCCAGCTGCATCAAGGAAGCCCTGTATTGCTTTGGCCTCAAACAATAACAATGAGCAAGGACCAGAGTTTTTTTCCAACTTGCCGAGTAACCAAAGCTCCAAGGAACGAATTAGCCAAGGGACTAAGTGGCAGAGATGAGCCAAACCCTCGCCTTCCACCATAGCCAGAGACATGAAAGATGGTATTGCAGAGGTGGAAGGTCATTATGTACAAACTTCCTACTATAAGAAGAAAAGTGAGGCCCATGGAGGTGAGATGATATATATCAGTGGCCCATAAAACTCCCAGGTGCAGCCCAGGCCAGATTAAAATCTAACAGAAATTTTTAACAAAAGAAACAAACAAAACCCACCCATAGATAATGTGAATGTGTGATTTTCTAAGTCAATGTGGCCTGCAAGGATCTATATGAGTTTGACACCATTGATGTCTTATCATATCCACAAGAGAAGGATGTAGCCCTCGAAAGCAACTGTTGAATCTCTGGGCAATCATTTCAGGGAATTCAATGAGGTGGCCAATGGGGGAGGGGATAGACTAATGATTGAAAAAAAAACAGCTAGCATTTATATAGCATCTTACACATATTATCTCACTTGATCCTCACAGCTGTGAGGTTAAGTGCTCTTGTTCTCATTTTACAGATGAAAAAACTGAGGCAAAAAGAGGTGAAGTGACTTATCCAGGGTCAAATAGCTATTAAGTATCTGAAGCAGGATTTGAACTCAGGTCTTCTTGCCTTCTAAGTCCCATCTATCCACTACACTACCTAGCTCTTTGGTATAAACATAAAGTAGCCTTTGGCCCAGTGGGATCTTCATGTCCTAATCCCCAAATCTCTCTAGCCTCTCATCAACTGACATTCATGAAACTAAATATATAATTATTGTATTTGAGTCTCATGCCAACTCCCCTCTGGAATAGACAATTATCCCTATTTTATAGGTGAGGAAACTGAGGTCTAGAGCAGTGAACTGGTTTGCCCATAGACACACAGATAGTATCAGAAGGGATTTTTAACCTAGGACTTCTTCACTCCAAGCCCAATCCTCTACCCACTACAGCCCCTAAAAAAAAGCATGCCCTTGAAAAAGTACTGCGTCTCTTTCCTCTGAAAGGTGAATGTTTAACACATCTCTAAGGCTTCTGAAGTTGTGATTCAAGGTGCTAGATTTTTCAATGCATTTTAATTTCTTATCACTTCTGTCATGTTGGCACTGACATTAATAAGCAGAAGGCTGAACAAGGTCTCTCTCAGGGAAAAAGGAAGGAGACAGAGGCAAGCGTTGCCACTAAACCATGCCCAAGGGACTATGACTTAGTCAGGAATACACTCTTTTCCCCTGAGAAACTCTCTCCACCACAACACTGAAGTGTCAAATGGGCAAGGTGATGAGGGAGGGCAAGTGGTCGCCGGTTGCTCCTATCTCAATGAAATAAGAAGATTGAAACTGGAGAGGACCGGGTTTAACCAGACAGACCTTGCATGTTTCTCCGAAGTCAGAATTCACTGGCCTGAGGTGAGGGTTATAGAGGTATGAAGGAGCCCAAATGGAGAGGTCTTGGGCCCTGGCTCCCTGAAATTCAAGACCCCTGGGGTCTATGCCAAGAATTTCAACAGCTGGTCTCAATAGTGGCAGCAGGACAAGTACAGGAGGGTCCGTGGAAAGATAAGGTTTCTGTTTCATGGATTTATGCCTGTGGGGAGAGTCTGCTCTGCTACAGAGGGCAGGATACAACTTAGGGCAAACTTGGAGGCCTCCCTAACCACCCCCCCACCTGCCCCACAACTTTAGGAAGTCAACTTTGCACACAGACAACTGACAGGCATTTGTACTGATAGAGAAGAAACAAGGTGATCCTTAACACAGGATACATGAAAAGTCCAATCCCTCTGGCTCTCGAATACAGCCAGGGGAAGGGGAGAACACATCCCAAGACACTCACTCCCTATTTTTGTCTTCACTGGCTTGGCCCCAGAAGACTATGGATAGCGGATGAGAAGGGGCTATACATGTAAATCAGAATCATAGGCTTATGGAATGACAGCTTGACAAAAGACTTTAGACAGCGTGTCAATTTTTTTACAGTGGAAAACTAGGTCTCAGATTTGTCATGACTGCTCCAGGAGACATAAGGAGGGAGTAAGTAACAGGGCCAGGTTTCCCAGAGCCGTAAGAAAACGAAGGCATCAAGTCTGAAATATCAGACTCATTCAGAAAGGGCAGGATGAACAATGCAGAATTGGGCCTGACCCTGTGGGGATCTATCCCTTAGCTCTCAGCATATATAAAAGAGAGGAAAGCCTTTTTTTTTTTTTTGCCATTTTCTTTAAAAAAAAAAAGGCAAAGGGAGAGAGGGTCCCTACCAGCGTCTCAATCACAGGATGGGGATCTTTAGCTCTTCCTATTCTGCTTGAACTAATAATATACCACTGCAATCATAACTTCTAGTCTTTGAGAGATACACGAAGAGGCTGATTAAATGACTTGCCAAGAGTCACACAGGGAGAACGTGTCAGAGGCAGGACCCAATCCCAGGTCTTTGTAACTCCTAAACCAACACTCTCTCCATCACGCAAGCTGCCTCATCCAACAGCAGAAGCAGCTCACATGTGGGGAATGCAAACCTAGCACATTATACACATTATTTCATTTGACTTTCTTGACAACCCTGAGAATCGAGCTGGCTATTTAGTACCTCCATTGGCCAGAGAAAAAGGTGGGGTTCGCGCAGGTTATGTGATTTTCACATGGTCCCCAAAACTAATTTCTGAGGCAGGATTAAATCTAGCTCTTCCTGATTTCAAATCTAGTGCATGAGGTGCTCTGTTCACTACACGACACTGAGCTCAGGGATCCCAGGGAATATATTCCCACTCTGAGATGCATTTAAAGATTTGCTGGGTTGGAGAGGAAAGATGGGGAGGAGCCTGCCCGCTCCCACAAACCTAGTCCCATATCTGGATGTGCAACTAGTTACACAGTTCCCTGGTGCTCACCCAAGAATTTAGGCTCTGCCACTGGGAAGAATAAATGATCATTCTGATGGGCTGACTCAGCATTGCCCTGTACAACTTGTAGGGCTGAACACATCTGTGTGAGCATTCTCCTTCCTACTGGGATTCCCAGTAAGCAATTCCCAATGAACATACATTGAATATCAAGAAAGGATTTAAGGTCTAACTTCATTTACAGGTTGGTGACCTGCAAACCTATAGGTTCAGACAACTAGAAAAATGCACTTTTATTTAACTAAAGGATTTGGAACCACTTCAAATTGGCCCAATAGTTCAGCAAATGGGGTATATAGGGGACAGTGCCTAGTCCCTCATTGTCCAGTTGACAGATACCTAGAGAAGCCATAGACAAAGCTTGGTTCAAGTTACCTGCATTGTGTTCATCCATTGAAAAGGCTTTGTTTTCCATGTAGCTCCGGGGAAGTTGGACATCCTCTTCAAACGCCGTCTCCCGCATCCTGGGCTGTGACGTGTCAAAGTAGTTGGGTGTACTCTCTTGCTGTGATGGGAGGATTGAGCAGTGCACTTCAGGAATAGCATGGAAGATGACAAACACCCAGCCACTGGACACCAGGGCAATGGCCAGGGTGGGATCGCTCCACACGTCACCTCTCCTTAGCTCTGCATTGCCAAAAAGGTACATGGTCATCCAGGCCACCCAGATCAGAATGGAGAGGAAGGCGGTAAGGATGAGGCATACCCCATTCTTCTTCCACTTCTTAAATTTCCCACAGAGAGTGAAGAGGGACAAACCCAGGGTCACCACCAGTAGGACCATGTCATAAATTAAGGCCAGTGCAAAATCCATAGGCTCATAACTGCAGGCTAGCTTTTTATCCCGGACCACGTTCAAGACCAGCCACTCTGTGGCAATAATGACCTGGACCAGCATCAGGCATATGGCCATACCAGCGAGATGCCAGCCCGAGGGGCTCTTCCCATGGCGAACCAGCCTCCGGACTCGCCACGCCTGGCTGAGCAGGCACGAGAAGCACAGGGCAAAGAGCACCCCCCACAGGAACCTACGCGCTGAGCATATGGTCTCATCTTCTCGGATAATGAAGGCAAAAGTCAGTCCAAACAACCCGAGGGTCCCCAAAAGGAACAGGAAGTTCAGGCCCAGGGGCCCCTTCTTCTCTTTGTCCTTGATGAACGGCAGTCTCACCAGGAGGATCAGTATCAACAGCAGTGTGATCAGGGCCCCAGCCCCGGCCACTGCCTCCACCACGATTCCCCAGATGGCATCCAGGTCGCACAGGGACACGTACTGAGGGAGGAGGTCAAGCCCACAGCCCCTAGAGGTGCTGGCGTTCTCTGAGGAGCCATAGCCGATCACAAAGAAGAGGAGAAATGAGAGGACCAGCTGGGTTCTCATTTTTCTCTCTGAAATGGCATAAATTGGTTTTTTAAAAGAAAGGAAAAAAATCAATTAAAGACCCCATCCTAGAAATAAACAAGCTACTTTTTTACATAGTGCAGCATTTAAACTGTTTTAAAGGGAGGGAGATCCCTTACTCATTTCAAACCTTCCTCGCTCTTTCAGGAAGGCCCATCCCACAAGGAGCCCTGTAGCTTTGCTGGAGCTCCAAGCTTATTTTATTAAACATCATTTCCAATGGCTCTTCACAGTGAGCCTATTGAATTTGTGATCTGTGTCCACAGTTGTATTGAACTACCTGCAACAGCTGCTCCAATCCCTGCCTGCCTTCCAGACACCCCAAATAGCTTCAGTCCCAGGAGCTTCCACAAGTAAATGCAGTATTGACCACTTTCTTTGTCTCTACAGTCACCCCCGCCATCTCCCAGCCAATGAGCCTCAAATCCTAGTCACCTCCGAGAGGCCATAAGGGTTGATGAATTATTTATGTTGTATAGATAAAAGATGCTTTGAGCTATAGGTTGGTTTCTACCACCACCACCCCCAGTGGGACTGGAAAGGAGAGTACAGTGTGGGCATGATGATAAATAAGCCTAAGCTCTCTCTACTGGAATAAAAACCACTGCAGAAAACAGGGAACCATAAAGAGGGAACTGAAAGACAGTAGAGTACAGGGGTTACAGGGCTGGCTTTGGAAACCAAGAAGGCCTGGGTTCAAGACCTACGTCTGACACATAGCTGTGTGACCCTGAGCAATTTGCTTAAGTTCTCAGCGCTCCCAGACATCTCATTAAGACCCTACTTTACAGAGGAATTGCACTGGTGTAAAGAGTTTCCATCCCCCAATGATGAAATCTCATATTCAGAACCAAACCAGATCTGGGAGCATCATCCCTAGCCTTACCCTAAACACACATAAATTTGATTTTCCTCATTGTGAATATCTAATGTTTGCGATTCATAAGATGTTAGAGGTGTAAAAGATCTGAAGAGGTATCCTGAAGGGGGCAGTTCAAAGGAAAGAGTAGTGACTCTGGAGTCAAGGGGCCTAGATTCAAATCCTGCCTCACTAATGCTACCAGACATTTGACCTTGCTGTTGTTCAGTCATTTTCAGGCCTGTCTGACTCTTCATGACCCCATTTGGGGTTTTCTTGGCAAAGTCACTGGAGTGGTTCTCCATTTCCTTCTCCAGCTCATTTTGCAGATAAGGAAACTGAGGCAAATGGGGTTAAGTGACTTGTCCAGGATCACACAAGCTAGTTAAGTGTCTGAGGCCACATCTGAACTCAGGAAGATGAGTCTTCTTGACTCCAGGCCTAGCACTCTACTGCACGACCTAGTTGCTTGGTTTGACTACTTAATATTCCTTGGCCCTGGTTTCCTCACATGTAAAATGAGGGAGCTGGGAGTTAGTTCTAGGGTCCTCCCAGTTCTAGGTCTATACTCCCATCATCTTTCCCCAAGTTCTCCATTATCTGTGGTGAAAGGGGGCTCCCTGATTGAGGAAATTCCATGAGAACTTTCAATTAATTCTTCTCAGCAGCTGAAGAGGTCATTAGGGCTGATTCCATATTTAATAATTCTCATAACCATCACAGCACAGCGCAAATGACTTGTCAACTTTCCTATAGAATTTAATTTATAAACAGAAATGGATATGGGGCTTTGGGGGGGTGGTCACTGAAGGCAGAGACCAAACTAGCAACTAGGGAAAGCTACAGTGCAGAGTGGGGGAAAGCGAAGTATATTAGACCTTGGAATGCAAGCTCTTATGGGTGAAAAGACTGAACCTCCACCACCACCACGTGATGCACTAGGCAGCCAGGTTCAGTTACTTGCCCACTGCTATACAGTAAAGTGCAGGTCTTTCCTGTTGTAGAGGTAGCTAGGTGGCACTGCAGATAGAGCACTAGGCGTGGAGTCAGAAAGACCTGAATTCAAATCCTGCCTAGACACTTACTAGCTGTTGACCCTGGGCAAGTCGCTTATCCTATTTGCCTCAGTTTCTTCATCTGTAAAATTGGGAAGATAATAGCCCCTACCTTCCAGGGTTGTTATGAGGCACAGCGCCTGGCACGTAGTGTTATATAAACGTTGTTGTTCTTCTTCTTATTTTAATTCAAGGACACTGCTAACTGGGGAAGGGGTTTGTTTGGGATACAGCTGGCAAACACCCCACCTAGGAGTTTGCCATACCTTTCTTATGGGTTCTGCCCGATGGCACTAATCTCAACTGGGCCCATCTGAGGATGTCAGAGTGCCTAGAGCAGAGCCACCACTCCCTCCCTGTGTGACTGTGAACGAGGTCACTCCCAATCTCAGCCTTAGATGATCTCTAAGATCCCTTCCTGCCCAAACTATAGGAGGCCCCCAAGTGCATATAACACTCACTCTTAGTTCAGTCTTCAAGGTCAATAATCCTTTTGCTTCCCCTTTAAAGTGTCGACTTTATTCTTCTTTCTCTGCTCCTACTCAACCACCCATAGTAACTTTGAGTTCTTCCACTGGCTATGTAGTGTTTGTTGTTGTTCAGTCATTTCAGGCGTGTCT
This sequence comes from Dromiciops gliroides, assembly GCF_019393635.1. Taxonomy (NCBI): domain Eukaryota; kingdom Metazoa; phylum Chordata; class Mammalia; order Microbiotheria; family Microbiotheriidae; genus Dromiciops; species Dromiciops gliroides. The sequence goes on along the minus strand of NC_057861.1, from coordinate 546,284,551 downwards.
GACTCTTTGTGATCCTATTTGGGTTTTTCTTGGCAAAGATACTGGAGTGGTTTTGCCATTTCCTTCTCCAGCTCATTTGACATATGAGGAAACTGAGGCAAACAGGGTGAAGTGACTTGCCCAAGATCACACAGTTAAGTGTATAAGGCTAGATTTGAACTCCTGAAGGAGTCTTCCTGATTCCAAGCCCAGTGATTTATCCACTGTAGCACCTAGCTGCCCCGGCTGAAGTGTGAAGTCAAAAGAAAGAAGCCACAGAAAGCCTGGGGGAGGAGAAAGGACCAGGGAAGATTCACCAGATTGACAAAACTGGATCTTGTTCAGAGAACACCAGTTCAAGCCAACAACCAAGTGGAAGTCTGGAGCCTTTGAAAGATAAATCCCATTATGCAGGAACCCTCCTTCTGACAAAACTAATCCTGTAGCCCTGCTGAATAAGCCACTTAGGGGAGGAGAAGCAACAACATATGATGAATGTTGCATCAAAAGATCTGAGTTCTAATCCCAATTCTGCCATTTACTACCTATCTGACCTTGGACAAACCACTTTGGGATTCCAGGTGGTCTAGTACAGCAGAAGTTCCCTTGCAGTCATAGGACTCATGCATATAGAGCTTACAACAAATTCTGATCCATTATACAACCATATAAAACAAATGTTTTCTCTGGGGCCGATTCCTCTGACAGTCATTTTCTGTAATGAGCTAACCTTAGGGCTCACTGTTTGTACTGCTGGAGGAGATTAGAGAAGGTTTAACTCTGTTGTTTACATTTATTTTGTCCAGCTCTCAAATACTAACTAGCTCCCTTTCACAGTTCTCCTTCCTTACTACAAACATTCTACTTACTAAACAACCCACTCAAGATCACCCCCCCTTCCCTCCCAGAAACACACACACACACACACACGCAACAGAGGTAAAGGCTTGCCATGCTTGACCTTATTGCCTACCTGTACTGGGTTCCCTTCTTTACATTTGAACAGGGTGGTTAGTACCTCTTTGTTTCTAGGTCCAACTAAATGGGAGTTTCATTTCAAACGATGGATTCATTTGGACAAAATTTCATTACAGCAAATCAATTCTGATGTGCCTCTGGGAATGTACCATAACAAAATTACCCTACCGCATATACAGGGTGTCCCAAAAGTCTTAGTGTGGTTTTCCAAGCTATTAAGCTTAACAAGATAATTAAAAACAAAAGACTTATTACTTAAAACCAAGGACTTAAAAAAACAAAACATACTAATGTAAACAGACAGCCCAAGATTCTAATGAAAGTTGGAAGTGGATGGTGTGTACAGACTATGGGCTGAGTTACTACAAAGTAAGAGGCAGGGTAGGGCAGTGTCATCATCTAGAAAGGGGAGGGGGGTGATGGACTAGATGAACTCTTACACCTTCAGCCCTAAATCTAGTATCTTACACTCTTAGCTTAATTCTAGTTTTTCCCCTCTGTTAGGTATTTGCTATTTTTCTTGTATATATAGCTCATTTGTTCATATTTGTTTGCTTGTTGTCTCTCCTATTAGATTGTGAGCTCACTGAGGACAAGGATGGTTTTTTGCTCTTTCTGTATCACCAACACTTAGAACAGTGCCTGACACATAGTAGATACTTAATAAATGTTGACTGACTAAGCTATTGGCAGAAAGTCTCTGGAAATACCAAACTGAGCATTTTAGCCATTTTCCCAGATGGCCCAGGGTGCTCAAACAATAGCATTTGTTTCAGCTGCATCCAAAGGAAGGAGGCACCTTGGGAATTTCTTTTTTCTGGCAGCTGCTTAATACAGTCATCTGGGGAAGAACCCATCCAGAGAGCATGCTGCCTGCTGGGAATTCTTCAGAGAAAGCTCCACTGTTCTACAGGAGCTTATTGGGACAAACAGGGAATTAAGTTATGTTCAGCGTTCAGTATGGTGCACACTTATCAAGGTGTAAATAGTACCTTGCATTTATGTAGTTTTTTTAAGGTTATAAAGTCTTGATGTACATTTTGAGTGATCAACAACTCTTGTGTTATTCTTGTGGTGGCCAGGTGGCTCAGTGGATAGAGTACAGGGCTCAGTCAGGAAGACCTGAGTTCAAATTCAGCTTTAGACAATTACTAGCTGTGTGATCCTGGACAAATCACTTAACCTCTCTGTCTCAGTTTCCTCAACTATAAAATGGTGATAATAATAGCACTTGCCTCCCAGGGTTGTTGAGAGAATCAAATGAGATAATAATTGTAAAGCATTTAACACAATGCCTGGCCCAGAGTAAGTGCCACATAAACACCTACTAGCTGTGTGACCCAGGGCAAGTCATTCAACCCTGTTTGCCTCGGTTCCCTCATCTGTAAAATGAGCTGGAGAAGGAAATGGCAAACCACTCCAGTATCTTTGCCAAGAAAACCACAAATGGGGTCAGGAAGACTCAGAAAGGACTGAAAATGACTGAACAACAACTATTATTATAACCACCATTTCACAGATGAACCAAGACTCAGAGTGATAAAGTCACACAGTGGGTAAGCCCCCGAGGCAGAATTCACTCCTAAGTTTTCCAGGCTCCAGGTTTAGCACTCATGCTTCCTTTCTACTGGGCATGACCACATCTTGCATCATTTATTACTCTATGGGAAGCATTAAGCCATGACCTTGGTCTGACACAGGCACCTATGCACCGCCCCCCCCCACACACACACACACAGAGCTCCCAGGTGACAAAAGCATGGGAAGAGACCTAGGATCAAACACCACATGTTTACACAGTATATCCCAACCTTGGCCTATTTCTCACCAGCAAACATTTCAGTGACTCACTGCTTGCTTTCTCACAGCCAAGTATAGGCTGGTTTGAGGGAAGGATAAACCAGTCACCTTCCCCTCCCTCTCTGCTTCTTCTAAAACACTCCTGTGGAATTGTGGGTACAACCAGTCACCACCAGATCCAGCTGTTTCCTGAAGCCTCTGTGGGTACCCCATGTAGGGTGTAACTATATTCACCCCCAACAGTAATCTTCCGTATAAGAATGACAATATTCCCTTCCTAGAGGCAGTGTGGTGCTGTGAGCAGAGAACGGGGCTCAGACATGGGTTCAAAAACTACCTCTGACACAGACTGACAACATCCCCCAGGAAGAATCTTTTGACCTCCCAGTGTCCCAGGCAACTAAGTATGAAAATTGTAGAGCAGATGCAATCTGCCATGGCAGAGGCAATGGAAGAGGGAGTTTGCAGTTTGCTCAGTGAGATTTCTGTATGCCAATGAAATCATAGGTCTGCACAATCACCTTCCATAGATGGAGATTTGGAGTGATGACCCTATTCCCACAGGCTGGGGAGGATAGCTACTTGGCTCAGTGGATAGAATGCTGGACCTGAGTTCAAATTTGACCTCAGATACTGGGGGACATTGGGCAAGGCATTTAGCCTCTGTCTCCCTCAGTTTCCTCATCTGTAGAATGAAGATAATAATAGCACCTAGCTCCCAGGGTTGTTGTGTGTATAAAAATGAGATAATACACTATGGTTCTTGGGCCAGGACATGCTTGAGATCCCTAACCCTGGGAAGGTCCCCCTGCTGCAGGGGCTCAGGGCATTTGCACCTGTTGAGCCAAATTCTCCCTTCCTCTTGTTTCAAAGCTCACCCCCTCTCCAGGCATTCCAAGCAGTCACTGAGCTAAAAGAACATATCTATCAGACCTCCCAGGTTATCTGGAAAGAGCAGTGTCCTGCCAAGTGGTTTTGCTCCCAGCCTGCCTCATACCAACCACAGAAACTTTATCATAATTTCTGATCCTTTCCTAAAGAGGGTCCAAAACTCTCTACAAAATCATCATGCTCACAGGGATTTCTTCTTCCACCAAGATCCCTCAAAGTCTGGCCAAGGGGAGCCCCTCAAATTTTCCATAACAAAGGCCACTAGAGTCAGGCCGGAAGGAAAGGTATTAGGTGATGAGTTACACCAAAGGACAGAGCCCAAAAAAGGTTAAAGAGTCTACTCTCTAGTACAGAACTAGCTCTAGGATCGAAGACCCTAGGATCCTTTCCACAATCAGGAGATAAGGTCAGTGGTGGAGGGAGGCCCAACAAATATTACTGTAGTGTCATGTCTGACTCTTTGTGACCCCATTTGGGGTTTTCTTGGCAAAGATACCTGGAGCAGTTTGCCATGTCCTTCTCCAGCTCATTTTACAGATGAGGAAACCGAGGTAAACAGGGTTAAGTGATTTACTCAGGATCACATGGCTAGTAAGTGTCTGAGGCTAGATTTGCACTTAGAAAAAAAATAAACAATTAATTAAAAAAAAAAAAAAGGTTTGAACTCAGCAAGATGAGTCTTTTTGACTTCTGGCCCAGCACTCAATCTACTGCACCACATAAGCACCAAGCCTGTGCTAAATACTATAGATACAAAGAATGGCATGACAGTCCCTGCTCTCAAGGAACTCACAATCGGATGGGGGAAGACAATGTACACACGTAACTGTACAGACAAACTGTATACAGGAAAAATTAGAGATAATCAACCAAGAGGAAAGGCAATAGCATTAAAGGAGATTCAGACAGGCTTTACCTAGGACTTCTGATCCCAAATCCAGGGTTCTTTCCACTGCACCAAACTGTCACTGGGGGACAGCCAATTCACTGGATTGCTGCTCTGTTAGAAATGTCCAGTGTCCTCTACAACACGCCCTTCTCAGCAGCTAGGTGGCAGAGTGGACAGAATGTCTGACTTGGAAACAGGAAGAGTCGAGTTCAAATCCTGCCTTAGTCCCTTACTTGGTGTAGGACCTTTGGCAAGTCAGTTAAACCTGTTTGCCTCAATTTCCTTATCTGTAAAATGAGGATAACCTCTACCTTCCAAGGTTGTTGTAAGGATCAAATGAGATAGTAATTGCCTGGCACAGAGTAAGCACTATATAAATGTTAGCGATGATGATGGCGATGACGTTTGGGGGAGCTGCTGCCACTACAACAGCCACAATGCCAACTCCCAAGCTTACTATCAACCCCGACATTATTCCCCTGACTCTCCTCGTGCCCTCCCTTCCTCACCTGCCAAGCAGAGACCAATCTGAACCAAGGGCAGCCTACCAGCCGTAGCCCTGTGTGACTCCCTTATGTATCCTAGCTGAGGTGCTGGCTCTAGCAGTCCAGGCACTTCTGGGAGAGCTGTAAGGACATGGACAGTATGGTCCATGGGGTCACAACAAGGTGGACAAGACTGAACAACAACAAAGCACTACCCTTACCTTCTTTCACCTCTGCCTCCTACCACTACCCATTTCTCCCTATTAATCCATCAAATAGCATTTATTAAGCACCTACTATGTGCTGGGAACTGAGTTAGGCACTGGGGATGAAGACAAAAAGAAATTTCTGCTCACAAGGACACACATTCTATCAAAGTAAACAAAATGTATGATGTAATATTATACAAATATATAAGGGAAATAATATACGAGGTAAATATAAGGTAATTTGCTGGTATTATTTCCCTACAATTCTGGCAGTGTTCAAAAAGAACAAGATAAAATTCATGTCTATCAAGGCACTGTTATTTATTTACAACTATAAGTATAAAAGTTTGATGAGGTAGGAAGCTGCAATTATCGACTCAATTCTTTTTAAAAGTTATTTGTTGGTTTGGTTTATCCATGATAATAACAACTAACACTTACATGGATACAGTAATAAATCGCTTTCACCTACATAATTATTTGATCCTCACGAAAATATGAATTAGTAAGTATGTTATTCCCATTTTAGAAATGAGGAAAGGGAAGGTCAGAGAGGGTCAGAAGGCTACTAAATATTAGAGCTCAAACCGTGGAATAGTAGGTAAAGAGCGGGGTGGGGGGTGTCAGAGGATCTGGGTCATTCCTGGACCCCAATTGACTCATCGATAAAATGAGGATCACATGGTCATAGAGATGGAAGGAGTTTTAAAGACCACCTAGTCCTAATCCCTTCATTTTACAGATGAGGAAATTGAGACCCCAAAGTGGAGGTACTTGCTCAAGGTCACAGAAAGTACTAAGAGGTAGACAAAAAGAAACAACTGAACAACAAGATCTGAACCCTAGGAGGTAGTCAGGTGGCTCAGGGGATAGAGTATTGAGCCTGAAGTCGGGAGGACAGGTGTTCAAATATGACCTCAGATACTTATTAGCTGTGTAATCCTGGGAAAGTCATTTAACCCTGTTTGTCTCAGTTTCCTCACCAGTAAAATGAGCAAGTCAGGGAAAACCACTCTGTTATCTTTGCCAAGAAAACCCTAAATGGGCTCATGGAGACTCAGTCAGACTAAACAAAAACAAAAAACCCGAATACTAGGCATTGAGGGAATACTAGGCATTGAGGGAAGATACAAAAAGGGGCAAAAGACAGTCCCTGCCCTCAAGGAACTTACAGTCTAATGGGAGAGACAATAAGCAAACAAACATGGACAAAGCAAGACACAGACAGGTTAAATAGGAAAGAATTAACAGCAGGAAGGCCCTGGAATTAGAAGGGGCTGGGGAGGCTTCCAGAATTGGAACCATCCAGGGTGTGTTTTCAAATCTCAACTCAGACACACTGCCCAAGTCACTTAACCCTATTTGCCTCAGTTTCCTCATCTGTAAAATGAGCTGGAAATGGCAAACCACTCCAGTGAGTATCTTTGTCAAGAACACCCCATGGACAGTATGGTTCATGGGATCACAAAGAGCCAGATATGACTGAACAAACAAAACCCAGAGGAACCTAGTTCCTCTGATTTTAAATCCCTTTTATCATACCATTCTGCATTGGTTTTGGAGTCAGAGAACCTACCCCTGACACTACCTGTGTGACAATGGGCAAGTCACCTAACTCCTCTCTGACTCAACTTCCCTCATCTGTAAAGAGATATTTGGACTAAAGTCCCTTCTAGTTCTAAATCTATGCTACCGGGTCTTTCTGACCCATGCTCTTTCCACTATACAAAAAAGTTCCTGAATTTGTTATACCCATGAGAACATGGGAATGAGCTGAGTTGCAGGATGGCTCCATGTTACAAAAAAGTCCAATTCCATAAAGAAGTCAAGCCCTGGGTTTCATTCTGTAGTGCTTAATGCTTTTCAAGTCCTACTGAACCTCATAATAACCAGTAAGGGAGGGCTGGTAATATGCTTTTCATTTTACAGTTGAGGAAATTCAGGCCCAGAGAGATGAAGTGACTTGTTTCAGGTGACAGTCAGCACCAGTGGCGGAGTCAGCATTAGGATCTAAGTAGTGATTTAAGAGTCCAGAAATACCTGAGTTCCACTCCCTCCTTTGACATTTAATTGCTCTGTGATCCTGGGCAAATCACCTCTGAGCTTTAGTGTCCTCATCCATAAAATGGGGATAGTAACAGAATTGGTTGTGAGGCTCAAATGAGATAACAATATATGTGAAGCACTCTGCACACTTTAAAATGCGTCTACAAATGCCAGTTATTTTTATTGTATAAAAGAGGCAAAGTCTATAGCATCATCACTAATAATCATAACAGCCACCCACCCATGAAATAATCTGAAGATCAAGGGTTGGAGAATGAAGTCAGGAGACAGTGTAAATTACAGATCCCTCTTTCCTTCCACCTCCCTCATCCCCCACAAAAATCTCATCCTCTCAAAAGAGTTATTTGAATTACCCCAAATTGGGAGGTGGGAGGAAAGACAGGAGTTCCTCCCCCCTCCCCCCATGCCTTTTAAATTCCCATATTCCTGCCTGATGAGGGTTTTGGAGTCAGCACAGTGGCAGCGAATTGCAGTGGGTGATGGAAGGGAATAAGAAGCAATAAATCTGAGTATTCCTATAGAGCTTCAAAAGGTGTAATACGATGAATATGGAAAACCAGGCTAATATATTCATTACCTTTGGTATGACCTAAACTCCAGGACACCGGAACTGAGCTGAAGCTGCTTTTAACCATCCTGATTTAAACATACACACTGGAAAGAAAGGTCCACAATTAAGCGATAGGTCACGCACGAGAGGACTCAATTTTCTTGTGAGCTGTGGTTCACTGAGCTTGAAAGAAATGCAGTAAACAAGCCTTCAGAAGTGGGCTGCTTGAAGTGCCCTGTCGAGGCACCCAAACGATGCCTCTGAGCACTGATAGATGGCTTCAGGACAACAACCTTTGTTGCCTGCTGGCTCTGCAAATACTCCCTTGGTCTGAGGCTCCTCGCTTCCCATTCTCTCTATGTGTCCCCCCCCCCCCGCCCCTACACACATACACACACACATAGTCTATTTCATTCATGTCATGTAACCCTCATGTGACTGAGCTCTTCTCATGGCCAGTTACCATGGAGATGGTGGTACATGAATAACCTGTCAGGCTGTCAGGCCATCTCTTGTTCCCAATCCTTTGCCTTATTATAAAGCAAACAAGGAATCACCAGAAGAAAGAGGAGATCCCTTTAGGGCAGCGGGTTCTTAACCTGAGAGCTGGGAACTCGAAAAACAAATTTGTTTCAATTAACTGTACTTCGATGTAACTGGCTTCTTTTGTAATCCTGTGCATTTTATGAATTTTTAAAATACTCTCCTAAGAGAGTATTTTATTCAAGGGGTCCAGGACACAAAAAGGGTTAACCACCCTGGCTTTAAGAGAATGCATTCCCCTAGAATGACTAATGACCAGCCCCAGCAGAAAGATGGGGGGGCGGGGAGGTGATTTTTCCTTTGGGGAATCTTAGAACACTGAAAATAAAGATGGGTAGGAACTGATGGGGTACCTTTGGTTTTGGTGAAGTACTATACCAACACTGATGGGAGCAGAGGGGAGGAAGTTGTTCATTCATTTCAGTCACATCCGACTCTTTGTGATCCCATGTGGAGTTTTCTTGGCAAAGATACTGGAGTAGCCTGCCATTTCTTTCTCAGCTCATTTTACAGATAAGGAAACTGAGGCAAACAGGGTTAAATGATGAGAGGAAAATATATTAAGTACCTACTATGTGCCAGGCACCGTGCTAAACACTCTAGAGATATTAGCCCAATGAGCTATTATAATTCCAAAGCACTTTAAGGTTTAACAATCCTAAGAAGCATGGATTTTTTTTAAACTCCCATAACAGCACAAAGGAAACTGAGATGAAGCTTAAGTCAACTACCCAGGGCCCCAACTACTATGGACACCTGGATTCAAACTCAGTTTCCCCAACTCCAAGTCCTGTGTTCTTTTAGGGTGGATCTAGAGTCAGAAGATTTGAGTCACCTCTAATGCTTACTACCTGTTTGACCGCCTTGAGTAAGTCACAATCTCCCAAGACTTTGTTTTTCTTCCTGCTAAAGATAAGAACTAGGTGGTCCCTAATTTGTCTTTCAGCTCAGGATCTATTAACAATACGCTAAGGGACTTCAAAAGCTCTCTTCTAAGTCCCCTCTATGTTCAAGATATAGCTATGTCTTTAGATAGACACATAGCATCCTAGGATGACACACGGTATCACTTCTCCATGACTCTAGAGAAGGGCTTCTTAACCTGGGGTTCACAGGTTTATGGATAGATTTCATGGGTGCATGAACGTGGATGGGGAAAATAATTACATCTTTATTTTCACTAATCTCTAACTGAAATGTAGCATTTCTTTCAATTAAAACACACACACACACACACACACACACACACACACACACACAACACAAACCAAACACCAAACCAAAAACAAAGGGCCTTGTAAGTTTTCCCAGCCTGCCAAAGGGGCCCAGGGCGCAAAAATGGATAAGAACACTTGATCTAGGCCAAACCACCCAAAACAACAGTAAAAGAAGCCAGATACTGGCTTTCCTTTAAGAAACAATTGTTGGTCATGTATATAACCTGTATCTGATTGCTTACCATCTCAGGGAGAGGGGAGGGATAAAAATTGAACTCAAAACTATAAATAAAAATGTTTATTACTTAAAAAAGAAACAAGTGTTGGAGACAGCCAGGTTTTATATATATATATATATATGCGCCACGTTCCCTCCTTCCCCATAAGTGATATTGACCCAAGCTAATGAAGTGTTGTCTATAGAGAGGCTTTACTCCCCAGAGGGCCAATAGGATTCTTCACCCGGAGCAAAACAGCCTTAGTTCCCAACTTACCTATGTGTCCTTCTGGGACCAGGAATTTCTGCTCCAAGTTAGAAAAAAACACCCCTAATTCTTTAAGAAGGTAAAACCACAATTTTAATACCTAAGGTTTTCGGCCCCTTTCCTAAGCTTTGGCATACTTAACAATAAGAGATATCGGTTCTCAGAATGTCTATGGTGCTTAAAAATTTTTCAAAGTTCTATCATATTGATATTCCCAATCACGCAGTAAGGAAGGCTTCTTGAGGACAGGGACTGTTTGTATCTATTTGTATCCCAATGCCTGATACAGGCAACTAGGGCTAGGCCAGGAGTCAGAAAGACTTGAGTTCATCTGATCCAATTCACTTAACCCGTTTGCCTTAATCCAAGGGAGAAGGAAATGGTAAACCACTCTAGTATCTTTGCCAAGAAAACTCCATGGCGAATATTGGCATGCTATGGGGTCACAAAGAGTCAGACGCTACTGAACAACAACAACAATAACAACAATAATCATTCATTTACTTAACATTTGTTAAGGGCTTACTATATGCCAGGGATTGGACTGGGAGTCAGGGAAAGCAGTTTTGAATCACACCTGAGACTAACTAGCTGTGTGACCTTGGGCAAGTCACTTAACTTCTCTCAGTTCAGTTTCCTCATAAGCAAAATGCTCTCCAAGGTCCTTTCCAGCTCTATACCTATAATCATGGGTGCTAGGTGCTGGAGATACAACAGTCCCCCACCCCAGTCAAGAAGGTTACGCTTCAGAGTGTCCTTGCTGCCTCCCGAATTCCTTCAGGTTCTAGCAAAAGTCCCACTTTCTGTAAGAGTCTTTCCCAGATCCCATTTGGTGCTAGTGCCTTCCCTCTCAGATGATCTCCATCCTCTCCTCTAAATAGCATGCTCACACATAGCTGTTTGCATGTTGTCTCCCCCATTATTCTGAGTTCCAAGAGAACAAGGGCTATCTTTTGCCTCTTTTGTATCTTCAGTACTTACAGGTGCTCAATAAATGCTTATTGATTTTACTTGGCTGAAATATTTAATAGCGAATGGTAACTACCCAACCCACCAACCCCAAAGCAGCACCAGCTCTCCAGAAAAAGAACAAAGGGTTAAGATGGATCTCTCCTCCAGAGCTACCAGTGTTTGCATCTATCACATCAGTCCTGTGGTTTTAGCCTTTACTTGTCAGTATAGATAACAGTCAGCAAAAGACTTTAGGGCACAAATAGCTGGGCTGAATCATCAGTAGAATTCGTTACACCCTTTCCTACCATTCATTTCTTAGCTTCCTCACAACCAATTTATCTCAAACACAGGCAAAGCCTAACCTAACTCAACTCCTAGATTTAGCTCCAAAGAAATCCCTTTCGGTATGTAAATACAGTTGTGAGAATGTCTCCATGAATATGCAAAAAAGCCTCCAGCCTGTAAATAAAAGCAATCATTTAAATGCAAATTATATTCTGGACCATTCCATTCAGAGCTGGCAGGTTTCCCTGGGTTGTGATAGAGAAAATTCTACCAATTTTGAACTGCAGTTATGAAATCGGATAGTTCTGGTAGGGAACACTAATTTATTTTAAAATAACTCCTAACGTGGTTTCTGGGTCCAGGGTATTTATAAGATCCAAGGAGCACACTTTGGGAAGGACAAGAATCAGTCGGCCTGGAGTCAGAGGTGCTCAAACGCTAGGGCTTAATATATCTTTGTCTGCACATCACCCATTAGTGCCAACCGAGCACATCCTCAGATGATGGAGGTTTAAGCCCATTAATTTTGCATCCAGACACCCAGCCAATTGGCATGGAGCAACGAGGAGCCAGTAGGGCTCATCTGTATATAACCAATACCTTCCTCTCTCAGTCCACTGCTATAGCTACAACAGCTATAGCTACTCCGGGTTGCTTTGAAGTAAATCAGACTCCTTGGGAACTTCAGGTCTTAGGAGAGGCAGGAGCGAGGGGACTGATCGCAGAAAATATGTCCTCCCATTATGTGATTACAGTCTGCCATTGGATGGAAAATTCCTCACAATCTTTAGCATGTAGTTTCAGAACCACTTTTTAACATCTGTGCCTCAAAGTGCTGATATTTCTTTTTACTCCCTCCCCCCTCCCCCTTACTTCCCCCTCCCATACTTCTGCCTGGGCATCCAGCACTCCATCTGGCACTAGTACACAGTATCATCCCTTCTGACTTAAGCCCCAGGGCAATGAATAGAGAGGAAGAACAATTTGCACAGCGGTTCGAATACAAAATTGGTTAGGGACTGTGGACTCAATAATAAGAGACTCAAATTTGCATATCACTCTGCATACTATGGACGGCCACCAGCTAAAATACACTAGACTCTCCCACCCTAATTCTTTAACACCCCCTCCCCCTGAGTTGTTTTTTTTAATCCCCTCAGACTCTTTAGTGCCACAGGTCAAATTCAGGGGCCCCTTGAACAAAGAGGAGGTTAAGTGATTTGCCCAGGGCCGCACATCTGATCGAAGCCTTTCTGGGCTGCACACAAGGCCAACTTGATCCACCACTCCACAAAGCCAGCCTATGGGAGATGATTAGAACTCACATATCTGGCTGTTTTCTCTCCCTATCTCTACATAACCGAAAGACTGAGTGGTGGGCCTGAATCCCCCCTTTCTCTACATCTCAAAGCACCCTTAGTAAGGTAGTTTAGAGTTATGGGAAAGAGCATGGAATCTGAAGTCAAACCCCGGCTCAGCTACTTAAGTGTCTCAGTGACCTTGGGCGTCATTTAACTACTCAGGAGCTTCAGAGGTCCTAAATGAAGGGACTGGACATTATTAGAAGATGATCTCTAAGATCATGAGCAGGAAAGCCAGCTCTTTGAAAATCTTATGGCTGATAGCCCCACTGTACTCTGCCCTGCTCAGGCTCAAAGGATATCTGGAATAGTGTGCTCAAGGGGCAAGAAGGCAAGTTTCCTCTTGGTTTCAGAGATAATCATCTCTAGGGATACTCCCAGTCCCCCAGTACTGGCCAGAGGCTGGATGCAAATTAAATCAAACACAATTTCTGGATCAATTCCGTGCTTTTCCTTCTGACAGAGAAGCCAGATTTCCAAAGAGATTGGTAAGGAATGGCTGCATGAAGGAGTCAAAGGACCTGACCATTCTAGGGTTCATCCAAAGAGAATCTGAGCTCTATGGATGGATTTCCTAGCGCCAGTTAAGGAAACTTGAAGGAGCTGGAGTAGGGGCAAGAGTGAAGCTGCATTGTATTCAGGCCCACATTATCTCCCCCTATCCCAAGCCTGGGGAGCTGAACGAAGACGCAGAGCTGAGCTGGCTGGGGCTGGTGGGGGTCCCCGCGGTCAACAATCCTACAAAAATCCTTTCTGAGTATCCAAGGTTGGCTAGTACTCCCTCCACCATTAAGGTCCCGACCTTCCCACTGCAGGCAAACATTTCCCAGCTACCGTATTCTTCAACCAGACGTACGTACTATTGTATTCAATGACCTTCTCTCAGTCTCTTCTTCTCTCTCTCCCCTCCTCTCTCATCTCTCCCCTCTTCTCTCATCCACCCCCCCCTCCTTCCCTCTCCCCCCCCCCCCCCCCTTCTCCCATCCAGCCATCGTTCTCTTCCTTAGGTTAGCTGCAGAAAGGCACGAAGCCAGCCATACATGTTTGAGTTCTAACCTTCTCCCCACTCCTAACCCCAGGTCTCTCTGGGCTCGGGCTCTCTGGCAACCTGCCGCCAGCCCCCGAGGCCGAGCTTAAACTGCAGTCTCCCTACAAGCTCCTTCCTCAGAACTCTGCACACGCCCCCCCCCCCCCCCCCCCCCCGCAAGGTGCTTTTCTAATCACCACTGAGCTTAAAGCCTCCAGTTCGGCTTTCCCCCTTTCTTCTCCAAGTCTGCATTAGTCCGCCTCCAGCCCCGATTTCCTGCTGTTCTACGGCCCCAGTTTTCCCACTTGTCCCCAGTCCGCAGTGCCTCCCTCCCGGACAGTGCGGAGCACGTCCCGCAGCAACCTTTCTTCTGCAGGTGTGGGTCAGGCACTGGTTTCCAATGAGGGCCAGGAGATGCCTTCCCTCCCGTGAGCCAAGGATGGGCTACTGACTGCCTTCCTCCCGGAGCTTCAAGGAACTGACCCCCGCTCCAATTCCTCCGCAGGAGCTCCCCACCTCCCCCTTCATACCCAGACCCTCCCCCGCCTTTCCCGAGACAATCACCCCCCAAGCCTGGCCCCGCTCCGCCCTCTGCGGCTCCTCTCAGAACTCGGGTTGTAATGGGGCCTCTCCCCCGCTCCCCCCAAATCCCCCCCTCATCCCCGGATGGATGGTTCATCCAGTCCCTGTGGCGGCCCCTGGACGGTACAGGGAGATCAATCCCCTCCGGGATGGGGGACGCTGCACAGAGTTCTTCCCGCCCGAGAAAAAGTTTCTCTGGGGCCTGGAGAGCCGCCCCCCACCCCCCACCATCACTCCCGTCCTTCCGCCTAGGCTGAACCCCTTCTCCGCAACCGCATCTCACTCACCCGCCCCGGCGGCCCCACAGCCGGACGGCTTCTCCTGCAGCCGCTACTGAAGTCACATTTCTGCAGAGCGGGCCCCCCTTCCCTCCCCCCACCCCCTAGTCCCGGCTCCTGCTCCCCCAGATGCTCTCACTGCATTGCCGCGCACGGCCCCCCTGCTCCCTGTTGCCGCTGCTGCTCGTACCGCCCGGACCCTCTCAGGCTCCGGCTCTGGCTCTGACTGGGGCTCCAGCTCCGTTCCAGCGGCGGTCCCGGATTTCGCCGTCAGCCCGGTCCCCTCCCAGCACCCAGCCTACCCCTGGCCCTCCCTCCCAGCTCAGCCCCGCGGGCCCCAAGCCCAGCTAGCTCACTGGCTCTCCCACAGCCCAGCTCCGCCCCCGCGGCCGCCCCTGCCCCCTCCCGCCTGTCCTCAGCCCCAGCGCGGTCCGCGTGTCCCCCGATGTCTAATGTTGCTGCAAACTCCCTGACCCCCTCCCCCCACCGTGCTCCTGCCGCCCCTAGTGTGCACTCGGCACGTGAACCGCCGTCCTCACGGGTAGCAACACACAAAGGGTGCAGATGTAAATCTCCCGGCGCCCAGGCACACTCAGAGGACAACGACCCACAAATACACTCCGCACACCCCCATCTCCAGCAACACGCGTTTCGGGGCACACGGAGCACACACCTACGTGTGTGAATACACGTACCCAAACGCGTTAGTGACTGAGATAACGATTTGAATGAATTGCTCAAAGCAGTGTACGGACATAGCCCAGACACGTGCCCACCGGACCTCGGATGTGGAACTGGAAGGGACCTTAGAGGCCAGACCAGCTGAAATTCCATCTCCCCTGCCCCCATCCCCCCATTTTACAAATGAGGACACTGACTTGCCCAAGGTCACACAGGTAATAAGCCCAGGAAAGGATTTGAAGCCAGAGCCCCTGGTCTATGCTCTAATACCCATCTGCACCTCACCCTCTGTGTCAGGAGCCTAAAGTGAAAGGAGGTGTCTGAGAGCTTTGTCACTGGAAATATTTAGACTAGACCTCTATCCGACCTGGATAGTTCATCTGCTTGATAGGTCAGGTGATCTTCTGTAGTCCTTTGTAGCTTCGGAATTCCGAGATTCTCCTGTCCTAAACCAATTCAGTACAGTTGAAGGAAAAGCATCGGCCTCTGAGGAGAGAGGTCAGTGGCTAGGGGGATGGGAGATGGGAGACGGGAGACCAAAGGAGAGAATGCCTTCCCTTCCAAAGATAATACCTTCTTCAAATCAAAAGCTAGCATTCAAACATTCTGAGCCTCCCCCTTTCACCCCTAATGCAGACTTTAGGAGGTAATATATTTATTTATTTATGGGTTTCCCTTAGCCACCTCATCTGGTTGTTTAAAGATGCTGGACAACTTATTGAATGAGGTAGAGATCCTCTCGTTCATTCGTTCATTCATTCAATCAATCAAAAAGCATTTATTAAGGCATTACTATGTTCCTGGTGCTGTGCTAAATTTGGAGTAGGGGGCATAGAAGGAAAGGTTAAAAGTAACCCCTGCTCTCAAGGGACTTACATCCCTTTGGAGAGACAACATGTAAATAACTAGATATTGACAGAGTCATGTTAGATAGGAGGTGGTCTCAAAGGGAAAGGCATGAAAACCTGGGGGTGATTGGAAAAGGCCACCATCAAGGGCTGGAGGGGTGGGATCTTGGGATTAGCTTTTATGGGAAAGTTGGGAAAGGGGGGCTCTTTAAAGACTATTCCTCAGTAGACCTCAGTTCTTTGTCCTTGCAGCTCTATCTTTTGAGTACTTCTGTCATCTACCCCATTCCTTTCCAGTGACTATCTTGGCTTTTGTTTGTATATATAGTGACTGACTATGATTTGTATATGGTACCACCCTAAAGTAGTGCGAAATAGCATAGGATCTTGTATTTAAAGCTGAAAGGGACTTTAGGGATTGTCAAATCCAACACTCTTATTTTGCAGATAAGGGAACTGAAGCCTGGAAAGGGAAAAGTTAGGTTAAAAATGTGTGTGTGTGTGTGTGTGTGTGTGTGTGTGTGTGTGTGTGTGTGTGTGTGTGTGTGTGTGTGTGTAAAATTAGGGTCACATAGCTGGCTAATGTTTTCTACCCCAGTTTGAAGTTTATTCCCTTAAGGATGTGAGGTTGGGGATAGGTGCACAACACATACACACACACCACTTCATCTACATATACACTTACACTTAAAAAAAAAATCATTGAAGAGATTCTTTGGGAAGAAAATTTTTCAATGAACAATTTCCCTGAACTTATTTGGATTGTAAATGGATAGACACCACCACCTCCTGGTAGACAGAGGGATTTGGTTCCTGAGATGGTTTCTAAAAGTCCCTTTTGCTAAGGCAGACAGGATTGGGTGATAAGATAGTGCCTAAGGAATGGAAGGGCACCTAGGTGGCATAGTGGATAGAGCACCATACCTGGAGTCTGGAAGACTCAACTTCCTGAGTATAAATCTGGCCTCAGACACTTACTAGTTGTGTGATCCTGGGCAAGTCACTTCACCCTATTTGCCTCAGTTTCCTCATCTGTAAAATGATCTAAAGAAGGACATGACAAACCATTCCAGTATCTTTGCCAAGAAAGCCCCAAATGGGGTAATGAAGAGTCAGACAGGACTGAAAACAACTGAACAACAACAAAAAAGGAATGGAAACAAGTAGACTTGGTCCAGGCCAGTTTTTTCTAGTCTTCACTTGACAAGTGGCAAAGATACCAGCCGCAGGCTAAACCTGAGCATTTCTCTGAGTTTCAAAGAGGCAATAGGGGGTACTGGAAACAGTGCTGGAGTTGGAATCAGAGGATGAGGGTTTGGATCTGTTAAGGGCTAAAATTCTAGCTAAACTGTCTAAAATATCTAATGAGTGGTTGCCAATAAATTACAAGCTTTAGCAAGAGTTAGACTTTTAAGCATTTATTAAGGAAAATAAGAATTTGGTAAAGAGAGAGAGAAAGGCCTAGATTCCTATCTATTAAAGGGAGAGCGCATTTCTAGCTCCACTCTCCACCAGAGTCCAAAGGAAAGAGCGAGACCGAGCGCCAGTCTCTTCCTTCTTCCTCTCACTAGCCCACATCGCTTCCTGACGCCAAGAAAAGACTCCTAGTCTTGCCCTCAAAGACCTTCGCTTCATGGGCGTAACTCTTCTACAGTAAGTCTCCAGCAGGTGGCGTCATTCCAATCGTTACAGATCCCTGTCCTGCCACTTAGCTGCCTTTGACCTTGGGGCAAATAATTTAAGAACCCCCAGTCCTCAGTTTCCTCATCTGTAAAAGGAGGGGTAGTGGACCAGATGACCTTAAAGGTCCCTTCTAGCTCTAAATCTATGTTGCTATGAGTTTGTGTTTTTGCCCACAGATATCATGGTACAAGGAGAAAGTGTCAGAGCACATGAGTTCAAATTTTGCCTCTAAGTGTGACCTCTGACAAACCATTTAACTTACCTCAGGCTTTATTGTTGGATTAGATCACCTTTAAAGATCACCCTTCCAGCAAGGCCATTCCTGGAGTAGGTCCAAAAGAAACAAAAGTGGTCAAAGTAGAAGGGAATGGAATGGGGTAGGTGCATTTCCCAAGGGAGCCTTGTAAGCTCCAGGCCAGTGAAATGATCCAAATGAGTTGCCCCAGTTTGAGATCTCTGTGGAATAATTGCACACCCTCTGAATCCCCAAGGTGAGCGGTTGGGGAAGGCAGGGCTACTGCCCATCTTTCATCGAAATTGAAGTTGCATGGTTTATGCACCTTGTGGTTAATCTGAACTGGTGGCTTCAATAAAGAAACCCACCAGGAAAATATGACAGCATGGTGTAAATCTGTCCCTTATTACCCACAGTTGGAGGTGGGAGGAGGCTGATTGAGGCGCCTGCAAACAGCTGTGGCATCCAGACAATAGCTTCAGCCAGTAGTCTCAGCAATAGCATCAGATAAGAGGCTTTGGTTCTGATTACACAGGGGTTAATCTCTGACTTGCTCATATAGGTAACACAATCTCACTCGTGTGTCTTTCTCTTCAGGGCTGGTCTTTAACAAAATGGAGAAGCAGATGACATTTGCCTTAGGCTGATTCTCCCTTTTCTTCCCTTCATAGTCTATCTTAAGCTCCTCTAAAGGCAAACCCGTACACTCCAGGCCCTTCTTTTCCCATCCCACATCAAAACTTGGCTGTTTCCTGTCCTAGTCCTACAGAGTTCTTCATATTCTATCAATAGCTCACCTGTCTGGTCAATTAAAAAAATATCAGAGGGGCAGCTAGGTGGTGCAGTGGATAGATCACTGGCCCTGGATTCAGGAGTACCTGAGTTCAAATCTGGCCTCAGACACTTAACACTTACTAGCTGTGTGACCCTGGGCAAGTCACTTAACCCCAATTGCCTCACTAAAAAAAAAAAAAAAACAACCCCCCCCCCCCAAAAAAAAAGACGTGATGCTGTATGTGTGTGAGAGGAGGGAGGGAAGAGAAGGAGAGGAAGGGAGGACAAAGAGAGGGGGAAAGAGGAAGGAGGGTATAAATCTGGGTCTTCTAGGTTCCTGTGATCAGTGCCTGGGGAGAATATCAACTACCAAATCACGTCAACAAGCATTTATTATGCATCTACTATTTGATAAGTGTTGGGAATGGAAGAAGAAAAGAAAGAGAAGGAAAAGGAAGGGAAGGGAAGGGAAGGGAAGGGAAGGGAAGGGAAGGGAAGGGAAGGGAAGGGAAGGGAAGGGAAGGGAAGGGAAGGGAAGGGAAGGGAAGGGAAGGGAAGGGAAGGGAAGGGAAGGGAAGGGAAGGGAAGGGAAGGGAAGGGAAGGGAAGGGAAGGGAAGGGAAGGGAAGGGAAGGGAAGGGAAGGGAAGGGAAGGGAAGGGAAGGGAAGGGAAGGGAAGGGAAGGGAAGGGAAGGGAAGGGAAGGGAAGGGAAGAAGATAACAACCAAACCCAACCAAACCCACCGTTGAGAAGTCCCTTCAGTTTCTGGGATTAAATGGCTAACCCCAAGAGGGGACTGCTTGGGCAGTGTTTGCCCCTAAGGGGAAGGAGATCTGTAGGTATCTTGAAGGCAGGGGACTTTTTTGCAATGTCTCTTGTAGTCATGCCTCCCAAAGTTTAGTTCCATGTACTTCATGAAGTAGGTGCTGGATCCAGTGGGATTTAAAAGTTGGGTCCTGCTGCTGTGGCAGGCATTGGCTTAATGGCTACTTTAGGGCTATAAACTTTTAGTGTTTTCAACCTTGGGGTTTTCCAAGGTGGCAGACATAGAAGGAAGGAAAACAGGACCATTTTTACTGTGAACCTTGTTCTGAAATAAGCCATCTTATTGACTTGGAGGATTCTCTTAGTGAACCCTGGTGAGAGCAAAGAATGCTTCCAAAATAACTCACTTTGAGTCTTTCGAGAGAAAATAGTTCCACAAAGGGAGTGGGAGATATAAGTATTGATTACAGGAAAGACTAAAAGGCAGGCTGGGCAAATAATGAAAGCTGTTGATGGAACAATAGCAAAAATGAAAGCCAGATAGAAAGGAAGAAATATGATTTAACCACAATCCTTAGTGTGCTGGGGGTCGGGGAGAGCATAGAGAGGAGGACTGGAGAGAGGGGAGGAAAAGAGAAGGATAAAAATTTTCTGAGGCATTAATGTGGTGAAATGAGATGAAAATGTTTCCGAGAGATGAATAGCTCTAAGCCAGAGACATCATTAAGACGGATACAGAAAGGAAATTATAGAAGATCAAGTCTGAGGACAAAAGACAAGTCAGGTGACCCCTCTACTTTTCCCTCTGCCTTTTTCTCAACAGTGTTTGATGATTCAGAACAGGATTTTGGGAGATACAAAGGCATTTGCAGAATTGGGTGAAGAGGATCAGAGAAAAAAGAAAAAAAAGCGGGGGTGGGGGAGGAGTAGTTGAGTAAGTAAAAGCCAATTGGCTCACCAGCTCTCCCATCAGGTCATCTCCCTGTTCCGGCAGGAAATAACTGGGAAAATGGGGGGAAAGTATGCCTGCTTCCCTCTCCCTGTAAGCCTTGACCCAGTAATTCTTCTGGCCCTCGGTGGATGACAAGGTCAGAGGAGCTCTGTCCAGCAAGCCACTTACATACCCATAATTCTAGGCCACTGGATGGAAGGTCTTGTGAAGTGGGATTTCTGGGACTCACCAAGCACTGTTACTCTCTTCCTTTTCTCCCACCTCCAAATTTTCTCCAAGCAGCACAGGCTAACTCTGCCTGACAACGGATGCCCTGGAAATCCTCCCTGGTGTGAGATGATGTAAAGAATTATAGAATTCACAGTAACCAAATGTGGCATGGGAAGAATAGGAAGAAGTCCTGCCCCCCAAACCAACAACCCAAGAAATCCATGTTGCCCCAATTTTTTTCTTTACCTCAAGTGCCCTAATGCTGGAAAATTTCCAATTAGGGATGAATGTTAAGCATTTATCCTCTCACTCTAGGTTCTATTAAAATACAAATACTTTTGGGGAGAGTAACACATTTGGTGTGTTAGTAAAAAAATTCTTGGTAAAAATGAACTGTTTATCCAATAGATTTTCCTCCCAAGCAGGAGAAACCAGGGTACTCTAGGGGCACTAGGGGCCTATGAGGGAATGGCAGAAAGGTTAAGATTGGGGAAGAAAACAACAACATGGAGGGCTTGAAGATAAGCTCCAAATTCTTCACAGCTTTTCAAAGGGTTGGCTCTTTCATATCCATTTCAGAGTGGAATTAATAAATTACATTTAGATACTCATGTAAAGATTTGAAAACATTTAAAAACATCTGATTTGATTCTCACAGCCACCATATGAAGAAATTAATGTAATAACTTGTTATATTAATCCATATAATATTTGGTGTAAAGCTATTATATCCATTTTACAGATGAGGAAATTGGGGCACAGAGATTAAATGAGTTGCCCATGATCGAATAGCAAGGGTCATCGATGGGCTATAAGCCCAGCTCTTTTCTGTTGCAGAGATCACTGGGTGGCACAGTGGATAATGGGCCTGAAATCAGGAAGATCTGTGTTAAGATCCTGCCTTGATCATTTATTGGGCTGTGTGACCCTGGGCAAGTCACTTAACCTCTGTCTGCTTCAGTTTTTTCAACTGTTTAATGAGGATGATAATAACCCTTACCTCCCAGGGTTGTTGTGAGGATCAAAAGTGTTGGCACAGAATCTGATGTATAGTAGGTGCTTAATAAATTCATGTTCCCTTCCCTTCCCCCTAGAATGAGCAAAAGACAAGTCGCTAATTGTCTTTTGGATTTGTGGCCAGAGAATCAAGGTTAAAGTCTTGTTTCTGCCACTGTTACCTGTGTGACCTTGGGCAAGTTACTTAACTTCCCTGGGCCTCAGACTTGTCATCTGTAAAATGAGGCAATTGGACCAGGTGGCTTCTGAAGTCCTTTTTTTTTTTTTTTGGTGAGGCAATTGGGGTTATGTGACTTGCCCAGGGTCACACAGCTAGTAAATGTCAAGTTTCTGAGGCCAATTTTGAATGCCTGATATCTTTTATAGCTCTAGCTCTAAGATACAATCTGCAAGGAACTGTTCTAGGTTCTAGGATGTGAAAACAAAAACAATTTCTAAGCAGTTCCCAAGTAGGTTTTTCTCATTCAGTTTCCTGGGCAGGGTTCTTTTTATTTTTTTCTCTAGGGAATTGGAAATTGGGTCATCCAAGGGACTGAGATTCAATGATCCATCACTAGAAGGTCAAACAAGGAAGATGCAGAGTTCGGGAGGAGGAGGAGACCTTTATAAATGTATAGATCTGGGAACTATAAAAAAGTATTGAAGAAGGGAATTTCAGCCATTTCCTCATCCAGAAAGACACTCTTAGAGGTGGAGGGAGGGACCCAGGGACAGAGGCAGCTGGTTGTTGACGCTAGATCCTCTTACTATAAAGGAGGGGACCCAGTGAGGCCACCTCATCGTCTCCTACCTTGCTTCAGGTCTTCCTCAGCCCCCTCCCCTCACTGGGTAGACTCACCCCCCCACCCCCATTCTCTTCCCCCTTTAGATTGTGAACTCTTTGGGAGTAGAGACTTTTTGCCTTCCTTTGTATCTCTAGTACTCAGCGATGTCTAACTTAAATCCAATTCACTGTAAGTCCTGACATCACCCCAGTGTCATGGTCCTTTTTTTTTTTTTTTTGGCTGGGCAATGGGGGTTAAGTGACTTGCCCAGGGTCACACAGCTAGTAAGTCAAGTGTCTGAGGCCGGATTTGAACTCAGGTACTCCTGAATCCAAGGCCAGTTCTTTATCCACTGCGCCACCTAGCCGCCCCATGTCATGGTCCTTTTTGAGAACAAAAGACAAACAACAACAGCACTTAGTACAGTGCCTGGAACATTTGTTATTTAGTTGTTTTCAGTCATGTTTGACTCTTCTTGACCCCCTTAAGGGTTTTCTTGGCAAAAATACTTGAGTGATTTGCCATTTCCTTCCTCAGCTCATTTTACAGATGAAGAAACTGAGGCAAACACAGTTAAGTGTGCCCAGGGTCACCTAGCTAGTTAGTGTCTAAATTTTTTTTTTTAATTTTTAATTTTTTTTTTGCAGGGCAATGGGGGTTAAGTGGCTTGCCCAGGGTCACACAGCTAGTAAGTGTCAAGTGTCTGAGGCCAGATTTGAACTCAGGTATTCCTGAATGCAGGGCCGGTGCTTTATCCACTGCGCCGCCTTGCTCCCCTAGTGTCTAGATTTGAACTCAGGAAGATGTCTTCCTGATTCCAGGCCTAGCACTCTGTGAACAATGGCCCCACCTAGTGGCCATTTGGCACGATCTCTATCTCTATATAGTAGCCATTATATAAATGCTTGTTGACTGTAAAACTAAGACTCAGAGTCAGAGTCCATGGTCCTTTGGTGCAGGACAGAATCCCAGAAGATTTCTAAGGACTCTCCCAGGGAGGAGTCCAAATCTACGGTCTTATGATACTTCAAATTAAATCCTCTTTCCACTATACCATTCTGTGCAATTACTAGTCCTAGGTTCAAATTCCAGTTCTGCTACTAATTGTGTGGTCTTGGGAAAGTCACTTCTCCTTCTGTCTCAGTTTTCTCACTTATAAAATGAGAATAGTGATATTTGCATATCTATCTCACAGGTTCCTTGTAAGTAGCACTTTGTAAACCTTAAAGAATTGTACTGATATCAGTGGTCAATATTCATATTATATGGAGAAATCTTTCTCATCAGAGTCAGAGAAATATAGCGAAGGACAATACTGGATTTGGTGCCCCTGGACCTTGCCCCAAATCCTGGCTCTCTGATTTGTTATCCATTTGATTTAAGGCTGTGGGTTTCCTCATATATAAAAGGGAGCGGGGATTGGATAGGTGCTTGCCAAGGTCCCATTCAGCTTTAAATCTATGATTTCTAAGGTCCTACTCGATGTGAGGAGGCTGAGTTCTTAGACCAAAGTCTTGGTGAGGCTGTAATGCCAGAGCCAAGCTTTCTGGGCTTCCTATCTTAGGCTGAGGAGGGAGAGTAATAAGGAGAGCAGGACACACCTCTGCATGCTCTAAGACTTGGTTCAAGTGCTGGTGGTTTTATTTATGAGGCATTTCTCCGGTACCTTCTGCCTGTAGCCTTTATTACCACTTAGCCCCCATAAAAGTAAACACATATAGAAATAATAGTAGAAAGAGAGTTGAGTTTAGTGCTAGTCTAGAGTTCTCACCTTTACTCTTCTAGTGTGACTTTTTTTTTTTTGGAGAGATCACAGAGGCCCTGTCATTTGACCTCCTCATTTTGGAGATGGGGAACCCAAAGCCTGAGGAGGTCAAGTGACTGGTCCAAGGTCACACAGGTAGTGAGTGTCAGAAGTAGGGCTTCTGACTCCTTAGAGTCTAGAGCTAATCTTCTTTCTCATTTTTCCGCCCAGAATTACAAGCTAGGAGAGATCACAGAGTTATCTAGTCCATCCTCTGTACTTTTGTAGAGCAGGGAAATATTGTCAGAGAATTTACTCTGGCACTTCAAAAAACAAACCAACCCCCCCAAAACCCCCACAACCCAAACAATAAACAAAACCTCCTCTTATTTTATGGAACTAGCATTTTTCACTTTTAAATTATTTTTTGTATGTGACAGGCTGTCTCCTCTTCAGACACATTTCCACCTGCTGCCTAATAACCCCTCACTGCTGTCTTCTCTGGAACCCACCAATCTGGAATCTCCCTTGCCCGAAAAGTCCATCCCAGACACCAGGGAGTCACATCAGATGTGGGAAACCAACCAGATTCACCCGAATGAGATAGTGCTCCCACCTTATGAGACATCTGCCTCTTTCCCATATATTAGAGGAGCCATGTTTTGTGGGGAAATCTCAGATGGGCCCCTCCAAACCAGAAAATGGGCATGCCAGTTTAACCTGGATGCTGGGTCTAGAGGGAGTCTTTGGATGTGTCATAGACTTCTTCCCCATCCTGTTGTCTGAAGATCATCCCACCCAGGCCTGTACTCCCTTGTTCTCTACGTCACAGCTGTACCTTGACCTTCAAGAGATCCATCCGTGGCTTTGTTTCTCTAGTGACTCTGATCTGAATGTGTCCTTTCTGTGCATCTCCCCTCCCCTTTCTCACCACCTCCCCTCCTTTTTCTTCCCCCTGGCTCCTCCCTCAGTAAATATCTCAAATTAAGCCACAAAGTCTCCTCTTGTGTGAAGTAAATTGTGCCTGTAAGAAAGCATCATTGGCTGATTGGCTCTTTCTGTAGAAATCTCAAAAAAAGCAGCTGGCTGCAATGGACTGACTCACTCGCCTGATGTTACATAGGTAATTTAGCAGCAGAAGCAAGATCCAGACACAGATCTTTTGATTCTAAATCCGGCGATTTCCTCACTGTACCTCACTGTCCCAATATCCCCTTTCTAGGCCAAATCTTCCTCATCTGTAAAATGAAAGGGATCCGTCTACATCAGATGTCTGTAACCTTTTTTTTTTTTTTTACTGTGTTGGGATCCCTTTGATGGTCATTCTCCTAAAAAATTCATAATTGTAAGAAATGCTAGATTTCAGCTAGAGGTTAATGAAAATAAAGATGTAATTCCCTGACACTGCCTCATCCAAGTTCAAGGACCCCCATGAAATTTCTTCACAAATAGTACCTAGGTTAAGAACTTCTGGCCTGGATGACCCAAGTTCGATTTCAACTTTGTCATTCCAGAAAATGTCACATTCCCATGATCTTCTGGTTTGTTGTCCACTGGGGCTTTCTGACCTGTAATTTATGTTACATTCTGGATTTGTAATATATAACTGAGCAATTTCAGGAAGCCAGCATTATCAAAAGAACTGGGACAAGACCCAGGTCAGTGATTAGAGCCATCTCTGGGGCTGTGTGGGACCTTTCCCTTTTCATCTCTGTTTCCATTTTAATGCAAGCAAAATGTGGTTAAAATAAACATTGTGGAAATGGGGGAGAATTCAAGAAAGAGAAGGAAACAGTAGCAGTAGCCAGGGGTGAAGCTGCCTCCGGTTAGGGCAGGGGCTGGGATGAAGTGCTGACACCAATTATATTGATGTCCCCTCTCTCCCCCCTGCCTTACTTTCCTGAGTCTCCACAGGAGCAGGACCACCCAAAGTGTTGGGTAGCATCAATGGCCTGACTTGTCATACCTTAGGGATGGCTAGAGCAAGGGCTTTGAGCAGGGACCTTTATGACCCTCCCACCCTGCCCTCCCCAAAGTCCTTTCTAGATTTAGGATTTACCAGTGATCTTTCCTGACTGAGGCAATCCTAAGGGGTCACCCCAGTCAGGGAAGAAAACTTCCTCCTTGGCAAGTGATAGAGCTAGGGATGGCAGATCTCCTTTTCCCTCTTTTACATTTCTGGCTGAGGGCATGGCCCAGCCAAGCATGAAAGATTACTGCCGACAAGCAGCTAGGGGGAGGGAGGGGAGCCTGAGGTGACTGTGGTTACATAAGGGCTCCTTGGATGTGGACAATTATATAAAGCAAGAAGTGGGGAGTGGAGGCTGGAAGTGGAAGGAGAGGGGGGTAGAGGGAAAAACGAAGAGAGGAGACCAAAACAAGGTTCTCCCTCCATGGGAATACAATCAGGAACAACACAAAGCCCCAGGAAATGCATCTGATGCAAGGGCATCCATGTTTCCTTGGAGTCAAGGAGAATTACTAAGCATCGTGAACCTATTCCAATCTCTTCCTCTGGCCTCATTCCAGGGCTCTCCAGGGGGAGAATCAGTCATATCATGGTCTCATAGAAGCAGAATGTCAGAGCCAGAAGGGACCTTAGAGATTATCTAGTGTAACTCCATTATTTTACAGTTAAGGAAACTGAGGCCAAGAAAGAAAGGATTTGAAGCAGACTTTAGCATTTGTGCAGATGTTACAGTTCTGTTTTGCTTTGTGCCTGTTTGCCTAAGTAGGAGGATGCTCATAGAGAGATCTACGCTGAAGATTTCTTCTTTTTATCATTTAAAAATTTAATTAATTTAATTTCAATGCTTTTTGTTTTCATATCACTCACATTTCCAAATATATCATCCCCCCTTCCTCCTAGGAGCCAACTTTTGTAACAATGAATGCAAAAGAGTGGGAGAAAAAGCAGTTCAGCTAAATGAACCAACACTTTAACTGAGTCTGATGGTATGTGCCATGTTACATACTACCCCCCCCCCATCTTTGCAAAGAAGAGAGGGAAGAACATTTTCTTGTCTTTTCTTTGGGCCCAAAGGTTGTTATGATAGTTATAGCATTCATATTATTTTTGTTCTTTACATTTCCTCTTCCTCCACAAATGATGGGCATCTATTTTGATTCCAATTCTTTGCTACTGTTATAAAAAGTGCTGTTATAAATAATGTTGGTGTCTGTGCAGCCTTTCTATCTTTGAACTTCTTGGCCATTTAGACTTACCAGTAGGATCTTTGGGTCAAAGGACATTTTAGCCACCTTGTCTACAGCATGATTCCTAGTTGTTTTTCTTTTTTGAAAAAAAAAAAGTATTTTATTATTTTCCAGTTACATGTAGAGATAGTTTTCAACATTTGTTTTTATAAGATTTCCAGTTTCAAATTTTTCTCCCTCCCTCCCCTCCCCAAGACAGCTGGTAATTTGATATAGGTTATATATGTATAATCACATTAAACACATTTCTGCATTAGTCATGTTATAAGAGAAGAATCAGAGCAAAAAGGAAAAACCTCAAAAAAAGAAAAACAACAGCACCAAAAATAAAAGAAATAGTGTGATTCAATCAGCATCCATATTCCACAGTTCTTTTTTTTCCTGGATTTGGAGAGCCTTTTCCATCGTGAGTCCTTTGGAACTCTCTTGTATCGTTGTATTGGTGAGAAGAATCTAGTCTATCACAGTTGATCAACACATAATGTTGATATCCTAGTTGTTTTTCCGAATTGTTGGACCAGTTTACAGTTCCATCCATCATGTACCAGAATCATAGAGCTAGAGCTGGAGTCAATCTGAGAGGCTATATAATCCAACCTTCTTCTTTCACAGGTGAGTAAGGTGATGCCCAAGAAGGTTAAGTGCCCAGGTTTATGCCTGTAGCAGACATTGTTGAAGGCTGAATACAAACCAAAGTCCTCTGAATCTAGAATCAGTAAGCTTTCCCCATGTACATATATCCTGCTTCTCTGTTTTTCTGCCACCTGCCTCCAACACTAATAATTCCCTTCTTTTGTCATCTTTGCCAATTTGCTGAGGATGAGATGAAACCTTGGAGTTATTTCAATTTGAATTTTACTCATTAATCATTTGGAACAATCTTTTCGTATGTTTATCAATAGTTTGCAATTCTTTTGAGAACTGTTTGCTCATAGTATTTTTCTCTTGAAATTTATTATTTTTTAATTTTTAAACATTCTTTTCTGTTTAAATTTTGAGTTTCAAATTCTCTCCCTTCCTTCTACCCCTCCCCTACCCACTGAGAAGGCAAGTAATATGAGATCAATTAAGCATGTGAAATCATGCAAAACGCATTTCCATATTGCAAAGAAAGCACAAAAATAAAGTGATAAAATTATACTTCAAATCTGCACTCAGAGTTCATCAGTTTTCTCTCTGAATATGAATAGCATTTTTTCATCACAAATTCTTTGTAATTGTCTTGGATCATTGTATTGATCAGAGTAGCTGTCTTACACAGTTGGTCTTCATTGTAATATTGATGTTACCATACACAAATAATCTTCTAGTTCTTCACTTTTCATAAGTTCCTATAGGTCTTGCAAGGTTTTTTCTGAAACCACTCCCTTGTCATTTCTTACAGAACAATAGTACCCCATCACCATCATATATCGTGACTTGCTCAGCCATTCCCCAATTAGTGATCATTCTTTCAATTTCCAGCTCTTTGCCATGACAAAAAGAACTATAAGAACAAAAGAACTATATGAACAAAAAGAACCTATAAATATTTTTGTACATATAGGTCCATTTCCTTTTTCTTTGATCTCTTTAGGATATAGACTGGGCAGTAGTATTGCTGGATCAAAGGATATGTATAGTTTTCTATCCCGTTGGGCATAATTTCAAATTGTTCTTTATAGTGGCTGGACCCATTCATTACTCCACTAATGAGTTTATTAGTGTACTTATTTTCCTTCATCTCCTCCATTGTTTGTCATTTCTGATAGGTATGAAGTGGTACCTCATAGTTGTTTTAATTTGCATTTCTCTAATCAATAGTGAGTTAGAGCATTTTTTCCATATGACTATAGATCACTTTGATTTCTTCTGGAAACTGCCTGTTCATATCATTTGACCATTTATCAATTGGAGAATGGCTCTTATTTTACAAAATTTGACTCAGTTCTCTATATATTTGAGAAATAAGGCCTTTATTAGAGAGAAAAATTGTTGTAATTTGAAAAAATAATATTTCATTGTCTGTGATACCTTTTAGCAGAATGTAGTTTTCCTTATTATCTCTTTTAATTAGGTCTATTTTTGCTTTTACTTTGTCTAATATCATGACTATTGCCACTATCTTTTTTAAAATAAAAAAAATGTTTTTAGGTGAGGCAATTGGGATTAAGTGACTTGCCCAGCATCACACAGCTAGTAAGTGTCAAGTGTCTGAGGCTGGCTTTGAACTCAGGTCCTCCTGACTCCAGGGCCTTTCTATACACAACTGAATGTGTGTGTGTGTATGTATATATGCTTCCCTCTTTGAACTAATTCTGATGAAAGTGAGATTCAAGCATTGCCTGCACAACCCCCCTCACTTCCTCCTCCACTATAAAAGCTCTTTTATATGAGTAAAATTTTCCGCTTCTGCTTCTCCCTTCCCCCTTTTCCCAGTGCCTTCCTTTTTCTCACCCCTTCATTTTTTTGGAGATCATTACAACACAATTGACTCACACCCATACCCTCTGTTTGTGTAAACTCCTTTTAACTGCCCTAATAATGATAAAATTCTTAAGACTATATGTATCATCTTTTGTTTTGTTTTGTTCTTGTTTTTGTTTTTGTTTTGAGTGGCAATGAGGGTTAAGTGACTTGCCCAGGGTCACACAACTAGTAAGTGTCAAGTGTCTGAGCCCTGCTTTGAACTCAGGTCCTCCTGAATCAAATCAGGCCAGTGCTTTATCTACTGTGCCACCTAGCTGCTCCTGTATCATCTTTCCATATAGGACTGTAAACAGTTTAATCTTATTGATTCCCTTATAATTTATCTTTCATATTTACCTTTTTATGCTTTTCTTGAGTCTTATGTTTGAATGTAAAATTTTCTATTCAGTTTAGGTCTTTTCATTAAGAATGCTTGCAAGGGGCAGCTAGGTGGCACAGTGGATAGAGCACCGGCCCTGGAGTCAGGAAGACCTGAATTCAAATTGGCCTCAGACACTTAACACTTACTAGCTGTGTGATCCTACGCAAGTCACTTAACCCCAATTGCCTCACAACACCCCCCCCCCCAAAAGCTTGCAAATCCTTCATTTCATTAAATATCCATTTCCCCCCTTAAGAAGTATACTCAATTTGGCTGGATAAATGGTTCTTCATTGTAATCTCAGCTCCTTTGCTTCTTGTAATATCATACTATAAGCCTACCACTTCTTTAACATTGGGACAACTAAATCTTGTGTGATTCTAACAGTGGCTTCATAATATTTGAAATGTCTCTTTCTAGCTGCTTGCAATATTTTCTCTCTGACCTGGGAGCTCTGGAATTTGACTACAATATTCCTGGGAGTTTTCATTTTGGAATCTCTCTCAGGAGGTGATCAGTGGATTCTTTCAATTTCTCTTCTACCCTCTGATATAAGATGTTGAGGCAGTTTTCCTTTATAATTTCTTGAAATATGATGTCTAGGCTCTTTTTTTTTTTTGTGGGGCAATGGGGGTTAAGTGACTTGCCCAGGGTCACACAGCTAGTAAGTGTCAAGTGTCTGAGGCCGGATTTGAACTCAGGTACTCCTGAATCCAGGGCCGGTGTTTTATCCACTGTGCCACCTAGCTGCCCCCTCTTTTCTTTTATCATGGCTTTCTGTTAGTCCCAATAATTCTTAAATTCTCTCCCTTCTTTTTTCTATGTCAGTTGTTTTTCTGATAAGATATTCCACACTTTCTTCTATTTTTCATTCTTTTAACTTTGTTTTATTGTTTTTTGATGTCTTACAGAGTCATTAGTTTTTACATTCCCAATTCTAATTTTTAAGGAATTACTTTTTTTTCCCCAGTGAGCTTTTGTAGCTCTTTTCCCATTTGACCAATCTTGCTTTTTAAGGGGTTTCCTTCAGTGAATTTTTGTGCCTACTTTTTCATTTGGTCTAATCTGATTTTTAAGGAATTCTTTTTTCATCTTTTTGTGCTTTTTTTTTTTTTACCATCAGGTCAATTCTATTTTTTGCATCACTCATCTCTTTCCCCAATTTTTCCTTTACTACTCATTACTTTCTTTAACTCTTCTAGGAATTCTTGGTGGGATTGTGTCCAATTAACATTTTTCTTTGAGGCTTTGCTTGTAGCCGTTTTCATGTTATGTTTTCTGAGTTTGTGTCTTGGCCTTCCTTGTCACTGTAGTAATTCTTTAATGGTGGTCTTCTTATTCTTCTTTTCCTTCTCCTTCTCCATCTTTTTCTCCATCTCTTCTCCTCCTCCTCCTCTTCCTTCTCCTCCTGCTCCTTTTCTGTTTGTTCATTATGCTAGCCTATTTCTTGACTTTGACCTTTATGTTAAAGTTGGGTTCTGCTCACCTTGGGGTGGAGAGGCACTATCCCAAGCTTAAGGCTTTTTCATACTGCTGTTTTCAGAGCTAGTTCTGGGGGTCTGAAAGTTTTTGGTGCTTCCAAGTTGATATGATCTGGGGAGAGGTGTGGTAACTGTTCCTCTGGTCTATGCTCTGGTTTTTACCCAGGAAGGGCTTCTGTTCCCCTGCAGTCATGGGCACTAGCACTCCTCTTGGCCCTGGAGCTGCGACCAGGGCTCCTACTCCCTTGTGACCAATAACAAGTACTTCTATCTGCCCGGGAACTGTGATCCATAACTAAGTTTGGATAATAGAATTGCCAATCAGAGCCAGCTGCACCCAGTGACAGCACTGGGTTCCCTATAATCTCTTTTTGATCAGTTGGATGATCCCTTTACAGTCTCTGGGCTGAGCATTCCTGAAGCTGCTACCACCACCTATATATTCTCTAGACAGGCCTTCACCCTGGTGCCACATACCTGCCACCTTTTTTTTGTCCTGCTAAATTTTTTTAGACCAGAAAAATGTTTCACCTTGACCTTTTGTTGGTTCTTCCATTCCAAAATTTTATTTGAGGCATCATTTTAACATTGCTTAGAGGGGAATGTTGAGAGAATTCAGTTTGGTTGCTGCCTCTAATACATCCTCTTGGCTCCATGCTCCACCCACCTCCATTTGCTCATATTCTTAAATCATTTTTCTACTGGGGAATGGCCCTTGGTCTCATATATTTGTGATCCCTCCTATATCTTATATTAGACCTTTATCAGAGATATTTGATGACGAGATTTTTTTCTCAATGAACTTTTCTTCTCATACAAATTACTTTGATTTGCTTGTGAAAATGTTTTTTAACTTGGCCTATATATTTTCTTCTTTTCTTTTCTTTTTTTTTTTGCAGGGCAATTGGGATTAAGTGACTTGCCCAGGGTCACACAGCTAGTAAGTGTTAAGTGTCTGAGGCCGGATTTGAACTCAGGTACTCCTGAATCCAGGGCTGGTGCTCTATCCACTGCACCACCTAGCTGTCCCGACCTATATATTTTCTTAAAGCATCGACTGTATTTTCTTTTGGTCCAAGGATTCCCCAAAACTTGCGTTCGTTACTAGAATTAATGAGAAAAATGTTGCTGCTTTCAGTGAAATACCAATGACATGATACCTGGTTTTTAATAACCATTATCACTACAATTATTATTCTACCTCCAGTTGTATTAGTATAAAAATGTCACATTGGAAGACTCTGGCTCTGGAGTCCCTTGCTAATTTCCTAGGTTCAAAGTGGAATATATTGACTAATCAATTATGGAAACTATGTATGAAGCCCTCACCAATGCAACATTCAAGGATTCTAGATGAAGAAGTCACAGATCAGATAGCTAAGTATTTAGCTAAATGAATGAAAAAGAATTTATTAAGTGCCTATTGCTTTCTAAGAACTTTGCTAAGACAAAAATCCAAGTTAATACATGAAAGAAATATCTAGGCTCCAGTAACTATCTCTTTGTGATAACTCACATGACTAATGCCCACAACTAAGAGTTCAATATTGTTATAGAGGTCTATATCTTCTTGGGAAATACATTCACTTCAGTGCCTGTTTTGAGCTATTAACTTTTTCTTTGAATAAATGAGATCGGATGGGAGTCGTCCATTATTGTCTGTTCTACTCATCCATTATATCATAAACATTAATACTAGAAGAGGATCATGGACCTCCTCCTTCTCCTGCTCTACTCCTCAGGGACACTTGTGGTTCACTTGTGATTTTTTGACAATACTCGCAGGCCTCCTGTTTCAGATAAGACCAAATGATTGTTATTCTTCTCAGAATGAGGTGTACAAATCCTTAATATAAAAGGTGCAGACAGTCAGAGTCCATTGCTAGGACTAAAAAAGTTTCTCAGAAGAATTAGATGAGCTGTTCAAAGCTGAATATAATAATTCCTTTTATTTGATTTAAAGGAAGGCACAGAAGGGAGGTCATGAAGCTTACCTGGAGATACTCAAGGACCCGGGAGATAGGGACAACAAAGCAAAGGCACTAGGACAGTCCTATAAGTCTCTCATAGTGTGATTTGGACTAACACTTAGAAAATAGTGCACCCCCACTTCCCTCACACTAATATCATATCTAATATTTCCAAAGTAAGATTGGGAAGCATCAAGGAAGGCACACAACGAGGCTTGTTTCCAGGGAGCCCTGGATGTGATGGTCTTCAGACCACAGCAAGAAGAGTGAATTCCTGATGTTCTCAGACTCCTAGTTCCGTGCTACAGGATGCTCTGAGTTCAGAGCAACTTCCTCAGTTTACTGGGTCATGGCATCATTGGGATTACCAGTGATCTCAGAAATGCGAAATCTGATTGTTTTTGCCCTTTGTTTTTTGATTTCTCAATAGCTTTTGACATTATTGATCCCTTGGTATGCCTCCTTGCTTCTTCCTAGTTACTTTTTGCTCTCTAGTTTATTTTTTGTTTTTGGTGGGGTGGGTGGTGGGTGGGAAAAAGGGAACAAGAATTTATTTAGTTTCTACTATGTGCCAAGCACTGTACTAAGCACTTCACAAATATTATTTCATTTAGGACATTACTCTGCCTCAGTTCTCCTATCTGTCTTATTACCACCTCTCAGTCTCCTTTATTGGATCATCATCCATGCCATCTAGAACATTTTATTAGGGCATGTGCCCAGGGAATTTTTTTTGTTATGTAAAAGGTAAACATTTATTAAATCCTCAGTTATAAAAGACTTTATTTTTTTTATAAATCAAATATATCGAATGAATGAATTAATGAATTAAAGCATGTATTAAATGGTTACCATGTCCCAGGCATTGCATTAAGAGCTGGGGATGCAAATTCAAGTGAAAATAAAAACAGTTTGCAGCCCTCAAGGAACTTACAGTCTAGTTGGATAAGACAATTTATAAAGAGGAGCTCCTATTAGAAAGCAGGGAGGAAGGGGGAGGGTGAGAGTACCTCAGCAATCATTTGGAAAAGGCCAGGAAGTGGTACGTATGGTATCTCGGTGTCAAGGAAGTTAAAGTAAGAGCTTAGTTAGTAGAGTCCTAAGGAAAAAAAAAACCCAATGCAATTTCTTGAAAAAAAAAACAAATTTAAAACACAAGACATAAAAGGCAATTAATTTTTTTTGATATATTTGGGTGTGCCTGGGGAAACTAAGCATTATATACACATATATATATACATACACAATGTATGTATGTATGTATGTATAAACATCTCTGTCTCCCCTTCCCCCCTCTCTTGCAGTACCCTCCCACCTTAACCATGGATGTTCTTTAAGCCTCTTCTGGGCCCTTTTCTCTTGGCTTTCTATATCTTGTTTTGGTGATTTCATCAATTCCCAAAGATTCAACTATAAGTTCTACTTAGGTGACTTACCAGTTTCACATCCAGCCTTAATCTCTCCCCTGAACTCCAGTTCTATATCAAGTAAAGTCAATAAGCATTTATTAAGTGCCTACTATGTGCCAGGCACTGTGCTAAGCACTGGGGATGCCAAGAAAGGCAAGACAGTATTTTTTTCTCAAGAACCTCAGAGTCTAATGATGGAGGTGTGAGAAAATATTTATTAATAATGAATTTCCAGGAGAAATCCAGAAGCTACTCTCTCCCCTTCCCCAGCTTGGGAAGAACCTGCAGCTTAACAAAAGGAATACAGATTGACCTTTTTGATTAGCTGGTGGTGGTGGGGAACCCACCTTGACCACCCTCCAAGTCATGTCAATCAATGGAACTGAATGAGGCTAACCAATTGGCTTAGCTGAATGTGTGGTGACCCGCTTCTACCTGAAGGAGGATGAAAATCCCTGGAGACATGAGGGTCTCTCTCTTATTCTCTTGTGCTCTTACATGCTTCTTTTACTCTTTTATCCTGGGCTCGCTTGCCCCAGCCCCCCTTCCTGGGGCTCCATGCTGGGTATATAACTTGTGGGGAAGTTATTCAGACATGCAGTCAAATTAATAATAATAAATGCTTGCTGCCAAAACTGGTGCAATATCCTCTAATTTATAAGTAGCATTATCTTAGAAACCCCAGCCTAGTTCCCCAGAAATTTAAAACAGAAATAGGAGTAGCCCCCCGATATTTTAAGTGACACAGAGACAATATTTAAACAACAATCTACAAACAAGATATTGATAGGATAGATTGGAGATAATCAATAGAAAGCACAACAAGCCAGGAGATGGAGATGAGGAAGGAGAGAGCTCCAAGCACTGGGGACAGTTGGGAAAGTGTCCAGAGTCAGGAAATAGATTGTCTTATTTGAAGAACAGTTGAGGGAGCCAGACCATAGATGGATACTCCCCTCCGATGGAGGGGAATAAGGTGTAAAAAGACTGGAATGGTAGGGAGAGGCCAAGTTATGAAGAACTTTAAAAGCCAAACAAAGGATTTTGCATTTTGCATTTTGCCTCTGCTTGTTTCCATCCTGCACCCAGTGCCGGTAGCAGCCATCCAGGTGTATTCCTGGCAGCTCTACTACAGTAAGAAATGATTGGACTCTTGGTTCACTAGTATACAGGAAAAGAAGTGCAAATGAAGCTTGACACATGGACTATGGGCTGTAATTGGGGGTGTAATGGGGAGGGGAGGGGAGGCTGGGCTTCAAATGGGAGGATGAGAAGGGTAGAGCCACTGGCCTAATAAGGTTGGCAGCAGGTGCACACTAGGCTGAGGTTCCAGAAGACACTTTCTCCCTCCCTCAGCTGCATATTGTTGAAAGACTGTGTGGACATAGGGCTGGGAGTTGTGTGGGGGCTTCCTTTGGCCTGGATTGGATGCTCAAATGCTATGGTTTGAGCTCCTGTGTTTTTGGCCCTTCAGGATGCCCTCAGAGACGGTTTGTTCTCTTCATCTCCTATTTACCAGCTCTTTTACTCCTTCCTTCCATCTCTTAACTCCTGTCCTGAAGCCATGAAGACAAGCAGAGATCAAACAGAAGCTGGTAATGAATCAGATTCCATACTTTCTAGCAAGGAAATCTCTACAGGCTGTGGTCTCTGACGTCAAGAATCATGATTCAAAAGGGAATGAAGGGCAGCTAGGTGGCAAAAGTAGACAGAGCACTGGCCCTGGATTCAGGAGGACCTGAGTTCAAATCCAACCTCAGACACTTGACACTTACTAGCTGTCAAGCTAGTAACTTGACACTTACTAGCAAGTCATTTAACCCTTATTGCCCCGAAAAAAAGGGGGAATGCAATAAAATTCATCTATGCCCTGAACACCCCAATCTTTGTATTTGATGAGATTTGGAGTAGCATGAAGTACACACTCCCAAAATTGCTCTTATAAATAAATGGATCAAACAAAGAATAGTAACCTGTACATAGTAAAGATTTGCAGTTGTTTGTACAATCTTCTTTTCTGCCCTTCCATGTATATGGAAATATGTAATTTATTTGGAGTTTAAGTTCTGAATAAAACAGGGGGTAAGGGAGGGGGAGAGGAAAGTGCAGCTAGGTGGTACAGTGGAAAAAGCATCAACTCTGGGGTCGAGGACCTGAATTCAAATTCGGACTCAGGCACTTCCTAGCTGTGTGACCCTGGGCAAGTCACTTAATCCCTATTGCCTACTGTGCCCCCTCACCGACAAAAAAGAGTATTAAAAAGAGAGAGCGGGGTGGCTAGGTGGCACAGTGGATAAAGCACCGGCCCTGGATTCAGGAGTACCTGAGTTCAAATCCGGCCTCAGACACTTGACACTTACTAGCTGTGTGACCCTGGGCAAGTCACTTAACCCCCATTGCCCTGCAAAAAAAAAAAAAAAGAGAGAGAGAGCCAGGTTTGGGGGCTTTGAGGGGTCTGACCATGAGCTCTACCCTGGACCAGGGGCGGTAAGGCTATAGTGGAACTTGTGCAAACTTTGGGGTCAAAGGACCTGGGTTTGAATCCTTCCTTAATATTACTCCCTTCTACGGACACTGCTTCCTTGCTGGCTCTGAGCTGGATGCTGACTGGGTAGGAAACTGAGATCAACACTGAATCCACAGACAAGGTGGAGTGGATCAAAAAGCAGGTGGAAGAGAAAGAAGGAATCACTGTATAGCAGCAGCGACTCATCTACAGTGGCAAACAGATGACAGCTGCTGGTTACAAGATCCAAGGGGGCTCAGTCCTCCACTTGGTGTTTGCTTTGTTGGGGAGATAGCCTTGGGTGGTGATGGACCTCCCTCTCCTTTATCCCCTCACCCCATCACTCATAATGATGTGCCATACACCTTTCCACTTCCTGGGACAATAGCAGCACCACCTCCTTCCCAAGACAGATGCCCAGGTGTTTCTGTCTGTTGTTGGGATATCTATGAGAACCCCAGAGTCCAGCTCTCTCTGCTAGCTGTTGGTTTGTAGTTTGTGGTCTTGCTTGCCCCTTCCCTCATGGCTGAATCTTCATTTTAAATAAAGACATTTCCCAGCTTCCTGAAAAAAATACCTTTAAGCATAGGGAGCCACTGAAGTTTATTGAGTAAGAGTATGACATGGTCAGACCTGTGCATGCCAATTTGACTGCTGAGAGGAGGATGGACTGGAGAGAGGAGAGACTTGAGGCAGGGGGACCAGTCAGTAGGCTACTGCAATAGTCCAGGCTAGTTAGAGGTGATGAGGGCCTGCAACATCATGGTGGCAGTGTCAAATGAAAGAACCAGGAAAATGTGAGAGATGTTACTGAGGTAAAATGACAGGACTTGGCAACTGTTTGGATATGGGTGGTGAGAAAGAGTGAAGAATTGAGGATGACACCTAGGTTGTGGCCCTGGGTGATCAGGAGCATGGTGGTGTACTTGACAATATGGAGAAGTTTGAAAGGTGGGAGGTTTTGAGAAAAGATAATGAGTTAGTTTGGCATATGCTGAATTTGAGGTGCTTACAGGACATCTAGTTCAAGATGTCTAATAGACAGGAGGATATTCAAGACTGGAGGTCATGCCAGCTAAACATGTTCACTGTTCTGTGAACACTTTGAACTAAACATGTCTAA
This sequence comes from Dromiciops gliroides, assembly GCF_019393635.1. NCBI lineage: Eukaryota > Metazoa > Chordata > Mammalia > Microbiotheria > Microbiotheriidae > Dromiciops > Dromiciops gliroides. The sequence goes on along the minus strand of NC_057861.1, from coordinate 546,245,763 downwards.
ATCAGAACCTCTGTACTTCCCTATTTTTGTTTCATTATCAATGATACCTTTAAATATAATGTTGTTCAGTGCTTGTCATTTTTAGCCATGTTTACTTTTGCTATTGACTTTGTCTGGGACCACTTTTGCCACCATGATTTTGGGATTCACCTGAGGCATAATAGATTCTACTCAAATTTCTTATTTTTTTTAACCCCAAATCAGTCAGAGACAATTTATTAATACACAAACATTTCTGCTTGCAGAGAGGTTCACGTTGGCAAAATTAACTTGGTTCACTGGAATTCTGTCTTTCCCAAGCAACTTCTGACTTACATTTTATAGTATTCCTGAAAGAAGACAAAGTTCTGCAGTAAGATATAACAAAGTCACGTAGCTAAAGTTTAGAATTTATTTCATACACAATATTAGTGATTTTTAAAACACTAATTAGTAATTTTTTGTTTTTCTGAACTAAACAGCAACAAATATAAACGTTCTATATACAAAGGATAGAAAAAAGGATTGCATATGAACCTGCAAATCTTTATTATTGTCTTAAATATTTATCATTGTCTTAAAACGGTATTAATAAAGTCAATGAATTAACTTTAAAGCTGTTTTCCTTCTCTGCATCTCTAAACTTTTTTTGTTTTCTTCTATTCATTAAAAATTCAATAACCCTCTTTTTTTTAACATTACTATCACTTCCTCTTTTTATCCCTCCCCAAGGAGACAAAAAACCACCCTTTCCAATTGTAACAGATAAACATAGTGAAGTGAAACAAGCCCACAAATTCAGCGTGTCTGAAAATTCGTGTCTCATTCTGCAACCCTAGTGCATTGTCACTTTGTCAAGAGGTAGGCATCACACTGTAGTCATGGTTTGCCAGGACACTGATTGTTTATTAAACCTTTCAGAGTTTTTTTTCCTCTCTTTTTTGAAAATTATTTGCTTTTATTCACTAGAAAATATGCATAAAACAGGGATGATTTTTTTTTTTGGTGAGGCAGTTGGGGTTAAGGGACTTGCCCAGGGTCACACAGCTAGTAAGTGTTAAATGTCTGAGGCTGGATTTGAACTCAGGTCCTCCTGAATCCAGGGCCAGTGCTCTATCCACTGCACCATCTAGCTGCCCCAAACAGGGATGATTTTAATGAAGATTTTTGTATGTTTGACTCAGAAGAAACAAACTACAAGACACAGGATTATATTGAGGAAAAGAGAAAAAAGCCAAATGTCAGGAGAATAGTGGTTATTTTCCCTAAAAATATCTTAGATGCATTGATTATTTTTTCTTTTTTGAATAGGAAACATGCCCTTTCCTTTTGGGAAACATATGGTTTCCCCTGGGGAAACATGTGGTTTTCCTTTCAGATGGAATACGGGATCACAGGGACCTTAGAAGTCATTGAGTCCAACCCCCTAATTTTACAGTTGAGGAAACACCAGGAAAGTGAAAGGATTTAAGATGAGGTCCTCTGACTCCAGTTCTCTTTCCAAATGCGCCTCAACATTTAGAGGGAATTCTGGTCAGTTGTAGCATCTTGACAAGATCAGCTTTAGATGAAAACAAATACCTTTTCCTGATGATCTAGCTTGCCTTTTTTGGGTGTGTGTGTTTGAATCTGGGATTTCATTGATGTTACAGACTCTCAATGTGAAAATTCCCTCCCCTGATGCAAGTCATCAATTTATCTACAATTTAGAGTCTGAGGGTGTTGCCTAGGGCACTGAGAAGGCAAGCAATTTACTCAGGGTCGCACAGCCAGCATGTTCTAGAGATAGCACTGGAATCCAGGTCCTCCCGAGTCCAAGGCTTGCCTTCATCCAGTAAACTATTGCTTGCCTACATCTTGTTTTATGTTACATTTTAAATTGTGAAAATATTGATTAGATGCAAATTAAAAATGAACAGAGAGCACACTGAACATTTTTAGCCATTTTTCTTGTTTAGATTGGGGACATTTGTGTTTCTTTCCAACTAGGTGGTGCAGTGGATAGAGTGCTTGGCTTAGCATCAGTAATATCAGAGTTTGGACTTGGCCTTAGACTTAAAGTTATTTTTCTCTATAATGTTGGGGTCATTATATAGTTTGTCTCCTGGTTCTGTTCACTTCACTCTGCATCAGTTTATACCAGTGTCTGCAGGTTTTAAAAAATCTTTAATATTCTTAATTTCTAATGGCACAATAATCTTCTATTATATTTATGTGTCCTAATTTGTTGATGGTCTCATTTTCAAGTACTTTGCTGCCACAAAGTAAATTTTTTTTTGGTGCATGTGATCATTTCCTTTTTCTTTGATCTCTTAGGGGTATAAACCTAGTAGTGATTAATGGGTTTGCATCATTTAGTGACTTTGGGGGTATAGTTCTAAACTGCTTTTTAGAAAGTTTGGACATTATAGCTCTATCTATTAGTTTATTAGTGTGCCCGACTTCCTATAATGACTCCAATAATTATAATTTTCCTTTTTTGTTATCTTTGCCAATTTGATATGTAGAACTTTATAATTCTTTTGATTTAATGTCTTTTATTATTAGTGTTTTAGAATTGTTTCTGTATAGTTGTTGATAGCTTCAATTTCTTCCCATTTGATAATTTTCCCATTATTCTTATTCTTACATATTTGAATCATTTCCTAAATATTCTTATTTCAGACCTTTATCATAAATAAACTAATATCACTAATAAACCTTTTCTTTTTAGCCAATACAAAATAGTTTTGATGATAATTGCCTTATGATTTAATTTGAGATGTAGTATTGCTAGGATTCCTTCATTTATACCCTTTTCATTATTTCTCTTGAGTTTCTTTTTACCCAAGATGAATTTTGTTATTATTATTATTAGTTCCAGAATGCATTTTTTTGTGCTTTCATTGCTGTGGAACTAAACAAAAATTCAGGCAGAATTATCATTTTTATTATATCATACAGTCCAAACATGAGCAATTCCTGTCTTTTAAATTATTTAGGTTTGTCTTTATTTTTGTAAGGTGTATTTTATAGTTTTATTCATGTAGTTCCTATATGTATTTTGGTAGATAGACTTCTGAGTATTTCATAATTCAATAGTTATTTTGAATGGCATTTTTCTTTTCATCTATTTCTCTTGTGTTTTGTTGGTAGAACTGTTTTATACTATATATATTTTATGTTTTATTTTGTATTATATCCTAATAATTTGCTGAAGTTATTGTTTCAACTAATTTTGGGTGAATCTCTGGGGTTCTCTAAATGGACCATCATATCATCTGCAAAAAGTGATAATTTAGTTTTTTCTTTTCCTATTATTATTATTATTGTCTTATTCTTATCTTATTTCTATAGCTAGCATTTCTAGAACTTTACCAAATAACAACTATAATAATGGAATTCTTGATTTAGCCCTGGCCTTATTGGAAAGACTTCCAGTATTTTTCTACTACATATAATTGGGGTATACAGGGTATTCAGGGATGACTAGCACCTCTGGTGAGAGGGATGGCCAAACTTTTTTCAGGGCTGCTCATCCACCTTTAGCATCCACCTGTCACCCAACTTTTACCTGTGGCTCCAAGAAGCTGTAGCATTCCTAGAGGGCACACCCTGGTAAACCTATTGGTGAGTTAGGGGGATGCCTACCCCAAGCATGTGAAGACTTCTCTTGGCAGATTGGGTGGACAAAACCAATTTGTTTTTAGCCATGAAAGCAGCTAAAGCAGACATTATGTAGTGCTTAGAGCTTGGTAAGACATCAAAGATGCCAAGGTCATCCAGTGCATCCTGGGCTGTTGCCAGTTGTCCTGACTTGTGTCTTGCCACAGGACTTCACTGACTCTGAAAGAGAGATTGAGGCAGATAATTTGCACAACTCTGCCTCACTTAAATTTACTTCACAAGCAATTCAAGACATCACCCTATGATGTCACCAATCTTCAAAAATGAAGGACAAACAATAAGTTTTCATATTAAGGAAAGGTCTATTTATCCCTGTAATTTTTAGTCTGTTTTTAACATGAGTTTATTCTCTCTCTCTCTCTTTCTCTCTCTCTCCCTCCCTCCCTCTATCTATCTATCTATCTATCTATCTATCTATCTATCTATCTATCTATCTATCTATCTATCTTTGCAGGGCAGTGGGGGTTAAGTGACTTGCCCAGGGTCACACAGCTAGTAAGTGTCAAGTGAGGCTGGATTTGAACTCAGGTCCTCCTGAATCCAGGGCTGGTGCTTTATCCATTGCACCACCTAGGTTCCCAGGCTATTTTTTTTTTTTTTTGTGGGGCAATGAGGGTTAAGTGACTTGACCAGTGTTACACAGCTAGTGTCAAGTGTCTGAGGCTGGATTTGAACTCAGGTCTTCCTGAATCCAGGGCCGGTGCTTTATCCACTGCGCTACCTAGCTGCCCCTTTTTAAAAAAAAATTAACAAAAGTAGGCACTATATTTTGTAGAAACCTTCTGTATCTATTGATATAGTCATGTGATTTTATTGCTTTTGTTATTATATGGGGCAGGTAGGTGGTGCAGAGGATAGAGCACCAGGCCTGGAGTTGGAAAGATCTGAGTTCAAATGTGACCTCAGATACTTACTACCTGTGTGACCCTGGGCAAGTCACTTACCCCCTTTTGGCTTAAGTTTCCTTATTTGTAAAAATTGGAGAAGGAAATGGCAAACCACTCCAGTATCTTTGCCAAGAAAACCCCAAATGAGGTCACAAAAAAGTCTGAAACGACTGGAAAATAACTCAACAACAACAACAACAACAATAAGCAAATAGTAATCTCTGGTAAGTTTTGTGAAATGTTTGTTGAATCTTCAAAGCTTTATACTTAGGGATAATTGTGATTTTTTTTCATATATATGGGGTTGCATAAATCTGTCATATTAACTGTTTTGAAACTCTGGGAAGCAAGTGAAAGAACTGCACACATGTATATAATACATATACACGAACACGTGCATATATACACACGTGCACAAATATGTGTATATACACATCTACATGTACATCCATACCTATATCTACACACACCTACACCTACATATACACGCACACACATGTATATGTATGTATGTATGTATATGTATATGTGTGTGTGTATATCTATATATCTATATATATACATACCTAGAAACCCCAGAGGACTATTCTGGTTTGGGGGCATGGACAATGAGCACCCCTGCATATTTGCTGAAGAAAACAAAACTTCCAAATAGGAAGGGACTGTAATGGGGATGAGTGAGATGGATGCACGTCTAGACTACCTAAAATGGTGTCACCCATGGGAAAGAAATTAGGGACTGCTTTGGGAGGACTGGATGACTAAAGTATATATGGAAAAAATATATATGGATACACACATATATGTATATGTGTGTGTATATATATATATATACACACTCACACTCACACATACACACACACACACATATACTGCCATATGATTTACAGTAGCCTTTTTTCCTCTTGACTGCATAGCTGGAACCAATGGTTTCTTTTAAACTTGCCTGACAGCAGTGGATTTTTGTGGATTTTTGCTGCATTAGGCCATGTAGCCTTGAGGAATGGGCCTGGGTTCTTGGCCTTTTCCTTTTTTTTTTTTCCTCTTTCTTCTTCTGTTTTAAGTACAGGGAGTGGAGTCTCTGATCTGGCCTGGGAGCATCAACCATGGGAATTGGAAAGTCTAATAATCCCATCTGGATGCTACAGCTGGTCTAGTATTGATGCTCTGAGAGGACTCCAACCCAACAGAAGCCAGCCCTATCGTCTTTGAACTTGAACTTGGTGGGACTAATGCTATGTAAGATCGGGGGCTAAATTGTGAGCCCGATTTCCTCTACTTCCCTTCCCCTCCTTTCTCCTAAAGGACCTGGGGATTTTATAGGGCTGATTATGTACTATGTTGGGGAAAATACCTATATGTGCACCCTTGCTATTTCTCTGAAGTATATATCACTTTGTAAAAATTAGTCTGATATGAAGTGGTTAAATGGAACTGGTGGGGGAGGTTATCACTGGTCCTTTAAAAACATGGAGAACAAGGCTGCTGGGGATTAGAGTTTATGACTGGGAAAAGAGAGTCCCTAACCCCTTCAGGGCATCAGAGAACCTTAGGCAGTTTAAACTGTAACCATCCTGGCCCCAAGAGAGAAAAGGGACAGAGTTCCAATAAGATCATAGGATCACACACCTTTCCAGCTGAAAGGGACCTAAAGATCATTCACTTGCCTCATTTTACAGCAGAAGAAACTGAGGCTCATAGGGGGTAAAGTGACTTACCCATGCCAATACAGCAATTAAATGGTGCTTTTCCCTGTCCTCCTGTTTTCCTTTTGACTTCATTGTTTCTATCAGTTGAATCACCATTCTCCTAGTCTCTCATTTTTCAAACTTTGGTGTTATCTCTGACTTTTTCCTTTTCTCTCTCCTCTCTTATCCAGTCAAGCACCAGATCCTATTTAGTCCCTATTTCTATTTCCAATGCTATATTGCCCCTTACTGGGGCAGAGCAATCTTATCTGGAATATTGTAAAATATCCTCCCCAAAGTCTTTAGATAGCTCCTATCTCCTTCCTCCAATCCATCCTTCAGCCTGCTGTCAAGATAAATCTTCCTTATGCACAATAAAAACAGAAATACATATCTTACAAAAAATCACACAAGCATAACAACAGAAACACATAAGCAGCACCAACACAAGAACAATCCCACTACCACTGATTCACATTTATGTATTTCTATTCTGTTTCTGTCTTTGTGTCCCTAGTGTCCAGCATAATGCCAGCTAGATGATGCCTAATCAGTGCTTGTAGGTTGATTGCTGATATCAAGTGCTACTAAGCACTTAATGTAACGTTTACAGAGCACTTTTTTTTCAAAACAACTTTATTGAGCTGCTGTTCATATTTACATAATGTCTTAAGAATCTACACTTTAGGGGCAGCTAGGTGGCACTGTGGATAAAGCGCCGGCCCTGGATTCAGGAGTACCTGAGTTCAAATCCGGCCTCAGACACTTGACACTTACGAGCTGTATGACCCTGGGGAAGTCACTTAACCCCCATTGCCCCGCAAAACAAAACAAAGCCAAAAAAACCAAAACAGAATCTACACTTTAGAATTACAATGCTGGGGAACACTTTTGAGAGTCTCTTAGACAGCAAGGAGATCAAATCAGTCAATACTTTAAGAAATTAATTCATTGGAAGGACAAATACTGAAGCTGAACCTTAAATACTTTGGCCACATAATGAGAGGATAGGACTCATTGGAAAAGACCCTGATGGTGGGAAAGATTGAAAGCAAAAGGAGAAGGGGATGGTAGAGGATGAGATGCATAGATAGTGTCATGGAGGCAGTGAATATAAGCTTAGACAGACTTTGGGAGATAGTGGAAGGCAGAGGGGCCTGGAATGCTATGGTTCATGGGGTCATGGAGAATTGGACATGACTTAACAACAACAACAAAAGCAACAAGAGGTTGTATTTAATTCTATTTAACAAGTGTTTATTAAGCTCAGTCTATGTGCAAGATATAATGTATTAGGAAAAAAAGGAAGAAATGGCTGCCCTCAAAGAGTTTACTAGATTGGAGGAGATGCAACACTTACACAAAAAAGTTTAATAACAAGGTATTTTCTAGATGCTGCCCTTTTCTGCCTCCCCTCTTCTCTCCAAAGCCAATTAGTTCATAGAAATTTGTTTTCCCAACTAGACTCTAAGCTCTTTATCTTATAGGGTCAAAAATTACATCGAGAACATAGGAAGTACCCAATAAATTGATACTTGTTAAATGGATAAATGGATCAATAAAAGCCTGCCATTGGGGATTTTTTTTCTTCCAATAGGTGGTGCCAGACACCACCTAAAGGATATAGGAAGGCAATGGCAAGAAGTCTTCAGTTTCCTTGTTCAGACACCTTCAGCCAGAGAAAGGACTGATAAATAGAAGTATGTACAGAACAATTTTACATGTATATACTTATTTGTGTCTAATGGTAGCCATCTCTAGGGCGGGGGAGTGGGATGGAAGAATAAAAAGAAATTTACATGATAATTTTGTTGTATACTTGAAAGGAATAGCAAGTCGTACAATCATCTTTTCTATTGTGCTATGTTATGGAAATGCTTATTTTATTCCATAAATTAAAAAAACAAACAGACAAGTGATTCCCAAGCTTATTCTGCAACTCAGACTCAGAGAATGTTAGAGCTGTGAGGGACCTTAGAGATCTTCCTCTTCTTTTTTTTTTTTTGGGTAACAAATAGTTATTTTATTTTTTCCAATTACATATAAGGGTAGTTTTCAATATTCATTTTCATGATATTTCGAGCTCCAAATTTTTTTCCTTCCCTCTCTTCCTTCCCCCTTCCACAAGACAGCAACCAATTCAATACAGGTTATATATGTACAATCCACAAGTACTCCTTTTTTTTTTTTAGCGTGTGTTCAATCAATATCAGACTCCATTTAGGGTTTTTTTTGGCAAAGATACTGGAGTGGTTTGCCATTTCCTTTTCCAGCTCATTTTACAGGTGAGGAAACTGAGGCAAACAGGTTTAAGTCACTTGTCCAGGGTCACACAGCTAGTAAGTGTCTGGGGCCTGATTTGAGCTCAGGCCTTCCTGACTCCAGGCCATGTGCTCTATCCTCCACTCCACCTAGCTGCTGTAATAATAACTTAGGATGTTACTAACTTGAATATTGTTCATTTCAACAGGGGCTTTAACAAACAAACATTTTATTAATTAGTTAATAAATAAATTTTAAATTACATATCTACTATGTGGCAAGCGCTATGGTAAGTGCTGGGAATACAAAGAAAGGCAATAGACAGTCCCTACCTTGACACTTTAATCATCTGTGGCTGAACAAATTATGGCGTATGAATGGAACAGAAAATTGTGCCTTAAGAAATATCACAGAGAAACTTGTGAAGACTTGTATGAACTGATAAAGAGTGAAATGAGCAGAACAAGAAGAACGATTTCTTTAAGAATAAAAACATTGGGGCAGCTAGATGGCGCAGTGGATAGAGCACCAGCCCTGGATTCAGGAGTACCTGAGTTCAAATCCGACCTCAGACACTTGACACCAGCTGTGTGACCCTGGGCAAGTCACTTAACCCCAATTGTCTCACTAAAAAAAAAAAAAAAGAATAAAAACATTGTAAAGACAAACAACTGTGAAAGACTCAAGAACTGTGATTAATGTAATGACCATCCACAATTTCAGAGGGCAGATGATGAAGCATGTTACCCACCTCATGACAGACAGGTGATGGACATTGGATGTAGAATGAGACACACCTTTTGGGTCATGGCAATATAAGAATTTGTTTTCCTGCACTATGCATATTTATTACACGTGTTTGTTTTTCTTTTTGTTCAGCGAGGTAAGGAAATGAGGAAGTATTAGGGAGAAAATATAGTTTTTTCTTAATTAAAAAATTGAATTAAATCTACAATCTAAAGGTATAAACCACAGTATCTCAGAGCCGGAAGGCATTTCAGGTACTGTCTAGTCCAATCTTTAGCTGAATGACATTCCCTACTAAAACATCCTTGTCAAGTGACTGTCCAGTCTTTGCTTGAAGACCTTTGCTTAGAGGTAACCTGCCATCTTGGAGGCAGTCTGTTCTGCTTTTGGATAAATAATTATTGGGAAGTTCTTCCTTCTATCAGCTTAAATCTAGTGCTGCTGACTTCTACCTACTGCCCCTTATCTAGAGATGAGAAAAGCAAATCTTATTCCACTTCCACATGAAAATACTTCACATTATTGAAGATAGCAGATAGGCCTCCCTAAGTTTTTTCTTCTACAGGCTAAATACTCTCACTTCCTTCATTGTCATAGTAGGTGCAGAGGATAGAGCACTGGTGCTGGGGTCAGGAAGACCTGAGTTCAAATGTGGCCTCAAACAATTATAGCTATGTGACCCTGGGTAAGTCACTTAACCCCCATTGCCTCCCTGCCAAAACAAACAAAAAAACAAAAAATCAGTATAATACACAATCCCTTCACCAACCTGATCATCCTTTTTTGGTCACTACAGCTTATAATTGACCTTCTTAAAATATAGTGCCAACAACTAAGCACAAAACTCTAGACAGGAGGAGTTTGACTTGGGTACAGTGCAGTGGGATGGTTACTTCCCCTGTTTTGGACATAGTCTCTATGATAAGCCCAAGATCACTTTATCTCTTTTTGGATTTCATGTTGCCTTTTTTTTTTTTTTTTTTGGTGAGGCAATTGGGGTTAAGTGACTTGCCCAGGGTCACACAGCTAGTAAGTGTCAAATGTCTGAGGTTGGATTTGAACTCGGGTCCTCCGGACTCCAGGGCCAGTGCTTTATCCACCGTGCCACTTAGCTGCCCCTCATGTTGCTTTTTTGATTCATATTGAACTGGCAGGCTACTAAAATCTCTAGATGTTTTTCTCATTAATTTTGCATTGCTCACAGTCTAGTGAGAGATAACATAAATGATTAGGCACATACAAGATATATGCAATAACCCTGTTAATACTTAGCCTGTTTTAAGCCATGGGGGGCAATATAATAGCCCCTCAGGTGCTCGTGGTTCCCTCTTCTGCTGTTCTAGGGACTTTAGAATAGACAAAAGTTAGGTGTACAATCACAATCTAAGCCCCAGGTTAGGAAAATTCCTATGATTTAGGCAGGAATTTGACTTTCTGCCTTAATTTGCATTTATAGCTATTTCTACTTAACTCCTGGCAACTTTGTGGTTAAGGTAAAATTCAGGTTCCAAAAATGTTTGGGTAAAGAAACAACATAATATAATACTACGTTTGTTGATAGGCACCAGGAGGTAAAGAGGGTAGGGTTTAATGAGTAGACCATTGTTGGGGCACTTATTTCAGACCTTGAAGAGATGGGTATAACTAGTGGCATCAGCTGGAACCTTCTGTCCTGATCCTGTAGAACTAATGAGCTTCCATGGTATCTCTTTTCTCTGTGGCAGCTTAGTCCTACTTCTCTTTCTCCCATTTATGGTTTTGTATTGGCTTTGAATTGGGTTGTAGGTAAGTTTCCTCAGCCAATTGAAACATTCTTCTTGTGCAGTTATCGCTTCCATTGATCATGGACTTTTTTCTCACTTTGTCTAACTGTTTGATCTATTGATTTGAGGCATATTTTCACCTCATTAAGTCCCTTCAGTGTAGTGGGTTGGCTTGGTTGATTTACTTAACTGACCTCATCCTTCTAAGTAAATGTATATGTCCTCTCCACTGAGAATAGTAAAATATATTTCATATACGTGTGTGTGTATACACACACACACACACACACACACACACACATATATATAATTTGTTATGTGTGGAGGGTCAAATAAGTTGTCGTTGGTAGAGTGATTTGCAAATCCGAAGGCTATATAAAAGCTATTATTATTCTTTGTGCTATTATTATATAAAATACATGTATATTTAATATGTTATCATTGCATTACATATTAAAATATATTTACTCAACCAACCTCATCCTCACACAAATATACATGCATATGTGTTTATATATATTATAAAACATGTATCATATATGCTACAGTAACATATTAATAAATGCACAATAAATATGGCCCCTTTGAAAAAGACCTGATTTGCTTGTGAAAATGGATATCAGAAGTACTGCACCTTGTGGGTTATTGTGAAGTGGTTCACTTTTCTGCATTCTCTCTGTTTCTCAAAGATGAAATTTTGCAGAAGCAAATGAGAAATTCAAATCATGCTCAAAATTGTTCTCTGATATATCAATCAAGATGGTACCTATTTGTGTTTTGTTTAACAGGTGCTATAGCAGAACTGACTGTAAGTATAATACAGGGCAGGGAGTAAAAGAAATGGAAGTGAGATCAAGGAGCCCTGGGAATGTTTGAAGAAGGAGAGAACACTAAAATAGATGGAGGGAATCATAGAAGGCTTCAAGAAGAAGATAGCAATTGAGGTGATCCTTGAAGAAAAAGGACAACTTTGGAAAAACAGTAATGAAGAAAGCAGCTAGATGGAGCTATAGTGCACAGAGTGCTGGGCCAGAGTCTCTTCCCTGAGTTTAAATATGTTCTCAGATGCTTACTAGCTGTGTGGCCCATGGCAACCCATTTTGCCTCAGTTTCCTTATCTGTAAAATGATCTGGAGAAGGAAATGGCAACCTACTCCAATATCTTTGCCAAGAAAACCCTAAATGGGGTCACGAAGAGTCAGACATGATGGAAACAGCTGAAAAACATGAATATGAAATATATACTTACATATAGAAGTATATGTTTATATGTACATTTAAATATAATATAAATTATAGACAAAAATTCACACATATTCCACATATAATACATACATCTATGTACATACATGTATATATGGATGAGGTTAGTTGAGTACATATATTTATAGATTGTATATATGAATATACATAAAATATATAAGTACATATACACACAGAATAAAAATTAATGATAATGGCTAGCATTCATATAGTTTTCAGATTTGCAAAGCACTTTACCAGTGTCAACTCATTTGACCCTCCACACACTCTCTACCAGTCAGCTACAGAGGCCTACTTGTTCCTAACATATGACATCCCATCTCCCTTTGCATTGGCTGTCTCCCAGACCTCACGTCACCTCTGCCTTTAGTTTGCTTGGCTTCCTTTAATATTCAGCTCAAACCGCACCTTCTACATGAAGCCCTCCCTGGCTGCTAGCTGAGGTTACCTCCTATTTAGTCCGAATACAGCTAATTGATAGAGTGAATAGTCTAACAGACATACTGTCAGAAATACCTGAATTTGAATCCTCCTTTAGACAATTACTAGCTGTGCGACCATGTCTAAGTCACTTCTCTGAGACACAATTTCCTCATTTGTCAAATGAGAATAATAATAGCCCCTTCTTCAGAGGATTGGATGAGATAATGTATGTAAAGTGCTTTGTAAAATGTAAGTAAGTGCTACATAAATATTAGCTATTAAATTGTTAGAAAATAGAACAGTTTTGTAAGCATGAAACATCCAAAGACTAGCCCAGGAAGTTCTTTCGGCTTTTAAACATTTAACTAAAAAATGGGGATTAAAAATAAGAAATTAGCCCATGTAACTGTCAGATTCAAGAGTGTCATCTTGGATCATGGTTAAGTATTGCCGTAAGTGACTAAGGAAAGACAAATTTTTCTTTTCCAGAAGACTTTTTTTCTCTCTCTCTCTCTTTTTTTTTGGTGAGGCAATTGGGGTTAAGTGACTTGCCCAGGGTCACACAGCTAGTAAGTGTTAAGTGGCTGAGGCCGGATTTGAACTCAGGTCCTCCTGAATCCAGGGCCGGTGCTTTATCCACGGTGCCACCTAGCTGCCCCCCAGAAGCCTTTAAAAAATATATACATTGTACAGAATCCTCAACAGACTGGAAGGCTGATGGGTAGTATAGACCTCTAGTTACTACCAGGAGGTGGCAGCACACAAGGGAAACTTTTCAGAGTTGTGGACATGGAAGACACAAGCAAGCATGGCCTCATTCTCTTTTCTCTTCTCTCTTGTTGCTGCAGTTTTCTCTAATTCAGCTTGGGGGAGCTCTCTGCTTTTCCTTCCTTTCTATTCCCTTAAGCTCATTCTTACTTGCCTTTCTGAGGGTATTTGCAACTTATGCTCAGGTCCTCCTGACTTCAGAGGTAGTGCTTTATTCACTGAGTCACCTAGCTACCCATACATAACCTATGTCAAATGGCTTACTGTCTCTGGAAGGAAGGAGTGAAGGAAGGGAGGGACTGAATTTGGAGTTCAATTAAAAAAAAACAACTCACCTCAGACATACTTACTAGCTGTGTGACCTTGGGCAAGTCACTTAACCCCAACTGCCTTAAACATTGGGACCATCTCCAGTCATCTTGATACATATTTTGCCACTCGACCCAGATGGCTCTGGAAGAAAGAATGAAGTTGGTGACTGCACAGCTCTCCCTTACTTAAATCCAATACAGCACAAGTCATGGCATTGCCCTGATGTCACAGTCCTCTTTGAGAATGAAGGACAAACACATGTATGCATGTATGTCTGCATGCACACATGTATGCATGTACATATGTGTGTGTTTCTGGTGCACTAAGAATTGTGGTCAGAAGAAGACTGGTCCACACCCATGTATTCCAACTCCCTCTTTTGTCTTTTGCCAGGTTCCATATTCTGGCATTGTGACCCTCTGAAAAAGACCTGAAGTTTGCTTGTAGAAAGGTCCTAAATAAGATTAAGGAAAAATAGCAAAGGGAACTGGGGCAGCTAGGTGGCTCAGTGGATATAGTGACAGGCCTGGAGTCAGGATGACTCATCTTCCCGAGTTCAAATCTGGTCTCAGACACTTTCCAGTTGTGTGACCCTGGGTAACCCTCAGTTTCCTCTTCTGTAAAATAAGCTAGAGAAAGCAATGGCAAATCACTCTAGTATCTTTGCCGAGAAAACCCCAAATGGGGTCATGAAGAATCAGATAATCACTGAAAAATGATGGAATAGCAATTGTGCCAGGCACTGTACTAAGTGATTTTTTTCTTAACAAATATTATCTTATTTGATCCTTACAACAATCATGAGAGGTAGGTACTATTATTACTCCCATTTTACAGTTGAAGAAACTGAGTCAAACAGAGGTTAGGTAACTTACCCAGGATCATACAATTAGCAAGTGTCTGAGGCCAGATTTTTTTTTTTGGTGAGGCAGTTGGGATTAAGTGACTTGCCCAGGGTCACACGGCTAGTAAGTGTCAAGTGTCTGAGGTTGGATTTGAACTCAGATCCTCCTGACTCCAGGGTGGGTGCTTTATCCACTGTGCCACCTAGCTGCCCCTGAGGCCAGATTTGAAGTCAGATCTTCCAGGCCCAACGCTCTATCCACTGTGATACAGCTACCTTGCTGTGTCATGAACACAGATACAGGGAGTTCTGATGTAACTTAATATATACATTTTGAAAAATCACCGTATCATGCAAAAATGTATAATAACCATACAACTTATGGGGAAAATGGGAATAAGGGCATAATACTTAAAAACTTCATCAGTAACACATTATAAAAAGGAACCTAATAAAAATGGTAGGACAGATTTATATCTGTTAAATGGTTAAGAAGTACATAAATACTATAATAAATAGTGGCAGAGTTCTCAGCCTCTGGTTGCCACTCAGTCTTTGTCTCACCAGCCAGGCTGGCAAAGTTAATAGCTACAGATCGGAGGGTCACCAGTTCAGAAGATGAGCCGTGGCAAAAAAGTAAAGGAGGGAGCTGGAATTCATGGGTGTAGACCAGTCTTCCTCTGACCACAATTCTTAAGTGCATCAGAATATATATATAATAACTATGGCCCTTTGAAAAAGACTTGAAGTTTGCTTGTGGAAGTGGGTGTCAGAAGCATTGCAGCTTATGGGTTATTGTGAAGGGGTTCAGTTTTCTGCATTCTCCCTGTTTCTCAAAGATGAAATTTCGTAGAAGCAAATGAGAAACTCAAATTATGCTTAGATGACTTCCTGATATATCAAACAAGTTGGAACAAATTTGTGTTTTCAAAACAGGTATTATAGCAGAACCAATTGTAAGTATGACACAGGACAGGGAGTGATGGAGACAGAGGAGAGACCAAGGAGCCCTGGGAATGTGTGAGGAGAGAGAGAACACTAAAATGGATGGAGGGAATCATAGAAGGCTTCAAGAGGAAGGTAGGCCCTGAGCTATTTCTTCTGGATGGGGAAGCTGCAGATCAGAGAGGCTAAAGGATTTGCTAAACATCACACAGATATTAAGTAGCAGAGAAAACATTTGAATTCACATCACCTGACTCCAGATCCAAAGCCTTTCCCACTGAATTACACTTCTGTGCTATTATACCGGGACTTTAGGGGGAATATTGCTCCCTCCAATGCCAGGCAGGCCTATGGAGTAGCGAGAGGAGGGCCTGGCTCTTTCTTGTTCCCTCCTTTGTCTTTCAGATATCAGAAGCCCCTAAGAACTTTACTGAAAAGATACTGGAGGAAAAGAGGGTCACAGGACACAGAATAACAAAACATAGGATGTAGAACATTAGAAGGGACAGCTAGATGGTTCAGTGGATAGAATGCTTGGCCTGGATTCAAGAAGACCTGAGTTCATATGGCCTTAGATACTTACTAACTGTGGGACCCTGGGAAAGTCACAACCTCTGTTACTTTGAAGATGGCTAGGTGGCTCGGTGAATAGAGCACTGGACCTTATAAAGCCTGACCCTTTTTCTTTTAGAAAATGAGGACAATATTTGCCCTTTACTCTTTCCTTGGTTTCATTAAAAAAAATAAAAGTATTGTTATTTTCCAGGTACATATAAGGATACCCCACAATAGTTTTCAACATTTGTTTTCATAGGATTTTTAGTTGGTTTCATGTTCTAAAGGACATGCAGATATCTTGATTCCTTGACTACTGGGGAGTGCATAGGACACATTTTTTATGGTCTCCTTGGTGCCCAGCTGGGTACCTTGCACACAGTGGGTAGACAATAAAACTTTCTTCATTTAAAAACAGTGTTAGTATTTTGTAGTTAGTCTGAGATGGAAAGAACCAGACACTAGGTGGCGCCATTGCTCTAGCAGCAAACACTGTAAGGTCTTTATGTTTTCTCCCATGTCCTGAGAATTGGATGGTAGGTAGGCTTGGTATGAGATAAAGGATTTATCAAAAAGCATTTATTAAGTGGCTACTATATACTGGGCACTGTGCCAGATGCTGGAGGGACAAAGATGAAAACAAAATAGTTCTTGCTTAAAAGAGGCTTACATTCCATAGGAGGAATGGTGAGCCATTATTTTTCTTTTCTTCCTTTCTTCCTTCTTTCCTTGGCAATGGAGGTTAAGTGACTTGCCAAGGTCACACAGCTAGTAACTGATGGAGGTCAGATTTGAACTCAGGTCTTCCTGACTCCAGGGCTGGTGCTATATCTACTGAACCACCTAACTGCTTCCATTATTTTTAAATGTGTCAACCAACTCTCCTACCTTCATCTTACTTTTTTACTGGGAAAAAATGGCAGAATGGTAATTAAGGAACCTGATCTAGTGGGAAGAATGGTGGCCCCGGAGTTAGGAGACCTGCATTTTAAACTTGCTTCTAACACCAAGCTCAGACGATTGCTATCCTCCTTATAACAGATATGCCGCTTCTGGCCCAGCCTATGACTTTAAGCCACCCATGACTTTAAGTTATTTTTACAGATGATAGGAATTGTATCTGGCCTCAGTTGTCCACTCTGTCACTAGGTCTCTCTTGTGAATAGCAGCATTCATTTACAAGATGACTGATCAAACTTTGGAGTAGTCTATTTCTGGGCAACTGAGGTATTTATGCCTGGAATATAAGTAGCTTATATTACACAGGACCTATGACATTAGTCTTATTACTAGAATTAGATGACCAGTGGATAAAGCACCAGCCCTGAATTCAGGAGGACCTGAGTTTAAATCCAACCTCAGACACTTGACACTTACTAGCTGTGTGACCTTGGGCAAGTCACTTAATCCTCATTGCCCTGCCAAAAAAAGAAAGAAAGAAAGAAAGAAAGAAAGAAAGAAAGAAAGAAAGAAAGAAAAAAGAAAAAAAAGAATCAGATGACCAAAGAGTGCTGGAACTGGATGGGACCTTGGAGATCAGTTAGTCTAACCCCCATTTTTTCCAGATGAAAAAAAGTGATTTGCCTTAGGTCACACAGATAGCAATCTGTTCCAATCACCTGAGCCAGCTGGTCTAGAGGCATATAGCACAAATGCTTACTAACCTGTCATTTTGTGTAAAAGAGCTTGGTTTAAGAGCACAGGGATGGGGCTGGAGGTGGGAGAGTAGACTTAGTATCCAGGATTAAAGGAGTGATAATCCCACTGTTTTCTTTGGGGTTTTTTTACCCCTCTTTTGATTTATTTATTTTTTCAATGAACAAAAATCTATTTTCTATTCTTCCCATTTCCCCTTGAAAAAGAAAGAAACAAATAGATACTATAATAAACATACATTAGTGAAACAAAACAAATTTCTACATTCATGTTCAAAAAAACATGTCTAAATCTTGTATCCAGAGACCAGCACTTCTCTGTGAGGAGGTGTGTATCCTGTTTCATCATGAATACTCAGTCCCATTGTATTCTGCCCTACTTAGACCACATCTGAGTACTAGAGTTAGTTCTGGGTACCATATTTTAATTAGAACCTTGATGAACTGGAGATAGTTCATAGGAGGCATGGTAAAGAGCCTTGAGTTAATGCCAGAAGAGGACTGGTTGGAAGAAGTGGGAATATTTAGCCTGAAGAAGAGAGGACTGACAGGGAGAATGATAGCAGTCTTAATTATCTGAAATACTGTCGTGTGGAAGAGTGATTAGTCTGGCTCTGCTTGGCCCTGGAGGACAGAACTAGGAGCAATTCATGGGAGTTGGAAAGTTGGAAAGATTTGGTATATAGAAAGACTTCCTAATAATTAGGGTTGTCCAAAAATGGAAAGGGGTATCAGAAGGCACTGCTGGTTTTCCCCTCACTGGATGTCTTCAAATAAAAGTTGGAACTCTTCTTTGAGTATGTTGCAGAACAAATCTTTTCTCAGGTGGATTGGACTAAATGCCTCTAAGTTCTCCTTCAACACCGAGTTCCTATGATTATGTGAATTGTTGTTTCTATAGACCTGTTGTTTTTGTTTAGTCATGTCTGACTATTTGTGACCCCATTTGGGATCTTCTTAGCAAAGATACTGGAATGGTTTGCTGTTTCCTACTCCAGTTCATTTTTTTTTTACTCCAGTTCATTTTACAGATGGGTCAGCTAGGTGGAGCAGTAGATAAAGCACTGGCTCTGGAGTCAGGAGGACCTGAGTTCAAATCTCACATCAGACACTTACTAGCTGGGTGACCCTGGGCAAGTCACTTAACACCAATTGCCTAAAATATCTGGGGCCATCTCCAGTGGTCCTGATATCTATCTTGCCACTGGACCCAGATGTCTCTGGAGGAGGAAGTGAGGTTGGTGACCTTGCACACCCCTCCTTCACTTAAATCCAATTCAGTGCAAGTCACAACATCACCCCAATGTCGTGGTCCTCTTCAAGAATGAAGGACAAGGGAGGGAGGGAGAAAAATCTGAAATTGTAAAGCTTGTATAAACAAAAGTTGAGAACTATCTTTACATGTAACGGGAAAAAAATACTTTATTAATTAAAAAAAAAAGAATGAAGGACAAACATTATCATCATCATCATCAGCGGCACAGATGAGGAAACTGAGGCAAATAGGGATAAGTTATTTGGCCACAGTCACACAGCTAGGCTGGATTTTAACTCAGGAAGATGAGTCTTCTTGATTCTGAGCCCAGTGCTCTAGGGCACTATGGTGCCACCTAGTTGCCCCTTAGACCTACACTATCTCATACCACTTCACTCAGCTTAGATCCTGGGAACATTATTTTTGTGGGGATATGGAACTCAGCCAAGGCACTGTGGGGGTCCCATGCTAGTGATGGTGGGTGGAGGGACTACAGATACCTTCGGTAACAGAAACACTGGTAGAGTTGATGAGATTTCTCCCAGCAATGCTTGTTGCTGCTGGAGATAAGTGTAGAGCTGGCTGGCTCGGATGGCATGAGTTTAGCTGTTTTCCTTTTTTCTTCTGAAACTGTCTTACCAAGGATGATATTAATGATGAGAAGGCACAATTTGGGCAGATCTAATTAGGATGCTGACTGATGAAGTTTTACTTTTTTGCCTACCTCTTACTGCTTTAGAGCATTACTTAATGCATCCAATAGATTATGTCATGAAGGGTCCCTAGCCTGGGAACAAACAGCATCTTGGCTTGAGGTGGTCAGCAGAAAGGAAATGCTATTGGCATTTCGAGGCCAATAGGACAGTTAATGCATTTAGAGCTTTCATTGCAGGGAGGGAGCTTTTTTAGAAAGTCTAATTAGGGGAGACAGATTAGAAGAATGCATTCAGGAAGAATGGGAAATGGAGTTTTGGTTCATAAACATAGGCACACCACTAGAATAGATATAAATATATCCATATATTTATGTGAATACAGCTATTTATATATGAGAGACCCAAACTAAAAGCAATGTCCCCCTCCCCCTTTTCCTCTAATTTGGAAACAGGGATAATAAATACAAACAAGCTTTAAAAAATCAATGTCCTTATAAATGATTGCTGTTCTTGTCTTCTCTGTAGCCTAAATGTGGATTTTAATAAAGTTCAACACTGTAAGCATTTCTGGGTTGAGGCACTGCTGACTCATTCCTTGAACCAAAACCCAGCAAATGGAACATGGGCAGCCCCGGCCACTTCCTGGAGGGTCTGTTTGCTTCCCTGGGAGGAATAAATTCTCTGCTCCTTACCTTTCTGTATGATTATCTTAGCCCGGAGCCAGGTGACATTGTATGTGGGATACTTGGGCATGGTGGCAACAATAAGGAGAACAAACTGAGTTAAGTTTGTTTTGCATAATCCAGAGGACAGAACTAGGAAGAATGGACAGAAGTAGCAAAGAGGCAAATTTAGGCTTGGCATAAGGAAAAATTTAGCAAGCAAGAGTCATCCAGAAGTGGATGGGACTGCCTCGGGAAGTAGTGCTGATTCCCCCTCAGTGGAGCTCTTCAAAGGGCTGGGTGGCCCTTTGTCAGGTGTGAAGATGAGATCCTTATATTCAGGTGTGGGTTGGGTCAGAAAGCCTACCTGTTGCTCTTGATAGCATCTCAGTGAGAGGGACATATGGATATGACCCTCCACTGAGATGGAAAGTGCCCCCCACTTCGGCCTAGTGATCTGATCTCAAAGTCTTAAAGCCCCTTAAAGCCCCGTATTTCTCTCTCTCTCTCTGTTTTTTTCTCTAGAGAGAGGCAATAACAGGAAGCTACTATCCCCCTTTCTAAATATAGGCATATCAACTTAAAAATTGCTTCATAGGGTCTGCACCGAGACATTATGTAGATATGATAAATTGTTGCTGAAACATGAAATTTTGCAAAATAACCTATGGCTGAACCCCTGAGGTTGGGGCACTCTGACCCAGGAGAGAGACTTATCATCCCAGGAGAAAGATTTATTGCTGAACCCAATTACCGCATTTTGCTCAAATTAGATGTCTGTAAAAAGTATAAAAACTGCTTGATTTCTAATCTCAGTGTGTCACACCTCCTGGTTGTCCCAGTGAGTGTGGTACACCTTTCTTTCGAAAGAAATAAAATCAATGCTTCGGCCTCCTTTCTCCTCGAGTCTCTATTACAGGGGTCAGTGGGTGTACTTCCCATCCCACTCATCAGGATCAGAGTTATGTGGATTAAGAGGTAGTTTGCCATAGCAGAAAGAAGCTGTCCTGGGATCCAGGAAAGTCAACAAATTAATAAATGAAATTTATTAATAAAATAAAATTAGTAAAATAAAAGCTTTTATTAATAACTTATTATGTGCTAAGCACTGGAGATACAAACAGAAAAAGTAAGACAGCCCCTGTTCACAAGGAGCTAATGTTCTAATTGGGAGAGACCACGGATAAAATCAAGTTCAGCCACAGGGCAGATGGTAAGGTCTGGTAGTCTTCCATTTTACTAGAAGGGAATAGAATTGGGGAGTTTCATCTCATCCAAGCCATGTGAATCAGAAGACCTGGGTTCAAGATCTACTTCTGATATAGATTGTATGTAAATCATGTGATAGTGGGTGAGTTACTTAACCTTTTGATGCCTTATGTAATTCTCTCTAACTGTAAGCTGCAGAGAAGGTGTTGACCTATATTGGGAGGTATTTCTTCATTCAGGAGTTCCCTATATTTATGAAATCATAGATCCATTCCCTATCTCTATCCAATAGGGGTCTTTGTCAGTCAGCGGTTGGTCATCCTTCTCTTAAAGGCTCTAAGTAAGGAGATATACCTCTCTTCTCTGGACACTTTGGAATGAGGGAAGCTGCATGAATATTATGGTTGAAGTGCAAGAGGTAACTCAATAAGGGCTGCCCAGCTAGGTAGTTGATAGCATTTAAAACAATCACAGACACCGTCACTTGGTCTTGGAGTCTTCTTTGTCAGAAGGTTGATTTTACATTTAGCTTTAAGCTTGGCCTCTTGTCATCATTTCCATTTTCTCTTGCTATCAGGATAAGGTGATAACTTACATTCCTTCAGGATATAAGATTGCAAAATGCTTTTCTCAAAACAACCCTTTGAAATAGGCAGTGCGAACTTTACAAATAAAAAATTGAGGTTTGGAGAAATGAGGCAACTTTTTAAAGATTTTACATTTTATTTAAAAAAATTTGAACTTTACAAACACTAAATAAAATGATCATTTTCATAAACAATGTGGAATAGGAGGAAAGGATTATACATGGAACTACACATTTCTATTTTGTAGAGTTTGATTTTTTTAATTTAATAAATAATTTTTGGTGGGGCAATGAGGATTAAGTGACTTGTCCAGGGTCACACAGCTGGTAATTGTTAAGTGTCTGAGGCCGGATTTGAACTCATGTCCTCCTGAATCCAGGGCAAGTGCTTTATCCACTGTACCACCTAGCTGCCCCGAAACATGTGACTTTTAAAATATGTTTGTGTTTCCTTCAGTTCTCCTCTCTTTTTTTGGTGGTGGTGGTGGGGGAAAGGAGTGGGAACCTTTTTTCTTAATGGCCTTTCTTCTTCTTTCTTCTTTCCTCCCCTTCATCCTGATAACATAAAAGAAAAGCAAAATTGGTGTGGCAAATATTCATAATCAAACAAAACACTCCCACATCAGACATGCAGATATGTAAGTCTCATTCTGCATCTTGAGTCCATCACCTCTCTGTCAGGAGTTCAGTGGCATGCTTCATCATAAGTGGCGTGATTGGTTATTTCACTTACCTGAGTTTTTCAATTTTTCTGAGTTGTTTGATTTTCAATGTTGTTATTGTATACATTACTCTCCTTGTTCTGTTCCTTTTACTCTGAGTCAGTTCATACAAATCTTCCCAGATTGCTCTGAAACTGTCCTTTTCATCATTTCTTATGACACAGCAGTATTCTGTTATTAATATACCACAATTTGTTAAAGTATTTCCTAATTGATGGACACTCTTTTGCCATCCAGTTCTTTGTCACTAAAATGCTACTATAATTTTTTGGGTACATATAGATTTTCTCCCCCTTTCTTTGATCTCTTTGGAAAGTGACATAACTTGTCCAGCTTGTAAATGAGAGAGCTTGACTTGAATCCCAGTCTTCTGACACCAAGTCCAGCTCTCTATTTATTATATCATGTGTTCCTATTAGCCTGTAAGCCAGTACCTGGAATGGATTTCTGTTAGAAAACCTGAACTTGGGGGGCAGCTAGGTAGCACAGTGGATGAAGCACCGGCCTTGGATTCAGGAGGACCTGAGTTCAAATCTGGTCTCAGACACTTGACACTTACTAGCTGTGTGACCCTGGGCAACCCTCATTGCCTCACCAAAAAACCCAAAAACCAAACCTGAACTTGGTATTACTTTAAGGTAATCACTTTTTGTGATGGGAAGCTGTTGTTCATTTCTCTGCAAGTTTTCAATCATTCCGCTTGGGCTTAGTGGTTATCTGGTATGAGGGAGAGGGCTCTGCCAGTGAAGTTCATGGTGGGAGGAGGGGCAAAGAGAGAAAGGGAGGGCTGACTGAATTCTCTGGGTGGAGCAGGTGAGCCAGTGGGCAAAGCCTGAGGCTTTGCCTGCCTGCTTGCTATGAATTCTGGATGATCAAGAAGTGCAACCACTTTAGTTTCCTTGGAAATCTGTATGTTTGAGCTCCACCAGTAGATTCTGATCTACCAGTTGGAAATCCCTACCATAGGATCAAAGAATGAGAAAGTGTGGCTAGGGAAAAGAATGCTTATCGTCAGAAAACAGGTGTATGATATAGGGGAAGGAGCTCTGACTCTGAGGTCAAATCTCACCTTTGATGCTTACTACCTGTGTGACCTTGAGCAAGTCACTGACCATCTCTAAGGTTTCCATTTCTTCATCTGTAGAGTGAAGGAGTTGGAACTTGATAACCTTTAGGGGTCCTTCCAATTCTAAATGCTGTTGACCAGCTGGCTGGGAATCCTCCAGCTAGTGATAACCCCTTTGTGCAAATACTTCATTTCGTAAAAGATAACCCTTTCCAGTTATAATCCCTCTGTGCCATAAACATGAAAGCTACACATTTTCTCTGCTTTAAGGAAACTTGATAACTGAGGGTAAGCACCTTGAGCATGGCTTACCCCTTTATGATCTCCAGGTCATTATGGCTCCAGAACTCCACTGATCCTTTACCATCAGATAGATTCTGTCCTCCTGCCCCATCTCTTTTTACCTCTTTTTTGGGAGACTAATACTCAAGCTGACATTACCTTTGTTACTGTGAAGGGTGAGATAATTGACTGCCTTATAACTCAGAATCTCCCTCCAAATTGTAAGCTGCCTAAGCTACAGCTCCCTTCCCTGATCATCACTTCCTATTCCCTCATAGCCATCTGTGTGAGATCCATCCCTTCAGTGTCCCCATCGCACCCTTCTCTATTGTTCCCTCTGGCACTCCAGTTCTATTGTTTAATAATAAACTTTTTCCCCTTTTTTTTGGTGAGGCAATTGGGGTTAAGTGACTTGCCCAGGGTCACACAGCTAGTAAGTGTCAAATGTCTGAGACCAGATTTGAACTCAGGTCCTCCTGAATCCAGGGTCGGTGCTTTTCCCACTGCACCACCTAGCTGCCCCTCCAATTCTATTGTTAATAAACCTCCCAGCAGATTAGAAAGAAGGCTTCTCCACTCTCCCTTACTTACTTTGTATATATCTTGCATTAACTTCTATATGTGCATAATGTTTCTGTCCAGTAGCCCCAAGCTCCTTGGGGTTAAGGACCATTCTGTTATGTCTTTGTATTTCAAAGTCCTAATACAGTTCCTAGTACATAACTGATACTTAAAAACTATTAAATTGAATGGACTAGACAAAAATCTGAACTTATAATGCAGGTAAATTAAGAAGTGGTTTCATTTAAAAATAAGAGTTCTTCACTTTTAGAAAAAGATTCACTGGAGGATTTTTTTTGGGAAATGAATGTTATTTACTTTATTAGTGCTTATATTGAAAGAATTAGGGTTATGCACAACATTTCAGGAACATGCCTATTGTGCAGAGCAAAGTGCATTATATCATTGCTATTTTTATCTTTATAATTTTGATGACTGGTAGATTCATTAGGACGTTATGTCTAAAGCAAATTTAGCTATCTATTACTGATAGAAATCTGGTGATATGGCAGATATATAGATACATTGCCTTTTGAATTTTTGCCCAAACTATTTACTTGAGGGATAGATTTTTTTTTTTTTGGAAGATGGACCTTAGGAAATGATTTGTAAGACTCTATGAGGCATGCTTAAATTGTGCTGAATGTAATCATCTAGTCTGACTTCATCCACAAATTTCAGGATTTCAGAGAATTAAAGAGTGGCATAAAATGGTATATCAAGGCAGAGTTTTGGGTTCAGTTTCTGTTGTATGGTTCAGTTAGAGAAGAGAAATGCAAGGATGTCAAACACACAGACACAGACACACAGATTTGATTGCTTCTTTTCCCTTTTTCCTTTTTAATATTACTATCACTTTCCAATGAGTACATCTTCTCCCAACAGAAACAACTAAGTGGCACAGTGGATGGAACACTAGGACTAGAATCAAGGAAGACTCATCTTCCTGAGTTTAAATCCAGCCTCAGACATTTACTAGCTGTGTCACCCTGGGCAAGTCACTTAACCTTGTTTGCCTAAGTTTCCTCATTTGGAAAAAGAGCTGGAGAAGGAAATGGAAAATCTCTCTGGTATCTTTGCCAAGAAAAATCCATATGGGGTCATGAAGAGTTAGACACTATTGAAATGACTGAATAACAACAAATCCCGCAATAGAATCTTCCTTCTAACAAGTAAGTCTTGTTCAGCCTTTCAGTTGTGAGATCCGACTCTTTGTGACCTCATGAACCATAATGTCCATGGGGTTTTCTTGGCTATTTCCCTTTCTAGTGGATTAAGGCAGACAGAAATTATGCAATTTGCCCAAGGTAACACAGCTAGTATATGTCTGAGGCTGGATTTGAGTTTAGGTTTTCTTGATTCCAGCCCCAGTGCTCTATCCCCTGAGCCACCTAGCTGCCTATAATGACAATATAGCTGACAATAATGACAATGACAACAACAAAACAACAACAAACAACCACTTTCCAATGAACGTTCCCTCCCCAGAAGCTTCCTTCTAACAAATAAGTCTAGCCAAGCAAAATAAATAGACACACTGGTCATGTTTCAAAATGTGTATCTCATTTCACACATTTATGTCCTCTTTGCTGAGAGGTAGAAGGCTTGTTTCACCTTCAGTGTTAAGTGACTTACATAGGGTCACACAGTTGGCATAAATTAGAGGAAAGATCTTGGACCTCCTTGGCAAGAGGTCTTTTTTTCTTCAAGGCCAGTCCTTTATCTGCTATGCCGTGTTTGCCCGAACTGAAATCTATTGGGAAATATTTCTACCCATCCAGAGCATAAATAAAGGAGAGAAAGATACTTCCTTACCTTAATTTCACTATGTTAATGAGCAGAAATACAAATTAGTAAGAAATTAGGGACTGTGGGCTCAAAAGATATTAGGCTGCAGGCAAGGAGGAATTGAACACAGAACTCATGTGTCTAGTTCTATTCCTTTGACCCACAAGAAGATAATGGTAGAGAGACAGTTATGTCTTAAGGATTTAGACTAAAGCTAAATGCTGGCAGGTCAGTCTGTTCCCATCAACACTGGCTTTGTGGGTTAGGAGATGTTGGTTCAAATAAGCCTCAGGTCATATCTGTTATGGAGAAGAATGAGTTGGACTTGCAGCCTCCCAAAGGATTCCAGACTCATCGTGGCTCAGACACCAAGTGTTGGTACATTCAGCTTGAGAAGCAACATGCACAGCTGGTTTAGAGGACGACACAATCTGAAATCCCTTTAATAAAGCAAATCCAGTGTATCCTCTTTCCAGAGCCAGCTTCAAATGTCCCTCTTGTAGAAGGAATTTAATCATTTAATGAGATAATGTACATGAAAGCATTCTGAAAATCAAAGGGTTGCAAACAACCCTTGGCTTAGAGAGATGGGTACACATTGGGAGGCTGGCTGGCTCTCTGGGCATCACGTCCATTGGGGCACGTATGCATCGTGCCTCAGAGTACTGGAACCAGTTCCCTCCTTTTTTTAAAGCCAAAGCAGATCCACAATTCTACAGTTTAGGGTCTTAGCAAGTTTCCTGAAAGGCACGGAGAAATTAAGTGACTTGTTTAAAAAAGGTTTATAGTTGCTGTCTCTTTTATTTGACCTCATTGTCACTTCCCAGTGACTCTTCCTTACCCCAGTAGAATTTTCCTTATAACAGTTAAGTCTAATCAAGCAACATAAATTAATATATTGGCTATGTTTGAAAATTTATGCCTCATTTCACCCCTTTAGCCCACTGCTTCTCTGCTAAGAAAGAGTAGAAAGCCTGTTTTCCTCTCAGTGTCAGGTAACTTAGACAGGATCACACAGGCAATATATGTCAGTGGTAAGTCTTGAATCTCCTTGACTTCAAGGCCAGGCCTCTATCTGCTATGCCATGCTGCCTCTCTAGTTCACAATATGACAGAACGAAGTTTTATTAAAATGTGGGAAACAAAAAATTCTCTATTGAGGAATCATTAGTCCCAAAAATGTCTATAAAACCTTAGTCATTTAGCCTTTTTCTTCTCTTCTGGCTCTGCCCCATTCCCTATTGGCAAGGCCCATTCTTTCTCTCACCTTATAGATTTAGAGATTATCTAGTCCAGCCCTTTGATTTCATAGATGAAGAAACTGATTCTTAGAGATGATATTAATAATAACATTTTATCATCATGTAAATGCTGTATTTGGGGACAGAGGACCTGTGTTCAAATTCTGGCCATGTCACAACCTATATAACCTTGGGCAAAGGGTAGCTAGGATAGAGTGTTGAACCTGGAGTTAGGAAGACCTGAGTTCAAATCCAGTTTCAGACACTTAATAGCTATGTGACACTGGGCAAGTTACTCAACCCTGTGTGCCTCTATGTCCTCATCTATAAGATGAGCTGGAGAAGGAAATGGCAAGCCACCCCAGTACTTTTGCCAAGAAAACCCCAATTGGGGCCACAAAGAAACAGACATGACCAAAATGACTAAATTACAACAACCTTTGGGCAAACACTTCATTTCTCTGTTCTGGATTTTAGTCCTTATTTTAAAAGTGAGGGAATTGTACTACTTTCTGAGGTCTCTTTTAGCTATAGAGATGAAACGCATATAGGAAGTATGTTTGCATGTATTTCTGTGCTAGACAAATTTGGCATGGGTCCTGACTTCAAGAGGCCTCTAGTCTAAGCAAGGTAGCATTTACAAGTATAGCATCCTCTATCTCATGGGTTTCCCAGGTTCACGGTACTTTGTGAGTCCACATCTTTTGAAATTCTACAGCTTATGAGCCCCCATCATTTTATTTCTGCTAGCCTATCAGAGGATATAGCAGAGGCATTTAAAGAGATGGTTATAGTAAGGAAAATATCAATAGAACATTTCCCCTCAAAACTTAGTGTACACTCTCTCATAAATATAGACATCCATCTTATGGGGAATAGTAGGCATACCTAAGGACCATGTGTGTAAGGAATACCTGTGGCCAAGATAAATGCATAGAAGGGAAATGTACACTTACAATACTCTAAGGTACTCATACCATCTGGTGATGCCATTGAACTGCTTCCCTTGGGAATCATGTCCTTTCCAGGAAGTGATTTGCCAGTCTCCTGGTCACTGTTAGTTTGGTGTTACAAGTGAGTACAGGGGTCCTCTCTACTTCTAGCTTCTGGACTACAGTTGGGGTCCTCAGAACTGCTGGCCATTTCAGCAGTCTTGTACTAGGGGGAAGTGACTAGAAAGCCCTTCTTTTGTAAAATTACATTTATAGTTCTTTAGTCATAGTCACATGGCATCTAGGTGGCATCTTGGAGCCTAGATGACTCATATTCCTGAATTCAAATCTGGCTTCTGTTAAGGGCTAAAATTCTAGCTAGTCTGTCTAAAATATCTAATGAATGGTCGCCAATAAGTTATAAGCTTTAGCAAGAGTTAGGTTTTTAAGCATTTATTAAGGAGAATAAGAATTTGGTAAACAGAAAAGAAAAGGCCTAGATTCCTATCTATTAAAGGGAGAATGCATTTCTAGCTCCCTTCTCCACCAGCATCCTCAGGAAAAGAGACCCAGTCAGAGCGCCAGGTTCCTCCCTTCTTCCCTCCACAAACAGGCGTCACTTCCTGACGCCAAAGAAAAGACTCCTGGTCTTGCCCTCAAAGACCTTCACTTCATCGCGGAGCTTTTCTACGGTAAGTCTCCAGCAGGTGGCGTCATTCCAATCATTACACTTCTAATACTTCCTAGCTGTTTGATCTTGGGCAAGTCACTTAATCTTGTTTGTCTCAGTTTCCTCATTTGTAAAATGAGCTGGACAAGGAAATGGCAAACCACTGCAGTATCTTTGCCAAGAAAACCCTAAGTGAGGTCATGAAGAGTTGGACATGACTGAAATGACTGAACAACAACAAAGTCACAGCCATAGGTCACCTCATCAAAACCCAGGCCAAGTGCCCCTAGATTAATTTTTTTTCCTTTTAACTGCTTGTTTTGAGATTTAAATCACAGGCCATTGTATCTGGCCTAATTAGGGATAGCTATCCCTTAGCTCTTCTTTGATTTGGCAGGTAGATAAATTTGAATCAGAACAAAAGATAATTGAAGGAGGTAAGGTCACCATCCTCCACTTTATGACTTGAATTCTTTGCTTTATTATGTATAAATGACTGGCAACTAGCCTGCTAGGCTTTGAGCCATTCTCTAAATGGAAGAATGTAGTGGGGATTTTGTTGTTCATTCATTTCAGCCATGACTCTTGTGACTCCATTTGGGGTTTTCTTGGCAAAGATACTGGAATGGCTTGCCATTTCATTCTCAAGCTCATTTTATAGATGAGGAAGCTGTGACAAACAGTGACTTACACAGGGTCATACAACCACTAAGTGTCTAGAGGCTAGATTTGAACTCAGCAAGATGAGTCTTCCTGACTTTGGGTCTGGCATTCTATCCAATACACCACTTGGCTGCCCTGTAGTGGGAGTACAAACAAAGACACATCACTAAGCAATTAAGTGAGTTAATTAGGAACAGGGCTAGACCAGATGCTTTTTATAATGCTCCTCCTATTTTGTTATTATTATTTTTTTTAACTCATTCTCATCTTTTTTTGGATGAACTTCAGATAGAAACAATCATGGGGCAAGTTATTTCCTGCTATCATTCTTTTAAGTTTAATGCTCCATGGACATTATTATTATTATTATTTATCCTTCATTCTTCCATTCGGACAATATTCTTCTTAAAATTTTCCTCTGTCCCTGGCACAGAGGTAATCTTGAGTCATAAAAGTCTAGATCAGTGAAGTACAAGCTCCAGGAGATTCTTCTGAATGAGGGGGACCTCAAGGACAATCGTGACAAGACTTCTTTGAGGACTAGCCTTGTTGAGTGCAAAGAGACACATCACCAGAGTGACTAATGCATAACTAATTTATTGTTTTTTTAAGCCATGGTGGAGTTCCTCTTTGCATAGGTGGAGGGAGTACTTGTACTGATGAAATAAAGGAGCTTTTGAAATATTCAAACAGTAAATATTTTAAACATGATAACAAAAACCTCTTGACATAATTTTCCCCATGAGAGATGATTCTCTTAAGGGCTCGGAGGAGGTCAATATTTCCCTATAGGACCAAGAGGAATATTAAAATAAATATGAAATCAACATTAATTTAACTAACACATTTACATATAATTTATAATTATTAGTAATTTAATCTTAAATCATAAATATTATAATTATATATAAAATAAAAACAAATTTAAATATTTAAATGTTAAAAAGGATTAGGAAGGATTGAGGTGATGGCTTGGAGTTAGTGCAGGGCTGCTTTTAGGCAGAGGCATCTTGTCTTGTCTATTAGACTGAGCTCCTTGAGATCAGAGACTTTTTTTTTGCCTTTCTTTGTATCTCTGGAACTTGGCACAGTGCCTGGAACATAACAGTTGTTTAATAAATGCTTGTTGATTAAACTTAAAAGATACAGGGGCCAGTGAAAAAAGGGGATATAGTACTGTCATGGGGTGCAGAGCACCCCAGAAGTTCTCCGGGGCACATCAAGGAATCTTCTCCTTGAGAAACTAAACCAGAGGACAGATAAGGCCTAGAGAGATAAGCCAAACCAAATCGGACTGAGCTAGCTTCGGATTCCCACCCTTCATTCTTGTCTCCCTTACCCTGGGGAGATAAATTTGGGTGTGGCTGGGCCTTTGGGTCCTGAAGAGGGATCTGTAGCCACCCCTCACCCAATTTCTCTAGTCACTACCAGTGGGGGATTGTCCGCCCTCACTAAAGAAACTTTCCACAGTCAAATGGTCACCCCTCCCCACATCAGTCCTATAAAAGTACCTACCAGTCTCCTGCTCGAGGAGATTGGTACCTCTGAGCCATGTGCTTTGTGCCTATCTCCCCATGAGAAGTCCAAAGATTTCTTTCATGGTTTCCCTCCCCCACCCTTCCCTTCTTTGCCCCTAAATAAACTACCACCTTATTCTAACTACTTTTGTGTGCAAGAAGGTATAATTCTTTAAAGAGGAATTCCTAAGAACCCCAACCCCATTTCCCCCCATTACAGTACTGTGCTCTAAAAGACATGTCCAAAGTCAGCTTTGACTTAACCGAACAACAACAACAACCCCCATACTAAAATTCAACTCAGAAATCATCCACCTTACCAAGAACTGGAATGAGGATTTAGGGAAAGGGAGACAAAGGGGTGGGGAGTTGACAAAGAATTAGAGTTTGAGAGATATGGATTTTGCCCTTACTTTTGCTAATGGCTGCCTCCTCTTCCTCTTTTCTCCCTCATTCTCCTCTGGTTTGCCACCTTGAAGACTTAGAAATTGATTTCTGCATTAGATTGGCTGAAGTAGGAAAACAACAGAATTAAATTGCCTCCACAGACAAATATGAGAAGAAATAGTCTGATCAACATTCTTCGCTCTTCCCCCTTTCTCCTTCCTTCCTTTTCTCCCTCCCCCCTTTCATAACCAACACAAGCTTTTGGAAAGTGTTCCAACCTCCCACCAGGTATAACATGGGGACTGGAGCTCTCTTCACTTCCACTTTTACATCTCTATAATTGGGAAACCACTCCTTGACAATTTAGGTGAGGGGAAAAACCCCATTCATCACTCAATGTTGGGTAGTCCCAGTGTGGCTGTCAGACATATAGGCAATATTTCAGTTCTGTATTAGACATTATTGTCTCTAATAAATAAATCAGTAAACATTAACTTGGTTTAGGAAGTCAGCTTGGGAAAACAGGAACAATGCATGGCACACACATCCCTGGCTTTTTGGTTTAAAGATGTTTGGGGCAGAAGGACAGCCATGTATAGCAGTTGCCCTTTGATAGAACTGAAGATCTTGGCAGTGGATGGAACCATATGGAATAACATGCAACACAGTTCCATCAATCTAAGAGGAAAGGAGCATAGCTTGATTATAATGGAATGGATTTTTAAAAATGATTTAGCTTTTTTGACGTACTGTCCTTTCCAGAAAAATTGAATAGTCCAATTTCTTTCTTCCCTTAAAAATTCTTTAAATTAAAGTGGACATGTAGGGAGAGGAAGGATTAAAGGACTCAAAAATCCACTCTTGCTGCTTCACTTGGAGAATAAAACCTGAAGTAAAGGGTAGCCTGAAATAGAGGGCTAAAGGAAATTAAGCAAGAGGGAAGGAGATAAGAAGAGAGTTAATTAGAAGGTCAGATTAAGCCTCTTCTGTGGTGCTTACTGCTTGTAATTTTTTCTCCCTTCAAATTTTAATATACATGGCTTCATGCAGCAGCTCTTACTAGATCCCAGGGTTCTGATGCTTTCTCATCACCATTTTCTGACATTGCTCCTTTGTCAGAGTTGGAGCAGTCTTCTGGTGAGCAATGCTCCTTCCCAGGCAGGGCCCATTTGTATCCCCTTCTTTCTCCTCAGTAGGTGGCCTGACCACAGTGTAGGTACTGAGAGAAAATTGTAAGTGGCAGACTCTGAAGTCCAGACCTTGGTTCTTGCCTAGTTCCCCAAGCAAGCAGTATAGGGACTTTGTGGAGTTGTGGCTGGGAATCAAGTTCACTGTGGCAGATTCTTCTTCTAATTTGTTCCAAGATTGTTTTCCATGCATGGCATTGTTACAGGTTGGGTATAAAAAGAATGTTTTCTAGAAAGCCTCTGTCCTTTGGGAGTTTACTATTTCAAAGAGTGCTCTAATCTTCCCTCAGGTAGATGATACAACCAATTGACTATCAACAGGTCTTGTGCTCTGAGTCATTAACTTGCTTTGTGTACTTGGGCAAGTCACCACCACAATCTGGGCCTTAGTTTACTTATCTGTAAAATGGTGGTGATGGGTTATGTGGTCATTAGGTTACTTTTTAATTTTTTTTTGGGGGGGGGCGCCAATGGGGGTTAAGTGACTTGCCCAGGGTCACACAGCTAGTAAGTGTCAAGTGTCTGAGGCCAGATTTGAACTCAGGAACTCCTGAATCCAGGGCCGGTGCTTTATCTACTGTGCCACCTAGCTGCCCCCCATTAGGTTACTTTTGAGCAAGTGGTATGCAGGTAAATGTTTAATAACAGGCTTTCGGGGTGGGGGAGTAGCTTCACCCACTTTTAAGTTTAATCGGCATATTTTCTCCACCACTTTCTTAAGTCTAGAAATTAAAAAAAAAGAAAATCAAGTCCTGATTTGTAGTATTTGTCAATTTCCAAGGTGTATATGCTCACCTTGGCAATGTAACAACTTATGTTAATAAATTATGTTTTTATTATTTATTTTTAATATTATATTTATTTCAATATACACATATAAATTATATTATCTATTTACTTATTTATTTATTCATTTATTTTTCATTCATTCATTCATTCATTTATTTTGTTCACTTATTTATTTATTTATCTATTCATTTATTTATTAATTCATTCACTCATTTATCTATTAACTAAAAACTCATTTATTTATGTCTTTATTTATTTGTTCATTCATTTATTGTGTTAATAAATATACTCTAGTACATCCCTGCTTTCAGCCCTAATGCTCTAAGTCAGAGGTTCTTTTTTTTTTTTTTTTGGTGAGGCAATTGGGGTTAAAGTGACTTGCCTAGGGTCACACAGCTAGTAAGTATTAAGGTTGGATTTGAACTCAGGTCCTCCTGACTCCAGGGCCAGTGCTCTATCCACTGTGCCACCTAGCTGCCCCAAAGAGTCAGAGATTCTTAATCTCTCTCTCTCTCTCTCTCTCTCTCTCTCTCTCTCTCTCTCTCTCTCTCTCTCTCTCTCTCTCTCTCTCTCTCTCTCTGACTCAACTCAATCTTAATCTTAATCTTAATCTTAATCTTCATCAGTGCCTTTTGCTACAAGATCTCTCAGCAGTTACTCAAAGAGGCAGTGAGTGCAAGGCAGAATATTCTGTATCTTTGGAGACAGGGTCACATCAGTTCATTGGCTTTGGTCTTAGCTTCCTCCAGTTAACATGGATTCTACCCCTTTCTGAGTTAGTCAACATTTGGGCTAGTCGGGCTGGTCAACTTTGGATGAGACAGTACTGTGGGAGAACAATCCATTCAAAGAGAAGGATGAACAGGAGTTGCAGAGAGCTGGGCTTATACTGAATTATCCTGACACTGTCATCCTGATCCCTCTGTGACCAGTGGCATTCATGTGGAAGATAGTGGGCTAGGTTTAGAAGTACAGGCTATAGCTGGAGGACAGTTTTGTCTGAGGGGGCTCATTGCCCTCTGTGGGTGTCAGATTCGGGACCTTGTAGAAAGATGTGCCTCTGTAATATATCATACTTGTGGTGCAGTGGAAAGGGCAGTGAATTTGGAGTTAGAGAAAATGAGTTCTAATCTTTACTCTCCTGCTTGCTACTTATGATTTTTTTTTTCTGGGGCAATTGGGGTTAAGTGACTGGCCCAGGGTCATACAGCTAGTAAGTGTCAAGTGTCTGAGGCTGGATTTGAACTCAGGTCCTTCTGAATCCAGGGCTAGTGCTCTATCCACTGCGCCACCTAGCTGCCCCTACTTATATGATTTTGAGTAAGTCGTTTCACCTCTTGGCGCCTCAGTTTCCTTTTCTGTAGAATGTGGGAGTTATATTAGTTGAGGTCTCATCCAATTCAAAATCTGATTCTTGTTAGTGACCTTTGTTAATGATCCTGGCAGCTAATCACTCCACGTAGCAGTGGACGTGGCATTTATTGGTTCATTTAGTACTCTACAGCCACCCTTACCAGTCGAACCATTGACCTAAAATCAAATGTACCTTCCCAAGTGTCTCCTTCCTGCCCTGGGAGTCAATTATCAACTAGAAGAATCTGGCTCATTAACCAGGTCTGGGCAATCCATTCTATACAAACTAGAGATGAGGTTTTCCCCAGGGCAGCAGAAAATTCTCGATGTCTGAAGGAAACTGAGGGAGATGGAAATCGTACCTGACAGCTCTCTGGGAGGCCAGAGCTCATTACTCTCTTCACCATGCATCCAGTGAGCAAGGGAGGCTGTGATTCTACCCACAAAGGGGAGAATAAATGAATGCCCAGACACCCAGCTGAGAGCATTTCTCTGCACTCCATTGGGCCCCCAAACCATTAAGTGCTCCAAAGAGTATTTTGGGCATGTCTTCCTTTCTTCTCTGTATCCCACCTCCAGATTTTGTTTTATCATCAGTGGGATATTGTGTAGATTGAATGACAACTCTAGGGACAAACAGTTTTAAGAGAAATGCCACTTTTGTTTCCTTATTTTTTTAAATTTGGAAATTACAATAGATCACAAGTAAATTAGATATCTGAGAGTATATTATGTGAGTGGAGTTTAATTTGTAGTTTGAGGGAAGGAACAGTTGTGCTGACTGCTCATTTTCTCTAGTTCCTGTCCTGCTTCCCCAACCTTTGTTTGGTGGGACTCACCCAAGGGCATCGCTGATTTCCAAGGTAGTAATCTGGGGAAAACAGAACCCTGGGACCAAGGTCATTCAGTGAGTCCACTCATTCCTGGAATTCTCTGGTTCTTCCAAGTTCTTATTACTAATAGTCTGTCGATGAGATGTCTGGGCCTCCATTCCTTGGTGGGTCATCAGTACATGTGATGGACATGGGAATAATGGGGAGAGAGAGAAGCTTCTTACCCAGGTTTTCCATTTTAGACCTCAGTAGCTCCCTTATCTGTAAAATGACCTTTAAAGTCCCTTTCAACTCTAAGCTTATAGATAGAGAGGCTTGGGATTGGCCAGAGAGGACCTGGCTGTTTTAACATGGGACATGGCAGTTTCTAGAAAAGAGTAGAAGGAGCGGGTATTAGGTAGTATGATGAGGCTGGTCCAAGAGCAGAGAGACAAGGGAGGTGGTTTTGTTGTTAGTGTTGTTGGTTGGTTTTTTGATTATTTATTGTTTTGTTTTTACTATCATAGGGAGGGAATAGGGACAGAACTGAGCAAGAAACTGATCTAAAAATGTGCAGATCCCTGTAATTCAGCCCTTTCCAGGGAAGTTTGAGGGAAGATGGGGAATATTATCCATCAGATTTCTTTTTCCTAACTTCTAGGTTAGATGACTCCCATGAAAATATGAGAGTTTTGATTATGGAAAGAAAGGGAGAAAATTTTAGGACACTGAAGCAGGTGAAGTCCAGACTGGACAGCATGGGGGAAGGTGCACTTTGGGCAGCCAGAGGGCACAGTACTAAGTATCAAAATTGAACCACTTTGAAATTCTACCCCAGGCTAGCAGTAACCCTGTAACCCTTCTAAGAAAAGGAGGGGTAGCAGCCCCTCCTTTCCAACACCCTGACCTAGAGAGCCTGAGGTGTCAGGAAAGAGATTGTGTGTGTGTGTGGTGTCAGGGAATGAGCTTGGCTTCAGTAGTCTGGAGGTAACAAGTATTTTTTCTTTGGGTGTAGTATTTGATATAGTGGGAAATGGGGTACAGGTTGGGGTTGGGGTTCTTGGGAATTCCTCTTTAAAGAATTACACCCTCTTGCACACAAAACGTAGTTAGAATAAGGTGATTGTTTATTTAGGAGCAAGGGAAGGGAAGGGTGGGGGGAGGGAAACCATGAAAGAAATCCTTAGACTTTTCATGGGGAGATTTGGCATAAAGCACATGGCTCAGAGGTACCAAATCTCCTCGAACAGGAGACTGGAAGGTACTTTTATAGAGGCCTGATGGGGGTGGACCATCTGCCTGTGGAAAGTTCCTTTAGTGAAGGTGGACCATCTGCCTGTGGAAAGTTCCTTTAGTGAAGGTGGACCATCCCCCACTAGTAGTGACTAGAGGAATTGGGTGAGGGGTGACTACGGATCCCTCTTCTGGACACAAAGGCCGCAGCCACACCCAAACTTATCTCCCCAGGATAAGGGAGACCAGAATGAAGGGTAGGAATCCCAAGCTAGCTCAGTCCGATTTGGTTCCTCTAGGCGTTATCTGTCCTCTGGTTTAGTTTCTCAAGGAGAAGATTCCTCGGTGTGCCCCAGAGAAATTCTGGGGTGCTCTGCACCCCATGACATATTGATGAAGTAGGCATTCAAGGTTCCTCAGAGGGACAGTCTAAGACAAGAACAGAATGAGCCCAGGCTGAAATTTACTCTAATTCTATCTAGATGATGCCTTCTCCTGAATCACTGACTGAGAGGCCAGTTCCCCAAGTGCTCTTTATTACGCACAGAGAGAAACAAACAGATGCTCCACCAGGGATTCCTATTATACTCAGAAATATGGAAAAGCTTCTGGAGAAGCATAAGAGGTGGAGACTAAGACCTCAATGGGCAGACTTCCCAGCTAACACCTTGATGACACACTGGAAGATATTTAGGGGAAGATTTCCAACACTGTGGGCAAGGAGGTCTTTGTTTCACATGGTCCTTTAAGCATTCTGGTTGTGGAACCTCCATAAAATCTTTTTTTTTTTTTTTTGGTGAGGCAATTGGGGTTAAGTGACTTGCCCAGGGTCACACAGCTAGTAAGTGTTAAGTGTCTGAGGCCGGATTTGAACTCAGGTACTCCTGACTCCACTAGAAGGCACTGTGCCATCTAGCTGCCCCCATAGAATCTTTTTTTTTTTTTTTTTTTTTTTTTTTTTTGTTTGTTTATTTATTTATTTAGGCAATGGGGGTTAAGTGACTTGCCCAGGGTCACACAGCTAGTAAGTGTCAAGTGTCTGAGGCCGGATTTGAACTCAGGTACTCCTGAATCCAGGGCCGGTGCCTTAAGCACTGTGCCATCTAGCTGCCCCCCCCATAGAATCTTAACAATAACTTGAGTTATTGGAGGCAATTGGCTAGGTCAGATGACCAGTCCCAGGATTCCCTGTAGGTGGTTCATATAGGGTGATAGGGGAAGACAGGAGCTGATAGTTACCTAGCTCAGCTGAAATGCTATTGTTGTTCCCCTTTCCTCATCCCATACTTTTTTTTTTAATCTATGTGTTCTTTCATACTCCATCTCCATCCATAGTAGGTATATATACAAGAAATGGCATTTATAAAAGACACCATTAAAGACATAAATGAACAGCAAAGGAGGTTGACTGATCATGTGGTAAGAATGAATTATAACAGAGAGACAGCTGACAGCCTGCAGTGGTAGCTTTAAATATTAAAAAACCCAGAAGGAGAGCTCCAGAATATTGGGTGAATCCTTTATGAAGGATTAACAGAAGGATCTGGACAAGAATTGGACAAAATGATGAAGTGTGGAGAGCTTTGGATATGCATTCTTCTTCATGAATAAATTCCTTGAGAAAGCTGGCTAAGAAAACTGTCTGTAATCAGTATTTTCATTTCCGTTTCCTTCACTCTTAGTACTTAGGTAACTCAGTGGATAGAGTTCTAGGCCTGAAATCAGGAAGACCTGAGTTGAAATCCAGCTGCAGATATCCACTAGTGATGTGACCCTGGTCAACTGTCTGCCTCACTTTTAAAAAATAAATAAAAGTATTTTGTTATTTTCCAGTTACATATAAAGGTAGTTTTCAACATTTGTTTTCATAGGATTTTTAGTTCCGAATTTTTCTCCCACCCTTTCTTCCCTCCCTCCTCCGCAAGACAGAAAGCAGTCTGATATAGGTTAACATATTTCTACATTAGTCATCTTGTGAAAGAAGAATCAGAGAACAAGGGGAAAACCTCGAAAAAGAAGGAAAAAAAACAGCTCCAAAGTAGAAACAGTATTGTTCAATCTGCATTCATAATGCATAGTTCCTTTTTTTTTTTTTTTCTGGATGTTGAGAACATTTTCTATCATGAGTTCTTTGAAACTGTTTTGGATTGTTGCGCTGCTGAGAAGAGCCAAGTCTATCACCATTGTTCATCATACAATGTTGCTGTTGCTGTGTACAATGTTGTCCTGGTTCTACTCCTCTCAGTAAGGATCAGTTCATGTAAGTCCTTCCAG
Organism: Dromiciops gliroides; assembly: GCF_019393635.1. Classification (NCBI taxonomy): domain Eukaryota; kingdom Metazoa; phylum Chordata; class Mammalia; order Microbiotheria; family Microbiotheriidae; genus Dromiciops; species Dromiciops gliroides. The sequence continues at coordinate 546,206,161 of NC_057861.1, read as the reverse complement.
GTTTCTCTGAACTCCTCCTTCTCATCGTTTCTTAGAGCATAATAGTATTCCATTACATTCATATACCACAACTTGTTTGGCCATTCCCCTATTGATGGGCATTCCCTCAATTTCCACTGCCTCATTTTCTTTAACTGTAAAATGGGAATAATAAGAGCACCTACCTCCCAGGGTTGTTGTGAAGATCAAATGAGATGGTATTTGTAAAGTGCTTAACACAATGCCTGGCATATAGTAGTTTCTTAATAAATGCTTGTTTTCTTGCTTCCTTCAAAACTCTCTGCAGTCTGGTTCCTGAAATACATCAGTGGACCCCTTGCTGAATCACTTGGTGATTTATGAACTCCTTGAGAACAGGGACAGTTTTTTGTTTTAAAAGAAACATTATCCCCAGTGCTTAGCACAGTGACAGGCACAGAGTAAGCATTTAGTAAGTGCTTGTTGATTGACTGATGAACTGATGGAGGGAGAGAATACCTAAGCCAATGAGAACACAGACACATTTAAATAAATATTACATCTAAGCACATTTATCAGTCACCTTGTCGTATATACTTTATTGTATGTCTTTAGTGTGTGTGGGGGTAAGGATCCCCTAACACACTTGATTCCTCTACCTTCTGTCAAATGTCCACCCTTGGGGGGCAGATAGGTGGTGCAGTGGATAGAGCACCAGCCCTGGAGTCAGGAGTACCTGAGTTCAAATCCAGCCTCAGACACTTAACATTTACTAGCTGTGTGACCCTGGGCAAGTCACTTAACCTCAATTGCCTCACTAAAAAAACAAAACAAAACAAACAAATGTCCACCCTTATGCCTCAAGGGTATGCATCTAGGTATGTACCTAGATAGGACAGGTACCTTTCTGCTTTTTCCCTAACCTTGCCTCTGGGAAACCAAACCTCCATACTTGCTGCTTGGCTCCATGGTCCATGGTAAGTATGAAGAGGAAGAAAAACTTCTTACATCCTTATTCTGTGAAGTAGATGGAAGCCCAGGGAGGCTTTGAAGGAACTGGGTTAGCTTCAACTGTGCTTAGCAAACAGATGGGCACTGAGCAATTCATAAGAAACAAGGTCAAGAGTTTCAGTTCCCTGCTCTGGGCACGACTCTGGGTAAATTTATTTGGAGACCCAAACTAGATAATCTTCTTATTCTCCAAGAGAATGTTTCCCCAGGCATCTGATATAAAAGGGTGGTATCTTTTTGAAAAAGAGGGTTTACCACTAACTCAGTTTGTGACCATAGTCTTCTAACTTATTTAGGTCTCACTTTCCCAATTGGAAAATCTAGTGGTGGGAGGGTAAAAAGGAGTGGGATGTAGGATAGTAAAAACAGAACTGGACTAAATAGTAGTCAGGAGAGCAGTATTCAGATATGGTTTCTGCCATCAATTTATCTATTTAACCCCAGGCAATTACAACAATGTCATATATATATAGTACTTTCAGGTTTGCACAAATTCTTTATACATATTGTTTCAATTCTGTGAGGTAAGTGGTACAGTTTATTAATTACTATTCATTCATCTATTTATTTGTTCATCCATCCATCCATCCACCTATCTTTCTATCTATCTGCTTATTTATTTATTTACATTTACATTGTCATTTTTCCCCAGGAACATACAACTACTAAATAACTGAGATAAATTTGAGCCTAGATCTTCCTGACTCTAGGTTAACATATTTCCAGAGAGCATAGCTGAATTTAGATGGACTTGTTTTCGTACAACAGTTACATAGCCCATCACTAGATGATTCCACAAGGCCTTTTCAGCTTAGTAAGACCTTTTAGAAGTATTCCTCTGACTAAAAGAACTCAGCATCACCTCTGTACCATAATAAGGCACTGAAGGAATACTTAAAAAAAAATTTTTTTTTTAAAGTGAGGCAATTGGGGTTAAGTGACTTGCCCAGAGTCACACAGCTAGTAAGTGTTAAGTGTCTGAGGCTGGATTTGAACTCAGGTACTCCTGACTCCAGGGCCAGTGCTCTATCCACTGCTCCCTCAGCTGACTCCCGAAGGAATACTTTAAAAATTAATTAATTAATTAATTGTTGTGGGGCAATGAGGGTTAAGTGACTTGCCCAAGTTCACACAGCTAATAAGGGTCAAGTGTCTGAGGTCAGATTTGAACTCAGGTCCTCCTGAATCCAGAGCTGGTGCTTTATCCATTGTGCCACCCAGCTGCCCCAAAGGAAGACTTTAGTGGAGAGAAGTGGGAAGGAATGGAAGGGAACAAATGTTTATAAGTACCCACTATGTGACAAGCAATTTGCAAATTTTATCACATGTGATCCTCCCAACAACCTTGTGAAGTAGGTGCTATTATTATTGTTATTTCATTTTATGGTTGAGGAAACTGAGGCACATAAAGGTTAAATGACTTGCCCAGGGTCACACAGCTGGATTTGAATTTGGGTCTTCCTGAATCTAGGGTCAACATTTGATGAATTAAAGGATTTGGAAATTAAAAAGTTTTATTTATAAAGCCCAGTGAGCAGTTAGTCCTTTCAGGAATCTGACAGCCAAATTCCAAATGACTCTGTTGGTTCTCTCCCCACCAACCACCAAGAAGGCAAACTCCCTTATCTATCCACTACGTATTCATTTCCTCTGGAGAACACAGGGAATCAAAATGTGTCAAAGGGTTTGGAAGTAAAGGCAATCTAAATGTCTGCATATGTATGTGTATATATATGTTGTGTGAATGTATGTGTGAATATATATATAATATATATAAAGCTAAAATATATATGTATATATAAATATACATAACTAAAATAAATCTGGCTTTCACAAATTATAATAGCTTAAGCACCATAAACCAAGAATATTAGCACAATCTAGTATTGGTTTGGAGATTTCCTGGGGTTATGATAGTATGGTTTTAGTTCCTCGATGTGCACACTGACACATAGGATCATAGAGTGAGAGCTGGAAGGGACCTTAGAAGTCATCTGAGGGGGCAGCTAGGTGGTACAGTGGCAAAAGCACCAGCCCTGGATTCAGGAGGACCTGAGTTCAAATTTGGCCTCAGACACTTGACACTTACTAGCTGTGTGACCCTGGGCAAGTCACTTAACCCTTATTGCCCTGCAAAAAAAAAGTCATCTGGCTCAGCCCTCAAAGGGGAAACTGAGGCACAGAGTGGCTGAATGATTTACCCAAAGTCACACAGGCAGTAATTGAGTACTGGAACAGGATTCAAACTTAAGTCCCCTGACTCTAGAACCAGTACCCCATGCTGTGTCAATTAATAATAAACAATGATGATAATATATATATATATATACACACGTAGCCTATTATGTGCCAGACACTATTCTAAATGCTTTACATATTTATTTCCTTCGATCTTTATAATAGCCCTTTACAACAGGTTGTTATTACCTGCATTGCACAGATAAGGAAATTGAGGCAAATAAAGGTTAAGTGACTTACCTAAGGTCACACAGTGGATGAGTCTGGATTTTGTTTTGTCTTTTGTTTTTTGTTTTGTGGGGCAATGAGGGTTAAGTGACTTGCCCAGGGTGACACAGCTAATAATAAGTGTCAAATGTCTGAGGCCAAATTTGAACTCAGGTCCTCCTGATTCCAGGGCTGGTGCTTTATCCACTGTGCCACCTAGCTGCCCCAATGAGTCTGGATTTCAATTCAGTTCTTCCTGACTCCAGGCCTAGAGCTCTATCCACTGTGCTATCTAGCAGCTTCTAATGAAGAAATAACTGATTATGACTATTAGATAGGTTTGGATTGATAGAGGTCATTATGAGTCCTCAAGTGCTGCTCATGCCTTCTATCGAGTTATACTCAATAAATACTTATTGGTTGAATGAACAAATGAATAAAAATGAATGACTGAAGGATAATGTATATTTACATAGAGCTTTAGAGTTTATGAAACACTTTTGCATAATTATTTAGTTTAATCCTCACAACCCCATGGAGTTGGTAATGCAGGTCTTATCTCCATCTTACAGTTGAGGAAACAAGATCCAAAGAGGGAGAGATTTGCCTAATGCCACACCTCTGGTGAGTGACAGAGCCCTAAGTCTCTTGGCTTGCAGACTAGCGTTCTCTCTGCTCTACCAGACTGCCTTTGAGAATCCCTGCAGTTGATAATGATGCTTTCTAACGGCAGAGTCCCTTATGTACATTATTTAAATATAACCAATGAATGGACAGATCCAGATATCCTCTCCTGGGGAAGGCTGACTTAGGGGAACAACAAAAGGCTTATTCTCCCAAAACTTTCCTCTTAAGATCCGAGAGATTTGAAAGATTTGGACGTGCATCTCTGAGCATCCAGCTTCTCACTAGGGAGGGATTCAGGCACATGTGGAGTCTAGCTCTGCATCTCTGGGTATAGTCCAAAATGACAGCTACATTGCACTTAGTACATGGGAATGAGAGAGGGGAGAGGAGTGGTTTTCATTTGGGTGACTTGAGAGTTAGGGAGATTATTCCCCCTCCTTCTTTCTGTCATTTTCTGTCCTTGGAGGAGTTCTATTTATCATGCCCAGTGAGCTGCTGGTCTGTCAGGAATCTGACAGCCATGTTCCAAATGGCTCCATTGGTCCTCTTCCCTGCAACCACCAAGTAGGCAAATTCCCATTTATCCACTATGTATTCATTCCCTATGGGAAACTGAGTTACTCAGGGAATCAAAATGCTTCCTTGTGTTTCCTTGGTTTTTGTCCATTTACAATGTCTCAGCACTGTTCTCTAGGTTCTTTTCCCTTCCTAAGAAGTACTGACCTAACCTTTAATATGCAAATAGAAACTCAAACAGGAAAGATATGGGAGAGACAAAAAGTTGGTTCTCTGGTTTCAGGAGTCTGATGAAGCCAATTTGGTAGGCCACTAATTACAGCTGCCTGTCTCAGAGTGGGAGCTTCTCCTAGCTGACCCCAACTAGCAGAGCTGGAGATTTTTATAGTTTTTCATTTACAACCTTAAAGAATCAAGAGACCTGTGTTCTAGTCCTGGTTTTGCCACTGATGATAGCTGTGTGTCTTTGAGCAAGTTTCTTCTTCTTCTTCCTTCTTTTTTCTTTCTTCTTATTCCTCCTTCCTTCTTCTTCTTCTTCTGGCAGTTGGAGTTAAGTGACTTGCCCAGGGTCACACAGCTAGTAAGTGTCAAGTGTCTGAGACCTGGGTTCTAGTCCTGGTTTTGCCACTGATGATAGCTGTGTGTCTTTGAGCAAGTTTCTTCTTCTTTTTCTCTTTTTCTTCTTCTTCTTCTTCTCCTCTTCTTTTTCTCTTCTCCTCCTCCTCTTTGTCTCTTCTTCTCCTCCTCTTCTTCTTCTTCTTCTTTGTGAGGCAGTTGGGGTTAAGTAAATTGCCCAGGGTCACACAGCTAGTAAGTGTCAAGTGTCTGAGTCTGGATTTGAACTCAGGTCCTCCTGAATCCAGGGTCCATGCTTTATCCACTGCCCCCACCTAGCTGCCCCAAGTCACTTCTTCTTTCAGAGGGGCCTCAGTTTCCTCATCTGGGAAATGGTTCTTTTAGCTCTAAATCTATTCTCCAGCTGTCACATTCTATTTTTTTCTAAAAAAGTAGGACAGCCATGAGCTCCCTTTTAATTCAACTAAGTAATTCAATATTCGTTAAGTATTTACTCAATGTAAATCATTGCACTGGGTCTAGGGATACAAAGACAAAACACTCTTTAACTTGCCCTTCCAGACAGGTCTAGTCACTTTCTTACTCCCATCTGTCCTTTAGGAGTTTCCATTTTACTGGAAGGGCATTGCTGCTAGAAGAGCATATTTATTCCTGTCCTTTGGGATTATACTTTTTTTTGCCTTGAACTGTTTATCTTTGTCCACCATATATTTACGTGCATCAGTATTGTCTGGCTTTAGATACTCCTACAGAGTAGAAGCTGTGCCCAGGATGAGATGCCCTCTACAAAACAGAATGGGGTTGTAGGCAGAAGCAGAATAGGGATTACTAGGCAAGTCAAGATGAAAAGATCCAAGCAGTACTGGGGAGACCTGTAGAATTTGGGTATGAGTATAGAAGAAAGGAAGGAAAATAAGCATTTATTAAGAGCCTACTATGTGCTAGATGCTTTACAAATATTATTGGCAGCTAGGTGGTGCGATAGAGCACTGGCCTTGAAGTTGAGAGGGCTTGAGTTCAAATTTCACCTCTGACACTTAACCCCAATTGCCTTAAACATCTGGGGCCATCTCCAGTAGTCCTGATATACATCATGCCATTGGACCCAAATGGCTCTGGAGAGGAGAGTGAGATTGGCGAACTTGAACAGCCCCCCCTCACTTAAAAATCCAATTCACTGCAAGTCATGACATCACCCTGATGTCATGGTTCTCTTCGAGAATGAAGGACAAAAAAGACAAACAATGTTATCACATTTGATTCTTACAACAACCTTGGAAAATAAGTAGTTATAACCTCCATTTTACAATGGAAGAAGCTGAGGCAGAAAGAAGTTAAGGGACCTCCCCAGGGTCACACAGCTAGTAAATGTCTGAGGTCGGATCTGAACCCATCTTCTTGACTCCAGGGCCAAAATTATGTGTTATAAGGCTTGGAAGTAGAGATAATCTAAAAGTCTTCATGTGCACATGTGGATGTATATATTACATATGATATTGATATATCATATATAAGACATACATATTACATGCATTGTATCAGTTGATTCCAGGAATCCAGACCATCAATCAATCAATTAGCATTCATTAATGCTGTGGATACAAATACAATGAATGGAACAATTCCTGTGCTCCAGAAATTTACATTCCAATGGGGACCAGAACAGGCTTGATTATTAAATTTTCAGTGTGAGCATTTACGCCTTGGAAATCAGTAAATGCTATGAATCAGGGTGTGATTTAGCATTTTATAGATTTTCTAGACTTAAGAAAGTGATGGTGGAAATGTTAACAATATAGATTAAACTTTCTTTTTTTTTTGCAGGGCAATGAGGGTTAAGTGACTTGCCCAAGGTCACACAGCTAGTAAGTGTCAAGTGTCTGAGGTCCGATTTGAACTCAGGTCCTCCTGAATCGAGAGCCAGTGCTTTATCCACTGCGCCACCTAGCTGCCCCCCAATATAGATTAAACTTTAAAAGCACACATAAGTTTTTTGGGGGGTGGAAAGCTGGTCTTTAAATATTTGCTGGCACATCACTGGCAGGCAGATATATGTATATCTGTGTATGCAGAGTAAATATAAAGAGAATAAATAAATATAAAGTATGTGTATGCAGAGTGTATGCAGAGTAAATATAAAGAGAATAAATAAAAGTAAGTACAAAGTAATTAAATGCAAAATAGTTTGAGAGGGAGCACACGTGATTGAGGGGATGAGGAAAGGTTTAAAGTCTATTAGATGAGTATGGCAGCAATACAGTTAGTTATAATACACATCATATGATATCTGCATCTGTTCAGTTGTTTTAGTCAAGACAGACTTTTCCTGATGCCATTTGAGGTTTTCTTTTTCTTTTCTTTTTTTTAGGAGCAGTTAGTAAATTTAATTTGATGAAAGCAGCAAGTGGGTAGGCCAAAGAGGACATGTGGTGGGGGTTGGAAGGCAGGATGTTGGTAACCCTGACAAGGTAGTTAGTTGCTTCAGGGGCAAGAGGATCATTTTCACACTGAGAAAGTCAGTGGATTCTTTGTGGAAGGGGGACTTTTGTTCTCAGCTGTTCAGCACCATCCGGACTAGCTCTTCATAGTGCATACAACCGTTGCTGTCCTCATGCCCTGCCACCAATACTTCCTTTTCTTCCTTGGTCATCCCTTTCTCTCTCTCTCTCTCTCTCTCTCTCTCTCTCTCTTTTTGGTGAGGCAGTTGGAGTTAAGTGACTTGCCCAGAGTCACACAGCTAGTAAGTGTCAAGTGTCTGAGGCCAGATTTGAACTCAGGTACTCTTTACTTCAGGGACGGTGCTCTCTCTACTGTGCCACCTAAATGCCTCCTTGGTCATCTTCTCACCCAGAGTGATGAGGACGTGCAGTATTTCAGCCCCCATTACTGTGCCATTCCCTTCCTTATCAAACACCCAAAACCCCTCTATGTAGTCTTCATATGTACCCTGGTCCTTATTCTTTGCTATTGTCTGCAGCATTGGGAGAAAGTGTTCAAAGTTCAGCACCTTCACATTCATCTCATCACTCTTGGGATTCCCTAAGACCTTGAGCACCTCAGCATTGGTGGGATTGTGGTCCAGGGCCTGCATCACATCCCCACAGTGGCTGTATAAGATCTTTCCATCCCCTGTGCTGTCAAACAGCTGGAAGGCCTCCTTGAACTCAGTAGTGTGATCCTCCGTGAAGTCACACATCTTGGCTGTGCAGCTCAGTCTCTCATTTGGGGTTTTCTTGGCAAAGATTTTGGAGCAGTTTGCCATTTCCTTGTCCAGCTCATTTTACAGATGAGGAAACTGAGGCAAACAGGGTTAAGTTACTGATTCCCTGCACATCTAGCTAGGATTTACTCCCGGGTCACACAAAGGATTGTTGGTGTTTTAGCCAATGAAGAAAGTTGTTCTAGTTACCTGGATAATTGGGGGGAGGGGCTCAAGCAAATCAAGGTACCCATTTTCCACACCATCAACAAGCATTTATTAAGCGCTAGAAGCTCTGCTAAGCGCTGGGAAAACAAAGAAAAAGAAACACGAGGAGTAAAACAGGTAGACCTGTGTACTCATCTAAGGTGTTTGCTGCTGTCATGGAAGATGTTTTCTTCAAGATCCAAATGAAAGAGGGTTTCCTTCACCATATAGATAGTGAAGTCCTTTTCATATTCCTGTTTGCAGATTATATTGTTCTGATTGCATTAAGCCTCAGACCACTGGAGAACCTCTTGAATGAGATTCATGATAACTTAAAAGGGATCAGTTTAATAATCCACAGAGGAAAGCTAAACAGTTAAAATATGCCTGCTATTCAGAGGATGGCTTATAGTTGAATGGAGATTTCATTGGATTAGTCTCTCAGTTCATCTAAAACCCCGCTTTTTGCAAGAAGCTATCCCTAATCTCCCTTATTACTGGTACCTTCCCTCTGATTTTTGTTGTTGTTGAGGCATTTCAGTTGGGTCCTACTTTTTGTGACCCCATTTGGGGTTTTCTTGGCAAAAATACTGGAGCAGTTTGCGATTTCTTTCTCCAGCTCATTTTACAGATGAGGAAACTGAGATTTTTCCCAAGGTCACACACCTAGTAAGTTTTGGGGGCCAGATATGAACTCAGGAAGGTGAGTCTTCCTGACTCCTGGCTGGGAATTCTATCCATTGCACCACCTAACTGTCCTCTTTTCTCTGGTATGATTTCCATTTTGTCCTATATCTATTTTGTTTCTACATAGTTGTTTGCATGCTGTCTTCCTCATTGTATTGTAAGCTTCTTGGAGACAGGGACTATTTCTGCCCTTATTTGTATCCCCAGGCCTCAGTGCATGTTGTTCAGTCATTCACTAGTGTCTGATTCTTTGTGCTTGATGTACAAGTCCATTGGGTTTTCTGAGTAGTTTGCCATTTCCTTCTCTAGTACATCTCCATTTTACAGATGAGAAACTGTGATAAATAGGGGTTAAGTGACTCACCCAGAATCACACAGGTAGTAAGTATCTGAGGCTGGATTTGAACTCAGATCTTCCTGACTCCAGGCCCAGTGCTCTATCCACTGCACCACCTAGCTGCCCCATACTAGATGCTAAATAAATGCTTATGTATGAAAATAGACTAGAGATATCTATTCTACCTAGACAGGAAAGGTGGAGTGGGGGAAGATAGGTTGTGAAGGGCTTTGGATACTAAACAGATGATTTAGTATTTGGGCCTGAAGGCAATAGAGACCCACTGGAGTTTATTGAGTAGTGGGGTGATGTGGTTAGACTTGCACTTCAGAAAATTACTTTGGTGACTAACTGGAGGATAGAATAGAGTGGGAAGAGACTTGAGGCAAGCAGACTCACCAGGATTAGTCCAGGCCTGAAGGATCTGCACCAGATTGGTGGTAGTATCAGAGGAGAGAAGGAGGCATATTTGAGAGATGTTGCAAAGGTGAAATCAACAGGTAGGTCTTGGAAACATCTTGGATATGATGAGTGAGAAATAGTGAGGCGTCCAGGTAGACAGACTGAGGCATGGGAGGATGGTGGTGCCCTTGATAGTAACAGGGATATTTGGTCTCTTTGCTTCCAGTCTCACTAATCCTTCTCTGTACAGTCTCTCAACTATTTTTCTTTTTTGCGAGGCAATGGGGGTTAAGTGACTTGCCCAGGGTCACACAGCTAGTAAGTGTCAAGTGTCTGAGGCCGGATTTGAACTCAGGTACTCCTGAATACAGGGCTGGTGCTTTATCCACTGTGCCACCTAGCCGCCCCTCAACTATTTTTATTAACATGCTTCTGACCACACCAAAGAACCTTCAGTAGCTCCCTATTGTCTCTAAGATAAATACGAACTTTTCAGTTTGACATTAAAGGCCCTTTACCATCTGGTTTCAAAATACCTGTCTAGCCTTATTTTATATTACTTCCCTTCAACTACTTTATGTTACAAACAAACTGGATGAATAGTAGAACTGGACATTCCTTTGATCTTAGGAGTTAGAGCTGAAAGCTCTTGCATCACCTTCCTCCACACCTTCACAGAAGTTATCCTTAATGCCTTTAATGTGTTCCGTCCTCATCTGCCTCTCAAAGTCCTTGACTTCCTTCAAAACTTGGTTCAGGTGTCTTCTCCTTTGTGAAATTTTCCCTGACCCTTCTGAGTCTCCTTTCCTGGGTCATCAGCCATACTGAGCCACCTGCCTGTGAGGCTCTGCCTGAGGCTCTGCCTGAGGCTCTCTTCTCTTTTCTCTCCATATTCTTACTCTTCATGACCTAATTGTGGATTCAGTTATCATATCTACAGATGATATTTAGATATATGTATCCTGAACTCTTGTGTACATCACCAAATGCCTATTGGATATTTTGAATTGGATATACTGGAAGCATCTCAAACTCAAGATGTCAAGACTGAATTCACTACTTTTCCCTAAAACTTGCCCCTTTTCCAAACTTTCCTATTTTGATTGAGGGCACCACCATCTTCCTAGTTTCCCTAGGTCCACAATCTTGGCTCCTTCTTTATGTCTTCAGTCCCTCTCACCCCACATATCCAATTGTCTTTGCAACCCCCCCCCACCCCCCAGCACCTAGCACAGTTCATGGCAGATATTGGCATTTAATTCATGCTTGTGGATTGATTGGTACCACTACTTGTTAGTGTTCTCTCCCTTCTTGAATTATCTTTTATTCACTTACCCATGTACATGTTGAATCCTTTCTTCCCCAGTAATATATACTCTCCTTGAAGGCATAAACTATTTTGTTTTGTCTTTGCTAACCCAGTGTTTAGAAAAAATGTCTTCCTTGCCCAGAGTAGACATTTAATAAATGTTTGTTGAATGGAATTAAAAGAATCCTTCTTTTCTTTTGCAGAGATAAAAATATTCTTACGGTAAGTATTGTTGATTTGAAATTATACATCTATATTTGGGTCAGGAATCAACCTAGATATGGTAAATGTAGAAAGATAACAAGAAAGGATAGATGTAAGGTGCCATGCACAGCCATGAGAGTTGTGATGGTGAAAGAGAAAACCTAGATCATCCAAGGAAAGAAGTCAGACAGAAATAATGGGACAAAGGGAAGGGAACAAGCATTTATACAGAGCCCACTATGTTCCAGGCACTGTGCTATGTGCTTTACAAATATCACATTTTATCTTCACAATAACCCTGGAAGTAGATGCTATTTGTTGTTGTTCAGTCATTTCAGACACATCTGATTCTTCTGTGATCTCATTCAGGTTTTTGCTTGTTTGGGTTTTTTTTTTGCAAAGAGATTGGAGTGGTTTGCTCTTTCCTTCTCTAGCTCATTTTTACATGTAACGAAGTGAAGCAGAGTTAAGTGACTTATCCAGGGTGACACAGCTAGTAGGTGTCTGAAGCCACATTTGAATTCAGGAAGATGAATCTTCCTGCCTTAAGGCCTGTCACTCTATCTACTGCATCACCCAGCTGCCCTGTAGGTACTATTATTTCCCCCATTTTACAGTTGAGGAAACTGAGTCAAACAAAGATTAAGTGACTTGCCTAGGGTCATTCAATCAGAAATTGCCTGAGTCCAGATTTGAAATCTATGAATGACTCAGGTTTTGATACTCTATACTTTCTTTTTTTTTTTTTTTTAAATTTTTTTTTATTAGTGAGGCAATTGGGGTTAAGTGACTTGCCCAGGGTCACACAGCTAGTAAGTGTTAAGTGTCTGAGGCCAGATTTGAACTCAGGTACTCCTGACTCCAGGGCCGGTTCTCTATCCACTGCGCCACCTAGCTGCCCCTCTATACTTTCTCAACTCACCCTCAGTTGCCTGTCCCCTTTGAATGGAAGACTAGCAGATGGAGTACTAAACTCCTCCCAAAGCCTTCCTTTATAGAGTGCTTACAACCTTCTTGGTAACTCCATTTTCCATAAGCTGCCAAGTATCCACTGATGCCCCTCCTCTATATCCTATTTTTTAGCTTCCCTTTGTGTGTTGTCTTTTCCGGTTAGATAAGGTAATAAGCCCTGTGACTCAGGGACTGTCTCTTTTTCTTATTTGTACCCCCAGTGGCACATAGTAGATGCTTTATAAATGTTTATTGAAATGAATTGAAGATCTTCTTGTCCCCATACCCAGTACTCGATCTAGCTGTCCCATGATTAGCATGAAAAACAGGAGTTGTTTAGGGACAAAGAAGTTGTTTAAAGAATTTAGAAAGGGAAAGGTAGCTTGGCATAAATGGGAAGATAAAGATGATGAAAAGAATTCTGGATGTTTTGGTCATAGAATTTAGGGTCTGGAACAATTAGCTCAGTATTTAGAATCCTCTAGGAAAGATAATTTTATTTATTTTTTGGTGAGGCAATTGGGGTTAAGTGACTTGCCCAGGGTCACACAGCTAGTAAGTGTTAAGTAAGTGTCTGAGGCCAGATTTGAACTCAGGTCCTCCTGATTCTAGGGCCGGTGCTCTATCTACTGCACCACCTAGCTGCCCCAAATGATTTTTTAAAAAGATAGATTATTTTTTGTTATTTTTACATTACCTACATTTAACACTTGATCCTTTAGTTAGTCAATAAACATTTATTAAATGTCTTTGTTGTTGAGTCATTTTTTTTAGTCTTGTCTGACTCTTTGTGACCCCCATTTGGGGTTTTCTTGGGCAAAGATACTGGAGTGATTTGCTATTTCCTTTTCCAGCTTCTTTTACTGATGAGAAAAACTCACACAAACAGGGTTAAGTGACTTGCTTACACATGACTAATAGAGTCTGAGGCTAGATTTGAACTCAGAAAGATGAGTCTTCTTGAGTCACTGTGCCACCTAGCTTCCCAAATTATTAAGTGACTACTATGTGTCAGATACTTTGCTAAACACTAGGGATACAAAAAAATGCCAAAGACATTCCCTTCCCTTGAGGAGCTTACAAATGGATAGGGTAGAAAACATATGAACTACTATGTGCAAACAAGTTATATACAGGATAAAGAGACAGAGTACATTATATGCAGTTTTCCACACCTATAGTCTACCACTTCTTCAAAAAAGAGCAGGAAGCATTTTCTCTTATTTCTTCTTAGGAGTCAAGCTTGGACATTGTAATTCCACAGTATTCAGTTTTGATTGTTTTGATGCTGTTTATTGTTCTCATTTAAATTGTTGTCATCATTGTGTATATTATTTTTCTGGCTTACTTGATTTTGTATCAGTTCACATATATGTTCCCATGTCTCTAGAATCATCATATTTATCATTTCTTACAGCATAGTCATTTTCCATTACGTTCATGTACCACAATTTGTTTTGTTATTCTCTATTCAATGGAAATTATTTTGTTTCTCATTCTTTGGTTCAATTTTTAAAAAAGTGCTGCTATAGGGAGCAGCTAGGTGGCACAGTGGATAAAGCACCGGCCCTTAATTCAGGAAGAACTGAGTTCAAATTCGACCAGCTGTGTGACCCTGGGCAAGTCACTTAACCCTCATTGCCCTACACAAAAAAGGTGCTGCTATAAATAGGCATATAGGCATTTTTCTTTTGTCATTGACATTTTTCAGCATATGCCTAGCACTGGAATCTTTGGATCAAAGATTACATAGTAATTTTCTTAGCATATTTTCAAACAGTTTTCCAGAATCGTTGGACATCTCCACCAACCATGCATCAGTGTGAATGTCTTGTGGAGAGACAGTTTTGATTTGGACCTAGGATTGTATCTAGAGTATGCCTTTGTCATCTCAGTTCTCATGAACTGAGTGTTAAGAGCCCCTCACATATGTCTCTAGATAGGCTCTGGCATCTGGGTAAAGAATGATGAAAGGTAGGAATAGAAAAGAGGCGGCTAAATGGCCCAAAGGATAGAGCACTGGGGCTGAAGCCAGGAAGATCTGAGTTCAAATCTGGCCTCGGACACTACCTTGGACAAATTATTTAACCTCTGGTTGCCTTAGTTCACCTGAGAAGAAAATCTCATGGACATTATTGGAATGCTATTGTCCGTGGAGGTCACAGAAAGTTGGGAATGACTGAGCAACAACAAAAGGAATAGAAAAAGTTAAATTTATGTATACTAAACTATGTCTCAGCTGAGTTCCTGTAATTTTCATACCAGAGTAGATCGCGTGTATCCAAAATGAGTCATGTTATATAGAACCATAGATTTTTGCACTCCACTTAGCTGATGACTTTTGAGGTGCTACTGACCCATCATAGAGACTCTGGGCCAGTACTCCATGTTGGACTACAGGGCCAGATTGTGGAGCTAATAACATTGGAGTCTGGATTTCTTGCGTTATGGTGGCAGAAAGAAAACCATGGGAGCTCTCTCTTTGGGAGGGGTCTCTAGGTGGTTTTAGCTTAACCCGTTGGCAGTGGTGAAGCAGGGGTCTTTCATCCACCAGGATGAATATACATACAGAGTTGGCAGGAAGAGACTAAAGCAGCTGTTGTATATTGTGCTGATTGTGGAGATGCGTGGAGGTGCTGTTTTGAAAGATTTGCAGAGGTGATATTCAGACTTAGAAATCATAATTAATGCACTTGGGGCAGAGGTGAGGGGAGTACTCTCACCTGTCCTGTGGTTGAGGCAGGAAAAATGACACACATGAGTTTCTAGGCTTCAAATGGGGGAGGAAGTACCCTTAGTACAAAGATGTCAACATAACGAGCGACCAGGAAGCATCTTCAGGGGATATCCTTAATACTTGGTAAATTTTCCAATCTATGACGAAGTTCTGTTCGTTTCACCTCCCCTACGGCTTTGGTCTCCTTATTTTTCAGATGATACCACGCATTCATCTCCCCCTTGTCTCATCTATTCATAAAGACTTATCATTGTCCTCATATGATCCTACAGACTCCAGTGTCCTGGGTACTCCAGAGAGAATAGGGAGGAAGGAGTTTCTATTTGGAGACAGATTTCTCTCCTTCCCACTCCCCTAGTTCCTTCTTTACAAAATATAGTCTTGAACTTGAATGTAAAATAGTGACTAACATCCTGCAATGCCTAGTGAAATGGCCTTTATGGAAAAAATGAAAGGAGTGCGAGCAAAGGGTCTATTTGACCTCACTGAGCACACAAGGGCACACTACTCTGTCTCCATCGCAGCAGAAGGCCATGGCACCAACCGAGTGGATCCCATTAATTTTGAAATGGCCAGCTCCCTGATTATTATGAATGAGTCGTGAAAATCAACATTGAGAAAAGAGGGTGAGTGGCTGCCTCTGTGTCTAGTGTCAGCACATCTCACTTTGCTCAGCTTTTGGCCTGGCTGCCAGTAGGCTGGCATTCATAGATAAGAAGGGTGGTCGTTGAGATATACTGGCAATTTTGACTCCGTGAATGTGAAATTCAGGACACACAAGGGCACACAAGCCTAGAAATCTCAGAGGTCAAAAGCCTAGCTACCTAAATGGAGCTATTATGATGACTGCAAGATTTAGAAATCATCTAGGCCAAGTGTCTCATTTTACAGAGGAGGGAATTAAAGCCCCTCAAAGTTCAGGGTTTTATCCAAGGTCACATCATAGTAAAGATTTGAGATGGCACATATTTTACTCCCTCCACGAGAGCTCCCCACATCTGGAATGACTTATTTCCTCTGCTGTTTTCTTTCCTTTTCTTTTTTCAGGGCAATGAGGGTTAAGTGACTTGCCCAGGGTCACACAGCTAGTAAGTGTCAAGGTGTCTGAGGCTGGATTTGAACTCAGGTCCTCCTGAATCCAGGGCTGGTGCTTTATTGACTGCGCCACCTAGCTCCCCCACATCTTTTAAGGCCTAGTTCTGACCCACCTCTGTCACTGACCATCCAGGCTAAACATCCGTATCAGTACTGATCAGATGTGCGCTCCTCACTTTTAACTTCTGGCTCACTCATCAGAACAGTTGCCCGGTCCCCTGGGGATGATTCTACCTTGAGGCTGACTTGATGGCTGGCCATTCCCCATCTGGAGCCTCCATGCTATGAGAAGGTCTAGCTATGCCACTTACTCTCTACTTCTGGGTCACTCTCCACCCTGCTGCCCCAGCCCTTCCTCTTTCCAGATCCCCTTAATGCCTTCCCTGATTTGATTATAAGCCTCTTAAGAGTAAGGACTATCTTGTTTTCTTGTTTTTGCATCCCCAGTCTTTAGCACAGCTCTTTGTACACAGTGAATAATTAACATAATTAAGTAATTAATAAATGTGTTTGTCTTATCTATTATCTATCTCTATCTTCTCTCTTTCTCTGTTTCTCTGTCTCTGTCTTTGCCTCTCTACTGGCACCTTGTATCTGAACCATTTTTTAAAAGCACACATTGTTGTGTATGTGTAGTATCTTATGGGCTTATATATTGTTTCCCCAACTCATTTTCAAGCTCCTCAAAGACATAGGCTGTGTCTATTACCTTCTTCTATCCTTGGAACATTTATCACAGTGTTCCAGTAGGAAGGCATAGCATGATGAACACTTGATTGGGAGTTGTAAGATCTGTGTTCACATCTGACCTCCACCACTTACTAACTAGAATCTTTGACGAGTCAAGTATCTTCTATGCCAGAGAACATGTTAGAGACAGCTAGGTAAGTGCAGTGGCTAGAGTCCTGAGCCCGGAGTCAGAGGGATCTGAGTTCAAGTTAAGTCTCAGATACATATTAGCTGTGTGACCCTGGGCAAGTCACTTAACCTCAATTTGCATCAGTTTTCTCTTCTTTAAAATGGTGGGGGGAATCATAACAGCACTTACTTCAAAGGGTCACTTTGAGGATCAAATGATATATTTATAAAGCATTTATTACACTGCCTGGCACATGGTTGGTTGGTTGTTGTCCTTTGTTCCTGAAGAGGACCAAAATGACACTGCCATGCTAGAATCAAGTTACAGTGTGTCCAATTGTGGCCGATCAGATCAATATGAGCTTGGAATGCTCTACTACAGGCCCGGGCACAAATAATCCATGTGAACATTTGGGTTGGATTCTTTAAGTTTGCGCATCTCATGTTTCTTCTGACCTCAATTCTACTTTGTTCATAGATCATAGCACCTTCTCTGATGAGGGCATGCCATGCTGGGCAATCCTGTGCCAGTGTTTCCCATGTCATGCAATCAATTCCAAAGTTCTTAAGAGAGACCTTGAGAGTGTCCTTATATTGCTTTTTCTAACCACCATGTGAGAACTTGCCTTCAGTGAGTTCTTCATAAAATAATTTTTTAGGCAACTGTACATTTGGCATTTGGACATCATGGCCAGCCCTTTGGAGTTGTACTCTCTGCAGTAGAGTTTAATGAATGCTTGTTGCCTTCCCCCTCCCTTCTCTGATCTTCAGTTTCTTTTTTTTTGGTGAGGCAGTTGGGGTTAAGTGACTTGCCTAGGGTCACACAGCTAGTAATTGTTAAGTGTCTGAGGCCGGATTTGAACTCAGGTCCTCCTGAATCCACGGCTGGTGCTCTATCTACTGCACCACCTAGCTGCCCCAATCTTCAGTTTCTTAACATGTAAAGCAGGGGAAATAACACATGTATCTTACTCATCTCATCAGATTTATTATGAGGATAAATGATCCATATAGCTATAAAGTGGTTCATAAAGGGATTATAATAAGAAAATTTAGAGATCATAGAATTACACCATCAGAGATCTGGGGCTGAAAGGGAACTTAGAAGATTGTTTAGTCTAACCCTCTCATTTTACAGAGAAGGAAACTGAGGCCTACCCAGGAAGCTTAAGTGATTTGTTCAAGGTAACAAAAGTATGAAACATCAGAGGAGATTTGTTTATTTATTTATTTAGAATTTTCCCCACCTTACATGTAAAAAACACATTGTAACATTGGTTTTTAAAACTTTGCTTTCCAAATTCTCTTCCTTTCTCCCTATCCCACCATAAAGAACTCAAGCAATTCTATATAAGTTATACATGTGCAGTCATGCAAAACATAGCAGAGAAAAAAACTTTAGAAAAAAGAAATAAAAACAACAAAATATACTTCCATGTCTATTCAGATACCATCAGTTCTTTTGCTGTAGATGGACTGCATTTTTCATAAGTCCTTCAGAGTTGTCTTGGATCATTGTACTGCTGAAAATAACTAAATCCTTCACAGCAGATCATCTTACAATATTGCTGTTATTTTGTATACAGTACATTTCACTTTGCATCAGCTCATGTAAGTCTTTCTAGGTTTTTCTGATGGCATCCTGCTCATCATTTTTTTTATAGTAAACTACATTGACATAGTACTTTAAAGGGAGATTTCCTTGCAAAACATTGAATTGAAGTTCACTTGATTATTGCAACAGCAATAATAGCTTACATTTATATAGTACCTTATACCTGATAAAGAATTTTCTTCACAATAGCCCAGCAAAGTAAGTACCATTATCATTATCCTCATCCTCGTCCTCATATTACATTGCTCTTGCCTCCATCAGAGGAGATTTGAACTCAGGTTTTCTGAACCCCAAACTAGTACTCATTTCCTTACTGCCTAATTTGGAGCTATTCTTACCCTAGGATTTGGAGGTGGAAGAGGTCTTAGAATCATCCAGTCCAAAACCCTCATTTCTCATATGAGAAAACTAAGACAGACAAGTAAAATGACTTCCCTGAGGTCATACAGATAGTCATTAGTGGCCCCCTGAACAAGAATGCTGCCTTTCTACTCCCCTTTGGGAGAGGATTATTCCTTTCCCTTTCCCCTATGACTTCCCCCTTTTCCTGTAACTTAATTACCCTGGACTTTCTTTGCACTGCTGGGCTCCTTGGTATGAGGAGTTCCCACATGCACACACCTTTCTCTTGTAATAAATTGACAACATGTTTCATGGGCTTGTGATATTGTTTTTGGCCAATAGTTAATTGACTAGTACTTATTAAATATCTATTATGTGCTGGGAATACAAAGAAAGGCAAAAGACAGTGTCTGCCTTCAAGGAGTAAAACATGGGAACAATTCTGTGCAAACAAGATAAAGACAAGATAGATTGGAGGTGAGCAACAAAAGGAAGGGACATTAAAAGGGATTGGGAAAGGCTTCTTGGAGAAGAATGGACTTTAGCTGATACTTGAAGGAAGTGAGGGAAGCCTGGAGACAGAGGCAAAGAGGGAGAGAAATCTAGGAATGGGAACCAACTGTTGTTCTCTGGTGGTAGATCTCAAATCCTTCTTTGACAGATCTCTAAGGCAATTACCAATACTCCTATTCCTTCCCTTCTACTATTCTCCTACCTACATACAATTTTCAGGTATTGCCCTTGGTCAATATACTCCTCTTAGGTATAGGTTGTATAAACTCCTCTTCTACTATTTTTAAGGATTACAGTTTTAAGTCTCCTTTCTTACCCAACCCTGTTGAATTCAAGGAGTGGGAAATAATATTAGCTAACATTTATATAGCACTCTGGGCTTACAAAATGTTTTACATATATTATCTCATTTAAGCCTTGAAACAACGCATTGAGAGATCTGTTACAGGTATTACTACTGAAGAAAAACTAAGGTTAGTGTAGGGGCCAAATTTAATATGGGGAGAATTAATTGGGTGGCTCGCTGTAATATTGGGGTTCAGAAAATAATGAGGGACCTTTAGGTCCAAAGTTTCCTCCCTTCCAAACTGCCTTTTTTAGTTATTTCTCCCAGGCTAATAAGAAAGGACATTAACAATCTCTTTTCCACAAACAAATCAGGTTTTATTAATGGGAATAAAGTAAATAACAAAGGTGAAGTTAATAAAGCCAGTGACAAGGGAATAGGGGAAGAGAAAAATGGATAAGCTCCCTGGCTCTAGCAAAGACTGACTCAATCCCCAAACTTGCTTCCAGCTCAGCTAATTTGAAGAGCTGGCCTCGTTTCTATTAACTCACCATCTGGGGTCCGCAGTTTTTGTGGGAGTCAGATGTGCAGCCCCTCTCCAGTCCACTCTTGGAAGCTCACCAACAGGAAAGAGAGAGCTCCCAGCCTCAGCATTCTCTTTTCTACCTTTTCTCTCCCTCTCCCAAAAGGGAGGTCCTTCAAGTTGCAAGGCTTGAGATTGGTCCCCCTGCTGATGTCAGCAGTATACATCACTCAGTGCAGGCCAGGTGTGGCCTGTATCTAATCATCTTAGTTGGTTTCTCAAACAATACTAAATCAATCAGGTGGGACCCCTGGGCATCTGCCAAATTCCATTATTTTATCACATTAGGAAGGTTGAGTGATTTTCCCATCCATGGCCACACAGCTAGTAGGCATCCAAGGCAGGATTGGAAAACAGATCTTTCCTGACTCTTAAGTCCAGTGCTCTTCCTACCATGCCACAGTTCCTCCTAACAAAAAAAAAGGCTGGGGTGGTGGTGGGCGAATGTTGAAATAGTAATTCCTCTAAAAACTCTTACTGATGAATTGATTCTGAAGTGGATCCTTGGCCATAGAATTGGTGGGTTTCTGCCTTTATCCATTGTAGGAGGAAGGATTTGGAAATTATTGTGCCAGCTACCCTTTGGGTGGTGGAGAAATCTCTTCTGTTTCCAGAAGGATGGGCACAGTAATCATGGACCATATTAGTGTCCATACTGGGCCTCAGGGAACCCCCTTGTGGCATATGTAACATCATATATGCATCTAAAATAGTCTCCAATCCTCCTTGTTGCCCTGGGGTACTGAGGAGAGGTTCAACCTCCAATAGGCTTATCCCCTTACTCTTTCCAACTTAATTTTTGTGATTATCTCA
This sequence comes from Dromiciops gliroides, assembly GCF_019393635.1. NCBI lineage: Eukaryota > Metazoa > Chordata > Mammalia > Microbiotheria > Microbiotheriidae > Dromiciops > Dromiciops gliroides. Next base: position 546,184,890 of record NC_057861.1, on the reverse strand, counting down.
GGTCTCTTTTTCTTGGAGAGGTAGTTCTCCTGAAACTCAATCACTACATATTCCATCCTTACTTGCAAATTTCTGTGGACTGACACTTAAGAGTCACAGAGTTGGAGTGGATTTGAGAGATCAAGTGCTTTTCTCTCTCATTTTCTGGATGAGGAAACAGAAGGTAGAGCTGTCAAGATTTTCCTTAAGGTCCCATAGGCGATAAATAGGTAGTATTCAAATTCAGGTGCACTAACTCTAAATTCTGTACTTTTTTTTTTGGTGGGGCAATGGGGGTTAAGTGACTTGCCCAGGGTCACACAGCCAGCAAGTGTCAAGTGTCTGAGGCCGCATTTGAACTCAGGTACTCCTGAATCCAGGGCCAGTGCTTTATCCACTGCACCACCTAGCTGCCCCCTAAATTCTGTACTTTTTAAACAACCACATCATGGACCCTATACCTGAATCCCTTTGGCTGTATGTCTTAAATAGGGAGGGAAGTATAGGAGGTTAGAACCTGAAATTAAATGAATAGCCTGAAAGCCATCCGTAGGAGGTGGGAAGCTGAGTAAATCACAATGTGCTTACCTTTCCATTAATATTTTTATCCAGTTGTGTGGTATAGTGAAATAGACATTCCATTTGGAGTCAGAAGACCTGAGTTTGAGTGCTGGTTTTGCCACTCATTTGCCTTGCAACCTTGAGAAACTTGATTAAACCCTCTAAACCTCAGTTACTTTACCTTTAAAATCAATCAACCAATAAACATTTATTAAACACTTTATACCAAGCACTGTGCTAAGCTAATGTGCTAAGACTCGCACTCCTTACCTCACAGAGCTATTGTGAGAAAATGGTTTGTAAATTGCAAAGCATTATTCAAACAAGAATTATTGTGATCATTTCTGCAGTGGTAAGATCTGCTTGAAATGATCTTTGAAAGTAGCCTTGAGGGGGCATCTAGGTGGCGCAGTGGATAGAGCACTGGCCCTGGAGTCAGGAGGACCTGAGTTCAAATCTGGCCTCAGACACTTAACACTTACTAGCTGTGTGGCCCTGGGCAAGTCACTTAACCCCAATTGCCTCACTAAAAAAAAAAAAAAAAAGTAGCCTTGAAGATGAAAAGGTATGTGTATGTTTGGGATATGGGTGGGGGAGTAGAGTGAGAAGGAAGCATCACAAAAGGGTAACATGTGGCCCAAGGGGGGGCATTTGGGGATAGGCAATGATACTAACTTTACTTTGGTGATGATGGGAATAGGAAATTTATTGTTCAATTGCATGTATTTGTATGTGTGTGTGTGTGTGTGTGTGTGTGTGTGACAGAGAGATGATGCAGTCTCCCATGTAGAAAAGTCTGGGGACATTTATTTTGTAAAGACATGATGATATGTAATAGAAATCTCTTGCTCCCCAATTTGGATTAAGTAACTGTTTCCAGTCTACTAATCACAAGATGAAGAGATACATAGCTACATAGCTACATGGCTACATAGCTGGAACTAGGGTGCATTCAAAAGACTAGCCAAGGCCTTAATCTTAGTTTGGCTCTTTCCTGCCTTGATGTGATCCAGTAAGAGGATCTACAAGGGGAGAGGCCTTAGGTCTTTCTTTTTGGAGACCAGGCTTATATGTAGACCTTGAATGTGGACCTCTCTTTTTGCCTCTGTGTTTGTTCTTTCCTGTTTTTAGGTAAAGGAACCTGGAGATGGTCAAAACCTTGTGAGCTTTGAAAGGTCAGCAGAGAGAACCTCTAGAAGTCTAGGAGCTGGAGTCCATGCTGGAGTTTGCCAGAAACCAGAGATGAGGATTGAAGTTCAGAATGACCTGCCCAGGCCAGCAATAGTCATGCTGCATTTGGAATGAATTTGGTGGGGCCAAATGCTATGTAGGAACTGTGTTAAGTCTGAGTTCACTCTCTCCAGGGACCCATGTGGCATGAGTAAAAATTATTTCACCCCTCCAATATCTAAGGTATTAAAGGCAGGGGTACATTTTTAATTTCTGGCTATATCTTCAAAATAAATAGCCCTTTGTAAAAAGTTAATTGATGTTGGGAGCAGCTAGGTGGTGCAGTGGATAAATTACCAGCCCTGGATTCAGGAGGACCTGAGTTCAAATCCGGCCTTAGACACTTGACACTGTGTGACCCTGGGCAAGTCACTTAACCCTCATTGCCCCACCAAAAAAAGTTAACTGATGTTAATTGGCTAAATGGAATTGGGGTGCTAGTCATCGGTGGCTAACTGTGGGGGAACTCTAGAATGGGGAGTTCAAACTGATTCCTCAGGAATACCTTAGACTTCTGAAGGGGAAATGTAGCCAGCCTTTCTTTGGGAAGGTGAGTTAAGAGTAGCAATACTATTTTGTGGGATACACTTGGCAATTTGGGACTGTATTTCAGGAGAGAGACTAGGGCTAGATAAACAGACCTGGCAATAATCTGCATAAAGATAATTGGACCTTTGGAAGTTGGTTGGATTGCCAAGAGAGATAATATAGACAGAGAGGAGAAGAGGGCCCAGGACAGAACTTTGGGGGATGTCTGCAGTTAGTAAATAATCAGCAAAGGAAAGAAAAGCAACAGGAGGAAAACCAAGAGAGAGAGAGAGTTGTGCTCTGAAAAGCCAGAGAGGAGAGAGATTCTAGGAGAAGTTTATCATCAATGCCAAATGTTACAAGGTCAAGAAGGATGAAGATTGAGAAAAGGTCATTCGATTTAACATTTAAGAAGTCATGGGTAACTTTGGAGAGAGAAGTTTCAGTTGAATGATGAGGTTAAAGCCAGATTTCAGAAAGTTTAGAAGAGACAGAGAGAAAATGGAGGTCCAAGTGCAGACCACCTTTACCTGAGAAGGGAGGAGAGAGAGAGAGGATAGGTAGTGAGAAAGGTAGGGTCAATAGAGGATTTTTTAAGGATGGGCAATTTGTTGTAGATAGCAGAGGAGCTAATAGAAAGAGACTGAACTGATGACCTTGGCCTCATTAGCACCTTGTTGTAACCAGCTGAGCTAATTAATTGTACTGCTTATACCTGTGTTCTCTCTTTATCGAGAAGGGTTTTACTGAGTCACTTCACTCTGAGACATTATTAGCACAACTCATCCTTACAGAGGGAGAAAATAGTCGTTGTTGTGGCCATAGCAAGGTGCTTCCAAAAACAGACCTCCAAGGTGACTCTTCTAGAAACCCCAAAATAGTTCAACATAAAATAGATTCTGCTTTTCCGATCCCAAGAATGACTGATGTCATCTGACCTATACTGAAAAAGGAAAACATAACCCAAAGGCAAAGTAGAAATCAAAGTTGGACGGTTTTAGCCTAAGTATCCCGGGGTCGGGAGAGATCCGGGAGTGGAGGTTGATTGATGACATTGAACAGGTTGTTAATTACACGGAATGGGCCCATGTGATGCTTTTAAGCCTCCACAGCTGGCCAACAGAGGGGGAAAGGCAGGCAGTGCAGTGAGTTCCCATTCCTTGACTCAGAGCTTAGTGGTGAGGTTTTAGATCCACTTCCTTTGCCACTCTTAGCTCATCTAAAACTCTTCTGATGAAATCATGCATGGTGAAGGGCCTGGGGGAGCTGATCTAATTGTGGCTAAGCCCAAACAGTTGAATTTTGTTGTTGCTGTTGTTTTTTCAATCACAGCCGGGGCAAGCTCCACTGGCTGGGCTACAGAATTTGTTCAATCTAGGTTCCTTAGGGAACTTGTCAATATAGGATTTGACTGCTGCTGTGCCTCAGTGGTTCTGAAACTTTTAAAATCATATTATCCTCTGAGGGCCTCCTGGTGACATTCTCTCACCTTGTCCCACATCACTTCTTTTTTTTTTTTAAGGAAAATTTTCTTTTTCTTTTTCCAATTACCATGCATTTATTTTCCTCCCTCCCAACCCCACCCTCCCTCATTGGAAAACAAAGCCCTTGCTACAAAGAAGTGTAATTAAGCAAAACAGATCCCCACATTGGCCAGGTCCAAAAATCTCATATTACTTCACCAATTAAAAACAAATTATAGTAAAAAGCTCCCATTGTCCTTCTTGTAGAAATTGGCACCTCCCACTGTTCTGGGCCAGGCCTAACTCAGGATGGTGAAGTGTTTCAAGCTTGGGATTGGAACAAAATGAGACCCTTGTGGACTCCCTAACATTTAACAAAAAGAAGTTTATTTAATAGCATGGAAATATATTCAGCAAGGGTACAACAATGATTGAGGAGGATGCAGATCCTTTCCTTTCTGCATTTGTCACTGTGGCATGACTGGTCAGAAAAGCGTGTTGGTTTTCATAGCAACAGGTAGTCCACCAAGCTCATGAACTGGATGGGCTTTTATGCCAGAGGTGACTAGGAAGCTAGCCAGCTGTTCTAGTCTTAGTTCCTTGGACCAATTAAATCTCAAGGATAGTTTCATTGTCTTTTTTTAAGGGGAAAAACTAGCCTATTTTACTTGAAGTAGGAATTGCTGCTACTATATCCACCAAGGGGTTGAGAGCACTATTACTCTTGCCTTTGGTGTGATATTGTGGATCTTCAAGGTTGGGAGGCAGTATGGGCAAAAGTCCCAAAAGGTAGAGAAAAAAGGTCTACTTGACCATATATGTCACCAATACTATTCAGTAGTCATGATGAGGGTATGCATGGTCAATCGAGTGCTTGGTCCCATCTCTCATGTGCAATTCTCAACACCAGATGGCACTCTGGTGTAACTGCTAAGCTCCCATTGCCACTCTCTTGGCTCTCATAGAATTGGCTGCTACTCAATTGTTGACTCCATGCTATTGTGGGTGGTGTCACTGCTTTCTGTTAGTCTAGGAGTCCCATCTCAGCTCAGTTCTTATCCTACTTTAAGAAAAACTCTTCTTTATTCATTACTTTAGTAATGTTCCCACTAAAGTTATTTTGTCACTTTTTCAATTTTTAAACAAATTTTGATATATTTTGTTTTTTCCATCACTTCCATATCTGAATATGTCCCCACTCCCTACCCTAATCAAAATACTCTTATAATAAAGAATAAAAATGAAAGAAATACAAAGTCAGCTCAGCAAAACTCACCAATACATCACTAATGTGTGTGTGTGTGTGCGTGTTTTTTGAGAGGGTCTGGGATTTATGATTTGTTAGGTACATGGAATTCCCATTAAGGGCACTCTTTCCACTGATGAAGATGAATAGCTGTTCTGCAATGTAAAGTCTTGGAGTTACTTGAGGTCTTGAGAGGTTAAGTCACTTGTCAAGAGTCACAGCTACAATAAGAGGTTGAATGAGAAGAGAGCGTCTTTCAGGGATCAGAAGACAAAAGCAGTAGAAGATGGAATATTGTATATGAAGAATAACAAAGCCAGTTTGGTTCAAAGGTATTATGCAGGTACACCAGGGATCCTTAACCTTTTTTATGTGTGGCATGGATGCCTTTGTCAGGTGAAATCTATGGACCCTTTGTCAGAATAATGTTTTTAAAGGAATAAAAGCAATATTCAGAATTACAAAGGAAACAAGTATATTGAAATGGTTATTAAATATATAAAAAGTTTACAGATCACAGGTTCAGAACCCCTGATTATAGGGGCTAATGTGATATTGTAGATCTTCAAGGTTAGGAGAGAGTATGGGGAAAAGTTTCATGGAACTAGATTGTGGAAAACCTTAAATGCTAAACAGAGGAGTCTGCTTTTAGTTGTAGAAACGATAGGATCAATGGAGATTACTGACATGTTCATACTTTAGCTTGTCTGTGGAAGACAGATTGGAGAGGTGAAGAGATATGAGATAGGGAAACCAATTTGGTATCTATTGTAATACTCCATGGAAGAATTAATGTGGGCCTAGACTTAGGTGTTGTAATGAGTCAAGAGAAATATATAGATGAAAAAGATGGTGTGGAATTGACAAGATCTATCAGCTGATTGGATATATAAAGTGAAGAAGAATGAGGAGACAAATAAAATTCTGAGGTTTCAGACCTGGGGGACTAGAAGGATACTGGTAGTTGATAGAAATAGGGATGTTAAGAAGAGAACTAGATTTTTGGGAAAATATAATGTGTTTTGAACATATTGAGATGCCATTTTAAAATATCCATTAGATAGTTGATAATGTAGAAGTGGAGTTCAAAAGAGAGACCTGGGCTCCATGTCTCTGTCTATGACTGTCTTGGCCTATGCCTATCTATGCCTATGCCTATGCCTATGCCTATGTCTATGTCTATATCTATGTCTGTGTCTATATCTATAGAGATAGGGATGGATAGATAGATTTCCCTAATCTACCAGCCCAGTAATATCAACAGAAAAGGAAATGTTAATCTGTCATGATGTATTCTTTTTTTTTTTTTTTGTATTTTTCTTTGAGTGGGGCAATAAGGGTTAAGTGACTTGCTCAAGGTCACACAGCTAGTAAATGTAAAGTGTCTGAGGCTGGATTTGAACTCAGGTCCTCCTGCATCCAGGGTGGGTACCTTATCCACCTAGCTGCCCCTGTCATGATCTATTCTTTTTTTTTTATGATCTATTCTTGATGAAGCTAAGTTGGTTCTTTGTAATTACCACTTCAATTTCTAGATGTCCCCTAACCACCCCTTTAACAATATATTCTAAATTTTGCTAGCCCCATAGATTTTAAAATTTAATTTTCTTAAATTAAAAAAATGGTTATTTTTCTTCTATTCTAAGATACTTCTTTCCTGTGCAACTTTTCAAAACCCATTAAAAGTGGCTTAGTAATCATACCACCACTTTAATAATATTAATAGCTAGCACTTATATAGCACTTTAAAGTTTGCAAAACATTTTGCAACTATTATTTCATTTTATTATCACAATAGTCCTGGGAGGTAGGTGGTATTACTATGTTCAGTTTACAGATGGGGAAACTGAGGCAGACAGTGGTTAAATATTTACCTAGAGCCACATAGTTATTAAGTATTTGAGGAAGAGTTGAACTTAAGTATTAGCAATTCCAGCTCTCTAAAAACTATCCCACTCAACTGCCTCCTTTCTAATGCAGTTTATCTAGCCTTCATGACTTGAATTAATCAAGGGTAGTCAGTTCTCTTTTACTATTTCCTGACTTTTCTTGAGTATCTACTTGAATTACAAATTTTTCTTTTTCCTTTTTTGGTCCAAAGGTTATTCTTCTTGGCACAGCACCTGGTACATAGTAAGTACTATATAAATGCTTATTCCCTTCCCTATTTGTGGGAATTCTCCAGCCCAAGGGATTTTCAGTTGCTCCTCTAATTCTTTCACACCCAACTGCAACATGAAGTATTTGCAGGAGTTAGAGCTAGGAGGGATAATAAATAGCATCCAACCCAACTTCTTTAATCCATAGCTGAGTCAACTGAGACCCAGAGGGGTCCCAATAACATATCCCAAATCATACAGTAATAGAGGCAGTTTTAGAAATGAAGACTTTGTTGGTCTAAGGGATAATGCCAGATTTGGAGTCAAGAAGACCTGAGTTCAAATTTGACCTCACATACTTATCAGCTCTTTGACCCTGAACAAATCACTTCACCTTTGTTAGCTTCAGTTTCCTCATCTGTAAAATGGGAATACCAAGAGTACCTACCTCATAGGGTTGTTATGAGGATAAAATCTATTTGTAAAGAACTTTGTAAACTTTATGTGGTATACGAATGTAATGGAATACTATTGTGCTGTAAGAAACAATGAGCAGGAGGATTTCAGAGAAACCTGGAAAGACTTGCATGAATTGATGATGAGTGAGATGAGCAAAAGCAGGAGAACATTGTACACAGTATCAACAACATGGTGTGTTGATCTACTGTAATAGACTTGATTCTTCTCAGCAATACAATGGTCAATGGTCCAAGATAGTTTCAAAGGACTCATGATGGAAAATGCTCTCCAAATCCAGAAAAAAAAAGAACTGTTGAATCTGGGATGCAGATTGAAACCATACTATTTCTATTGTTTTTGTTTTTATTGTTTTTGTTTTTTGAGGTTTTTCCTTTTTGCTCTGAGTCTTCTCTCATAAAATGACTAATGCATAAATAGGTTTAATGTGATTGTACATATATAACCTATATCAGAATACTTGCTGTCTTGGGGAGGGGTGGGGGGGGAGAAAAATTTGAAACTAGAAATCTTATAAAAACAAATGTTGAAAACTATCTCTAAATGTAACTGGAAAATAATAAAATATTTATATGGAAAGAAAGAACTCTACAAACTTTAAAGTGCTCTATCAATAGTTGTATGGTTATTATCATCACCATTATCATTATTATTATTCCAGTGCTTCTTCCATTACACCCTGTTGTCTCCTATAGTAAAACCTAGATAGAGGGTGAACAACAAAAAGATCCCTGGATACCAGGGAACTGGAAGCATGGTAAATGGCAAGAATATATTAAGGGCACAAATGAAGTAATAGTTAATAATAGTCAATGGTCACCATCATCATAATAGTTGCCAAATGCCTTTTAAGGTTTACAAAGAGTTTCGTAAAATCCTCTTTCACTGACTCCTCCACAACCTTGTGAAGTAAATACTACAGATAACTCCATCTTACTGATAAAGAAAACTGAGGTGCAGAGAGGTTGGTCATGGCTCTTAAATTGGAGGGGACTAAATGACAACTTTTGAGTTCCCCTAGTCTAACTCTCATTTTACAAATGAGAAAATTGAGACATCGAGGGATTAAGTGACTTTTGTAAAATCACACAAGTAGGAGCAGATCTAGGATTTGTATTCAAGTCATGGGATCACAGATCTAAAACTGGAAGGAACCTCAGAAGCCATCCAGCATAATTAATTTTATATTTATGAGGGTTAAGTGACTGGCCCAGGGTCACATAACTAGTAAGTATCAAGTGTCTGAGGCCGAATCTGAACTCAGGTCCTCCTGAATCAAGGGCCGGTGCTTTATCCACTGTACCACCTAGCTGCCCCCCCCCCCAACTCATTTTATATACAGGAAAACTAAGGGCCACGGATATTAAGTGACCTGCCCAAGGTTCATTGTGCCTTTCTATCTTTGAGGTTAAATGGCATGCCCATGGTCATACAACTAATAAGTGACAGAGGTGGATGTCAAAATTAAGTCTCCCCTGACTGTGTGTCCAGTAATCTTCTAACAGGAAGGTCTTGAGTTCCAACCCCAGCTCTGCCACTCATTCTCTCTGTGACTTTAATTAAGTCTCTGTAGGCCTCATTTTCCTTATCTGTAAAATTAGACAGTAGCCTTAGATGATTTCAACCCTTTCCCACATCTAATTTACAAAATTCTAAGCACAGCACTAATCCCTGAGGTACAGCTGTGGACTTCTGGGAAACAATGTAGCAGACAGATCAAGGTGGTATCCAAGAGTCCGGGGACTTGTTCTGAGTGAAGGCATTGGCCAGGCTATGAAGTTAAGAGGTAGAGTAGCAATCAGCGCCATGTTTTAGAAACAAAAGCTGGAGATGTCAGCCTCTAGAGAGTCCCACACTCCAAATTCCCTTTGTGCATTGGCTCCAATATGTGAATTTCAACTTGTTTGTTCATTTCATGCTAAGTGCTATCATTTTTTTCTCCATGTTTCTTTCCTTAGCTGAACTCTTGGGGGACCAGGAACATAGTTCTTGACTCTCTTCTGGTAAAACAACTCAAGGTCATTCATATATGGTTGTTCACTCCATAATGATGGTGCTGATTTTAGAACTGTGGGATATTAGAATTAGAAGGAACACTCTAGACCACCTAGTTTAACTTCTTCCTCAGTAGAGGAATCCTCTCTAGCATTATCCACCCATTGTCTTAGTCATCTCACCCTTAAGATCCTTCTAGCCCTTGTAGGAAGGACATATTTTAGATATAACTTTTCAGAATAAAGAATTTTTTTCTCTTTAGCATTTTATAAACTTGAAAGGTATTATTTGGAGTCAGAGGGATTTATTAAATGAGGGGGACTGACGAGATGATCTCTAAAGTTCCTTCCTGCTCTAAATTCTGCAATCCTGTGACTTGAGAACCTCTGGGATGTCTTTTCCAGTTCTCTGACTGTGATCTCTTCGATGACTTGGAACAGAGTCTTACCAACAGGATATTGAGGCCTGTCAGACCCATAATTGCTGTAAATGTTTTCTGTTGTCTTTGGTGGTGGCAATGAGTTTTTGTAGGATGGGAGGAGGTTAGTCAGGTTCCAGACAACTCCCCATCACCCTCTTGTATTAAGAGTAAACATTTTTCTCTCCCTTTATCAGATCAAAGTCTTCCATCAAACTGTCTTGTCCTGTCTTATTCAATTATATTTTTAATCCAATTTGACCCATGCATTCATCTTCTTTGAAATCTGATAGACGTCAGCACACATTACAGATTGAGAGTAAATGGCTGAATTAGCTTTCTGAGGAGATTCAGTGAGATTGCCTTTTCATGCAGCCTAGCCTGGTCTGGCCTCTGAGCCAGTTGGAATTCTAGTGGGGAGGGGCAATAACTACAGAGGAAAAAGAGAAAATGAGGTCACAGTGTGGACTGATTGGGTAGGTGGGTTTACAGTTTGAAGGGCTATGGGCAAAGTGATTTTTAGGGTGTTATGAAGGTATCATGGGCAAAATATGTTGTGTGTGTGTGTGTGTGTGTGTGTGTGTGTGTGTGTGTGTGTGTGTGCATGGTTTTTCTCTGCCATTCTAGCCCAGAACACATTGGATGACAGTCTAGGTCAATGTTACTGAAACTTTTTGTTTTAATGATTCTTTTGTACTTCAAAAAAATTATTGAGGACTCCTTCCTGCTAGAGCTTTTGTTTATGTGGGTTACATCCAACAGAATTTACCATATTAGAAATGAAGATTTCTTGTATTATTATTATGAAAAGTGTTTTGACCTTGTTCACCCCCTGAAAAAATCCAGTGGAACCCTAGGAGTCTTTGGATTATACTGGGATAACTGCTGAAGTCCCCAGTAAGGGACCTGTGATGAAAATGGTGACTCTGGGCAATGTTGACCCTAAAAATAAAAGAAAATGAATCTTTAGGTCTCCCTGTCCCTACTCCAATATCAGTTAGCTCTGTTCAATAAAGCACTGTGCTAATGAAGCAAAGGTCATGGGTTTGACCCTCATTCTGATGAGGTAGCTTTGCTCTGTTCTGTAGCTGGAGACTGCATTCAAAGCCAGAGCCATCTGTCCTGCTAATGTGCTACCATTAGTCATGAAGGGGAGAGAGCAGAGGTCAGTGCCAACCCATCCCCACTACTGGGAAAACAACTCATTTTGTATGTCCTGAAGACTGTAGGTCTGTAACCTCATCCTCACACAAAGACAGCATATTGTAATTCAAGTCTCTCTAATTGCTTTTGCATGTTGTCACCCCAGTTAGAATCTAAGCTCCTTGAGAGCAGGGACCCCTTTTGCCTTTCTTCGTATCCCTAGTTCTTCACACAGATCTTGGCATAGTTAGTTAATGTGACTTGATTTCAACTTTGAGAAACCAGGGTCATTTTCATTTATATGGAGTGAATATTGGGAAATACTCTTAGCACATTCCCTAGGATGGTTTGTGGAAAGTTTATTTGACTATGAAACTGTTGTTGAAAGATAAGGCTTTGGGTTATGACTTCCATCTCCTTAGAGAACTTCTAAATGGAGAGCTGGAATTGTCTCAAGAAACTGGGTAGAAAAATCCTTTCCCCTAATTCAGAGCAGGGTTCAGTACATTGAATGGTGCATAGGATCATAAGGTTCCAAATGGAAAGGGGACCCAGAGGTCTAGCTCAACTCCTTCATTTTACAGATGAAGACACTGAGGCCTCAAGGCAGTAAGTGAGGTGCCCAAGATTACACAGTTAGTAAATGTCAGAACCAGGATTTGAACTCAGATCCTTTGACTCCAGTGTTCTTTCCACACAAAGCACATAGGAAATGAAAGAGAAAATAGCTTATCATGGGCCTTGTCAGTGGGCAGTGTTCCAAGAAGACTGGTAGGGGAATGATTCTGAGCATGTGCCACTGTCGGCAAGCACTAATGGAAAATGAAGCGCCTGACAAGAATCTAACCAAGAAAGAACAGCAATAACAGCAGGAGAGGAAGAGCCATTTCTAAAGCCCAGCCAGAGGGAAATCAAATCCAATATTTTGTTTAGCCAATGAACAGTCTCTGATCTTCTTCCTGCAACTAGAAGTTGTCTGGGTTTATATATGGTTTGGGGTAAAATTTTCCTGAGTCCTATACCCAGATGGACAAAAGAATTAGGAAATCAGCCTGTTTGCTTTTGATCTTGGTGCTGTTTGTCTGTCCGCACATACCATTCATGGGCATTTTGTTTTTGTTTTGTGCTACACATAGTGGATGCTAAGTTTTGTCAATGCTTGTTGAATGGAATTGAATTTGTGTGGGAAAAATAATGCCATTGTTCTCCCATGAGAATGATCATTTCTTGAGTTTCCTCTTTACTGTTCCTTCTTATAGAATCCCTTTCTTCCTTTAAGGTGCAGCTCAGATACCATCTTCTGCAGGAAAAAATTCCTGATTCCCCCAATTCCTAATATTCTCCTTCCCACAATCCCTTGTGTTTTACTTCTTATATAAACATGCATTTCTTAACTTTACATTTATGCTGTATATATTTATATGTATTATTGTTCTCCCCCATTAAAATGTAAACTCATTATAAGTAGTGATAATTTCATTCTTTGTACTTGTATCTCCAGAGCCTAGCACAGAACCTGCCACGTAGTATGTACTTACTTAATAAGTACTTGTTAGTTGACTGATCTACAATTTTAGACTCCGGCATATAAGTATATATATATATACCCCTTATATGTAGAGAAAGAATGGAAAAGACAGTATTGGGGGATGATGGCACTTTGTACTTGTATATTATTATACTTTCAAAGTACTTTCACATTATTATCTAATTTTAATCTCATAAAACTCTATAGTAGGTGTTATTCACTATCCTCATTGATGGATGAGGAAAATGAGGTCAAGAGAGGTAGCAACTTAGGATTGCAGAATCATAGCATATCAGAGCTGGAAAGGACATTAGGAGTTATCTAGTCCAAAAACCTAATCATATGGATGAGGAAACTGAGGTCCAGAGGGGTTAAGGGATTTGCCTATGGTCACATAGTTGTTAAATGACAGATACTGAACTTAAGCTCAGGTATTTTGATTATATTGATTCTATTCTTCTAGTCTACTCCATCTCCTCCAGCCTAGTCATGGTATCATGGATCTGGAAATGAAAGGTACCTAAGAATGCTGTGAAGAGGAAGGTGTGGGGTTTTTTGCAGTTAATTTGAGTTTGTCTTTTAGTGTCTTTATTAGTATATTTAATTTCATTATATAAATTGTTGTTTCCTTTTCTTGCTTTATTCACTATGCATTAGTCCACACAAGTCTTTCAGTGTTTCTCTAAATTCCTGATGTTCATGTCTCTTATGCCTCAAAGGTATTCCATTACATCCATATAACACAATCTGTCCAACTATTTGGACATGGGCTGGTTAACCAGTGGGGTCCAGAAACTCTCCTCTTCTGCTATGTGGGCTTCCATACATGCAGCTTGATATATTTTTGCCCCCAAGGCACCATTGATTATTTATTGGGAGAAAGGAAGAAGTCTAACCATCTCACTGGAATCTGGAAGAAAGGCTTTAGGGAAAAGGTGAAGAAGAAGAAAAAAGGCTAAGAGTAGTCTGATGATTCACTTTTATAGGGTGGCACGAAGAGGGTGGAGCCTCCAAAAAGAGTCTATCTTCCTAAAGGTCCTAGGCAACTAAATCAGTTTGTGAGCAGTCTGAGTCTGGGACTGAATTTTGCCTTTTTTTTTTTTTTTTAACAATATTTCAATGATCATGTCTATACTCTCAATGGGGAGAAATAAAACCCATTGACTTAATTTACCTCTCACGCCCAATAAAATCTCATTAACCTATAAATTCTACTTGACAACTCTGCTAATTATCTCCTTAGATATATAATGGATTTTGTTTTTTGTTTTTGTTTTTTTAGTGAGGCAGTTGGGGTTAAGTGACTTGCCCAGGGTCACACAGCTAGTAAGTGTTAAGTGTCTGAGGCCGGATTTGAACTCAGGTACTCCTGACTCCGGGGCCAGTGCTCTATCCACTGCACCACCTAGCTGCCCCTAGACATATAATTGAAATTATCTCTTTTTTGTTTTTATTTTTGTGTGTTATATTCTCTATCCTTTGCTTGGTTATGAGTTCTCCCCTAACCAAAGATCTGCAAGGCACTTCTTTTTTATCTTTTTGTTTGTTTGTTTTTTTGGTGAGGCAATTGGGGTTAAGTGACTTGCCCAGGGTCACACAGCTAGTAAGTGTTAGGTGTCTGAGGTCGGATTTGAAGTCAAGTCCTCTTGGATCCAGGGCTGGTGCTCTATCGAAGGGGCCACCTAGCTGCCCCGTTTTTGATCTTTTTAAAAAATGATGTATTGACTTAAGAGTTTTCTTTCATAGGCATTATCTTGGGGGTAGTGAGGTACATCAGCAAACATGCTGCGTTTGGAATCAGAAGACCTACGTTTTAATTCTTGCTCTTACATTAGCTACTTGTGCAACCCTGGATAAGTCACTCAGCTCTTCCGGACCTCAAGTTTCCCCATTTAACAAATGACAGGTTTGGACTAGATGACTTCTAAGATCCCCTCCAGATCTAGTTCTATGATCTAGTGATTTTGTTGGATCCTTATAATAACCTTGAAGTTGGAGGAGCAGGTGGTATTAGCCGTATTTTACAGATAAGGAAACTAAGGATAAGGGAGGTGAAGTGACTTGTTTAAAGTCAAACAGCTAGGAAGTAGATTAGAACCCAGGTACCTTGTCTTTTCCAACTCTATCACACAGTAAAACACTTGCCAGATGGTGATTAGCTATTCTTCATCTCCACCAAAGACAGGATGATAACAAATGGGTTTTAGGAAATGAGAGCTTTAGGTTTTAGAAGAATTATGTCCTGATAATGAGGCCAGCTATACACAAGGATGGGCAACCAAGGACAGATGTAAAACTTTCATTCCTTGAGGTCTTAGAAATAGACCAGACTCTCATCTAGCTGGGGAGTGAAATAAAGGTTGTCCCCACATTACTTTTAGCTTGTTATCTCTGCAACTTCCATATCCCATTATTTTTCTGCTGGGGTTGAATTCACTCCCTGAAGCATCTTGCAGAATTCTGTGTCTAAGTTAGATTGATAAAGACATTCGCTCACTTCACAGAATCCCAGTTGCTGAAGTTAAATGTGACCCCCACCTCTCCCTTGTCTCTGAATTAATTCATTTAGTATTTACCCTCTATTACCTTTATTGGGTTTTACACTTACTGCTTTATATTGTCATTTATATTTTTATACAGTTTGTTTTGTTGAACATATATGGATTTTTATGTGCACAATAAATTCTAGACTGTAATCTCTATGCAGGATGGAATGTGTCTTCCATCTCTTTGTGTCCCCTCCCCTCCCAACATTTAGCACCTAGTACTAGGCATACAGTAGGCACTGAATAAATGTTTGCTACTTGGTTTGATTCAAAGACACACAATATCTGAAGAGAAGATGTAGCTCCGCCACCCTTCTCTCCAGAATGCCCTATAGGACATTTCAAAATCTCAGAAACCTTAATTTAGACTTAATGGATTTATATGATCATAAAGCTCATGGATTAAGATTCATGAGGAAGTTACTCATTTTACATTTGAAGAAATTGAGTCACAAAGGTTAAATGTCTTGCCTAGGGCCATATAGCTAGTAATTATCTGAGGTGTGATTTGAACCTTCTGATTCCTGACTCCAGGTCTAGTGCTCTATCCACTTCACCACAGTAACAACAAGCTTAGCCAGACTCTTAGCCATGTACATAATCTGCATCTGGACCACTCCATTAAAGACACTTGTCTGTGGGCCAAACCCCATGTTTATTTGCTTTTGCCATATGCCTTTCATTTGTCCTACACTGGGCTGTTTCTGCCATCTCCTGTTCCTTCTGGAGTTCAGGTCCCAAATGAGCCATTCTTTGGGAAGTTATGAATTATTTTACAATCCTCCTCAGTCCTTTCCTCCCATCACCATACAACCCTCCTGGACCTGATAACAGGCACAGATTGCTTGAAACTACCTTGCATGTATCACATTTGGATGCTCAACAGAGGATCTGAGGGGATATTAGCACATGCAGAGTGATTCTTTTCCCGGGGCATGTTTGTGTTACCTGGCAACACGTGCCTCCAAAATGGCCTCTGGGGATTCCCTTGGCATAGCCAGCGTGACTTGCTATATTCTCTCACTTGCAACGCAGCAGCAAGTACACATTCAAAACTGAATTTATTGACACAAAAGGTACTTTGGCTTCCCTTGTCCTCAGTTCTACATTGCTCATTACACTTTCATTTAACACAGAGCTTGCCAATTCTTCAGCGTGGAGTGGATTCATAATTGTTACACTTGGCTGAGGTGCAGCTTACTTTTAGGAGAGCTTGGACATTTTTCCACCTGCCGTTAAGACGAGCCAACCAGTGTTCCAACTCCTCTAAGATTCCAGAGCCATTTGGACTCTCTAAAACCTGTGTTATTGCACAAAGTTTTTAAAAGAGCTTTATTTTCTTTAAATGACTCCTTAGTTGCACAAAAAGAAGGGAAAGATTGAGGCCAATTAGTTCAGCTGCTCTACCCCCTTCTTTTCTCTCCTTTCCCCCAGTTAAAAAGTGTTCTGGCTCATGATAATGAGGCTTTGAGGTACCAGAGCAGAGTAGAAAGAGCACTGTATCAGAGGCCTTGCTTCTAATCTCTCCTCTGCCATTAACTTGCAATGTAATTTTAGTCAAGTCACTTAATTTCCCTGAGTCTTTCCCCTCATCTATAAGACATGAATAATAATTCCTTCCCTCTTTGCTTCTTACATTAAATAAGGTATATGAAAATAGTTTGAAAGTATAAGACATTATACAAATAAGAGATAGCATTATTATCATCATTCGAGGTCATAGTAGCATTGACCCACTGTGAATATGGTCTTATCTTTGAGTTATTTTCTGATAGTGGGAAGTCCTATTCTAATGCCTTGTTATGGCATAGTTGTTACCCAGGGATCTTCCTAGTTATAAGAATAATAACCAAGATTTATATTCCATCCTCAGAACAGTTCTGTGAGGAAATAGATATCATTATCTCCATTTTACAGATGGAAAAACTGGAGCTTAGAGAGGCTAAGCAACTCATTTATCATCACATATATAGAAAGTGTCAGAGAAAGGATTTAAACCCAGGTCTTTCTGTCTCCTATTGTACATTCTGGGTCCAGCACTCTGCTCACTATGCTAAGTTTCCTCTCAATGCTGGCACAGTAAAAATTCTAATAGCTCTCACCAAGTTAGGAAAGTTTGGAGGTTGGGGTAGCCCAGTGGTTGCTAACTTTTTGGTGTCAAGACTCCTTTACATTCCTAAAAATTACTGACCTTCCCTCCCTTCCTGGATCTTTTAATTACATGGGTTATAGCTATCTAGATTTACTATATTAAAAATAAAACATATTAGTATTACTAGGAAATGGTTTTGACCTTGGGGATCCCACAAAAGGGTCTTGAGGGCCTCCAGGGGTCCCTGGATCACAATTTGAGAACCAGTGGAATAGATGATAGTCTATGTGTCTGTCACTCAATAACTAAACTAGTTAAATTCAGTGAGGCTCAGAAAGTTGGCCAATAGGCTATTTCTTTCTTCACCATGAAATTTGTGATAGCTACATGATAAGGTGTGCAGATGGAGGGAATAGTCATACCAATGAAATAATAGATCTTTTGCTATATTCATGTAAGGAAATAGAGTTGATCCACCCACTATTACCAAAATTCTTGGCCACTGATTCAGGTATGCTCACTTAGCCTAAGTCCAGGACCCAATTCTCTCCTCTATTATATAGTACCTATGGATCAGTAGGATCCCATGAAGCACCTTGTTCTCCCAAGTACATGGAACATAAGGCAATCTATCCAGTATTCAGTTTCAGTAGTTTCTGGACAAAGCATAGGACTCATATCACAATTTAGGAAAGATGACTACAAAAAATCTGTAAGGACAGAGTTCTTTGGCATGAGAAGTTCTGGGGAAACATACTGTCAATGAAATCTCCTATTGTACATTCTAAGAAACCCATACATCACCAAGGAGGCACAATTGTAAATGATACTAAATAATGTGTAGGGCTCATCCAGTTTTATTGGTCAGAACATGCTGCCACCATTATTCTGAACAGTAAGCTACTGCCCTCCTCAAGCATCCTTCAGCAGTAGTAACTGTGTTTTTGGTGTAGTTTATTTTCTTATTCTGGCTAGGTTTCAAAGTGACTGAGGTTGTCTGCGTCAGCACCATGGCCAACACCTTACCAGGCTTCCTGAATGCTTAGAATAGTGCAAAACTACCTGGACTTCATGAGGTTGAAAGTCAATAAACTTGGTTTCATGGTGCTGCTTTATTATGTTCAAACAAAGGGAATTTACTAGTTACATATGAGTAAAATAATCCAAGTGTAATGTATTAAAACAGAACAAGAGACTTCTCTGCTTGTCATTTTAATAGATTTTCCAAATTTTACTTTATTCTTAAAATATTTTTTCTTGATTTTTTTGTTTTTATATCACTTAATTTTTCCTTTGTACTATTCTTTCTTCCCACATTAGAGAACCATTCTATATTATGAAGAATATTTTTTAAAAGAAAAGAAGGAAAAGGGGAAGAAGAGAAAAAATCAGCAAAATCAATCATACACTGAAAAAAAATCTGAAAATATATACAAAGTTTCATACCTATGAATCTACCACTTCTGTTGAGGTGGGGGGGCAGGAGAAGTATCTTATTAAACCTCTTTTGGGGGGCCATTGTTATTCTTATATTTTTGGAAATATTCATTTTTGTTTTGTTAATACAGTTATTTCCATTGTTGTAGTCACCGTGTAATATTGTTTTATTGGCTTCACTTATTGCATTCTCTATCAGTTCACATAAGACTTTTTATTCTTCTTCATACTAATCATATTCATTGTTTTTAAATAGCACAGTAATATTACATTGTGTTTCATAAAGCACAATTTGTTTACCCATTTTTTTAATAGATAGGCATCTACTTTTCCAGTTTTTTTGCTACCACAAAAAGTGTTTATTTGTGTATTTTGTTGCATATAGATACTTATTTTTGTCAATGACCTCCTTGGGCATATATGCCTTGTAATGGAATCTTTGGGTAAAAAGGGTATTGCTATACAGTAATTTTATTTGCATAATTACAGATTGCTTTCTAAAATGGTTGGGCTGATTTACAGCTTCACAAACCATTCATAAAACCATTGCGTCCATCTTTGAACAGCTCCTCCAACACTGAGTATTGCTGTCATTTGTTATTTTTGTGTGTGCCAGTGATTTAAATTTCTATCATTAGTATTTTTTTCAAATGGTTTTTAGTAGTTTGCAATTTTCTTGAGAACTGCTTGTTCACATTCTTTTACTTATTATGGATTTAGGGATAACTTTTCATCATATACACAAATGTTTGTTTCTGATTGTCCCTCAAAGCCCTTTGCCATCTTATTTCAGTCTATTTTCTAGGCTTTTCTGCCTCTGTGAACTCTATATTTAAACCAAACAGCCTACTTGTTTGCTGTTCCCTAATCTTAACACTTCATCTCCTGCCTTCATGCCATTTTCATAGACTTCACTTCATGCCTAATACACACTTCCTTGTTACCTCTTCCCTTTATAAAGCTAAATTCCTTCAAGGCTCAGTGCATGTGTTATTCCTATCAGAAGTCTTTCCTGACCCTCTTCTTAATGGTATGTGTTTTCTCCTCACATAATCATGTACAAACTTATCTGTCCTCTAAAAATGAGGTACATACCTACCTGATCAAGGATATATTAATGATTTATTTTTCCCCTGTCTAATGTGAATTTCTCTGATCTTGCTAGCATTCCTTAGAGAATCGTAGGTTATATTAAGTAAAATATATCTAGAGTCTTTTCACTTTGAGTAGATATCAAAATGGCAGGTTAGTTGATGAGAAAACTGTTTACTTTGTTTCATGTGAGAAAAGGTGATAGGGTTGATTAGGAATCTTACTTTCTAATACTCAAATTGATTTGTGATCTCACAAATTCCAGAATTCTCTCCAGTCATGCAGAATGCAATCCATCAATGCCTCACCAACCTATGTGACTCTTGTTGATTTCCTTCCAAAATTTTACTGCAAAGATCTAACCACTGTGGTGCATGTTTTCCTTATTTGCTCCCAACATTACAAGACTAACAGTGGAGCACTCTAGCTGTCCACCTGTCATCTCTTGCTCTTGCCACTTGACCAGTTCATTTTTCTTTCTGTCATAGAATCCTCTGATGACAGGCTTTACTCTTGTTCTCATATGCTCCATGTATTTTTCTATTCCTCTCTGTTTGATTCTGGTCTTGGGTTTCCTGTAGGTAGTGGCCTTCCAGATCTCACTGCTATATAGCAACACCAATAAAACCTTCATATTGGAAAGATGGACCTTGGCTCTTGTGGGAAGATTGGTTAAATGCCTTGTAATTTTCTTAAAGCAATGCAGCTTGTTCTTCTCTTCCTTTTCAACTCTGGGCCCAGGTCATTGCCCATCTATTTCATCTGTACCAGAAATACATCCTGTTGGACAAGCTCTATAGGGTGTTCATTTAGATGCATGTTGAAATCTGGTCTTAGGAATCATGGTACTTAAAGTCCACAAAGAATAGTATTTTATCTCCCCCCCAGTTGATAAAGCTAATTTATTTTTAATGACTTAATATTTTATTTCCCCCAATTACATGTAAAACAATTTTTAGCATTTAAAAATTTTTTTTTGAGTTTCAAATTTTCTCTCTTCCTTTTCCCCCTCCCCCTCTCATTGATAAAGCAAGCAATTTGACATAGGTTATACAGGTGCAGTCACACAAAACACATTTCCATGTTAGTCATGTTGTGAAAGAAAACACAGACACCCCTCAGAAACCCCCCAAATAAAGAAAAGTATGCTTCAATCTGTATTAAGACTTCATCGGGGGCAGCTAGGTGGCGCAGTGGATAGAGCACTGGCCCTGGAGTCAGGAGTGCCTGAGTTCAAATCCGGCCTCAGACACTTAACACTTACAAGCTGTGTGACCCTGGGCAAGTCACTTAACCCCAATTGCCTCACTAAAAAAAAAAAAAAAGAGAGAGACTTCATCGGTTCTTTCTCATCATAATTCCTTTGGAATCGAAAGAGACACATTTCCAAAGAGTCATAAACTCTTATCCAGTTCAATCTCCTATTCCATTGTATGAATCTACTTTAAGAGACTGCTTAGAAATAGTAATTTATCCTGCTTAAACATAATGATGGAGAACTCACTACCTTCTGGGACTATCCATTGTTGAATGGGGATTTCTAGAAAATGTCTTTTTATGATCTGAAATCTACTTTCCTACAAACTTGGCCAATTGGTCCTAGTTTTGTCCTCTGGAACTACAAAGAATAAATTTAATTTCTCTTTTTACATGACATCTCTCAGCATTTCAAAGATGGAGATCATGTACTCCCTTAAGTCTTATTTTCTTCAGTGAAACATGTCTAGTTATTTCAGCTGTTACTCTTATTAATGTAGTTTTGAGACTTCCTCATGTTCTGCTCGCTTTTTACTGGATGTTCTAGCTTGTCAATGTCCCTCCTAAAATATGGTTGCTATAACTGACAACCTTCCAGATGGAGTCTGACTACTGCAGAGTACTGTAAGATCCCATCACCTCTGTCAAGTGGTAACACCATTAGCATTGAGTATGAAATTCAATTGACATTTATTTAGCTAAATGTAGAGGGGCATTTGTCTCGAGGATTACCCAGGTGATTGTTATCACACATAACTTTGTTTGGATTTTGAACAAATTGTAATGCTTGGAATCAGCAAACTTTTATTTGGGTTTCTAGAGAATATTAAACATGATGATGTGTCAAACCTTTCAGAATAACTCAGTTTGGAAGGAGAGAAGCCTGGAGATTGGATGATTATTTGGATGAGGGAAGGCAGTAAATCAAGGAAAGATGAGATAAACTGTTCCATTCATAGAGAGCTTTTTCTTCCCTATCTACAAAACAAATTTGCAGAGTTTGCTAGCAGGACTTCTTAAAGTGACAAACCTCATTTCCTTAGTTCCCTGATGACTTTTGGTTTAGCTCTGTTGCCTTCGATTGCCAAAGGTTGGGATTTTTCTAACCATTGATTAATAGAGCTTACGATGGATATGACATGAGTTATATGTAAAACATCTGCCCTATCTTAAATTTAATGAATTCACAAATAGAGGCTTGAAAGGAAAGTGCAATAAATTATTCACAAGAAAACCTCCAGCATTAGAAATTTGAACTGGGGTCAATCCATTCAAAGGATGGTTTGGTTACTGTATGTGAGACATCAGCTTTAATGGGAAGAATCCAACCTCCTCTAGCACTTTGTCTGTGCAGTCTAAACTAATTTAAATAGATTAAGCATAATCAAAATACTCTGTATATATTAAACAGTATATCCACTGAAGTGAGTCCAAAGAATTTTAGGCATTCAAACTATGAGGATCTTTCTTTCTTTGGAAAAAAATTCTTTTCTAATAATTTCAAGGAATCAAGATTACTTGGGGATAAAAATCTATTGAATTTGCTCAGAAAAATAAACCCAAAGCACAATGATGATCTGATTCATCTCAGCAGTCTTATCAAGTAGAGGGACAAGTAATTGTCCAAATACCCATTTTAATGAGGGGAGACCCTGGACAATAGAGAGGTAAGAATGAAGTCTAGAAAAGTTAATTGGGGGCAGCTAGGTGGCATGGTGGACAAAGCACTGGCCCTGGATTTAGGAGGACCTGAATTCAAACTCGGCCTCAGACACTTACTAGCTGTGTGACCCTGGGCAAGTCACTTAACCCTCATTGCCCTGCCAAAAAAAGAGAAAAGGTTAATTGGCTTGACCAAATTTGTACACAATGGGGAACAAACCCTATTTTCATGCAGAAAGTCACTATCACTGACTCCATAGATTTGATGGTAACTTATGGCAGTGCCTCAGCAGAAACAATCTGGATGTAGCTGAATCTCTGTAGAAGAAAGTATGAAATTGACAACTGTGTCTGTGCTTTCCCAGTTTCCAATAACTGAGTCAATTCAGAGAAGCTCTGGTTCCCTCCAGCTCACAACCCACAACTCACGCACTTAAAATCAATTCTCATGCATCTGTGATTGGGTAGAAGAGAAACCTTCCCTTTCTATCTTATCCCTCTTTCCTCTCATTATGTCATAAGCCCAAAGAATTTTTTTCTGACCTTGCCAAATGTGCTAAAAGCCCCATAATTAAGATGATGTTGGGCTGTAGGAAGCACTCCTTCAGTGGCATGGCACTTATTGCCATTGTGACATGCCAGCTGAACATTTGGGGGAGTAGGGCATTCATTATACCTTTCCTCTCTAAAAACAAATCATGCCGAGAACATTGCAGAGAAACCTGAGTGGGTTTTGAAGATGCCTGATGATCTCTTTTTCCAACTCTGTTGGACTAAATAATGATTTTTAGCAGGAAAAGCACTTCGCTTTGAAAATGAACCTTTCAGTGGTGCTTGACCTGAGCTGATTGATGGAGCATCTGCTGTACGCCAGCTTTTCCTTACTAGATTTGGCAATGCCAACTGCATTTGTTACTCAAGACAGCTTCCTTATCTAGCTGCACATACAAGGGAAGAAGGTGGCTTACCTACCCACTCAATTGAAACATTCTACAAAACAAACCAAAGACATCTAATAACTTTGGGGCATCTTTCCAGTGGACCAAAGTCAGTTTACATTCTGGTAAAGAAAGAGTGTCATGGGGCAGCTAGGTGGCGCAGTGGATAGAGCACCGGCCCTGGAGTCAGGAGTACCTGAGTTCAAATCCAGCCTCAGACACTTAACACTTACTAGCTGTGTGACCCTGGGCAAGTCACTTAACCCCAATTGCCCCGCAAAAAAAAAAAAAGCTTTAAAAAAAGAAAGAGTGTCATAAGGGATAAGGGAAATTTCATGATAAACAAAATCCTTGAATAATCTGAAATGATTATTTATAACCAGACATCTAAAGTTGAAAGGGTCTTTCAGATGCCATCTAGCTGAACCTTGATGAGGAAACTGAAGTTTAAGGTGATTAAATTACTTACCCAAGGTCACACATGCCCCAATAGTCAGAGGTAGGAGTGGAACTCAAGTTCTCTGACCCAAGAGCCAGTGCTTTCCCTCACTGTACCACACTGTCAATTGATTGGTTATTTTGACCTCTTATTCGTCAAGCTTGTTTTAAAACAAGATTTGAGAAAAAGGGTCACAAGAGACACTTTTGAGTTCACTTTCTGTCTCTCCTGAACATGGTGGCATGATGATGAATAGTCAACGTTAGTGAAACGTAGGGTCACAGGGGAGAACAGCCTAGATAGTTCACAAACTGAGTAATGCTCCAAGTGTTACTGAGGCAACAATAATATTCTTTGTTTTGTTAATTCAATTCTGCAAAAACGTATTAAGTGTCTATGACTTGCCAGGCACTGTGCTGGGTACTGGGGATATAAAAGGAGGCCAAAAAGAATCCTTGCCCTCAAGGAACATCCAATTTAGTGGGGAGACAACATGTAAACAAAGAAAGCTACATGTAGGATAATTAGGAAATAATTAACAGAGAAGGTACTGAAATTAAGAGGGGTTTGGGAAGGCTTTCTGTAGGATGTGATAAACATAGAATTGTAAAAGTTAGTCTCTTTTCAAGGTATATCATCAGGTCTTTATTGAGCACCTACTATGGCTTGGAAATTTGGGAGGTATCTTTATAAGATTTGTGGAAGATGCAGAGTTGTAATACTTGGTCTCTGCCTTCTAGGAATGCATAATTTCCTTGGCAAGACAAGACCAATACACATGAAGCAAGAATAGATAATATCAAGATAGTGTAAAATTCAAGGTTAAATTGTGGACTATGAATCCAGAGGGAATATGGGAGATCAGAAAGCAACAAGGACCAGAGTAAATTTTAAAATATATAATTTTTTCTTAATGTGAGGTGCAATTATAAGTCAGCATATTTGGAATTATCCAAAGTCTTTTGTTTCTTGAATATGAAGAAATCCTAAGGAAGATACAATGGAAGATGTGTATCACCAATGCCAAAGTCTTATACTGGATGAACCTCTGGGTGGCTGCCCAACCACTAGACTCTCTGGATAGGCTCAATATAACCTAACATTAGCAAAGGTTAGAGGAACTATAGAGAAAAGAAATGGTGCCTAGAGATGGCAATAGGTTTTGTTTCATTGGAAATCAATAAAGTTATCAGTTCAATTTCTGAGTTAATAGCTTGGACAATTTAAAGTCATTGGAAGTTCCTGAAGCATTGGGCAGAGATTGGCATGAGGTGACTATGTGTATATGTTATCTGAAGCATTATACTTATTCATTCTAGGGAGAGAAGGAGAGACTAATATTTTCTTTATGTTGCATCCATATAAATCTTGCCGATTTTTCTTGAATAAAGAAGTTTTGTAAAGATGTAAAAATGATTTGTCCACCCATTCTTCATGAATTCATCTTGGTTGATAATTCCTCCAGTAGTTCAAATCACAACCCATCCATGCTTTAATCTATGTGAATTGCCCGTGTCCTTCCCTACATCCTCCCTAACATATCCACCAAACATGCTGGAGACAAACTGGAAAAAGCTCTATGTCTTTTAACACGCTATAGATACTAGCACACTGTGGATTGTTTGGTGTCTCCTCACTTTCACTATGTTACTGGCCAACCTTCTTTTCTGACTGTGTATTTTGAACTACTTCTTGCTAGTGATTTTTGGAACTAACTCATATTCTTCCACCTCCTCCTTGTTGTTATTCATATCATTCTTCTTTTAATTTTTATGGAGTTCAGATAGAAACAGATCTGGAGCAAGCCATTATCTTGCACTTATTCTTTTATATTTAATATTTTTCAGAGTGTTACACAGGTGGATAAAATAACTGCTTTTTATAATTGAATAAAAGTACTGGAGTATAAGCTCGTTTTTTGCAGTCTCACTGACAGAATCTTTGGGGAGACTCCAGTAGCAGATAGGATGATGGGGATGATATGTATTTCTGTTCCCATGTGGTTTTTGTTTTCTTCTATTAGGGCTCCTTAGTGTTAAAGTTTTTCCATTGGCAATACTTGGAAATTATGAATATTTGGTATTCAGCATCCGTTAAACTATTCTTAAATGTTTACAAATCAATGCTATTTTGGGGGCAGTTGTGAACAACAATTCTGATAATGGTCTGATCCCAATAGATTTTATTTGTTGAACTATCAAGGATATTTTGAGGTCTGTATTTGTATATGGATTTTTCATCCATTAATATGTGAAGCATAATGAGTTTGTGATATACAATTCTAACCAGCAGGTTTTGTCTTGTAAGGCATTTGGTAGGTGCTAAAATTTTTTAGCCTACAGTAATGTGTTGAACTATTTTAACATTTTCCTTGCATAACCATCATTGATTAATAACTCCTGGCTTTTTAATACTAAGCTGTCTGTCTGTCTGTAATATTTGGGGGTGCTAACCTAGTCCTGAATTGCCATCATAAGCCCTCCCATTTCTGTAAACTAATATGCATGACAACCATGCTTCTCTATTTACAGATTGGTGGGTGAGTTCATGCAGATATCCCTCATGAGGAGCCTGCTGATTCCAACCTTGGATCCTGACTGTTTTATAGGCTCCATTCTGAGGTAAAACACTTTTGCTTACATTTGACAAATTTAATGGCATGTGACAATTGTCCGTCTTTATTCTTGCTAAGTGAAGGGCTATTTAGTGACACTAAAAGAATTTCTCTAAGTTTTTAACCTGCTTATTATATGTGATAAGAAGGTTTATGAATCTCCTTCCTTCCTTTTTAGGAGCTAAAAGTGCTCAGTGCCTATCTTGGGACTTGGCCTGTAGGTTCATAGTAAACTTTGTTGGCCCATTGAAATACCTGAGCTCCTAATAGCTGTTATTTATCCACGTCATTCTAACTTCTTTCTCAAGGGTTACAGTGTCTGTTTTGAAGTCGTCTTCTCTTCTCCAGCCCTTTTGCTCCCTTATATGGTGTCTTCTGCATACATGCTCAAATATCCTTGCTTCCTTCTTGCAACCTTCTCAGCCTCCACAAAATGCATATTTACTTCATCCCAGCTACAAACAAGCATCATTCTACCATTGATCTGACTATCTTTCATAAGTGTTTCACCTCCACTGTCCATAATTATGATTTTTCTTCATATGACCATAACCCCATTTTCTTCTTGTTTCCTACCCATCAAAATCTCCACAACCTCCAGCCACTCCATCCCTTTCTTTTTCCTCAGGCCACTGTCCCTGCTCTGGCATTATTTTCTTAACCTTCAACATCTTAACACTGCCCTTGACCCTTGAATCTCTTCCCTTATCACCATCCATCCCTTTCTAAGACCCAGCCCTGGATTATTCCCACTATTCACTCTCTTTGATCCTATACCATGCTATGTAAGGACAACCCTGTGGACTGAGTGCACTCCAAATGTATGTTATGTAATCTTAAAGAGGCCTTCTTTGCTGTAGGAAAATCCTTTTATTCTTCCTTGTTTGACTATTCCATTCCTCAAAGTATCTGTTCTAAGCCTTCTCTTCTCTCCTGATCACCCATATGACCCTTCCTTTCCCTCACCATCCCCAGCAAAGGAGCTCACCAAATACTTCATTGAAAAAATTAAAACTCCTTCTCTCTAACTCTGTATCCCAAATCACCACAGCACCATTTTTTTCTCTACCCTCCTTTGTTCTAGTTTTGGAAGAATAGATGGCCCTTTTCTTTTCAAGCACTAAGTCTTTTGCTTGTGTCCTTGATTGCATCTCTTCTCATCTCTTCATCACTCAACTGAAACTTATCTCTCTAAGGTCACCAATGATTTATTAATTGCCCAATCTGACTTCTTTTCTTAGTCCTTTTTGACCTGTCTGCATCATTTGACACTGTTGACCTCCACCCCTTTCCCTTCCTTTCCCCCAATCAACAAAGGTGAGATGATTCATCATACAAGTGCTCATTCAAACACAAGGGAAAAAAATTATCCAGAATGTCAATAGGCCCATGTCATGGCCTATAAACTATAGTGAATTGATTTCTGTAGGTAGAGCTTTCATTCATTAAAAGATAGAACTTCCTGTATTAGGGAGAATCAAACAGTGACAAGAGCCCCCAATCAGATGATAGAGATCAAAGTTCTGGATCAGGCAGGAAAACTGGAATAATCCTGGATTGAGTAACATCTTTAATAGCTCCTGTTAGGTATAACCAGGGAATCTGGCAATCCATATTTCTCCTCCTCTGACCTCTGTAGTCAGCATAAACAGGTTACTTGGACTTCTGACTCACTTTTCTCTTCTTGGACTTCAGTCTACAAAATTGCTTATTCCTCTACTTGGCTCTCATAGTGGAGGACAAATCAACAAGATGACATAGATGAGGAGAGAGGAGGCTAATTGTGCATCTTCTTTCATCACTCTCTCTTCCTGAGTTTTCATAATGTTGCTCCCTCCTCAGTGTTGGCCCTACCTCATCAATTGCTCCTTCTCAGTGTCCTTTGCTAAACCATTATCTTTATTTTCCTCCATAAGCATATCTGGGGGCCTTATGCTTCTCTCTATACTATTTCTACACACTCCTTTGATGATATCAGCTTCCATGGGTTCAATTATCACCTCCATGTGGATAACTCCCAGAATCTTTATAATCGGCTTCCAGTTTCCTCTCCTGAACGTCAGTTCACATTACCAAACTGCATTTTGGAATCTCCAACTCAATGTTGCAAATGCATCTCAAACTTAATATGCCCAGAACAGAATGTTTTATCTTTCTCAACAAACTATAGCTTCCCTGCTCTTCCCATTTCTGTTGAGGAATCACCAGTCTTCTAGTCTCCCAGGCTCACAACTTTGGTATCATCCTTGGTTCTTCTCTCTCCCTTATCTCATAATACAAAAATTGCTAAATCTTGTCAATTCTACCTTGAAAATATATCTCAAGTCCATCCTCTCCACCCTCATTCAAACTCTCATTACCTGTCACCCGGACAGTTGCAGTAGATTCCTAGCATTTACTTATTTTTTTCCCCAGGGCAATGAGGGTTAAGTGAGTTGCCCAGGGTCACACAGCTAATAAGTGTCCTCCTGAATAATAAGTGTTCAGGTCCTCCTGAATCCAGGGCCCATACTTTATCCATTGTGCTACTTAGCTGCCGCCCCCCCCCCACCTTGCAGTAGATTCCTAATTGGTATTCCAGCCTCAAGTGTCTCCCATCTCTAATCCATCCTCTTCACAGTGCCAAAGCAATATTCTTTTTTTTTTCCAAATTTCATTTTTTAAATGCAAATATTGGACACTATCTCTTTTCTCATAAGTCAATGAATGGGCCTTAAAAAGGTAAAATATCTGATTCTGCTAGTCTTTCTTTAACCAGGGCTCCAAAACTAGCCTTGTGGATCTGCAGGTCTCAAGAAAAGCTCCTAATTTTCTTTTTTTTTTTTTTTGGAGTTTTTTGTGGGGCTATGGGGGTTAAGGTGACTTGCCTCCAGGATCACACAGCTAGTAAGTGTCAAGTGTCTGAGGTCGGATTTGAACTCAGGTCCTCCTGAATCCAGAGCCGGTGCTTTATCCACTGCGCCACCTAGCTGCCCCCCAGCTCCTAATTTTCTTAAAAATATATCAGTAGGGGCAGCTAGGTGGCGCAGTGGATGAAGCACTGGCCCTGGATTCAGGAGGACCTGAGTTCGGATCCAGCCTCAGACGCTTGACACTTGCTAGCTGTGTGACCCTGGGCAAGTCACTCAACCCTCACTGCCCCGCCAAAAAACAAAACAAAACAAAACAATGTATCAGTAGCTTTCTGATGATTTGTTTTGTTTTGTTTTTTAATTAATTTAATTGTTTTCCAGTTACATATTACCTATAAGGATAGTTTTCAACATTTGTTTACACTGGATTTTTAGTTCCAAATTTTTCATTTCTCCCCTGCTCCCTTTTTCCCTCCTCCCCAAGATGGAAAGCAGTCTGATATAGGTTGTATATGTACAGTCACATTAAACATATTTCTACATTAGTCACCTGTGAAAGAAGAATAAGAGCACAAAGGAAAAACCTCAAACAAAAAAAATCGTCCAAAAGCAGAAACGGTATGATTCAATCCGCATTAATAATCCACAGTTCTTTTTTCTGATGTTGAGAATATTTTCTATCTCAAGTTCTTTTTTTTGGTGAGGCAATTGGGGTTAAGTGATTTACCTAGGGTCCACACAGCTAGTAATTATTAAGTGTCTGAGGCCAGATTTGAACTCAGGTCTCCTGACTCCAGGCCAGTGCTCTATCCACTGTGCCACCTAGCTGCCCTTATCACAAGTTCTATTGAAACAGTTTTCGATTATTGCACTGACTGAGAAGAGCCAAGTCTATCTCCATTGTTCATCACACAATGTTGCTGTTACTGTGTACAATGTTCTCCTGGTTCTGCTTCTCTCAGTCAGCATTCAGTTCATATAAGTCCCTTCCAGGTTTCTCTGAACTCCTCTTGCTCATAGTTTCTTACAGCACAATAGTATTCTGTTACATTCATATACCACAATTTGTTTAGCCATTCCCCTATTGATGGGCATTCCCTCGATTTTCAATTCAAATAAATATTCTTAAAGCACAGGTCTGACTATATCACTCCTACTCAAGAAACTTCAGTGGTTTCGTCTTGTTTCTAGGATAAAATATGAATTTCTCCATTTGGCCTTTAAAGTCTTTCATTATCTAGCTCGAGAATACCTTTCTAGACATTTCATATATTATTTTTCCCCCCACACACTGGGTAAGCTTGGGCAAATTACCTAACTTCTTTCAGACTCAATTTTTTCATCTGTAAAATGGGGATTATAATAGAACTTACCTCATAGTTATTATGAGGCTCAAATGAGATAGTATATATATGTATATATGTATGTATATAAGATAGATAGAGTCTTGTAAACCTTCCTTCAAGAAATGACATGATATAAACACACACATATGTATTTAATTTCATTTTAAAAGTTAAATATGGTGACTTTCCTAAGAGAATGTAGGCCCTTGAGGTCAGAGGCTATCTCATTTTTGTCTGTGTCCTCAGTGCCTAGGACAGTGCTTAACACATAATAGGCAGTTAATAGGCACTATTTCCAAGGTCAGAAATCAATGGTTTCAACAGGATCTAGGAGCTCTTAAGCCTCATCTGGCAATAGCGAAAGGGTGAAGCGGTTTATAGGGAAAGGGAACAATCTAAAGAAATTTCCTTGATGGAAAAAAAAGAGGGAAACACATTTATTTTTAAATAGCTACCACCTGCCACTGCTTAATTTAATATTTCACAGCCCTTCTGTTTGTCACCCTTGGAGCTTTGCTGCTGTTTTCTCCCAAAACAGAGACCTGTCATTCAGTGTACTCAGTTCAGGGAACAGAACCTTATTATTTTGTGGCTGGAACTCTTCAATCAGTCTTAGTCTGTACTCCCTGCTGACAGCTGCCTGCTGAGGAGCTCCCCCTAAGCCAGACCATTATGGGAGGGGAGCTAGGGCTAAGAAAAGGGGATTGGCCTTGTTGCCTCAAAGGCCAAATATTCCTAGTTCCTTGTAAATAAAGGAGTAAACCAATTGGTATGCATTAGTGTACCAACCAGCCTACCTTTCTCGATTTCCACACTGGTCTCATTCAGTTCAGATGATTATTTTTTAAGTTTCCAACTCTTTCAAGCACTTTTAACTGATTAGAATGAATTCTATATGCATAAAATGATTGGAGGTGAACTGCTGTTCACAGGACAAGTCTAGCTAAGAACAATTACCTTTGCTGGACAAAAAAGAACCTTAGGATGCATGAAAATGTACATAAAACATCTATAGCATATTCTTGTCAAAATAAATGAAATTATACTTTACTACAGAAATCAGTTTGGGAGATTTCTAGGGAAGACAAATACATTTTGACATAAAACAAATTGGATTATATCAAAGATGCAATCTACCTTTTTATATATCAAATTTTCCTTGACGTTCTCTCATATCCTTGTTGTTGCTGCATGTAATCTTCATCTGTTAACCTTTGGGAACCCAACAGTGTTGTTGTTGTTGTTCAGTGCTTATTGTTCTAGGTTTCATTTATGGAATGGAATGATAGAAACTCCGAATGTCAGTCCATCATCTATGAACAGATTGGTAGAAAGATTTTCTATATCTTGATAAAAGCCTCTTAGATGTGTGGCAGAAATTACTTATTATGGCTTCCCTTTTTTTCTTAAACAGCTTCATGACCAACCCAGATTAGAAACATGTTGTTCTTTGTTTTTCATTATAACATACACATGCTCCATTTACAAATAATACACCAAAATGAATAAAAGTTTGGATACCAAAGTGAAGATCTGTTCCAAATCTTTCTCCATGCAAAGGTCCATGGGTAAAGTCTTTTTCTCCAAGTGGTATGGCATGGTACAGGACACAATTATAATACAGAAGCACTTCTGACAGATCTTTCTTTATAAAATATTCCTAAAACATCCAACTGCTGTTCATATATAGTCATTGACTGAAGTTAACACACTTATTTTCCTAAACTGTAATCATGAACAATATTGAGACATATCAGTTTCGCTTCCAGGAACTGGAACTGGGACTGGACACTCCAGGGAAAATGAGGCCTGTTGAAGTGGTACCACTAGTGCCCACTGGTTGAATGTTCATGTGTATCTGCATGTGTAGGGGTTTGTAAATATCATAACTGCCCATTCAGTGTTGGATTAGTGGGCAACATGCAAGAGTAAGAGGAGGTCTGGCTGGGGACTGGGGGGTTGCATAGGCATGTTGTTCACCATTGTGAAGCTGGACATGGTTGACAAAGAACTATATGTTAAGGCTATGTCTGACTTACCCAACAAAGAGCCTTACATGAAGGAAGAAACAGGAGTGGTGAGTTGTGGGATTGGCTGCTGGACACTTGTCCTGAAGCTAGGGCTGAGTGTGTTGCTAGCACTGCCCTCAGTTTCTCTTCCTTTCTCCATTTTGCCTTTGATTAGAAAACCATACTTTTTTCTTGCTTCAGGTGGGTCTACTTTGGTAGTTAGTCTCTCTCTGTCAAACACATCTGGGTAATGGGTTCTTTCAAACTTTTTCTCCACAGCCTCGATTTACTCTTGGGTAAAGAATGCTCTATTACTTTGAAGTTTTCTCTTCCTTACATTGTCTTTCAATTCCTTCTTTGTACCCTTTATCTTCTGTACATTTTTAATCTGAAAACTTCATTTTCCTTAACAGAGAAGATGGAAAGGTGGAAGATGAATAATTTAATTTTCTATCCTAAACATTGGTTCTGTCTGTTAGTTTTCCATTTTTTTGTTTCAAGCATAGTTTTGTGCCATACCAGTCAAATTACCCCCAAATGGCATATTTGTTTCAAGTATAGCTTTAAAAAACTCTTTTATTGTTTTGTGGCACTTTGGCAAGGCTCAGTTCATTCTGTGCTTTAGACTACTTCATTATCTTATCACAGGAATGTGCCAGTCTATTTTGTCCTTCCTTAATTATATGAATGTTTCTATTTTTTGTCATACATTTTAAAAACCTGAAGTTATCAGAGAGCTCTCAGTGTAGTTACATCAGCCTCTTTATGTGCTCTCTCCCTAATTGTTTTTTCTCACAGGGATCCTTCACAACTGCATTGCTGGAATTAGATTTTTGGAGAGCCTCCCATTATTATTTTTTTTTCCAGGGCAATGAGGGTTAAGTGACTTGCCCAGGGTCACCACAGGTAGTAAGTGTCAAGTGTCTGAGTCCAGATTTGAACTCAGGTCCTCTGAATCCAGGGCCCCCACCTCTCATTATTCTTTTTATTTTTATTATTTTTTCCACCTCCCATTATTCTTGAGCCATTTTTACTTTCAGATTCTCAGGCCAGGGGATCATTATTTTTCTAAACTTTTCAAAATTTACTTTTTTAAAAAGCCTAAGGTCTGACTATATGTCTGGCTATACTCAGAGCTCTCCTATGTACCAAGAACATAAGAATAACAATGAATTTCTTCCAAAGTTCATTTCCCTTCCATTTCCTGTAGTTGTTTAGTATCAGAACCATAGTAGCAATTCCACTTGTTTTCTATGGCTTCAGTAATGATTCTTTTCCCTCTGACTCCAAAGCTCTTTTCTTTTAGTTTTAAGAAGACCATTTATTGCAGGTTGGAATTTATGGAATAGACATTTTTAAACAAAAGCAATGGTCCTGCCATCCTTGTTTCTCATAATAAGACATCTTTACAAAAGAAAATCCAATAACTGGTCAACTTTTAAATTCTGACAATTACAGATTTTGTTGTTGAGGAAAGATCCCATAGTTCTTTTTATGTGCTTCTTTTATTCATTTATAATTTTATGTTAATTATCTGTACTGTGACATTTAAAATCTAATGTTTGTTGCTTTAAATTAGAAGTTTTGGCACTTGTCTTTGGGCATTAAGCCTGGTCTGGTTCTTCTTCAAGTCCTCTACCACGAGCCTGCTTTAGCCACCAACTGCTAGAGCAGACTGTGTATGGAAGCTTTTTATAGGTCCGAAGGAGAGGGAGTCTTTCCACACTGCTATAAGCTGATTGGTTAGCATCATCCAAATCCATTGGTTCACTGGACTTGAGAATGACCTCATGTTGATGTCTTAGTCCACAGCCTCTGAGAACAACACCACACTCAGGGTCAGCCAGGTGTGGTCTTGATTTAATCAACCTTAAGTAGGTTCTCAGTCAGTCTCACCCAATTCAACCAATTCCAAATCAATCTTCAGGTGGGGCCCCCTGGGTGTCTACCAATCCCATTATTTTCTCACAGTATATATGTTATTTTTATGTAAACAGGATGATGAATTTCATGAGGACTATAAGTATGTCATTAAAACTTTTTCTTTTAAAATTTTTTCTCTCAATTACATGTAAATTTTAAAAATATTCATTAAAGTTTTTTGAATTCCAAATTCTTTCCCTACCTCCTAAATTAGATCACTATGGTTATTTACTACTGTATATTGTGTACCTAATCTGTTCCACCAATTCATCACTTTCTTTCTTAGCCAGTACCAGATTGTTTTGATGATTACAGCTTTGTAATACAGTTTGAAATCTGATACTGCTAGGCCACTTTCCTTCCATATTTTTCATCAATTACTCAGACTCCCATAGTTCTTTTTCTGTATGTGGAGAACATTTTCCATCATGAACCTTTTGGCACTGTCTAGGAATCACTGTGGTTGCTGAAAGAGCTAAAGTCTATCACAGCTGATCATCACACAATGTTGTTGCTACTGTGTGCAATGTTCTCTTGGTTCTGCTCATTTCACTCAGCATCAATTCCTATGTCTTTCTAGGTTTTTCTGAAATCTGCCTGCTCATTATTTCTTACATCACAATAGTATTCCATTACATTCATATACCACAATTTGTTTAGCCATTCCCCAGTTTATGGGCAACCTCTCAATTTCCAAGAACAGCTACAAGTATTTTGTACATATGGGTCCTTTTCCCTTTTTTATGATCTTTTTGGGATATAGACCTAGTAGTGGCATTGCTGGGTATGCACAGTTTTGTACTCTTTGGGGTATAGTTCCAAATTGCTCTCCAGAATGGTTGGATTAGTTCACAGGTATATTATTTTTTATTTATTTTTTTTTAGTGAGGCAATTGGGGTTAGTGACTTGCCCAGGGTCACACAACTAGTAAGTGTTAAGTGTCTGAGGCCGGATTGAACTCAGGTCCTCCTGACTCCAGGGGCCGGTGCTCTATCCACTGCGCCACCTAGGTGCTCCACCACAGGTGTATTCTTGACATATTTCCCTTTTGATATACTACTGTATCATTCTTTCTTTTCAGCTGATGCCTTTTTTTTTTTTGTGAACAAAGCATTCCTTCTTTCTACTACTCTATTGCATTTGTGAATCCTATGCTACCAAGTCTTAGTGATAGGGAGGAGTTCATATTTGCCTTCTTTTGTTAACAAATCTCAAATTTGCTGTCTGCTACCTCCACACTCTGTATGTTGATATATACACATCCAGACGTAAGTATTGTTCCTGCATTTTTTATCCAGTTATTTTCTCCTATGAGTACTGAACACTCCCATCATGCCTGGAATTAAAGGTTTATCTGTGCATTCTGCTCTTCCCCTCTTAAGCATATGTCAATAGTCAGAGGATATGTCAATAGACAGAAAGGAGAGGTTAGAAATTTGGGCCTTTGTCTGAGCAATTAAAAGTAGGGGACACACCCAAGTCTATGGAAGGGGGAGTCAGAAAACTAAGTTAAAAATCCCTAGGGAATGGGGTACCAGCAATAAGAAATGAAGTTGGTACTAAATCAACTGCCTTCTGAGGCAGGGCCTGGCTTATCGTTCTTGTCTAGGGCCAGAACCAGTCTCAGAATGAGGGTAGTAGGTCTCAGCTTGCCATCAGAGAAAAGTTGCCATATCTTTCTGGAGTAGAGGTATGGAGGTAGACAGTCCTTGACACTGAGGCTGCTCAATTTATATCTTTTTTGTTTTTTGTTTTTTTTGCAGGGCAATGGGGGTTAAGTGACCTGCCCAGGGTCACACAGCTAGCAAGGGTCAAGCGTCTGAGGCCGGATTTGAACTCAGGTACTCCTGAATCCAGGGCTGGTGCTTTATCCACTGTGCCACCTAGCCTCCCCCTATATCTTCTTTATAACTGTGCACAGTAACAAACTGCCTGGATCAATTGCCAATCTTGGCGGTTGGTATGAAATCAAATGTCTTCCCCTCCTCATCATTCCCTTTCTTTCCCTTCATGTGCCCTCATTTGTGGTCTTCTTTGGTTCCCCCCTAGTATTTTGTTGCTTAAAGTGCAGTCGATTCCAGCTTAGATGGCTTTTTATTCACACAATCTTTAATCTTCATCCTTCTTCCCCTCTCTGCTTCAAATATGAGTTTTAAAATTACCTGAATCATGAGTCATAAGTGTAAGAGTAGTGTTAATGATATGGGCATATATCCATATCAAAGAAGAAGAAAGACTTAAGTTTTGAAATGAGTTAGACAACGTGCAAAACCAGAGCCATCAACTTTTAAAGTCTTTGAAAGTCTTCAGAAATCTCAGCATTCTCTTCCAGTTTTTTCTTTTTCCTCCTCCTCCTTATCTTCCTTTTTTCTTCCTTCTCCCTACTTTCCTTATTATTTTCCCATTCTTCCTTTTTCTCTTCCCTCATTTTCTTCCTTCTTTCTCTCCTCTCTTCTCCTCCCTTTTCTTCCCCTTCTCCTACTTCTCCCTCTTCTGTCCTACTTTATTCAGTTTTTCTCTCTTTTCTCTTCCTCTTCTCCATTTCCTACTCCTCCTTCATTGTTAGATTTGACTCAAGAAGGCCTGAGTCCAAATCCCACCTCAGATGCTTACTAATGTAAGGGGTTAAAATTCTAGCTAGTCTGTCTGAACTATCTACCGAGTGGTCGCCATTAAATTATAAGCTTTAGCAAGAGTTAGACTTTTAAGCATTTATTAAGGAGAATAAGAATTTGGTGAAGAGAAAGAGAAAGGCCTAGATTCATTTATCTCGTAAAGGGAGAGTGTGCATTTCTAGCTCCATTCTCCACCAGAGTCCTGACGAAAGAGAGCAAGAGAGCCAGCCTCACCCCTTCTTCCTCCCCACAAGCAAACATCACTTCCTGACACCAAAGAAAAGCACATGGCTTGCCCTAGGCACCTTTTCCTCATGGCTGAGCTTTCCTACAGTAGCTCTCCAGCAGGTGGGTGTCATTCCAATTGCTACACTACCCATGTGTCCTTGGGCAAATCACTTAAACCCCTGTATCCTTCAATTTTCCCTAGCTGGAAAATAAGGGATTTGAATGATTGTCCTTTAGGGCCCTTTCTAGCTCTAAAAAATAGAGGATTCTAAGAGTTCAACATCTATGAGCCATCATCATTATTACCATGATTGTTGTCATAAAATATTTCTTGACTTCCTTCTTTTAGGATCCTCACGTATAAGAGTAGAAAATTCTATCAATTCTGTTTGATTCTTATGCTTTCCAAAGAGTCTACTTGACACAGAACAATAGGAACCCCAAAAATTAGACCTGGAAGGGACCTTAGATATGATAAAAGTCCAACCTCTTCATTCTATAGATAAGGAAACTAAGACCCATGAGCTTAGATGCTTTGCTTAGGGGTCACATAGCTACTGAATGTCTAAGGTGGGATTTGAACTTTGGTTTTCCTGACTTCAAGTCTAGTGTTCTATTCCATATACACTCTGAATTAGCTGCTTTATTCCCTACACCAATATCTTTCAATATGTAGGGAGATTGTGGATGATATATCAGTACATCCCTTATTCTTGCTACCTGGATGGCCCCATATCATTTACCCCAATCATACACGTATCTGATACATTGTATCTTTAATACTATTAAATTATTTAATATTAATTAATTAAACACCATTTAATAGTATCTTTATTATCATGAAAATTTCAAAATATACAGTATTTCAGCTGTATAATTGCAGGTTAAAACAAACCCTTTGTGGTTAGCTAGAAATTTTAACCACCAATTTATAACTCTGGCTCTATAAGAAATAGTGTTCTGGGTGACAAGAGTGATTTGCAAAACCAACTTTTGGGAAAAAAAACCCTCTTTTTTCAGGTAAGGACTTGCTTCATTTTACTCTCCCTTCATGTGGCATTAAGGACTCATCTTTGTAGAGGTCAGAGCTTTAATCCTTCAACTTTCTTGAAACATGGACGGAGCCACAAATTTGAATGGAGAAAAATGGGTGTTTTTGTAATCATTGTCAATTTGGCCAAGGCTGAATTCACTCCCACAAACAATAAGCACTTGGCATCTCTTGGCAGGCTTTCCTTGAGTCTCATTAGTTCTCCAAATGGAACAGCTGCTGCCAAAGCAGTTTCTTTCCCTAGTTCCCCTCTCTTTTACCCCTCCCCTTCACCCACTGCCTTCCCACCTCCCTTTGCTCAGTCAAACTCTGGAGGAATTTGGTCCATCTGTGCTAGTGCTTACAGGCACCACAGTGACTTCAGTCTATCTCCAAAAGGCCATATGTAGCCAAGCTAAACCATGGCAGAAAAAGCAATATCTATAGTCACAGCTGATAGCCAAGACATGCCAAGACTCCATTGGATGGAATTTCTCTCAACACTAGTAAAGAGCCAGGATACAGGAGGAAGAATTAGTGAAAATCATATCCTAATGACAGAAGAGATGTTTAGGCAAAGAGAAGCATTCTCAGGTCTTTCTTTTCCTTCATTTTCTGGATCTATGCCTACTGTGTGTTTCTACCCATTCAGAGGGGTGGTGAGTGCCTACAAATTTTTGGTTTGTTATCATGACTAATTACTGACTGCATTTGCAGTTAATGAAGAGTTCATCAAGGAAAAACTGATCATTCCCAGTTGACAGTTTATTGCTCCAGAGTGTTTGTTGCCCTTTAGGGATTCATCACAGGCAAGAAGTTAGAGTCCTCTTCTTTTGTACAAAACTACTGTCCTGTCTGGCCTGACAGAGTGAAGATACTGACTATGTTGGAGCAACATGAGACTATCCATCGTTTTAGGTTGCAGGAGACATTGGCATGTAGATGTAGATCCATTGGGGAAAACAGAATTCACTGTCCAAATCGAATTCTAACACCTGTCCTGTCATCCTGTTATCAGAGAAACAATCTTTGGCTCCTAGGTATAGAATCATAGAATATGAGAGATGGAAAGCAATCTCAGAGATGATCTAATCCAAACTGCTCTTTTTTTTAGGTGAGTGACCCAAGGCTTAGAGAAATTGAGGGAATTATGAAAGAAAGGTCACATAGTTACTTGGCTAGATAGTGACAGAGATGTGACTAGACCCTAGATTTCTCGACTCCCCAGTGCGTTTTCCACAAACCTTTACTTCAATTAATATTTATTAACTGCTTATGATGACCAGAGCACTATGCTAGAAGCAGGAAGCACCTCAATAATGATAATGATAGATTGATAACAATGGTATATTTCATCGGTAAAACATCTTATTCTTTCATAGTGAATCCATGATCTCATTCTAAAAATCACACTCTACTGGCTCATCATCATGAGGGGTGCCCTATTTTCTCAAAGCTCTGATGAGCTCTGATAGGTCCTAATATTCTGGAAAGGGGCTATATGGTATCAGTGACAGGCTGGATTTGTTTTCTGAGAACTAGACTAATTATGTATGGGCTGTTTTATTAGGAAAACTGAAGGACACAAAAGAATTATATAGTCATAGATGATATTTGTTGTTCAGTTGTTCTTTAGTCCATTTCCAACTCTCTGTGGACACCCTTTGGGGTTTTCTTGGCAAAGATACTGTAGTGGTTTGTCATTTCTTTCTTCGGCATGTTTTTATAGATGAGGAAATGGAGGCAAGCAGGGTTAAGTGACTTGCCCAGGGTTACACAGGTAGGAAGTATCTGAGGCAGGATTTGAACTCATGAATATGAATCTTCCTTATTCCCCCAGTGCTCTATTTATTGTGCCACCTAGCTGTTTCTACTGGGGGAATTGCAAAGCCATTAGAAAATTCTCTAAAAATAAAAGAAAGTGCACATACAACTATTATTATCCTCACTTTACAGGTGAGGAAACTGAGATCAAAATTACAATCCTATATAAGTTAAAATCAGAATTAGCTAAAAACCTGTTTTCCCCTAAGCTTTTTACAAGTGTTTTCAGGAGTTTAAAGATAAGATGCAGGCTTCCAAGGCTCATTGATTTCCATTTTCTCCCAGATTTAATTTTTAAAAACTTATTTTCATTTCCAACTTTCTCTCACCTCCCCATCCCCTCACCTATTGAGAAAGCAAGAAATAGGAAACCATTACAAAAGATATCCCCCACATTAACCTTGTCAAAAAATTTTTGCTTCAATCTTCACTCTGCATCCATCTACTCTCTATCTAGTATGTTGTGACATGTTTTATCATGAGATCCTTGGAATGACTTGTTGAGTATTGTGTTAGCCATTACTCCTAAGTTTTTCAAAGCTGTTTGTCTTCATAATATTGTTATAATACATAAATTATTCTTATGGTTCTACTCATTTCACTTTGTATCAGTTCATATAAGTCTTCCAAGGTTTCTGTGAAACCATCCTCTTCATAATTTTTTTTTGGAGGGCGGGGCAATGAGGGTTAAGTGACTTGCCCAGGGTCACACAGCTAGTAAGTGTCAAATGTTTGAACTCAGATTCTCCTTGAATCCAGGGCCCGTGTTTTATCCACTGTGACACCTAGCTGCTCCACCCCATCATCATGTCTTACAACACAAATAGTATTCCATCACATTCATATATCAACTTGGTTAGCCATTCCCCAATTAATGAGCAGCACCTTCAGTTTCCAATTCTTTGCCACCACGCAAAAAAGGTGTTACAAATATTTTTGTACACATGTATCCCTTTCCACTTTTTTGGACCTCTTTGGGTATAGACCTAATAGTTGTATTGCTAGCTCAAAGGTTTAAGTCATAATTTAATATTTTTT
The DNA here is from genome assembly GCF_019393635.1 of Dromiciops gliroides. NCBI lineage: Eukaryota > Metazoa > Chordata > Mammalia > Microbiotheria > Microbiotheriidae > Dromiciops > Dromiciops gliroides. Next base: position 546,143,280 of record NC_057861.1, on the reverse strand, counting down.
TTAGTCCACTGATTTAAACAGAATTTTGAGACTGTCTACATTTGCTAGGGAGTCTCCTGCTCCAACTCACGGAAAGTCTTTTTTCTTTCCCCTGCCCCTCCTCCTCCTCTTCCTCTTCTCTAACTCCTTACCCACTCAAAAAAGGAAATTTGACAAGAAGGCATCCTAAGGGATGATCTGGCTGCTATACAAGGTGAGGAAATGCAAGTTTCCAGACCTAGAGGAGCAATAAATGATTTAATTTATCAATAAAATTATAATGTAATAATACAGAGTGGTCTGGGCCATTAAAACAATGGGGGTGAGACAGAAAAGAAAAGGTGTTGTGGCAAAGAGAGAATCATAAATTCAATAAATATTAATATTATATCAACAAATTCTGGCTGTCAGTTCATTCAACTGAGACTAATAGGCCAGTGCCACTTCTAACCCCCATGAATCAGTTGCAGCCCACAAAAAGAGTTGATTTGGAGCCTAGCACATACTCCATTGAAATAATCAATACTGGCAATGGCAGACACATTCATCACAGCTGCTGAGGGGAGAACTATATCCTTTTTGGAATGAACAGGTATGTATGCACATTCCAGGCTAGAGGAAAAAGGAGAATCTTGGACCTGGAACCCCTAGGTGAAAGGGTTTTCTAGGTGCTGCAGGGAGAAAGGAGATATGTTAGTGACATATTATATACTGTTCCCGACATGAAGGATTTGAATGGCTATTTTCATGCCCTGGTTAATCCATCTTGCATCTCATTCAAAAGAATGTAAGCACATTGGGGGTAGGGACTGATTGCTTTTTGTCTTTGCAACACAGCAGCTATCACTTTCTCTGACACAAAAGGCTTAAAATACTTGTTAGGAAAAACCTGGAGTGGCTGAGCTAAGATGGAGGAGAGGAATCAGCAAGCTGCCTGAGCTCTCCTTCTGTTCCCTCAAAAAGAACACTAAATCAAACCTCTGGATGGATTCTGAAACTACAGAACCTGAAAAGAGACAGAGAGACACAGTCTTCCAACCAGAGATAATTTAGAAGACTTCAGGAAACGGTCAGTCTGACTCAGCAAAAGGGAGGTACAGCACAGGGCAGCAGCCCAGCACTGAGGGGGTCGGGGCAAGTCAGCAGGAAGCTGTGGGCCACAGCTGAACAACTGAGGCCCCTGGATCCTGGCTCAAAAATCTGGTGGCCCAGCAGGACAGTGGAAAAACCTACCTGCACCAGCCACGAGGGCAAGTTGCCAGCTAGAAGGCCACGAGCAGGATAGGAGTGACTAGGCCCATTGATCTAGCATGCTCAGACAGGAAGTGTGGCGGGGGGGGGGGGAGAACTGCACGTACTATAAAGGCCTCAGTGTAAAAAGCTGATCACACAGCACCTATACCCCTGCACAAGAAGCCAAAAACAGGGACCCTGGTGCCCCCAGAGCAGACCTCAACTTAAAAAATAAATAAATAAGCTGCAATAATGAGTAAGAAGCAAAAAAGAGCCCTCTCCATTGAGAGCTTCTGTATCAACAGGGAAGAGGCAAACACAAACTCAGATGAGGACAATACCCTCAAATTACCTACATGTGAAGCCTCAAGAGGGAAGGTGAATTGGACTCAAGAACAAAAAGCCTTCCTGGAAGAGCTCAAAAAGGATTTCAAAAATCAATTGAGAGAGGTAGAAGAAAAAATGGGGAGAGAAATGAAAGCAAAACAAGAAAACTATGAAAAAAGAATCAACAGCTTGGAAAAGGAAGCACAAAGATTGACTGCAGAAAACAATTCCTTAAAAAATTAATCTGGTCAAATGGAAAAAAAGGTGCATAATCTCATTGAAGAAAACAATGCCTTAAAAAATTCATCTGGCCAATTGGAAAAAAAGATGCATAATCTCACTGAAGAAAAACAATGCCTTAAAAAATTCATTTGGCCAAATGGAAAAAAAAAAGGTGCATAATCTCATGGAAGAAAACAATGCCTTAAAAATTAGAGTTGGACAGTTGGAAGATAAGGAATCCATGAGACACCAGGAATCAGTCAAGCAGAATCAAAAGAATGAAAAAATAGAAGAAAATGTGAAATACCTCATTGGAAAGACAACTGATCTGGAAAACAGATCCAGGAGAGACAATTTGAGAATCATTGGACTGCCTAAAAGCCATGAACAGAAAAAGAATCTAGACACCATATTCCAGAAAATTATTAAGGAGAACTGCCCTGATATCATAGAATCAGAGGATAAAATCATCATTGAAAGAATCCACCAATCACCTCCTGAAAGAGACCCCAAAAGGAAAACCCTAGGAAATATTGTAGCCAAATTCCAGAATTATCAGGTGAAGGCAAAAATACTCCAAGAAGCCAGAAAGAAGCAATTTAAATATTATGGAGCCACAGTCAGGATTGCTCAAGACCTGGCAGCTTCAACATTAAAGGACCGCAAGGCTTGGAATATGATATTCTGGAAGGAAAGGAGCTTGGATTGCAGCCAAGAATCTATTACCCAGCAAAAATGTGCATTTTCTTTCAGGGGAAAAGATGGGCAGTCAATGACATTGGGGACTTTCAATGTTTCCTGATGAAAAGACCAGAACTGAATTGAAAATTCGATCTTAACATACAAGACTCAAGAGAAGTTTAAAAAGGTAAACAGAGGGAAAAAAGTTACTCAATTAGGTTAAACTGTTTACATCCCTACACAGGAAGATAATACTCATAACTCTTAAGAACTGTAAATATATTTGGGCAGAGAGAAGGATTTATACAGAGGGTATAAATATAAAGTGTCTTTGATGTGATGATACAAAGAAAACTAAGGGGTTAAAAAGGGAGTATATGGGGAGGAAAGGAAAGGGGAGGTGGAATGGGGTGAATTAAATCATATGAAGAGGTGAAAAAAAAACCCTATTACAATAGAGGGAAAGAGAGGAGGGGTGAACATTGTTTCAACCCTACTCTCATTAGATTTATTCAAAGAGGAAATAACATATACATTCATTAGGATAAAGAAACTTAGCTCATTTTTTTCAGAAGTAAAAGGGGAAGGGAAAGGGGAGGGACTGATAGAAGGGAGGACAAAAGTAAGGGAGAAAAGGGTAAAGATAAGGGAGGGGGGTGATAAAAAGGGAGGGCAGATTGGGGGAGGCAGGGGTAAGAAGCAAAACGTCAGTGAGGAGGAATAGGGTGAAAGAAGGGAGAAAAAGTACAAAGCGGGTAAATAGAATGGAGGAAAATAGACAGTAATAATAACCGTGAATGTGAATGGAAAGAACTCTGATATAAAACGGAAGTGAATTGCAGAGTGGATTAAAAACCAGAATCCTACAATATATTGTTTACAAGAAACACATTTGAAGCAGAGAGATACATACAGAGTAAAGGTAAAAGGCTGGAGCAGAATATATTATGCTTCAGCTAAAGCAAAAAAAGCAGGGGTAGCAATCCTTATCTCAGACAAAGCACAGGCAAAGATAGATCTCATTAAAAGAGATAAGGAAGGAAACTACATCTTGCTAAAAGGTACTATAGATAATGAAGTAATATCAATATTAAATATGCATGTGGCAAGTGGTATAGCATCCAAGTTCTTAGAGGAGAAGTTAAATGAGTTACAAGAGGAATTAGACAGTAATATACTAGTGGGGCATCTGAATCTCCCCCTCTCAGAATTAGATAAATCTAGCTGAAAAATAAATAAGAAAGAAGTGAAAGAGGTGAATAGATTACTAGAAAAGTTAGACATGATAGATGTCTGGAGAAAATTGAATGGAGATAGAAAGGAATATACCTTTTTCTCAGCAGTATATGGCACATTTCCAAAAATTGACCATGTATTAGGGCACAAAAACATCATACTCAAATGTAGAAAGGCAGAAATAGTAAATACATCCTTCTCAGATCATGATGCAATAAAAATTACATGTAAGAAAGAGCCATGGAAAAGTAGAATGAAAATCAATTGGAAACTAAATAATTTCATTCTAAAGAATGAATGGGTCCCAGGGAAATAATGAAAAAAAAATCACAGGAAGGTGGGTTAGCGGTACCAAACCTGGAGCTTTACTATAAAGCAGCAGTCATCAAAACTATCTGGTACTGGCTAAGAAATAGAGTGGAGGATGAATGGAATAGGCTAGGCACAGGAAACACAGTAGTAAATGACACTAGTAATGTAGTGTTTGATAAACCCAAAGACTCCAGCTACTGGGATAGGAACTCAGTATTTGACAAAAACTGCTGGGAAAACTGGAAGATAGTATGGCAGAAATTAGGCATAGACCAACATCTTACACCTTATACTAAAATAAGGTCAAAATGGATACATGATTTAGACATGAGAGGTGATACCATAGGTAAATTAGGAGAGAAAGGAATAGTCTACCTATCAGATCTTTGGAAAGGAAAACAGTTTATGACCAAACAAGAGATAAGAGTATATTATAAAATGCAAAATGGATGATTTTGATTACATTAAATTAAAAAATTTTTGTACAAATAGAAGCAATGCATCCAAAATTAGAAGGGAGGCAGAAAGCTGGGAAACAATTTTTGTGGCCAGTACTTCTGATAAAGGCCTCATCTCTAAAATATATAGGGAACTAAATCAAATTCATAAGAATCCAAGTCATTCCCCAATTAAGAAATGGTCAAAGGATATGAACAGTCAGTTTTCTGATGAAGAAACCAAAGCTATCTATTCCCATATGAAAAAAAAATGCTCTAAATCTCTAATGATTAGAGAGATGCAAATTAAAATAACTCTGAGGTACCACCTGACACCTATTAGATTGGCTAAAATGACAGAAACGGAAAATAATAAATGTTGGAGAAGCTGTGGAAAAATTGGAACACTAATCCATTGTTGGTGGAGTTGTGAACTGCTCCAGCCATTCTGCAGAGCAATTTGGAATTATGCCCAGAGGGCTGTGAAGCTGTCCATACCCTTTGACCCAGCAATACCACTTTTGGATCTTTTTCCCAAAGAGATCATGGAAAGAGGAGAAGGACCCTCATGTACAAAGATATTTATAGCTGCTCTTTATGTTGTGGCAAGGAATTGGAAGTTGAGGGGGTGCCCATCAATTGGGGAATCCTGGACAAGTTGTGGTATATGAATGTAATGGAATACTATTGTGCTGTAAGAAACAATGAACAGGAGGAGTTCAGAGAAACCTGGAGGGTCTTGCGTGGGCTGATGATGAGTGAGATGAGCAGAACCAGAAGAACATTGTACACAGATTCATCAACATTGTGTGTTGACCTACTGTGATGGACTATATTCTTCTCACCAATTCAGTGGTACAGAAGGGTTCCAGGGAACTCATGATGGAGGAGGATCTCCAAATCCAGGAGAAAAAAAAAGAACTGTGGAGTATAGATGCTAAATGAACCATACTATTTCTTTTGTTTTTGGTGCTGTTGTATTTCTATTTTGAGGTTTTTCATCATTGCTCTGATTTTTCTCTTATAACATGACTAATGCAGAAATATGTTTAATGTTATATATATATAAATATACATATATATATATATACACACACACACACACACATATATATATATATGTATATATATATCTATATATCTATATCAGATTACCTGCTGTCTAGGGAAGGGGGGAAGGAGGGGAGGGAGGGAGGGAGAAAAATCTGAAATTGGAAATTGGAAAGCTTGTATAAACAAAAGTTGAGAACTATCTTTACATGTAATGGGAAAAAAATAAATAAATACTTTATTATTTAAAAAATAAAAATACTTGTTAACTGATAGATCAATCTCACCCATTTTCAGTAAGTCAGAGCCACGACCAGGAATTTTTGCACCTGGAATAAATAGCACAAATCATGCCTAGGTTAAAACAGCATGAAAAACACACCCAGTTAACTTTGGGGGGAGGAAGAAGACAGAAACCCATGGATAATCATGAGAATACTGCTGGGAAGCTGTCCACCCTCATCTCCCAATAAGAGGAAGTAAGTCATTTCGTAGCTTCCTATTTAAACTAATTCTTTTTGATAATTAGGTGTTACGGTCAGTTGTTTCTTCCCAATTGACATCCAAGAGATATAATTAGGGAGTGGGGATGGAATGATAAATCTTGCATCAAACAGATAGATGTTGAGGGCCGAGAGAGGTTTTGAAACCACTCTCCCCTCCTATCCAGTCTCCCTGCCCCCAAACTATAATGCTAGACCTTTGTTGTTGCTGTTCAGTTGTTTTCAATCATGAACAACTCTTCATGACCTCATTTATGATTTTCTTAGTAGAGATATTGGAGTAATTTGTCATTTCTTCTTCAGCTCATTTTACAGATGAGGAACTGAGGCAAACAGGGCTAAGTGACTTGCCCAGTGTCACATAGCTAGGGCAGTGTCACAGCTGAGGGCAGTTTTAAATTGAGGAAAATGAGTCGTCTTGATTTCATCCAGGCATTCTATCCACTGAACCACCTAGCTGGTTTAGGGAACACCTAACCCAATTCCTTTATTTTATAGAAGACATGCTGAAGTCCCAGAGATGGGAAGTGACTTGCCCCAAGTTACAGAGTTAGGACCATTCAGTTCTTACTGAACTTGGGACTGAGTTGAAGTAGAGTTAAATAGAATCCAAGTCTTGTAGATTCACAGACTTAGAACAAGAAAGGCCCTTAGAGAACTCTTCTACAACTACTTTATCTTACAGAGGATGATGCCCAGAGTAATTGTGAGAAGAGAGAATAGAACTCATTTCTCCTGATTTTCATTCGATTGCATTTTTAGTCAGGTTTTAAAAATTTGGCCTCCTTGGTCAAAGAATGGGGGGCCCTGGGCCTTCTGGGAGCAGTGCTTCTTGATATTATGACTCGGGACCAGGAGCTAAGCAGGGAGGAAAGTTTCTCCTGTCTCCCAGGCACAACTTGGCCACAAGCTTACTGTTGCCTCCCAGTTCTTCAGTGAAAGATTACTTCTTTTAGTAAAGCTTTGAGGGAAAATTCAATAGGGTAGAGAAGACAGAGGCATTGTCATAAAGGCAAGAACCCCCCATAGGGGCTAAGTGGCTGGCTCTTTCTCCTACTTTGCTCCACCTGAAATGACCTCTCATGACTCCTCTCCTGGGATAAAGTAGACTCAGAAGTGGTAGAGAATTTCCTGGGTGGGTGTGAGGAAGGATTTATGCCTCCCTGGAGCAACCTAGCCCTGGCAGGTCATCTTTCTCTCCCATTAAAAAATGGAACATACTTAAAAAAATCTTTATTTATTTCATTATGAACTTAAGAAATAAAATAAACATTTTCCATAGCATAATAGAAAAAAGATGATTGTAATGAGACTGAAAATCTATTATGTACAACTTGCTATTCCTTTTAAAATAAAATTATCATGCCATTTTTTCCTTCCCTCCCCTCCTCCCTCACCCTAGAGATGGCTACCATTAGACAAAAATATGTGTGTGTATGTATATGTGTGTATACACACACTGGCAAGCATACTGGATTGGTCTGCCATTTCCTTCTCCAGTGGATTAAAGCAAAACAGAGGTTAAGTTACTTGCCCAGGGTATACAGCTAGTGTTTAAGGTTGTATTTGAACTCAGGTCTTCCTGGCTCCAGGCTCAATCACCTAACTGCCCCCTACTGCCTCTTACAATCACCTCACTGACCTTAGGTCAGACAAAATCTTGGATATTGCCAGCTTCAGCCTGTTCCTGAGGAACCTTGGGAGAAAATTAAGTTGCTCTTCTAGCAGGAGCCCACTCTGACCTTTATTCTCACCAGCTCTGATAGCTCTCTCTAGGTTTCACTACTTAGTTCTTTTTTTTTTTTTGGGTGGGGCAATGGGGGTTAAGTGACTTGCCCAGGGTCACACAGCTAGTAAGTGTCAAGTGTCTGAGGCCGGATTTGAACTCAGGTACTCCTGAATCCAGGGCCGGTGCTTTATCCACTGCACCATCTAGCTGCCCCTCACTACTTAGTTCTGCCCAGGCTAGCTTCCCTTGAGAAACATAACTAGCTGTTATAAAATTCTCACCCCAGGGCAAATTTTCCCCTTTGGACAATCCTCCCTTCTACCCTGCCTTCCATTATTTCCTGACCAGGAGCAAAGCTTGGGTCAGTTCATTATGGTTTTTAAAAGAATGAATGAAAAGAAAATGTATTAAGTACTACATGCCAAGTATTATGCTAGGAAACATCTCAGGAGGTTCAAGCTCTGGAATTGTGAGGCAACTAGAGGGAAGATTTCTTCTGTGATTGGGGCACAAAGGAACCTAATGAGTGGAGCTTTCTTGGATACATATCTCATCCATGAGCCCATCAATTAGGAGTCTATTAACCAGCAAACATTCCTAAAGTACTTATTATGTACAATGCATTATGTTTGTTTCTGGAGGGATGAAAAGTTAGTTCCTATCCTCAAGGAGTTTACTAGCTAATTTGTTCAGTTGTTTTAGTCCTGTCAGACTCTATGTGACCCCATTTGGTGTTTTCTTGGCAAAGATACTTGGAGTGGTTTGCCATTTCCTTCTCCAGTTCATTTTACAGATAAGAAAACTGAGGCAAACAGGGTTAAGTGACTTGCCCAGGGTCACACAGCTAAATGCCTGAGGCTGGATTTGAACTTAGGTCTTCCTGATTTTAGGCCCAGAACTCTATTGACTGTGCCATTCAGCTAAGGGTTAATCAGATGTATACATGGTAGTTTATCTATCAAACAATATATCATCTTAACTCTTGACTGTATATTGAAGCATATTTTCTTTCACTTTGTTTTTCTCATCTCCCCCTTCCTGAGACCCCCTCCCCTCATCATTATATGTTTTGTGTGACTTCATGGGTATAGTGGATATTGTATTATCTCTCTCTTTTTTTTAAGTGAGGCAATTGGGGTTAAGTGACTCGCCCAGGGTCACATAGCTAGTAAGTGTTAAATGTCTGAGGCTGGATTTGAACTCAGGTACTCCTGACTCCAGGGCCAGTGCTCTATCCACTGCACCACCTAGCTGCCCCTGTATTATCTCTTAATGGGTGGGAGAGGGGCTAGAGGGAGAAAGAGAATATGGAACTAAAAATTTAAAAATATCTGTCTGTCCACCTACCTATCTGACATATATCTCTGTTATCTGTCATCTTTATCAAATGATACAATTTAATAAAGTCTTTAACTTACTTAGAAATTGTTAGAATTTCATTGTCAGATTACTATTCTTCTACTAGGTTAGATAAATATAATAAAAAGTCATACTTCTATAGTATTACTTTAAGGTTTGCAAAACCCTACAATCTTGTGAGGTAGGTACAAGTATCATTTCCCAAATTTTATAGATACACTGAACAGTTAAGTGCATTGCTCATGGTCAAACAGCTAGGAACTGTCCAAGGTATGATTCAAACTCTCAGGTCTTCTGACTCCAAGTTCAGCACTTTCCCCCAACAAGCTCTCCTCTCAATGCTAATACAGATCAAAATATAAGTGAATAGGAGTACAAAGTATTATGAGATCAGCTAAAGGAAAGATGGCTTCTACCCAGGGAAGAGGGATGGGCACCAACTGTAAGTCAGAGGATCAGAGGAAATGAGTTTCATTCTTCCTATCTTCTGATGCTTACTACCTGTGTGACATTTAATTTCCCTTGGTCTCAGTTTCCTCATCTGAAAAATGAAGGGGGGGGGACAGCTAGGTGGTGCAGTGGATAGAGCACCGGCCCTGGATTCAGGAGGACCTGAGTTCAAATCTGCACTCAGACACTTGACACTTACTAGCTGTGTGACCTTGGGAAAGTCACTTAACCCCAATTGCTTCACCAAAAAAATGAGGGGATTGGATTCTATCATCTGATGGCCTCTTATGCCTCTTTTGAATGCAGATTTATGATCCTGATATTTAGGCGGTTAGAGGAGGTAGCATTTGATTTGGGCTTTGAAAAAAACTATGAGCAAAGGTTTACTGCTGGGAAAATGTGACATGTTCAGGATGGATTAATCCAATTTCTCTCCTGGGGTGCTTTTGTACTCTCATTGTCACCCTTCTTTCCTTTAATCCTCTTCTTCCTTCAGACTGAAAGTAAACTCAACTCCCTATTGCTATAAGAAATTCTCCTGTAGAAACAAGTTCCTACTCATCAGTCCTGTTCAGGGTCAACCTAAGGCTTGGGAAAAGTGAAGATCATAGGAAACCATCCCTTTGGTAAACTCTGAAAGCTGAGAATAATTTTATCTTTGATCAAATTCCATTTACCTTAGCTAGTCAGGAGGATAGATTAGTTGTGTCATGCAAAGATGATAGTTCATAAAGGTACTGGTCTTGGAGTCAAGAAGAACAGGTTCAAATTCCGCTTACTAGTTATGTGGTCTCTCTGAGTCTTGGTTCTCTCATTTGTAAAATTAGTATAAAAATAATGCTTTTCCCTCGGGGTTATAGTGGGAATGAAATGAAATAATGTATGTAAAACATTTTGCAAACCTGGTAGTCCTATATAATTGTGAATTACTATTGCATATTGGGGAAAATTTTTTTACCTATAAACTTCATCAAAGGGAATTACAAAATGATGGGACAAGGGGCAGCTAGATGGTGCAGTGGATAAAGCAGCAGCCCTGAATTCAGGAGGTCCTGAGTTCAAATCTGGACTCAGGCACTTGACACTTACTAGCTGCGTGGCCCTGGGCAAGTCACTTAACCCTCATTGCCCAGCAAAAAAAAATGATGGGACAATCCCATATTAAGTACCTGCTGTACTAGATGTTGGGATAGAAAGGCAATTTTTAAAAAGTCTAGTATCATAAAGCTAGAGCCTGAAGGGATTGGAAAGACCATCTAGTTCAATCCCCATCATTCGATCACATGAGGAAATTGAGGCCCCCAAAGGTTAAGTAACTTGCCATGGTCATATAACCACTTAAGTGTAAGAGGCAGGATTCAAACCCAGGTCTCTAGCTAATGCCTTTTCCAGCATACTATGCTGCCTCCATTTTTGCAAGGAGAAAATTTACAGCAGAGGATCTCAAAGTTTTATGAGATTGGCCTGGAATTGGGTCCTTGACCAAACTGACCCTGCATTTTAAGCAATGTTTACTTATGACCAATCTCCAGTACAAGTTCATACCACAAGTAATTCTTGAGCAATGATGTGCAAAGCACCTTAAAATCTGTTATAGGAGAAAGTGAGAGCCAGGGATAGAATCCAAGTCTCTTGATTAACTAAATACCCTGTGTTCTTGCCAAAACATCACAATGTTTTCTAGGAACTTTAAAGAATCAGCAATTAGGTGGCACAGTGGATTGAAGACTAGGCCCACAGATAGGAAGATTGGAGTTCCAATCCAATCTCAGACACTTACTACCAGTGTGACCCTGGACAAGTCATTTAGCCTCTTTTTTGTCTCAGTTTCCTTATCTATAAAATGGGGATAATTATAACATTGACTTTCCAGGGTTGTTGTGAGGATGAAATGAGATAATAATTGTAAAGTGCTTAGCACAATGCTTGGCACAAAGTGAGTGTTATATAAATATTAGCTATTATTATTATTATTATTATTATTATAGAATATTATACTGGAAGGACACTTAAAGATAAAATGGTCCAATGAAAGTAAATGGGTTATTGTGAAAATCTGACGAGCTAACATGTAAAGCCTTGGCAAACAGTAAAGTTCTGCATAAAACCTAGCTGTTTTCACCACCACCACCACCATCATCATCATTAATCACTTCCATTATGAGCAGGAATTGGGCCATTTGAAAATGGTGTCCCATCAGATAATTACTGAGAGGATTATCCCTTGAAAAAAAATCTAAGGATAGTATAAGCTAGGAAGGGATAACTAAGGGGAGTAATAGAGAGAAATTGGGAAGTAGAAAATTCACTGTGGAATGATACGTGGTTGAATGAAGACCAATGTGGTCTCCCTACCCTAAGATGTGAGCAGCTTTCATGAAGGGTGCAGAGGTTTCCAAAGGAAGGACTCTAATGGAGTATTGAAGTACGGTGAAAGAGCCCTCATGCTGGTATCAGAAAACAGGAATTTGAATTCTGCACCCGACATTTACTTTTGATGTGACCTTGGGAAAGCCAGTCAACCTTCTTGGTCCTCAGTTTCCTCATCTATGAAATAGAGGGGTTGAATTCAAAGGCATTTATGGTCCCTCCCATCTCTAGATCTAAGACTCTGAAAGCAGGGTGGTTATTGAATGCCCAGTGGGAACTTCTGTTGATGAACATTATCAAGATACTCCTGTCATTTCTGGGCAGTGCCATGCTAGAAGCATTAAAGGAAGGGAAAGGAGCATGGTCAGGAGCCAGTCTTTGCCTCAGTGTCAAAATAGATCAACAAACCTTATTAAGGACCTACTATGTGCTGGGCATGGGGTATGCAAGGATTAATTTAAAAAATGGAACAGCCCCAGCCCTAAATAAGTTTGTACTCAGGGGAGGGGAGGTGCTAGCAGAAAACATGTAAAAGAAGACATTCCTATATGTAAATGAAAAGCAAAGGATTTGGAAATCTTTGATCCAAGTTCCATAGGCAAGACCTTAGAATCTCTGCAGAAACTAATTACTGAGGCAAATTTCCATGGAAATTAAATGAAGCATATATTTATGGAAATTAAATTGCCCCACGAGGACTTTGTAGAGCTGGCCCTCAACAAAATTGGGAAGGAGAAAAAGTTAGTTCTTTTAAAGCTGTTCTATCCATTTGCTCCTGCTGCCTCTGGGCCAGCCCTCCCCCAACTCCACTCATTGCCCCATGGAGGTGAGGGATTGCCCCATATTCTAGATTTTGAGTATCCTTTTATACCCTGCCTGCTCCCTCCAGCACTTAGCACCGCTCTCTACTTCCATTCCGAAGTTATTTTGTGTTAGGTCCCATTCCCTCAAGGTTCTGATCTCTGCTAGAGAACAACTAAATTAAATTAGTCTGACTAAATGAGTCCAAGTGGCATTGTTAATGGTTGGTAATAGCCATGTCCCCCTCATATTTAAGACTTGCTTTTTGACTGATGCTGTCCTTTAAATCTTGAACTTGAAGGAATGGATACTGGGCTTTTCTACCACTGTGGTTGTATTTAAAGAAAATGTGCATGGGGGCAGCTAGGTGGCACAGTGGACAAAGCACTGGCCTTGGATTCAGGAGGACCTGAGTTCAAATCCAGCCTCAGACACTTGACACTTAACTAGCTGTGTGACCCTGGGCAAGTCACTTAACCCTCATTGCCCTGCAAAAAAACCAAAACCAAAACCAAAAAATATGTGCATGCATGCATGCATGCATACGTGTGTGTGTGTGTGTGTGTGTGTGTGTGTGTGTGTGTGTGAGAGAGAGAGAGAGAGAGAGATGAACACATACAGATGACTTGGATGGGTCAATAAGTATTTATTAAGTGCCTACATCAGCACTATGCTAAACACCCAGGGTACAAAGAAAGACAAAAACAATCTGTGCCCTCAAAGAGTTCACAGTTTAATGAGGGAAACAATATCCCAAAAAACCTGTGTATACAAACTGTATTTGGGGTAAACTGTAAGTAATCTCAAAGGGAAGACACTTACAAACATTTAAATAGTTCAAAAAAAGACTTTTTGCAGAAGGTGGGAGTTTAGCCAAGAAGAAAGATGGGGAAGTTGGGAGGGAAGTAAAGGATTCCTAGGAAATGGCCCCTGAAAATTCCTGGAATCAGGAGATGTTGTGTGAGCAATAAGAAGGAGCCCCAGTGTCACTGGATAGGGGAGGAGAGGTGAGTGAAATGGAAGGAATCATATACTTAGAGCTGGAAGGGCCCTTAGGAAGCCACCTAGTTCAATTCCCTTATTTTATGGGCAATGCTGCTTCTCAAGTGGAGTCTATCATACAGGTGACTCTTTGGGACATACTAGCACCTTACACAGCTTGGCTACAAGCCACAGCAATGCCTACTTCAGACTCCCATAACTGGACTTCCAATGATGGAGATTTGCAATCTTACAAGGTCATTCCATCTCCAATACTCCTTCACTTAAGATCAGCAAAGAATAGATAAGACAGGGATGGGGCAACATAATTTAAAGGCACCATGTGATTTAAAGCCACATGATCACCAAGTTGGGGAGGGCTTCCCCACTCAGAGGCTTACAGCATTTCTTCCTCTTCACTTGAGCTGCCTGAGTGAGATACAGGTGACTTGGCTGGTTAGTGCCTTTTGGAAATACATTCAATTTTGCCTCAGCAGCCAATTAAGACACTTTTCTTCAACACATAGCATGTGGACAGAAAATAGTCAATAAACATTTATTAAGTGCCTAGTATGTGCTAGATACTGTGCTAAGCTCTGGAGATAACAAGAAAGGAAAGAGACAGTTCCTGCCCTCAAGGTGCTCATTCTAAGTGAAAAAGTCACAAGATTCCCTGAAGAGGAGAGCCAGAGTCCTTCATTCTGTGTCACCATGCACTTCCAGAGGCAAGCTCAACAAAACCCCAACACCATTTGGTAGCAGGCAGAGTCCTGCCAGGACTGGGTCCTCATTGGCCAGTTCCCCCATTACATATAGATGGAAACATTCCCCGCCCCCCCCACTCTCCACCCCCTGCAAAAAAAACAAAACAAAACTGAGGGTTGAGTATTTTGCCCCAAGTCACACAGGCAGTAAATGATGGGATTTTCCCAAGTCAATCATTCAATCACTCTGACAAGCATTTACCAAGTGCCTACTATGTTCCAGTCACTGAGATACAAAAGCAAAAATCGAATAGTTTCTGTTCTCAAGGTGCTTACAATCTATAAGGGGAGATGTGTATGCATACAGTTATATGCATAATAAATACAAGGTAATTTTGAGGTACTCCAAATCAAACTGTAGAACCATAGATCTAGAAGTGACCTTAAAGGTTGTCTAATCCACTCTCCTCATTTTGAAGGTGAGGTTATTGAGGTACACACAGGTAAAACTGCTTGCTTAATGTCACAAAGGTAGCAAGGATTTAAACTCAGGTCCTTTGGATTAAAATCTACCATGTTGCCTTCCCAGTAGGTGGCAATCTTCTTAACTTGGAATAAAGCTAGTTCTGGGTCCATTGATCTTCCAAAAAGCTTCCAGAGTGATGAGAACTGTTCACTGCGACTCTGCCATCTATGAAACTCCCAGCTCAGGTGAATTCTCACTTCAAATATAATTTTTATTCATAATAATTTTTTGGTATTTTTGCAAATCTGATTGGTGGTAGGGATGCTTTACTTGTCTGCCATATCCCTTTGAAATGTCACAAAAGAATGGAATAATTTTATTCAGTATCTGAGCAGAATAAGTCAATTATAAAGTGGTTCTGCTCTACTTGGGAAGGGCTAAAAGAAGATCTATAACCTCATTTCTTCTAGCTGGTTAGTTTTAGCCACTGATGCCATATTATTTTGTGAAAGTCTCTTTAATGTTTAGATCAAAGCTAATTTCTTTCCATCATAATCACATTACACATCCATTGGTCAGTGAGCTGCCTTATGGCTATGAATTGATCACTCTGGGAGGAGCATTAACTCTCAGCAGTTGCTTAGCTTTGTTGATTAGAACATGATGCTAAGGAGATGACAGTTATGGGTCTGATCCCCATGTGGGCTTTTCTCTGATTCATAGCCACAGATGGTACACTTAACCCCGGCCAGCCATCTTGACCACTAAGAGGACCAGCCAAATGAGAGACTGTGGAAGGATAGATGAGTAGAAATCCATTGATGGTATTGGATAAACAACTCTAAAACAACTTGCCAAGCTCTATCATGGCCAAATGCATCAGCAAAGACTGCCCCCTCCAGGGCTGGAATTCATTTCCTGATCATATCTTCCTTATAGAATCCCTTGTTTGTTTCAGAACTTAACTCAAATGTTCCCACAGGAAAACTATCCAGTTCCTCATGCCTCCATTTGATAGTGCCTCTTTCTCTGGAATTACTCTGTAATATTTTAAATTTATTTATCTGTTTTCATGTTCTTTCCAACCTCTTGTAAAAGAATGTAAGCTCTCTGAGAGCAAAGACTTTTGTTTTTGTCTTTGTACTTCCAGTGTCTAGCACAGCACCTGGTTTATTGTCGTTTAGTTATTTCAGTCAGGTCTGACTCTCTGTGAACCCATTTTTGGCATTTTCTTGGCAAAAATACTGGAATGGTTTGCCATTTTCTTCTCTACCTAATTTTATAGATGAGGAACTCAGGCAAATAGGATTAAGAAACCTGCTCCAAGTCACATAGCTATTATGTATCTGGGACTAGACTTGAACTTAAGAAGATGAATCTTCTTGATTCCAAGCCAAATGCTTTATCCACTGCACCACCTAGCTGCCCTACCTGGGTCATAATAGGTACTTAAAACATGCTTGTTGAATAAATTGAAGGATAGCACAATGCTTAATTGAATATATCATTTCATTGCTGCGGGTTTCCTTCTAGGAACACAGACCATGACCCATTCATGTCTGTCCATCATGTATGATTCTTGTCCATATCTTCCTATATTAAACTTATATCCACTAGAAGAGTTTCTTCCAGGGGATGTGGGAAAGCTGGAATACTAATCCACTGTTGGTGGAGTTGTGAAAAGATCCAACCATTCTGGAGAGCAATTTGGAACTATGCCCAAAAGGCTATAGAACTGTGCATACCCTTTGAGCCAGCAATACCACTTCTAGGTTTATATCCCAAAGACATTTCCAAAAAGAGAAAAAGATACAAAAGATACAAAAAGAGAAAAAGATTTGTACAAAAATATTTCTAGCAGCTCTTTTAGTGGTGGCTAAGAATTGGAAATGAAAGGAATGTCCATCAGTTGGGGAATGGCTAAACAAACTGTGGTGTATGATGGTGATGGAATATTATTGTGGTATAAGAAATGACAAGCAGGGTGATTTCAGAAAGGCCTGGAAGACTTGTATGAACTGATGTATAGTGAAGTGAGCAGAGCCAAAAGAACATTGTGCACAGAGACAGCAATATTGTTTGATGAAGAACTTTCAAAGGCTTAACTGTTCTCAACAATACAATGATCCAAGACAATCCCAAAGGACTAATGATGAAACATATTATCTACTTCCAAAGAAAGAACTGATGTTAATGGAGCACAGACTGAAGGATGCTATTTTCTACTTCCATTTTTTCTTTTATTTAAGTTTTCTTGTACAAAATTACTAATATGTTAATGTTTTACATAATCATACATGTATAGCCTATAGCAAATTGCTTACCATCTCAGGAAATGGGAGGAGCGGAAGTGAGGGAAGGAAGGATAAAAATTAGAACCCCAAACTATAAATAAAAATGTTTATTACTTAAAAAAGAATGGTACCTTCCAAAAAATATGATACCCTAGACCTAGAATTAGAAAGGAATTTAGAGGATATCAAAATCAATGCACTCACTCATGTTTACAGATTAGAAAAATGAGACTGAGTTTAAGTGATTTTCCTAGGGTCACATAGTAAGTGTCTGACAAAGGGTTTGAACTTGGATCCTCCTGACTATGAGGGTTCAGTTCTTAAATGATCCCTGGAGAAACAAAATAGTGTTCAAGCCAAATCCTCTCTGGAGTAAGCCAATTATTAGGTAGGAATAAAGCACAAACTCAGCCTACCAGGGAAGCAGTTAATAAATGTAAAAGTTATGCAATTTAATTTTAAATAGTTACCAAGTCTAGTTATTTGAATTGATGTTAAGTATCTGATAAAATATTCAATTTTAAAGATAAATATCAGTTAACACATTTTTTGGTATAGTAGAACAACAAAAATTTATTATCTTGAATTCTGGTGGGAAAAAAGATTTTGTGCATCTCCCAGCGTAACATCTTCTTGATGTTTAGCTTACTCAGAGGGAAGATCTGGCCTAGCTATAAGCCAGTTTCTCCAGGGATCATTTTAGGATTGAACTGTTGGTTTCCATTGTTTCAGCACACTTCTGAGAAGTTGGTGAGTATGTATTTATTGGAAGGGACCCTTCTGCTGATGCCAGCATGATTTAAAAGCCAGCTCTCATAAGAAAGAAATTTCTTTCTCTAGAGAAGGCCTGTTGATAAATGGAGAGTTATAAGAATGGGATGATGGGGTTGGGGGGAGGGGTGGGTGTAAGTGGTGAGTAGACACAATATTTTATTAGTTTAAGTGATGGGAGGAGGGAGGTGGATTGGCATGGCTCCTTCTAAGGCACAAGAGGTGAATCATGTACAGCTGGGATGGCAAATTATTTGCTTGCAATATGTGCCACATCCCCACGCTTTTGGAAGCCCATATTTACTGCTCCTATGAAACCCAATGATTAATTGTTAATGATGAACAAGCCTCAGGCTCCTCACTCAGATACATCTTTTCTGATGGATATCCTATGTTTACTTTGCACATACAGACCCACTTGATTAAGAATTTATGCAAAAAGCCATAATTCATGCAAATAAATGATGTTCCATTAGAAGTAATTATGACAGCCATGAAATTACTGAGAGTATTGATAAAAAGTTAATTATGCCTGAGTTATATAAGTCAATAGGACTCTATATCAAGTGAGACAGAGATGTATTGAAGTATTTACCAAGGAAGGAAAGACACCCATACTGCAAGCACTGAGGTTTACAAATGCAAGGTCTATAAACACAAGCTCATCTGCTTTAGGGCCCCCAAATGAGAATTTTTTGGGGAAACTAGACTTTTTTCTATTCCTTTTACTGACCTTTATTAAATTTCCAAAAGACTCATATTTTTGAGAGCAGAGCTGGATTTCATGAGTTTATGAGGACCAGTTTGCCAATAATCCCTATACTTGGGGAGGCATTTTGACACAGGGGAAGAAGGGAAGGGAATCAGAATTTATATTGTGCCTACTATGTGCCAGGCACTGTGCTAAGTGCCTTAAAATACCTCATTTTAGGGGGAATTCGAATGCAGGGAGGGATCAGCTCTGTGGAAAAGGAGTTGGGTGGGGGGGGCGGGATAAAGAACAACAACAAAATACCTCATTTTATTCCCACAACAGTTCTGTGAGGTAGGTGCATTTTTTGCCATTTTGTAGTTAGTCAATAAGCATTCATTAAGTACCTACTATGTTCTAGGCACTGTGGTAAATACTTAAAATGTTATTTCATTTGATCCACCCAACAGCCCTATGAGGTAGGTGTTAATAACCCCCTTATACAGTCAAAGAAACTGAGGCAGAGAGAGATTAAGTGACCTGCCCAATATTACAGAGCTAGGTAATGTCTGAAGTCAGAGGTGAACCCAAGTCTTCCTGACTCCATCACTCCCCATTGCCACCCAATTCTTGGGGGAAAGAGCACTGGTTTTGGAGTCAGAGAGAGACTCCTGTTCAAGGCTGGTCTATGCTGTATTACCTGTGTGACTTGGACAAGTCACTTAACTACCTTGGGCTTCAGTTTTCTCATCTATAAAATTAAGGGCTTGGACTAGATTCCTTCTGAGGTCCCTTCCAGCTCTAGATTTATGATCCTGTGTTGAGAAATTTCTCAGGCCATATCTACTAGACTGGTGGCAGTCAAATCTGGAGAACACTGGCATTTGATAATCCTTTCCTTCCTTTGAACTTAGGTCCATGATTATTTGTGTGGAGAAGGCTGTCCCCTACATGTAGCATGGGGATGTCTTTGTGTGGCTCAAAGGGAGGCAGAATAGACATCTTTAACTTCTTCTCCCCACTCCCCTTCTCCAAGGGAGACATTAATTATTATTATTTTATTTTTTTTGGTGAGGCAATTGGGGTTAAGTGACTTGCCTAGGGTCACACAGCTAGTAAGTGTTAAGTGTCTGAGGCCGGATTTGAACTCAGGCCCTCCTGACTCCAGGGCTGGTGCTCTATCCCCTGCACTACCTAGCTGCCCCTGAGACATTAATTCTTGCCAGGAGGGGAAGCAGGAAGTTGGGGCTGGAGGCTTCTCTACTCTCCTCAGAGAGAGGGAGTACTGGTCTAGAATTATATTTATCTGCTCCCTTCAATGTTATTAGTCTAGGGTATGTGGTTTTCTTTTTCAAACTAAACTTCTGATCACTGTTCATTATTGGGGGAAAGGTTTATATAAAAAGCTTGACTCCCCTTCCACCAAATACCAGTTCCACAATGAACACACCTAGCAGGTAGTAAAGAGACCCAAATTGATAATAGCAATCAGAGAAAGTATATACCAGAACATACAGAGTGAAAGAGCTCTCCAGTTGGGAGCAAGGGCCTTTAGCTCAAATGGGAGAGAAAGTTCTAGATTTAGGCCAAGGAGAAACTCCTAGAATTCTCTGGTGTAGTAAGCTGAGGATAGGGGATTTGATGGAGACTACTAGCTCCTCTCATGTTGAATTCTTCCCAGAGTCTTTTCTTTTCAGCAACCTGAAGTGGGGTTGGCATGGTCCATCTTTTCTCTCATAAATAGAAGCCAGAGGAGGCTGAAGAGCTTGAGGAAATTCTGAAGAGCCTGTCACTCTCCTCTCTTCCACTTTTTGCCTACTTGCTCTTCCCCTCATACACACATGGTGAAATGATCTCCACCAGTGAACAGAGAGTACCACACCAATAGGCTTTGGGATTTAGGCTACATGAGTGGCATAATCTTGTGTAGATATCTGGGTAACCAGTTTCATGGATCTGCATTCATTGTGAATTCTCTGTGGCAGATGTGTGCATTCCCAGTTATTTTATACTGTCTGGAGTTATTTTAATAGGGTATCTCTTATTATTTCTTCTTGTTTTGTTTGTGATATATAGGAATATTGATGATTTCTGTGGATTTACTTTACATCCTGCTACTTTGCTAAAATTGTAATTGTTCCAACTAACTTTTTATTTGAGTCTTCGGAATTTTCCAAGTATATCATGATGTCATCTCTCTAAAAGTCAAGAATTCTATGACTTCTAATACTTGACCACCCTTACTTAGGGAAAGAGAAAGATCTTAGCAAGAAGTTTCAAGTAGGCAACAATTAGCTATCTCTCCAAGGATTCAGCTCACCATTGGACAATTCCTGTTTGGTTCTCAAGTTAATTAACCCATTAAGCACTTATGAAATGTTTGAAACAAGTTAAATTAAATATTAAACTCTAAAACAAACATTTTTAAACACCTACTATGTGCCAGGGATTGTTAAATTTTTCTCTTCTGGCTGAACCCCTGAGCCAGTAAATGGCTGCAGTGGGTAAAAATGCTGGCCCTGGAGTCAGGGAGTACCTGAGTTCAAATCTACCCCAGACATATATTAATTGTGTAACCTGGAAAAGTCACTTAATCTGTCAGTCTCAGTTTCTTCATTTGTAAAATGGAAAAAATAATAGCACCTAATTTTCAGACTTGTGAGGATAAAATTAAATAATATTTGGAAAGCCCTTTGCACTGTATAAGTGAATTTTATTATTATTATTATTATTTTATTTGTAGTCATTTTCAGTTAAGAATACCAAGGGGAATACTCAAGACAACTCTCTGGATACTTCCACTAGCCACAGTAGGATACATAAATAAACACAGGAGAAACTGTTGAAGACCCTGGTTCACATTGACTTGATATAGTGACTTTATTACTCCTCATTCCTTCAAATAAGCTGGTTAATAACCTTTCTTCCCTGATCCTCTCTAGGGTCACTAACCAGGATAGAAGTAGAGATGATCAATATAGCAGTAGCTGTTCTTTGCACACACTCCCCTTCTCCAGCTTCCAACTTTCCAATTCTTCCTACTCCTATTAAAAAGGATCCACCATATAATGAACTCAACTGGAGGGGAAGTGTTATGAAGACCTCATCCCAAAGGAGGCTGGAAACATTCCCCCTTCCTCATTGTCACTGCCCTGATCCAGGTTATGGTCTTTATCCTGTGCCCTCCTGAAGTGAATAGGTAAAGAAGGGGGAAAACTGGGTAGGGAGAAGGGCTTATACTTGCCTTAGGGAGAAGTTGGTCAAATATGCTCAGCTTCCCTTTTGTTTTTTTTTTTCAAAGGCTTTTAAAAGACCATTCAATAGATTCTCAGTGTTGAGAATCTGGGTCTCATTTTAAGATGAAGAATGAGATCTTTATGCCAATGATGTATTACTCTTTTTATTCCTGACCAGCTGAAATTTTCATCTGACTCCCACATTTTTGAACTTCTTCCTTAGGTCCAGAATGAGTTTATTGAGTGCTATGCTACTAAAGACTTAGATTTCTAGGGAGTGGTGGTATAGTGGATATAATCAGGAAGACCTGATTTCTGCCTTGAGTACTTATTATCTGTGTGAACATTGGCACTTATGATGGCTACATGAAGATGGCATATTCTTGTCCAGATGAACTAGAGAAAAGATTTTAAGTCCCTGCACCTTCTGCCTTGTATTTCTTTCTCTAAACACAGGTAACACAAGAATGTTGCTAAAAGTTGAGGTTTCCATCTTTTGTGGCTATTTTGTGAGATTACAAGGTCTAGAGTCATTGAGTTGGATATTGGTTTCTCAATAGGAGGAGGCCCCTTAAACTACACCCTTCTTTGAGGAGAAGATGAATACTCACAGGATGATGGCTGGCCAGAAGATATGGATCTTGAGTGTGTTACTTAGACAATGTATATTTAAAGTGAAAGAAAAATATCTATTTAGCAGTCCCACAAGTTGTCATTACCTTTTGGGAGAGTATAGTAGAAGTGATGGGTTAGAATTTATGTTTAAGCATGTGTTAGTGATGGAGGAGGCTAAAAGGGTTAAAAAATAACCTATCAATAGTAGCTATCTGATCTCTCCCAAAACATCCAAATAATGCCATAGGACAATTCCTGGAGCAGCAAAACCCACAGAAGAATGTGGTGAAATAATCTTCAGGAGAGAGCTGCTGTGCTGAGACAGGAGTAGAGCCCAACCCCACAGTCACCCTGACACAGATCCAGTCTGATGAAGGCCTCAGCAGAGAAAGAGATGCACCAGAGCCTCAGAATCAGCTGTAGTGCCAGTGTCGTCTGGAACTAAGCTCACTGTCTGGGGAAAAGACTGAGCCCTTGGCAGGGGGAGACTACAGGGATCTATGCTGGTGCTGAGGCAGAACTTGGGTTTTTCACCCCTGCTGGGAACCAGGAGATAGGCTTGAGTAGCAGTGGCCCAGGTGGGGGAGGGGCACAAGCTGGTCAGAGCTGACAACCACAACACACAAAGCTGGTTGATCAGCAAGATGGTCTGGGGTCATTTACAGACCAGGGAACAGGCGAGGTGAGTGAAGAACCTGATCCTCCTTAAATCATACCACCTGGGACCTTCTGAAGCTTGGGATAGTGCAGCCTGGAAACAGTGCCCCACTTTAAGGAGCTAAAAGTCGAGTCAAATAAAGGCAAGATGAGGAGACAGAGAAAGGTGAGGACCACAGAAAGATTCTTTAGTGACAAGGAAGATCGAGGTACACTCTCAGAAGAAGACGTCAATGTCAGGGCCCCTATACCTAAAGCTTCCAAGAAAAATATGAATTGGTCTTAGGCCATAGAAGTGCTCAAAAAGGACTTTGAGGGGGCAGCTAGGTGGCGCAGTGGATAGAACACCGGCCCTGGAGTCAGGAGTACCTGAGTTCAAATCCGGCCTCAGACACTTAACACTTACTGGCTGTGTGACCCTGAGCAAGTCACTTAACCCCAATTGCCTCACTTAAAAAAAAAAGTTTTAAAAAAAAAAAGGACTTTGAAGATAAAGTTAGAGAGGTAGAGGAAAAAATGGAAAGAGAAATGAGGGTGATGCAGGAAAGACATGAGAAAAAAGTCAAATGCTTGAAAAGCCAAATTGGCCAAATGGAAAAGAAGGTACAAAAGCTCTCTGATGAAAATAATTACCTAAGAATTAGGATTGAACAAATGGAAGCTAGTGACTTTATGAGAAACCAAGACACAATAAAACAAATCCAAATGAATAAAAAAATAGAGGGCAATGTGAAATATCTTCTTGGAAAAACTGTTGACCTGGAAAATAGGTCCAGGATAGATTATTTGAATTTTTTTTTTTTGTGAGGCAATTGGGGTTAAGTAACTTGCCCAGGGTCACACAGCTAGTAAGTGTCAAGTGTCTGAGGTCGGATTTGAACTCAGGTACTCCAGAATCTAGGGCCGGTGCTTTATCCACTGTGCCATCTAGCTGCCCCTAGATCATTTGAATTTTATTGGTCTACCTGAATACCATGATCAAGTAAAGATCTTAGACATCATCTTCCAAGAAATTGTCAAGGGAAATTTCCTGGATATTCTAGAAGCAAAAGGTAAAATAGAAATTGAAAGAATCCACCAATCACCTCCTGAAAGAGATCCCAAAAGGAAAACTCCTAGGAATATTATAGACAAATTCCAGAGCTCTCAGGTCAAGGAGAACATATAGCAAGCTGCCAAAAAGAAAGAATTCAAGTACTGTGTAGCCCCAGTCAGGATAGCACAAGATCTAGCAGCTTCCACATTAATGGAATGGAGGGCATGGAATATGATATTCCAGAGAGCAAAGAAATTGGGATTACAACCAAGAATCACCTACCCAGAAAAACTGATCATAATCTTTCGGAGGAAAAGATGGGACTTCAATGAAAAAGAGAACTTTCAGGTATTCGTGATGAAAAGACCTATACTGAATGGCAAATTTGACTTTCAAATACAAAACCCTAGAGAACCATAAAAAATTGGAGTTGGGGGACATACCTGGGGTCATGTAGTAGGTGACTGTTTTGTGTCTGAGGCCTGGTTTTGGCTGGGATCCCCCTGGGTCCAGTGTGGATGCTTTGTCCACTGTGTCACCTAGCTGACCCATGATGACATCTTTGGGGTTAAATTGAAGGGTGAAGAGAATGCACTGGGGGAGGGGGAAGGACAGATTTAGCATAGGGTGAAATCCTACATGAAAGAAACAAGAAAGTATTTATGGAGTGGGGGAAGAGATGGGGGAAGAGCAGGGCAGTAAATGAATTGTACACTCAGAATAGA
The DNA here is from genome assembly GCF_019393635.1 of Dromiciops gliroides. Lineage (NCBI taxonomy): Eukaryota > Metazoa > Chordata > Mammalia > Microbiotheria > Microbiotheriidae > Dromiciops > Dromiciops gliroides. The sequence continues at coordinate 546,118,415 of NC_057861.1, read as the reverse complement.
CTCAAAGACCTTAATCTCATCAGAGTTGCTTCAAGGAGGGAATTAACATACACACTCAATTGGGTGGAGTAATCTATTTAATCTGGACAGTAAATGAGCCTAACACTCATCAGAATTGGCTCAAAGACCTTAATCTCATCAGAATTGGCTCAAGGAGGGAATTAACATACATAATCAATTGGGTAGAGTAATCTCTCTAACCCAGAAGGAAATAGGAGGAGAAGGGGATAAAGATAGAGGGGCAAAAGAAGGGAGGTCAGATTGGGGGAGGGGACAGAGAGGAGCAAATCCCTGTTCAAGAGGGATAGGATGAAAGAAGATAGATAATAGAGTAAATATCATGGGGAAGGGAATAGGATGGAGGGAAACAGTTAACAACAGTAATCATGAAAAAGAGAAAAGGGGGAAAATTGTACAAAAATATTTATAGCAACTATTTGTGGTGGGTAAGAATTGGGAATCAAGGGAATGTCTATCAATTGAGGAATGACTGAAGAAGCTATGGTATATGATTGTAGTGGAATGGTATTGTGCTATAGGAAATGACAAACAGGATGATATCAGAAAAACCTGTAAAGACTCATATGAACTGATATATAGTGAAGTGAGCAGAACTGGGAGGACATTGTAACATAGTGACAGCATTATTGTTCTAAGAGCAATTGTGAATGACTTAACTACTCTCAGCAATACAATGATCCAAGACAATCCCAAGGGACTAATGATGAAGCATACTATCCACCCCCATAGAAAGAACTGATAAAAGAGCACTTGTGGATTGTGTATATATATATATATATATATATATATATATATATCCTATATCAGATTGGTTGGTTGATGTCTTGTGGAGGGGGCAGGAAAGGGAGGGAGGGAGAACAATTTGGAACTCTAAATCTTATGAAAATAAATGTTGAAAACTACCCTTACATGTAACTGGAAAAAATAAAATAAATGTTTGTTACAAAAAAAAAAAATAAAAAATTGTAGGTATCAATGGTACCTAAAACGGTTAACAGAGAAACTAAGGTTTGTGTTCCTACTGTAACCAAGAGGTTTCAAGTTCCTATCAACTAATACCATCAACACAGACAGTAACCAGGGACCATTAACCATTAATATTCCTAGATTACTGGGTACATAGAAACCAGATCTTAAGTAAAGAGATACCATCAACATAGAGACCCTCTGAGATTGACAAGTTTAAGCATGTCCTTGGGAACATGCGCAGAAAAGGCCAAATTTGTCCTTAAGTTCACCTTATGACATATAACCTCCAAAAACACATCTCTAAGGAAAAAGGTTCTTACTTCATGGGTTTTCTTAGGACCCAAAGAAGTCCAAATTAGAATAAGACTTCCCATGAACTTCCCACAAGGAGGAGATTAAGATAACTACTTTTTCTCACTATAAATATGTCTTCTTCTTCCCCCTATTTGAGACACCTATCTCCATGGTAGTCTCCCTCTGGCCACTCACAGTATTGCAATAAAACTTGGGAAATTGAGTCACTGAGTCTTGTAATTCTTTGGGATGTCTCATGATCAGTTTGATCAATCAATCCTGCCCCCCATCATTAATATGCACTTGTGTGTGTGGTATGTTTTAAGTATTTTTTATTTGATTATAATATGCTGTGTGTATCAAGTTTAAATTTGTTCTATATGGATCATATTTTGAAGAACTCTCACTGTTTAATTTGATCACTGACAATGCTATACTAAATTTTAGTGGAAATCCAGCAGTTAAACAGCTAAAGAAGTAAAAGTATCCAGAGGCAACCAGAATCCAGACCAGAATCCAGACTCCCTGATTGCATCTTAACACTCAACGAAGACGAGATATCAAGAACTCCAAATGAACATTTTTGTTTTTTCCTTCTGTTACTATATACACCATTTGTAATATGTATGTTCTTCAGAGGCTTTCCCACTCTAGGCATTGTCAAAGCTCGAGTCCATGAGGAACTGCCCCTCTGGATAAAATTTTCCCTTTCTCCCTTTCCTATATTGTTATTAGCATATTGTTTGTTACCATAGGTTATGATATTCTGTTATGTTTTACTGCTTCATCGAGGAAACAACCCCATGTTTCTTAATGAAGCACAGGGGGTAATGTAAGGAATTAATTGTGATTTGGGGTTTCCATGACCCCATCTTTGCTTCATTATGGTCAGACCAAAAAGATGTAATCTTGAAAAGTCTAAGAAAAGATGGGTGTGTACTTAAAGAGGTAATAGAAAAATGGAACTCTGATTAGATTTGTCATGTAGGGGGGCAGCTAGGTGGCACAGTAGATAAAGCATTGGCCCTGGATTCAGGAGGACCTGAGTTCAAGTCTGGCCTCAGACACTTGACACTTACTAGTTGTGTGACCCTGGGCAAGTCACTTAACCCTCATTGCCCTCCCCCTCCCCCCAAAAAAGGAAAGAAAGATTTTTCATCTATATTAGGTGGGACTGAATAACACCAAGAACATTTATTGAGTCAAAGTATCCAACAAAGTACTAAGCCCCATATAGGAGTTCCCCCATGCCCACATGGGCCTGACCAAATTATAATGTGGACAGCCCAGGGAGTATGTTGAACCAATTGGAGACTCAGCATGGCTAAGAACCTCCCTTCCTGTGGGAGAAGGAGGAAGGGGGAGAGAGAAGTTGGAGAGGGATGGGAAGGAAGGTAGAGAGAGAGGAACTGGTGGTGGTTGAACTTCGGACTGAACCAGGAGACACTGCACAGCTGATTTTCCTTGGAACTACAGATTCCAGGTGGTAGTGAGTTTGTGTTGTTGAAGCGAGGCTGGCTCTTTATAAAGGCCAGCTGAGCTGGAATCAAGTTTAGGGTGTGAGTCAGTTTTTGTTCAAGCCAAGCTGTTCCAAGTGGCTGAGGAAGCAGAGCTTATTCAAGGCACTTGGGGGCCTTTTTACCCTAGAGATTTAGATTCTAACCATCTGGGAAGTGGGACCTATTTTCCCCTTTCTCTATCCCCTTTCTCATTGTCCCTGGCTTTATTAACTTCACTTGTGTTGTAAATTTTGTTCCCATTAGTAAAACCTGATTTGTTTGTGGGAAAGAGTCTGTTAATCTCCTTTCTTATCAGTCTGAGAGAAATAACTTTTTTTTTTTTGGGTAAGGCAATTGGGGTTTAGTGACTTGCCCAGGGTCACACAGCTAGTAAGTGTTAAGTATCTGAGGCCGGATTTGAACTCAGGTACTCCTGAATCCAGGGCCGGTGCTTTATCCACTGTGCCACCTAGCTGCCCTGGAGAAATAACTTTTAAAAAGGCAGTTTGGAAGAGAGGAAACTCTGGACCTAGAGGTCTCCCATTATTTTCTGAACCCCAATATTATGCCGAACCACCCAATTAACTCTCCCCATCCTTAATTTGGCCCATACATGATAGAGTAAATAGATAGCTTTCTCATAGGCTTAGTATAGGTTCTGATGCAAAATAGGAGATTAACAAATGTCAGTGGACTGACATGATGTTGACTCTTTTAGATATTGAGTAACTTTTCTACAAGAGACCCTGTCAGTTCCATTTGGGGAGATTTTAGATATGAGTCATGCCTAAGCTTTGTTTTAGAGATTTTCCCCAGAATTTTACTCTGAGTAGGGGCACAATAAGCCAGAAAATACAAAGGGGAAAATCTGATCTTGTCTTGTTGTTTGGTCAGGTTCCCTAAAGGATTATATTAGGACATGGTTGAAACTAGAACCAGGGCTCCCCATGGGAGAGAGGACTATTAGGCCCAGGTCATGAGTAATGCATAAATGAGTGTGGCTATACCTTCCGCCAAAATGTTCACATTATCCTAGGTGGGACAAACTTATGGAAGAAAAGTTTTCTTAGAAATCCTCTTGCAAAGATTGACATGACTATAAGTGGATATCACCAGACTCCACAAAATCTCTTATTCTTCTCTTTGTTTATGAACCACAGGATTGAAGGATTTTTTGTTTGAGAGGTGAGAGACCTGTGATGAGAACATCACAGACCATATAGTCATACTTCTAAATTTTACAGATAAGGTAAGTGATGCCCACAGAGGGAGAGGAAATTGACCAAGATCACATAGATGATGGTGGAGTCAAATGTTCTTGTTGTGGGTGGGTGTGCTCATGGGTAGTTTTAAGGAATATCTTCTCCCAAAAAATCACGAAAGAGGTCAGTGATACATTGCCTATTGTGGACTTGTACCTCCCTGTAAGTGTTTCCTTTATTGCACTGGTTGCTTCAAAAATCAGACTGCAATTTAAAGAGCATAATGATATTTGGGTTCAAGATGTTTAATTTCATAATGAAGTTAGCTCTGAAATGCTATCAATTTTTTTCCCACTTCCACAGGTCATTCCAGCTTTATTTTGATTCTTATGATTTTTCTGGGGTGGGGTTTAAAGTTGAGGGAAGGATAGGAGCTTTCTCTTCATGTGTTTATATGTATATAGTTTTTATTGTATATTGTTTATATATTATATAAATATTTTTATAAAATTATGCAAATATATTATATATGCATAATAATTTCCCTCCCAATTAAATGTTAAAAGAATTTTTTAAGGTATGTTTCTTCTTTAAAGTTTTGAGCTCTGAATTACATTCTCTCTCCCTCTCTCTTCTCCTCCCTCCCTGAGATGGTAAGCAATCAGATAGAGGTTTTGAAGATTATATTGTATGCAATTTTTTGCCTCGTATGTTTTCATGACATAATGTCCAACAGCAAGAAATTGAGATGCACTTTGGTACCTCTCCTCCGTTATGACCCCCTCTCTTTCCCCTCTTTTAGAATAATAATAATGAGAGCCAAGACATGTAAACCCCTGAGTGCAGGAGATCTGAAAGACAGTAGGGCTAAAAGCTAATTGGCTGTCTTCATTAACTCCATCACAAATATGGTGATGGGGTTGGGGGTGCAGGGTTGGGGAGAGTCAGTTAGCCACTGGAAGGGCCAAATTTAATATGGGGAGTGTTAATTGGGCAAAGAAAGGAGATTAACAGCCTCTTAAAAACAAAACAGGGTTTATTAATGGGAACAAATTTAAAACACAAGTAAGGTTAATAGAACTAGGGACAAAGAAAAAGGGAGTAGGGGAAGGAAAAGAATACAATCTGCCACTCAGCACCACCCAGAAAATCAGCAGTTTCAAAGAGGTCCAACTGCTCAACGTCTCACTCCTCCTGCTCACACCAGAGTGCTCTCTCCTCCCTTCTCTCTCCCAGAAGCCCCCTCTCCCACAGGAAACAGGGCTGACCACACACACAGCCCCAAGCTAATTGACTGGCAGCCCCGATTGACAGAACTAACAAGTGGCTCTACAAATGCCAGCCCCCCAGCTTCCAGACACCGAAGATCTCCTGACTTGTCCTTACTGGGCTTCTAGTCATGGTGGGGACTCTTTCATTATAATTTGGCCATCCCCATGTAGGCATACTGGTGTCTGGTATGAGGTCAGGGAGCATGGTGTGTGCTGAGGTTTCTAATTTTAGCCAAAGATGGGGTCATAGAAACCCCAAATCACAATTAATTCCTTACACCAGGCTACCTATAGAACGGTAAAAATGGACCAGGTCAAACAGAATAGGCCAAAGCTTCCATGCTAATCAGCAGAGAGATTAGGTCCATCCCTGATTGTTGTATTTCCAGTAAAGGTTAGATAGAGAGATCCAGTCTCAGAAAAACCAAACCAGAATGAAATACCTCCCCACCCCAACAACAACAAAAGAAACCCAAGCCCCCAAACCCTAGCACTTATGTTGTGCTTTAACATTTGCAAAGTGCTTTACATTTTATTTGATCTTTACAACAACAGTAGGAAGTAGGTTCTATCCTTATCCCTCATTTGGATCAGGAAATGGAAGTTGAGGGGTTAAGCCAACTGGCCCAGAGTTCAACAGTTACTAAGCATCTGAAGTAGAATTTAAAAGCCTTTTCCTGACCCCAAGTCCACTATGCCACTTCCTTGTACACACCTAGTCCTCAGACATTACACTCAACAAATTTATTTTGAGCCTAAGGAAGGAGCTCAAAACTGCAAGAGACAGATGAACATTTCAGCCAGCCAAATAAAGGGGAAGTCCAGGGGCATGCATTGCTACAGGGCTCTGGGCCTCTTTAGGGACAGACCTAAATTGTTTATTGGAGAGTTTTTAAAGATCCTTGGGAAAGGGCCAAAGGGGGACCTGATAATATTTGAGCAAGTTAATCCCCAGGGCAAGTGTAAAGCTGGTGAATAGCAGCAGCACTTCTTCCTACCTATTTATTCATTGCATCAGGGCACAGGATAAAGGCCATAGCCTGGAGCTGGGGCCGAGGCAGTTGTAAAATGCTCCTGAAAGGTACACACTCCTGTCCATTTCAAAGGTACTTGTTTCCAGGGTATCATGATAATGCAGTGGGGGTGGAGAGCTGTGGAATATATGGGGAATGAGCCTTATTATTTATTTAAAATAATAAAATGAGAACATGAATATATTTGAGTAACAAGGTATCATTCTATAATATTAGGTAAGGTTTTGCTGAAAACACTGGGTTTCAAGATAAAATTATTAGGCACCATGGAAACCTCACACAGGGGATCCAAACCTTGTGGTAACCTATTAATAAGTAAATGTATATTGATCACCTGCTTTGTGCAGCACTGTGTTAGGCACCATGGGGTCATAAGAAAAAAGCTACAAGATAAAATCTCTGGTCTCAAGAAGTTTATGATCTAGTCAGAGAAAAAGACTGAAACAAAGAAAATAATAGAATCATTAAATAATGAACAATCATTTAGTGTTCACTAAAGTAACCAATGGCAACTGGAGAAGGAAATGGCAAACCACTCTAGTGTCTCTGTTGAGAAAACCTCATGGCCAGGTTGGTCCATGGGGTCACAAAGAGTCAGCCATGACTGGATGACTGAACAACAAAAACGTGGCCAAGTTTAATGTATCATTCTCCTGTGACTGTGTGTATTTTGAAAGCAGAAACAACAAAGATATGAATCTGTAATGGTATATTTTCAGATATTGTGTAGTGTCTCCTTCACTATTAGACTGCAAACTCCTTGAGGACAGGGATTGCCTTTCATCTCTTTTTATGCCCCCAGTTTAACACAGTGTCTGGCATTTTATAGGCACTTAATAAATGTTTATTGATTGATTGAACATGTATAAAAGAGATATTTTTGGACAGGAAAGCCATCTGGGTGCCCTTCAGACCATCTCTGGCCAAGGAAAGGCTGGGGAGAAGCCAATGTTGCTATTAAAGGGCACCATTTAAGCCACTTTCATAAGCTTCAGGAATTTCTGGGCAGGAAACATTCAGGAGAAGATTTGATATTCTAACTTTTGGGCAGGGATATGTCATGGAGAAATAGGTGGTGGGGGTCCTTAAGTATTCCTCTTTAAAGAATTACAACTCTCACACACAGTCCAATTGGAATAAAATGGTCTTCTATTTGGGCTTTGGAGAAAGTGACCATGAGGGAAGTCAAAGACTTTGTTTCACAGGGAGGAGATGGTTTAGAGACATCTTTCTCCTCCAATGGAAGAAAGGCCAACACTTTTATAGAAGATCGATGGGGTGACCACTTGACAACAGAAAGTTCCTTTTGGGGGTAGGGAAAGCTTGAATGAGGGGTGGGATGGGAAAGGCTTGAATGAGGGGTGGTGGTCCTGACTCCTGGAGTGATCTCTGTTCCCTGGTGCCAGTCAGACAGTAGCCACAACTTATCTCCCTTACTTCTTAGGTGTGTCTGTCCTTTAGCTTCTCAAGGAGAGTTACCCCAGACCCACATCTGGTACAACACTCATGTTTGCTAAGTAAGACTGCCTCCTGGAAGGACCTTCATTGATAGTCCCAAAGTAATAGATACATTGTGAAGTCTTGAATTTGTTAGAGGTTTCCAAAAAATTATCCAAATACATTTAATTGTTGGGCAGAATTCTATTCAATTTGTGAGGGACCAGGCATCAATACTAAGGGTAAAGAATCCAAGTGACATCCTTAAAAGTCAAAGGAGATAGTTATTCAGTGGGGGTATTTTCCTATCTATCCATTCTCTCTTTTGCAAAAAAAAATAACCCAATAACAACCAAGGGGAACAGGATCAGTCTTAGGTGAGCAGGCCAGACACTCCTCTGATTTGAACTCAGAATCCTAAAGCAGTTTATCAGCCCAGGCTGATGAAAGAATAGAGTACTGAGCTCCTAGCCAACTGCTGTAAAGTGGTTCTGACTAGGAGCAACTTTGACCTTCTCAGTGTTCCCCAAACTCCATCTTCTGCTTCTGCCTTTTAACAGGTTGTCCTCCATGCTTGGAATGCATTCCCTTCGCATTTCCACCTCTTAGAATGCTGATTTCTTTTAAAGCCTTTCCTCTCTATCAGAAATCTTTTCCTGATCCTTCAGTAGTTAATGTCTTTCTTTCCTCTGTTTAGCACATCTCTACTACTCTGCTTATATGTTGTTTTGAATTATCTCTCCTGGATCTATTTTCCAGGTTAGCAGTTTTTCCAAGAAGATATTTCATATTGCCCTCTATTTGTTTATTCATTTGGATTTACTTTATTGTGTCTTTGTTTCTCATAAAGTTACTAGCTTCCATTTGTTCAATCCTAATTCTTAGGCAATTATTTTCTTCAGAGAGCTTTTCCATTTGGCTTTTCAAGCTGTTGACTTTTTTCTCATGTCTTTCATCCATCACCCTAATTTCTCTTTCCATTTTTTCCTCTATCTCTCTATCTCCAAAGTCCCTTTTGAGCACTTCTTCTATGGCCTGAGACCAATTCATATTTTTCTTGGAAGCTTTGGATGTAGGAGCCCTGACATTGCTATCCTCTTCTGAGGGTGCACCTTGATCTTCCTTGTCACTAAAGACACTTTCTATGGTCCTCACCTTTCTCTGTCTGCTCATCTTGCCCACCTTTTACTTGACTTTTAACTCTTTCTTAAAGTGGGGCACTACTTCCAGGCTGTACTGTCCCAAACTTCATAGGGTCACAGGTGGTACATTTTTAGGAGAGGCACATTCTGCACTCACCTGGCCCATGCTCTGGTCTGAAAATAACCCCAGGCATACTTGTTTTTCAACCAGAAAACACAATTTTTGTTTAGTTGGGTTGATAGCCCTGGTGAGCCTGCACCCCTCTTCCACTTGGACTGACACCACTCAAGGCTGATTCCTTGTTCCCATCAGGGATAAAACAACTAAGTTTTGCCTTAGCACCAGCAGAGACCCTTGTAATCTCCCTCTGGCCAACCACTCAGTACTCTCACCAGACTGTGATCTTAGTTTCAGAAGAAGTGGCGCTGCAGCCGATTCAGAGACTCTGGAGGTCTCTTTCTCTGGCACAACCTGCCTGGGGCTGGATCTGTGTCTGCTTGACCTTGGTGTTGGGTTTCATTTCCACCACAGCACAGCAGACCCCTCCTGCTGACCTTCTAAGGTTTCTTTGGCTGGAGAATAATCTCACCCCATCCTTTTGTGGGTTCTGCTGCTCCAGGTATTGTATTATTGTATTATGGTATTATATGAAGGGATTTGGAGGGATTTGGCATTTTGAGGAAAGAGTTCATTTTTGGTTTTGTCTTTTTTTTCTTTGCCCAAATGTGGGTGAGATCTCTGAAGTTTATGTGCTGTGTTTCTCTAGCCCTGCCTACTTCAGCCAGCAGCACAGGGATATTTTTCCATTTCATCCTTGAGATACCACATTCTGCTTAGTTTCTCCCTTTAATACATTAATATTCCCAGAGGGTCTTCTGCTCCCAGAATGATTCTTTTATGAAAGCAAAGTAGGCCATCTTTTGCCTCAATTCTTACTTAATCTTTAATTACTAAATGAATATTGTCTTGGACAAACTGAGACCTGGAAAAGACTTTAGCTTAAAAAGGCCAAGGTCTTGGGGGCAGCCGGGTGGCACAGTGAATAAAGCACCGGCCCTGAATTCAGGAGTACCTGTGTTCAAATGCAACCTCAGAATTTGACATTTACTAGCTGTGTGACCCTGGGCAAGTCACTTAACCCTCATTGTCCCCCCCACAAAAAAGCCAGGGTCTTCCATTGCATCCAGGGCCATCACAATTCATCTTGACCTATGTGATGACTTTGGAGGAAGGAGTGGGGCTTATGACTTTGCAAAGCTCTGCTTCACTTAAATCCAATTCATTTGCAAGTTAAGATATCACCCTCCTGATGTCATTGGTCCTCTTTGAGAACAAAGGATGAACAATGGCTTCCCAGAGTCCTCCATCCATAGCAGGGACTTAAGTTAGATTAGATTGTTGAATGTAGCTGGGCCTCAGTTTTCCCTGGATTGACAGAGACAAGAAATAATTTCCGATGAGTGTGTAAAACAGCCAGAGGTGGTCTAGGCATTACAATGGTATTTCTGTCAACATAGTAATAATCATCATGGGCAGCACATGTTCTGTGTTCTGGAGCTTGCCACTCTAGGAAAAAAAATTCCTTTTGTTTGACCAACAGTACTGCTTGACTTCCACTTTTGTTTGAGACTCCTACTTAAGCCTTGGTAGGGTAATGTCTAAGAAATAATCACAGCTGACATTTATATGACACTTTACAGATACTCTCTCAGTTGATCCTCATTAAAGAGGATCTTTGCAAGAGGACTTCCCCAGTATCCCAACATCTAGTGGCTTCTCTTGGAGATTACCTTCCATTTACCCTGCTTGGTGAATTATTCATGGACAGTTGTACTTATGCCTTCATTCCTTTCTGGGCTCTGCTCCTATTCTCTGGACTTCTTTCTCTACTATGCCTTTACCTTGGTACTTTCTCCCTTTCCCCCTCAATTTTCAGCTTCCCTTTACATTCTGTCTTCCCCCATTAGAATAATAGCTCCCTAGGAGCAATGATTGTCTCTATTTTTCCTTCTATTTGTTTTCATAAGACTTAGCACAGTGGTTGGCACATAGTAATACTTACTGGGCCCTGGGCAAGTCACTTAACCCTCATTGCCCTGCAAAAAAACAAACAAATAAACAAACAAAAATACTTACTGACTAGCAATAATCTTCTGATAGAGGTACTCCAGGTTTTACTCCCCCATTTTATAGATGAAGAAACTGAGGTACAGAGAATTTAAGCAGGTGTGAGAAAATGGGTAGTTGTCTCCTCTCAATAAAGATGTAACAGTCAATCATACTCCTCCAGACCTGTTTTTAGGACAAAAGTCTCAGATCCCCTCCTCCCCTTCTAGCTAACAAAATCACATGGTTCAAAGAGCCCTGATCTCAATAAGGTCTGCTCCTGAGTTGTGTCCATATAAGGAAGAATAAGGTCTACTCCTGAGTTATGCCCATATAAAGAAGAGGGATGGGAATACTGCATTCTGATTAGGTAGTTTTTGCGTGTAGATTGTAACCCTTGAGTAATCAGACCAATGATGAAAAAGGGGAGGGTCCATTCATAGGGACTACGGTTTAAAACAGGGCCTGAGAGCCCCCTTTCTTTGCACCCACTAGCTGCACACTAGGGTGCCTCCTTATCATGAGAAGGAAATAAAAGAGCCTTTGTCACATCACTGCTGGGTTCCTGAGAATTATTAAGAAGAGGATTGTTTTCCCTCACAGCAGGTATATTCAAGGTGATCCTTGAATCCAGTTCATTGCTGGTTCCAGTTCTTTCTCTGATGACTATTGCTTTTATAACATGCAAGTGTAGAAAATATTCAAGAATAATTATGAAGATGCAAGTGTTTGCAGATTAATATTGTAGACTGAGAAAGAGGGTGCAAGGTTAATTTTTTAAAAAGCTTAGAGTTGGAGCTTCAGTTTTGGAGTGTTGATTGGCAGAGAGGAAGGGAGATGACATTCTAAGGGGAAAGCATGATATATGAGGGTGGAACAGAAATAATCTTTCTAATGGCTTCAGTGGAGCAGATCAGGTTGTCACATAAGAAATAAGAAATGAGTTGGGTGAGAAGAGTAAGACTCAAATTATTTTATACTGAGACTTCTGGTCCAGACCCCTTGGACAGCCTACAGATTAATTGAATCCAGTCCCTGTTATGGTATGCCAGCCATTTATTAGACATTAATTATGTATAGGGCCTTAGACTAGTAGCACAGGGAGTTGTTAAATTGAGGTAATGCTTGGTCCCTGCCCTCAAGGAATCTTCAACCTTGTAGAAGGGTAAGATGCCAACATGCAAAGTTGTAACACAACTTTGAAAGACTCAAGGGAGGGCAGCTAGGTGGCACAGTGGATAAAGCACTGGTCCTGGATTCAGGAGTACCTGAGTTCAAATCCGGCCTCAGACACTTGGCACTTACTAGCTGTGTGACCCTGGCCAAGTCACTTAACCCCCATTGCCCCACAAAAAAGACTTAAGAATACTGATCAATATCATTCAGGATTCCAGAGGACTGAGTATAAGCATACCACCCTCCACTGACAAAGAGGCAATGGACTTTAGAATGAGAGGTACATTTTTGGACATGGCCAATGTGAAAATAAATGCTTGTTATTTGGGGGAAAAAACCAACAAAAATTAAATAAAAGGGGCAGCTAGGTGGCACAGTGGATAAAGCACTGGCCCTGGATTCAGGAGTTCCTGAGTTCAAATCCGGCCTCAAACCCTAGCTGTGTGACCCTGGGCAAGTCACTTAACCCCCATTGCCCTGCAAAAAAAAAATAAAAAAAAAATAAAAATATGGCTTGGTAAGTTCCTGAGTGAATTTTAGAACAAAGTCCTTTATAAAATCGGAGGAAGCCCTTAAAAGCCAAGGGAATGAGGGAAAGCTTCCTGAAGGGGGCAACATTTGAGTTGGGCATTAAAGGATGGGAAGGGTTTCAGTAGATGGAGAGAGGGCTCCTGCATAAACCTAAAGATGTGGGATTATGAGAGCACAGGGCTTCTATTACTGCCACTGCAGCCTATGGAAAGTATTCTATGGAAATCCAGCTTGGACCTGAGCCTCTGAATGTTAAAGAGAAAGGGGGTATGAACAGTGGCAAATCAACTAACTGGTACTTAAAAGGACAATTAAAGGAACTACTAATATGCAGAAATTCAGACCTCAAGTAGTCTCTAGGAACAGGGGTTTTTAATCTGGGGTTAATGAAGTTATTTAAAAAAATATTTTGATAGGGGGCAGCTAGATGACTCAGTGGATAAAGCACCAGCCCTGGATTCAGGAGGACCTGAGTTCAAATCCGACCTCAGACACTTGACAGTTACTAGCTGTGTGGCCCTGGGCAAGTCACTTAACCCTCATTGCCCTGCCAAAAAAAAAGAAAAATATTTTGATAATCATATTTCAATATGATTGATTTCCTTGGAATCCTAAAATGAAGCATTGAAACCTCAAGATCAGCCCCAATATGGAGATATGAGAAGACACCTCCCTCAACTTCTTTGCAGAAGTTGGGAACCATAGTCGAGGATCATTACAGATGTCAGACTTTTTTTTGGTTGTGATTTGAGAGATGGAAGAAATGCTTATTTTTAGTAATTTAAAATATTATTCTGAAAAAAAGTATCCAAAGGACTCCCAGATACAAAAATGGTGGAAAACCTCTGGGCTAAGGCATGCCTAGAGGTTTGTCTAACTGTTCAGATGCTCCTGACCCTTTCTCTCACTCCTCTTCCATCCTCTATCCATGTATATCCTGATACTTCTTTCTATTTCCCTCTTTTCCCATTTCCCAGTTGGCTCTAAGCCAAAACTTCTCTACTTGAACCATCACTTCCACCTCTTCTGTAATGGTAACCTGGCCTCTATCCCTGGGTCACTCTCCTCTAATAGATGAGCTTTAGCCTTATCTTACTGAGTCTCAGGCCTCCATACTACTTCCAAGGCTGATTCATGCCGTGCCTTTATGAGTGTAGCCCCATTTGCCCCTTTTCAGCTCCCTTTTGTGGTTTGTCTTCCCCCACTAGAAAGCAAACTCCCTGAGGACAGGGATTTTATTGTTTACTTGCATTTATATCTCCAGTGCTTAGCACAATGCCTGGCACATAGTAAATATTTAAATAGCAAATATTTAATAAATCTTCTCCCTCCTTCTCTATGTTCCTTTCCCTCTTTTTCTTTTCCCCTCCTTCACTTTTTTCTCCCTCCCTCTCTCCTCCTTTTGCTTGCCCTTCTTTCCATCTACCTATCTGTATCTTTCTTTTCCCTTCTCTATTAGATGTTTTCCTTATCCCTTCTTTTTTCTTCCTACCCCTGTTCTTAGCTAGCCATAATAGGGAATTGAAGTATATTAAAAACATTTGTTTTATTTATTGAATACAATTATATACTCTCTGATGCTAATTTGAAGCTCAGGTGAGTATTCAAAACAAAATAAATTAAGTTGCAAATAACCTAAGAGGTAGCATGTTGTCATGGAAATAACAGTAGTCTGGGACACCAGGGTTGGAATCCTGGCTCTAACATGTAACTATCTGTGTGACACTGGAGAAGTCACTTAGCATATCTATGTCTCTTTTTCTTAGCTATAAAACTGGAATATCAACATGTGCCTTAGCTATATTACTTATTCTAAGGTGATTTTAAGTCTCTATAAATCTTTTAATAATAATTTTATTGGTAACCTGTGTTTTCATATCACCTACATTTCTCACTGCATTCCTCCCCTATCCCTTCCTGAGATCGATTCCCTCTAATAAAGATATTTTTAAAGAGAGGAAAAAAGAAACAAAGCCCTTCAAAATTAACATATATTTTTAAAAGTCTGACATTATCTGTAGTGATCCACAACCACAGTTTCCTACTTCTGCAAAGATGAGGAGATGTCTTCTCATATCTCTTCTTTGGGGCCAAGCTTGATCATCATAATTTCACAGCACTGGGTTTCAATTGCTTTGTTGTTGCTGTTCTTTCTATTTCATTGTGGCAGTCATTGTGTATATTGCTTATATATATCTTAACTGTCACCATGGAGTTAGTTTCTCCTTCTCTGTAATCCTTGATTTTTTCCCCCTGTGCACCTGAAGAGAGAGGTTCTCCATTCTTATCCTAGACCTTCTTTTGGTTTGGCATTTATTAACATATTTTAAAACTTGTGCAGCTTGAAAAAAATTCAGAAACTAATGGTTTAGTTCTTCTAGAAGTATTTTCCTTGAAAAATTATAGAACTAAAACAGTCACCCAGTCCCTCATTAAGGCTGCCAGGGATTTGTCCTTGGTTCTGATCTAAAAAATCTATTTGGGTTGGTTCAAGACATAGGATGGCAAGATGCAGATATAAACCTGGGACGGATCACTAATATAATGGTTGAATGCTAGAATCCAAATGGAATGAACTTTCTTTTTGGTCTCAATCTATGTTTGCATTAGTTTTAGGAACTGCTGGCGATGAAACTCCTATCACTGCAGTTCATCGACTGTTCTGCCACTAGAAATCTTAGAGAATTGCATAGGGTGTGTGAGAGGTTAACTTGCTTGGAGCCACATAACCAGTGAACATCAGAGGTGGGACCTGAACTCAGATAGTCCAACTCTTAGACCACCCAATCAGGCTGCTTCTCTAGGTCAAATATAATAAGATTAAATTTAATGGGGGAAGGGAAATAGAATTAGGAAAATAGCACTGGATTCAGAATCATATAACTTGGGTTCAAGTTCTGGTTTTGCTACTACTAGCTATGAGACTTTGGACATTTCATTTTCACTTGACTAGACCAGGGCTTCTTTAACTTTTTTCACTTGTGACCCCTTTTTGCCTGAGGAATTTTTACATGACCCTAGGTATATAGTATATAAAATAGGCATATAAATCAAACATTTACTGCCAAATTTTTTGCAACCCCCATAACCCCATATGGGGTTGTGACTCACAGTTTAAGAAGCTTTGGTGTATTATCACAGTTTCCTCATCTGACAAATGGGGGAGATGGATGAGATGAAGAATAATGATAATAATAATAACTAGCATTTCTATACTGCCTACTCTGTGGCAGATACTGTGCCAAACACTTTACAAATATTATCTCATCTGATCCTCAAAACAAACCTGGGAGCTTGGTATTATCATTATGATTTTGCAGCTGAGGAAAGAGAAGCCATCAGAGGTTAAATGACTTGCTCAGGATCACATAGCTGGTAAGTTTAGGTTAGTAGTCTGAGGTTAGATTTGGATGTTTCCTCTGGGGCCAGCTCTTTCTACTGGCTCTACCTCCCCAGGACCCTTCTGTCTTTTGATAGGTGGTCCTATATTTTGATTCAATATACCAACTATAGAAAAAGAGGTTAGGGGAGATGTAGTTAGACAATTCAAGGGGAAATGATCTGAGAGTTCTGATGGACCACAAGGTCAATATAAATGGGTATACAGCAGCAGCAAGAATTTAATAGCTTACTAATGGGATCTTTTTTTTCTTTTGCACTAGACCTATGACTTTATCAGTGTGGTGGACTCCCAGTGTGGAAATTCCTTTTCACTAATGCAGATCTTCAATTTTCTCAAAAATTTGCCTGAAGTGCTGAAAGATGAAAGGGGTTTACCTTTGGTTACATGGCCAGTATGTGTCAGAAGCAGGACTTGAACAGGGATCCTCCTGACTCCAAGGACAGCCTGCCTCTCAATGTACAATAGGCACATTGTATCCAGAATAGAGTCAGGGCTAACCCAGCTTCAGTCTGTCCCGATCAGATCTTTGTTGAGACATTATGTTTAGTTCTATGACTCAGCTTCTAGGCAAGGAATTCATAAACTGAAGCAAGTCTAGCAAGAGAGTGACTGGGATGATGAAAGGAGTGGAGACCATGCCAGAGGAGAATCAGTTCATGGGGGAGATGTTGAGTTAGATAGAAGAGAACATCTGTAGACACAGCAGCAGTGGTGATGGTGGTGGTGGTGGAGAACAATAATTGTCTTCAACTATATGAAAGCCATTTACAAGGTAGAGGGGTTCTATAAACTTGTTTTGCTTGGCCTTATAGGGGATAATGGGGAACATTGGATAGGAGATGAGAAGAAGCAGATTTGGGCCTGATGTAAGGAAAACAATTAGAGTTGTCTAAAAGTGGGATAGATTATATCATTATATAACCTTCTTCCCTGGAAGACTTTAAGAAGAGGTTGGGTGACAACTTGTCAGGCATCCCAGAGGGGTTTCATTAATTTTTTTTTCTGTTTAGGTAAATTAAATGACTTTTGAATTCCCTTTCAATTCTGTGTTTGAGTTTTCTCTTGGACAGTTCTGGTTTGAAAGGATTAAAGATTCAGAACTAGAAAGGACCTTAGGGGCTATCTAGTCCAATTGCTGCATTTCACAGATAAGAAAAGCAAGGCTAAGGAGGTTAAATGACTTTCCATATATCACTCAGGCATTACATCACAAGTAGGAATTGAACCCTGGACTGCAGAGTCAGGGCTCATCCCATTGTACCCCATTGCTCTTTGAGTGTTCCTTCTCTCCCTAATTCTTTTCTTTGCTTGCTACCTATTAGCACTAACAGTGGATCAGGAAAGACAAATGGGCTTTTTGTCATAGCTGGACACTTTGGTTTGAGTTCTAGGAAACATAGCAGCTCTTTTGCCTCACAGCAGTGAGAGGTCCCTGTACTCTTGGACGATGTGACAGCCTCTCTTTCACACTAATTTCCCTCCTATTTCCTCTCCACAAGGTCAAAGAAGAGGATACAGGCATCCATCCTCTCATTCTGACACGGTTGGCTCGCCCCTGGCACTTGGTCACATTATTGGCTCCAGGCTATGCTTTTGGTTAGGCATCCGGCTGTTCCTTTTGTTCAGAGGAAAAATGGCAGCACCCAGGATGACTCACCCTCCAGCTTCAGCTTGCCACAGACTCCTTCTTCATGCCAGCTGGGCTGGAAGTGGGGGTGTAGAGTATATGATGTCTTCACAATCATTTCCCACTCACCAGGAGAGTCATCCAAGCGTTGCCTCTGCGTCAGTCCACAACATTGTGCAGAGATTATGATGACCTACTGATGATCTAGATTGTACTACAGGGCCAGCCAATCACTGTGCCTCAGGATGGGGTGGTGGTTTGCACTTTTCAGGTGAGGGAGTCGCAGTCTGAACACTGCCCGTCTTCATTTTTAACCCTCCATCTCTTCATCCCTTACTCTCAGGCCCATGGTGTCATGGAGATCACAGAGATTCTAACTCCTTGTTAATCTTTCCCTGTAATTATGGTTTGAGTTCAGTCACAGAGAATGAGCTTTTAGGCCAGATTTTCAAGGCCTAATATCATCATTTAGATCCCTTCTTGTGTATTACCCTGTGTCTTGCCTCTGGAGAAGCACAGTTATGGAGGGGAACAGAAGCACATCACATTAGCATCTAACAACCTTTCCCAGATATGTAGCCAATAGGAGTGTACACAATACAAAAGGAAATTAGAAGGATACACAGATGAGTAGCTGGAGTTTCTTGAAGCTTTACCCAGCCACTGCTTTTTTACTTTCTCACGCACTGTAATACAAACCTCTCCAAATATGAGCTAGTTTAGTAAGGATGGTGGGGATGGTACAAATCTTTGCTCTCTTTACCAACATAGGTCATTTTCTTCATCTTGTTATTGAGATCTGGTATCCTCTTTAGTACTCTCCTCTGACATGTCATCATCTTCTCTCAAGTATTTAAAAGCACAACAGTAATATCAGCCAGGTCTTGAGCAAACAACGTGATATATTTCCTATTGAGGGATCACTAGGATTTCTTCTGAGCTCTCCATGGGATAGTCTGAGCCTGATTTATACTGCTAATCCTGCCTAATCCTCAAAATGATGATGTTTGATGAAGTGATCTTTATGGATCTTTAAGAGCTATGAATATATAATCCTTCGATGAGAGGTGGGGTAGTATACTGGTCTCAGAGCCTGGAAGATCTGGGTTCAAGTCTTTACCCATATATATATATGTTTATGTTTATATATGTATATATATATATATGTATGTATGTATGTATATGTGTGTGTGTTTATTTGGCAAGACTTGAACCATATATGGGCATACATAAGTATATATATATATATATATGTGTGTGTGCCCTATATATGGGGCATATGTATATATGTGTGTGTATGTATGTATATGCCCCATATATGGGGCAAGACACACACACACTATATATAAATAGTGTGTGCAT
The DNA here is from genome assembly GCF_019393635.1 of Dromiciops gliroides. NCBI lineage: Eukaryota > Metazoa > Chordata > Mammalia > Microbiotheria > Microbiotheriidae > Dromiciops > Dromiciops gliroides. The sequence continues at coordinate 546,099,340 of NC_057861.1, read as the reverse complement.
ACACACACACACACATATATATATATAGCCTCCTATATATACATACACACACGCTAAGTATATGCCCCTGGGAAAATTCCTTCATCTTTCAGTGCTCTAGGCAGCTCTCTGAGAGAGTGTTGGGCAAAGAAGGCAGAAAAGAGGTAGAGAAGAATGTTGACCTGCCCTGGTAAAGGGATTTTCCTCAGTTGAATACTCCTTGTAGCAATGGAAGTACAGGTCCAATATTTATACCCTGTGATGATCCAGTGAAATCCAAGGTCATATAGCGCGAATTGTTTCCTTATCATAAAATGATTCTCAGCATACTTAGAGGGACAACCAGTGTAAGTGACAGTGCTTGCTATATTTACTTAGGTAAAACTTGATTGGGGAGGGATGAACTTCATCACTCCTATGCTCACCTCCTTGAGTTTCAGGAACTGCCTCAGAGTCAGTGCATGTTGAGGGCTGTGGAACTTGGCAACCCCTGCACAGATTGTAGAGATCCACTTGCTCCTGCGCACCAACCCTGTACGTGTGTGGATTAGACAATGTTGCTCTAGCTCTTGGTGCATTACTGGGACCCATAATTAGATGAAATGTGTCTGTCCCCTTAGGAAAACACCATATGCTTATCTGGCATCCCTGTAAATCACAGAAAGAGTGGAAATAGATTGGAAGTGGAAAGGAAATGCACGGTCACTTAAAATGACTTTGAGAATCTCTTTTGTTTTGGCTGGCTGCTGTGGTGAGTAGAGCAAGGGACTAAAAGTCAGGAAGAGCAGTGACCCTGTACAAGACACTTAGTCTGCCTCAGTCTCCTCATTTGTAAAATGGGGATATTAATAGCACCTATTTCATGGTTTTGTTAGGATCAAATGAGATATCATATATATAAAGAACTTTCCTCATGATATGAATTCTTCTACTTCTTGGGGTTCATAATCAGTCTGACAATCTCATAGTCGATTGATTATCTTCTCTAAAAGGTCTGCCCACTGTCATTAGGAATGGAGAAGTGGTTCTGAGGGCCAAAGTGCAGAGCTCAGTCTAGGTTCACTGGGAAGGGGATGGGGCTTCAGAGTTTTTCAAGGAAGGAAAAAGAGGATGGGCCACTGGCTGAAAGGTTGGAGGAAAATTAGGTCCTAGGGGGCATCGGTTCTCATCAGGTTCTCCTGACTTTTCTAGATGGTGTCTGGTCCTGCTTGTCAGTAGATGGAAGGAGAGTCAGGATTCAGAGAGATGTAACACATCTCTGAGTTCTGTGCATGTATGTCTCTGTCTCTCATACACATAATCAGAAGATTCATAATGGAGAGAAAAACCAAACACCTCTACCTTGGTCTTGCTATGTATGTTTGCATTTTAAACATTTTTTCTCATAAGTAGCATAATGATGTTTTTATTCCCATTCTATTCAAATATTCCCATTTATTGATATAGTTAATAAATTAAATTTATCTTCTGACAAAAATTGGGGGTTCCAGGTCTTTTCTAACTACCCTCCAGGTACAGTCATTGGTTTCAGGTTGAAACCAACTTTTCAGTGCATCTAGCACTCTGAGCTAGTTGATTCTTGGGGTTTCCAAAGCCTTTGACCAGTCCATCCTTTTCCTAATGAAGATAGTCTTGACGGGAAAGGCTTATCTGTTATCTCAATGAGAATGCTAAGTGGTTTACTGGATTGATTACTGGACAGGAAGTCAGGGAGATCCGAGTTCAAATCCTGTCTCACATATTTACTGTTGGGTGAACCTGTTAACTTCCCTCAGCCTCAGTTTCCTAATCTGTAGAGTGGGAAGACCAATTGAGATAATGAATGTAACGTACTTTGAAACCCCTAAAGTATGAAATAAAATGTAATTATATGTATTTTATTTTCATATGTATGCACTTATGTATTTTTTCTAGCCTTGGACTTAATTCCATAAGCAACTGCACCCTCAGCCTCTCTCACACTCACTCTAACTTTCAGTGACTTTCTAAAACTTCTTTTTCCTTGAGTGGATCAGTTCTCTTTCCTTACTGTGACAAATCATGGCTTCTTGACTCACATTTCCTCCCCTAGAACCCTGATTTTCTGGCTTGTAGACATGCATCATCATAGTTTTGTTTTTCTCACTTAATTCTGATTCATTATGAAATTTCCATCCTCTATACACCCAAGAAATAAGATTAAAACCAGTCTAGATCAGAGTGTCATAATTCTCAAGTGTGGCCTGCCTGGGACAGATTAAAATGTAATTGGGATATTTGAACAAAATGAATAAAAATACAACAGAAAATAGATAATGTTAATATGTGGTTTTCTACTGCAATGTAGGGATCCTTATATACATATCTTGTTTCTATTTGATTTAACACAACTAATCTAGTTGACCTAAGAGGGAAATAGATTGGAATTAGCAAAGCCAGATTTGGGTGGTAGACTGTGCTGGGCTGAACTCTGTGACAAAGCTGAGAACTTGTTATTTTGTTGTTGTTCAGCTGTTTCAGTCATGTATGACTCTTTGTGACTCCATTTGGGGTTTTCTTGGCAGATATACAAGAGTGATTTTCCATTTCCTTCTCCAGCTCATTTTATAGATGAGGAAACTGAGGTAAACTGGGTTAAATGACTTTCTCAGGCTCACACAGCTATTAAATGTCTGAGGCTGGATTTGAATTCAAGTCTTCCTGACTCCAGACTCAGTGTTCTATACACTGCATCACCTACCTGCCCTGACTTGGAAATACAAACTATATTCATTTGACTTATTATCTACCAAGGTTAATATATATCTTGTAACTCCAAATTCCTTAAACTTCAGTCAAGTAGGTACTGTAAACCAGAATAATGTGAATTATTTCATTCAAAGGTAAATTGAATTGATTATGGTGCTGCTATTAGCTGGTAGTACAGTAGATAGAACATGAAGCCTGAAGTTAGGAAGACCTGAGTTCAGATTTAACCTCAGACATTTACAAGCTGTGTGACTCTGGAAAATTCACTTTCCCCCAATTTCCTCATCTGTAAAATGGGTCTAACCATAGCACCTGCCTCAAAAGGTTACTTTGAGAATCAAATGAAATCATATTTATAAAAGTGCTTAGCAGAGTGCCTGGTACATAGTATATGATATGTACTCATTAATTCCTCCATCCTTTCCCTTCTCCCATCCCATATTTCCCCTAATGATAGTTAACATATATTTATATACATATGCACATATGTGTGTATATATATACATAATCTATGTATAGTTTTATGAAATGTTTTACATATGTCATCTCATTTGATCCTCACAATAACCCTGTTAGGTAGTTGCTATCATCCTCACTTTTCAAATTAGGAAATTTAGGATTAGTGAGGTTAAGGGACTTGGTTAGGGTCATACAGTTTGCAAGCTGCTGCTCAAGATTCAGACTCAAGTCTTCCTAATTCAAGTCCAACACTCCAACCACTAGGATACTTGGATGTTTATATATAAAACCATAAATTAATTTGTATCTCCAACCCAAGGTACTTTAAAATATACATTGAATAGAGAAGACCTTAGAAGAACATAGAAAGACTTGTGTGAAATAATGAAGATCAAAATGAGCAGAACCAGGAGAATATTGTATAGAGTAACTGCAATATTGTTTTAAGAATGACTGGGTGAATATGTCATTTTGACTATTATAAATACCCAAATTAACTATAAAGGACATATGAAGGACACTCTCTGCATCCAGAGAAAGAACTGATAAATAGAAATATGTATAGAATAATTTTACACACACATACCTATTCATGTCCAATGGTAGCCATCTCTAGGGTGGGGTGGAGGGGATATTTATTACATATTTAAAAGGAATAAAAAGTTGGTGATGATATATTTTCAGTTTCATGTGCAATCATTTTTTAATCATTCGATGTTATGGAATTGCTTATTTTATTCCATAAATTAAAAATATATATCTATTAGAGAAGACATAGAGAACTATTTATCACACATCTTAAAAACAGTTTGATGCTGGCTCACTAGTTGTTGTCACTGCTTTGTTTAGTACTGCATGCTACTGCCTTAGTGAGATTACTCCATCTGTAAATGGGGATTCGAGGGTCCCCTCTGGCCTCAGTAGTAGGATGTGAATGGGTATCTTTGGGGTGAAGGGAGAAGGAAGAATAGATCTTGTATTCTGCTTTAAGGAGGGACCATTTGAAAGTTCTGGGACTACATGCAGAGTCTCAGCTTTATACCATTCAAAACAGATGAAAAGTTCCAATGGTCTTATTCGAGGGGGTGCTGCAGATTGTTGGCTTTACTCTGACATGCTGAATAGACATAGCCGTATCCAATTGAATTACACTCCAATCACCATCAGCCAGAAGAGGTTAGTGACTATGGTCTGTGTATCTACTCCCAACTGCTGGGCAGAAAGGGAAGATCAAAGTCCCAGGAAATGATTTGATCTCTCATCAGCAAATAGGGGCCATGGGAGGACAGAACACTAATTAATTACTGCTGAATGGAAAGTCTTCCTCTTGAAACAGCTGGGAACAAGTTGCTTTTGACTAATAGCTCTGCCCTTCTGATAGGAAGATGACGCTACTGAGCCAGACCTGTCTGACGTGTAGGTGAACTTGGTGATCGAAGATGTGGGGTGATTTCAGGAATTCTGGGAAGGTTATTGTCTCCTTTTTCTCCCTCCTACGTCTCTCCCCCTCTTCCCATCCTGCCCTCCATCACTTAGCTGGTGCCTGAAATTCTATCATCAGGGCTTCATACCTTAAGGATTTTAGCAACCAACAATCAATTAACAAGCATTTATTAATTCTTCTATGTGCCAGGTATTGAGCTGTTATTGTTTGTCCTTCGTTCTCAAAGAGGACCATGACATCAGGGTGATGTCATGACTTGCAGTGAATTGGATTTAAGTGAAGGAGGGCTGTGCAAAGTCACCAGACTTTCTCTCTCTCTCCCTCCCCTCCAGAGCCATCTGGGTCCAGTGGCAAGATATACTTCAGGATGACTGGAGATGGCCTCAGGTGTTTAAAGCGACTGGGGTTAAGTGACCTGCCAGGGGTCATACATCTAGTAAGTGTCTAAGGTCAGATTTTAATTCAGATCCTCCTCATCGTTAGGGCCAGTGCTCTATCCACTGAGCCACCTAGCTGCCTCACACCACGGCATTGTTTTAGGTACCAATGAACATACACTCCGGCATTCTGTTGGAGGAGGGGTTACATTCAAATGTAGGTAAATGAGAGATAAAAAATAATGGTAAAGTAATTTGGAGGAGACCATGAGCCATTGAGAGGAATAGGAAAGGTCCCATTTAGAAGCAGCACTTGAGCTGTGCCTCGGAGGAAGTTAGGAATTATAAGAGGCAAAGGTGCAGTGGGAGAACATTGTAAGTGTGGTACAGGAACAGAAGATTGAATGTCCTCCTCCTCTTCATCTTCCTCATCATAAGAGCCAGCATTTATATAGTGCTTATCTAATTTTTTCCTTACCACAACCCTAGGAGGTAGATGCCATTATTATCCCCATTATACAGATGTGGAAATCAAGGCAGGCTTCAAGTGACTTGCCTAGGGTCACACAGCTAGTAAGCACGTGAGGTCAAATTTGAACTCAGGTCTTTTTCACTTCAGCTCCATCATTCTAACCACTGAGCCACTTAGCTACCTATATGAGGAATAACTGGAACCAAGAATTTGTGAAGAGAAGTACTGTTTAATAATGCAGAAAAGGTAGGTTGGAACTAGCTTGTGGAGGCCTCTAAATGCCATTTTGTCCTAGAGTCAAGAGGAAGTCTCTGAAGATTTTCAGCAATAGAGTTACATTGTTAGACCTATGATTGAGTAGTACGGTAAATATTTTAGAAGGGTGGCTAGGTGGGAGGCCCTGAGTTCAAATCTGATCTCAGACATTTACTAGTTGTGTGGCTCAGGGCAAGTCACTTAACCTCAATTGCCTTAAACATCTGGGGCCATCTCCAGTTCCTGATGTATATCTTGCCACTGGATCCAGATGGCTCTGGAGGAGAGAGTGAGGTTGAACTTTCACAGCCCTCCCTCACTTAAATCCAATTCACTGAAAGTCATGACATCGCTCTGATGTCACTGTTATCTTCAAGAGCAAAGGACAAACAACAACAAATATTTTAGAGGCATCTAGGTGACCTGAGTTCAAACTCAGCCTCAGAAACTTACTAGCCAGGTGGCCCTGGACAAATCACTTTCTCTCTGTTTTCCTCATTTCCCCTCAACTGGAAGATAATATTTGTCAAGATCTTAGCACATTCTGGTATTTATTATTCCCTTTCCCTCCCAGCTATGTGGAGGATGGATTTGAGAGGGCAGAGACCTGAAGAAGGGAGATCAATTAGTAGGCTATTGTAATAGTCTAGGCTGGAGGTGATGAAGCCCTGAATTAGGGTGCTTGTGATATAAGAGGAAAGAAGGGGAGAGATGCAGTAGGGGTAGAATTGACAAGATCTGCCACCTGTTTGGATGTGGGGGTAAGCAAATATAAAGAGTGGAGGATGCAAGTCTAGGTTATTGGAAGGACAATGGTGTACTCCACAGAAATAAGGAAAAGGGGCAGGTTTTGGGGGAGGGGGTTGTGAATCTTATTAATTTCAAATGGCTCTGCCAGGGCTAACATGTTCTGCTTTTATGAGTCATTTATACCTTTTCCCCCTTGCTTCCTTCCTTCCCTCCCTCCCCTCCTTTCTACCTCCCTCCCTTCCTTCCCTTCCCTTCTTTTTTTCTCTTCCTCCATCCCTCCCTCTCTCCCTCTGTCTCTCCCTTCCTTCCTTCTTTCCTTCCCTTCTCTTCTCCTCTTCCTCCATCCCTTCCTCTGTCCCTCCATCCCTCCCTCCCTTTCTTCCTCCCTCCCTCCCTCCTTCCCTTCCTTCCTTCTTCCCTTTCTTCCTCCCTCCCTATCTCCCTCCCTCCCTTCCTTCCTTCCTTCTTCCCTTTCTTCCTTCCTCCCTCCTTTTCTTCCTCCCTCCCTTCCTTCCTTCTCTGGGAGCACAGGCTCCAAAGAACTAACAACCCATGAGATCATACTTCCAGCTCTGATTTTAAGAAAGGCTATATGGTGATTGGTCTGATTCCAGAGCTAAAATGCTGTCAAATAATATAGTTTGATTTGAAACTACTTGCATTAATGTGATGGTAATTGTATTCCTCCAATTACTCCTAATGGTTTGGGAGGGTGTTAGTAACATGTTCCCTGGAGGAAAAAGGCACTCTCCTTCTACAATCTCTCCTTCATCCCTGGGGAATTGCCAGCCTGTTCTTTGCTATGTGTAGGGAGCTAGGGATGCAGAAAGTGGGGCCTCCATGTCACACCCAGGACATCCTTGTAAGATAGAAGGGAGAGCCCATGGGAATTATTCTTTCCATTTTACTGAGCAATCCTAAAAAGATTAGAGGGACTTAATTACTGATGTTTTTTTCTGATAAAAGTATTTTTTTTTCCAGTTACATGTAAAGATAGTTCTCAACATTTGTTTATACAAGCTTTCCAATTTCAGATTTTTCTCCCTCCCTCCTCTCCCTCCCCTCCCTCCCCTCCCTCCTCCCTCCCCTAGACAGCAGGTCATCTGATATAGGTTATATATATATAACATTAAACATATTTCTGCATTAAATTACTGGTGTTTTACCTAAACCATAGAGAGTAGAAGAGATGTTAGAGATCATCTATTTCAACTTTTTCCTTTTGCAGATGAGGAAACTGAGGCGCAGAGTGGTTAAAGTGACTTGACCAAGGTCACAAATCTAGTTATTAGAAGAGTCAAGGTCTCCAGATTCCTCTTCCAGAAATCTTTCCAATAGAAGATGGTCATCCTTGACCTCACCAAGCACAGCAGATGCAGGGATTGAAAGCAAATCTCTTTGTCCCATTAGTTTTTCCAATTATGGAACACCTCTAATAATAATTATGAAGTCTGATGTGGTTTCCCTAAAATTTTGTGCTCATTGAGGGCAGGGGTTGTCTTATTTTTGTCTTTGTATCTTTAGCACCTAGCACAAGGCCTTGCACATGATGTTGTTGTTGTTCAGTTGTGCCATGCCCTTTTTGACCCTGTGAACCATACTGTCCTTGGGGTTTTCTTGGCAAAGATCCTGGAGTGGTTTGCCATTTCCTTCTCCAACTCTTTTTACAGATGAGGAAAATGAGGCAAATACAGTTAAATGACTTGTCCAGTGTTGTGCAGCTAGCGTCTGAAGCCAGGTTTGAACCTAGGTCTTCCTTATTTCAGTCCCAGCTCTATCCACTGAAGCATCTAGCTGCCTGGACCTAGCATGGAGTAAACACTTAATGAATGCTTCTTGGTTAATTGATTGATAATCTCAAATAACTTTTGTATGTACTCTCTCATTTGATACTTGACACTACTTGTGAGGTAAAGTAGAAGGTATTATTGTCCTGTTTTACAGATGAGAAAACTGAGTTTGTGACTTACACAGTACAGCTAATTACTCTCTGATAAAGAAACTTCAATGGCACCCCATTACCTGTAGGGTAAAATACATGCTCTTCTATTTGGTAGTTAAGACCCTTTGTAATTTGGCTGTAGACTATTTGTTTAGAGTGATCACACACGACTCCCTCTCACATTCTCCAATGAAACTAGCTCACTCACTCTTCCTCCTCCATCTACCCCATCTCTGCTTTCTAAAGGCTGGATATCCTTAGTGACTCACAGGCTGTCTACCCTTACCTCAGCCTCTTAGAATCAGATTACCTTTAAGTACCACCTTCTACATGATACCCTTCTGATTTATTCCCCACTTCCATTCCCATACTTTATATTTCCTTTGGGTATATTTTTATCTACTTATATGAGCACGTGTTTTCCTCCAGAAAAATCTAAGCTTTTTGAGGGTGGGGATTGTTTCATTTTTATCTTCTTATTGCCAATGCCTAATAGGTAGGCATTTTAAAATGCTTATTGATTGCTCATTTTTTTTGACTTGTATTCTGGGGCTCCCTCCTTTTGGTCAATTAGTCAATCAATAAATATTTATTGAATGTCTATGACTACTCTTTAAGGTGATACACATGAGGATCCCCTTTATGTTTAACTATCAATTAAAGCTATATAACTACTCTTTACCAAAGTGTAGCTCTTTTGTTGGAGGCACCAAGAGGTTGTATAAATTGATCTGACCCAAATTGGAGAGTTCTGTTTATAGGACACGCTTTCCTTGTTCGCCATTTCTCGTCTCCCGTATCCCAGCATTGTCAGCCCTGGAAGAAAAGACTGGCTGTCTAGTTGTGTGTTGGCAAACTATCTGGACTCATCTCTTCTACACCAGGGCCCCTCATCCAAGTTCCTTTTCACCTTCTGAGGCTTTTGAAAAGTGATTGGATTTGAAAGCAACACATTAGCCACAACACTTTCCCCCTTTATTACCATGAAGCAGGAGTTGATAAATTGCACGGTTCTGGTCTTTGTAGCTTCTGTATGGTCTGGTTGTGTCCCTGCTGATTTGTGATTGGGGGATTGAGGGTGGGGGTGGGGATGGCACAGCTGAGGTTGTGGCCTCAGCCACGAGGATCCATGGACTGAGTCTGAGTGACAGGCCCTCAGTCACGTACTGCCTGGACCCCAGACCCGCTGTCTTAAGAAAATGTAATTATGACCACATCTACTACAGCCCTGATTACCATTCTCTAATGTTTAGAAAAGGACCACAGGGGAAGTTAATTATTCTTGGTGGGTTATTTGGGGGTTGGGTGTAAGGATTCTTTTCAGATCTGAAAACAGTTTTCAATTAGGCATCATGGATCACAATTAGGAGAGGCCAGGGTGTTATGACCTGGTTAGAGGAAATCGTCTTTGTTGTCATCTTTACTACCTCACCCTCCCTCATATTTCAGGCTTGAGGTCACATGAAACCTCTGAAAGAATGCCTGATTTGGGGCTCTGAGGACCTGGGCTTTGGTTCTAGCTTTCCCACTTACTCCCAGTACATGTCCTTCTACAATGTAGTTCGTGATCGCCTCTGGATCCTAGTTCCCTCACTTGTAAAGACTAGATTATCTTTAAGTTCTTTCCCAGCTTTAAATTGCTTATCCTATCAGGAATTAGTCATCTTTTTGCTTTTGTTTTTACATTATACATATATATATATATTTTTTAATGAACAAAAATGACTTTTCCCCTTCCCACCTTTACCCTCCCAACTAGGAAAAAAAGCTCATAACAATTGTAAATAGTCAAGCAAAGCAAATTCCTGAATTAGCCATGTCCCCTAGAGACTAGTTTTCTATCAAGTCTAGCAGATTATTTGGAATCTTCAAATTCAGTATGGATCACCAGAAATCTTCAGATTCTATAATTTCCCTTACTTCCTGATAGGATCATTGGATTTTAGGCTTAGAAGGGACTTTAGTTTATCAACGTAACTTTGTCTTTCTTCCATCTCATATTCTTTTTCATTTTCACCATTTTCTTTTTGATTACCATCTCATTCCTTTCTCTGAATCTTTTCTCAGATCAGACTCCCAACACCTGAATGATTGTCTTCTGGATACTGAATTGATAAAATTCCCCTCCTAGACTCCACAGACATTGGAACCCAAATGGAAATGTTTTGTCCAAGTATATTGTTATCTTCTTTTATGTAATAATAAAATATTATGTCCAAATACCTTAGTGTCCCTTAAAATTTGTGGATCTATCATTCACTAAATTATTTAAACCTTTCCTGAATCTATTTTCAGCATGGGCAACCTCTAAATTTTCAAAGGGCAAGGACCATGCTGGGAACTATGCTTAGTTTGTATAGTTTAACTTGATGTCATGGGCAGATAGATACAGTGCTGACCTTATGCCATATTATGAAGTAGGAAAAATTTGTCCTCAATGCCTACATTATCCTTTTCTGGTGCCCTTTTCAACATGCTTACTCCAGCTACATCAGAAAAAATCTGGTTTCCATTCTCACTCTCCAAGTGATGTCTTTATTGTTGAATGTCATGGCCTTTTCTCAGTAATTACATTGTAGAAATCCTTCTTCTGAGTCCCCACTAGTGTGCCTACATTAAAAAAATCAGCCTACAGACTTTATTAACTCATAATCAAGACATTTACTAAAAGAAGGTAAAGCAAGAGTAATTATGACATAACAGTGTACCCATAAACCTAGGGCACATTCTATCACCATTGCGAAGGATGTCTGTCATGGAGAGTGGGCACAAACTTGTATTATTTTAGTGAAGCACATGTGTGGGAACTCATATGCCATTTCATTTCCTTAGGTAAAATTAATTGAAGGGGTTTGTCATCAGTGTTGAATGATTGGCACTTTTGTTGGGTCACTCCTCTTCAGAGTTGCTTTAGTTCTCTACTTAGGTGGGGTTCACTTGTCTTTGATGCTACAATAGTGCTGTGGGGTTTTTGTTTGTTTGTTTTTAGAAATGTCAAAGACCCTTAGCCATGGATTTGGCTAGTCAATGAAGAATTTCTATGTCTTAGGAAGCTAGTGTAAGTTATAGTGTGATAAAGTCTTTCTGTTTCCACTTAGCTTTTCCAGGAGGAAGTCTATAGAAGAGTTATAAAGTTTGTTATGAGTCAGTCATCTACTCCAAGTGACTAGTGGCATTGCAGAGAAAAGTAAATCAGCTTTGAAATCTTTCTTCAAATATTTTCCTGATCTAAAACGAAGTCTTTTTGGTAAGAAATCTCACACAATTTTTATTTCTGTTGGCCAAACCATAATCAGGAAATGTATATTTGTGCAATAATCAAAACAATTTAGATGTCCAGGATTTCCCAGCTATCAATTCTCAAGTATTCCTGTCAGTCATATTAAAATCAGATGCTAGTAGAGAGGATACTGCATTTATTTTCTTAGAGTTTTTCAGATATACAAGTCTTATATTTGCATTTGTTTTTAAACCTTTAAATTTGCAAAATGGTCAAAATCTGAAAGGGACATTCCCTAACACTAATAAATTAGTTTATTCCAAGGTGTTGTTAATGATAGTGCATTACCTCTTCCAGAGTTGTTTCTTTTCCTTCCTTCCTTCCTTCCTTCCTTCCTTCCTTCCTTCCTTCCTTCCTTCCTTCCTTCCTTCCTTCCTTCCTTCCTTCCTTCCTTCCTTCCTTCCTTCCTTTCTTTCTTTCTTTCTTTCTTTCTTTCTTTCTTTCTTTCTTTCTTTCTTTCTTTCTTTCTTTCTTTCTTTCTTTCTTTCTCTTTTTCAAAGAAGGTGCTTATTAACCTGAATGCAAGAATTTCTAATGGTTTAATTTCCCTCACTGAGAAGAGGAGATATTTTTAGGTAGTAGGTGGTTGGAAGCTTTCCACACCCCTAAAATGACAGTGCAAATGTTAGCCTGGAGAGTCAGCATAGTACAGTTCTTAGAGCATTAAGCTTGAAGTCAGGAAGACGTAGATTCAAACTCTGGATACTTACTGGCTGTATATAACCGGGCAAGCCACTTATCTTCTCCTAACTTCAAATTTCTCATCTATAAAATCAATTAATTCATAAACATTTATTAAGCACAAAATAGAGATGCTAATAACACCTGCCTCATAGGATTATTGTGAGAATCAAGTGAAATAATATATGTAAAGCACATTGCAAACTTATAAGAAATGTATAAATGTTAGCTAATATTATCTTCTTTAGGCATTTCCACTCATCTGGCAGCCATACATTTAGCAACTTCAACCTCCTGAAATAGCTACAAACCTAAAAGTAAATTGGAATTTTAAAAAATGCTTCTGATCTCTGAAAAAATAACAGTACAAAAAATCATGAACTTTCTAATTTTTTGTGGCATGGCGTAGAACCAATATTTCTATTCTTATGTACAGAGATTATTTATTCGAATTTTATAGCACATTTTTGTTTGCTTGATTGCTGATGACAACCTTTAGTTTTATGCAGGTGTCACGTGTTTCCCTTAAACTATGGAATGTGAGGGAAGGCCAGCTATTGTACCAAAAGACAGTGAGGTATAATGGAGGTTGTTCTGGGCCTGGAGTCAGGATTCCTGGGTTGGAGTCCTGTCTTCATCACTTAACAGCTGCCTTGAGATCATGGGCAGGTCATTTATTATCTCAGAGTTTACATTTGTGTAATAATCACAAAATGTTTTTGGTGTCCAGGGTTTCCCAGCTATCAACTGCAAAGTACTTCTGTCAGTCTGATGCAAATTAAATTCTGGGAAACAGGACACTACAGACATCTTTAGCCTGATAGGATATACTATGAAGTGGGGATAATAAAACTTGTATTATCTACTTCATAGTCATTGTGAGGAAATTGCTTTCCAAGCCTATATAGTGCTATATAAATTAGTTATTATTATTTTTTTGTTCAGTAGTTTTCAGTTGTGTCTGATTCTTTGTGACCCCATTCAGAGGTTTCTGGACAGAGTTATTGGCGTGGTTTGCCATTTCTTTCTCCAACTCATTTTAAAGATGAGGAAACTGAGGCAAACAGGTTAAGCGACTTGCTCATGGTCACACAGATAGTGTCTAGCGCCAGATTTGAACTCAGGAAGATGAGTTTTCCTGACTCTAGGCCAGCACCCTATTCACTGTGCCACTTAGCGGCCCATAAATGTATTATTATTAATGAAAAAATATAGAAGACAGAATATTGTTACAATAATAGGAATAAAACAAAATAACTAAATTGGAATAAAAATAGCTTTTTGTCTCTCTTATGTAAATGGGGAACTGAACAGCATCTAGGAGAAATGAAGAGATTAAAAAATGAAATTAGAAATGAAATTCTAAGTGCCCTTCAGGAAAACAAATGGCTCAGAACAGAAAGCAGGAAACCTTACCCAAGTACTAGACTTCTTAGAAAACAGAACTCGATCACTCCATGAGATAGCAAGAGATATTAGAACAGAAAAATTAGACTGAAAAGTTAGAAGAGCATGTAAAGTATCTGTTATACAAAAGAGCAAAATAATAATAATGAGCAATGCTATAATATTTTAAAATTTGTAAAGTGCCACATGTATATTATCTCATTTGATTCTCACAACAATGTTGAGGTAAATGCTATTATTATTCTCATTTTTCAGACTGGGAAACTGATGTTGAGAAAAGTTAAGTGACTTGCCCAGAATTATACAAAGAGGCAGGGTATGAGGTAGGATTTGAACTCCGACCTTCCTGATTCCAAGTTTAGCACTCTATCAACCATGCCATCTAACTGTGTATTTTATTCTGAAAAGTGACAATATTACATCATACATGTACTATCGTCCCCTATATTTACTAGCTGTGTAACCCTGGGCAAGTCATTTAGCCTCTGTCTGACTCAATTGCCTTGATTATAAAATAGGGTTAATAATAGCACCTATCACCTAGGGTTGTTGTGAGGATTAAACAAGATAATATTTGTAAAGTGCTTAGCATAGTGACTGATAAAGGCTTGTTTCCTTGTTTCCTTCTTACCTTGTAGACCCCATACTACATTTGGTAATACATATCTATATGATATTTACTTGGGAAAAAAGATGAAAAGAAGATGTTATTATACCCAGTCTCATCTAGGTGGGACCAAAGATGTTTATTCTTTTTTCTTCATGGTAAGATAACTTGTTATCTCATTTCCACTGGGCCATGCAGCAAGGCAAACCTTTAACTCCACTGTCCCTAATTGATTCTCTATCCCGCTTTCCATGGAGGCTAGTCCGAACCTCTTTCCTCTTAAAACTTCCAATGGTCTCCCATCCTGGACCCTTTCTTCTGATGCCCTCACTATATTTTACTGGAAAAAAGCCCCAAAGCTATCTGCTGAGAACTTTTACTTCTACCCTCTCCTTCACTTGACAACTCCTCATCACCTCATCACCCCTGACATCATTCCCTACATTTTCCTCCTTTATTCCATTCTCTGAGGAAGATGTGTCTATTCTCCTCACCAATGTGAATACCCTTGATCTCATACCCTTCCATCTGTCAAGCAAATTGCCCCACTGTCATTCCCTCTTTTTGCCTAACCCTCAATCTCTCCTTATCTTCTTGTGCCTCCTCATTGCCTACAAACACAGCCAAGTCCCCTCTATCCTCAAAAAATCCTCCCTATATCTCCTATCTATGCTATCATGCTCTTTTGTTTCTCCCTTTTTAATAATTCTTGAGAAAGTCATATACATTCAGTGTTTCCACTTCCTTTCTTTTCTCTCTGACACCTTGCAATCTGTTTTCAGACCTTGCCAATCAAAAGAAGCTGCTCTCTCCAAAGTTAGCAGTGATCTACTAATCATCATATCTAATATCCTCTTCTAAATCCTCATCCTTCTTGATCTCTGCTGCATATGACACCACTAACCAGTACCAGTGATCATCATGGTGGTTTCTTCTCTGGGTTTTCAAGATCACTGCTCATTTTTGCTTCTGTTCCTAATTGTCTGCTCACTCCTCAGTCTTCTTTCCTGATTCGTCATCAATGTAACCACACTCAGTAACTGAGTATGCCCCCCAGGGTTCTGACCTGGGCCCCCTTCTCTTTTCTATCTCCTATCTCTTTGTGAGTTCATCAACTTCCATGGGTTTAATTAATATTTTTTTTCAGAGTTGGAAGGCACTTTGGTTTTTATTTTAAAAAACTCAATTCAATTTTATTTTCAATTCCAAATTCTTTTCCTCCTACTTCTCCTCTCCCATGCCCCAAGAAAGCTAGAATTAAGTTATTATCTCTATGCAGATGAATCCAGATTTATACATATACCCAGATCTAGCCTCCTGAGTCATTGTCCTATATCACCAACTGTCTACTCAGTCATTTGAATTAGATGTCCAATAGACATCTCAAAGTCATCATGGTCAAAATCAAGCTCATTATATTCTCCCCTTCCCTTTTTTCTTTGGTTCTCCATTACTCTCAAGGGCACCATGATCCTTCAAGTAACCTAGGTTCAAAATATGGGTATCATCCTCAACTCCCCACTCTCACTAGCACCACATATCCAGTCACTTGACAAATCTCATAATTTCTATCTCCACAACATCACTTGAATATGTCCCTCCTTTCCACTCACATACAATGACTACCATAGTTCTGGCCCTCATTACCTCTCCTCTGGAGTATAATAGCTAGTCTCTCTGTCTTGACCCTCTTCCTACTCTTGTCTTTTCTCCACACAGATTCCAAAGTGACTTTCCTAAAGTACATGTCACTCTCATCTCACACTCAACAAACCCCAGTGGCTCCCTATTGCTTCAAGGATCAAATATAAATTCCTCTAACTTTTAAGTTCTTTACAACCTGTCCCATTCCTATCTTTCCATTCTTCTTGCCTTTTACTCCCTACTTTATACTCTGTGATCCAGGCATACTAATTTACTCACTCTTCCACAAATAACACTCAATTTCCCCATTAGAATGTAAGCTTCTTGAGGGCAGAGATCATCTTTTTCTTTCCTTGTATTTGTATTCCTAGTGTTTAGCCTAATGCCTAGGATACAGTAAATGGTTAACAAATGCATGTTGACTTGACTTTACTCCCATTTCTGTGCCTTTGCAATAGCAGTCTCTCATGTCATGAACACATTCCCTCCTCAACTTCTCTTGGAATCTTGATTTTTCTTTAAGATTAATCTCACCTGGTGCCTTCTACATGAAGTCTTTCCTGTTTCTCCAGTTACTAGAGTACATTCAAACAACCTTGAAGTTGTTGTCTTCCCATTAGATTATAAACTTCTGGAGGGTCAGGGCTGTTTCATTTTTATTTTTGTACCCTTAGTATTTAGTTCAATGTTCAGCACATTGTGAGTACTGAATAAACACTTCACAACTGAAGACAAGATGAGCAACCTTCATTTCTTCCACTTTTCCTTCAGGGAGTTTGGCCTGTCCCTGGATTAGAGTGAGTTACAGTTGATTTCAACTTGGTCTCCTTATTTCTGCCTATTACATGCCAGAAGTTAGAGCACTGGAGTAAGATTCAAAAGACCCGGTTTGGGGCAGCTAGGTGGCACAGTGGATAGAGCATCAGCCCTGGAATCAGGAGTACCTGAGTTCAAATCTGGCCTCAGACACTTAACACTTACTAGCTGTGTGACCCTGGGCAAGTCACTTAACTCCAATTGCCTCACTGAAAAAAAAAAGACCTGGGTTCTTGTCCTGGTTCTGCCACTTCTTGTCTATGTGACCTTGGGAAAGCCATATAACTTTGTGGGAGCCCAAATTGGCATGGAACCTCTGGAGGCATCTAATCTAAGCCATAATGAAATAAGAACCCCCTTAATATCATCCTCCATGAGTGGTTATCCAGTTTTTGCTTGAAGACTCTAAGGCAGAACCCATCTCCTCTTGAGGCAGCCCATGCCAGTCTGGATAGCTTTGTCACTTACAAGTTATTTGCAAATTTGTGGATTCAAAGTCCATAGACCTGAGTTTAAATCTCACAAGTGGAATGAGCTGGGTAACCTTAGCCAAGCTACTACATGTATTTAAGACTCAGTTTTTCATCTGTAAAATGGGGATTCAATAAGTGTTCTACGTACTCAAAGTGGTGCTTGTGGAAAAGGCATTTTGTGGAGGTTTTTTGGTTTTTTTGGGGAGGGGCAATGAGGGATAAATGACTACCCCAAGGTCACACAGCTAGTAAGTTGCAAGTGTCTGAGGCCGGATTTGAACTCAGGTCCTCCTGAATCCAGGGCCGATGCATTATCACTGCTACCTAACTCCCCCCAGGCATTTTGCTTTTAAAGCATCATGGGATAGTGTACAAAGCACACAACTTGTTCATCAATGATAGACTTGAAGGTCAGCCCTGGAAAATTCCTGAAGCTTCTGTTTTATTTTGAACCTCTTTTAGTATTAAACTGAGAACTTCAGAAGGCCAATTTGGCCCCCTACCTATTTAGTTCTCTTAATATTCCCTAGGCTTTCCTTGGAAAAACTTACCAAATTTCAAAAGCAGGATATCCCATGCCTTAGACTTTTGAGTTTAGAATCCTACTGCATTAGTTCTTGGATGCTATAGCCCAATTGTGCTTATTCTATTGCCCATATAATTTTTCCTTCCTACCAATCCTATCCTTCCTTTCCAATTCTAATTAGTGCCAGCCAGCATATGCCAGATTCACCTGATTATTTAAAAGGTATTCATTGTACTGAAGTGCAGCATATGGTCCCACAATCTCCTTACTCTCAGAGCAGGAGGCTTTGCTTGTGAGGCACTTAAGGGCCCTGCTCTACTTTCCTATCTTGGAAGAGAGAGCTGGTGGAGTTTGTTTCTAGGTCACACTGACAGATCATATTGTAAGCATGAGCTCCATTATTGGAGGATGTCCCTTGGCAAAGGAAACCTGTGCCATTAATTAAGATTAAGCTTTGACCTGGTAACCTGTAGTTACTACTGTGTTCCAAGTGCAGGCTTGCTTCTCTCTGTTCTGGAAGGGAAGGTGAAGGTGAAAGAATGCTTCTCCACTCTCCAGGTTGTTAGGAATAATGAAGTGTTCCTAAAGGGCATGGAAGTAAGGCTTCAGCAGGAAATAAAAGGGATTTGAAGTGGAGGAGAGGAGATAGCCCTTGTCAGGAGGTGGGAAAGTTGAAGAGTGTCACACAGAGGAGAAATGGAGGAAAAGAAAAACTGTACTTTCGGAGCTAAAAAACTAAACAACTTAGTTGAGGCTTTTTTAAAGAAAAGGGAGCTAGTTGGATAAGAGGAAGCTACTCATTCTCTAAAAATGATATAGTAGAATTTCTTCTTCTTCTTCTTCTTCTTCTTCTTCTTCTTCTTCTTGGCAATGAGAGTTAAGTGACTTGCCCAGGGTCACACATCTAATAAGTGTCAAGTGTTTGAGGCCGAGTTTGAACTCAGGTCCTCCTGAATCTAGGGCTGATGCTTTATCCACTGTGCCACCTAGCTGCCCCTCCCTCTGCTTTTTTAAATGGAAATTTCATCTTTTAGAATGTAGAGGAACAAAAAGGGGGAAATACTTTACTGGATCTTATTCTAACAGAGAAAAGCTGGTTGCTGGGGTGGGAATAATAAAAATCTGAGTTTGGGGTGGTAGGAAGTGATCAGGCAAAGCCAGGCATAGTCCAGTAGATTGGAAAGGATTCATAGTAAGGATAGTTAATATTCCCCAAATTAAACGTCTACTGGAGAAATCAACTTGGGAGCATGGTTAACTTGCAAAAATGAAATTCTGAAGGCACAAAGGGAAACAAATTCAATGAGGAAGAGTTGTTTGGAGAGACATGTGAATACACAGGGTACTTGACAATCAACTTAGATTAGGAAAATAAGTAAAGAAGCCATGGATAGGTAGTAAAGGATGAATACAAGAGGATGTCACTGAGCTTAAGGAGTGCTAAAACTCAGAACCAGTTGAGGCCATTGAAGGAGGCTTAGGATAATAAAAGTGATTTTTCAAGCTGTACTGAGAAAAGAAGATGCTCAAAAAAAAAGGAAAAGGAGCAATACCTGGAGTGGATGGGACAATGATAAATGGACAATAGATGACAGGGTTGCTCAATTTTTACTTTGCTTCTGTTTTCTTCACCTAGGAGAATGGTGTTTGCACTATAAATGATAGAACAAAAATAGCTAATGGAGAGTCAATACTCAAGATAAGCAAGGAGATAGTGTATGGGGAACAAAAGGATGTGACCTCAATATAGTCTTCATCTAGATATCATGGTTACATAACCACTCATGTGATCATGGGCCATTCTTTGGCACCAAGCCTTCTTTGTTCTGTTCCTATATAAAATTTGACGAGGTCTGAGCACAGTGCAGAGATCTATCACTGTCCTGCTGCTGCCTAGCACTTGCCTTGTATGTAAGTCTATTTGAATAAACCCTATTTTCTACCATGCTGATGTGAATCACCTCTTTCTTCATTATCTCATTACCCTCTTTTAGGGGCAGGTAGGTGGCACAGTGGATAGAGCACTTGCCCTGAAGTTGGGAGGACCTGAGTTCAAATCCCACTTCAGACACTAGCTGTGTGACTCTCGGCTGGTCACTTAATACCAGTAGTCTTTTTTTTTAATAGGCTCTCTCCTTTTTCTCCCTCATGAAGCCAGCAACCAATCTGATATAGCATATACATTACAATCATGATTAACATATTTCTACATCAGTCATGCTGTGAGAGAAGGATCAGAACAAAAGGAAGACACAAGAAAGAAGAAACAACAACAAAAGTTAAAATAGTATGCTTCAATCTGCATTCATACTCTATAGTTCTTTTTTAGGATGTGGAAAGCATTTTCCATCATGAGTCCTTTGGAACTATCTTGTACCATTTTATTGCTGAGAAAAATCAAGTCTATCACAGTTGATCAACACACAATTTTGTTGATACTGTGTACAATGTTCTCCTGGTTCTGCTCATTTCACTCAGCCTCAATTCATGTAAGTCTTTCCAGGTTTTTCTGAAACCTGCCTGCTCATCCTTTCTTATAGCAAAATAGTATTCCATTACATTTATATACTGTAACTTGTTTAGCCATTCCCAAAATGATGGGCATCTCTTCAATTTCTAATTCTTTGCCACCATAAAAAGAGCAGCTATAAATATTTTTGTACATATGGGTCCTTTTCCCTTTTTATGATCTCTTTGGGATATAAACCTAGTAGTGGTATTGCTGGGGCAAAGGGTATGCACAGTTTTATAGCCTTTTGGGCATAGTTCCAAATTACTCTTCAGAATGGTTGGGTCAGTTTACAACTCCACCAACAGTGTATTAGTGTTCCAAATTTTCCCACATCTTCTCCAATAGTTATCATTTTCCTTTTTTGTAATATTTGCTAGTTGGGTAGGTGTGAGAGTAGTTTTAATGTACATTTCTCTGATCAGTAGTGATTGAAGACATTTTTTTCATATGGCTATTTCTTTATCTGAAAACCACCTGTTCATATCCTTTGACCATTTCCCAATTGGAGAATGAATTGTAGTCATATATTTGATTTAATTATCTTTATATTTTAGAAATGAGGCCTTTATCAGAAGCATTTTTACTGGCCATAAAAATTATTTCCCAGCTTTCTGCTTTCCTTCTAATCTTGGTTGTATTGGTTTTGTTTGTGCAAGCCCTTTTTAATTTAATGTAATCAAAATTATCCACTTTGTATTTCATAATGTTCTCTATCTCATCTTTGGTCATCAATTCTTCCTCTCTCCATAGATCTGACAAGTAAACTATTTCTCCCTATTCTAATTTGCCTATATACTATCACCCTTTATATCTAGATCATGTACCCATTTTGACTTTACTTTGGTATCTGGTGTAAGATATTGGTCTATGCCTAGTTTCTGCCATACTATTTTTCAGTTTTCATAGCAGTTTTTATCAAATAGTGAGTTTTTATTCCAGAGGCTAGCATCTTTAGGTTAATCAAACAGGAGATTGCTATATTCATTTTTTTGTGTTTTGTGTGCCTAACCTATTCCACTGATCCACCACTCTATTTCTTAGCCAGTACCAAATAGTTTTGAAGGTTGTTACTTTATTTATAGTTTTAGATCTGGTACAGCTAGGCCACCTACCTTTGCATTTTTTTCATTAATTCCCTTTATATCTTGACCTTTCGTTCCTGCAGATGAATTTTGTTATTATTTTTTTAGGTCTATGAAATAATTTTTTTGCAGTTTGCTTTGTATGGCACTGAATAAGTAAATTAATTTAGGTAGAATTGTCATTTTATTATATTAGTCAATAGCCTTAAACATCTTAGCCAACTCCAGTTGTCCTGATGTGTATCTTGCCACTGGACCCAGAGGGCTCTGGAGGAGAGAGTGAGGTTGATAATCTTACACAGCCCTTCTTCACTTAAATCCAATTCAGTACAAATCATGACATTACCCTATGTCTTGGTTCCCTTTGAGGACAAAGGACAAACAGCAAAAAAACCAAGTAACTTCTCTTGCTATGGTGGGACCCTCTTTCTGGATGGTTTTATCTCTGACAATTGGTGTCATTGGCAAGATACCAAAGAAATGGGCCTGGGGAAAGAGGCTTCTGGGGAGGAAATCCCAGGTCAGGCATTCACATTCATGTGGGGATGGATGGCCTGTATGCTAGATATTCGCAGCCCACTGTGAATACAAAGATGTGCCTTCTCATTACAGTGGGACCATGAGGGATAGTCTGCTCCCTGACAGATAGTATGAGAAAACATAGTTGGTCTTGATAAATTTAAGTCACTTAGTCCAGCTGAACTTCATTTAGTCCCAAAAGGACTGGAAAATGTGATTGGTAAGCCTTTGTCAGTTATATTTGCAAGATCATAAGGATAGAGTGTGAAACTTATTGGCCCATGAGTTTGACTTGGATCCTTGGGGAAATTTTTAGAAGATATTAATTGGTTAATGAAGATCTGGAAAAAGGAAGCAGGAATTTCATCAAGAATAGGTCATGACAGGCTATACCAGTTTTCTGTTTTGAAAGGAATAGATCAACGGAATGTACTAGATGTATTCTACATAGATTTTAGCAAAGCACTTAATGAAATATCTCATGGAAAAAGACGGAGCAATAGGAATAGGCAGCAATATAATTAGATGGATTGAGGACTGGTTGAATAGCAGGCTCAAAGAAAGCCATTAATGGTTTGGAGTCAACTTGGAAGGAGGTCTCCAGTAGAGGACATCATGTATCCATGCTTGGGCTCATTCTGCTAAATTTTTTTTTGACAATGACTTAGATAAAGGCTGAGATTTCATGCTTATAAGAATTTCAGATTATTTAAAGTTTAGGGGAAGGGTTAACACCCTGGATGAGCCAGGAATCCTTATAGGTTAGAATATTGGGTTGAATATATTAAGAATGAAATTCTGTAGGGATAAATGTTAAGTCTTACCTAGGTTCAGAAAGTCAAATTCACAAGGTCAAGATAAAGGAAATACAGATGGTTGTTTAGCTGAAAAAGACCTGGAGGTTTTAGTGGATTACAAACTCAATATGAGCCTAGAGTATGGTATGGCAGGCCAAAAAAGTACTATTGATGTTGGGCTATTTGAAGAGAGACATGGCTTTTAGGAATGAGGACATGATTGTTCCACTGCATTTTGCCCTTGGTATTCCACACCTGGAGTTCTGTATTCAGTTTGGAGCATCATAGCTTAATAAGGCTACTGATAGACTCGAGAGTGGCTACAAGAGAACAACCAGGATGCTGGGCCATAATTGAATTGGTTGAAGGACTTGAGCATATTTAATCTGGAGGATTCAGGGTCATTAAAACTGTGTTCAAGTAACTGAAGGGCTGTAACAGGGAAAATGGATTAGACTTTTTCTATTAAGTCCAGGAGGGAAAAACTATGAACAATGAACATAAATGATAAAGAGGAAAATTTAGGCTTGTGGTCAGGTAAACTTCTCAAATAGGGATGTCCAAGACTGGAATGGGATTCTCAGGAGATGGCAAGCTCTCTCTCCTTGGAGGTCTTCAAGTGGATGACCACTTGGGATATATGCTATAGTAAGAATTCTATTCTAGGGGTTGGACTAGACAATGACTAGAGTCCTTTCAACTCAAGTTCTGTGCAATGAAAATGAATGTGATTTCTTGAAATGTTCAAATATATAAAATGCCAAAGATCTCAAGGTCATTTAGTTCTTCATTCTGTCCCAGGTAATCTCTCATGGTCCTTAAAAGTTTGAAGGTCAGGGGCAGCAGAGCACTGGCCCTGGAGTCAGGAGGACCTGAGTTCAAATCCAACCTCAGACACTTTACACTTACTAGCTGTGTGACTCTGGGAAAGTCACTTAATCCCAATTGCCTCACAAAAACATTTGAGGGCCATTATGGGTCCTTGATTTGAATTAAGAATAAGCCATCAAGCAGAAAACATTTATTAAGCACATAGTATATTGTAGACACTATGCTAGGTACTGAGGAATTCAAATACAAACGTGAGGCAAAGTTTAACTTTAAAATGTGTCTGTCCTACAGGGGACCTGGGTCAACATCCCAGCACTTCTGTCTACTATCTGTATGATATTGTTGCTCAATCTCTCCTTCCCCATCTATAAAATGAGAGGATTGGACTTAAGTGATCTCTAAGTCACCTTCCAGTTCCAAGTCCTGAAATTCTCTTAATAAATCAACTTATACTTCAGTGGCAGTACTCCTTTAAGTGACTCAAGAATCATGACCAATCTACAACTTCTCATAATAAAAATATCCAGTATCCACATAGTTCTCTAAGGTTTTTCAAAGCACTCAACAAATATCTCACTGGATCTTTATTACAAGCCTGTGAGGTAACTACTGTTATTGTCATTTTACAGATGAGGAAACTGAGCTTAAATAACTTGCCTAGGTTCACTTAGCTAGATGAGCCAAGATTCTAACTCATTTATTCCTAACTATGCCACTTAGTTGCCTGCCATTTTTTATGATTCTTATCACTGGCTTCTCAGAAGTTCCAAGTCCTTTATGTGAGTAATGTGGAAGAAAAACTCTGGATTCAATTTCTAGCCAACTCTCTCTCTCTCTCTCTCTCCATCTCTACAATAAAATATTTGTATTTTATATGTATATATACTGGAGACATATATTGAATGTTGTATATAGTGTATCTATCTATCCATTTATCTATCCATCCATCATCTATCTATCCATCTATCCATCTATCTATCTATCTATCTATCTATCTATCTATCTATCTATCTATCTATCTATCTATCCATCCATCCATCCATCCATCCATCCATCCATCCATCCATCCATCCATCCATCCATCCATCTATCTATCTATCTATCTATCTATCTATCTATCTATCTATCTATCTATCTATCTATCTATCTATCTATATCTTTCCATTGGGAGAAGTGCAGGTAGTATGACATAGTTGATAGAAAGCTGTCCTTGAATTCCCTAAAATCTGGGTTCTTGCCCCTGGCAATACTGGTTGTGTGTGATTATCAGCAATTCATTTAACCTCCTAGTGTTCTTGGAAACTTTCTAATACTGTAAATTAGAGAGAAGGTATTGCATTAATAGAGGGGCCTTCTTCATCTTGGAGTTCCCTATGACAAAGGAATCACAGGTTCAGTCTCTAGTCTGACATTATTGTTTGAAGGGAAATCCAAATGGGAAAATATCCTCTACTAATTGAAAATTTCCCAAACAAGCCACATCTTCTTACATTTATATTGTTAAAGAAATAAAAAAGCAAAATTTATTCAGCAAGATAAAGGAAGGTATAAAGTCTAGGTTATGGTTTTCAATTTACTGAATAGAACTATAGAAATGGTAATGTTGGAGGTAAATGCCTGGAGATCATCTATCTTACTGGAAAACTAAGGGATACTCTTCAGGTTAAACAAAGGATGATCTCCCCTGAGTGCAGCCTTCCTTTTCAACTCTGCTTGTATTGCCTTCCAAAGGAAAGGAAAAAATGGCTGCCTGCTGAGGCTCACTCATCCATTTCTATGGTCATATTGTGCCAACTCAAGTTTGCTAGATGTATCTTCCTGGAGAATAGTTCTTTCTCTTTCTGGACAATTAATATAACAAATTAATAAGCTCACATCTCTGGCAAATGTGTAGCTCTAAACTGCCAGCCAGTTTGTAAATGTCAAAATAGTTACAGGAGAAAAACAGTTACAGGACAAAATAAATTACTTGTAAATAGGATCAATAAGAAAATGATACAATGTCAATTCAGTATTCTAAGTAGGCATATGGAAGGAAACCAATGGAGGAGATATTGAAAATGAGTAAATACTTTTCACAGCTAGGAAATGTATTCTTAACCAAACAAAGGATATAGGCAACTACAAAAGATAAAAACAGATAATTTTGATTACAAGCTGAAAAGCTCCTACACAAACAAAATCAATGCAACCAAATAAGAAAAGAAGTGAAGAAGTGGAATTGTACAAATAAAGTGACAAAATGCCCCTACCCTTTGGTTAAGAGATTCTACTATCAGGCTTATATACCAAGGAAGCTATTGATAAGAAAAGTCCTCAAATATACTGAAATATTTATAGCAGACTTTTTTTGTGGTAGGAAAGAATTGGAAACAAAGTAGATCACTATTGGCTGGGAAATGTCTAAACAAATTGTGATAAATGAATGTAATGGGATTGCATTCCAGTATGTTGTAATAAACAATGTATAAGAGAAATACAGAGAAATATGGAAAGATTTACATGTTCTGATATAGAGTGAAGTTGGAAAAATATATGCAATAATTATAGTATAAATGGAAAGAACAAGCACAAAACAAAAAAAATGTTGAAAAATTGCAAAGAATGAACATGACTCCTCAGAAGAGATATGAGATGATTCCCTCACTCTGCTCCTTTGCAGAGCTGGGAGGTTCAGGAGTGTGGTGTATCACATATATTTTCAGACTTTTTTTTTTTTTGCAGGGCAATGAGGTCAAGTGTGAGGTTGGATTTGAACTCAGGTCCTCCTGAATCCAGGGCCAGTGCTGTATCCACTGTGCCACCTAGCTGCCCCCAAGGCCTCTGATTTTCATTAGGCTCAGTGAAAGCCTGAAATTCTGTTCTTTATGTGGGGACAGTGAACCTTCTTTATTATTCCCAAAGTCATAGAGTAAGCCTTATGAAAGTGCCTTCACTTGGAATTTGTCCCAAGACACTGGAGTGCCCTATATAATGGTACTCAATCTATGCAAACTGGTGGTTTTCCTCTTAATTTTAGTCAGATATTTTTGGATACCATTGAGTTCATAACAAACTTATGAAATAAGGCATTGTTAGCCCATGGAGCACTGATAACTTGGAAGAAAGAAAAAGAATCATATTTGGGGGCTAGGGAAATGAAGAAAGTGGTCAAGATTCTTTGGAATCTGTTAATATCTTATGGACTCCTAATAACCTCTCCTGAAATAAAAATGCCCTTAACTTAAATGGCTAAAAAGAGGCTCTATAGCCACACTACTTGTTTTTTAAAAACATATTTCCATACTCCAGGAAGATAAACACATTTCTGTGATCCAGTGATGTCACACTGAGGAAAGGTCCTGTCATCACAAGGTCTCACTCTGACCCCTTGAGTGAGTTTTCTTTTCACCTCAAATCAACGGGCAAAAATCAACAACAGTAGGTATTCAGTTTATTGAGCAGTACCCTTGTGGATAAACTTCAGGCTGATGAAAGCGAAGGAATAATGACAGCACTGACTTAAGCCAAGCAATTTGATGCCTGCTACTGCAGACATTACTTCACTGAAGTTCTTACATGGCCTCTCAATTTCATCTTGAATCACCATCAGCTCAGTCATAGGCAAGTATCAGTCCCTAAGCCTCTTTAGTACTTAGTCCCTCCTTCCTATTCCACTGTCTGGACATTTTTATAGGGTCATCCATCAAGAGACCTCTAGGGGTAATCAAGTCTAGCTCCTTGTCTTTGACAATAAGTAAACAATTTCAAGTCAAGATAGTTAACTATTGGTTCAATTGCAAAAGATCTCTTGGGGAGTGGGGAGTGATACATGCTCCTTATTAGTTATTTTTTCCAAGACCCAAGGATGTTCATTGATAAGATGTTCCTAGTAATAGCTCATTTGTAAGATTTAGAGCTACAATGAACTTTTGTTCAACACTTTCACTTTATACATCAGGGAACTAGAGATCAGAAACATTTAATGCCTTGTGCAGATAGTAAGAAAAGCTGGGCTTCAAATCCTGGTTTTCCATTCTCCTGACCCCAGTTCTAGTGTTCTATTTACCCCCACTTTTCTTCCTAATACAATACACTGACTCATCTCACTGGCTCTGATTTAAACTCCTTTCCTTTTACTTTCTTTGCCAGAATAGATAGTAAAATTGCTCACCACCCTTAATGGGATAATTAATGGCTCCATATTATATTTTCCAACGAGTGCCAATCCCATGACATAAGAATCTAAGGTGCTAACTCTGTGTGCCCCACTCCCCACTTCCCAAGATTCTGATAAAGATGACCTTGAAACAGAAGATGTTAACCAGAAGCATTTCAACTCCAAAGAAATAGGAACAAATAGGACCATAGTCTGGGATTTTAGGCATTTTAGATTAGATGTAAGGAAGAATTTCCTGATAGTGAAGGAGGTTAGACTGCTGTGGAATCATCTCTGAAGACCTTTCAAAATAAAAGAAACAATGGACTGTCTGGATTGATTGACATGTCATCTTGCTAAGGTACAAGAAAGTGAGTGGTTTTGGATCCCTAATTCTATGTAACATCACCCAGATGAGTTTTCTTTGGGTATTGGAAGCAGGACCCTGCATACTGAGTCATTGAGAGTAGAGTGACATGATTACTGAATCATCGTTTCAAATTTGGTTTCATCAGGGAGTTGGGAACAAGGGACCTACACTTTATGGTTAGTATAAACTAGGACCAGGGATAATAGGACTTTGGAAGAAGCCGGGTATATAGCTGGACAACCATAGCATCTCATGACCTAGAGAGACGAATTGACTTGTCAGTGTTGTCATTTATAATGATTTTAATCTTTGTCTCTTAGAAGCTAGATGTTTCAACAGGTTATTTTTATAAGATCAATTAATAATTATAGTTAGCCCTCCTCTTTAGCCAAGGAATACATTTCTCCTCAGTTTTCTCTAAGAATCCTGGCAACACACTTGACATGATGAGTCCCCTCACATACCACTAAAATTGATTCTACTTTCTCATCACCACTTAAATAAGTGATCACTGTCCTAATGGGATTAGTAATTGATTTGATATAGCTTCCCATCTCTACATGCTGACTGTTGAAGTGGTTTTCAGTGTTGAGGTGTCAGAGGAAAACTGTTTGGTAGAAAAGAATAATATAACATGGCATAACATATTTCATGGTATTAGGTATAGAGAGTGAACAGCATGAAGAGTTACAGTTTTTCTCCTTTACTTTTTTTTTCAGAGTAATGAGGGTTAAGTGACTTGCCCAGGGTTACACAGCTAGTGTCAAGTGTCTGAGGCCGGATTTGAACTCAGGTCCTCCTGAATCCAGGGCTGGTACTTTATCCACTGTGCCATCTACCTGCCCCCTTCTCCTTTACTTTTATTATTTATTTATTTATTTTTAGTGAGGCAATTTGGGTTGTGACTTGCCCAGGATCACATAGCTAGAAAGTGTTAAGTGTCTGAGGTCGGATTTGAACTCAGGTCCTCCTGACTCCAGGGCCGATGCTCTATCCACTGCGCCACCTAGCTGCCCCTCCTTTACTTTTAATCCTCAATGTTTGGTTGTAATCCAGTGAGGCTGTTGGGCACAGGGAATGAATGACATGTGCTGCTCTCTTTTCTCCTGTCTATTTCAGTAGTTATGCTATCTAGGAGGTAGAATATGCTGAAACATTTCATAGCCAAATGATTTCCTCCTGGCAGTGACTTTTCTATCCCTTGCAGGGCTTCCAGCTTTCCAAAGAATACCATGTCAAGTAATACCTTCTGCTTTGTCAGGAGGATTTCCCAGTCCCTTGAACTGCTAGGA
This sequence comes from Dromiciops gliroides, assembly GCF_019393635.1. Lineage (NCBI taxonomy): Eukaryota > Metazoa > Chordata > Mammalia > Microbiotheria > Microbiotheriidae > Dromiciops > Dromiciops gliroides. Next base: position 546,069,960 of record NC_057861.1, on the reverse strand, counting down.
CTTTTCCTTCTGAAGCTACTTTCTATATAGTCTGTATGAACCTTGTATATACATATTTATGTATATATGAGTTTTCCCAGCCCTATTAGAATGTGAGCTCCTAGAGGGCAGGGAATGATTTTTCTTTTATTTTTATTCCCAGGATCTAGCACAGTGCCTGGAATGTTAGCAAGCACTTAATAAATATCTGTTGAAGCTAACTTTTGAACATTAGTCCAAGGCACTGCATGAAATGGTTTTGGATTCTGTATTGTCATGTGGAACTGACTTGGACAAAGGTCATTAATATATGTTAGAAGCATGATTTCTTTTGGAAGATTTTATTAATAATTAGTTTGAAATGGTCAGCTAGGTGGCACAGCAGATAGAGCACTGGCCCTGGAGTCAGGAGGACCTGAGTTCAAATCTGGCCTCAGACACTTGATGCTTCACATGCTGTGTGACCCTGGGCAAGTCACTTAACCCAAATTGTCTCACCAAAAAAAATTAGTTTGAAAATCCCCAGGGCAGTGGTTCCTGCCCAAGTTTTTGGGACTTGTGTCACTATGAAGTTATTTTGTTTTTGTTATATGTATTATATGGTACACATGCATATTAATTAAAGTCAATTAAAATGTTTTATGACTTTTTGAGAGTTTTAAGATTCTCTTTAAAATAATTAAAACAGCCAAGCCAGATTTGGGAATCACTGTCTTAAAAAGCAGCTATATTTCTACTAATAGTATGGGAAGTGCCTACTAGGACTCTATGTGGATGAGGGATTTCAAATAGACTGGGTTTGAAGACATCTCAGTGATATGTCTAGAAAGGATCAACAAGACCTTTCATTGCTTGTTCTGTAGGTATGGTGGCAAAACATCCCACCTGACTGTCTCCTGGTGGTTTGTGAAAATCAATGAACCATATTTGTAGAGCTCCTAATTAGTGAGAAGGAAGGAGTAAGGGGTAGAGAGAGTCAGAATTATACAACAGAACATCATCAATTTGGATTCATTGTGGGAAGGCCATGCTGGATTAGTGAAATATCTAAATTATGAAATATTTGAAAAAATTTAACTTCTTTTAAGCAGTCTAACAAAATGTTGCCACATAGAGGGCTCCACAAATCCCTGGTCTAAAAAAATTGTCCAGATAATTTGCGATGGGTTATTCATTATAGCTAGAATACTCCTTCAAAAATAATTTAAGGGGGCAGGTAGGTGGTGCAGTGGATAAAGTGCTGGCCCTGGATTCAGGAGGACCTGAGTTCAAATCCAGCCTCAGACACTTGACATTTACTAGCTATGTGACCCTTGGCAAGTCACTTAACCCTCACTGCCCTGCAAAAAAACCCAAAAAACAAAACAAAACAAAATTTACAACAGTTTATTTACATGTGATTAATTCCTTATGCATTCATAATACATACATACTCACATATATGTATATGTATGTATATATATGTATAAACTTCTGTAGCAAGTTTTCTTTTCAAAGATAAGCTTAATCTCAGTCCCTGAAGTACTACATTCTGATTTAGTTGGATATTTTGTATGAACTTTACTTGCTAACTTCAAAGAGCAAATATTACCAAAGGTGCTTAATTTACTGATAGACACTGCCTTAGGGATTAGAAAATTCTGGATTAGAATCAAGATATCTTAAAGGTGTAGACATTTTTTGGGTGGGGCAATGAGGGTTAAGTGACTTGCCCAGGGTCACACAGTAGACATTTTTCACAACAGATAAATTGGATTTAGATTCACAGAATTTTAAGTTATAAGGTATGTAAGAAATCATCTAGTCCAACTTTGTCACTTTTCAAAGGAAGAAACAGAACCAGAGAGGTTTCAAGATCACAGATTTAGAGTTAACAGGGACTATAGAGTCAATCTTAATGAGAATGAGATTCAGAGAAAATAAGGGTTCAAGGTCTCAAAGAGCTGGGATGTGAACCCAAGTCCTATTACTTAAAACCCAGCACTTTCACCACTGTACCATGCTGACTCTAATCAATTTCCATGTGCTTTTTGTAAATAATTTTAATAGAAACTTATGTGATTCTTCAGATTGTGAAGAAAAGTAGTTATAAGCTCCCCCTGGTCACAGTAAATTTCATTGACCCAAGTTTCCCTATTCATACAGTTTTTCCCATTCTCAGTCACTGTCTTTCTAGCTGGTCAGTTTTCTAGAAGATATAGTAATTTTACATTTCTTTTACATTCATTTTGTTTCCTGATATATACAAATACTCTCATTGCTAATAGCAAGTGAAGATGGCTAAAGTCCCACCTCAGGCCATATAATCATGAATGTTATACTTCAGAATATTTCTCAATGGCTATGCTGGGACCCTTTAGTGCATTTCAAAGCTTTTAATGGTGTTTCAAGGAAAACCAGGCTTTCTTTATAACTCTGGCTCCAATTCTCCCCATTTGGATTGTGATGTGACATCCTGAAGGCCTTACAAGTATTTAATGGTAGGGCTAGGACAAGAGCCAAGATCTCTTGACTCTCAGTACAGTATTCTTTCCACAAAACCAAATTTTAATAAGTTAAATCAATATTCTACAAATTCAATTCAATAAATGTTGGTTGAACTGAATTTGCTGGATATTTTAAGTACAATGGCAGGGTTTACCTTTAAAACAAATCTTACTAGAAAAAAAGGTATTATAAAATCAGTAATCATTTTTAAAAACAAGTAATGGCCCCTAATTCATTTATGTGTGCATGTGTGTATGTATTTGTATAAATCTGGATTTTTGAACATCAGATTTCACCTAAAATGAGTCATAACTATGAAATTGATAAAATAAGACTATAAACAATGATTTCAGAACCATGGACAGAAACAGAAATCTGTTCACTCAAGAGAACTAAAGCAAAAGTGGAATAAGTTAAAGCTATTTTAAGGAATAGGTAGATGCTGGACAACTGCAGGAAGGCAACAGTGAAGGGCAGATAGGGAATACTGGAAAGGTTCTTTATGTATCACTGCCCTGAAAATTAGATCTGTATAATTTTACCTACAATCACATAAAGTTCTATCTACTCTTGGTATTTTTTTTACCTGATATGTAAATTGCCTTATAGTGTAGGATCATGGAATATGAGGATAAAAACTACGGGCTACCATGAATTAGAGGATTTGGTTATTCTAAATATCAAACATTGTTGATGCGTCCTGTGTATTGACCTGCTGGTCAAGAATACCATTACTCTATCTCCTATGCTTAGTTCTCTAGGTGCACTGAACCAAAAGGTTAAGAGATTAGGGAAAATGAGACATTATTAGACTGTCACAAAGTAATTCTAGAATATCAGTGCGAGAAGGAAATTTGAGATGTTATCTAGTTCATTTGTCTTCAAAGAGAACTAAAAGGAAGTCATGCCCCAGAGATGAGAACCCGTGTCATTAAAAAAAAAATCTCCAAAGAAGGAGTTATTTTCTCATGGGAATCAATTCAAATGTTTAGTAAATCTCAGTGTTGATCTTTTTCTTTATTATAGCTATCCTCGTTCACCAATGTACCATTCTGACATCTCATTGGAGTATAGAAAGTGTCCATGGGCTCATAAAGATTGGATTCCTCTCTGGCCCAACCTTGTTCAGTTCTTCAGTAGTGACCTCTGCTATCCAGCATGAATATCAAATTGCCCTTGGGCCTTTGTCTCCCCCTACCTATGGAATACACTGTGATCTCATCCCTCCCTCCCATCCCCAAGGTCTCTTTTCTCTCTCAAAAATTGTCTTAAAGCATTGATAGAAAAATGCCAGGTGCTTTTTAATAGTGCCATCATGGGTACTAGAATTGCCAGTTATGACTCTGCTGATGAATGATTTGTCTATCTTCTAATGTAGGACTACTCTTTGTAAGTGTGGTGAGGTTCATCACCAGAAAGCTAGACCATAGGTCTAGGCTTTTGTTTTTGTTTTTCACTCTGTCAGCCTATGAAACATACAAGGGTTGCGATCTTCATCAGTGAAGAGAATACTACACTATTGAAATCATGACTCTTTCAAAATATAAAAGTATATCTAACTTTGATCACTAGATCCTATAATTTGAGCCTATTTCCGCATGTCTCATATTCAGTGGTAATGGAGAATATTCAATGACCATTCTGTAGGTAACAATACTCCATTGACATAGTGACTTTAATTTCATAATGTTGATGATGAGTTTGTTTCCCCTGTAGCTTTATTCTCCTCCTTTTAATCAGAGAATTTCTTTCCTCTCTCTTTCCTGGCATGACAATGACACATTCTCCCAATAAACCCAGGAAATTCACAGTGTCTATTTATCCCAGTAGACACAAGCCTCTTAACCACCTTGTTGTGTCTGGCAAATACAAGGGATTAATTGCATACTGCCATAATGGCTGAGCCATCACATTTAGCTGAGTGCCCTAATAAAAGTATTATTATTTAACAGTTTGGCTTCCACAAACTGCCTTTTATCCTGCCTCCCTGGGTTGGTAGGAAGATTAGAACGCTAAACACAAACTCATAAGCTTCACTTTGAAGCTATAACACAAGCTTTCAGTAATTGTCTTTCACACATTTGTACTGTAATTTTTATTCCCCAAGTTGATGTAGAAAGAGATTGAGACTAGGTATATGGTTGTCAGTATGAATAGCCATTTGAGTGAAACAATGTGGAGCCTAAAGGATAAGCAGACAGGATTTCTGGGCACAATCAATGTTCTATTCTCTAGCATGGTCAGGTAATGGGGCATTCTAGTTCATCCAATATTGTGGCTAATAGAAAGTGATCCTATTTATCATATGGATCACTTATAATTGAAGGATTAGAAGATCACAAAATACATGAAGCACTAAGACTATTACACTGAACATAATTCTATCTTTTTGGATGATCCAGAATTTTGTGACTTAGAACTATAAGAAGCCTTAGAGATCATCTGGTGCAAGCTCTTTTATTTTGTAGGTGAAAAACTGAAACCACAGAGAAGGGGAGGTTGCTTGAGATCACAGGGGGAGTAAGTAGCAGGATGAGGATTTGAAATCATTCTGTCTTTCATCATTATGACCATCATGCATTGTTGCAGCATAACCAGCATGGCTTTACATATACAGGATAGATTGTTGATAGAGAAATAATGAACTTCTGAGTAACAGAATTGACTGATTTTATTTTCTATGCTTACAGGAAGAATGATGCCTCTTCCCTTCAAATCTATCCTGAAGGAACAAAAACATATCTTTTGGTCACAGAGTAGATGAAAGTCATGCTTCCTTCCCACAACTAGCATAATGTATAGGGTGAGATAGGGCTGTCTTCCTCTTGAAATTGTCTTTTGTTTGCTTATATGTGTATATGTTGTATTCTTCCAGTAGAATGTAAGTTCCTTGAAGGCAGGAAATTATCATAGATCTGGAGGTGGAAGGGATTTTAGAGGTTCACTAGTCAAACTCCTTCATTTCAGAGAAGGGGATACCGAGGCTAAAAGGCTTTTCCAATGTCACACAGGTGGCAAATGGTAACTGGGATTTGAACCCAGGTCCTCTGAGTCTCAATCCAGTTCTCCTTCCACTATATCATACCTTCCCCATGACTTCTCGGTTTATTCCCAGTCAGTCAGTAAGCATTTATTAAGCACCACTATGTGTCAGGCACTGTGCTAAGTGCACCTTGTGTAGTACCTTGGATGTAGTACATTAATAATAGATGTCTGTTGCATTGAATAGGTAAAATGCACAATTCAGGTTTATCATTTTAGCCTTTTAGTTGCTTACATAAACATCCTCATTAGCCACAAACGTGAAAAACAAAGTATGCACCAGATCTGAATTTATTATTCATACAAACAAGTTTGCCAAACACAATATAGTATCTACTTAAGAAAATAAGAACATTTACAATTTAAATATATTTCTCATTCTTAGACCTGGAATACCTAAAATGCAATTTAACTCACTTAGTCACTTCAGACATTCCCAACTGGCCCTTCAACACTATGTATGCAGTCACTTTTCTCAAGCACATTACTGTAATAGATGTTCAGTCCTCCTGTAAATGGATTTTTCTTTAGCATCTTCTCTTTCCTCCTCTCTCTTCCATTCCTTGCCCCTCTAAGACATTCTAGTTCCCAAGTGGGTCAATGAAAATACAGTATGTGCTTGCTTAACTTCACTGTATGCACAACAGTAGGTCCAAATCATATAACAAGAGTTTGGCTCATTAGCAGTCTTTACAAGGAGCCTCACAGACCAAAAATTAGGCCACAACTTTATTATCGTGGACAGTGGCTCCTACATGGCAAATTTCTTGAATCAAGGCTTTGTTTCCCAAACTGGCCTGAAATAAAAATCTTCAAAGTATATATTATCCTTATTTATGTGTTTTATCAGTATTAATAATAAGTTAAAGCCCTCAATTTCTCTGAAGCAAAATTGTTCAAGAGACAAATACAAGAGACACATAACAAAGTTGTTCAAGAGACACAAAAAGACACACATGAATTCTAACCAGAAGAGAGTAAGAACTCAATGGAATGACTTAAAAAATCAGAGTTCTTTTAAATATTATTTGTCAAGATATAAAATATAATCCAAATGAAAAAACAATGATACCACTAGTCAGTAGAATCTCTATTGTTAAGAAAAGTAATAAACTGAAGCACATGGAAAACATTGTTTATGCTCAGTCTTAAAAAAACCAAACCTCAACATTCAAGTTTATATGAGATTAATATAGAACAGTGGAATTCTTGTAAATATATGCTTTCATGATAAATACATTCACAAAAATGAATCACTTAATCTTTATAGATATTGCACTTTAACTCATTCACATAAAACTTAAACTAGCATTCCTTGTCACTAAGCATTTAAAAAATAAATAGACCTATTATGTGTTGATACACTTTGGTAAATATAAATCCACAAGAAAGCACTCAATTAAGAGGTTAATAGGGAACAGGTAGGGTCATGGAGATTGAACCAGTAAAGTATACCCACTCCTTGGAATCTGTGATGCTCAGGGGCATCATGACTAACTGCAATAGAGTGGTCTTTTCCCATTCATTTATTGCCAATCATGTTTAAATGAATATACATACACTCAACTTTGGGACCTAAATGGAGTTAAAACAGATCATGAAGGTTATTTGTTTTGGTGAAAACTTTACTAGGTTCTCAAAGAAATAAGGACCATTATTGTAAAAGCATCCGTTTTGAATTTTCAGAGTCATTTTGGAAGGACCCACCTGAAGTTCCTATCACTTCAGTCAGAATGTGGTGAGTGACTGAAAAAGAGATTTCTTGAAAGTATTTCCTTCCTTGAAATGGAGAAGTGGATGAATATGAACTCAGATCAACTGTATGTGTATGTGTATGTGTATGTGCATGTGCATGTGTATGTGTATGTGTATGTGTATGTGTATGTGTATGTGTGTATGTTTGCAGAATATCATATGGAAAATCTGATTCATTGATACTGTATTTGTGCTTGTTGGGAGTATGGAAGGAAATAGGTTATCATCATTATAATAATCCAGTTGTAAACCAGAACTAATCCTACCGGACAATGGAAGTCCAATATAGAGATGCAGGTGTACTCCCCAGTTATGCTAACAGTTTCTTTTTACTATCTGGGAAAGTTGATTGTACATATGAATTGTCAGGGAGAACTGATTTTGTCCTTGTCTAAAACTTGGAGGACTCTCACAACTGAATCCCAAATATTTGACCCATTTTTACCTCACCTCAAAAAAAAAAAAGGAAATCAGAGAATGTCTGTACAAGAAGCAGTGTGGATCTTGCTTTCATTGCTACATGGCTTCCATAAAGAGCAAGCTTGGAATCCTATGCTTAAAAGGCTTAGTTGGATTTTTGGAAAAAAACATGACAAGCCTTTTAGATGGAAAACATTAGAGTGCTGTGTCTATGTATAATTCCCCAAACTCATGAGCCTCTGGAAAATCCAATGAAAACTAATGGCAATAATTTGCTGTTGTTTGTTGTTGTTTGGGGCTCAAGAAATCTTTTTTTTTCCTTTTGCTTGCCAGAAGATCCTCTGTCTTGGATAAGATGAAAAAAAATCTATACATAATGTTAGTTTTGGGGGATGCTTCTTGGTTGCCCAGGACATATGAACAGTAAGTATTTTGTTCCAGAGCTTTTTCCAAGAGAGCCTATCAGGAGTGGAAAGGACAGGTAAAGATGCTTCTATTTCCCGAAGTGTCATCTTTAGCACCAGCAACTGATGAGTGGGGATACGTCAAGTCAAAAACCCCCTTTTCGGTAAGTGCACAAATGCAAACAACACCTTGAAAAATGTGGAAACATTCAATCTTAGGAGCTAGGAATAGCATGATGAAGAGATTACCTAAGCTCTTTGAATAAAGAATGTAGTATCAATTATGCACTACTGGGTCTTGGGTATATTGAAAAATAAAGAGTTATTCCCAGTGACCACATAGAGTGCTGAGATTTGGACATATACTACTTTTTTATGCTATTGGGTCCACACAGACCCAAGAGCAGAGTACTCCTGCCCTCCACAGAGGTATCAAACTGGCAGGGACTTTTGCTCTTAACATGACTTGCCAAAGTAAAAACAAAATCATGCTTCTCTTCCTTTTCTACCAGCCTAATATGTATTCGTTCTACCAGTTTGATAGTCTTTCAGGCTACAGAGACATGAAATCTGGTTGCCACTCTTGAGAAGAGAAGTTTCAGCAAGTATAATGTGAAGATCTTAGAGCCCCACTAAATGGGGCAGAAGTGGAAATAGCTCCCTGGTCATGGGGATACTTTTATAGGCTTCCCATTTTTATCATATTGATAAACCAGCATTTTGATACAGTGGGAATTGGCTGGTGAAATCCAGGGACTACTGGTTATCGAGAAGTTATGATTGGTATAGAACTGGACAGGCTGCTTTTGACACTTAAAGAAAGCTTTGAGTGTTCCAGCCGCCATGGTACGGAATCGCTTGCTGATAAAACAATAAAGGAAGAAGTTGATTGCAGTGTTCAAAAGGGCCAGCATGTTGGCAATGTCTGATATAATATGCACCAGCCAGCTATTGTGGATAGGTGACACATAAAGGTGATAGAGGATCATTATGATTCTGGGTGCCCAAAGTGTGGCAAAAATGGAGGTGATGGTGAATAGGATAGCTGTGGTTTTTCCAGTGGAGTAGCCACGGAGTCGGAAATTGCTTTTTCGCCTAAGTTTATATACAATGATAGAATTTAAGATGAAAAAAATGGAGCAAGGTACCAGGTACACAGTGAAGCAATGAACCCAGATGAGGACGTGGTGCATCGAAGTGCTGATATAGTCTTCAATCCATATATTGGGCCACCAGTAATATGGGATGCTGGTCAGAAAGCAGGTAATGTAGACACTTATGATGACTTTCCGAGTGCGAGCTGGATAGGAGACAGTGTGGTACTTGAGTGGATGGCAGACTGCAATATACCTATCAATAGTTAATGGGACAGTAATCCAAATGGAGGTGTGAATGGAAGAAAATTCCAGAACTTCTATGATTTTGTCTGGGACATGTGGCATCTGTTTGTTTAAGATAAAATCTTCCAGCAAAAAATCTACAAACACAATGAAGAAGAGGACCATGATGTCAGCAGCAGCAAGGGCTAAGAGATAGTTGTAGGATGACTTCTGTCTACGTGCCACAAGCTGGGACAGGATGATCACAGTTAGAATGTTAGCTGCAGAGAAAAGAGAAATTAATTTTGTTTAGAAACACACATGACCTTTTGGCTAACATCAGTCCCCAAGCCCACATCTCATGGGTTTATGCAGTGGCATTCACAGCAAAGTGGAGACAAAGGCGCAAATTATTTGAATGAATAGTGTAAACTTTACTACTTTATAGACAGCCATAATTTAAATTGGTACTAGTAGGAGGCATGGAGATTGACTGGATGAATCCTTGAGACTTTCCTCCCCTCTTATTCTGCCAGATCTTTAAGAGCAGGGAAAGTCTTTTGCCTCTTTTTGTATTCTTATCACTTAGTAGAGGATCTGACACATAATAGATGCTTCATAAATGTTTATTGATTTATTGATTGATTTCTGATTGGGAATTCTAGACTTAGGATTCTAAGGTTCTTAGGTTCGTTTTCAAACATTTCCTCTTTTGTATCAGTTTCTTTAGTCATGGGCTACCTTATTCAGAGGATTCATGGATTCTTTGGAAATAGCGCACTGAATAACTGTGGTTAAATTTATCTTCTGGGGCCTCAGTTTTCTCCTCTCTGAAAGGAGAGAGTTGGACTAAATGGTATCTTCTTTTTTAAAAAAATAAAAGTATTTTATTATTTTCCATGTAGAAATAGTTTTCAACATTTGTTTATATAAGATTTCCAATTTCAAATTTTTCTCCCTCCCTCCCCTCCCTCCCCCCCTTCCCTAGACAGCAGGCAATCTGATATAGGTTATATATACATAACAACATTAAACATATTTCTTCATTAGTCAAGTTATATGAGAAGGATCAGAGCACAATAGAGAAACCTCAAATCAGAAAACTAATAGCATCAAAGACCAAATGGTATCTTCTTATGAAGATTTTTATTGGTCTATTTCATTTTTTATACCTCCTACATTTCCCAATAGATTTCCCTTTTCTTTCCCTCCCAGAGAGCTACCCCTCATAACAAAGGAACAAAAGGGGAGTGGGGTACCAACAGTTCAGCAAAACTAACCAAGATATCACCCAAGTTTGATTTTACATGTGGAGTCCACCACTCACAGTCCCTTCCCTCTCCATCCCTCACCCTCCCACCAATAAGGGAGAAGTGCAGTTTCATTTTTTTTCTTCTGGGACCAAGCTTGGTAATTATAATTATTTTTTTGTAATTCTGAACTTAAACACCAAAAAAATACACTTCCATATGCCTAGCACAATAGCAAAAGAAGATTGTATTTTAAATCACAAATCTCCATTTCATCTGGCTATCTTTTGAAAAAAAAAACTACTACAATTTCACATTATTTTCAAATTGTTCTACTTGCTGTGCTTCCTTCTGAACTTCCTTCTCTCCTGTGCATTCACCGATGTTTCAGTGGCCCACCTTTTGGACATTACATTACCACACATCCTTTCCTCCTTTAAAAATGTAAAGAAATCTTGGAATGAATAAGCCTAGTTAAATAAAGTTTACTTTCTACAGTCACTATCTACATAGTGGCCATATCCAAAGATGTATGTTTCATTGTGAATCTTTGAGTTCATCATTATTTGTCTCAGGAGATGGGTAACACGCGTCATTATAGTTCTTCTAGAGACATAGTTGCTTATTGCATTGAAGGGAGTTCTGATATCTTTCAAAGTCATTTATTTATTTTTTTCTTCTTTTTTTCAAAGTTATTTATTTTTATATTTATTTATTTATTTTTATAATGTTATTTTCCTTGTATAAATTGTTCTGGTTCTCCTCACTTCTCCCTGAATCAGTTCATACTACATAAAATTCTTTACAATTGTCATTACTCTCATTTCTTTCTTGCTGTATTATTTCATTAGATCCATATATAAAAATTTGTCCAGTCATGCCCTAAATTATTGGCAGTCCTTTAGACTATAGTCCTTCCTGCTTTTTTTTTCTTATTTAAAATCCCTTTCAGTATCGTTTGTTTGTTTTGCTTGTGACTATTTCCTCCCTGGTATTTCCCCACCTGTTAGCAACCCCCCACCCTGCACCCCCTCACCAATTCCTGGATGTTTCCTTGTTGAATTTTATGTGTTTCTACACTAACCTATTTTTTAAAAGTATGTGTTCAACTTTCCTTTGTCTATTTCCAATAAGAGTGATAGTCATTTGCTGTTCATTTTCCCCTACCCCTTCTTCAGTGTTTGTACACTTTTTCTCATGCACTCCAATGATAAAAAATATCAAATTCTACTTCCTTTTTCCTCCTTTCTACTTTAGCATATTCCTTTTACCCTCCTTTCTCAAGTGCTTTATATTTATATATTTATATGGGCTTTAAGTTTTGTAAAGCACAAATATATACTCCTTTCATCTTTACAAAAACCCTATTTTAAAGAGGAGGAAACTGAGGCCATTAGAAGTTTCATTACTTGCCCAGAGTTACACAACTAGTAAGTGTCTGAGGCCAAATCTGGACTCTGGTCTTTCTGACTTCAGGTTCCATACTCTGTGTGATCTACCTATAGGCTAGTTGAAGAGCAAAATTTGTAGGTTATACAGTTGTGACCTGGGGCCCATCCTAGGGGCCCAAAAGGATGAAATGGATAGGTATTGAGAGCTAGTAACCCCAGGGAAGACTGGTAAATATATATAGATTACTCAGATTAAAAAAAATCTTTTAACTCATGTAGCCCACAGAGGATGTATAGGATTCTTCTAACAACCTCTGATTTACAGTGGCTAGGAAGTTCCCTCAGTTTCTTCATCTGTAAAATGCAGGAAGTTTCCTCAATTTCTTCATCTGTAAAATGCAGTTTTTGTAAGGTCAAAGAAGAAAAATATTTCTAAGTACTTTGCAAACCTTAAAGACTTGGATATGTAAGACAAGCTCTTATGACTTCAATAAGGATAAATTTACCCTCTGAAGACCCAGGGGGCCACTTAGTGAAATCTCCATATAGAACAATCCTCTTAGCACAATGTGAGAAGATACTTAGCCGTGTGTCTCCACAATGTAACCACACTAGTTCTGGCTCATGCTGAAGGGCTGTGTCACAATTGGTTTTGAGAGGCCTATTTTTCCCCTTCCCCCTCTCAAAATGCTATGGAAAATTGTTTTGAAGTGGTGGAGAGTTAAGTGCCCAAATCACATTACAGGTTGACTGGCTCTGGGCTCTTACCTCGTCCCTCTCTGATTCGTCTTGATCATTGCACTAAAAGCTTTGTATCTTACTTGCATGCAGAATAAGATGGCAATCAAATTACCAGCAGCTTTCATCGGAGCTGATAGAAGTTTACCCACATGATTAGGGATAATTCAAGGGTTTGAGTTCACAGTGTGCGTGGGAACAGTGCTGCTGCAAAAACTTACTGCCTGCAATAAGGCTATGAAAATAAGTTGAGTAAAATAAATGCTGATCTGGCATTGGTCCAGCATTTAAATAAAACAACACTTCATCATTAGACCAGTATGAAAACTGAGCCAAACCTTTTGGGGTCTGAGATTTGGGGTCATTTGGAATCAGTTGAAATCCTAAAGCTTGAGTGGGGGCACATCTACCTCTTGAGTCAAATCTCCAATGCTTGCAGTTAGGTGGTGCAGTGAACAGCGAACTGGGCCTGGAGACAGGAAGACATGAATTCAAATCTGGCTTCAGACACTTAATAGCTGTGTGACCCTGGGCAAGTCATTTAACCTCTGTTTCTTCATCTGTAAAATAATAGCACCTATTATTTTAATAGCAGATCATAATAGCAGCTATCTTGCAGGGTTGTTGTAAGGATCAAATCAAATGAAATAATATTTGTAAAGTGCCTAGCATAGTGCCTGGCACATAGTAAGTGCTGTATAAATGTTGGTTACTATTATATTTATAAAGCACTTTGCAAACTTTAATATACTTTATGAAAGCTATTTTTATTATTAGCTAGTTTGATACCACGATAGAGATATTCAAGGACCATCATTTAATTCTGAAGGTACCTTAGTGGCTATACTTTATGTGATCTCTTAAAGAGTGTGTATAGATTGATTTTTGGGGGGTAAATAAAATCCTGTTTTATACAAACATTTTACAATGGGGGTAGTACCTAGAGAGCTGGTCTCTTAAGTCAAGAAGACCTAGGTTGAAGTAGTACTTCTGATATACTGGCTGTGTGACCCAGGGAAATTCACTTAATCTCTCAATTCTTTGGCATCTCCCCATGACACTAAGTTGCAGCAAAGATGCTACCTTTGTTGGTTAGAAGGGGTTTTCTCACTTGAGAATTGCCTCATCAATGTAATGACAGATCCAATCACTGTTCCTATTCTTATTTTACAATAGTTGGCCAATGAAAGGATTCTTTTGTGAAGATTGCTTTTGTACATGAAATATCAATGCCTTTTAGTTTGCTCTCTTCTTAAATTTAAAATTTCCCAAACTGAGATATGCTTAAAGTAAGGTATACCTATACAGATTTGTACTTGCTGATAAGTTGCTTTCAAAAGGATTAAAAAACGCCCCACCATCTTTCCCATGTGCATGTGTGGTTTGTTTGTTTTTTTTAAGTGAGGCTATTGGAGTTAGGTGACTTGCCCAGGGTCACACAGCTAGTGTCAGATGTCTGAGGCCAGATTTGAACTCAGGTCCTTCTGAATCCAGGGCCGGTGCTTTATCCACTGCACCACCTAGCTGCCCCCTGCATGTGTTTTTAACTATAAGAAAGTTGGGAGAACTTTCATTCTGTGAGCTAGATTGGCATATCGGATAAAACATTCAACTTGGAGTCAGGAAGATTGACATTCAAACTCCCTTCTTATCTGTGTGACCCTGGGGAAATCATTTAGTGTATTTGGGCTTTAGTTTCCTCATCTGTAGAATGAGGGTATTGGACTTGCTGACTTCCAAGGTCCCTTCTGGTTGTCAATGTATAAACCTATGAGCAATAACATCACTTTTAAGCTTTTGTATACAAAACAGGCCCAGCCAACTAGCAATTTCCAATCTAGGTGAAGTGACAAGATATGTATAAAGAAGAACAACGTAGGAGTTAAGAAACAATGCAAGATGAGTATCTGACTAAATAAAGAAATAACGTGTGTGTGTGTGTGTGTGTGTGTGTGTGTGTGTGTGTGTGTGTGTGTGTGTGTGTGTGTGTAAGGTGAAAAGGTTCACATCAATTGGTAGCTGTAACTTAACTCCCAAATGATAAAGGTGCAGGTGATCATCAGTAGAGTTGGTGTGTTAGTAAGCCAGGTCCTTGTGTTTGGAAAAAGTCCATTGAATGAGGGGCTTTGAGCTGAGGATGGAGAGTTGGCCCCTGCTTTGCTTGAATGGGTAGATGATGAGAAAAAGGGTGCCTGTCAAGGATGTGAAGGAATGTAACCTGTGTGTACAATGGTGGATTCTAGGGCAATGTGAGTGTGTAGTTTGGGAATGCAGGTTGTTTGATTTAGAGTTGCAAAGGATCTTAGAGGTCATCCAGTACAACTCCCTCACTGTTTTCAGAGGGGGAACTGAGTCACAGAGAAGTTAAGCAACTTTCCCAAGGTTACACAGTGACAAAGCTGAGACTTGAACTCATACTTTTTGTTCTCAAGTAATAAATGTGTTTCACTTACCCAACATGCATTTATTAAATAACTACTGTATTCATTTCATTGTTCTGGTCATCGTAGATAGAAAATTTGGGGACTGGGGTTGTAAAAATTCCAAAAGAGGTAAAATACATGGTCTATGCATTGAGGGAGCTTACGTTCTAGTTGCTGGGTAGTTGCAGATGTCTTAGTAATCAGTGATTCAGTAGGGCCTGCTGACCTATTTCCCTGAAATAGCTTCCCTCATTCGGGCCGTCCCCCATGCCTGGAATGATCCATGCCCTCCTCTTCATGTCTTGGCTTCTCTGGCTTCCTTCAAGACCTAACTCAAGTCCTACCTTTTCCAGGAGGTCTTTTCCATTCCCCCTTCTCTCCCAACTGCTAGTGTCTTCCCCTTCGATATTACCTTCCATCTACTGGGAACATACCTTGCATGTACCTAGTTATCTGAATGTTGTCTCCTCAGTTAGAATGGACTCTTCTTCTTTTTTATTTTTTTGGTGGGGCAATGAGGGTTAAGTGACTTGCCCAGGGTCACACAGCTAATAAGTGTCAAGTGTCTGAGGCTAGATTTGAACTCAAGTCCTCCTGAATCCAGGGCCATTGCTTTATCCACTGCACCACCTAACTGTCCCCAGAATGTACTTTTCTTACAGTGACCATTTTTCTTTTCTTTGTATCTCAAATGCTTAGTGCAGTGCCTGGATCACAGGAAGTGCTTAAGACACGCTTATTAACTGACTGTTGACTTCCATAGCAGTTGAGCCTGAGTGTAGTCCATCATTATGCAGAATTCAGTCCCCAGGGATTGTCTGAGGAAGCGCTTCTCTTTTGCCAAGTTGATCTAGCACCTGAGATCCATGTTTTCAATTTGGCAAGGGCTAAGAGCAGCAATATTTTCTCATAACAGATGCTCTCAGTCATAATGAGAAGAAACAAAGCCATTTTCCCCTTTCCCTTAGAGTCCCCCCATGGAGCTACTTTGTTCCCCCTCCTGCCATCACTCATTGCTTCTATCCATCTTCCCCAAAGTTTCCTTGGTTTCAGACTTCCCATTGGGATAAAACATGTTGGAGGCAGGTCTGGCTGGCGCAGCCTTTTGGGAAAGGTAGCAATGGTGTTCGCTGGTGCCAAGGGCTTGCTGGACAATTTTTGCCTTTGGGGGTGATGATGAGAGCAATAGGGTTTGGTGATGTGTAACCTTGAGCAGATTATGTGCTTATTAGTAAGTCACTTTAAATCTCCAGGTCTCTTTACCCTTACCTGTAAATTTAATTCAGTTTAATAAATATTTATTATATACCTACTAGATTCCAGGTACCAAGTGGTGGGTGTACAATAACAAGAACAACAACAAAACAAACAGCCAATTTCATCTGCACTTAGCACAGTGACTGGCACGTAGTAGGCACATAATAAATGGTTATTGATTGATTAAGAAGTTTATATTCTATTGATAGTTGGACTAGATCAGGGGTTCTTTTTTATTTTGGGTGGGGCAATGAGGGTTAAATGACTTGCCCAGGGTCACACAGCTAGTAAGTGTCAAGTGTCTGAGGCCGGCTTTGAAGTCAGGTCCTTTTGAATCCAGGGCTAGTGCTTTATCCACTTTGCCACCTAGCTGCCTCCAAGATCAGAGGTTCTTAACCTTTTTTTATGTCATAAACCCCTTGGACAGTCTGATGAAACCTGTTTAGAGAAATGTTGTTCAATGTATAAATAAAATACATAGGATTGCAATGGGAACCAATTTCACTGAAATACAATTATCAAAATATTAAAAAAAAACCCAAGTTTGTGAGTCCCAGCTAAAGAACTTTTGGAAATTATTTCTAAAGGTCCTCTCATCTCTGAAACTGACAAATCAAAATCCTTGAACTTTGAAGCTTGAGGAAACCATCCTTCCTTATTGACTCAGAACTAGGAATTTATGACATTGGGCATTTGAGGGTAGTCTTGCGACTTTCTGCATCATCTACCAGACCTCCAATCCTCAACCTATTTTCTTTCATTCCTTCCCCTCCCCTTCCTTCCCCTCTGCTGTCGAATGGGATAATACAAAGTTCTAGCAGCAGAGAGCAGCAGCAGAGGATAACAGCAGAATCATAATGGTAGTGACAAGAAGGGAGAAGCCCAAGCTTGCACAGTTTAGAGGCAGAATGATTCAAAGATGGCTGCAAAGGACTGGAAACAAGACAGAACCAGGCAGTCTAAGGTCAATGTGATCAAAACACCAAGGGGAGCCCAAACAGACTATTGTGCAGTCCAGAAGAGTGCTGAATGATTTATTGCTCCCACAAACCTCTCAGGCTTCTTGAAGCCTTTTATTGAGCAAGTGACTGTATAGCGGAAAGAACACTGTAGATGAGAAGATGTGGTTCAAGTCTCTATTTGCTCTGCCACTTGCTATCTGTTGTTTAAAATTTCTGGGCTTCAGTTACTTCAGTTACTATAAAATGAAGGTGTTAGAGTTGATGATATCAAAGGTCTCTTTCCCCTTCCAGCTCTAAATTGACCCTTAGTGGCCCTTAGTGATCCAGTATTGACTAAGTACCTACTACATGCTAGGCACTATGCTGAGAGCAGAGGATACAAAGAAAGGCAAAAGATAATCCTTCTAATCTCTGGTTGACTCTGACCCCTAGAACAGAGTTCTTTGGGCTAAAGGGACCCTATGATCATTTCGAGGTGGAGAAATAATTTATAATAGTTGAAGAGCTTTTCTGTAAAGTGCTTTGTAAACCTTAAAACACAATTTAAATGTTATCTACTATTATGTTCTATGTAAATGCTGCTATTATTAATTATTGATAGTTACAAATATTAATTATTAATATTGATCAATATTAATGACTAATAAAAAGCAGCGTTTATATGGTGCAAAATAGTAGCCAGGATTTATGTTGCACTTTAAGGTTTACAAAGCACTTTGTAAATATTTGTTTACACAGAGCTTATATGCTATAAAAATGTTGGCCATAATAACAGTAATTATTAATAGCCAGCATTTATATAGCGCTTTAGGGTTTGCAAAGCATGTTACATAGGTTAACACATTTGAGCCCCATGACAATTCTGTGAAGTAAATACTGTTATTTTACAGATGAGGAAACTGAGGCTGAATGAAATTAAATTACTTTGCCCAGATTCACACATTTAGCCTGAGGCAAGATTCAAACTCACATCTTCTTGATTCCAAATACAACATTCTCTCTATCTACTGTACCACAGACCAGTCTCAAAATTAGGAGAAAAGAGGCAGCTAGGTGGCACAATGGATAAAACACTGGCCTTGGATTCAGGAGGACCTGAGTTCAAATCCAGCTTCAGACACTTGACACTTACTAGTAGTGTGACCCTGGGCAAGCCACTTAACCCTCATTACCCCACAAAAAAAATGTTCTCAATCAAAATTAGGACAAAAGACTTTCTCATTGGGAAGTAAGACCCCAGTCTCTTGTGGGACAGACCTGGATACCCCTCCACTATGTCAAAGAGGACAGCAAAATCTTCTTCAGAGCTATTTCCTGTAAAGGTGAGAGACCTGGATCCTGACAACCTTCAGTTATTCCCTTGCCATTGGAGTGGCTTTAGTAAACTGGTTTGGCCTATCCTGTCTGAGTTATCCTGCCTTCTAAATCTAAGTTAGCCAGAAATTTCCCCAAAGTCCATACCATGGGGTGAAGGATATTACTCTGAATCAGAAGTCCTTAACCTTTGTTGGTTTTTGAACTCCTTTAGCAGGATGGTAAAAATCTATCCCTTCTCAAAATGGCATCTTTTTAAAAATTCATCATTGAAGGAAATGCTAAATTTCAGTTCCAAGTTAATGGAAAAAGAACTATTTTCCTACATCCAAGTTCACAGATCCCCTTAAAATGTACCCATGGGACCCCTTGGAGGGCTGTGATCTCCAAGTTAGAATCACTGCTCTAAATCATTACCATAGGTGTTGGAAAACAACTGGCTTGTGTCTCTGAAACTGAAAAGTGTTATTTTGGGAAAACATAAGTAAACAAGTGGCCAAGATGCACACACAGACCTGTGATGGAGGCAGCATGGCGCTCATGGGAAGAGTGGTGATATCGGAGTTCCAAGACCTGAGTTTGGATACTGGCTCTGTTTCTTACTCTCTGTATAACCTTGAGCAACTCACTTCCCTGACCTCACTTTCTGAATGAAGTATTTATTAAATGATGTATATAATGAAGAGATTGTACTAGATAACCTATTAAGTCCTTTCCACTCTGGGTCTATGATCCTCTAATCTTAATTCCGCACTTCCCATGAGGACCTAAGCTTTTCTTCTGTATGTGTCTGAGTCCTAGGGGCTGGACAGGACAAGGAATTGCCATCACTTACCATTTTTTTTTTCATGAGCTGTCCTTTCTTATTCATACTTCAAAGATTCTAATTTCACTGGGGTTAGTTCTCCCTCCGCCGACACAGATTGCAACTCCTCCACGACTAAGTAGATGGTCTCAAAGAGTTGCTCAACCTGAAAATTTTCATTACTCAGTGGCCAACCTGGTAATGAGGTTTATTATTTATATTCAAGATTAATCGAGTTTCTCCTTCAGAGGCTCCAGGCTTTGTACTGAAGACTGAACAATTTGACACTCTAATAGTGGAGATAAGAAATAATGTAAGGGAGGAACTAAGGAAAAATGGGGGGTGGGGAGAAGGAGGCATAGTTAGAACATTTAGCAACTATTTAGTTAGGGTTGTGTAGGTGTGTTGGTGAGCATAATTATATATATGCACACATGTGGGCCCAGGAGAAAGGGAGACATAGAGAACTACAAGGGCACCACAACCTTTCCAAATCATCCGAGATCTTTGATTAAAGGGTGAAATTGGCCTTGGGAAATGAGACACACCAAAAGCCTCAAAAGGTGACCTCTACCAGTAACCATGCAGAAGTATGTCTTTATGAGCCTGAAGGTAATGATACCATTCACATGGGCTATTGACCTGGGATGAAGGCCCTGAAGTTATGCGTCATTGGGCATAATAATTGGCAAAGACATGAAGGGCGTCTGAAAAAGGCTCCGTTTGGACCAGAATCTGACTGCTTAGCTTCTTGGAGTCAGAGCTTCAGGGTCCCCTGGCATGAGCAGGCCATGTGGGTCTTGTTTGGGGTTATGGGGTTTCAACATTGGCAGCATGCTGTGGGCTGCTCATGCTGCTTTGATAGATGCCATGGGGAAGAGGGAATAAGATCTAGCCTTCATCTGAGCAGGCAAGGAGTCCAATGGGCAGGCCTATAGGTGTAGCCCATGATAACCTAGCCTTTTATTACATGGGTTTGGTTATACTACCAATCACATCATGACGTTGAAACATAATGACCCACATTTGGTCTATAACTTAATCCCAGAATTTGAGAATCAGAAGGGACTTCAGTGGTCAACCCATCTAGGAAAGGAAACCTGAAAAATGCTTGTCAAGACTCTGCTTGAAGACTCTAAAGAGGGGGAACTGCCACCTCTCTAAGGAGACCATTCTAAGTCTGCACTGTTTTAATTGTTAGGAAAGCTTCTTCTAACACAAGCCTAACTTTTGCTTCTTTCCTTGAGTCCATCTATTGCTTCAGGTGCTGCCCTCTGTGGGCAAAGGCAATACCCGGTGCCTTCTCCCCAGTACAGCCTTTCAAATACTTGAAGACAACCTGAACACATCCCCCTGAGTCTTCTTGTCTCTAGGTTAAACATGTCCACTTCCTTTAACCAATCTTCATAGGACATATACTAAATAGGACATAGACTTTATCATTTTGGCTGGTCTCTCTTGGGCATTCTCCATCTTATAAATGTCTTTCTTAGACCATGATATCTAGAACTGAACATGATACTCTAAAGGAGGTCAGATGAAGACAGTATAGAGAGGAACTATCACCTCCCTAATAGCAGGATTATAATGCCTTGTCAATTAAACTGGGTTTGGTACTCCTGCACCCTCCCACTATCATTTCTTTTCTTACATGGATGGTTTTTGTTATTATATTACATTATAATCAAATGAGAAATATTTGTAAAGTATTTTATGAATCTTAAAGTTTGATATAAATGCCAATTTTTGTTATTATTGTTATTGTTATTAATTATTACATCAGCACCTCCATATTGTGATATCCCCTATTCCCTCCCCACTTAAACCCCCACACATACCCAATGAGCCTGCCCTTTGTGAGGAAGAAAAATAGCGAGACAAAGCTGACTGATAGTGACTATATCTGAGAGTATACATAAATGACATTCCACACCCATAGTCTTTATTTTTATTTTTATTTTTTTGTGGGGCAATGGGGCTTAAGTGACTTGCCCAGGCTCACACAGCTAATAAGTGTCAAGTGTCTGAGGCCAGATTTGAACTCAGGTCCTCCTTAATCCAGGGCCAGTGCTTTATCCATTGTGCCAGCTAGCTGCCCCCACCCCTAGGAGGTCTCATCTTCATTTGTTGCTGCCAAGCTTGGTCTTTACATAAAGCATATTACATTCTACAGCCTAGATAGCTTACATAGATTTTATGCCATAGGTTGAGATGTAATCGTTCAATGGAAAACAATCTGGGCTAGAAGATAGGACAAAGGCTTTCTTCCCTAAACTGCCCTTGACTTCCTTTGGTAACTTAGATGGATGCCTTAGCTTCTTAGGTTTTCTTAATTGTGGAGGTGGGGCAGGGGAAGAACATTTCAAATATGATGGACCACTGCACAAAGGCAAAGAGGTGGGAGATGGAACAACATGCATGGACAAAATCTAATGGGCCACTTTTATCGGGATGGAGAGTGTAACAATAGCAGCATTTACATGTCATATAACAGTAGCCAATATTTACATAACCCTTTAAGGTTTATTGTTGTTGCTCACTTGTTTTGGTTATGTCTGATTCTTTGTGACCCCATTGAGGTTTTCTTGGCAAAGATGCTGGAGTGATTTGCCATTTCCTTCTCCAGCTCATTTTATAGATGATGAGACTGAGGCAAACAGGGTGAAGTGACTTGCCCAGGGTCACACAGCTAGTCAGTGTCTGAGGCCAGATTTGAACTCAGGTCTTCCTGGCTCCGGGTTTGATGCTTCATACCATCTAGTTGTCCCTTTAAGGTTCACAAAGCCCTTTGGTAAGGACCCATCTATAAAGTGTAACCAAACTCGTTCTCCTCTACCTATTTCTTACAAAGACACCAAAGATGAATAAGTTATGAATGAAATCTCATAGGTTCCTTAGAGCAAAGGGGCTTTTGTAAGTTAAGGGGAATACATTTTTTTGTCACCATTACCAGTTTCTGTTGAACCATAGCTGGACTTAGTTTGGTTTGTTGAGATAAAATTTCTATATATCAAAACCTTTTTAAAAATATTCTAACCCATTTTAATGAATGCTTTAGTAATGCATCCCCATCCTACTGACAAGCTAAATTGCTAGGTATTTATATTTGACATTTCCCTAAGTTTGTGATAATTGCCTCTCTTGTGAAGTGAACTCTTCAAACATCGAACATTTCCTTTCCTTTGTACAGATGTTTTCTCTTCCTCCCCACCTTGCCCCGAAGCAAATAAAGAACAGTTACATGATGCCTAGAGATCTTAAGAAGAGGAAACCTGGAGAGGATAGAAATGATGTGTGTGCATGAGCCTTTTGAAGAAAAGAGTGAAGAGTCATATTTTCCACCTCTTATTACTTGATATTTACTGTAACTTTCAACTTCCAAAATGCCATTATCAACTTAGTTTTCCACAAGGGCATTTTTCTTTATACCCTTGGAAAGAAGAGGTTGTGTTTGTGCTTGTCTGTGCATGTGATTTTGTGCTCATGTCATAGATAGGTAGGTTGGATTGCTTAAGTAATCAAATCAAATAATAACAATAATAATATTGTTGTTGTTTTCAGTTCCGTCTAACTCTCTGTGACCACTTTGGGGTGTTTTTTGGCAAAAATACCAGAGTGGTTTCCCATTTCCTTCTCCAGCTCATTTTACAGGTGAGGAAACTGAGGGAAACAGGGTTAAGGTGACTTGCCCAGGATCACATTGCTAGTAAGTGTTTGAGTCCAGATTTGAACTTAGGGAGGTGTCTTCTTGACTCCAGGCCTGACATTCTATCCACTGCACCACACAGCTGTCCTAATAGTAATACTAGTTAACATTTATATAGTATTTACTATGTCCCAGGCATTGTGCTAAGCATTTTATACTTACTATTTCATTTGATCTTCACAACAATCCTGGGAGGTAGGTGTTATTATCAACCCCATTTTACACATGAGAATACTGAAGCAAACAGAGGTTAAGTGACTTGCCCAGGGTCACATAGCTAGTAAGTGTCTGTGGCCAGATTTGAACTCAGATTTTCCTGATTCTAGGACCAATGTTTTATTTACTGTTCTACCTAGTTGTCTCTATATAAAGTATATAAAGTGCTTTGCAAAAGTGCTCCAAGAATATGATAGTGGTGAAAGCAATAATAATAACTACAATCATAATCTCTATCTGCCATTCCATTTCTCTAATTTACATTTTTAGTCAGCCTCATTCAGGATCATATCATTCCTCACCTGGACAATAGAACAATCAGGAGCCTCCTAACTGATTTTCCTGCTCCCAGTCTCTCTACTTCATTCTCCATATGACTAATAAATTGATAGTCCTCAAAAACAGATTTGACTGTTTCTCCCCTACACAAAAACCTTCAGCTGCTCCCTATTACCTTGAGGATAACATACAAAATCACTGGCCTAACATTTAATAGCCTTTGTGATCTGGATTCCATCTACCTTTCCATCTTTATTTTATCTTCTTCTTCAGCTACTCTCCATTCTAATAAAAGTGGTTCATTAGCATTTCCCCACTATCCCCCACCTCTGTACCTTTGCATATGTGGTCCCCCATGTTTGGAATATACTCTCTCCTTACCTCCACCTTGTAGAGGTGTGCTTCCCTCAAAGCACAACTCTGGTATCATTTCCTACTGATTCCCCCATTGTTAATTCTTTCTTCCTCTTGAAATTATGTCGTATTCCTTTGTATTCACTCATGTACATATCTTCTCCCTCTCCCCACTATGTAATCTTTTGGAGTGGGGAATTGTTTTGGTTTTGTCTTTGTGTTTCCTGTGCATTACATACAGTAGGTAATTAATAAATGTTGGGTTGAATTGAATTTCATCAGTTAAAGCAAGAAAATTTATCAAGTTAAGACCACAACATGGAAACCAAAGAAACTACTTTCATGGGAACTGGTTTGAATTTGGTGATCAAAATATCAGAGCTTCCAAAAAGTAGATCCTTTCCCCGTGTATTGTCATCAAGATAATTTAAGCTATCAAATCTGTTGCCAGGGCCCATCAATTTTACCTGTTGATTATTTTCAATTTATCTTGTTTGTATACAGTTATTTACGTGTTGCGCCCCCCCCCCCCCATTATATCATGAGCTCCTTGAGGGAAGGGACTATCTTTTACCTTTTTTATATGTCTTGGAGGCATCTGGTAGTGCAGCAGATAGAGTCCTGGGTCTGGACTCAAGAAGTCCAGAGTTCAAATGTAGCCTCATACACTTACTAGCTGTGTGATCCTGGGCAAGTCACTTAGGCACTGTTTGCCTCAGTTTTCTCAACTGAAAACAGGGATAGGAGTAGCACCCACCTCACAGGGTTGTTGTGAGGATCAAATTAGATATTTATAGGGGCAGCTAGGTGGCTCAGTGGATAGAGCACTGGCCCTGGAGTCTGTAGTACCTGAGTTCAAATCCGGCCTCAGACACTTAACACTTACTAGCTGTGTGACCTTGGGCAAGTCACTTAACCCCAACTGCCTCACTAAAAAAAAATAGATATTTATAAAAATGCTTAGCAACAGTGGCTAGCACATGTTAGGGGCTATATAAATATTTATTCCCTTTCTTTTCCCTAGTGCTTAGCATAGTACCTGGCACAGAGGCAGCCAGTAGCTCAGCAGATAGAGCACTGGGACTGGAGTCAGGATGACCTGAGATCAAATCCAGCCTCAAACACTTCTTGGCTGTGTGATTCTGGACAAGTCACTTAATCTCTGAGTGCATGACAAAATGGATTTGTTGTAGAAGAAAATGGCAAACCACTCCAATATCTTTGCCAAGAAAACTCCAAATGGGGACTGAACAATAACAAAAGAGGAAATGGGCTAAAACTATGGCAAGAAAGATTTAGGTTACACATTTAGATGGACTTCCTGACAGCCACAGTGATTGTTGGAGAAAAATGAAAGGAAACAAGAAACTATTATATCCCAAACCCTGAAGGTCTCTTAAGTATAGGGGAAAAAACCACCATATGCCTTGGGTGGTTTAGGTACAGTTCTACCTAGAGACAGGGGCCTCACCTGTGTAGACTTCAGAAGTCCCTTCCGGATCAATTAGTCCTAAGAAATACAGCTGTCCCTTCCATATCCCTTCCAGATCTTGGTGGTTAGGAGCACAGTGCCTCTACAATCTGGAAAATCTATGTAAAATTTTTTTGCCCCTCCCTTTGTACCAAAGAAGAAGTTTGATTTTTTTTTCTTTTTTATGGGACATTTACAGTCCCTTATTGTAAAATGTGGGTCAATTATTTGGTCATAGGCTCTGTGTCATCTGCTGACCTTCATACATCATCTGTAGCTTCTGCAAAACCTACCTCAAATTCCCATTTAATTTTTTGTGCCTACTCACAATATATTGAAACTGCAATGTGGAAGGGATAACCTTTAACAACCATGAGGAATTCAGAGAACAAGGCTAAGACATTCGAGTGATGTAGAGTGAAGAACTAGGAACATGACATACACGTTGACTTCAACAGTGTCAATGAAAAGAACAACTACAAAATGAAATGGAACACTGTAATTTTAATGATCAAATTTACCCTGCAAGAAAAACCCTAACCCTCTCTCCTCTGCGGAGGTGGGGGATTATGGGTGTGGGCTGTTGGATATACTGTAAGACTTTGTCACTCTTAGCTTATTTTGCTGAATTGCTTTCCCCACCTGACTCTTTAAAAAAAAAAAGTTGTTACAAGGAATGGTTTGATGAGTAAGGGAATTGGGAGGAATATATTTGGAAATGAAGATGATGTCAGAACAATGGATATAATTTAAAAGAAAGATTTTAAAAGAAGCTGAGTCAGAAATAAATGACTATTTTTGTTTTAGGATTCAAATACTCTGTGACTGAAAAGAGAATTTTGTTTTGGGGAATCTTTGTTCAGACTCCGTTCCCATAATTTCTATCTTGGTTCTACCTCAGCCACTCAACCACCTGAAGCTGCTTCTTCAAATCTCAGACTCTCAAAATCTTCTCTCTGGTGCTAAGCTATTGCTTCTTCTTCTTTTTTTTTTTTTTTTTTTGGCCTGGGCAATGAGGGTTAAGTGACTTGCCCAGGGTCACACAGCTAGTAAGTGTCAAGTGTCTGAGGCCAGATTTGAACTCAGGTCCTCCTGAATCCAAAGCTGGTGCTTTATCCACTGTGACACCTAACTTCCCCCTGAGCTATTGGTTCTTAATCCTTTCCCCTTCTCTCAGTCCCTCAGCCCTATTCTACCTGGCTTTACTTCTTTTCATTAACAGTCTTGACCTTTCAAACCATTTCAACAGTACCCTTATCATCTACTCTCAAATTCCTTGGCGTTTTGTCTTTATTCTCAACCTTGCGTTACAACTACTTTATACTTTCTCTGTTCCTAGCCCTCACTGTCTAAGGGTTTACAGGAGGAATGCATAAAACAGATTTTCTACTAAAAACTCATGATACCTGATTTCAACTGAGCCCTCACCACTGCACAGCAATCTTTTTATTCCTTTTTATGAACTTCCTTTCATATTCCCTACAGTAACTGTTCCAAATCTTTTCCACTTTCCTCAAATCTCTGTCATTTTTCTCAGTCAATTGTGCCAAGAAGTTTCAGGGCTTACTTTATCTCTCTCCACACTTCAAAATCCTCTATGTCAGGGATTCTTAGTCCAGGGTCCATGAACTTTTTTCCATTTTGAAATTTCAATAGCTATATTTCAATATACTTGATTTCCTTTGTAATCCTAAGCATTTTATATTTAAAATGGGCCTAGGAAGAAGTGCATAGGATTCACCAGACTGCAAAAGGGGTCCATGACTCAAAAGATTAAGAATTCCTGGGGCAGCTAGGTGGCACAGTGGATAGATAGGTCTCTGGCCCTGGAGTCAGGAGGACGTGAGTTCAAATCCAGCCTCAGACACTTACACTTACTAGCTGTGACCTTGGGCAAGTCACTTAACCCCAATTGCCTCACACACAAAAAAATAAAAGAAAGAAAGAACCATATTTTTGTAATTTATGGCTTGGCTCGCTGAGACACACAGGGCTGGGATTTCACAGTGTGCTCTCCCCAGTCCACATCTCTGGGGCAGGATTGACACAAAGGAATAAGGCAGAGGGTTGAGGGAGTTGCGGTGCTGCTATTATAGTGGGTAGCTCGCTGGCCAGAAGTTTGTGTTAAAATACTGTGCTCAGATACTTACTAGCCATTTAACTTTGTCATTTTAACTTTGGTAAGTCATTTAACTTTGGGGGGGCCTTGGTTTTTCCATCTACAAAATGGGAATAATAATGCTTAACATTTATACAGCACCGACTGACTACACAGGGTTGCTATAAAGATGAAATGAGATGATGTATGACAAGCCCATTACAAAGCTTAAACCTTTAAATATCATCTGTGATGACTAGCAGTTTTCTTTCACTGCTTCCCAAAACCATCGGCTACCTTAGAAAAGTGGAGGAAGAAAGTAAGGGCTGATGAGCTCTGGCATGAGCGCAATCACCTTGTGCCCCTCATCCAGATCAGGGACCGTACCTTGAAGGCATTTCCACGGCCCTCTGGCAAAGCACTCTAACTGTGTTTTTCTGTAGAGAAGTAGCACTCACCCTACAGGTTGTGAGAAACAGAGATGGGAGGCATTCATCCACTAAGTGCAGCTGTCTGACCACCTGCTTCCAACATCAGCTGCTGCCCATATGTCTATAAGAGATGGCTGTGTGCTTCCCGGTGTCCTGCCTCTCCAATTCCCAGGACAGGGGCTTCTGAATGTTGTAGCTTCTTGTAGGACTGCTTCATCTCAATGGATCATTTAGGGTACATGGTCCCAAGGACTCCACAGAGGATCGGGGAAGGGACTGGAGTGTTAGAGCATAGCCCCCCCCCCCCCAGTACAGTCCTTTTAAAAAAATGACTTTATTTTTTGGTGAGGCAATTGGGGTTAAGTGACTTGCCCAGGGTCACGCAGCTGGTAAATGTCAAGTGTCTGAGACCAGATCTGAACTCAGGTCCTCCTGACTCCAGGGCCAGTGCTCTATCCACTGCTCCACCTAGCTGCCCCCCCAGTACAGCCTTGAACATGCAAGAGGACTTTGAAGGTAGAGTGGAATAAGCCTACTATATGCCAGGCTCTGTGCTGAATACTTAACAATTATTATCTTATTTTATCCTTACAACAACCCTGGGAGGTAGGTGTTATTATTACCCACTTTATACAGATGAAGAAACTGAGGCATATAGAGGTTATATGACTTGTCCAAGATCACACAGATAGTAAATGTCTGAGGCTGAATTTGAACTCAAGTCTTCCAGATTCTAGGCTCAGTACCCTTGCTGCTTAAACATATGCTGGCTACCAGTTCCTTCCTCTAGGCTGCCCGACAATAGCAGCTTCCTTGGTGGCTGGGAGGGGGCAGGAAACTTTCAGTAACCATAGCAACTGCCAGGACCAGACAGTGAATGTACTAATGGGACTGGTCAGTAGATCCATAGGATGCCAAAACTATCACCATGATGATGGTGATGATGATGATGATGAATTAATTGTTCTGGGTCTATACAAAGCAATTAAGGGAAGTGTGGTCTCCATGCCACTTTCTCTGGAGTTTACATTATAAACCAAGAAACATGGTTTTAAAAGCACAAGGAGGGGGCGGCTAGGTGGCACAGTGGATAAAGCACCAGCCCTGGGTTCAGGAGTACCTGAGTTCAAATTTGGCCTCAGACACTTGACACTTACTAGCTGTGTGACCCTGGGCAAGTCACTTAACCCCCATTGGCCTGCCCCAAAAAACAAAAACAAAAACAAAACAAAACAAAAAAAAAAGCACAAGGACCTTGCATATTATAAAGATAGGGACTGGACCTAAGGGAAAAGGAACAGGGACAATTCTATTGATCTTTGTATCTCTCCCAGGACCCAGAAGAATCAAAGAGTGTTAGAACTGGAAGGGACCTTGGGAATCATTTCTTACAAACTTTTATTTTCTAGATGAGGAAGCCAAGTCCTAGAAAGGCAGAAAAGTGACTTGTCCAAGGCAACTCTGTTAGAAGCCTAACTGGGACTTGAAGGAAGATAAATCCTGGAGTTGTAGGATTTAGAGCTAGACAGACTACATTCAAATCCTGGTTCTAATGCGTATTGTCAGTGTGATTGTGGGCAAGTCCTTTTCCCTCTCTGGGTATAAAATGAGCAAATTGAATGAAAGCCTTTTTGACTCTAAGTTCAATACTTACTCCAATGTATAATACTTCTTCCCACAAGGAATATAGTAAATGTGTTGAATTAATTTGCATTTAGCCTATCCTTGACATCTGGGCTTTACCTCACCTAATGTATTCAGGTGGATGGGCACCCCTAGGAAGGAAGATGCCACAACCTCCTGTTACCCCCTACTCTGGTGCCAATCATACATCACTGCCAGAAAGCTCTTCTTTATAGTGAACCTAAATCCCTTCAGCTGGAGCTTAATATTTTTCCCATTCTATGTACAATGGAGATAAAGATGATGTTGTTTACTATATAACTTTTGAAGGGCATTTAAAAAAATCACCCCAAGGAACATAAGGATAAGATCATAGATTTAGAGCTGGAGATGATCCCAGGGGATTTTAACCTGGGGTTCATGAACTTAAAAAATATCTCGAAAACTTTAATATTTTGATTTTTTCTTTGGGCTCCACTCCTGACTTTCTCCACCATGCCCCAGTATCTTTCTCCCCTTGGAAGTTCCTTCTACCCCTGACCATCTCACATTGGAAATACACTTTACCCTTCTGAGTGGTTGGTTACACTGGAAGGCCAGCCATGCTTAGCACCTAATAAACACTTAATAAATGCTTGTTAACTTGTTGACTAATTGTATTCAGTATGATGGGTTTCCATTGTAATCCTAGGTATTTTCTTTTATGCATTTAGACACATCATACTGAGGAGGGGGGTCTCTTTACCAGATTGCCAAGGAGGTCCATGACACAAAGAAGGTTAAGAACCCCTCATCAAGGCCAACCCTCTAATTTCATTTTTTATTTTTCAATTTTATTTTAACATTTAATTTATTATTTTAATTAATTTATTATTTAAATTATATTTATTTTTATTTTAACATTTAATTTATTATTTTAATTAATTTATTATTTAAATTATATTTATTTTTATTTTAACATTTAATTTATTTTAACATTTTTTATTTAAAGTTTTCAGTTCCAAATTCTATCCCTCCCTCTTTCTCCTCTGTGAGATGGTAAGCATATGTTATACATATGCAATTATGTAAAACAATTCCATATTAGTAATTTTTTATAAGAAGACTCAAATAAAAGAAAACAAAAGAAAGAAAGTAAGAAATAGCATGATTCAATCTGTATTCAATCAATATCAGTTCTTTCTCTGGAGGCAGATACTATGCTTCATCATTTATCCTTTGGGATTGTCTTAGATTACATTATATTGCTGAGAATAGCTAAGTCATTCACAGTTCTTCATCATACAATATTGTTGTTACTGTTTAAAATGTTGTCCTGGTTCTGTTCACTTCACTACGCATCAGTTCATGTAAGTCTTTCCAGGTTTTTCTGAAATCATCCTGTTTGTCATTTCTTATAGCACAATAATATTCCATCACAATCATATACCAAAACTTGTTTAGCCATTCCCCAATTGATGGGCATCCCTTTGAGTTCCAATTCTTAGTCACCACAAAAAGAGCTGCTATATTTTTTTACAAATAGATCCTTTATCCTCTTTTGGATTTCTTTGGGATATAGACTTAGCAGTGGTATTGCTGGATCAAAGGGTATACACAGATTTAAAGCCCTTTGAACATAATTCTACAAGCTTCTCCTTTTAAAGAAGAAGCAACCAAGGCAGAACGTTTTATGCCCCATGACCAACCACTGTATGATCCATGCTCCAGTATTTTAATCCAGGTGAAATCCAATTTTTGTATTTTCTTCCCAGACACAAAAAACTGGTGTAACGATATATACTTGAAAAAATGGATGGAAAAAAATGCATATTGCCCAGTCTACGACAATAGTTTTTGGACAAAAAAATTGGCCTATTGAGTCTATGAAAATATTTCTATGAATCTCAGTCTCTCTCTCTCTCTCTCTCTCTCTCTCCCTATTTATCTATCACTTTGATATCTATCTATCTATCTATCTATCTATCTATCTATCTATCTATCTATCTATCTATCTATCTATCTATCTATCTAGTGTGTGTGTGTGTGTGTGTGTGTGTGTGTGTGTGTGTATAACCTGCCCTAAATCAGGAAGCAAGTGGCAGAGCTGAGATTCAAACCCAGGTCCTTTGACTTCAATCCCAGCAGTCCTTCCACTGTATTCCTCATTTTTCTCAGTGAATTTAGAAGAGTCTAAATTCACTACTATTTAAATTCTTTTTGTGGCTCCCGTAGTTGGTCCCTCCCTTAGTTTTCCTTGCTTTTCTTTTGTTTCAATGCCTTAGTGGAATGTAGTCCCCTAGCCCTATATGGACAGCAGGCAGTGTCTGTGTCATCCTCTTCTTTTGTCTCCCTGCCCATCTTTGTCCTATAGCGTTCCACGTTCAATCCATTTGGTCCATGATACTCTTTGACTGGTTCATCCTTCCTCCTTTCCTTCCTTTCTCCCTAGAGGAGAACATGACAGGGCTATCAGGGCCTGGATGGTATCTGACCCAAGAAGCCTTTCCCTTGCCAAAGAGTTGTAACTAAGGTGGCTAATAGCCAGTGGGAGTCTGACTCAGGGTTGCGGGAAAAGTGAGTCAGCACTAGGCCCTCCTTGTTGGAGCCAGCCAAGCCAATCAATTGACCTTCTCTCGACAGCGACATCAAACCTGCTGGCTGCCAGTTCCCTCCTCCAGGCTGCCCGCCAATGGCAGCTTCCTTGGTGGCTCAGACCTTTCAGTAACCATAGTAACCGTTAGGTCCAGGCAGTAAAAACACTAATGGGACTGGTCAGTAGATCAATATCATCATCATGAATTAATTGCTCTGGGTCTATCTATACAAAGTGGTTAAGGGAAGTGTGGTCTCCATGCCACTTTCTCTGGAGTTTATACTATAAACCAAACAATATGGCTTTAAAAGCACAAGGATCTTGCATATTATAAGGATAGGGACTGGACCTGAAATTTAATCAGGATAGGGAACTCCTAGATGAGGAAATTCTCTCTATGTGAACTGGCACCTTCTCTGCTGCAACTTATAGCCTTTGGGACTTCCCTAGAGCAGAGAGGTTAGGTGATTTACCCAGGGTCACATAGCCAGTATGTGTCAGAAGTGGGACTTGAACCCAGATCTTCCTAGCTCTACGGTCATGGCAGGAAAGTAGTCACACTTGTTGGTTATCCAGAACCACTGTGGCCTAGGGCCAAGGAGTATGGGATGTAGAAGAAGCTGAGCGGGGCAGCTAGGTGGCACAATGGATGGGGCACTGGCCCTGGAGTCAGGAGGACCTGAGTTCAAATCTGGCATCAGACACTTAACACTTACTAGCTGTGTGACCCTGGGCAAGTCACTTAACCCCAATTGCCTCACCAAAAAAAAAAGGAGAAGCTGAGCATTGATGAACAACTACAAGACTCAGAGAGATATATGCTTTAAACTTTGCTTCTTTGAAGTTAGATATTTCCTTCCTTCCATCCTTTCTTCCCTATCTCATCTAGGATAGAAGTACAGTAACCATTCATGGTCTAACCTGACCCAGTCCATCTTCTCTTAAGCAGCCCCATCAGCTTTTTCTCTGCTGTAGCTCAGAACTCATAAATTCAATTGATCCTCAGCTTTCCTAGAAGCAAGGACTAGAGGAATATGGTGCCACAACCAGCCAGATATTATTTCAAAATATGATTTAAAAATGAGGTTAATTTAAAAGAACATGAGGGCGACTAGGTGGCGCAGTGGATAAAGCACCGGTCCTGGATTCAGGAGTACCTGAGTTCAAATCCGGCCTCAGACACTTAACACTTACTAGCTGTGTGACCCTGGGCAAGTCACTTAACCCCAATTGCCTCACTAAAAAAAACAACAAAAAAAACCATGAAGCCCTTCCCTCCATATAAGGATGATATGTATCATATCTACTCTGTTAGTATCATGGAGATAGACCTGATATTCTGGGGAGAGATTATTTGTACTACCCCTGGAAGAGTTTCATCACTTAGGGCATCAGCCAATTATCAAATTTCTATATTGTATTTCTTTTTTTTCTTTCTTTCTTTCTTTCTTTTTTTTTGCGGGGCAATGGGGATTAAGTGATTTGCCCAGGGTCACAGAGCTAGTAAGTGTCAAGTGTCTGAGGCCTGATTTGAACTCAGGTACTCCTGAATCCAGGGCTGGTGCTTAATCCACTGCATCACCTAGCTTCCCCCATATTGTATTTCTATTAAATTTTTCTATTTAAGAGGATGATTTTCTTAGGATTTCTTTCTTGATTATAATCCTTAGTAAATGAAAATATGCTTAACTGTCACAATTTTTTTTAGAATTTCACACCTGAGCCTTTCACATTTTAATACCTGTAAGCAAAGCAAGAGACCTTACTTAAATAATTAGTTTTGGGAATAGTAGTATAAATAAAAACACAGTTCACAAATGCTAATGGTTCTTCCCCCTATGTGGCCATTAATTGAGAGTCATTTGGACAGGTATAAGGAAATACACTTTGGGGTTAGTGGACAAGAAAGGGAAGATTAGGATGACCTTCATAAAAAGGTTCACAAAAATCTCACCAAAAAGTTGGAAGGGACTTCAGATATCATCTTCTTCTATCTACCCCTGAGCAGGAATATCTTCCACAGTATCCCTGACAAATAGTCATTTAGACTTTTCTTGAGGGCCTCTAGTGATGGAGTCATCACCTTATTGAGAGGTAGGCACTTTTGCTTAGCTCTCATTGAAAGAAGTTTGTCCTGATATTAAGTCTGAACGTTTCTCTCTGCAACTTCTACTCATTGATTTTAGTTTTGTCCTCTGAGGGTATGTAGAAAAAGGATAGTCCATCTTCCATGATTGCTATCAAAATTCTTGAATAAAGAGAACTCTCAGTCTCTCTTTTTCTCTTGGCAAATCACCCCCACTTCTTCCAAGTATTCCTTTTATGGTTTGTTCTCTAGTACTCTCAGCATTCTTGTAATATACACAATACAGCTTATTGCTGCCCATTCTAAACTGTGGCTTCCATATATGAACATGATATTTTGGACCATGGTCTGACAAGGCAGAGGACAACAGAATGGTCACTCACCTAATTATTATGCCTTTTGATTTACCTTAGGAGAGGTATAAGCTTTTGAGGGGTCTTTCATGTCACACTGTTGACTAACAACAAAAAAATTTATGTGGTGCTTACTATGTGCCAGTAAGCACTTTACAAATATTATCTCATTTAATCTTCACAACAACCCTGGGAGGTAGCTGCTATTATTATTCCCATTTTGCATTTGAGGAAACTGAGGCAAACAAAGATTAAATGACCATATTGAACTAGCAATCTATCCCAACCCCTAGATCTGGTACAGAGAAAAGTGTTGTCTATTCCCCCCGCCCCACCTCATTCTATAAATTTTATGCTGCATTTTTAGAATTTGTGAGTGGATTTTTATGTTTTTCCCTTTCAAATTTCTATTTGTTGGATTTGGCTCATGATTTTCATCTATTCAGACCTTATTCGATCTTTACTGTTTTTTCCTCACTGTGTTAGCTTCCTCCCAGCTTCATGCCCTCTGCAAATTTATCACCTATACCTTTTATGGCTCCATTGAAAAAATTTATGAAATTGTTGAACAGTACAGGGTCCAAGGCCTTCTTCCATGTTGACAACAAACCATTAATGACTAATCTTTGAGTCCAATAATTCAGTTTTTGTTTCTAACTAACTGTACTAGAATCTAGTCCACATCTTTCCATCTTGTCCACAGGATGTATCATCTCGATCTTTCTTAATGCTAAAAAAAAAACAAAAACAAAACCACAAAACAATCAAAAGGGAGAACAACAACAAACTCATTTTTGGGGATTCACCTTTCAATCCCAGGAATTAAATTGAGACCTCCTTCTACTTCCAATTCCAATGTCTAGTGGTTCTCACTATTGATTAGAAACTTCTTCCTACATGTAACTTTAATCCAAGGCACTTCAGTTTCCTTCTCCCTTTCCACATGCAAAAGTTTTGCCAATTCTACTTATTGTCAAGCACACCATCTGGCGGCTGCCTTGAGGGAGAAGAGGTTCATTTGTTTTTCTGTTTTCTTGGACCCTGGGTGGTGGTGACTGGGTAGTTGGTGACCAATAGAAAGCCAAAAGCATCAGATGCTCTTCATCTGGGGTTCAGTGTGGATGTCAGAGGCTAATTGCAACTTCTATCTGGTTTTAGCTAGTTGATTAAATATCTTACGCTAAGTACTATTCCATCTGTCTCCTCCACAGTGGGTGCCAAAGGTAGGTATTTTTAGCTATGGGGCAAATAGTTTAACAGTTTTGCATATAAAATTTATCCAATCTGACACTGAATTTCAATCATGTCTTTCTCAAGAACAAATGGGGTTTCATGTTTGTGATTGTTTTAAGAATGACACCAATTCGAGTCTTCTTGTACAAAATGACGAATATGGAAATGTTTTACATAATTGCACAAGTATAACCTATATCTGATTGCTTACCATCTTGGGGAGGGGACAGAAGAGAGGGATAAAGGGATAGAATTTGGAACTCAAAACTTTAAAACTTTTTTTAAATTGGGGAAAAAATGAGTGATACCAATTGATCATCTAGTATTGAAGTTATTTCCTTCACAGAGACCACACATCAAAGGGACATTCTTTTTTTTTTTTTTTTTTTTTTTTTTTTTTTTTTTTTTTTTTTTTTTTTAGTGAGGCGATTGGGGTTAAGCGACTTGCCCAGGGTCACACAGCTAGTTATTAAGTGTCTGAGGCCGGATTTGAACTCAGGTACTCCTGAATCCAGGGCCGGTGCTCTATCCACTGCGCCATCTAGCTGCCCCTAAAGGGACATTCTTGCTTCCTTTTAGGTCGAGTCTGCTTAAGAGGGATTTGGTGTTTGAGGACAAACTACTTATTCCTTCTATCAAGTCTTTCCTCTAGTTGTGTTTCCCCAGGGCTTCTACTTCAACCCATCCAACTGAAAAAATAAATAAATAAAAGGCCAACCAAATCAAATCAGTATATGGAGGCTGGCATTGATTTTTTTTTTTTTGGGGGGGGGCGGGGACTTCATTTCCCACAAACATATGCGAAGAGCAGCAGATGATGAAGTTACCCCAGCACAGACTCAAACTGGATTGAAACATTGGAATGAGAGACTAGATGTTATCTCACAAGAGAAAAGAATTGGGAAGATTTAGAAAGGGAAAACAGATGAAGAAGTTAGTAATTGCTCTAGGCCATGTCCTACTATTTACAGAAGCATTTCCTATTCAGGGTCAATGTTAGATTTAAATGTGCTTTGTTCCCAGACTTGTAGAACTTTCCCCATTTTATACAATTTAGATGTTTAGATTATGGTACTTTTTTTTTTTTAGATTGGGAGGCTCTCCCCAAACCCCAGTTTGTGTGCAGGACCCTGAAACTTTGCTGTCCAATGCCAAGAGACAATGGATTTCTAGCCATTAAAACTTTAGCATTCATCCAATTGGTAAATTATTGCATTTTTTTTTGTTAATAGTCCCCTGTTTGCAAAGCTAAATCAAGAAACGGCGCAGGGAAGTGCAGCCATGTGGATTTCTGGCTCCAGCACCACCTCTTCTATAGGAAACATGGTGTATAGAGCTTGTACTTGGGGACCTGATTGGTGGGAATACCTGTTGTATTCCACGTTACTCACTTTATATCATCTGTTAAGTAAATTGTTTTTTTTTCGCTAACATAATTTGAGACCAAGTGATTTGTCTTTGGTTGTCTGAGAGTATTCAGAGAGGGGAAAATGGAAGCACAAAGTTATGAATGTAAGCTGATGATGAACCCAAACAGGCTGTAATAACCTGAATGTAACATTTGGGGTATTAGTAAATTCTCTAATCTCTGGCACAGCTGGAAAATGAAGTTATAGATTTACTCATCACTATATCTTAGAAGGAAAGAAATAGTTCAGTTCTCAATGTAGGAATTCAATTCAGTTCTCATTCTTAAATGTCTATTCAATTCAACAATTTGTCTTTTATAGTTTGTAAAGCATTGTGCTAGTCACCAGACCAGGAATAAAGAAAAGATCCTGCCTTCATGGAGCTTAGAGTAGGAAAGCTAAGAAAATACCACAGATGAAATTGATTGAAAATGGAGTGTGATGAATTCATTAAAGAAACACAAACAACATCACTTTTGATTGCAGGTTTTTAGGAAGACTTCACAAGTGAGTGACACCTGACATGAGTCTTAAAAGAAATATTTTCAACTAGTTGAGCTAGTGGAGGAGAAGACATTCCAGACATACAACATGCTTGATGGATGTTCAGCTTGACTTGGCTTGAACAGTTTCAGTGATGGTCAGGAGTGTCCTGGAGCCAGCTCAAGCCAGCTAGGAGAGCTGATTGTTAAATTATCATTGTGAGCACTTACATGTTGGAAATTGGCAAACTACAAATTGGGGCTTGATTTATGGTTTTCTTGATTGTCTAGAATTTAAGAAAATGTTAATAATGCAGATTAAACTTAAAATGTGTTGAGTATATTTTTCTTTCATGGAGAGATGGTCATTAACATTTACCAGCAAACTCTTGGTGATGATAAACTTACTACATAATAAAGTGCCATTTTCATTTTTAAACAGCTAGAAAATTCTTTCTTATACTGAACCAATATTGATCTTTCTATAACTTGCACCCATTT
The DNA here is from genome assembly GCF_019393635.1 of Dromiciops gliroides. NCBI lineage: Eukaryota > Metazoa > Chordata > Mammalia > Microbiotheria > Microbiotheriidae > Dromiciops > Dromiciops gliroides. Next base: position 546,031,597 of record NC_057861.1, on the reverse strand, counting down.
GGTCTTAGTTCTGTCTCTTGGCACAACATGTATAAGTTGTCTCTCTCTTTCCCCATGAGACCCTACAAATATCTGAAGATAATATCAAGTCCTTCCTAAGTCTTCTAAGTCTCCTCTTTTCTAAGCTATATTTAGAATCAGGTAGGAATGGTTAGGCCATTCCTAATCAGTTTCATGCCCTATGACAAAACACTGTATGTTTCATGTCCCAATATTTTAATTCAGGCGAAGTAGTCCAATTTTTTTATTTTCTTCCCATACATAAGAAACTAGTCTAACCACATATATTGGAAAAAATGGATGAAAAATGCATATTGTACAGACTATGACATATGGTTGGACAGATAACCCATTGAGTTTATATATGAATATATATATTTTATGAATATATGTTATACACAAATATATATAATGTATATATAATAGGACTGTTACATATGTTATATATGTAACTTGAGAGGACATGAGCATAACTAGGAAAACAATTTAGGTAATGATTACAATATCATAGAAGGTTTTTTAAAAAGACTTTAACACTTTTAAATTAACAAAAAGGATAAACCAAGAATCCAGAAATACAGAGATGAAACATGTCATTCACCTCTTGGACATGGACTATTTGGGAATTTATTTTGTTTGATTATGCATATTTGTGACAAGGGTTTTTTTTTTTTTAGTGGGGGAGATAGGAAGGAGACAAAATAGATTTTTGTTGATTGAAATAAACAAATAAGTAAATTTATGCTATTTAACCTCAACTGGGCTCTTACTGAAGCAAGGCAATCTTTTTCTTCTTTCTAATTGATTCTCTACTTCACTCGTCATAGAGTATATTCCAGACATTCTCTTCTTTACTCAATCCTTCTACCCTTTCCTCTCTCTGAATCCTCTCAAGTGAGGACTTCATCTCTTAACTTTACAGTAAAGATTAAGGCCATTTGCTATGAATTCCCTCTTCTCATAACCTCTTAGCACTATGACCCACTCTTTCTTCTTTTCCTCAGTTTCCTATAATGAGGTGACCCTTCTTGTCAAAGCTACATGACACTTGATCCCATCTCCCTCTTCTCTAGCACATTGACTCCTCAATCTTCCCCTTCTAATCTTTAATCTCTATTTACTGGCTTCTTCCATCATGGCCTCCACATTTCTCCCATGTATCTTCTCTCCATTCACATGACCACAACCCTAATTCATTCCCACTTCACTTTTTTCTTAGACTATTCCAATGACCTCCTAATTGGTCTCCCTGCTTCAAGTCAATCTCGATTACAATCCATCCCCAACACAGCACAGTGTTGAGCACAAAGTAGGTGCTTACTAAATGCTTGTTGATTTACTGATTGATGAATAGATTGAGGGACAAAAGTTTGATAGATTGAATGCTACATTGGTACCCCTGAATTATTAAAAAAGAGCCAGAAGAGGATCTACAGAATGTTGGGTACATTTTCTATGGTGGTTTTAGAGAAGGACACTGACAAGATTAACAAAGGATGAAAAGAGGGAACACCTCTATCACAGCAATCCCAAATCCATGGGATCATAGGATCACAGATTTAAAAGTAGAAAGAGACATTAATCCAACCCCTTCGTTTTATATATGAGAAAACTGGCCCATGAGAGGTTAAATGATTAAGGTCACACAGATATCAATAGCAAAGCCAGGATTTGAACCCAGGTCCTGTTGCAAATCCCTCAAAATATCAAATTAAGAAATCATGTTTAAGTAGATACAAGAGGCATCTTTGAACAGGAAACGAAGTGATAAAAGTAACATGCAGCTTTGTTGGTAGGAATTATTTAAGAAGGAAAGGACAGTTCCATCTACTCTGCTTTGATGATTATGTCTGCATGTCACAAGATGTGCACACAAGTGTGTATATGTGTGCGTGTTTGTGTGTGTGTGTGTAGATGTTTCAGGCTGGCATTATTTAAAATTGAGTAAGGTATTCTGATAATTTAATATTCTGGATTAGAGTTGAGTTGCCACATATATCATATAACATAATGGAAAGAACACTGGAGAAATTAGGGCACCTGGGTTTGAATACTGGCAGGATCATTTAGTGCTTGTATGACCTCAGACAAATCATTTGCTTTTTAATTTCACTTCCCTCTCTTCTAAAATGAGCAGTTTGAGGTCCATCCAGATCTAAGATTTCTGGATGACCAATTTAAAAAAATTAGTATGAGGATAAATAAAATGTTCTTAGCAACCAACAATCATGTATTAATAACCTAGTATATGCCAGAGAGACAAAGACAAAAAGGAAATAGTCTTTGCCCACAATAAATTTGAGAAGGCAACATAGTATAGTGGCAAGAAGAGCTTGCCTTTTATACTTACTATCTGTGTGACCTTGGGTAAGTTACTTAGCTTCCTTTGGCTTCAATTTCCTCATCTGTACAATGAGTGGCTTGGACTAGATGACCTCTGAAGTCTTTTTCAGGAGTAGATCTAGGATCTTATTTTATGGAGGGAATTATACACACATATAATTATAATATACAATATCATTTATATAATATAACAATATAATACATGTGAATGCAAATTAATTTTTTAAAAATTATAAAAGTATTTTATCATTTTCCAGTTACATGTAGAGATAGTTTTCAACATTTGTTTTTATAAGATTTCTAGTTTCAAATTTTTCTCCCTCCCTCCACCCCCAAGACAGCAAGTAATATATATATATACACACACACATACATACATACACACATATATATACATACATACACACATACATATATATAGGTTATATATGCACAATAACCTCAAACATATTTCTGCATTAGTCATGTTGTAAGAGAAGAATCAGAGCCAAAAAGAAAAACAATGGCACCCAAAACAAAAGAAATAGTATGGTTCAATCTGCATCCATATTCCACAGTTCTTTTTTTTTCTGAATTTGGAGAGCCTTTAAATGCAGATTAATTTTGAAGAGGCACTAGTAGCTAGGGGAGGATCAGAAAAGGCTTCTGGTAGGAGATGAATGTTACGTTGGGATTTTAGGGCAGTGAGGGATCCTAAGAGAGAGAGAGAGAGAGAGATGTAGAGGGAATGCCCTTCAGGTATGGGGGACAGCCTGTGCCAAGACACGGAGCCAGGACTGAGGAAGAGCAAGAATACCAGTTTGCTAAATCATTAAGGGGGGGGGGGAGGTGATATATAATAAACCTGGAAAGGTAAACTGGACACAGATTGTGAAGGACTTGAAATGTCCCTAAAGGTTTTTGAGAAGGGAAGTAACATAGAAGCGTACTTTAGGAAAATCGCATTGGCTAGCATTTATATAGCACTCTAAGATTTGCAAAGCACTTTACCCATGTTATCTCATTTGGTTCTCACAACAATACTGTAAGTAGATGCTATTATTGGCAGCATTTCATCAATAAGGATATGTTTTGTCCAGATTACTTGCTCAGGATCATACAGCTAGTAAATGGCTGAGACTGGTTTTGAACTCAGATTTTCCTGATTCCAAGTCTAGCACTCTCTGTACTGTACCCACTAGGTGCCTGATTAGAGACTGGGACAGAATGGAGAGATGGGAAGAGAGACCAATGAGGAGGTTACTGCAAAAGAGAAATGAAAGATATGAAGGTAGGATTGATAAGATTTGGCAGCTAGTTGACCGTGGTGGCGGGGGAGGGAATAGAATAAGAAGTCAAAAATGACTCTGAGGCTGTAAATCTGGGCGACTGGAAGAATGATGGTACAGTGGTATGGTACCTTCAACAGAAATAAGGAAGTTGGGAAGAAGGATGGGTTTTGGGGAAAAGGTGATAAGTTCTATTTTGGACATATTGTGAATTTAAGATGCCTATGGGACATCCAGTGGGAAATATCGAATAGGTAGCTAGTGATATGGATATGAAGCTCAGCTATATAGTTATGGAAATCATCAGCAAAGAGATAATAATTGAACACATGGAAGCTAAAAAAAAAACATTTAGAGAGGGTGAGGAAAGAGAAAAAGGACCAGGATAGAGCCCTGGGGGATACCTATATTTTGGGGGAGGACATGGATGAAGATGCAGCAAAGAAGAATGAAGAGAGGTTGAACAGATAGGAGGAAAACCAAGAGTGGGGATTGCAAGGCCAGGAAAAGGTTATCTACTTCTCTGTCTATAGGTAGGCCTGGTCTAAAATAATAAAAACAACTGTTTCTCTCTCTCTCTCTCACCCTGCCTGTCTGTTTATCCATTCATTCATTAACTCATTCATCAATTCATGTATCTATCCATTTATTCATTTGTTTACCCATTTATTTATTTATTCACTTATTTATCCATTTATTTATTCATCTATCCATTTATTTTAGTCATTTATTCATCTGTCCATCTATCCATCCTTCCATTCATTCATCTATTGTCATTTATTCATCTATTTATCTACTCATTTATTCCTCTATCATCCATTTATTTATTCATTGATTTATCTATTTATTTATTCATTTATCTATTGGTCTATTCATATTTTTTGCTTATGTCTTTTTATTTTCATTTCCAAATTCTCTCCCTTCTTCCCCTTCTCTCACCCCAATTGAAAAGGCAAGAAATAGGATATCCATTCTTTTCAATAGCAACTTGTAAAGATAGAGTACTTTGAAAGACCTAAGAACTCTGAACAACCATGATTCCACAGGACTGATGATGAAGCATGATACCATCCTCCTGTCAAAGAGGTGGTGCACTTAGGTTGCAGAATGAGACATACACTTCTGGATGTGGCCAATGAGGGAATTTGTTTTTCTGGACTATGTATATTTGTCACAACAATTCTGTTTTCCTTATTTTTGATGGCTGTAGAGGTGATGGGAGGGAGAGAAAAACAAATGTGTATTTAATTGGGGGGAAAAGTTTTTAAAAATCTCCAGAGAAACATTCTTTGCACCATCCCTGGGAAAAACGTTCTGGTTTCTCTCACTGCATAGAATTAGGAAACTCTCCCTTATGTCAGACTTAAATCTCTCCTGCTGTGCTTTAAGCCTATTTCCTGCTGTGCTTTGAATGAAAATAGAAAACCTGCTGGTGGTAATTTACTCAGTACTAACTCTGGTTTCCTTAACACCTTCAGATTTACAAAATGCTTTTCTCACAACTACCCTGAGTCAGGTGGTACAAGGATGATGATCCCTATTTCACAGGTAAGTAAGTTGAGATTTGGAGATGAAGCAACATGCTCCAAATCACACTGTAAGTGGTAAAGTCAGAATTTTTTTTGTTTTTTGTTTTTTGTTTTTTTGTGGGGCAATGGGGGTTAAGTGACTTGCCCAGGATCACACAGCTAGTAAGTGTCAAGTGTCTGAGGCCAGATTTGAACTCAGGTACTCCTGAATCCAGGGCCGGTGCTTTATCCACTGTGCCACCTAGCCTCCCCCTGGTAAAGTCAGAATTTGAACAAAGGTCTTCTGACTCTAAGTGCAGGTCTCTTTATGGCACCAAACAAATATTGCTAATATTTACTAATAATACTATTTACTATAATTTATTTACTAGCAATATATTTACTATTCTAGTAAATAATAAGTACTTTGTAAATCTAGATATGGAAAGGACATCAGAGACCATTTCATCCCTCTCCCTTATTTTATTGAGAAGGAAACTGAGGCCATGGAGGTTAAATGTCTTGCCCAAGGTCATGCAGTTAGTAAGCCTGAGAGGGAGGCTTTGAACCCTGAGTTCTTAAGACAATGGCCAGTGATCTTTCCACTGAACCAACGTGACCTCCATTTTGTTCAATTTTCCCTTCTCTTGTTCAGCCCATTTTCTGTCCTTTCTGCTAGACAGGTAGGTGGAGCAGTAGACCTGGAGTCAGGAAGACCTGAGTTCAAATCTAGTCTCAAAGTACTTACTAGCTATGTGAGCCTGGGCAAGTCAGACCCTGGACCTCTGTCTCCCTCAGTTTCCTCAAGCATAAAAGAAGAGCACCTACCTTCCAGGGTTTTTGTGAGGATCCAATGAGATAATATTTGTAAAGTGCTTCCAACAGTGTTTGGCACATAGTAGGTTCCTTTCCCCTTCCTTTAGGATATCTCTCTAACTTACATGGCAAAATGCCTTCTCTCCATATCCTACTGTCAGAACATAAAGCCTATAGTTATGGGGAGAATTAGTGAGAACCATCTTTCACACAGTCCCTTATCATTCTCCTTTTATCGATGAGGGGAGAATCTCCAAGAAGCTGTTAAATGTTGTCAGAACATGTCTTGTCACAGAAACATCCATCAAGGATCTCTCCAAAGATGAGTTCATTTCTCTTTGGGTCCAACATTATAACTTGAGTTCTCTTGGGATATACGGTACTGAAGGGCCATCTGAGTCAAATGACTGCCACATCAGCGGTCAGGCAATGTCCTCTCCAGACAACAGGCAAACCAAGAAGGGAGTAGTCAAGCCTCCTTATTCAGAGACAGCAACGTGGCAATTTTCTTCAGTAGGAGAAATTGGTTTTGTTCATACAGTGAATGTAGACCACAGAATGACATTCAGGTCAAGGAGGCATAATTATTATGGAAATGGTTTATTAGCATTTGACAATTAAAAAAAAAAAGAAGCAATGACAGCCCCAAAGTCTGCAATCATCATGAGGAAGGGGAGGAGCGGAACTGCTTCGAACAATGTTAGCTCTAAATTTGGAGTTTTGTTAATTTTTGAATGTATTTTCCCTTTAACTTCATTGGGAAAAGAAGGCAGCTCCTACCCATATAGTAAATACTCAAAGAAGACACATAGGGGCAGCTAGGTGATGCAGTGGATTAAGCACCAGCCCTGGATTCAGGAGGACCTGAGTTCAAATCTGACCTCAGACGCTTGACACTTACTAGCTGTGTGACCCTGGGCAAGTCACTTAACTCTCATTGCCCTGCAAAAAAAACAAAACAACAAAAAAAGGAGACACATAAATCTGAGTCACAGAACTGGGGGCAGAACCTTTGCCTGTTGAAGGTATATCCTTGCCCATTGACTTCTACTGTGATTTTGAAGATGCTCTGTTTTCATTTGGAAATGTATCTTCTAACATTTTAGCTATCTCTAACCTTTACCCTCACAATCAAGTAATAACAGGTAACATTTATATAGCACTTTAAAATTTGTAAAGTATTTTACACAGTTCATTTTACTGGATCCTTACAACAAACCCTTGGGAGGGAGGCCCAGTTATTTCCCATTTTATAAATGAAGAAGCTGAGGCTGGTAAAATGACTCGCCTAAGGTTACAGTGAGTAGCAGATGAGCTATTAATGAAGATTTAAGCAAATTGGATGAGCTCCCCAATTGAAGGAACTCTGATGTCACTTCTTACATAATGTGAATTAGCCCTTCTCTCCCTGCTCTCCTCACTCCCTCACATGTGCTCTGTAATTTTGAATGAGATGGGGGAAGGCAGATCTTTGATTTACTGAGTTTCCCTCTGCTTACATAGATTGGCACATGTGTGGCAACTTAGAGAGTACTGGCCCAATGCATTAAAAAAAAATTGTGACTTGTCCAGGGTGACAAAATGTCAGAAGGAAGGACTTGAACTTAGATCTGTCCTGAATCTGAAGCTGGAATTCTAGGAAGCTGTTATGCCACAGCACAACTCTTTGAACATTTGACTTTGGCTGCCCCCCCCATGCATGTGAATGGGGAAATTTGCGCATGCCTTAGGAAGGTGCCCCTTCCCTTCAACCCCCCTTAGAAATGCTAGGTTACCACAGGTCTAGAACTTTTTCTTTTTAGTGAGGCAATTGGAGTTAAGTGACTTGCCCAGGGTCACACAGCTAGTAAGTGTTAAGTGTCTGAGGCCGGATTTGAACTCAGGTACTCCTGACTCCAGGGCCGGTGCCACCTAGCTGCCCCAGGTCTAGAACTTTTTTTTAAAAAGTCAACTAGATTTCACTTTCACTTTTATAGGTTAGGGATGAGGAGAAGAGGGAATTCATCTCTGTGGTTTTACTTAAAAATAATTAAAAATAAATAAATCATCTGCTTTGGGAGAGGGAAATGGGAAGAACAAGAGAGCTTTCTATCAATCAGAGAAAACAAAGTTCCCATAAAGGGAAGGGCTGTGGAGACTCACAGAAAGCAAGACCTGCAAGGAGAGTGAGAGTGTTCTGAGTCTGTGTGCACAGAAGGAAATAGCTCTGATGTGCTTATCACTGACTTCTGCAGAATTGTTAAACACACACACATCCAATAAAACAAACAAGCCACCTGGATTCGGAGTGGCACTGGACTTTCCCTTTATTTAGTTTTTCACTTTTTTCTTTTGGTGGTGCAATAGCGGTTAAGTGACTTGCCCAGGGTCACACAGCTAGTAAGTGTCAAGTGTCTGAGGCCGTATTTGAACTCAGGTCCTCCTGAATCCAGGGCTAGGGCTTTATCCACTGCAGTGCCACCTAGCTGCCCCCTCCTTTATTTAGTTTTTTTTTTTGGGGTTTTTTTTTTTTGCGGGGCAATGGGGGTTAAGTGACTTGCCCAAGGTCACACAGCTAGTAAGTGTCAAGTGTCTGAGGCCGGATTTGAACTCAGGAACTCCTGAATCCAGGGCCGGTGCTTTATCCACTGCGCCACCTAGCCGCCCCCCTTTATTTAGTTTTAATGGTTGGCATAGAAATCACAATTTAGATCAAGAACCTGAATATCAGACAAGAGCTCTTGCTATGGCAATTACTTCTCTTGCATCAAACTTAAAGCTTGTTGCAAATGAAAAAAGAAAACCAAACCCTCCCCCCCCCCCCAAAAAAAAAAAACAACTAAAAAACCCAAATATTGAGATCTGTGGTTGGTGACTTGTGGCTATGACCGTAATTTGGTTTGTCTGTCCTATTGCTGCTACAGAAACCAAGATGGGCTCTCTGCATTCATGGAGGGAAATATGTTATTTATCTGTATTCACAAGACACCTGCCTGAAGGAGGAAATTTTAAACACTCAGGAGAGGCAGCATGAAGTTGTAGATCAAGAAGCAGCCTCATTTGGCAGGTGAAAAATCCAAGACACAGAGAGATTAAGGGATTTGTCCAGGGTCACACAGTTAGTATGTTTCTGAGCTGGGATTTGAACCCAAGTCCTTTTGATTCCAAACCTAGGGCCCTATCTACCAAGCTATGCTTGGGGCTTTATTACTCTTCTCTTAAGTACCTCTAGGACAGATATGGGCAAAGTGTCTTAATTAGGCCCATTTTTCTTCAGAGGGAAATGATTTTTTGGTAAGTTCAGTGCAACCCATGTGGAATTGAACCACAATCTCTGAAGACTATAGACTTTGGGATGGTCTTTGATGGGGGCAGGTGTCTTTCATGTGTGGTGAATAAAAACTTATGTGGCTACTACACCAGTCTTGGGGCATTAAGCATTTATTAAAGTATATTAAATATTAGTAAAGAGATAGAGCACGTGGATCAGAAAGTTTAGAAGCCCTACTTACCTAGGATAGAGGGAAAAGAGAGAGCAGTGTGAGAGAGGGAAGAGCATGCCAAGAGAGCTGCCAAGAGAGTGACAGACCCCTCTCCAGGGTTTTTAACCTGTCTCACTTAGAGGTGGGTTACTCCACCTTGATTCAAGCTAATTGACTGGTAACATTCAAGTCCATTGATTGACATGACTTGAAGATGGTCTTAAATTAGTTAACTTCCTTTAGTTAGTTAGGAAGATTGATCTACATTTCCTTTGAAATTCTCCTGACTCTGGGCTGGTCCTGCAAAACCAGCCAGAGTTTCTTTGTGTGTGTGTGTGTGGGGGGTCTCTGAGTCCCCAAAATACCCTATTATTAATAATTTTATCACACATGAAATCTCTTTAGCTTGTGTGCCACTTAGGGTTTCTCTTGGGTCCAACAGAATCAGGTTTGCAATTCTCTTGAAATAGGTCCTTGACTCCCCTGAAACAACTCAGGCTAACAAGATGTTAACTATAGGATGGGTTTTATTTAAATCTCATAGATAACACAAATGGATTTATGCACAAATTCCTCAACAATCAGGAAACTCTTTTTTTTTTTTTTGAGGACATCAAATAACCCTCCCCACTGGTGGGTTGCAGGTTTGCTCAGCAGTTTTACCAGTTACATGACTCAGTACCCTGAAGGGATTGATTGCTTCTCAATGCAGGTGGTTCCCTGCTATGCTGAGTCTTCTTTCCTTTCAGCACCATAAAGATGGTATAGCCCGTGGGCTCCCTCTTTAGGTTTAAATGAGGCAGAGATGCCCTATCTTTTCCTTCACCCTCTCCCTCTGATTAAAGAGTGGAGAGGTCTTCCAAGAACCTCTGTTTAAGCAGGGTACCCAAGAAGGGCCTTCATTTCCCACCCAGTTACACACCTAGAGACCTATCCATCATTCCTCCATGGGCACCCTTTCTCCACTTTGAATTTCCTTTTGTATATTGTATTTCCCCCTTAGATTGTAAGCTCCTTGAGGGCAGGGACTATATTTTGCTTTTCTTTGTATCCCCAGCCCTTAGTACAGTGCCAGCATGTAGTACCTATTTATTAAATAGGTTTTACTGACTGTTTACTGACTGACTTCAATCTATGCTTCAAATCCCTTTTCTCTCACTCAGGCCCCATTTTCTTTCTCCACATTACCATCTGACATTGGCCTTTAAGTAGAGGGGCTTTCCTGGCAAAACTGTTTGTAGGTGGTGCGTAGGCAGGTGTCTTTGTGTCTCCATATTTGACTCTCTGAGTCTGTGTGTGTCTCCATCTATCTCTGATTCTACATTTGGCCGTTGGCTTCACACCATTTCCTTTAGATGGCCAAGTCAAAGGTCTGGATCATGGATGGGAAATCTATCATTCCATGAATATCCTTTTGGGGTCCCTCATTGCTGTTGTCATTTTGAAGCTGTCATTTTCAATCAGTCTTGGCAAAGCAATAGAAGCTCAAGAAGAGGAGAATTCTCACCTTTCTAGGGAAATGATATGCTATCCAGCAGAACAGAGAGGGGGAAAGGGTCGCATCTTTTGTACTTAGCAAAACATGCCTGCTTTGTCAGCACTGGCAGGAAAAGGGATAGCTTACAATCCCATGACTTGGAATAGTGATAAAGGACTGAAAACAGTGCTTGTCTTTTTCTCCATCAACAACCACAGACCTCACAAATTCTCCATAACTCCCTGGAGTTGCTTAGCACAGTGACCGAACACAGACTAGGTGCTTAATAAATATTGATTGATTGATCACATCAACCTGGAAAACTTGACTGTTGATGGCAACTCTGGAACTGTTATCACCTGGTTTGAAGAAGTGCAATGAAATTTAAAGTCTTCTCTTCTCAGAATAACCCTCTATCCCATCTTAAGTTCTAGTGCTGCTATGGGGTTGCTCGTGGAGAAGTTAACCAATGAGTGGCACTGATAGTTCTTTGGGGATAAACTCTGCCTGTGTCCAACAATCCATGGAGGATGGTTCCATATAGAAGCATTTATAGTCTCTGATGTACAAACTCCCAAATCTCTGTAGTGATTGGACTTCCCAAAGTTTCTATTTCATTAATGAGCTACTCAGAATCTGAATATCCCCTGTCCCCTTCTGAAACTCTAATTCACAGTGCAGGAAAACTGATATAGGATTATTGCATCTAGAGAGAGATTTAAGGCTGTGGGGTGAAGGCTTAATTCTGAAACTGTCAAGTAAACAGCCAAGAAAATCATATACACAATGACTACAGCAATGTAAACAGAAATAACAACCACCAAAAGAAAATCAGAAGTGAATGTTGAAAAACAATAATGAACAAGCACAACTTGAAAGAAAAGATATGAGAAGATACTCCCACCTCATCCCTTTGCAGATATGGGTGGTCCACAAGTGTACATTGCAACTGTTTCCAGACTTCTATGTGTTGATTAATTATGCTGATTTCTTAATCTTTTTTTGGGGGGGGAGGGCTTTGAGATGCTTTTTGTTATATGGGATAACTCTCTGGGAGGGGGAAGGAGAAGGATCCTGGGGAAAAACTATGGTGATATAAAAATACATCAATAAAATAATTTTACAATTCAGAAACTCAGCACATTCAAATTGACCTTCATGACAAGAAGGCAAGTCAACTTTTTAAGAGCAGTATAATTTTGGGTTCTCCCTGTCCATCTTTCCTCCCATAATCTATGTGTTTTAAGTTCTACTATGGGAATCATATATTTCACAATGACCTAGATGTTAATCATTCAATCACAGATTTTTTGGTGCTGGTAGAGATCTTAGATATCACTGAGTCCAACCTTTCACTTTATTTTATAGATAAGGAAACTGAGAATCAGAGAAAAGTGACTTTCTAGTTAGTGTCAGAGTCAGGACCAGAACCCAGAGCTTCTGAAACCTAGATTTTCTTCTGTCATTTAGTGAGGTCTTCCAATGTATTTTAAAGACATACACCCCAGTAAGGTCCAGTCATAGAATCTTTGAGTTGGAAGAGATCCCAGAGGTCATCTAGACTAATCCATATTTGAAGTATGAATCTGCCCTACAACATCCTTGATTGATAGTTGGTTATCCCTCCACTGCTTAGTGAACTACTTAGGAGGAAAGGAAATTGTCTTATTGAATGGCCAGGGAATCAAAACTTGGGCAGAATGGCACCTTTATTTTCCATCACTGCTGTGGTGTAGGAGCATCCTGGCTGCGTTTCTGACTCCAGGAACTTTGACAAAATGACTCAGCTTTGCCCTCTGTTCTCATTTTGGAACTTCCTCAGCCTCTGGAGCCTTCTTAGCAGGAACAGCTCTCCACTATGCTGGTCTCCTTTTCTCACTGGTGAATTCCTTTCAGGCCTTCATTTGGTGGATGGCCAACCATGCTTCATGCCCTCCCCAAATGTGCTTTGACTATGGATTTCCACACCATGCTCTCTCATGACTAAATTCCTTCTATCTCCCTTCTCCCTTTCCAGCTTCCTTTTATGTGCTGTTTTATTCCATTAGAATGTAAGCTCCTTGAAGGCAGGGACTGTCATTCTTTTTGTTTGTATTTATATCCCCATTGCTTAGCACAATCCTGGCATGTAGTAATTGATTAATAAATGCTTGTTGTTTGACTACCTGTATCAATAGATGATACTGGTAAAGAAATGATGCAGGCATTCTGGAACAACATGCAGATGTTGAATACACTATCTATATGTCCTCTTGCCAGACTGACCCATGATTAATTTCTAGTACTGGTCATGGAAGTTGGCATAATCAGGTGGTGTTCCAAGGACATGGTCTTTTGGATCCCCAAATCTTCTCTTATTCCTATTGCCTCCATTTTTTCTCCTCTTTGTGGCCTGCCTTTGGTATAGAATAAGAGGCCCAATGGTGAAGCATGCTGTTTATTCCCTCACGGAGAAATTATGGACTCAAAATGAAGACTAAGACATCCATTTGGGGGACATAGTTAATGCAGGGATTTGTTTTGTTTGGATATAAGGATCAGATATAAGTATTTTTCTCCTATCCCCCAACCCCTACCTAAGGAGGACAGTCAGAGAGAGATATTTTTGTTAATTGAAAAAAATAAGAAGCAAAAAAGACCCCTGAAATTTTTCTTCCTTTTTTGTATAGCTGGGCAATGGAGACAGTTTCAAAAAAGCCCTCAGCACCTGGCTACAGGAGGCTCTGGGGGATGGAGAAGCGAGTAAGTCTTAAACAGTGCTGTTTTGCCCTTGAGTAGGAGGAAAAATCTTATGGGAAGTTGGATAAAGAGTAGAACACAGGGATGACTGAGCAAGTTCAGGCTCAATTTGAGGAGTTCGAATGGGAAATTTGGTTTAAGTAAGCAAAGTGTGAGAGAGGTGGAAGGTGACCAGGATGCCTGATAACTTCTTCAGTTTCCCTGAGGTCTTTTGGAACAGTCTTGGCCTCAAGGAGAGGAGTGTCTGGCACAGACAGATCAGCCGAGGGGACTTTTTCCTCTGGGAAGAATAACAGCAAAGTTTCTAGACCTCTTCTATATTCCCTAACCCCTCATGACTGGCAGGGCAGATGTTAAATTCAAAGTTTTCCTAGCCTTTAAAGTTTGTTTACATTTGTTTAATTAGTTCTAATGCTTGTTTAGATTAAAGTGACTGATCATAACTGCTTCTAGTTTGTATGCTTCACGATTTGTAAGTAGGAAATAGTCAAGTAGATAGTGTCAGGGCACGGTATATAGGTGAGAGAGAAAAGGACAATGAACATATACCCTTTCTGATGTAATTGTGGTTGGGGGCCCAGGAGACAATGAGAGAATTTAATTGATTTCATATTTTATAAAATATAATTTTCCAAAGCATGGCAAGCAGGAATCCAATCCTTTTTTTTTTATGCCAAAATGAGAGCTGAAAATAGTAAAATTATCTCTGATGAGAGAGGGCAGAGTGGCTGTTGTGGTCATGTAGCCCTTTTCCCTATTGTTCCCTCTTCCCATGCTCAGAGACTCTCCCAGCATGCCCCCCCACCCCTCCAGAGTGGGAAATGACCAGAGAGTAGAACATACTCAGTGGGAAGAAAAGGGGACTGTCTGGAGAAGATTGATGATACTCATTTACCAAGGGTGGGAGCCAAAGGAGAGGGGGCGAGAATCCCACTTCTCCCTTCATACAGTAGTACAGCAGAAGAGTTTTTTGCTTCATGCAAACACACTGTCAAAACTGCAGTGTTATGGGGGCAGCTAGATGGCGCAGTGGTAAAGCACCGGCCCTGGATTCAGGAGTACCTGAGTTCAAATCCAGTCTCAGACACTTGACACTTACTAGCTGTGTGACCCTGGGCAAGTCACTTAACCCCCATTGCCTCACCAAAAAAAACAAAAAACAAAAAACTGCAGTGTTACAACTGAAGGTACCGAGGGCAGGTAGAAGGAGGTAGGTGGGACAAAAGTTAAATGGTGCAAATAATAATAACTGACATCTATGTAGCACTTCAAGTTTTGCAAAGCACTTTATATACTTTTCCTCCTCCCTCCCACTTTCATGACAATCCTGAGACTGGTATTACAGAGTTCGAGGCTTGTTAGTTTTAGACCGCACCTTTCATATTATTTTTATGCTATAGAGAGTTCCTGTTGAGGAACTATCTCTCAATGTAAATTGGCAATTTCTTCTTACCTTTTGGAATAAGAAATTTACCTGGGTCACTGAGAACTTAAAATGACTTACCCAGAGTCCCACAGCCAGTCTGTGTTAGGGATAGGAGTTGAATCCACACTTTACTCTATCCATGACATCATTAGAGGTGTTTGACTTCATTTTCAGGACGGAAGTCAAGAATGGTACTGTCTTTGAACAATGCTGATCAAGTTTGGTTTGGGGAAATATGAGGATGATTCTTCTATATTTTGAAAGGGATTTCAATCCGATTCTCACTAACCAAAGAATTCTAGAGACAAAAAGAATCTGGTCTAGTTTCCTGCCTTCAGGTAGCAACAAGCTAAGTATATTGTAGACAATCAAACTACGTATCTAGAACTTGGCATCTATTGAATTATGAGAGAATCAAGATTTCAGAGCATAAATGATGCCCTGTGGTAAAAAAAACCAAAACACCAACATCCCATGCTCCTATAGCCCTCTGCTGGCAACCCACCTAATACTTATAAGAGAATCTTGAGCTCTATTCTGAATATATTTAAAAAAGAGCAAGAAGGGGGGAAGCTAGGTGGCACAATGGATAAGGCACTAGCCTTGGATTCAGGAGGACCTGAGTTCAAACCCAGCCTCAGACACTTACTAGCTGTGTGACCCTGGGCAAGTCACTTAAACCCCACTGCCCTGCAAAAAAAAAAAAAAAAAAAAAGAGCAAGAAGGGAACTCTAATGAAGGAATACAGTGCCCTTGATTCCCTTGATATGACCAGTAAGTAGTCTTTGTTTCATTTCTCTTTTCTGTTCTGTAGTCATGAGGATATCACTATAGTCTCCCTTATAGCCTACCAAGGGTCACTGGTATTGCGATGCTGCTGTGGCCCATTCTCTCAGTCAAGCTGACCAGACTAAATGCCTTTCATTTGTCAAATGACGGCCATGAAGGTGACATTTCTCATCTTCCTTCAGTGTGCAGTGGTATTGCAGGGAGGCTCAGTCTTCTTTCAGTTGCCTAGACTCTGAAAAAATGACAGCTCGGTCATCAGCAGGAGTCACCCCCTGATAGTACCAGGATGAGAATTTTCTTTATGCCTCAGGCTTTCTCCTAATGTCCCCTAAGATATTGCCTTCTAACTTTCACATCCAAAAGGTATCCTTGTGAGGAGAATGTCCTGGCTTCTCTCATTTCCTTTTGTCAACCTTTTGCCTGGAGGGTAAAGATGGGGGCAGGAAGAGGGGAGAAATGCTGTAGGAAGGAGGGGGTGTGATAGGTGTGCTTCTGCGCATAATATATGAGGTATGGTGATAGTCATGTTACTGTTTTTGAAATAAACAAACAGAGTCCTTGACTGTTGGAGCTAGAAGAGACATTAGAGCACATCTAGTCCAACCCCATCAATTATACATATAAGGAAACTGAGACCCCTGGCATTTAAATGACTTACCCAAGGTCATGCAGTAAGTTAACAACAGAGAGAAGATTGGAATGCAGGTCTCCTCTGCTAATTTCATTACATCAAAAACATTCTGAGCTTCTCTTTGGAAATTTCTTCCAGACTCTGTGGTATGTTATGTTTTAAAAATGATTGCCATCATTACTAATAGTAACAATATTTTGCATATGTTGAAAATACTTTCATATATTATTGTGTTTGATCATACATGTTATCAAATTGTAAATGCCCTTGATGATGACAAATTCTTCATACTTTGTTGGTGCCTTTGGGAAACATTTGGAATTTATTGAGGGCCAAATGTAGTAAATAAGTTAGATGATTAAGCCAGATCTGTTTTTCTTTGTTTTTGTTTTTGTTTTTGCCGGTCTGACCAAAGTAATTCACCTTTCTTACAAATAGACTTGTTTACTTTTGTGACTGGTAGATTTGTTTTGAAGGCAATTCCCACAGAGGGATTCCAAATAGATTTCAAACAATGGCATCATTGTTGGAAAAGGTCCATCCCCTTTCCAAGGGGACTGTGTGGAAAGAGTCAACAATTATTTATGGACATGTATTTAGGTACCTCATTGCTTGATAGTCATGCCTAAAGGAATGATTAGACATTGGGGTAGGTGGACAGAAGGCTAGAGCAATGGATGGGGGAACATTACCCTCCCTACCCTGCCTATAGGTGTGTCTTACCGAGTTCATAGGTTGGCTAAGTTAGTAAGCCTTTATAACAAGCAAGCCAGGGACCAAACTCTTCCTTAAGTGTGTGCCAGAGCCTATTCTCTCTACCATAGGACACCTTTTATTTGTGTTTTTTTCCAACCACTGCCCTATTTCACCACCTTCCAGGGACGCTATTCATCTTCTTTATTAGGGCAGGTGATGTTGCTTGTCCTCTGTTCCATGGACTTGTGCTGATCAGGCAAAGGAGTGCATGGTAACAACTGGAATCTAGCCATCGGCCATCTCTAGCCTGTGCTGTGATGTGATGTGATGTATGTGTGTGATTCCCTCTGTTCAAAACAATTTAACTGATAACTTGCCTTTCACATTAGATTAGAATGAAAAGAAATGGATTTAGCAATCTGTTATTCCCCTGACCCTGCCAATAAACAACACTTTGGCAAACTAGAAGAAAAGTTAACCCCTGATATTTAGGTCTTCAGGTTTGTGGGCTTCAGTCTGTCTCTTTCCTCCAAACTAGGGACTAATTTGGTTTATTTCCAAAAGGTCAGGGCCAGATATTTCTCCCATTCTACTGGCCTAGAATATATCAGGCATATTGGGCTTCCAGTGGGTAGCAGCAGGGTAATTAATAAACTTAAAATTAAAATATGTTGCAGTTGAGAAAGTATTGGGTAGAGTCAGGGTTCCTCATGTTTATTCCTGCCTCTCCCATTATCAAATTGGGCAAAACACTTGACCTACATTATATCATCTGTAAAATGAGATGGTAAAACTAGCTAACCTCTACGGTGCTCTCCATTACTACGGTAAATAAGGCATTTGGTTGATGCAAGGGATAAAGTGCTATATTTGGACTTTGGGAAGACCTGGGTTTGGATCCTACCTAAAACACTTTTCAGTTGGGTGACCCTGGGAAAATCATTTAATCTGTATATGCCTCACTTTCCTCATCTATAAAATGGAGATAATGATAGCACCCATCGCCTACAGTTATTGTGAGGATCAGATTTTATATCTATGTCTATATACGTCTATGTACTTGCAAACATTAAAATGCTATTTAAATGTCAACTATTATTATTAATTATTATATATTATTATTAATAAATCATTATTTCTTCCAACTTTAAAAAAAATCAAGTCAGGATATTTGGCTTTGATGGATGAAAAGCAAGTTGCTTTATCTTTCTGAATTTCCTTGTTTGAAACATATAAAATTGGGGTGGGGGTCAGATTGTATTAATAATTTTTCCAGTTGTAAAATTCAATGGCTCTGTGATTTCAAAAGCAGCCAGTCCATGACAGACCTTCTCTTGAGAGAATAAACCATGACTTACTTTCTAGAAAAGTGAAACTTCTATATAATTCTAAATACAGTTATTTTCTCTTAAAAAAAACTCAGTACATGGACAGCTAGTTGGTACAGTGGATAAAGTGCCGGCCCTGGATTCAGGAGGACCTGAGTTCAAATCCGGCCTCAGACACTTCATACCTGCCATGTGACCCTGGGCAAGTCACTTAACCCTCATTGCCCTGCAAAAAACCAAACCAAAACAAAAAAAACCCAACAACCCAGTACATTCTACCAAACACTCCAACCCCTACCTTGGCCCATTTAAAAGTATAATTCCGGGACAGCTAGGTGGCGCAGTAGATAGAGCACCAGCCCTGGATTCAGTAGTACCTGAGTTCAAATCTGGCCTCAGACATTTAACACTTACTAGCTGTGTGACTTTGGGCAAGTCGTTTAACCCCAATTTCCTCACCAAAAACAAAACAAAACAAACAAGCAAATAAAAGTATAGTTCCTACCCTTTCACATGTTATTGTATTGATACAAAAAACCACCCCTGCCATAGTATAAAGTAGGGGTTTTTAGCCTGAGGTATATGTCCCCCAAGAAGGTCTGTGGATAGATTTAAGGGGCCTGTCAACTTGGATGGGGGAAGACTATTTTCAGTATCTTCTAACTGAAATTTAGCATTCCCACCAATTATGATTTAGGTTACAAACAATTACTCTGAGAAGGGTGTGTGTGTGTGTGTGTGTGTGTGTGTGTGTGTGTGCATAGGCTTCACCAGATTGCCAACGGGTTCCAAGAGACATGCAAACAAAGGTTAAGAATCCCTGATAGAAAAGAAAGACTTCTAGAGGACTGAGGTGGTGGTGACATTGTGAGAGAAAGAAGCAACATTATGGGGGAATATTGGGATCCAAGATATAAATTGTGGCTGTAAAGTTAGGAATTGGAGTCTTGGGTTCTAGTCATGACTTTGCTGCTGCTGTGCTCTATGATAAGGGGTAAACCACTCCCCCCCAGTTTCAGTCTATGGAAAATGAAAGTGTTGAAACAGATAATCTGAAAGGTCTTTTCCAGTTCTATCATTTCATGACCTCACTGGGAAGCAGAATGACTTCCCTCCCCTTTAGTCTAAACACTTCGCATACTCATATCTGGGACATAGTACAAAGCTCACTTTAAGATATTTCATGGCATTTGCACTTTCCTGGCTATTTCAGTTCACTGAATCAGAGTCATAGCTTATATTTCCTTCTTAAACACATATTTCAGTTTCTCTTCATTCTCCCCTCCCCGTATCCTGGCTCAATCTAATTCTTCATTTGGATGTCTCACCCATTTTTAACTTATTGATATTTTGGGGGTGCTCTCTAAAACGTCTTCTCTATCAACATCACTTATATTTTGGACTGTAGGATCACTGGCAGAGCTGATGTTTAAAATCCCTGCTACCTTACCCCCAAGGCATTGTAGGAAAGGATATGCCAGAGGTGGAAGAATAGCTGCTACCTTGCTTTCTTTGTTAATGGCCTCAGTTAGTCACTTTAGGGGTCAGATTTGCTGGTTATAATTGCCAGATGCATTTTGTAACTTTATCCTAGGTTAAACACCATCTGATCATTTCCAGAGGTTTTGCTGAACCAGGTACAACTATTTCAGGTTGGGGAACAGTAAGTTCTCCTAATACTTTGGAATCTTGCTTTAACAGGATCTACAATACAATGGGGCTTGATATAAAGCAGTTTAGCCATAACATGGGATTATTAGATGTCGGTTCTGGAGACAGCCCCAGAGATCATCCCAGGATCACAGTTCTAGAGATAGAAAGAGACCTCAGAAGCTGTCTAGTCCAACCTTCTCATCTTCGAGATGAGGAAATGGAGGTCGAGGGAAGGGATGGGAATTGTTCAAGGTTGAAAAAGTGCAAAGTGTCACAGATGGGATTTGAACCCAAGGCAAAATCCTTTGACTCCAGAGCCTTTCTCCACTTTGTTACACTGACTCTCTAATCAGATTCTTTCATTTTATACTTCCGAGCCCAGGGAGGTAAAGTCATTTAGCCAAGGTCACTCACGTCATAGGCAGCAGGCTGTGAGTGGCTAGAGCCAGGTGTCCAATGTTCTGTTCCCTGCACAACTTACCTGTAAGCCAGCTTTATAAGGAGGCATATTGCAAACCCTAGTGGAGGGAGGGCCTATATTAGGGGAATCTGTTCGTGATATGAGACTGAGAACAGCTTTCCAGGTTGAAACGGCAAGCAGTGGATTTAGGATTTGGGCATGTGATGTTGCATGCAATTCAATGAAATGTCCAAATAACCCTTCATCTGATCTTAGTGAAGAATGTCAGAAGATAAAGTAGGTCTTTTTGTAAATGCATCAGCAGTTCAAGCGTCCATGCTGTCATTGCTTTCCTCTCTATAGGTAAACATCACAGTTCCTCAGTGACTATGTAAGTAGAAGGGCTTCAAATGTTATTTTGGCCCAAAGAATTTGTTACCTGGACAACCTCATGTTGAGCCTCTTTGAATGTAGGCTATTCTAGCCTTTGGATGACAGATATATTTTATCTGGCATCCTAGATTTGGAATTGGGAAGACGTGAGGTCAAGTATAATCTCTTACACTTTATGAGCTCTGAGACCAGGAAGTAGCTAGTGGCTTGGTAGATAGTGTGCTGGGCCTTGAAACAGAAAGACCTACGTTCAAATCTGGCTGCAAACCCTTTTTGGTGGTGTGGCTCTAGGCAAGTCATTTTGCCTCTGTCTGACTCATTTTCCTCAACTGAAAAATGGGGATAATAATAATACACCTCCCAGGGTTGTTGCAAAGATCAAATGAGTTAATATTTGTAAATTGCTTAGCACAGTGCCTGGAACATATTAGGTTCTTAATAAATGTTTCCTTCCTTCCTTCCTTTCTTCCTTCTTTCTTAACCTTCTATACCTTAGTTGACTCATCCGTAAAATGGAGATGATACCTGTAGCGCCTACTTCACAGGATTGTTTGAGGCTCAAATGAACTAACAAACTTCATAGTACAATGTAAAGCATACTCGTTCTGATGTCAGAGGATCTAGGTTCAAATCCAGCTTTGGATGATTTACTATCTCAGTGACCTTGAACAAGTCACAAATCAGTGGACTGTTGAAGTTTCTTGGAGCTCTCAGTCTTTGATCTTAAAAATATCCCATTCTCAGCTCCATACTTGAAATTTTTCCAGTTGTTTGCACTGGCCAGAACTTACACATGCCTTTAGGTACCCAGGGTCATGTCTTATAACAACTCCTAAAAATCACCCATCTTTATTATTAAATAACTCCACTGCCCATTAATATTGATTGTTTGCCCATTATGGATTTCACAACTGTAACCTGTGTGAAAAATAATGAAACCCCTCCCCCCAACAAATAGAGGTTTCTATCTGGGTGAAGGGTCTTTTAAAGTAGAAATCTTTTAAAGTTATGTGTTAGCCTAATTTCTTGCTGCCCCTTCCTTATTAGGAATTTCCATTTTCTCTTTTCTAAAGTTTTCCTCCTTTTCCTTCATACTTTTTTTTTCTTCTGCAGAGCTAGTCTATGTAGCCAACTCAAGATGGATGGCCTTCCCTCTATTTGACATTGCTGCCAACTTATAATTTTTCAAGTAAGTTGGGAAGAGGAGAAGAGATACATGTAGAACTCCAGTGTGGACCAGCTGGCAGACTAGATGGCCTCCCATGACGACAGTCCAAGGGCTTTGGCTTAGTTTATGAGATTTCTTGTTAGTAAGGTGGCTAGGGAATTGGAAGCAACTTGCCATAATTGAAAAGGTTCAGATTCTGACTCTGCTATCCACTATTTGTGTGACCTTGGGTAAGTCACTTTGACATTCTGCACCTCAATTACTGTATATATAAAGTGAGGGAGTTGGACTAGCTGATTTCTAAAGGTTTCTTCCAACTCTAAATCCCACGATCATGTGACTGGAATCATAGATCCTAGGGGACCTTTGTTTATTGTTTTTGAGTCATTCAGTTGTGTCCAATTCTTCATGATCCCAGGTACCACAGCATGCTGATACTGTCCATGGTTTTCTTGGCAAAAGGAGCCTTAAAGCCCATCAAATCCAATCTCTTTATTTTATAGATGAGGAAACTGAAATTTGCCCAGAGTCACACAGCTAACAAGTGTCTGAGATGGCAAGTGAACTCAGATCTTCCTGACTCTGGGTCCAGTACCCTCTGTATTATATCAAGACATGTCTCAACTATGTGGCCTTTCACAGTCCCTTCCTGCCATGTCTTGTTAGACAGTTTCTGGAGAGGACTGCCCTTTCTTTTCAATTACCATCCTGCTTCTACTTCACTGTAGCATAGCTCACACCCACTCCACGTTCAACTCTAAATTCCCATAAACATTTCCTACCCACCGTGCTGTGCTAATTTGGAACACTTTGGGTGAGCCCACTGCTGGGAACAGTAATTCAATTAAAATCTCAGTTTTCAACAATATCATCAAACCCTGTGGTCTGTTACTTCACACCCAGCTTAACTGTGTGTTCCTGTCAGCTGCAGAATAATGAGAGTTCTCTAATTGGGGGGAGGGACGGTAGTACAGTGAAACTCTCAGGAATAGGAGTAATATGCTGAGCTAAGTACTTTTTTCTCTGCCTCTTGCCTCTTCAGGCTCTTCCCTGGCTGATGGGTGGAGCTGGTGGAGCCCTCACTCAGCTCCAAAAGACCACCTGCCTTTTTTGTTGAATAACTCCAGAGCCCACAAATATTGCTTGTTTATCTGTTGTGGGCTTCGTAACTACAGTCAGTGTGAAAACCAACCAAGAGCAACAACCCCTTTCTCACTCAGACAGAGACATGACCCTTGAACCAGCCTTGCAAGCAATTTTCAAAAATCATTGGACCATGAAATTTGCACATGCCCGACCCCATTCCCTGAGGCCACCCCTTTTCCATCTGGCCATATCTACTTTCCTCCACTTTGTCTTACACAGACAGAGTAGAGAGGACACCTTCAGAGTTCCCCACCCATCAAGGACTCGCTACAAAATAAGATGTAAAGAGAAGGGGAAGATGTCCAATTTTTCTTTTCCTCCAAATGCCTCATTTTAACTCATCCTTTTATCTGGTTTCTTTCAGCCTCTTGGCACAAGTCTGGCTTCTGGTTGGAGGGTTGGTGAGTGTGCCTGTAAGTGCTTTCAGTTCATGTTCCCCCTACCTCCTATTTCTGCCTGGGCAAGTCCTTGCTTTTGAAGCCTCCTCAACCAGCTTCAGATTCAGACTCTGGAGGTCTGAGCTGTCCAGCATTCTCTCATCTCGAGATACAAGTGCTCGTTTTTGGCGCCATCACCTTGGGATGACATTCTGCCCTTTCAGTCTCTAGAAATGATGTTGCTAAAGGAGGATGGTGGGGAATGAAGTGAGTGAGGCTAGCCTGCTGTCCTGAGGGAGAAAATCCTGAGGTTAGTACACTATTAGTCTGTCCTGGGTGTGTATACTTTGTGGAGAAACAGGAGATTAGAGTTTCCTGTTCTTCCTCTGACACCTATTACTACTGGAAAACTCAGTTATCAAAGGGTGCATCAGGAAGGAGCAAGGGAAGCCCAGGAGAGAAAAATCTGTTTGCCAGCCAGGAATCAGTCCGTGTGTCCAATAATTACATACGTGTTCTTGTTTGCTTGGTCAGACAATAATTTGCCTTCTTTTTTTCTTCTACAGTAGGAAGAGTGATTAATTCTTAATACTCATGTTGTTTGGTTTCACTTAGAATCAAGAAAGTGGAGAACCTTGGAAATGAGTAAATTTTTTTTCCTGGCTCCCCACTTCATGGGGGGGGCGGAGAGCGAATAGACTAAAAACAAACAAACAAACAACAACAATGAAGACTGATGGAGGCCCTGGGTACTATTTGAATGCGTTTGGAGAGTAATCTCACGAATCAATCAATTAACGATCAACAAGCATTTATTAAGGATTCGATATGTGCTAGATACTACGATAGGGGCTGAGGATAGAAAGTCCAAACTGGGAACTGTTCCTGTCCCCAAGGAGTTTACATTCTATCCAGGGTAGCTGTTCATAGTCTCTGTTCAGGCTTTCTCTCCGCCCCCCCCCCCCCAGGTGCGGTTCTAAAGGATTGATCTATGGCTAAAGTGTGTGCATGTGGGGCTTGGGGGTATAGGGTGGGGTTCTGAAATCCCCGATTCCTCCTCCTGAGCTTCGTGAGAGGAATCTGTCAAAGGAGCTATCCAAAGTGCAGTGGACTCTCTCACATAACGGATCTGAACACAAGAAAGAAAGCCCACACTCCTTTCCCTTCAGGAATTCCGTACGAGTCTCAGCTACACTTTAGGTAGAAGATGGAGAGGGTTGGGGCAAAAGAATAATCTCCGCAGCCCTGCCTCCTAGGACAGAAGATTAGAACGAAAAGCGAAGCCAAGGGGCAAGGACGGTGCTCAAGGAGACTGTCACCCGCGTGGCTGTGGTGATGGGTGTGTGTGTGTGTGTGTGTGTGTGCGTGCGTGCGTGCGTGTGTGTATGTCTGTGTGTGTGTGTGTATGTGCTCTCATCACCATTTCTAAGGCACAGATCCCGGGAATCTATCCCATCCCCCCCGCTCCCAGCCCCCTCCCCAGCCATTCTTTACATTCCCCCACTCCCTGGGGGACTGTGGTGCTGGAATACAAAGGGACGGACAGAGAAAGCGCGCTTCTCAGTCCTCTCTTTCTCCTCAGAGCGCTAGATCAGTAGTGGCTCCTTTTTTGATCTCAGACTTGATCTTGGGGTGATGCCGGGACAGCCTCTGGGGAGCTTAGGGGGCTCAGGGAAACGGACTGTCCCAACGTGCGCTGAAAGGAGGCAGAGGAAAGGAGTCCTGGTCGGGCGCCTTGGCATCTCTCCCTTGCCCTTTTGCCAAAGCAGCTGTCTACAATGCGCCGGGAGCAAAGCTCCAGCTGCAGGCACATCCCAGGTGCTTAGTGGGCATCAACTTTCTTTCCCAGTGGAAATCCCTTCGCTGCCCTTTGGGTATAAACTTTTCTGGCAGGGTCAGCTGGGGGTGGGTGGGGTGGGGGAGTTGGCGGATCAGATGGGGGGACTTCGGGCATACCGTCACCCCCTTCCTCGACTTGCAGTTGATTTGCCCCTCAGCCCTCTGCCGTCTTCCCAGACAGTCCCCTCCGGGAGCCACACACGGGCACGCAGACACCCCGACACACTGGCACGCAGACCTACCTGCCCCCCCCCCCGCATACTCTGGCTTACCCACATCCACACACGCACACGCCCCTTACCTGGCAAGCCGAGGCAGAGCAGGAGGCTATAGTAGACCACCGGCACGAAGCCCAAGCCGCAGGCATGGCGGTGGTGCGAGAGGAGCGAGCTGTTGGCGAGATGGAAGTGTGTGTGCTCCATGGGATCCGGGGAGGGCTCCGGGGCGCCGGGGCGCGCGTCTCAGCCGCCTCCCGGCCGGGCTCCGGCTTCCAGCGTCCAAGCAGCCAGTGCAGCGGCAGCGGCGGCGGCTGTGGCTCTTCAGCGCCTCCTTCCCCGCAGGACCTCCTTCTACCCCCCACCCCCGCCCCTCTCCTGCAACTCCTCGCTCCTTCCCCACCCCCTCCTTCCCTCCCTCTCTGCCTCCCTCACCCGCCAGCCCGCACCTGCTGCGCGCTGGAGTCCCCACTCTGTCCTGCTCCCACCCTACCCCTCCAAGGAGTCCCCAGGGGCACGAACTCGCTGCTGGGGGGGGGGGTGTTTGTGGGGCGCAGGAAGGGAGAAGGGGGAAGATCCCTGTTATCCCTCTCCTCTCCAAAAGCGTGGTTTATTAGCTCCCCAATGGGGATGGAGACATGTCTCCTGCTTTGGGGGGGGGTGGAGGAGGCACTTGATTCTCTTTTCCCCCAAACCTAGGGAGGGACTCCGAAATGTCTCTTCCTAGCCCCTTCCCATCCTAAGGAGGCTGGGGGAGCTATTTCACTCAAAGAGCTGGCAGGCTGGAGTTGCCGGGGAGGAGGGGGATGGGCCACGAATGAGAAGGGCTGAGTGTAAGGACAAGGTGCTCCCCTTCCTCCAGGAGGGGCTTGATGTGGGTATGACCTGTAATTTCCAGCAGAAGCTCAGGTGGCAGTGTGAGCTGAACCCCTCTTGCGTCCTCATTTTGCCTGCCTCTTCCCTCTTCTTTCCCCAGTTCATTGTGCATCCAGACTGGCTAATCTCTCCCCCTGCCTCCATCCTTTTCCCTCTCCCCCACCCATACCAGGCCTATATCTACCCAGGAGATACTGCCATTTCCCCAGGCTTCTATTCACATTTGCTAAGGACAGAACTATATCAGAAGTGTGTCTGGAGGTGAGGGAGTAGGGAGAGGCCAAAAGGTTAATAGGAAACCTTTTAGGAGACTTAGGAGATAATGAATGCCAAGCTATTGGTCATTCCCCTCTATACATCCACCTCCTGGGAGCCCTCCCTATAGGACCAGTCTGCCTGCTCTGAGGAAGAAACATAAGCTTTGGAAGCATTGAACTGTCACCACAGGGCGGCGGGGGGCGGGGCAGAGATCGAGGGAGAGATCTTCCTGGAGCTGCTTCCTTTCCTGTCCATCAGAGGACACAGGTGAGAGTCCCCTCTCTGAGTGCTCCAGGTCACAGTCGGAGAATACTT
Source organism: Dromiciops gliroides (assembly GCF_019393635.1). Taxonomy (NCBI): domain Eukaryota; kingdom Metazoa; phylum Chordata; class Mammalia; order Microbiotheria; family Microbiotheriidae; genus Dromiciops; species Dromiciops gliroides. The sequence continues at coordinate 546,004,475 of NC_057861.1, read as the reverse complement.
ACAGAGGTCCTGAGTCTTGGGGTTGAGACAATAGCTATTATGCTCAGAGTTAGCCTTATCCGTAAGTGGAGTAGGTGGCAACCTACAGAGTTAAACCCCACAGTTAAACCTGCCCCTCCCTTCTTCTACTGGCTTGTTTCACTGCCTAAAGTCTTATCATTTGAGCCACTACTTTAGGTTAATACGCTGATTTTCTGGAAGTCTCCTGTGGAAAAGTAAAGTATGAGCTGAGAAGGTTGGTCATAAATACACACTAAGTTTATCAGATTAACAAATGGGTGGCAAATGGTCCTCTGGCATGAGAGTAAGATCCCTTTCCCCGAACCCTTTTCCCAGTGGAATACAAGACAGTCCAGGATAGAGGGCACTTTTGAGGAGGTCTGTTCTTGATGAAGTGCCGCCCATTGCATTGAGAGACTCAGGAAAGCATGTTGAAACTAACCAACTAATAGATGGATATCAAGATGAAAGTGACATATCTTGGGAGTTATAAAAAGAGTATTAAATTTCTAATCAGAAGTGCTAGTTTTGAGCAAGCATTGCACAAGTTACTTTTTGAGTGTCAGTTTGCTCATCTGCAAAATGGGAATAATAATACCACCTCAGAGTTCTTGTGAAAATTAAATGAGATCATGCAAGTAAGGTGCTTTTAAATTAAAAATCGTCACGTACAAATTATCCTTTTGATGAAATTATATAGTTCCTCCTGGAAAAGGAGGTGATCTAGTTTAGTAGAAAAAGTACTGCACTAGGAGCCAGGAAAACCTAAGTTTAAGTCCTAGCTCTGTGATGGAGACTTGTATGAATGACTTTGGGCAAATCATTTCCCTTTGCTGGACCTTGGTTTTCTCATCTTTAACATTGATTTAATCTATGCTTGGCTCCTCATGATTGCTTTGAGCAGTCTGCCAAACTTTTACTACCAAATATATTTTTTTTCTTAAAACCTATAATTTAAAAACAACAACATTATTTTCCAATTGCTCCCATCCCCTTTCTGTGTCCTGTTCCTTTTTGGGTTTGATGCTCTTTTGGCTTGGATCCTTCCATTCAGGTTCATTATTCCTGCTCAGATCACTGCTGCACTAAGATTGTAGAGGGTGCAGAGTTTATGGCAAAGAATTCAGATATTTTACTGGTTTGCAGTAAGATTGAGGCTGGGAAACATTGGACTAGATGATTTTTTTAGATGATGTCTTTTCCAGCTCTAATAGTGTGGGGTTCTATGATGCCTGAAAGAGGGAGGGCTAGACAGGTACTAAAGATGTACTTTATCTCATTAAACAAGATTCTTCGAGGTTGGCTCCCCTGCCATGACTATAAACGGTGGTATACTTGAATCCAAGGAGTATGTTTGGCTGAATGGGAGGAAAGACTTCTGGGAAGTATATAGGATATGATCATCTTAACCTTTCTTGCTCCTCCACACTCATAGTCATGTCCCCTTGGAGTTGTGCCTTAGTCCAGAGCAAAGAGTATCTGGTTCTTAAGATCTCAGGACCATAGATTTCTAGTTCTAGAGCTGAAAGGATAATGCTAGAAGCTATCTAGTCCAACTTCCTCATTTTACATATGAGGAAACCTAGGTCCCAGGAGATGAGGGGACTTACCCAAGGTCACATTGGAGACTGAACTTACATCTTCTGTTTCCAGAGCCAATGGCTATGACTGGAAAGTCGTGTAACATCTTCAAATGAAGACTATCAGAATCAATCTGCCCTAATGGGGCAGCTAGGTGGTGCAGTGAATAGAACACTGCCTCTGAAGTTGGGAGGACCTGAGTTCAAGTCTCACCTCCGACACTTACTGGCTGTGTGATCCTGGGCAAGTCACTTAACTCTAATTGCCTTAAAACATCTGGAGTCATCTCCAGTCATCCTGATATATATCTTGCCACTGGAACCAGATGGCTCTGGAGGAGAGAGTGAGGTTGGTGACCTTGCACAGTCCTCCCTCACTTAAATTCAATTCATAGCAAGTCATGACATCACCCCAATGTCATGGTCCTCTTCAAGAATGAAAGACAAACAACAAATATGGGCCTAATAATAATAACTCATTTCTATATCTGTAGTGGCCCAAATGACAAGTAGCTTTATAGTTAGAAGCCTTAGTTTCCACATTAGCTTTTTTTTTTTAATTCTTTTTTTTTTTTTTTTTTTTTTTTTAGTGAGGCAACTGGGGTTAAGTGACTTGCCCAGAGTCACACAGCTAGTAAGTGTTAAGTGTCTGAGACCGGATTTGAACTCAGGTACTCCTGACTCCAGGGCCGGTGCTCTATCCACTCCACATTAGCTTTTAACTGCCTTACTACAACTACCATTTCTTTTCTTATCCTGCATAAGCTTCTGTTTGGTTTTGATTAAGTTGGACAACCACAGTACAAAGGGCCATGGCTTTATCAGGATCCTCAAACAACAGCACATCTGGTTTGTTGATTTGGATTTATTGGCCCATTTTTATAGCTTTAACCTAGAGCAACTTATAGCAACTATTTTTTAAAATGTGCCTAGCTTTGTTCATAGGATACTGTGTTAATACTTACAGATCCTGGGGACAGACAGCTAGGCAGCACAGTGGGTAGAGTGCCCAGACTGAAGTCAGGAAGACTCATCCTGTGTTCAAATCTGGTCTCAAACACTTACTAGTTGTGTGACCCTGGGCAAGTCACTTAACCTTGTTTGCCTCAGTTTCCTTATCTGTAAAATGAGCTGGAGAAGGAAATGGCAAACCACTTCAGTGTCTTTGCCAAGAAAACTCCAAATGGGGTCACAAAGAGTAGGACATGACTGAAATCACTGAACAATAACACCCAGGGATGTACAGAGCTTCATGAAAAGCCATTGTCTTAGGAAGTTATTTTCTCCCTGATAGTATCCTACCAGGTGAGGAGAGGAGATATTCATCAAATAGGGAATCAAGTTATATTCCTATGATACCAAACTGCTAGGCAAAGTTTTCCGGAGATGTAATTTCACTCTGTGTTTTCCCACCCCTTATAATAATGATAATACCTAGTACTAATTTACTGCTTCAAGGTTTGCAAAGTACTTTATGAATATTATCTCATTTTAAAGGAGAGATGAATTTTAAATGAGAAATGGTCATCTGGAGAACATTTTATCCTCACAACAATGCTGGGATGTAGGTGCCATAACCATACATTTTACAGATGAGGAAACTGAGGCACACAGAAGTAAAGTGGCTTGCTAAGGATCACACAGTTAGCAAGAGTCCGAGGCTCTACTTGAACTCAGGTTTCTCTGATGCCAGGTCTAACTCTTTATCCACTGGGCCACCTAGCTGCTTCTATTAATGACAAAAGTCAAAAAGATAATTTACTACAGAGCTCACTGGGTAAATGTCCTATTGTTCCAAGGTGTAGTCCTACCCTGTCAACAAAGATGACTTCAGTGGAACAGAAGAAAATGTGTGCTTCCTCCTAAGGAAATTGAATGAAAATGTGTGTGTGTGTGTGTGTGTGTGTGTGTGTGTGTGAATCAGAATACTTAAGTACTGATGAAATAGAATCTGTTTAATTCTATGGAAAGATGATATTGCACAAAACACCAAAAATTTCTACCAAGTCATAGTTGAAAATTGAAATCATGGTAGGTAACCCATGTATAACCCTTATACCTACTGGGTCTTGGACCCTGGAATAATAGATTGGTCTCACCTTTGCATTTTTTTTGCAGGGCAATGGGGGTTAAGTGACTTGCCCAGTGTCACACAGCTAGTAAGTGTCAAGTGTCTGAGGCCGTATTTGAACTCAGGTCCTCATGAATCCAGGGCTGGTGCTTTATCCACTGTGCCACCTAGCTACCCCTCACCTTTGCAGTTTTGCTCAACACACAGGATTTCCCTTGGAAATGTTAGAATCTGACTTATCTCTCCCAGCAAAGGCCCTGAGATCATGTATAAGCATTCAGGCTAATAATAGCATCAGGTATAGGACAAGCTTTATTAATTTAAATAAAAATCGAAGAACAGTCTTGATCCTTGTCAGTAAGGAAAACTTTCCCTGTACCCTTCAACCTACCTTCTGCTCTGATACATTCTACTTCCCTTGGACCTTCAGAGTGCACATGACTCATAGTACAAGTGAACCGATAGGAGCAGGTTGCCCTTAGAGGTACAGGTTTCCTGTGATAATCCTTTTTTAACCCTTTGAGCTGCCCAGGTAATGTGACCTGTAAGCCTCTCTCGAGTTCTGAATGAAGCTGAACATCACTGTCTCTTCTCTTACCTTCTCTCCTTAAGACTAGGGATCATTTCCTTTTCCCTCTTGTTGTTTTGCCTCTTTCATTCTACTTTTCTCTTTCAGATGCCAGCACCTAGGGATGCATTTTCCCCTGTAGAGGCTACATGGATATATAGGTCTACTCCAAGGACCAGGACAGCCTGGAATCCCTCTGTGGGTACCTTTTGTTGCATACGGGTGGATTCATGAAAGGAGGGAAAATCTCATCTGGAGGTTGGTCAAGGTGATTATTAGTGGATTGAAATTGTTTGCATTGCCGTAGCCCTTGCTAGAAAGGCTAATTACAAGTTGACTATTGCTAAAATGATATAACTTTGAATATAGGTCCTTTTTCAGTGTTAAATAAGAGATATGAACTCAGGAAGATCAGTCTTCCTGACTTCAGGCTCTGTGCTCTATCCATTGTGCTGCCTAGCTGCCCCTTAATGCTGGATAGCTCTTGTCAATTTTGCTTACAGTATAAGTACTTGGAGGGAAGGGCCCATTTTTCTCCCATCCTCTATACAATTCTGAGTATGTAGTAACTGAGTAATGAACAATATAAAGACACAATGGAACTTTGGATGGTGACTTAAAATACTGTTCACAGCCAGCTACCCCTGAGAAAATTCTGCCTGTCTCTTGGGTTTTCTTGTATTTTAACCTTTGTGCTCAATTTTCTTGAAAAGTTACTGAAATGTGGCCAAAAGGGAGAAATGTAGTACTAAGGACTGCAAGAGGAAAGTTACTTACTGGAATCCTCCCTGCAGGGATAAAACACAGAAATGCACAGAGAAGCATGACTCATCAATGCACGGATAAGGCAAATTTAGCAGGGAAGCACAATGTGTACAAAAGGGAGGCGGGGTGGGTCTTAAAAGGGTGCGAACAACAGCAATCTTCCAGTCCAGGCCCAGACCATGGGCAGAGATGACTTGTCTTAGTTGTCCAAGTCTCGTAATGTTTTGAATGTCTGGTCTTGGAGGTTGCCTTCCTGGGGATGGCACTGAAGTACCAGGAAAGAACTAGCCACTCAGATGAAAAAGGGGGTTGCCAACTCAAAGCCCAGTTTCCAAAGGTTACTGGGAGGGGTCTAAAGGAGAAATAAGTTTGCATGTGTATGTATGTCAATAGATGTACATATATGGATATGTACAGATATATACAGACAGAAATACACATACACAGTATAAGGATAAACCATAAATAAATGCATTCTTATCTGTGGAAAGATACAGGCAGCATAGAGTGCAGTAGTGGATAGAATGAGTGAAAAAAAATGTATTCAATGCTTACTCTGTGCCAGGTACTATGATATGCACTAGGGACACAAATATAAAGGGGGGAGTTTACATGCTAATGGGGGAGGCAACACAGGTAAGAGAATGGTGACTAGGGAAGGATAAAGTTAGAGTGCTGAGTGCAGCAATGGGACATCTAATGAAGGTTTCTTTCCAGAAGCAATGGTAAGATGGATTTGATTACTATTCTCAGTCCAAGAGGTAGGAAGGCTTTGTGTGAATGGGGGTGGGGTGGGGAGGGAGGAGAGTTACTGTGGCAGGATGGGAGGATGGTCTGGTCCGGAATCTGGGGTCAATGAGATGTAGTGAGTTCTCATCAGTCACTAAAACCTCAGGGCATGAGCTGGAGATGTGGTTAGAAGGTGTACAGCTAATTAGCAGTAGTTCCATAGGAAATTATATATGCACATATATTATATAATATGCTAATAACCAATTTTACATATATACAATCTATTTTATAATGTATTTATACACATCACATACACATAAACACAGACATACATTTTTTGTTGTTGTTCAGTCATGTTCATCATGTCTGGCTCTCTGTGACCTCATTTGGGGTTTTCTTGGCAAAAATATTGGAGTCATTTGCTATTTCCTTCTCCAGCTTATTTTCCAGATGAGGAAAGTGAGGCAAACAGAGTTAAGTGACTTGTCCCAGGTCATATAACTAATGGTTGTCTGGGACTGGATTTGAACTCATGAAGATGAGTACTCCCTAGCTGCTCCTATAGGCACACACACACATATGTTCAAATACACAGGAGACTATACATGAATATAACACACATATGTATATATGCATATAAATATATACATATGTATGCATGTGTGTATGTGTGCATGTAAAGGATTGTCCCCTTCACACTTTGTCAAGAGAAAGAGATGAGATGTAAAGATCAAAGATGCGTAGCATTTAGACTTCCTTTGCACCCAGTAAAGGATGAGCTCCTTTCAAATTTGAGAGTATTATTTTGTATCTTGTAAATTATATAAAACTTTAAGGAGGCTTTTTTGTTCATTGTAAAGGCTATGAGGTGTTGATTGGATCATTTCTATATGAAAAGGCCAAGAAAATAGCTGAAAGACCAGCAGAGAAAATGAATTTGCCCCCCAGGGCGTAGATGGACTCTCTTCCTTTCCCTGCAAACCACCATGGAAGAACAGATAAAATTTAGAGTTTATAAAAGACAAAACAAAACCAGGTAATATAAAACCCCAGAAGTTTTTGGTGATTATTAACTAGCTGTGGACTAGCCTGTGGAAAAGAATATTTGGGAGATGTACTTTCCCCCTAAACCTTCCGGCACTTTTCCCTACCTTCTCTATTACTGTAGAAGACATCACCATTTCCCAGTCCCTCTGGCTCATAATCTAGAAATAATCCTGGATTCTTCATTATCTCTCCTCCCCCACCCCCCATATAAGCTGTTGCTGAGGCCTCTCAATTTCTCCTTTGTAACATCTCTGGAATATGCCCCCTTCTCTCTTCTGATACTGTCACCTTCATCATCTCACCCCTTGATGACTGGTGGGTCTTCCAGCCTCAAGTCTTTTCCTACTTCAATCCAGTCTCCATTCAGCCACTAAAGTGATTTTCCTAAAGTTCAGGTCCCGGCCATCTCAAACCACCTCCAGGAGCAAATACAAAAATCATCTGTTTGGTGTTCAAAGGCCTTTCTATCTTAGCCCCTCCTACCTTTTCAGGCTTCTCCCTAACATTTGCTCTTTGGTCTAGTGATGCTAGAAGAGGTCCATCTTCATCTCTGCCTATTTCCTTCCCTGGTCAACTAAAATCTCATCTTTTACAGGAATCCTTCCTCAATTCATCTTAATTCCAGTGCCTTCTCTCAATTATTGTTTATTTATCCTTTTATATAACTTATTTTAAGATATCTGTTTGGTTGGTATCTCCCCCTTTAGACCATGAACACCTTGAAGACAGGAACTGTCTTTTGCTTCTTTTTGTATCCCTAGTGCTAAGCATAGTACCCGGCCCATAGTAGGCACTTTATAATTGATTAGGGTGAGGTCTTTTAGTAAGGGAATCCCATCTTGTACCAGGGAGAGCTGTGGAAAGGAAAGGCTTACTGGGATAGCTCTTCTCTCTCCCCTGCTGCTTAGGAGATGGCAGACTTCAGAACTGATGTCCTAGGGTAGCAGAATTAGAGAGCCTCTTGCTAGTCTGAAGGTATGAGTCCTGGCTCTTTCTCAAAGAACATTGTAGCAATTGTAGCTGACCTGAAGCTGGAGGTAGTGGAGATTCTAGAGGCCCATTGAGGTTAAGTGGAGTAAGAACAGGCAGGAGCCAGACTAGAGGAGGAACTTAGCTTTGGGCAGAGCACAGAGAAGATGGGCTCTGAGAAGTCCTTTGAAACTGAAAGATCTCAGGGAGAGGCAGCCTCTATGTGGAAAAAGCAAAGGTAGAGACAGTCACCATGTGGAGCAGGGGCCAGGATTCCAGGCTTGAGGTTGGCTGATTGGGCACAAGTAGTTTCAGGATAGATGTCATGGTGCTAGACCTCCCTCCTCCAGACTAGGCACTGCCATGAGGTATTTCTACATTTCCTTTCACTCCTTGGGGTTCTCTTGGGAAACTGATGCCTTTTCTTCCTGGCATGGGGAAAATCTGTTTACTTTTCTTTGTTTTAAAGGTTTATCATCTTTATAAACAATAACATATTTTCTGATTTTCTTTCATAATCCCCACTTCTATCAGGTCGTTAGTGTCCTTTTTCCTGAAGTTACTTTGCTGTTGCTGTCCCCCCCCTTATTAGTCATATTGTGAAAGAAGAAACAGTTTGTAAAACAATAAGTTTGCAAAAGGAAAAAAAAACAAAAAAGAGAAAGGAATTAAAATAATATGCTTTGATCTTCATTCAGACTCAATCAGTTCTTTCTCTGGAGGTGGAGAGCATTTTCCATCATGAGTCCTTTGGAATTGTCTTGAATCATTGTATTGCTGAGAAAAGCTAAGTATATCATAGTTGATCATTGCACAAGGTTGCTGTTACTGTGTACAATGTTCTCCTGGTTCTGCTTACTTCACTTTGCATCAGTTCATATAAGTCTTTATAGGTATTTCTGAAATTACACTGCTTTTCATTTCTTATAGCAAAATAGTATTCCATTACATTCATATGCCACAATTTGCTCAGCTATTCCCCAGTTGATGCACATCCCCTAAGCTTCCAGTTCTTTGCCACCACAAAAACGAGCTGCTACAAATATTTTTCTACATACAGGTCCTTTCCCCCCTTTTATGATTTCTTAGGGATGCAGATCTCTAGTAGCGTTATTAATGGATCAAAGAGTATGCACAGTTTGATTGCCCTTTGGGTGTAGTGCTAAAATTACTTTCTCCTTTGTGAATTAAAAATTACTTATCTACGTTCTATATTCCTCTCCAATAGAATGTAAGCTGCTTGAGGGTAGACTGATTTGTTATTGTCTCTATATCCCCAGTGTCTAATATAGTGTCTGATACTTAATAGGAGCTTAATAAATGCATGTTTAATTGGATGCTTGCTCAATATACATTATGAACTAACTCATGTTTTTCATATACAAAAATAGTTCTATTCAGATGTATCTTAATCAATTTGTCAGAAGTTTCTTTCCCAAATTTACTATTTTTGGTCTTTGAAAACATTTTGGGGGTGTAGACTATGATTTAATTGTTGTAGGGAATTCCCAGTAGTACCACCACCAATGTTCATCAGCAACTGCTGTGAAATTTAGATTTTTTTGGGGGGTGGGGTGGGGCAATGAGAGTTAAGTGACTTGCCCAGAGTCACACAGCTAGTAAGTGTCAAGTGTCTGCATCCGGATTTGAATTCAGGTCCTCCTGAATCCAGGGCTGATGCTTTATCTACTGCGCCATCTAGCTGCCCCAAAATGTAGATATTTAGAGTTGCTCGCAGGCATCAAAAGGGTAAACAAAGGACTCACTGTCAGTATGTGTCAGAGGAAAAACTTGAACCCAGTTCTCACTAAACCTGATGCTGATTTTTAATCTGGGGAAATTAGATGGTTTCTTTCTTGTTGCTACTGTGATAAGGATGCTCAAACCTGTTGTCAATGTCTCCCTGAGAGCACCCATAGTGGGGACCATACAGTGGAACATGTATGTGGATAAGGGCATGCCCTACTCCTTTCTGGAAGGAAGCCATATGTAGGCCCCATGTGTTCTGGCCCCTTTGCCAAAAGAGTGTACATGACCAGTGGTTCCTTGTTGGTTCCTTTTGTGTTGTAGCCCTGTGTCTGGGGTCTATTTTGAAGCTGATTGAGGAATGACCCAGGAAGAACTGTCCACTCAGGAGGCTTTCAGAGGAAAGGCCAATGTCTCTACTTCTCTCTTCCTCTCTTTTGAGTGTGTTGTGGGGGGCTCTGCCAGCTCCTCCTTGGACTTCCTGAAAGGAAGGGGAGGGGAATTTTTCACCCTTCCTCTCTTCAGAAGCAGTCATGTTGGCTATGGGCAACAATATGAGCTTGTTTAAATGAGCCTGAGACTGGTTCTCAAGTCCACAGTCGCCTCTTCAGCTTTGTGTGTATTTACCTGAGCTTAAGTGAGCAGATTGCTATCCTGAGAGACACATTTCCAGCCCTGGTGATAACCTCATGAGTAAAACATTTTGGGAGTTTCTGGGTTCCACTTCTAAGAGGAGGAAATGACCATTAACAAGATCCTCCTCTAGCTGAAACAACTAAGAAAACTTTAGCCTTTACTGGCTAGAAGACTAGAATCTGTATTTGTTGCTTGGACAGAAAAAACTAATTTAAAAAAAAAGGAATTCTGTTTAGCAACCCCACGGTCTCCTGGGAAATTTTCCCTTCTTTCCAGGGGAATAAAAAGGGTTGCTGTTTCACAATGTAAATGAATACTTTTGTATTGTAAATCTTTTGTTTTGTAAGATTTCTTTTGTGGAAGAAGAAATAAATAGCTGTCCTATACCTGATATCTACTGCTTTATGCATTGAGTGATTTTTCTAGAAGGGATTCTGTTGATTCCTTTTGCAGAGATTTTAGACATGAGCCAACCTAAGGGTAGCTAGGTGGCACAGTGGATAGAGTGCTGAGCATGTAATGAGGAAGTCTCATCTTCCTGAATTCAAATTTGACCTCAGACACTGTCAAGTCACTTAACCTTTTTGCCTCAGTTTCCTCATCTGTAAAATGAGCTGGAGAAGGAAATGGCAAATTACTCCATTATCTTTGCTAAGAAAACCCCAAATGGGGTCATAAAGAGTTGGATATTAGTGAAAACTACTGAACAAACCTATGCCTCATATAAGATATTTTCCTCTGGAAAAAAGGATGGGAGCATGATGAGTCAGGGAGTATTAAAAAAAACTGATTACCTCTTTGGTATCTGGATCTCCCCAAGTCTAATTAAGCCTTTGTCTTAAACCACTGTGGGAAGGGATCCTCTTTGGGCCATGATAACATAGTGAATCCCAGAATTGGTGGATACTTCAGAGGTTATCCTAAAAATGAATAGGGATCCTCTCTACAGAAATGCTCATCCAGCTTCTACTTAAAAGCCTCTAGTGATGGGGAACACATTCCATCCCAAAGCTGTTCATTCCATTTTGGACATCCCTAAATGTTGGGAATTTTTTCCTTATTTGGAGAGAAAATATTTGCCTCTTTATAACTCCAGCTTGCTCCTAGTTCTTCCCTCTAGTACTAGGCAAAATAAGTCCAATCCTTCTTTCAGGTGACAGTCCTTTAGTTCTTGAATACAATTATAATTTCCCCCCTAAATCTTTTTCCTCTATGGGTTAAACATCATTAAATTTCTGACCATACCATTCCATCCTTCTCAAGAATGTTCAGTAGTTTCTTATTGTCTCCAGGATAAAATACAAACTACTCTGTTTTGCATTTAACCATTTACAATCTAGTTTCAACCTTTATTTCAAGATTTATTTTACATTACTCTCCCTTATCTCATCTACTTTTCAGTCAAATAGGTCTACCTGCTGTTTTCGATGCACAAAATTCTACATAGCCTGTTCCCCATACCTAGAATACTCTCATCTGTATCTTGGAGTTCATTATTCCCTTCAGGACTTAGTTCAAGTATGACCTACATAAGATATTTCCTGGTACCGCTGGTTGTTAGCATTCCTCCCCCTTGAAATTTATACACATATAAACACACACACATACATACATACTTTCATACATACACACACACCTATAGTATTGAATTATCTGTGCACATATTATTTTCCCCTAGTAGAATATAAGCTCTTTGAAGGCATGGCCCTATTTTCATTTTGTCTTTGTATCCTCAACATCTAGCACAGTGTCTGAAATTTAGTAGGCACTTTACAAATGCTTATTAAATTAAATCAATTCTTGTGTGTCATGGTTGCCTGTCTCCTTACTAAACTAGGTACCCTCCTTTGGACATGGTCTAGCTTGTCAATCCCTTCACAATAGAAAGGTATATCCTAGTGGAAATTCAATCCAATTCAATAACTATTTACTAAACATTATTAAGGCTGTTGAGGATGGACACATATTTTCAGAAAACCCACTCTCTGGTTAAGACTCTTATGTCTGAAAATGTATTTCTATCTACCCCATCAAACTTTCTATTTGTTGGCAAAGATATGGCAATTGGGTTTAAATGCTGGGAGAGCAGACCATGTTTGCTAGGGTCTCCTGATACTTGATTCTCAAGATGACTAAGATGTGTCTGTGTATTTATGTAGTGAAGAAATGAGTAAGCTATAATTAACAATCCCATTTCATAGTTCCCCACTGAATTCCTTTGTTATATAAGAACATAAGGCAACTCTGTCAATCTTTCAAGTATATATTGACAACATTGAACTCCATAGTGTGTCAGGACCATCCCCAAGAGCCCCACTCAAAGATATTGCCCACATTTATCAGGGAGCAGAGCCTGATTTCTTTTCTAACTGTGATAAAATAATGGGATTTGGCAGACACCCAGGGGCCCCACCTGAAGATTGATTTAGAATTGTTTGAATTGGGTGAGACTGAGAAACTGACTGAGTACCTACTTAAGAATGATTAAATCAAGACTCTACCTGGGGGCAGCTAGATGGCACAGTGGTTAAAGCACCGGCCCTGGAGTCAGGAGTACCTCAGTTCAAATCCGGCCTCAGACACTTGACACTAGCTGTGTGACCATGGGCAAGTCACTTAACCCCCATTGCCTAAAAAAAAAAAAAAAAAAAAAAGACTACAGGCCCTGAGTGGGGTGTTGTTCTCAGAGGCTGTGGACTACTGACTTCAGCAGGAGATGACTCTCAACCAATCAGCTTGAAGGACCTCTCCTTTTGGGGAGGGAGACAGGAAGTAGGAAGGTGAGGCTGGATCACTGAATCGGCCTCTTTTCCTCCTGAACTGGCTTGGTGGTGGGAGAGAGAGAACAGGAGGCTCCCCCCCCCCTCCGCCCCCCGCTTTCTGTCCAGGACTTTGGCGTGGTGAGGGACTTCACATGGACTGCTAGGAAAAGCAAGGGTTTCTTTCTGGCTATACCAACTCTCTCTTCACTAACATCTAATACATTTTAATAAATCCTTAAAAGTCTAAACTCTTGCTGAATTTATCAGTGATTTTAGCCAGCTTCCATCCCAAAACTAGGGGGGGGGGAGATTAGAACCCACATTTAGATTTTAAACATCACATAACAATGGCAAAATCATTCCTTTGATTACCTCTACGTATGACTTACTTTCCCAAAGTAGACCATAGTTTCATTCCTCATAGGGCCATTCAGTCTTTTTTTGTTTTAGTCTGTAGAGAGGTAGCATGCTGTAGTGGTTGATGTTTTGGCCTTGGAGTCCAAAAGATTTGGGTTCAGATTCTACCTCTGACATTAGTTGTAGGACTTTAGACAATAAATGGTTTTGCTTGTTCTTCATTTCCTCATCTGCAAAAGGAGAGAACTAGACTAGATGGTCTTTAAGGTCCATCTGATTCCAAGTTTATGACCCTATGCCTTTGGCTCCTAGTCCCAGCAGAGCAGATGGTGAGAAACCTGGGACGCCATCTCATTGATAATTATTCTTTATCATGCCCCACTCCAACCAGGCCCTTTCTCTGAGTCTTTCCTCCTACAGTGTCTTTCTTCTCAGAGTCTGAGGAGATCCTTTGAGAGACTCTGTCTATGAGCAGAGAGAGCACAACTAACTCAGAAGGGCAGAATATTATATAGACCCTGACCCCTGAAATCATCATGGGGATACCTTTCACAGGGTAAATTATGATGGATACCTTTCTGCCAATTGGTGATTTGCCAATTGAAGCATCTTAGTTTCTCCACTGTACCACATGAGCCAAATCAACCCAGTCTTCTTTTTTCTCAGTTTATCCCTTCCTTTTTCGCAGTGTATGCCTCCCAGCTGGCCCCTGAAGCCAGTCTGTTTTTAGGGATATCTCCAAAGGAAGAAAAAGAGATATAGACTCTAAAGTAGAAATGTAGGTGCCCTTACCTGACATGTACTAAGAGCTTTCCATCTAGTATGACCCTACATAGATGCTGTTGTTCGCTCTTCATTTTTGAAGAGGACAGGGTGATGTCAACTTCTGGATGAGAATTGGATTGAGTGATGCAGAGCTACGCAGAGGCTGAGCCTCACTCTCCCTTCCAGGGTCATCTAAGTCCAGTGGCAAGACAAAAGTCAGGATGACTGATGATGGCCTGGGATGCAGTGCATGACCTTGTTGTCTTCAATGTCTGACCAAGAACAAAGTGCTCTACAGTGCCTGGTTCAGCCGGGTGTTGGAACAAATTGTTTTCATTCACCTATTCTTCTGGGGGAAGTCTTCACGTGCTTGTGGTAGATATCCCCTTACCTCACTGACATATTTGAAGCCTGTTGGTTACCCTTAACCTGGTTCAGCCTGTCTGCTGAGATGGTTTTACTAGAGTGTGGCCACTGAGCATGTGAAAACTTCTTGGAGCCACAGCTGAGAGGTGGATGAGCAGCTGAAAAGGGGTCAGCAAGTCCTCCCACTGGAGGTGTTCATCCTCCTTGAACACCTGGTACATACACACAAGTATCTTCAAGGTGCTGACTGTCTACAAACATACGCTGCTCTCCTGAAATCCCCAGCTCTCTGGTTCTCAATGTATTTAATAACAAAGGGGGTGTAAGGGGCCTAAAATTCTAGCTATGATGTCTAAAATCTAATGAGTGGTCACCTTAAATTAGAAGCTTTAGCAAGAGTTTAGACTTTTAAGTATTTATTAAGGTGCATCAGAAGTTGGTGAGGAGAGAGAGAGAGGTAAAAGGCAAACCTCCTCTAACTATCTAATAGACCCCAGCATCCGACTTGCCAAGCTGAGGTCAGGAACCCCAAAGACCCCTTCTCGGGGGCTTCTCCCAGAATCCCCCTTGTGAAACCAGAAACAGGGCAGTCCACACACCCAGAACTCCAAGCTAATTGGTTGGTAGCTCTGATTGACAGGTCCCATGGGTGGTTCTATAGATGTAACTTCCGGATGCCAAGCAATTTCCAGACACTAAAATCACATGGTTTCCAAGTCACATGCTTTCTCCTCATGGCGGAGCTTCCCTGTAATATCTTTTCCAGCAGGGGTGTCATTCCAGTTCTCACAGGGGATGAGGAGATCATTGTCTCCAGAAGGTCCCTTTTAGAAGGTATCTGCTGACTAAGAAGGGAGGGAGGCATTGACCATCATCTCTTTTATAAGGCACATTAGCACAGATTTATTGATTTTATAGGTTAGAAATCAGGGTCCAGGGTCCTGAGGGGAGGACCTAGGGTAGAAATGTTTCAGTAAACTCGTAAAGACAAACTTGGTTGGATGGAGGGGAAAATTAGAATCATAGATTGAGAGCTAGAAGGGATCTCAGAGGCTGATGAATCTAATACTCATATGAGGAAATGATGAGGAAACTGAAGAACAGAGAGGTTAAGTGATTTGCTCTTGTCATAAAGCTGGCAAGTATTTGAGGTAGGATTTGAACCCAGGTCTTATTGATTTCTATTCCAATGGTTTGCCCATCATGCTATGCAGTGTGGGGATGTAGAAGTAGAGAAGGCAGGCCTAGCATGATGGATCATTAGCATTAGGAGCCTGGTTGGGAAAAGGGAGTTTGCCTATCATGTAATTTAATTTAGTGCTTTCTCTTTCTTTTTTTCTCACTGCCACCTTCTTCAGGGAGAGAACATATTGCTTCGGTACAGGCCCTGGCAGACTGAGCACCCTTTTTATCAAATAATTGTTTTCAACTCGATTAACATTTATTAAGCATCTATTATATGTAAGCTCAGATAGGTAGCATGCTATAGTAGATATAATATATATCTATATTTCTCTCTCTCATATCTATATCTATATCCATAAATATATATTATATATACTGGCCCTAGACAGTCTTGGAGTGAGGAAGACTTGGGCTCATGTCTTGCATCTGACCTATAATAGTTGTGTGAGGAAGGGGCAAGTCTTTAATTTCACAGTGCCTTAAAGTAATGGGACTTGTTTGATCTGCTCATCTGCATTGGTGGAGGGAGGCTTCACATGAGAGTTTCCCAAACTAAATGACATCAGTTCTGGAATAACTGTCCCTCCCCCACCCTGATGGACAAACACTATACATTTGATATACAAAGATAAGAGTGTAAAAATCCTTGTCCCTGTGGAAATGGCATTTTACTGAGTGATGGTGGTAGGAAAGGGGAGGATTTATGAAATGTACACAGGTAAGTAAATACAAGATAATGAGAGAGGGAGAGAGGAGAGAATGGGAGGAGAGAGAGAGAGAGAGAGAGAGAGAGAGAGAGAGAGAGAGAGAGAGAGAGAGAAGGAATTTATAATAGAAGTTGTCCCCTAAGCTGAATCTAGAAGGAAGCGAGGGATTCTAAGAGATGGAGGTAAGGAGGGAGAGGTAGGACATTTTAAGCATGGGGGACATAGTCATAGAGCCAGGAAATGGTGCTTGGATTCGGAGAACAGTTATTAGGTGCGTTTGGATCTTTTCTGCTTCAATCCCAGCAGTTGTCTTCCTAGAACAGGTTGATTGCTGCTCTGACATTTGCTGAGTATATTTGAGATTCTAAGAGGGAAGCCCTTTGAAAATGGTCCTTCTAGTCACATTGAGGCTCAAATGAACAAGCTGGCTCTCTACGGTTGGTGAATACTGCAGCTGTTGCCACAGCTGGACTTGCCTCTGCTCCCCTAGACTTCAATTGCTCTTAGTTGCCTTTTGATTTTCCTCAGGCCCTGGTGCTGACAATCTCCTTACCCTGCCTACTTCCTCAATCTCTGCGCCCACAGGTTCTCAGGGAAGGAGCAATTTTCTCATTGCTTTTCTGTGTGAAAGGCTTCTATGCAGATATCCTCTCTGAGGAGTGGGGGAGTGATGGGTCTCATTGTGATGATGCCCATACTCTATAGCAGGCAGTGGGAAGGTGACTCCTTTTGGCTGGTTTCATTAGTGTCTTTTTCCTCCCTTGTCATGCTAGTCCCATTTTCATTTATAGGGAGATAACTTACCTATTATCTGGGCTATGAGATGGGCAGCGATCTTGGTGACTTAGAAAGCCAGAATAACTGTGTAAGGGGTGGAGGGCATGTGGTGGAGGTGTAGAATAGGACATGAACAAAACTTACTTTTCTGCTTCTAGCCAACCACATGTGTATAGCTCTACACTGAGACAGTTTGGTGTTTGAGGATCATGAATTCCCCTTCTGCTTCTCGTTGGTATGTATTACTTAGAACTATTATGTCTTTGAGATGACTGGGTGTCCCTTTCTTGGGCAGCTAGGTGTCATGTAGAGTGCCAAGCTTGGGACCAGAAAGATCTGAGTTCAATTTCTGTCTCAGACACTAGGTCTGTGATCCTGGGCAATTTAGCCACTTAATATGTCTCAGCCTCAGTTTCCCCATCTGCAAAATGGGGTTAATAATAACACCTACTATTATAGGGTTGTTGTGAGAACCAAATGGGATGATATCTGTAAAGTGCTTTGTGAGCCTTGAAGGGCTATATAAATTCTAGCCATTATTGTTGTTCTATTGTTTTCAATGGCCACTGAACAGGAAGAGCCAATGAATCAGTGGATCTTTAGAAAGGGAAGTGACCTTCCACCTATGTCTCTTCCTCTCCCACATTGCTAGCTCTCTTTCACTATACTTCCTGTGGGAGGTGTAGGGGCAAGGGTAGGTTGCTTTACTCTCACTACCACCATCTAAAGACAATGCTCTACCTAGGCGAGCCTGATCCAGGGTTTTAGACTGCCTATTTTTCCTCCCTTTCTTTCTTTCTCTTAGGTGAATGAATGTTGTTGCTGAGATGGATGTCTCCAGGTTTGGAGATCTCTTTGTGAGTTTGAGAAGGTTGGCAGTGATGGATCCTTTGGTTTGAGCTGATAGACAGCATGCCCCTCAAGCAGTTGGCCACCATCAGGAAGATGAGCTCAACACTTTGCCCATCTTGGCAGAACACATAGATCAGGCTGAGATGAAATGTGTTCTGATGAGGCTTAAGCACCAGCCGTCTGAAGAGTAATTATAAGTTAAGTTAGTGAATCTTGGTTTTAATTCCTTCCTTCGTTGTGTGCTATAAGTCTTTTGTGTGTTCTGACATCTCTTTTGTGTGAAAGAAATAGAATACCTATCCTATATATTACTCATATTGTCTATTGAGTACCTTGATACTCTTCCCCTCCCCATTTTGGGGAGATCATAGACATGAACCCAAACTTAAGCCTTGATCATTTTCCCCTGGGGCATCAGGATAGGGGGTATGTAATGAGACAAGTAATATGAGAAAAGAAATCTGCCCCCTCTTCTATGTGGTGAGGCTGCCCAACGCTGAACCCAGTTTAGACCATAGGTGTGGGTGTGTAGTAGAGGAGGCCCTTACCAGAGAAGGGAGAGAGGAATGAATGCCTCAGCTCCCTGCATCTATCAGTGATTTTTTATTGTTAACATCATCTTTAAATAGTCTTCCTTGGGCTATGTCCATAGTCATAGGGTCATGGAAAATAGACTTTGGAACTGTTTTTCCACAACAGACTTCTTCTCTTCAAAGTATGTTTCAGTAAAAACCCTGTCTGTGTGTACATATGTGTGCATATATACATGTTTATAGGGAGGAATGAGCAGACATTCTCTTCCTCTGCTCTCTCTCCACCTCACCTAAAAACAAAAGTGAGTGGAGTAGTTGGGTTATTCAGAAGCCGGATGAAGAGGGAGGTCATACCAAGCCTTCCAGTGATGGCCTCAATCAGGAATAGATAATGTCAATAACCAGAAACAAACCTGGTCCATATTCACATATAAGCAAATTCATAAGGGACCCTATCCCTCATCATCATATTTTTAAGTAACAAAGGACTTAAGTGGATCAGCTGGCTGCAGAGTATTTCAAGACCTCCCTCACAAAAGGCCACAGGGAGACTTTTATAATCACTTCAGTCTATAGATTGATGCCTTTTAAAGGGTGGTGCCATATTTGTTAGGTCCAGAGACCACTCCTACCACTTGCAGACTGGGACCAACAGCACTTTTTATTCATCTCCTTTAGAGAATGGTCAGTAGTGATTTAACAATATGGGCTCTGAGAGGTGACTTGTTCTAGAAATGAAACTCTCCCCTCTGTGAGTCCTCATCTTCCAGTCCTGTTGTCCTTTGAGGTCTTTTCTTTTTGCTTGTTTAAGGACACTATAGATATTGAGGGCTGAGAAAGCATTGAGGTTGGGGGAGGGGTAACTTCCTGTTCTTGTTTAGACATCAGGTCTGAAGGAAGATTTCCCAGGTTGTTGAAAGTAATTGATGATGCCTATTTAATTAGTTGTATAAAGGATTCACCTTTGGGTAGATGCTGTGAGATAGAACACTATAGTGTTTGGGTCTTTAACCTGGGACGGGCATCAACTATTTTCTGCTGCAGATGGTGACTGCCATGGAGAAGGCTTCTGGAAAGATGATAGGATGGATGTCCCTCCCCATGATGCCCAGTTCCCTCTGCCACCACACTGGGAGCCAAATGAGGATATCTGTAACTCATAAGATTCAGGTGGGGTAGTGGTAAGGAGTACTGGATTTGAAACTGGGTTCCAACCACTTACCAGCTAGATAACCTTAGGAAACTTCCTTCCCTTCTTTGGGCCTCAGTTTCCTCATCTTTAAAATGAAAGATTCAGAGTAAATGGACCCTGAGGCTTCCAGTTCTTTTTTCATTTTTTTTTAGTGAGGCAATTGGGCTTAAGTGACTTGCCCAGGGTCACACAGCTAGTAAGTGTTAAGTGTCTGAGGCTGGATTTGAACTCAGGTACTCCTGACTCCAGGGCCGGTGCTCTATCCACTGCGCCACCTAGCTGTCCCGAGGCTTCCAGTTCTTGATCTGTAATCCTATGGTTATGGAAGAGTAACCCCCTTAAGGAGGGTCTTTACTTTTAAGGAGCAAAGGTAAAATGAAGTTCTAGACATACATATGTACATGCATATATGCATGCATGCATACATAATGAGTTTTAGACACATATACCTATCTATTCTACATATATATTATATGCTATATATAACTATATATGGAGACAAATATCTCTGTGTAGATACACATATCTGTGTATGTGCGTATGTATGAGTCAGTATAATGCAGGTTACAGGATGCCTGCCTGTGGGTGAGCTGCAGGGACTATTCCAAGGAACGTGCTCTGGAGCTCTCTGGATGACTTCTGGGGACATTCAGGGCTCAGCACTGAAGGATTTGTGGTTTGAGATGATGAAGCAATTCCCTTACCTGTCATTTAATCAGATGTGTTTATCAGCATACAGAGACAAAGAAAAACACACATGGAGATATTGGAGATTCTTCTATAAGAAGGACTAGAGTGTATGGTGTGTTCAGAGAGGACTAGCACCTCTGGTGGGAGGGTTTGTTGAGCACTTTTCAGGTCTGCTCATATACTTTTGGTGTCCACTTCTCACTCAACTCTCACCTGTGTAGCAAGGGCAGTGCTAACACTCCAGTAAAACCATCTTGGCAGATAGGCTAAACCAGGTTGAGGGTAACCAACAGGCCTCACAGCCATGGGTGAGGTAGGGAGTTACCTACCCCAAGCATGTGAATTGGCATATGAGAACAATTTATTCCCTCCACCATGAAGGCAGCTGAAGCAGGCACTGGATAGTGCTTAAAGCTTGGTCAGACATCCAAGAGAAGGTGAACCTGATGACTTTGTGCAACTCTGCACAATCCAATTCGTGCCCCAAAGTCAAGACATCACCCCATGATGTCACTGGTTGTCTTTGAAAATGAAGAACAAGCAACAATAAGAAGGACCACATGGCAGCTTAGCTGACCCACCTGAAGGTCTTGAGCATATCTATGATGACCCAGAGGAAGAGTAGGGCTTCAGTCAATGGGGGGATGGCCAAACAGGTGGGGTATATGAATATTCCTCCAAAAGGACCAACCAGAGGACTGCTTTACCAGGCTCTCACTCTCTGGTGCTTGGGATAGAAGTGTGTCCTTCACACCATGAAAACACAGCTTTTGATAACCATGCTGCTTGAGGTCACCCTCAGTGATGGTGAAGTAGTATGCACATGAAATTGTTCCCTCACAAACACTTTGGGAACATAGAAATCCAAGTAAAAAGTCAACAAAAATGCATTAAGTGCATGCTTTGTCCCAGGCATAGGGGATGCAAAGATCAAAAGGCACATCCCTGCTTTCATAGGGTTTATGTTCTGATGGTGGGGTGGGGTAGGGATAGAGGATAGGAGCTGGATTTGTGATTTCATTAGTATAGAGATATCTTGGATGAGGAAGCTCCTCCTGTCTGCAACTTACAGTCTTAGAGAGTTGCCAAGAGCATAAATGGTGTAAGAGACTTGTCCAGGATCACACAGCCAGCATGCGTCAGAGGCAGGACTTAAACCATATCTTTTTTTTTTGGCAATCAGGTTTAAGTGACTTGCCCATGGTCATATGGCCAAGTAAGTGTCTGAGGCCAGATTTCAACTCATGACTTACGGTTCAGAACTCTGTCCATAGGACATCTGATTGCCTCTAGAGTACAACACATCCAATATTCTTTCCATGATCCCTTCACTGTTATCTTTGGAGGTGATGCCTTGGAAGGAGTAGACCCACTTGCAGCTGACTCCCCCCACCAACAGTCTTCTGTTTATACCGTTTTACTTCATAAAACATTGTCAGGATCTTGTAGCTGTAGCTGTTGTGGTCGAGAGAACAAACACTTGGCTTTTGCCAGTTTGCCATTGAACCAACAACTGGGATCACTGGTTGTTGCTGCTGCCACTCTAATTTTTATTGGGGGTTTAGGAAGAAGAGATGAGAAAGACCCTGAAGGGCTGGACTTTGTATACAGTGATGCTGGGGATGTGTGTAAGACCGAGGTGTTGTGGAGGTGAGGAGGGAGGGGAACTGGATTAATAGATATCATGATATTTCTCCAGGAAATCAATAAAACAAATCATCTTGATTTTAAGCATTGCATATTTCCATGTGTAAATGCTCATACTGAAAATTTAACAACTGGCCTGTGGGTGTGGGAAGATGTTTGGGAGATGATTGGGTAATATGCTCCATGAAAAGGTAGTACTTAACAGTAGCTAGGTGCCATATTGGGCAAAGCACTGGACTTGGGGTCAAGAAAGCTGGAGTTTGAATCCTGCCTCAGATTTCTACTATCTGTGTGATCTTGGGCAAATCAGTTAATATTGTCTCAGTCTCCTCATGCATAAAATAAGGATAATAACAGCACCTATTTCATAGCATTGTTGTGAGGGCTAAATTAGATAATATGTGAAAAGTGCTTTGTAAACATTGAAGTGCTATAAAGTGTTATATATTATTTGCAGTTTTCCCATGTTTAATAAACCACATGGCTATAGAAGTTTGATTGCCTGCATAATATAAATACATAGGGTTAAAATGGAGGTAGGAAATTTCCCAGAATTAGGGGGAGGGGTTAGATCCAGACATTCTATAGCCTGAATCAATATTTTCAAAGCAATATTTTATTTTTCATCCTCCTAGTATAACTTCAGAACCTGGTCAGTGAAGGTTTCTCTTTGTTCAGCTCTTTGAAGAGGGCAGCTGGGCTGGGGGTGGGGGGGAGGAAGGGGAGGCTGATAGGTGGAATTGGGCTGCCTGTGTAGAAAAAATCCTTTGAACGTTTACCAGAGATCTTGATTGCAATCCTGGGCTGGAGTAGAGCACCACTTGGTGGGGAAAATTATAACCTACCCATCCTTGGTGGTTAATGATTAAGTAACACCTTGTCTAGCACTATAGGCTTATTTGTAGGCAAGATTTGAATTGGTATGTTTCTATTTTGCTACTAAAGCATTACCTGAGATACCCACCAAGTGCATAGACAATCTGCCCTAGTGCCACATGTCTATACAACTCTCTTGGGGGCAACAGAATGTTGGACCAGGCCTCCTGGGTCACATCTAGCAAGGAAGTTGTATGACTTGACAAGTCAATAAATCTCTTTGGGTCTCAGTTTCTGTATCTGTAGAATTAGAAAATATCTAAGGTCCCTTCTAACTCTACCATACTATGGTTTGCATTTTCATAAGTGCCTGTTATATAAAAGAATGGTGCTTCATTTGATGTTTCCTTGGCCCTTTTCCAAACTGTAAGGAGTGGGAGGTGCCAACCATTTCCCATGTTCAGAGATTAAGTTCATACAATCCATGCTTTACATGACCTCAAGATGATATCAGGTTTAAAGTGTATGTCATGGCATAGCGGATGTAGCATTAGACAGGGAATCAGGAAGACCTGGGATTGAATCGCATCTTTAACATCTGTTTACTATGGGACCCTGGGCAAATCCCTTAGTTTTTCTGGGCTTTACTTGTCAAATTAGGATAATATAATAATGATAACACCTCCTTCAAAGCATTGGTTCAGGTCAAATGAGAACACGTATATAAAGCACTTTGCAAACTTTGAAACATTCTATATGTGTCCATCATTATTATGTAGTTTTCTCATTTTTCAGTGTCCTTAAAAGCCAACATCAGAGCTATTTTTGAGTAACAAGATTTTACAATTGCTTTTCCAATGTGGGCCTCAGGGAGTGAATTAATGCTTGACAAGTTGTTTCCTTTCCTAATCTCTCCAAATTCCCTAATGACAATGTTTTCTGAGATGGAATAGGTTCAACAGAGTGGATCCTGAAACATAAGTAACTGGTGGAAAATCCCAGTCTTTGCTTGGTATTCCCATACTGGTCACACTGATATTCCATGAAGTCCAGTAATGCCCAACCCAAGCAGCCAGCATCTTTTGTTTAACAAGCTAGTCTTGAGTTTTGTGAAGATACATAGACAAATAGGAAGATCTGGACTTCTTTGGAAGCAAATAAAAACCTGTGCACTTGCAATGGTATTGCTAGATCAAAGGGTATGCACAGTTTGATAGCCCTTTGGGTATAATTCCAAATTTCTCTCCAGAATTGTTGGATCTATTCAGGAGATTAGCGTCCCAGTTTTCCCACATACCCTCCAACATCCAATATTTTCCTTTTTTGTTATATTTACCACTCTGATAGGTGTGAGATGATATTTCAGAGTTGTTTTAATTTGCATTTCTCTGATCAATAGTGTTCTAGAGCATTTCTTCATGACTATAGATGACTTTGATTTCCTTGTCTGAAAACTGCCTGTTCACATCCTTTAACCATTTGTCAACTAGGGAATGACTTTTATTTTTATAAATTTGACTCAGTTCTCTATATATTTGAGAAATGAGGTCTTTGTCAGAGATACTTGTTTCAAAAATTCTTTTCCAGTTTTCTGCTTCCCTTATAATCTTGGTTACATTAGTTTTGTTTGTGCAAAAACTTTTAAATTTTATATAATCAAATTATCTATTTTACATTTGGTATTACTCTCTATATCTTCTTAGGTCCTAAATTCTTCCTCTTTCCATAAATCAAATTATCTACTTTACATTTGGTATTACTCTCTATATCTTCTTAGGTCCTAAATTCTTCCTCTTTCCATAAATCAAATTATCTACTTTACATTTGGTATTACTCTCTATATCTTCTTAGGTCCTAAATTCTTCCTCTTTCCATAAATCTGACAGATAAACCAGTCTGTGCTCTCTGAATTTGCTTATGGTTTCATCCTTAATGTGTAAACCATGCACCCATTTTTGACCTTATTTTAGTATATGGTGTGAGATGTTGGTCTGGAAAGACTTGTATGAACTGATGTATAGTGAAATGAGCAGAAGTAGGAGAGCATTGTGCACAGTGACAGCAATATTGTTTAATGAAGAACTGTGAATGACTTCACTATTCTCAGCAATACAATAATCCAAGATAATCCCAAGGGACTAATGATGAAACATACTATCCACCTCCAGAGAAAGAACTGATATTGATGGAACACAGATTGAAGCATGCTATTTTCACTTTTTTTCATTTTTTCTTTTATCCAAGTTTTCTTATGCAAAATGACTAATATGGTAATGTTTTACATAATTGCACATGTATATAACCTATATCTGATTGCTTACTGCCTCAGGGAGGGAGTAGGGGAGGGAGGGAAGGAGAGACAGAATATGGAACTCAAAACTAAAATAAAAATGCTTAGTATTTTTAATTTTTTTTTTTTTTTAGTGAGGCAATTGGGGTTAAGTGACTTGCCCAAGGTTACACAGCTAGTAAGTGTTAAGTGTCTGAGGCCGGATTTGAACTCAGGTACTCCTGACTCCAGGGCCGGTGCTCTATCCACTGCGCCACCTAGCCGCCCCTAATGCTTAGTATTTTTTAAAAAAGAAAAAGACAAAAAAAGAGACAGTGTTATAGTCCTGTTCTTTCCTTCTCTTTAAAACTAAAGTTCTCCCCTAGGATTTCCCAAAGAACTGTATGAAGATGTGAAAAAGAGCTATGAGGCCCACAAGTGCATAGAGCTATATGAAATCTTGCCTATTCTCTGGCTGCTTTCCAACTCCCAGGTTTTTAAGGGCTGTCCCAGAGCTTCTTTCCCCTAACACCTTTCTCTTCTCCCTCCATCATTTTGCCCCTCCTCTCTGCCCACAAGTTTAAGAGGGTTATGTGCAGGGTATATTGACAAACGTTTAACGACTGGCCTGGGAAGGGTGCAGAATGTACTTGTGATAGATTTTTAGGGTTAATCTGCATAACTAACTTTTTCTCTTCACTTTCTTAAGTCTAGAAGACAATTAACAAAACAATAAATCGAGCCTTGATTTGCAGTGTTTGCAGATTTCTGAGGTGTAAATGCTCACACTGAAAATTTAACAATCTGCTATTGCAAGCCAGTTTTAGCTGATTCTAGCACACTGCTGGTTGTGCGTGTGTGTGAGAAGGGGAGAAATGGGTGTGGTCACAGAGGTGCACTCATAGTGAAGGTCTAGTAAAGCGGAATAGGATCACAGACTTCAAGTTAAAAGTGATCTTAGAGGATATCTAGTTCAACCCCTTCATTTTTTCAGATTGGGAAAACTGAGGCCCAAAGAGGAGGCCAGATGGGTGGTTTGATGTTGTCTTTTGTACCATTGCACCACACTATCCACTAAAGGACGGATAGAGGAAATCACACAAGCTCAGACTTGGAAGGGGGCGTCATCTAACCCATCTCATACCTAAAGAGGAAGCTTCTCCACATTATACCTGACAAGTTGTTATCTAGCCTTTTCCTAAAGACCTCCAGTGATAAGGAACCCACTAGCTCCCCAGGAAGTGCTATTGTTCTTTTGGATAGGCCTAATGATCAGGAAGCTTCCCCTTACAGCCAAGCCCAAATCTAACTCTCTATTGCTTCCAGCCATTTCTCCTTATTATACTCTCTAGGGCTAAGCAAAGTAAGTCTAATCTCTCCTCCAAGTGTTAGCTTTTCAAATACTTAAAGGCAGCTATCAAATCCCTCTTGAGTTTTCTCTTCTACAGGCTAAAAACATCTAGCTCCTTCCACTGATACTCCCATGCCATGGCCCCAAGTCCCTTCACCATTCTCTTTGTTCTACTCTGGACATCCATTAGCTTATCAGCATCCTTCTCAAATTCTGGTACCCAGAACTGAAGGCTGTATTCCAGATGTAGTTTTACCAGGGCAGACTAAAGTGGGATTGTGATCTTCTTAGTCCCTTGGTTTATGCATTTCTTAAAAGAACCTGAGATCAGACATTAGTTTTTTTGGAAGGATTGTATTGTAGGGATCCAGCCACAGTGCTCTTCTCTTTGAGGATATATAGCCTAATGAGACTCTAATTAGACTCAGCTTAATTCCTCTTCTATCCATGTCCATGATCAATAAAGAGGAGGGAAAAATTATGTCCCTTTGTGAGGCCTGAACATTTAAAATGAAGCAGTCAGCAGGGAGGCAGTGAAAAAGGAATTATCTTTAAGAGAGCTAGGTCTCATGAAACAATTCATTGATTGTAGGTCTTTTTCCTAATGGGCACTGAGGACTCCTTTTCAGTGTTGAATCCTCCCTTGTCCTCCTGTTAGGAAATTATAATCTTGGAGATATTCCTTTGCATGGAGGGAAGAAGAGGATTTTGAGGAGAGACTCTTGGGTACAGAGTCAATTTTGCAAGGATTGGTATCTAAATTATTGATTGTGACATTTGTTAGTGTTCATGTATATAAAATGCACTATATTACAATGCATCTGTTTACATTCATTCATGGAAATTTGAACAAGGGGACAAGCTCATTAGTGACATGAAGTCAATCACTTTACCAGGGATTACCCTTCCTTGTGAACTTTCTTCTCTCTTTCTCCTTTTCCTTTCCTTTCCTTTCCTTTCCTTTCCTTTCCTTTCCTTTCCTTTCCTTTCCTTTCCTTTCCTTTCCTTTCCTTTCCTTTCCTTTCCTTTCCTTCCTCCCTCCCTCCCTCCCTTCCTTCCTCCCTTCTTTCCTTCCTTCCTTCCATGACTTTTAAAGAAGAGACTCTAGAGTTTCTAAAATAATTACACACAAATAAAGAGAAACATTTAAATATTAAGAACCATGTCTAACCCTACCTTCTCATTTTGTGAAGCCAGGGAGGTAAGGCAATTTTCTGGAGGTCACACATCTAGTCAGTGGGAATATTGTAGACTCTTGGTAGTCTGATTCCAATCCATGCTCTTTCCACTATACCATCCTCTCCCTTAGGTGGCCTTGTAACAATTTCATCTTGTAGGGTCACATTGCAAGCTTCAAGCCCTGAAACAGCAAGAACCAGATGGTCTGCTTCTGTATCTTTGAGAGTGATCTACACCAGGTGTGCAATGCATACATATAAAAGGGTGAATAAATGACCTTCCTCGTTTTCCTAGTTATCTATGTACTTGCTTCAAGGAGATAGGAGAAAGTCATTCCTTTCCACCTCTAAACCAAAGAAAAACATGAACTCCTTGAGAAGCCCAATATATCCACTTCAACAAATATTTATAAAATGCTATGTGCAAAGCAATAAGGATGTGAAGGCAAGAATTGAAAGAGTCCCTGCCCTCAAGGTGTTTGCATTCTATATGAGCAATACATGTAAACAGATAAGTAAATACAAGGTAAGCAGAGGAGGGAAAACGAAAAAAAGTTTGGCCATATTAGAGAAGAGAGGAGGATCAAACAAGAAATAGGATCATGGCATAACTGAAAATGGAGGGAATACATGTTGCTAAATTCTTCATTCTGTGCCTGTATTTTCTCCCTGCTAATGAGATGCTATAGATTGAAAAGGATGGAACAGAAATGGCTAATAGAGACTTGTAAGATAAGTAAGGAGGTAGTTTATCAATGACTTGGACAAAGGAATGGATGGCATACGTGCCAGGTTTTGTATGACATGAAGCTGGGGATAGTTAGCTCACAGGATGACAGTCATTATTCAAAACTAGCTTGACAGTCCAGAACATTGGGCTGCAACTAATAAGATTAATGTTAACAGGAATAAATGTATAGTGTCTGGGGACCACCCTCTTACATTTGGGGGCCCTAAAAACCCTGCCCCAAATTTGAGGTGCTTTGTGGGTCTGTGTCTACTCAAAAGTCATAAATCATGAGCTGGCATCAATGTGTTTACTTTTATTTGGTCAGACAGAGGACTCAGTTAATTTAAAGCACAGACAGCTAATAAAAGAATAAGAAAAAGAGAAAAAGGATATTTTCCTCACACACATGAGATTCACTTTGTGACAAATGTAAACCACCATTAGTGAGAGGGAGTAGACATACCTGGTAACATACAGCATGTTATCACCATGAACCACTAGGTTCATGCAGATGAAGAATTTTGGTGACCAAGGTACATTCATAGAAGGGCAAGCACATGGGAGACGCTGCTGGTCTTGTGTGTCATGTGATCTCTGCTGGATCTATTTTTCTATTGGCTGTTGTCAGGCATACCTGTACTGGGCACATGGTTGTGAAACTTCTCTCTGTTTTTTGGAGTCATCAATTAAAGGGCTACATTTTCCCCATAAGAAGAATAGATTCAACCTTTTCTCTTATACCTTACAGTCTAGATGCTTACACTTTCATTTTTTTTTATAGTACCCTATCTGGGGCTGGTTCCTCAACTTTCACTTGCCCTGGTGGGTGTGTCATCAGAGAGTGGTTCACTTTTCCTTCTTGGGGTTCTAGTGTTAATTAGGAGGAGAGGGGTTTCTAGTACTATCTATCTTTTATAACAACCCACCTCTTCCACTGGTATGCATTGTGTTAACAATTAATCAGTAATACCAATTTGTGTTTAGCAAAGGTATTTATTAAGATGGCATCATGAATACAGTAGTCACAAAAACATCCTCCCCTTCTCCTCAACCAAAAATCTAGATCACACTCTTCCACACAAGGTTCATAATAAGAGTGATCTCAAACCTCGAATACATTTGTCATTTTCCTTCTCTGTCATATTGATCAATCTGATAGGTATGAGGTGGTACCTCAGAGTTGTTTTAATTTGTATTTCTCTAATCAATAATGATTTATAGCATTTTTTTTGCCATTTGGCTACAGATAGTTTTGATTTCTTCTTCTGAAAACTGCCTCTTCATATCCTTTGACCATTTATCAATTGGGGAATGACTTGCATTTTTATAAATTTTACTCAGTTCTCTATATCTTTGAGAAATGAGACTTTTATCAGAGAAACTTGCTGTAAAATTTTCCCTAACTTTTTGCTTTCCTTCTAATCTTAGCTGCATTGGTTTTGTTTGTGCAAAGCCCTTTTAATTTAATATAGTCAAAATTATCCATTTCATATCCCATAATACTCTATATTTTGTTTAGTCATAAATTATTCCCTTATCCATAGATCTGATAGGTAAACTATTCCATGTTTCCCTAATTTGCTGATGCTATCTCTTTGTAGATTCTTTTTGTATGTGAAGCAATTGGGGTTAAGTGACTTGCCCAGGGTCACACAGCTAGTAAGTCTTAAGTGTCTGAGGCCGGATTTGAACTCAGGTCCTCCTGAATCCAGGGCTGGTGCTTTATCCACTGCACCATTTAGCTGCC
Source organism: Dromiciops gliroides (assembly GCF_019393635.1). Lineage (NCBI taxonomy): Eukaryota > Metazoa > Chordata > Mammalia > Microbiotheria > Microbiotheriidae > Dromiciops > Dromiciops gliroides. The sequence continues at coordinate 545,974,437 of NC_057861.1, read as the reverse complement.
CCTCTTTGTAGATTCTTAATGAAATTTAGTTCCATGTGTGAGGCCAGTGATAGACTAGTTGCTTTGCTGGGCTGGTTCTTTGAAGGATATAGCATCTCTGCTGGGTACAATGATCTGCTGCTACTCTAAAATCTCTCCAGACTGTAAAGTGCTTTACAAATTTGCTGCCTGGGCAAATTTATCTCAAGGATGCTTCTCATTTATCCCTCTACTCCTGGGGCTACTGTTAACCAGTTCCACTGGACACTGATATTCCCTTTAGTCACCAGTTGGACCAGTCAATGGCATCTTAGCATCTTCAAAATTCAAGTGGTTGTCTGAGGTTGTGGAGAAATTGGGATATGGGAGGAGAGAGACAGAGACAGGGACAGAGACAGAGACAAAAAGGAAGAGAGGAGAAAAGAGAGAAAGAGAAAAAGAAAGATGGACACACACACCAAAACAGAGACAGACAGAAAGACAGAGAGATAGAGACAAAGACAGGCTGAACCACAGAAAAAGAAACAGAGATGGGGGAGACAAGAGAGACACAGAATCACTGAGAGACACAGAGATAGACACAGAGAGAAAGAGAGATAAAGACAGACAGAGACAGAGAGAAAGACAGAAACAGATGGGAGACAAGTGAGACACAGAGATACTGTCAGAAACAGATAGAGAGAGATAAAGAGAAACTGAGACAGAAATAAGAGATGAGAAGAAAGAAAGACACTGAAAGTGACAGAACTGAGAAAGAGGGAGAGAAAGAGGAAACAGGGAAACAGAGACATAGAGAGAGAGTCATAAAATGATGGAGAGAGAGAGACAGTTCTTTCTTCCTTCAAATAAGTAGCCCTCCCAGAGGCTTGCCTATGCCCTCTTCCCTGCCCTCAGCCCAGACTGACTTGCCACTGGATTTCTTGACTTTGAAGTGGCTGCTTTATACATAGGCCCAAGTTGTGTCTGATTCTTTCAGCCAATCACAATACCTTTCCTGTGTGGCATCGTTTTTACTTATCCAATGATCCAAAGATTCCCTGCACCAGGGATAGAGGCTCTCAATTCACCTTAGACCTGAGAGTTAATCAGCTGGGGAGAATGTAGCTCCCTTGCCCATCTTTATGACAGAATGTCCTTTTTTGGTGAATTTTTTTTTCCTTTTGTTGACATTAACCAAGGTTGGCATTTACTCAACTCTGTTTCTTGGCTGCGATTTTTCAGTGGTAAGTTTCTTGAAGGCAGAGGATTGTACATTCCTCACTCCCTGTAGACAGGACCTAACTGGAGTGTTAAACAAGTGATAAACATTTACTAATCATGCAATTTTGGTCAGGTAATCCCTGGTTTTAAGAATCCCCACTCCCTACTCTCCCACCTCCTGGCCAGTCAGAACTTTCTCTCCCAGACAGAGTTGACAGTTGCCTGGGGGAGGAGAGGGAAGGAGGAGCAAGGCAGGGGAGAGAGAGCAGGTCACAGATGAGATTAGAATTGCAGTGATTAAATGCAATTTATTTTACAGGCAGCGGCTGTGGCTTTCTGACTGTCTCCTTGCACAGATCCCACAGATTTCCCTCCTGCGGTCCTCAGCACTGCAGTGTGGCAAAAAGAGTCAGGGAGAGATAAGAAACAAGTTAAGCCAAACTGATCAATTTCACCAGGGGAAATGGTTTTGCCGCAGAGGAGTAGAGCTCTCTAGAGCAGGACTAATAATGGAATGAGCTGGAGTGGGTGTTATGGCAGCCAGACCAGTGTCTCTCCTTTAGTAGAAGGCTTACTGTGTTTTGTCTTTGTTGCTTTCCAGAAAAACAGCTGCAAAGTCCTTGCAATTTGGAGGAGGAAAAGAAATGATATTCATTTTTCTAGATAGCTTTAGGCTAAATATTTCCCTACCAAAAGAGCATTAGTTCTTCTCATCACTGTATTGCATATGGATGGTCTAAGTCAGAAAATGAGCAGCAGGCCCTATGTGGAAGCAAGGCATGACCATCATTAAGCATCCACAAGATGTCTGACTATATCCCTAGTCATTATGGGTTTTCAAAATTTGCTTAGGCTTGGTCTGTGCTGTCTAAGAGTTTGCTGGAGAGACAAAGTGGGTAGTCAAGGTCTGGCTAATAGCCAAGGTGATGCAAGAACAGTTAGCAGATTCATGTATGACACTTCTGTCTAGTTGTCAATGCCCCCAAATTAATTGTTTTTGTAGGGTTTTTTCTTTGTTTGCTTGTTTTTTGTTTGTTTGTTTGTTTTGTTTTTGCTGTGCAATGAGGGTTAAGTGACTTGTCAAGGGTCACACAGCTAGTAAGTGTCAAGGGTCTGAGGCCGGATTTGAACTCAGTCCTCCTGAATCCAGGGCCAGTGCTTTATCCACTGCAGCACCACCTAGCTGTCCCCCTTTGTAGGGTTTTGTGCCTTAAAGTACTGAGTGCATAAAAAAAAATGTTGGATCACAAGGTCATAAAATTTACAGATAGATGGGATGTTAGAGGTCATCTAACCAAGAGTTACATGGGGTCTATGATTTATATATGTATATATATAGATATATGTGTATGTGTGTGTATAATTATTTCCATATAATTGGTTAGTCCTATGTATTATATTTTTTTGCATTTAAAAACATTCTAAGGAGCAGCTTGACTCTGCTTTGGTTCTGGTACTAACACTTGCTCCTAAATAGGAGGAGAAGGTCAAAAAGAAGCATGATACACAAATTTGTTAAATGGAATCATAGAACCATTAAGGAACTTTGGAACCCATTTAGTTCAGGGATCCCTGAACTTTTGTGGAGAGGAGTTACTTTCTAGTCACCCCATGTAGTAAGAAAAGTAGTTCAGATATGGTGCAGTGGTTGGACCACCGGTCCTGGAGTCAGGAGGACCTGAGTTCAAATTTGGCTTCAGACACTTATTAGCTGTGTGACTTTGGGCAAGCCACTTAAACCCTGATTCCCTCCAAAAGGGGGTAAAAAAGTAGTTCAGGAGTAAAGATAAGGTATGTTGAGGATCAGGTAGTCAAATGGGGTGGGGTGAACAGTACGCATTTCATATGAGGAGCAGTGTGGGAATGAAACATGCTTCAATGGCTCCCTTCCCATATTTCACATAGAGGGAGGGAGTCAGAGTGGTATATTCCTGCCCTACCTACAACCCTAGTGAAAATACATGTGCCCCCCAAAAGGGTGTGCTGGTAAATGTTTAACAACCAGCTCTCAAAAAAATGTACAAGCAACACATTTTTAATTTTAATCTGCATTATTCATATTTTTTCCATCCCCTTTTCTTTTTTTTTTCTTTCTTTCTTTTTTTTTTTGGTGAGGCAATTGGAGTTAAGCGACTTGCCTAGGATCACACAGCTAGTAAGTGTTAAGTGTCTGAGGCTGGAATTGAACTCAGGTCCTCCTGACTCCAGGGCCGGTGCTCTATCCACTGTGCCACCTAGCTACCCCTCCCCTTTTCTTCTTAAGTCTAGAAAATCAATAAAACAAAAAATCAAGCCTTAATTTGTAAATGGGCAAGATGTAAATGCTCACGCTAAAAATTTAACAAGTTCTCTTGATAGCCAATATAAACAATAATCATATTCCTACACCTGGAACCTCCTCGCCATCCCCCAGAATGTCTGTGCCTCACAAATAGACTAGACTGTGTTATAATGGACTGATGCAGAGCCCCAGATTTAGGCAAAGCCCCTGTTTGATCAGTGAGAAAACAGAGGTCCAGAGGGGACTTGCTGAAGGCTAGTGTGGTAAACACTCAGGCCCAGACACTCAGAATGATTTTTGACCCCTTTCTTCTCCTTTCCCCCTCAGCAATTAAGCTTTGCTTTTCTTCCTTTGCAATGCTTCTCATCCTCCAGGTGGTAATGAATGAGTAGCATTTCCACTCTCCCTCCCCCCCCTTCTTCCCTCTCTTTTCCTCTCTCCCTCCCTCCCTATGTCTCACTTTATCTTTCCCTCTCTCCCCATCTCTCTCTTTAGCTCTCTTTCTCTCTCCTCTATTTCTCACTTCCCTTCTGTCTCTCCCCACCTCTAGGTTTCACTCCCTCTCCCTCCTTCCCTCTCTCTCCTTTCCCCTCCTTTTATCTCTATTCCTTCCTTCCCTCCCTCTCTCCCCTCTTCCCCTCTCTTTATTTCTCTCTTTCTCTCCCTTCTCTCTCTCATCCCTCCCTTCCTCTCCCCCACCCTGACATTTGGTTGCTGTTCTCTTTAGTTCAATTGGTGGAGATGCTTGTCTCTGTCCATATGCCCAGAGGCTTGGAAGTGATGAGTCCACTTTTTTTTTAAATTCTTTATTTTATTTTATTTTTTTAGACTTTTAAGTATTTATTTTTTTTAATTAATAAAGTATTTTATTTTTTTCCCGTTACATGTAACGGGAAACTTTTGTTCTCAACTTTTGTTTATACAGGCTTTCCAATTTCAGATTTTTCTCCCTCCCTCCCCTCCCTTCCCCCTCCCCTAGACAGCAGGTAATCTGATATAGGTTATATATATATACATATATATATATATGTGCACATAATAACATTAATCCTATTTCTGCATTAGTCATGTTATAAGAGAAAAATCAGAGCAATGATGAAAAACCTCAAAATAGAAAAAATAGCACCAAAAACAAAAGAAATAGTATAGTTCATTCAGCATCTATATTCCACAGTTTTTTTTTTCTTGGATTTGGAGATCTTCTTCTATCATGAGTTCCCTGGAACTCTTCTGTACCATTGCATTGGTGAGAAGAATATAGTCCAGATGAGTCCACTTTTAATAAATAAATCTCTAAAAAATTCTGTCAGAGAAAAGGCTTTGGCTATCTTCTCTTGGCTGTCTCACCTTCCTTTAACAAAAACCAAATATTTATTAAATATTTATTAGGTAAAAGATGTTGTACTAGGTTCTGGGAAGAAAGAGAATTTAAGGGGGGCAGCTAGGTGGCACAGTGGATAGAGCATGGGCCCTGGAGTCAGGAGGACCTGAGTTCAAATCTGGCCTCAGACACTTAACACTTACTAGCTGTGTGACCCTGGGCAAGTCACTTAAGCCAAATTGCCTCACCAAAAAAAAAAAAAAAAAAAAAGGAGAATTTTTAAAAAGCCCATCCCTTCCCTCAAGGAGCTTACTTTCTACCTGAGGATGCTTGTATACTGATATGTAAATACAAAATGACTTGGGGAAGAAGAGAGTGCCAACAGCTGGGAGGGAGGATTGGGGAAGGCTTTCTGGAGGAAACAGCACTTGAGCCTTCCTAGAAGATAAAGATTTTTGAGAGGTGGAGGGGAGGTAGAAATAAATTCCAAGTAAAAATGACAGCTTGTGTGAAGGCATGGAGTCTGGATATGGGGTTTAGCTTGGATGGAAAAAGCATTAAAACACACACACACACACAAAAGAAAAAAACAACAGTATAAAAAGTAGGTGACAGCCAGATTGTGGAGGGGTTTAAAATGGCAGTTGGCGGGGGGGAGTGTATATTCTGTGCCAGAGACAAAGGCAAGCTTTTTAGCTCAGTCCACTCAACTATTGAAATGGAATGGGATGTGCCTAGTGCATTCTAAGCAATTCTTCAGTCCTCAAATCTTTAAGTCCTTGGCCTGGAAGAGAGGTGACTTGACAAGGTCATCTAGTCCACATTCCTGCCTCTAGGCGGGATAGTAAGAAGGTTATTATGATACACTCCACTTAATACCACCACTGAGCACCAGTTGGATTCTTTGAGGTGGGTCACTGAACTTATGAGTGATGGCTTCTTTGAGCAGCAAATTGTTCTCTGAATTTGGCTTTCCACTCAGCTGCTTCAGGCTTGTCCATCCTTTAAAAAAAGAAACATTATGTACCTGTATGAGGAAGGGGGTGGTTGTTCTGAATTGGGGAATTGTATTGAGGATGTCACTTTCAATTGGTGTCCACCAAAATGGATGTGTCTCAGGGATGTGGCCGACAATTCAATTCTGTGGTGATCCCAGCTGATGGAAGGGGGGAAGCTGATGATGTCAGTGAAAGAAGTCACCCATTTATTTTGTAAACTAGCCCTTTGCAAAGGAAGCCAACCCTAGGGGTAAAGCTGTTGGCTTCTGCCTAGATTCATTTGCCTCAACAATAGATAGTGTAGGGGCAGCAGGTGGTGCAGTGGATAGAGCACCAGCCCTGGAGTCAGGAGTACCTGAGTTCAGATCCGGCCTCAGACACTTAACACTTACTAGCTGTGTGACCCTGGGGGAGTCACTTAACCCCAACTGCCTCACTAAAAACAAACAAAAAACAAGAAAACAATAGATAGTGTAGTTCTTGCCTTTTCACCTTTACACATTGCCAGGTCATATGGCACGGTATGAAGAAGATTGGACCTGGAGTCAGAATCCTGGCCTGAAATCTTGGCTTTACTCCCTTTTCCCCTTTTATTAGTTGTGTGATTATAACATGTCACTTAAATTATCTGAGGTTAAATGTCTTCACCTGTAAAGTGGTGATGATAATCATAGGCTCTTTGATGTAGAGCTAGAAAGATCTTTAGAGGTCATCTAGTCAAATTCTCCCATTTTACACATGAGGGAGCTGAGGCCCAGATTGGTTAGCTGACTTGTCCAAAGTCATAGACGTCATAAGTGGTAGAAGCCTTCCATGGGGTTCTTCCAAGGTGGTGGAAGCAGGTGTGGACTGTCTAGAAGGTTGCTGCTGCAGTAGCTGCCTTCCCTTAGAATCTAAACAAGAACCTCTGGAGGACCAGAGTAGTTTCAGCTCTGAGTCTCTTAGTAGCTCACAGTTCCCAAAGAAGGAGAATATCTCACCCGGCTGCTATTCCCTTTTGGGGGGAAGGGTTAGAGAAGAGGAGATAAGCTACTCATTAATTCACTGAGGCATCCTTTCACTCACTACTTACTCATTCACTGATATGCACTTACTCAGGTAGTAAATGGAGAAGAGTCAGGATTTGCACTCAGGTCCTCTGACTCCAAATCCAACTCCTTCCACTGTAATGTGCTACCACACAGGGATGGTTGTGAGGGAAGTTCTTTATAGAGACAGTAGCAGGCAGCTAGGTTGCCCAGTAGAGAGAGCACTATAAAGAACTTGGACTAGACTGTGTTATAATGGACTGATGCAGAGCCCCAGATTTAGGCAAAGCCCCTGTTTGATCAGTGAGAAAACAGAGGTCCAGAGGGGACTTGCTGAAGGCTAGTGTGGTAAACACTCAGGCCCAGACACTCAGAATGATTTTTGACCCCTTTCTTCTCCTTTCCCCCTCAGCAATTAAGCTTTGCTTTTCTTCCTTTGCAATGCCCTGGCCTCAGAAAGACTCATCTTCAAATCAAGCCTCAGACTCTTACTAGCTGTGTGACGCTGGGCAAGTCACTTAGCCTTATTTGCTTCACTTTCTTCATCTGTAAAATGATCTGGAGAAGGAAATGGCAAACCCCTTGTGAGAAATGGGTAATTGTCTCCTCTCAATGTGGATATAACAGTCAGTCATACTCCCCTGACCTGTTTGTAGGACAAAGGTCTCAGATCCCCTCCTCCCCCTCAGGTTGGCAAGGTCACATGGTTCAAGGAGCCCTGGTCTCAATTAGGTCCTCTCCAGAGTTGTGTCCATATAAGGAAGTATAAGGTCCACTCCTGAGTTATGCCCATACAAGGAAGAGGGGTGGGAATACTGCGTTCCGATTAGCTAGTTTTTGCGCGTAGATTGTAACCCCGACCAGTGATGAAAAAGGGGAAGGTCCATTCTCGTTAGGGACTAGGGTATAAAACAGGGCCTGCGAGCCCCCTTTCGGGGCACCCACTAGCTGCACACTAGGGTGCCTCCTTCTCATGAGAAGAAAATAAAGCCTTTGTCACCTCGCTGCTGAGTTCCTGAGAATTATTGAGAAGAGGATGGATTTTTCCCTCACACCCCTCTAGCATCTCTGCCAAGAAAACCCCAAATGGCATCACAAAGAGTTGGACATGACTGAATAACATAGTTATTATTTGCACAATTCCCCTGCCTGGGATATCATCCTCTTCTGGCTTATACTCTGATTGTTCCTTCACTTTGCATCCCCTCAGCAGTTACATGCAATATTGCTGTTGTTTATTCATTCTCTTTGTGTCCCCATTGGGAGTTTTCTTGGCAGAGATACTGGAGTGGTTTGCCATTTCCTTCTCCAACTCCTTTTACTGACAAAGAAACTGAGGCAAACAGGGTTAAGTGACTTATCCAGGGTCACACAGCTAGTCAGAGTCTGAGGATAGATTTGAACTTGGGTCTTCCTGATTCCAGGCACAGCTATACTATATTATTTCATATTTATTGATAGGTTGCATGACTTCTACTTCTTTTCTATCCCCCTTCGGTATAGTGACTTGTCACTAAATATTCTTGGCTGCCTATTTAGGTAAAGACTTGCACAGGGTGGAACAATTCAAAACTCAGTGTCTTCTTTGGAAGTCTCATTTCTCTTAAACCTACAAACAGGTGGGAATCACCATGACAACCAAAAAAAAATCTTCTAAAGGCTACTCAGTCATTTTTCATGCATGCGTTCCTCATCCTCTTTTTCCTTCTCAGCAATTTAGAACTGGACCTTATTTCACCCCACGGGCATTTCATTAGGAAGAAATAAAGCCAATGCAGAAAGGTGGAAAGTGGGAATATTGGGGAGGTGAGAAATGTGGGGGGAGTGGCTACATGCATGTAAGGAATTCATCTCACCCCCTGGTGTTCCTCAGTTGCTATGGCAACTACCCATCTGCTGGTACATTTAAAGGTACATCTCCATTCATTACATGTTTACTCTAGAGGAACTCCATTGTAGTGTCTGTTTTAGGTGAACAAGTCTATATGTCTTCTAATCACCAAATGTTCAGAAGGTGGGATTCCTCCCAGATCACTATTTTGATAATTACTGTAAACAGATTTTTTTTTTTTTTTTTTGCAGGGCGATGAGGGTTAAGTGACTTGCCCAGGGTCACACAGCTAGTAAATGTCAAGTGTCTGAGGCCGAATTTGAACTCAGGTCCTCCTGAATCCAGGGCTGGTGCTTTATCCACTGTACCACCTAGGTGACCCCAGAATGTACTCTTCTTACAGAGACCATTTTTCTTTTCTTTGCATCTCAAATGCTTAGCACAACAGAGAGTGTGCTGGACCTAGAATCAGGAAGACTCATCTTTGTGAATTCAAATCTGACCTCAGAAACTTACTAGCTGTGTGACCCTGGGCAAGTCACTTCATCCTGTTTGTCTCAGTTTCCTCATCTGTAAAAGGAGCTGGAGAAGGAAACGGCAAACCACTCCAGTATCTTTTCCAAGAAAACCCCAAATAAGTTCACAAAAAATCAGATACAATCAAAATGAATCTTTTTTGAATGTAGTTGTTTGCCCGTTGTCTCTCCTATCAGACTGTGTACTCTATGAGGGCAGGGGCTGGTTTTTTTGCCTTTCTTTGTGTATTCTTGGTGCCTAATACAGTGTCTGTCACAGAGTAGTGCTAAATAACTTAAAAGTCAAGATTTGGTTAACTGCTTAGGAAAGTGGAATTTCTGGTTATTTTGGTTTTCTGGTGAACTAAAGATTAACTAGTAATGAAGATACTGGGCTAAATGTTCTCTAAGGTCTCTGCTGGTCCTAATGCTCTTTTTTTTTTATTTTAAGTGAGGCAATTGGGGTTAAGTGACTTGCCCAGGGTCACACAGCTAGTAAGTGTTAAGTGTCTGAGGCCGGATTTGAACTCAGGTACTCCTGACTCCCGGGCCGGTGCTCTATCCACTGCGCCATCTAGCTGCCCCTGGTCCTAATGTTCTATTGAACTCCAGTTCAAGGATTTGTGGTTTCATCAGCGTGTGAGGGTATCCCCATAGCCAGTGTAGACCATCTCTTTGCCACTTTTACTTTTGTAGATAATCTTTGTGAGTTGTTACAACCTAAGATATTCATAAGCTAGTGTGAAACCTTCTAGTGTTGAATCTCTCTGAATATAGGAAGGCTATATGTTAGAAAGTCATACAGTTCATTCCTGGGCTCATACCTAAAGACTTTTTAGCTTGGTAGCCCACCAAAGTGAGCATGCATTGTACTGACAAAAGTTTTGAGGAACCAGGGTCACTTCCATCTGATAATGAAAAATCAGTGGAGTATGTTAGATTTGCTAATGTTCTATAATTATGGAAAAAGAAGTGGGATGAGGTCTCATGTCTCATTTTCAGTTGGAGCCAGATATCTTCCCAGTAGTCTCTGTCTGAAAACAGGTAGGATGGCATCCTCCTTTTCCCTGAGAGATAATGAGAAAAAGGTTGATGCTTCTTTCTCATTTTGCTGGAAGGTGGAATTGAAGAATTTATTGGGGTGGGGTATATTCTGATCTCCCTGCTTGAAGAACCAACCCCATATAGTGGCTTCCATGAGCATGAGATTGCACTGATTGTTTTACCTGAGAATTTCCTTCGACAGTCAAATTTAGAAGGAAGATTCCTGAACCTTACATTGGGTCTCATTAAGCTGAGAGGACTCTGGAGAATATTCTTCATTCCTGATCCTTGCTCCTCTACTGGGATTTCTGGGGAGATTCCCCAAAGACTGAGCAGTTTTAAGCCTGCAGAGGTCATCTTTGGAGGAGTCATGATAGAAGACAATAGGAGAATGCCCATTTGTTCATTCGTTTATTCATTCATTCAACAAATATTTATTGAGCATCTAACACTATGTACACAAAACCTCATCCTTGACATTGGTACTGAGGAATTCAAAGATGTAGAACCTGTGCTCCCTATGCCTGAGGGACTCATCAATTCAGGAAATCTGTTGAAATCTCATTCCAAAAAGGACATACAACTCATAGGAAAAGAGTAAATTATGTGCATATGAAAGTCACGCACATGCAACAGGAACTGAGTGGTGGTTATATCTCTCTAAGTATAGCTGGCAGAATTTTGGCTTCATCCAATTATGTATGTAGCAAGAATGGGGACCATGGAGACTTCTCAGAGCAGGAAGGGATCTTAGGGATTATTTAGTCCAATGCCTGCATTTTATAGATAAGGAACTGAGGGCTGGAAGGGTTAAATTACTTGCCTAAATTTACATAGCCTTTAAATATGAGCCAGGGTTCAAATCCATATCCAGTCCTTTCAAATAGGCCAGGATCCTATCTCTTCATATTTAAGGGCAATCTCTTTTTGGGGAAGAGACAAGATGACTTCTAGAACAAAACTATCTTATTTAGTTTAATATCTTACATTTCCTGAAGCACTTTCGCATCTCGTGTTTGTAACCTTACCATAGTACTCAGATGCAGTACAGTGGGGTGGAAAGAATGATGCAGAGATCTGTGTTCAAATACCACCTCTGATGCTTACTATCTGGATCACAAAGAATAAATCATTTCTCCATGCCTCAGTTTTCTCATCTGTAAAACAGGAATACTAATAGCATATACTAGGGGCAGCTAGGTAGCACAGTGGATAGCACACTGGCCCTGGATTCAGGAGGAGCTGAGTTCAAATCTGGCCTCAGACACTTGACATTTACTAGCTGTATGTCCCTGGGCAAGTCACTTAACCCCAATTGCCTCACCAAAACAAACAAACAAACAAAAATAGCATATACTTAATAGGGTTGCTATAAAGCTCTAATAAGATGAAGTGCATACAGTGCTTGACAATTTTTTTTTTTTTTTTACTGGGCAATGGGGGTTAAGTGATTTGCCCAGGGTCACACAGCTATTAAGTGCCAAGTGTCTGAGGCCAGATTTGAACTCAGGTCCTCCTGAATCTAGGGCTGGTGTTTTATCCACTGCTTCACCTAGCTGCCCCCTTGACAAATCTTAAAGCACAATTTCAATGTCAGTTAGTGGCAGCTAGGTAACATAGTGAATAGAACACTGGGCCTGGAGATAGGAAGGTCTAAGTTTAAATCTGACCTCTCAGACACTAGCTCTGTGACCCTGGGCAAGTCACTTTACCCTGTTTGCCTTAGTTTCCTCATTTATAAAATGAGCTGGAGAAGGAAATGGTAAATCACTCCAGTATCTTTGCCAAGAAAATCCTCAATGGGATCATGAAGAGTCAGACACAACTAAAACGACTAGACAACAACAAAAAAGTATTATGGTAGATAGCGTGTTGGGCCTGGAATGAAGAAGACCTGAGTTTAAATGTGGCTAGCTGTGTGACCCTGGGCAAGTCACTTCACCCTGTTTGCCCAAGTTCCTGATCTGTAAAATGAGCGGGAGAAGGAAATGGCAAACCACTCTAGTATCTTTGCCAAGAAAACTCCAAATGGAGTCATGAAGTGTTAGATACAACTAAAACCAACTGAACAACAAAATAAGTGCCTACTATAGGCCAAGCACTCTATTAAGTACTTTGTGAATATTATCTCATTGGATCTGCATAATAACCCTAGCTGAATTTGAACTCAGATCATCCTGACTCCATTGCACCACCTAGCTGCTCTCCTGGCCTATAGAAGGCATTTAATAAATGCTTATTTCCTTCCCTTCTCAGAATTTAAGACTATCTTAAAGACCAAACAAATTTTTGAATCAATTGATATGCCTCATCCTTCTAGTGTAAAAAGGTGAGGAAAATGATTGCTAGGGAGGTGAAATGATCTACTTAATATCACACTACTATTTTAGGAATAGAGGTGGGACTTAAACCCAGATCTTCTCATCTATTGCTTTTTCTACTGTAGCATGTGGGACCTTTCAGCCTGAAAATGCTAGGGTTTGACATAGAATTTTAGATTATATAAGAGGGAAGAATTCCAGAACAGAGAAGGACCCTGGAAATGATTGGCCCACCTGAAGTTTAGAGTTGATCTTGGGTGTGTATCCACGACTGACACCATCTTCTTTGATTTCAGTCTTCTTTTGAAAAGAAGTTGAAATGAAAGCTATTCTTTAGCTTTTGGTCAAAGAGTCTTCAAATCCCATTGCTTCCATACTTTTTGTTTTTACTTCCTGATGATTTCCCTGTGATGGTATTTACAGTAGGGAATTGGAAGATGAGTGGGAACCAAGGGGAGAATCTATTATCTTTCATGGTCCTGTAGGGGCCAAATTTAATATGGGGAGAGTTAATTGGGTGGCTCGCCATAATATTGGGGTTCAGAAAATAATGAGGGACCTCTAGGTCCAAAGTTTCCTTCCCTCTGAACTGCCTTTTTAAATTATTTCTCCCAGGCCAATAAGAAAGGAGCTTAACAGCCTCTTTTCCACAAACAAATCAGGTTTCATTTAATGGGAATAAAATACACAGCAAAGGTGAAATTAATAAAGTCAAGGACAAGGGAATAGGGAATAGGGAAAAAGGAAAATGGATAATCTCCCTGGCTCTAGCAAGGACTGTCTCAAATCCAAACTTGCTTTCAGCCCAGCTAATTCAAAGGGCTGGATTTAACTCACCACCAGGGGTCCATAATTTTTATGGGCGTCAACAACCAGAATCTAGTCCATTCCAAATGCTCCTCCAAGGCCAGAGAGAGACAGAAAGTGACAGCTACTTCCTGTTGGGATCCCTTTATCTACCTTTTTCTCCCTCCCCCAAAGGGGAAGTCCTTCAAGTAGTGTAGCTGAGACTGGTTCCCTGTTGATGATGTAGTCCACAGCCTTTGAGGACACCCCTCAAGGTTGGCCAAATTTAAACTAGGTGGCTAAAAATCTAATCGTTTTAAGTGGGTACTTAGTAGTTTCTCATTCACACCCAATTCAAACACTACTAAATTAATCAATCCATGGCATCTGCCAAATTCCATTATTTTACCACAGTCCCATCTATGTTAATACAATGCCAAGAAGCAACTGCCTGTGCTGCCCTCTAGTGTAGGTTCAGACTTGCACTGTTATGTGCCAATGCCAATCTCTCTCATAGAAACCTAGTTACAAAAAGATCAGGATTTCTTCCTTCCAATACACTTATTTTAATACTCCAGGAATTCAATATTTGCTCAGAGTAGGTGCTTAGAAGCAGTATTGTATACTGTATAAAGCTTTGGACTTTGTCAAGGACAGCTGGGTTCAGATCCTGTCTTGGATACTTATTAGCTTTGTGACCCTGCACAAGTCATATACCTTCTCTGCACCCCAGTTTCATTATCTATAAAATGAGGAAGTTTGACTCTAAGGTCTCTTCTAGCTCTAAATCTAGGATCCTGTGTAGACACAACCTCAGTGCCCTGGGTAACTAAGACTATAGAAGGTGCTGGTCTGCAAACAAATGAACACAAACCCCTAAAATGAAGGGGGAAATTGAATATATAAAAACCCCAACAGACATATGGAAGAGACACAGTCTTTAGGGGTAAAAAAAAAAGCTTTTCCAAGGAATCTCCTAAATGGGAGTTCACTATACCAATAAAATCATAGGTTTGGTCTAGAAAATGACCCACCATCATGAATGAAGATCATTATCCCTGTATGTGTTGGGAAACAAGTCTTCATGGATTGTTGTGACAAAAAAAAAAATCCATGGCCTCATATATTCATGGACTCTGAACTTAACTAGGCTGGGTACTGGATGACAGACACAATCTGTAACCAGCTGTTCCTCTGAGATAAGCTAAATACATTTTTTAAAAAAATCACTTATCCTGGGAGTGGGGGGGGGGTAGGATGAGGATGGTTAAGGCCTATAGAGAGAAGTGATGAGTAAGCTAAGATTTTGAAATTTTAAAATCACTAAATGTGGCATTTATAAGTGGCTTCAGTGACCAAGCCTGTCACATTGAAATGGAATTTTTGAAACCAATCAATGAAGCAAGCATTTATTAAATGCCTTCTATATGCCAGGCTCTCTGCTAGGTATTAGGGATAACAAAAGCAAAGTGTTGCTGTGCTCAAAGAGCTCACCTTTAGTGGTGGAGGCAGACATGAATATAGAATGAATATTTTAAGAGCAAATCATTTGAATGAAGAGATTTAAGAAGGAAGTGAAGCTCCTAGTTCTTTCTTTGTGATTTCTAAAAGTCTCTTGAAAGTTCAAACCATATCTTAGAGATTCCCAATGAATTCTTCTACTTTTCTTTTCTCCTGCCTGATCTTTCCCTTCTACAATCCATCCATTACATAGGTGCTCACATTGCATATTAACACACACATCTGGCCATGTCATTTTCTTGCTCAAAAACCTCCAGTGGCTTCCTATTGACCATCAAACAAAATAGAAACTCTTCATCTTGGCCTTTCAGGTCTTCCACAATCTGTCTCCAACCTACTTTTCCAGCCTTATTTCACATGTCTCTCTTTTGTGCTCTTCAAACTTTAGCCAAACTGGTTCACTCACTGTTCCCTGAGCTCATCCTGTCCTCTCCAATATCTATGCCTGTGGGTACACTGATGGCCTCAATCTCAAATAGAAATGGTGGTCACTAAACCATACTAAGGATCTCTGAGGGCACATTTAATTTAGAAAACCTCATATTAACATTTTCTATGTTACTTATTTTGCTAAATATTTTCCCATTTCATTTCATTTTAATTTCCATTCATTCATTTATTCATCTATTTATTTATTCATTTATTTATCTATTTGTCCATTCATTTATTCATTTATTTTTCAGGGCAATGAGGATTAAATGACTTGCCCAGGGTCACACAGCTAGTAAGTGTCAAGTGTTTTAAGCCGAATTTGAACTCAGGTCCTCCTGACTCCAGGGCTAGTGCTTTATCCACTGTACCACCTAGCTGCCCCCTTTCTCCATTACATTTTAATCTAGTTCAGAGGTTCTTGGAAGTATTGCAGCTGCATTTTGACTCCACTGGTATACACTAAATCACATGTCTATAATGGACTTCTCCCTCTAGATTTCTGCCTATTGAAATCTTTCACTTGCCCCTTCAAAGTCCATCTCAAGTGCCACCTTCTCCATGAAACCTAACCTGATCCTGCCAGCTTAAATTGAAATAACTCCTTCCTTGAATATTTCAGACCATCTCATTTGACCTCTTCTATAGACTTAACTATTTTCTAACTTCCACTATAGTTATAATTTTACAGGATGCTTTCATATGACAGTATTCGTGAAAAGCATTTCCAAAAAGAACACAACAAAAATAACTGCAGCCAATCCAATCAGATGTTTCAGAGGCTAAAGAGGTAGTGAAATTTTATGAAGACCTTGATAACACCCACCAAAATACTCTGATGCTCAATGATTTTTTTTTTTTTTAGTGAGGCAATTGGGGTTAAGTGACTTGCCCAGGGTCACACAGCTAGTAAGTGTTAAGTGTCTGAGGCTGGATTTGAACTCAGGTACTCCTGACTCCAGGGCCACTGCTCTATCTATCCACTGCACCACCTAGCTGCCCCGATGCTCAATGATTTTGATACAAATATGAGAATAGGCAAGGATCACAAAAAAGTCAGAAAGCATGGATCAGGAAATAAGAAAGAAGGAGGCCAAAGACTTGTAGACAGTACTGAAACATCAAACTGAACTGATACATCAAGAAGAGAATTAGAAGGAACTCTATGGCAAGCATTGCATAATATCCCCCAAAATGAAATGTATTTTAACAGTCAGGAAGTTATTTGATATTGAGATAGGAACCATTCCTGAATCAGCTGTTTTTTTAAGGGCAAAGATAAAAATTAATGCAAAACAAGAAGAATAAAAATTAGAATAATTACATCATGTTCTCCAAACTTTAGCCAAAGGAGAGCATCAAATAATTTTGTCATGCTCTATTTAAAGTGATTGAGAATAAAAATGGCATATGTGCAGAAAAAGGACATGGACACAGACTTTACAGAAGTTTAATTTATATAAATCAATTGCCATAGAAAGAAAATCACAAAAATCTAAAAAGAACCTTAGTCAGTGAACACTTGACATACTTGTGAAGCAGAGAGATACAGCAGTTGATTGAAATACTGGTTTATACTATAAACTCATTAAAAAAATCTTATGGAGGAGGATGTCGGGAGCTTTTAAGTACTACCCACTCATCAAATGGAGAGAAGCAGTAGAAGATAAAACTAGTTTATAGAAACTGTGCAAGAGTCTCAACTATGAAAAGTCATGTCAAGTATATTTAATGATAAAGCAGGAAAACAAGAAACAAATGAAAGATAGAAAAGATCTGCAAGAACTTTTATAATAAACTTTTCACCATCAAGGAAAGTAGAGTTATGATAGTTGGACTCTAAAATCACAGTCCCAGATATTCTGAGAGAGCACCTAGAAGTAACTTCATAGAGAACAAGGACAGGGAAATCCAGTAGTAAGACCATGAATATATAGAGATTGATAGTGAAGGTGACACAATTATGAGGATGTTGAGGTATCAATTCACAAGTCACAAGAAGAAAGTCAAAAAGGCTCAGAAAAGGGGGTGGCTAGGTGGCACAGTGGATGAAGCACTGGCCCTGGATTCAGGAGTACCTGAGTTCAAATCTGGCCTCAGATACTTGACACTTACTAGCTGTGTGACCCTGGGCAAGTCACTTAACCCCCATTGCCCTGCAAAAAAAAAAAAGGCTCAGAAAAACTTTAGATTTTACCAGTACAAAAAAGTGGAGAGAGAAACAACAACTATGGACCTTAATACATATTATTTTTTATTTCTATATATTTTATGACAGTGACTATATATGTATGAAGGGGATCCTTGATTAGGGTATTTGTACTTTTTGAAAATTTTTTCTACTAGACCATATCTTTACCTTCACCTGTCTTTAACACAGTTAATTGAAATACATAGAGAATTAAAAGCTTTGTGAATCCGAGTAATGGTTCTAATCATCTATCTGTCTTCAGTTCAGTAAGTAAATGTCAGCTTAAAGTGTCTTTTCCAGCAAGGTGTGTCCTATGTATACATCAGAATCACACAAGATGCAACAGAGATAACCTTATTTAATGATCCTTCTGATCATTTATATCAGGTATGCAACAGTGAGACATACTCCCTCCAAAGGAGTTTGCCACTCTTGTAGAGATTAATAGTCCAAACTTAAGAGTAATCCCTTATTGATGGCAAGCATCCTTTTTTCTTTTGATGAACTTGTACTGACTGCATAGGTTATATGAGGTGTTCAGGGAGGACTAGCACCTCTTGTGTGAGAGGACTTCCTGAGCCCTTTTCAGGGCTGCTCATCCACCTTTGGTGTCCACCTTTCACCCAACTCTCACATGTGGCTCAAAGAAGCTGTAGCATGTGCAGCATCTATACCCCAGTAAAACAATCTCAGCAGATGGGCTAAACCAGGTTAAGGGTAACTGACAAACCTCAAACCCATCAGTGAGTTAGAGGGATGCATAGCACAACATGTGAAGACTTCCCCTAGCAGAATGGGTGGATAAAAAGATTCGTCCCAATGGCTGTGAAAGTAGCTGAAGCAGGCACCATGAAGTGCTTAGAGCTTGGTCAGACATCAAAGATGCCATGGTTATCAACTGCCTCCTGAGCAATACCAGTCATCCTGAATTTTGTCTTGCCACTAGACTTCAATGACTCTGGAAGAGAGAATGAGGCTGATGACTTTGTGCAACTCTGCTTCACTTAAATCCAATTCACACAGAACTCAAGATACCACCCCATGATGTCATCACTTCTCTTCCAAAACAAAGGATGAACAACAACAAGTGACTGCATCAAGCCCCACAATATTGCACAGCCTTCTGGGTGAGGTTCATATTAACTCAAAAGATTTTGGTCTACCCATATACGTGGAAAAATAAACCAAGTTAATGAAGAGTGCCCTACTTACTCAATTATGACATGATGTTAGATGACCTACCAATAGAAAACATCCATCAATAGTTTTCTCTCTCTCTCTCTTTCCCTCTGCCCATCTATCTATCATCTGTCTCGTCTATATCTATCCCTATAGCCTGGAAAGACAGTACAAATGGAAAAGTTGAGACAAGAATGAAACAGGAGTTTGAGAGTAGATAGTTCATCTTTCGGAAAAACAAAGTTCATTCAAGGAAGCTGTATTTCTCCCTTAATCAAAATGCCATCTTTTTAACACCAATTTTTTTTTTTTTTTGGTGAGGCAATTGGGGTTAAGTGACTTGCCTAGGGTCATACAGCTAGCAAGTGTCAAGTGTCTGAAGCCGCATTTGAATTCAGGTTCTCCTGACTCCAGGGCCAGTGCTTAATCCACTGCGCCACCTAGCTGCCCCCAACACCAATATTGTTCCAGTAATGTTATATAACCATACAAGTCTTGAAATGCTATAGTTTCCAAAGAATTAAAAATGATTGCTTTTCATAATACAGTGGTAAAGTAACAAATAAGCCATTATGAAAAACCACATTTAAGATTGTCATCAAAGAAACTTATATTTGGGAAAAAGATAGGTTGGTCCTGGGGCAAGAGTAATATGTGTTGGGTGGCCCATGTGCTCCACTGTATCTTGGTAATGTTAAGAGAAATCAAAGAAGTCCCCAGCACAAAATTGGATTAACCAGCCCCTCATCCTAATTCAGGGGCAAACTTTCTGGATGACATGGAAAAAAGTCATACAATATAGGCAGGTGTGGATGAGTTTTGATTTGCATAATTGGAGAGAACAGCTACATTGATGAGGTCATACTTCCAGATAAGTATTGTATTTATTTGTGTATATGTCTCAAACCTTTGATTATATTGTAATATTGTACAATGCATTCTTTCCCCCATAATTATTTTTATTATGAATTTAGCAACAAAAAAGAGAATCGTATATAAAACCATGAAGTCTATTACATATAGTTTTTAAGTGTCTATTATATGAAACAAGGTAGTAATAAAACTTTCAACTTGCCACCCTTTTTGAATCTCATTTTGTGTCAGTCTGTGTATCCTAAAATGTTTTATCGGTGCTATTTTCTTAATTTTTTTTCACAACTTTATCACTATCCCCCCATCAAACCCTTCTCATATAAAATTAGCATTGTAAAATAAAATAAATCAACATGTTGTGAAAATGTGTATCTCATTCTATGCCTCTCAATTAGGTGGGTGATATGCTTCATCAGACTTATCAAGTAATGGTTGGTCACTGTTTTAGTCAGAGTTCTATAGTTTCTCTTTATATTATTGTGATCACCATGCAATTTATTCTCCTGGTTCTATTAATTATACCCTGAATCACTTCATGCACATCTTCTCAGGCTTCTCTGAATTCATCATATTCATAATATCTTAAGGCGCAGCAACATTCCATTGCATTCATATATCCCAGTTTGTCCAAACATTCCCCAACTGATGAGCATCCATTTTGCTTTCTCATCCGTTCTTCTAAGATACTTCCTCTGTTCCTTTGGGGAAGAAAGTATGTTCCAACGTTCAGAGTAACTGCACTGGTGGATTGTAGTACACTCGATCCTCATGATAACCTTGTGAGACAGGTAGTGCAAGCATTATTATTTCCATCTTACAGATGAGGAAATCAAGACTCAGATATACTAAGTAACTTGCCCTAAATCATACAAGGAGTGATAGAAGTATAACTCAAGCCCAAGTTTTCCATTTCTAACCCAGCTCTCTTTAATGTGTACTCAGGCCAAAGGATCATCTATGTATTATTGGAAGGGACCTCAGAAGCCACCTAATGCAACCTCCACATTTTACAGATGAGGAAACTGAGGTCCAGGGAAGTGAAACAACTTCCTCGAGTTCACACAGGTATTAAATGGCAGAACCAGGATCTGAACTCTGGAACTCTGACTGCAGAGTTGATACTTTTTCCACTGTCTCTGTAGAAAGGCAAATCTGGTTCCTATTGTCTGGTATGTCAGAAGGCACCAAGAAAGGTATTCTTCCAATTCCTTTCCACATGCCTTTTAGAATGTAAGCCCTTTGAGGGCAGGGAATGTCTTGTTTGCTTGTATTTCTCATCTCTCTGTGTGATTGCTACCAAAACAGCTGCTAGAGTGAAACAAGAGAAAGAGCTTGTTGAGTTGCCCCAGAGAAGAATCCACTTAAATTCCAATCAATTCTATTTCAATCAAACTCCACTCAAAAGCTAGTGGCACTGTAGACCTGCAAGACTTAACACATACAGTACCTCAGTCCAGACAGAGATGAAATGGCTCCCTGTCTGTCCTTATGGCTTTGGGCTTTCACTGTGTTTAACTTTGTTCTCTAATCCAATCTGTGCTGGAAGCTGAGTGGTGACTAAACTATTGACTCACTCCTTTTATGGCTATAACAGAGCCAGAGCAAATGAAGGCTAAACCAGAGGCAGCCCCAGCCAGGGCTTTTAAAAAATCCAAATAAGTTTATTCCTGTTTTTAGTTGGGGTTTGATTGCCTCCAGGGTCAGAGCTTGAGATGTGGCAGGAAGGATATAAGGAGCAGTGAGTGCTAGATATAGATTTTCTGGGGTATAGAGCAAGGTCACAAAGGTAGAATGTCTGGACTGACATTCCCTTCTGAGAACTTGACTTGGGGCTCCATAACTTTGTGACCGACTGAGGGTAAAGCTCAGCATCCTGGAAGCTATTGTTATGCCGAGCTCAGATGGAATTAAAATTGTGTGTGTGTGTGTGTGTGTGTGTGTGTGTGTGTGTGTGTGTGTGTGGGAGAGAGAGAGAGAGAGAAGTAAGGGATAGGGAATCCCTCTCCCCAAGTCAAAATGGTTACTTGCCATCTTTTAACAGAATGTTTCATTTTTCACTCTTGTTTAGTCTTTGGACAAACACAGTCTTTGTTTCCCCTGACACGACAGGGAGCCTCAGAAGTTGCCCAGAATGAGAACAAAAGCTCTGTTAATCAGGGAGATTATAAAGAGCTAGTCTTTGAACCAAGAAGACCTGGGTTCTAGACCTACCTTTAACATACACTGGCTGTGTGACCCTGAGCAAGTCGCAAAGTTTCAGTGTTCTAAGAAGCTCTTAAAACTGACATGCAGAGAGGATGCGGATCAGCACTGGCAGATGGCATTTCCTTGCTTTGAAGTTCCCCAAATTAACAAAATAACAATCAGCCCCTATCCTGATCCTATTCAGAAGTGATATTGATAACAACAACAACAATAATGGCAATGGCATTAATGACTTCAATTTGTGAAAGATCTTTCAGCTTTAGAATCAGAGATTCAGATTTATAAGATGATAGAGGAAGCTAAAAGGGTTAACAGATAACCTATCAATACTATCTAAAAGGGTTAACAGAGAAACTAAGGTTTGTGTTCTTACAGTAAGGAAGAGGGTTTGTCCCTATCAACCCTCACCAACAACAGAGACAGTAACTAGGGACCATTAACCATTAATAGCCATTAATATTCCTAGATGACAGGACACCCAGAAACCAGATCTTAAGTAAAGAGATACCATCAATACAGAGACCCTCTGGGTCTGACAAGTTTAAGCATGTCTTTAGGAACATGTGCAGAAAGGACCAAATGTGTCCTTAGGTTCACCTTATGACAAGTAAACCCCAAAAACACACCTCCAGGAAAAAAAGTACCTGCCTTGGAGGTTGTCTTAGGACCCCAGGAAGTCCAGATTAGAATAAGACCTCTGATGAACCTCCCACAAGGAGGAGACTAAGATAATGAGGAGATAAATCACTTTTTCTTACTAGGAATATAACCATTTTCATCCCCCTATTTGAGACACCTATCTCCATGGTGATCTCCCTGTGGTCAGCAGTCTTTCAATAAAACTTGGGAAACTGAGTCACTGAGTCTTGTAATTCTTTGGGATGCCTCATGATCAGTCTGATCAATTAATCTGCCCCCCCCCATCAGAAGAGACCTCAGAGGTCACCTACTCCAACCATCACATTTTAGAGATGAGGAAATGAAGGCCCAGAGAAATTAAATACCCTGATCAAGGTCACACAGATAGTAAGTAGGGTTATTAAGTGGGATCCAAGCCCCAGTGCTCCCCATACAGTGCTCCTTCTAATAACTATGCCTAGTACTCTGATCACAACAACCCTGTGAGGTAGGATTATAGGTAGAATTGTTCCCATTTTCTTGGGGGGAGCAGGTCAGTGAGGGTTAAGTGACTTGCCCAGGGTCACACAGCTAGTAAGTGTCAAGTGTCTGGGGCTGGATCTGAACTCAGGTCCTCCTGAATCCAGGGCTGGTGCTTTATCCACTGAGCCACCTGGCTGCCCCCTGTTCCCATTTAATAGAGAAGGAAATGGAGAACTAGTGAGCTTAAGGTATTATCAGAGCCAGGATTTTTTGGAAAAGTGTTCTTATTCTGGTTGTCTCTAGAAATGGTTGATTGAATAATGATAAGGAATTAAGGATCAAAGAAAGGGTGGGCCAAAAATCATGATGTTTTAATAACTTTTTTAAAATTATTTTTTCTTTATTTTTTACCATTTATTATATTTGATTTTTAACATATAATATTAATTCATTTCCTATATATAATGTATATGATGCTATGGCATTATAAATTAAAAACAACAAAAAAAGGAGTTATTAAATATTGAAACCCTTTTGTGACCTTTGGCCCACCCTATAGTTTTGGAAATGGGGTTTGATAATAGAATCATAGATTTAGAACTGAAAGGGACCCTTAGAGATCATAAATAAAGAGGTTCATGACCTGGGGCATGTGAATTAGTTTTTAAAAATGTTTTAAAATAATTATTTATTGATTTCCTTTGTAATATTATATATTTTATTTTATGAATTTAAAAATATTATTCTGAGAAGGGGTCCATAGAATTTGCCAGACATACGAAAGTGTACAGGGCAAAAAATAATTTAACAATCCCTGTTCTAGTGTAACTTTATTTTGCAGGCCAGGAAACACCTAGCTAGCACTATAGCCAATAATTTTGGGAAAAGTCTTCTTTTGCTTTCTTTCTCTAGAAATGGTCAGTTGGTTAATGATAAACAATTAAAAGCCAAGATAGTCTTAAACATTGGGTTTGATAAAAGATTTGTAGGTTTAGAGTTGAAAGGGATCTAGAGACCTTCTAAGTTTGTTGTTGCTCAGTTATTTTCAGTTGTTTTTTCTTCATGATCCCATTTGGGGTTTTCTTGGCAAAAATACTGGATTGGTTTGCCATTTTCTTTTACAGCTCATTTTTCAGATGAGGAAACTGAGGAAAAGAGAGGTAAGTGACTTGCCTAAGGACACACAGCTAGTAAGTGTATGAGGTCAGATTTGAATTCTTCACAAAGATGAGTCTTCCTGACTCTAGGCCCAGGACTTTATCCACTGAGCCACCTCGCTGCCCACTGTCTAATGCACACCTTTATTTTTTCATAAAAGTATTTTATTATTTTCCAGTTACACGTAGAGATAGTTTTCAACATTTGTTTTTATAAGATTTCTAGTTTCAAATTTTTCTCCCTCCCTCCCCTCCAACCCCCTCCCCATGACAGCAAACAATCTGATATAGGTTATGTATGTACAATCACATTAAACATATTTCTGAATTAGTAATGCTGTGAAAGAAGAATCAGAGCAAAAAGGTAAAACCTCAAGAAAGAAAAACAAAAAAATAGAAATAGTATGGTTCAATCTGCATTTAGATTCCATAGTTCTTCTTTTCTGGATTTGGAGAGCATTTTCCATGATGAATCCTTTGGAACTATCTTGGACTATTGTATTGCCGAGAAGAGTCAAGTCTATCACAGTTGATCAACACGCAATGTTGTTGATACTGTGTACAATGTTCTCCTGGCTCTGCTCATCTCACTCAGCATCAGTGCATGTAAGTCCTTCCAGGTTTCTTTGAACTCCTTCCTGCTCATCGTTTCTTATAGCACAACAGTATTCCATTACATTCATATACCACAATTTGTTCAGCCACTCCCCAATTGATGGGTATTCCCTCAATTTCCCATTCCTTGCCACCACAAAAAGAGCAGCTATAAATATTTTTGTACATGTGAGTCCTTTTCCATTTTTTATGATCTCTTTGGGAAAAAAGACCTAATAGTGGTATTGCTGGGTCAAAGGGTATGCACAGCTTTATAGCCCTTTGGGCATAATTCCAAATTGCTCTCCAGAATGGTTGGATCAGTTCACAGCTCCACCAACAATGCTCTGATGCACACCTTTAATTTTGGAGATCTGGAAATGGAGGCTCACATAAGTGCCTAAGGTCATACAGTTAGTAGCAGAACCAATATTTCTGGGAAAGTGTCCTTTTGAGTTCAAGCACTAAGAATCCACACTATGGATCACATGAAACTTAGCAGCTGTCACTAGAAAGGAATGAAGAGTTTGGAATATGATGTTCCAAAAGGCAAGAGATAAAGGTTTACATTTAAGGATAACCTGCCTATTAAAAACAAAATGTGTTTCTGTTGGGGGAAATGGACCTTTAATGGAATAGAGGATTTCCAAAAGTTCTTGATGAAAAGGTCAGAAATGGGTTGAAATGGATATACAGGAGTGAAAATAAACGTTTATTTATACATAGTTGTTTAATCAAAAAAGAATATGTGGGGATGAATAATTTACATGTTAATGTGGATAAGAAATGAATATCATCTCAGAATGCTAATTCCTTTAAGGGTCAGAGAAAAGTTTTAAAAAAGAGCACAAAGGTGTTTTTTTTTTTTTCTGTGTTAATGGCCTTAGGAAAAGACAAAAAATGACAAGGCTAGGGGATTATATAGGGGAAGAAAGAGAGGTAAATCACTATTGCATAATAGAGAAGCATAAGATGAAAGGAATATTGTCATGGAGGAAAGGGTCTAGGAAATATCTATAATGAACTTCACTTCCATCTGAAATAGATAAAGGAAAATTGAAGGTAATTACATCTCCAAGCCACCCCAACCCCCACCCCTACTCCCACCCCCATTTTGGCTTAGAAATATATTAAACTCCAAAAGGAAAGTGGGGTGGGGGGGACACCAACAAAGGAGAGGTAGAGAGGTGTCTGAGAGGGAGGGCAGGATTGATATGGGAATTGTCATTTTAAAAAACCCTTTTCTTTTACTGCCTATTTCTAGAGATAGTGATCTGGTTAATGATAAGGAATTAAAGTCTCAGAAATGGATTATGATGATAGAATAATAGAGTTATACCTAGAAGGAATGTTAGATAACATCTCTCATTTTACATGTCAGGAAATGGAGGTCCAGAGAAGGTAAATGATTTGTTCTAAATCAAACAGGTGAAAGTCAGGTCCTCTGACTACAAATCCCAAATCCTTTTCTCTATACCATATTGACTTGAAAGTAGGAGTCAGTGCATTAGTACAGTATTCAGATTTCTCCAACAGTCCAAGCAAAATTTCAATTGGATTGCAAACTCCTTGAAGACAAGGGCTACTTACTACTTCTTATTCATTTTTATTTCTAGTGCCTAGTCCTGTTTTTCCCCCATATAGAATGTATTCAATAGATGTTTGTAGAATTGGATTACATTTTCCTTGTAGGAACAAATTTCATAAATGGATTTCTGGATGTGAGATAATTGTCCAAAATAGATTGTGAAGGGCATGTTTAGAAAGTGGATCAAACATTCCTCCAGTCCTCATGGTACATTTCCATGTCATTCCTTAACAGTCAAAAACATTACAGAGATATCACCTCAAGGAATCACCTTGTGTTACAAAGTACGGACATTTAACAATTTTTCCCATTCCTTAAAGAATGAAGAATATCCTGTGGGAAGTATGTTTCACTAGAAGCTACCTCTGAGATTTACCATTTAATGATACTTTTTTTTGTGTGTGTGTGTGGGGGGGGGGCAATGAGGGTTAAGTGACTTGCCCAGGGTCACACAGCTAGTAAGTGTAAAGTGTCTGAGGCCGGATTTGAACTCAGGTACTCCTGAATCCAGGGCCGGTGCTTTATCCACTGCGCCATCTAGCTGCCCCTAATGATACTTTAATGATACCTTGCAGTATATACTATAACTTTAAGGGACTTTCCTCACAAAACACCACATGAGTTAGGTATTAAAAAGATTATCACCTCAAATTTCCAGGTGAGACAATGGAGGATCAGAGAAGTCAAGTAACTTGCCTATGATCACACAGCTAGTATCTTAGGTGGGATTCAAACCAGGTGTCTTGATTCTTTACCCATGGCTCTATCTGCTTTATTATGTTGCTTAAGCTAAATATCATACATTTAAAAACTATGAATTTAACTTTTCCAAGGCCTTTTATCACACAATATCATTTTCTCTTTACAACTCTGTGATCTAGGAAGGGCAGGATTTTATTGTTGTTGTTGTGGTGGTGGTGGTTTTTGTTCTTATGGATCTATGAGTTTATCAGAATATGAAGCTCCCTGATGGGGAAATTCCCTCCACTAATGCAGACAAGCAATTGTTCTCCAATTTATAGTTTCAGAGAGTTGTCTGTGGGGGGCAATTGTTCTCCAATTTATAGTTTCAGAGAGTTGTCTGTGGGGGCATTAGGAAGTTAAGTGACTTTCTCAGAGTCACCCACCCATTCAGTATGTGTCAGAGGTAAGATATGAACACAGGTCTTTCTGACACTGAGGTCAGCTCTCTATCCACTTTGCCATGCTGTCACTGAGGTAGATATTATTACTCTCTTTTTGCAGATGAGGAAAGAAGCTTAGGTCAATTATCCAGTTCATGGCAGATTCAGAACCAGAACCTGAGTTTCTCTATGCCTATATTGTGTCACAGTCCTTTTCATAGGCATATACTGCCTCCATAAACTCAGTAGCAAAAGTATAAAGAGATCCTGTCCATTGTCAAAGGTGAAATTACAGATAGGAGAAATTGGTTGTTGGTTTTTTGTTTTTTTTTGTCGTTCATTCTCAAAGAGGACCATGATAGATGTCATCACACTGAATTAGATTTAAATGAGGTAAGACTGTGCAAGATCACCAACCTCACTTTCTCCTTCAGAGCCATCTGGGTCCAGTGGCAAGACATATAACAGGATGACTGGACATGGCCCTGGATATTTTTTAAGGCAATTGGGGTTAAGTGACTTGCCCAGGGTCATGCAGCTAGTAAGTGTCTGAGGTCATATTTGAACTCAAGTTCTCCCAATTTCAGGGCCAGTGCTCTATGCAATGAACCACCTATATGTCCCTAGGAAAAAGTAGACAGTTTCCTTGGGGCAGTATACACACAGGGAAAGTGGTACAAAAGATACTTTTAATTTAACTTTAAAATGCATATTTTTAATGCTGTAAAATTGAACCTTCTACATGTAGACATTTATTTAGTGCTAGGTCAAGTCACAAGTGTTGCGGCAAAGACCTCATATGTTCAGTAGAACTCAGGAGATGCAACTTCTTTGTTTAAGGTTTTGTCCTACCTTTGGCAATAGGTCAAGACAGGGCTATGTGGAGGGTGTGACAGGTGTGGACTTTGGCCTGAGCTGAATCCTTTTCTGAAATCTATTTTACTGGATCTGTTAGCTTATAGAGAGTAATTTGAACTCTAAGAAGGCTCCTTTATTTGTTCCATGTTAGAGATGATTGTCACTGGTGATTGTCAACCAAATCCAAAGGAAGGCTCCAAGCTCCTTTCTCTGTTCCTGGTGGACAGAAACTGACTGTAGCTAATGAGATCAATGAGGAGCTAGGGAGCTTCCACAGGGGCAGAGTGAAATGTTCTCTCTGTACTTTATTGAATCCAATCATTTACATCTCATTGAATCCAATCAAATTAGCAAGTTATCACATTAAAATTGTGCAAGTAGTGATTGTATCAAGCTGGGTTAACTCAACACTAAAAAGGGGTGTGAGATACAGTGCAGAATCATTTAAAATCCCATTTGGCAAAGAGTTGAAAGTCAAATGTCCCTCTTTACCAATATACATCAAAATAACCTTCTTTAGTAGTGAACAATCATTTTCTACAAGATGGGAAATGAGAATTTTGAGCATTTCTGATGTTGATGTAGTTCAAGGGCTGACTCAGTTTGATACATATGTAAACACACATGGTTTGGGGACTGAGGGAGGAGTGAGGGAACGAAAGTCCTTTCTTATGTACGTGACTTTCGATTTCACTTCTTTCCAGTAGTTGAAAGCAGCATTTAAGTACAATTAATTTTTTTAAAATAATGAACATTTTTATTTATAGTTTTGGGTTACAATTTTTATCCCTCTTTCCCTCCCTCCCCTACCCCCTCCCTGAGGTGGCAAGCAATCAGATATGGGCTATATATGTATGGTTATGTAAAACATTACCATAAAATAAATCTTTATTGATAGACTTTGTTTTTTACATCGTCTAATTTCCCCTCTATATATCTCTTCTCCCCTACCAGAGCTATATCCCTTATAATTCAAGTTTAAAAATAAAAAGAGGATGAAAGAGAAAACATTAATAAAATGGATCTATACACCCAAAAACCTGATATAATGTTCCATATGTGGAAATTTATTTTGATTTGGGGACCCTACATTTGGGCTGAGTTTGGAAACCCTTAGGCCCTCAGAGATTCTTCTGTGTGGGAGGGGCTGGTGCCCCTTCCCCTCTGCTTCAGCTGAGCCAGAAAGCCCCGTGGGCTATGCAAGACGCTGGGTCAGACAGCTGCGGGGAAGAAGCCCCCAGCTCCCTCCACCCTGAGCGGAGGTATCTGAGAGATGCTGGGTTATGGCGTGGCCTGTACTGGGGCACGTGAGGCTCAAGGGCAGCCCCCTCCCCCAGCCACAGCCCTGGCTGGCGGATTAGCTTGGTCTGTGGGGGTGCAGGAAGCCCCTAGATTTGAGTGGAGAGAAGAAAAGGTATATATAGACCTGGGAGTTAGACAGCAAGGGGTTCGGATGGAGGAGACGGGTCAGACAAGATAGACCAAAGAAGGGAAGACTGATGGAGCAGACAGACAAAAGGTCAGTGAGAGAGAAACACAGGGGTTCAGCAGTGGCAGTAAGGAGAGAAAAGTTAGAAGCAAGGGGATTTACAAAGTGAAAGGGGCTTGGAGTTAGAATAAAGTACCTGAGTGCCCTAAGGCAAGCAGCAGCTAAGGCCCTTATTGTATTAAAGAAGTTCCAAAGAGACGCAGTGGAAAGAGAAGTGCCGCAACGCAGTCAGGCTGTACATTTTATTTCCCTGTATTCTTAATTTTCAATAGTATCTCATAAATAAACTCTGTTTTGATTTTTTAGCTAAGAGGCCTCTTAATATTTTGCTTATCAATTTGGGAGTGGAGCAATGTGGTGGAACTTTATAAACAGCCCATGTTAAGTTAATAGCAGGCAGATAGTCAGTTAGTCAATAGTCCCAGAATTAGTACCCCAATCAAATTAGTCCCCCCAAATTAGGCTAGTCATTTAAAATATTCTTTCATTTGAATGGTGACCACAGCAGGACTTATGGCCCAATTATAATTTCTCTAAGCTTATCGTTTTTTCATATAATCATAATTTTTCATAAGTCCAAAATTATATAATTTTTCCAGGTTAGATATAGTTATTAATAATTAATTTTTGTACACATACCTATAGATCCCCACCTACACTTTTACAAAAGAATGGGGGAAGGTGTCTTCTCATGTCTTAGGACCAAAATTGTTTTGTTTTTTTGTTTTTTTCAATGCAAGAAACATGTATTTTATTTTTTCCAGTTACATGTAAGGGTAGTTTTCAACATTCATTTTCATAAGATTTAGAGTTCCAAATGCAAAAGGTCCTCCCAGTTCTGCTCACTTCACTATACATCAGTTCATATGAGTCTTTCCAGGTTTTTCTGGTATCATCCTATTTGTCATTTTCTATAGCACAATACCATTCCACTACAATCATATACCACCACAGCTTCTTCAGTCATTCCTCAATTGATGGACATTCCCTTGATTCCTAATACTTAGCCACCACAAATATATTTTGTACAATTTCCCCCTTTTCTCTTTTTCGTGATTAATATTGTTAACTGTTTCCCTTCCATCCTATTCCCATCCCCATGATATTTATTCTATTATCCATCTTCTTTCATTCTATCCCTCTTCAAAATGGATTTTCTTCTGTCTGTCCCCTCTCCCACTCTGCCCTTCCTTCTTTTGCCCCTCTCTCTTTATCCCCTTCCCCTCCTATTTTCCTGCAGAGTTAGAGAGATTACTCCACCCAATTGAGTGTGTACATTATTCCCTCCTTGAGCCAATTCTAATATCTCATTAGGTCTTTGAGCCAATTCTGATGAGTGTTAGGCTAATTTATTGCCCAGATTAAATAGATTACTACACCCAGTTGGGCGTCTGTGTGTGTTTATCTCTCCTTGAGGCAACTCTCATGAGTTTAAGGTCTTTGAGCCTTTTCTGATAAGTGTAAAATTCATTTACTGCCCTGCTCCTCTCCCATCTCTTCCCCCACTCCATAAGTCTCTTCCTGTTTCTTTCATGTAGGATTTCACCTCTGCCCTTCCCCCTCCCCCAGTGAATTCCTTTCACCCCTCAATTTAACCCTAAAGATGTCATCATGGGGCAGCTAGGTGACACAATGGACAAAGCATCCACCCTGGACCCATGGGGATCCCAGCCAAAACCTGGCCTCAGACACAAGACAGTCACCCACTTCATGGCCCCAGGTATGTCCCCCAACTCCAATTTTTTCTGGTTCTCTAGGGTCTTGTATTTGAAAGTCAAATTTGCCATTCAGTTCAGGTCTTTTCATCACGAATACCTGAAAGTCCTATTTTTCATTGAAGTCCCATTTTTTCCTCTGAAAGACTATAATCAGTTTTGCTGGATAGGTGATTCTTGATTGTAACCCCTCAATTCCTTTGCCCTCTGGAATATCATATTCCATGCCCTCCAGTCCTTTATTGTAGAAGCTGCTAGATCTTGTGCTATTCTTACTGGGGCTCCACAGTATTTGAATGCTTTCTTTTTGGGAGCTTTCAATATTTTCTCCCTGACCTGAGAACTCTGGAATTTGCCTATAATATTCCTAGGAGTTTTCCTTTTGGGATCTCTTTCAGGAGGTGATAAGTGGATTCTTTCAATTTCTATTTTAGCTTCTTCTAGAATTTCAGGGCAATTTTCCCTAAGAATTTCTTGGAAATTGATGTCTAAGGTCTTTCCTTGTTCATGGTTTTCAGGTAGACCAAACATTTTCAAATTATCTCTCCTGGACCTATTTTCCAGGTCAGCAGTTTTCCCAGAAGACATTTCACATTGCCCTCTATTTTTTATTCATTTGGATTTGCTGTATTCTGTCTTGGTTTCTCATAAAGTCACTAGCTTCCATTTAGTCAATCCTAATTCTTAAGCAATTATTTTCATCACAGAGCTTTTGTACTTCATTTTCCATTTGGCCAATTTGACTTTTCAAGCTTTTGACTTTTTTCTCATGTCTTTCCTGCATCACCTTCATTTCTCTTTCCATTTTTCTCTACCTCTTTAACTTTATCTTCAAAGTCCTTTTTGAGTGTCCCTATGGCCTGAAACCAATTCATATTTTTCTTGGAAGCTTTAGGTATAGGGGCCCTGAAATTGATGTCTCCCTCTGAGGGTGCACCTTGATCTTCCTTGCCACTAAAGAAACTTTCTATGGTCCCCACATTTCTCTGTCAGCTCATCCTGCCTTTCTTTTACTTGACTTTTAGCTTCTTAAAGTGGGGCGCTGTTTTCAGGCTGCACTATCCCAAGCTTCAGAAGGTCCCAGGTGGTATTCTTTAAGGAGGAGCGGGTTCTTCACTATTCTGGCCGGTTTCCTGGTCTGTAGATGACCCCGGACCAACTCGCTAATCAACCAGCTTTGTGTGTTGTGGTTGTCAGATCTAACAAGCCTGTGCCCCTCCCCTACCTGGGCCACTGCTACTCAAGCCTATCTCCTGGTTCCCAGCAGGGGTGAAAAACCTAAGTCCTGTCTCAGCACCAGCATAGACCCCTGTCTATGCTCCCCCCTGCCAAGGGCTCAGCCCTCTCAACAGACTGTGAGCTTAGTTCCAGACGACACTGGTGCTTCAGCTTATTCAGAGGCTCTGGGGGTTTCCTTCTCTTGTGAAGCCTTCTTGGGACTGGATCTGTGTCAGGGTGACTGTGGGGGTTGGGCTACACTCCTGTCTCAGCACTCCAAGATTTTTTGTAGCAATTTTGCAGTGTTCATTTTTGATTATTTGTAGTTGTGTTTCCACTTATGTTATTGTCCCTGAGTAACATCTGAGGTTCCACATGAAGTTAAACAGTGAGAATGGTTTAGGAATCTGGGGTCTGGGTAGGGATAAAATTAAAAATAACTCAATAACATATAATACCTTATAAATAACTTTCTATTCAAATGAGTCAGGTAGTACAGAATATAGCTACCAACCTTTTTCTTTGGATTAGAACTATGATTTAATTGTTATCATATCATAAGATCATGGGTACAGAGATGGAAGGGACATCAAAGTCCATCTATTCCAATCCCTCCATCATAAAGATGAGGAAACTGAAGTCAGGAATGTGTCACTTGTCTAAAGTCATATAAATACTAAGGAAATCTCCTGTATCAATGCAGATTGGCATTTACTCTGCAAGTTATAGTCTTAGAGAGTTGCATAAGGGTTCCTAAGAGGCTAAGTGACTTCATTCATGGTTGCCCAGCCATTATGTGTCAGAGGTAAGACCCCAGTCAGACTCTGAAATAGATTCTATCCATTAAACAATGCTTCTCCTTAGCCCTCACTTTGCAGATGAGGCAACTGAAGTATAGAGAGATGAAGTGATTTTCCCACCAGTCATAAACTAGTCTCAGAACTGGTATTTGAACCCAAAATTTTCTATATCTCACTTCTGTAGACTCTACTACAGTAATTCCATCATATGACAATATAGTGTATAGGCATGTGGAAATCCATCTGGGTTATAATAACTAGAAGGTCTTGGACTAAAGGTGTAGTGTGAATAAGCTGAATCCCTAACAGATCAGTAGGCCAGTAAGACAAGAGGCCTGCCTGACAGACTCTGGCTAGCACCATGGACAGCTGTAAGGGAATCTCATCTTCCAGATGGATCCATCAGCCCTGTTTATCTGGAAGCATTCTTAAGCTGTCTGCTTGATGACTTTATCTATGCCTGCCATCCAACTTTATCCCTGGCAGAACTGACTTGATGTTAAAAAGCTACAGGTATTGTTCCTCCATGGGTAAAACTATCTTCTTCTGCTCACAACCTCTTATGTCTAGATAATGTCACATATTTAGGACTGGGTTTGGGTTTCTTTGGAAATAGGGTCTCCACTCAGAGTTTAGGTTGTGTCATTTCCTCAGTGTCTCCTAGTTTCTCCTTTGTTGGACTGTTGTTGGATTCCATTAAGGTGCTAGGATCAGAATTTTGGCAAAGGAACTTCTAACTTGGTTCTTGACAGATAACTCCTATTATTCTCTTTCCTCTCACCAATATCCATCTCCATTTCTTCTCCTTGTCCTTTTCTTGCTCTTCTTCCTTCATTCCTACCTCTCTAAACATTTCTCCTTTTTAAAAAATATTTTATTTTTAATCTATACAATAAAACACGCATTTCTATTTGATAACAATAAAAAGATGATTGCACATGAAACTGCAAATCTACAACTTGCTGTTCCTTTCAAATAGAGAACAAAATTATCCTGTCAATTTCTCTCCCCCCCAAAGATGGCTACCATTAGACATACATAGGTATACACATACACACACACATACACACACACACATATATGTAATGCCATTCTATACTTACTTCTATTTATCAGTTTTTTTCTCTGGATGCAGATAGCATCTTTCTTCATATATCCTTTGTAGTTAATTTGAGTATTTATAATAGTCAAAGTTCTCTTTGTCTTTTTATCTTTTTACTTTCTCTTTTCTTCCACCCTCCCACCACCTTGCCATTTCTTCTCTTGTTGTGTCTCTCCCTCCTTCTCTTCCCTTCCCTCTTACTTTTCCTTCCTCCTCTTCCTCTTCCCATTCAATTTCTTCCTTTTCTATTCTTTTCTTTTCTCTCTTGATAATCCATGGTGCAATTATCTTTGAGGTGGGAAAAGTGAGGAATGATCAAGGTTGGTACTAGGAGGGAGAGGCAAAAGTCAACCATATTAGTTCCTTTTAAGTTCTTACACCATGCTCTGTATGATTGTAGAAACACACACAGAATCCCAAATCCCTGCCTAGACCAGAAATTTTCTAGGTACTACTCAGAAATGCCTGATGCCTAAGTCCCATGAAGATATTGCTTTCCCATGTAAAGACAAATTGGTGGTCAGGAATTTCTAGTATCATAAAGCAACTTAATCAATAACCAAAAAAAATAGTCTACATTTGGCTCAAATCCCTGCAGCTTTTATGTTACTGGATATGTGGGTAAATACAAACATTCTTATATAACTCATCTAGCACTCAGATCAGCTCAATTCTCTTCATGAAACCCCTGATTGAGATGCCAGAAATATTAGAATTTAGTTTACATCAATACCAACAGTCAATTTACTTAGGGAAAAAAATTGTTGAAATAGCTATTGTTGAAGTAGCTCTCAGTGTGTAGACAGAATAATAGGGTATTTGACTTCATTTCTTCATCATTCATTCTGTTGTACTGAAGTTGCATATTCATAGCCAAAGTCACCTACATGTGAAAAGAAATGAGACCCTCTAAGGTCAATGGATTGTCCTCATGGGGATGGTGTGCCATTCTAGATATGGAGAATCTGGTC
The DNA here is from genome assembly GCF_019393635.1 of Dromiciops gliroides. Classification (NCBI taxonomy): domain Eukaryota; kingdom Metazoa; phylum Chordata; class Mammalia; order Microbiotheria; family Microbiotheriidae; genus Dromiciops; species Dromiciops gliroides. The sequence continues at coordinate 545,939,018 of NC_057861.1, read as the reverse complement.
TATTGCTCTTTTACAATTGAAGGTTATCATAAATCTATTTGGGACTGGGAGTGCTCTGTTATGCCATTGAGCCAGACTTGAATTATAAAATTAATATCAACTCCAATACTTTGAGAATTCATTATTTTGACAATGTAAACACACCAAGAGGCAGTGAGGCATAGTGAATAAAGAGCTACCCTTGGAACCAGGATGACTTGGGTTCAAGTTTTGCCTCTGACACATGTAAGATGTGAACTCCTGTCATTTAATCTGTTAGGTCTCTAGGCAAATCTCCAACAATATAAGTTTCAGAGAAGGGGCCAGTCTGCTTTGGTGGGGTGAGATTTCTCACATGGGATAGCAATGACATCACTGGTCCAGTCCATATCCATTATTCCCTGGTTAAAACAATTACCAAAGCAGATTTCAAGCTCTATGCCTTAGTAGACTATTTCATGAGTTTCTATGACTGAAAAAATTCCTTCCTGATGGCCGATTCTCTAGAGATGAGCCTCTCCAAAGTTAATGAAGCTTGGTTCCTGGAAAACAAACATCAGTTTTCAAAAAAAATTGAATCTGTAGGCAAAGACTTTTTATCTTGGCAATCCCTTCCACGCACTGTTCTGATGCATTGAAGTAGGATATCTTCAAAGCTACAGTTTATTTAAACATTTCTCTCAAACCTTTCTGAAAGATCAGAAGAAGAAAATGAATACAGATACTGAACTGGACAGGTCAGTGTGAGGGGAATGAAGGTGACTGGAAGTATGGTGGGAACATACAAGTCCAGAGTCAGAAGACCTGCGTCCCTTCCTGGATTTGTCATTAATTTGGTCTGTGACAGTGAGCTAGTCCAAATCCCTGGGGGCTTCATTTTCCTTACTTGTGATTTGAAAAGGTTGGACTAGGAGGAAAAAAATATACCATACTGTGGTCAACCTGTTGCCGAGGATCTCTAAATCTACCTTGGATAGTCCTCAGATGACAAATACGATTATTCCTTGAGCCCAAAGGACTCAAAACTTTCCACATTAATGGACCTGCCAGAGGTTATACTTATACTCCACTGGCATGGTATTGTAGAACCCAAAGTCACTTCCATGCCAAGATTATAGATCAGAACACGACTTTAGTGACAAGCTTTCTCAGTTCTATTTAGTCTATTTCAGTACACTGGAGTTATTGGTAATTTTAATTATCACTATCACCCAAGTGAAGTCTTTATCAAAAGGATGGGCATGATACCAGGAAGAAAAATGTATTGGATTATGGTGCTTGCCTACAACTTACTGATTAAGTAGGGATACAGGGAGATAGATCTCCGCATGCCTACTGACATCACTTCCAAATACCCTCTTGCAAACATGAAATAATTCATTATGAATCCTGTGTTTTGAAAGCCAGCACCTGAAAACAGTCTCTAATGACTTGTCCCACAATACTGAATGTATTTGTGCTTAAGCAATTACAAAATTGCAAGCTGACAAAAGAAAACATTGTCGAATAAGACTCAGTATCTCATCAAATATTCACAGCCCACCAAAGTGTCAAAACACAGAAGGAGGAGGAAATTTTACCCTACAGATTTCCAGGCCCAAAGAATCAAGATCTTATCAGATATCTCTGGGGCTCTTTGCCACTCAGACTATTTCACTTTACAGGAAACCTTAACCATGTGGTTCAAAATTCTGGGTAGGAGATGATTGAATGACATTTCTTTTGTTGTAATGGGAGAATATTAAGCTGTCCATAAAAGAGCACTCCCTCCAAAGATAATTTTTATACACAAAGAAAAGCTGGAACTGGAAAACAACAACAATAACAAAAACTTTCAGCCAGCTAGTTAATGGGTTAATGTCTAAAGATGTTTCCATAGAGACAAGCTTTTAATGTACATCAGCAAATTCAGAGATATATGTTTTAATTTTCAATGTTTCTAAAATCTCTTTGTCTTGATTTCCAGCTGCCTGCTTATTTAAAATAAAAAAAGCCATAGATCTGATTATTCCTCATCCTTCCCCCAATATCCTTGCACATCCACTCAGCATTTTATGCTGGATTTCAGCATGCTACTCACACTTTGGCAAATAGTGCACCATTTTAAAAAACAGCTTGTGGGCCACTGGTTCAAGATTACACATATCCTACAAATTTGTTGGCAGTATTTAAGCATAGGATAGGGATTTTGCCTGGGGGTTAAGCCAGAAAAATAAATGTGTTTTCACTTGAGTTTGGATCTTGAAAACAATTTCAGTGTGCATCTGCCGGTATGAGGAGAGGAAGAAGGGAACTTGGAGGGAGGGATATAAGAAATTGTACTTTGAGTGCATCTCATTGGTAACCAGGGTCCTGTAAACATAATGAGGATCTTCTAGAGGAGACTCAATCTTTTAAACCTGGGGGGAGGGGGTAGTCCTTTTGGGGGGCATTTTTTCTGATGCTTTCTAAACTAATTGATTTCAGATTGGTCTTGTTAAAAGAGAAAAATACAGGGAGGAAGAAGTAAAAAAATAAAAACACCTGTAGATTATTTGTATGATCAATTTAGAGTCAATTTGAGTGATATTTAGATATACCCTAAGGCTTGTTTTGTGGGACAATGAGGGTTAAGTGACTTGCCCAGGGTCACAAAGCTAGTAAGTGTCAAGTGTCTGAGGTCACATTTGAACTTAGGTCCTCCTGAATCCAGGGCCGGTGCTCTATCCACTACACCAACTAGCTGCCCCCTGCCCTAAAGGTTTTTTTGTTTATTTGTTTGTTCTTTTGGGGTTTTTTTTTGCAGGGCAGTGAGGGTTAAGTGACTTGCCCAGGGTCACACAGCTAGTAAGTGTCAAGTGTCTGAGGTCACATTTGAACTCAGGTCCTCCTGAATCCAGGGCCAGTGCTTTATCCACTGCGCCATCTAGCTGCCCCCCTGACCTATAGTTTTAAAGCAGAATTTTCTAAAGTTCTAATTTTAAAAATACCAACTTTGCTAAAGTGGGAGCCCATTATATAACAGTAATTCAAGGTTTACTAAGCACTTTTGTCACAATGATTCTATATGGTAAACACTGTAGGTATTGTTACCCCATTTTGCAGATGGGGAAACTGAAGCTTGGAGAGATTACATTACTTATACTGAATCATGCTCACTACAATAGTATCTTCAGGGCTTGCCATGGGCTCCCCTAACACATGAGATTAGCTTATCATGAGATGCTCTGGAAGTTTTAGACAAATCTCCATTGCAGTGAATTTCATTGCATAGAGAATAGTGCTGTAGGGAGGTCCTAGCATAGGTCAAATATGGTTTATGTAGTTACCAATCCAGAAAAGACATTGATCTTTTCAAATAATGTTTCATTATTGGAATTTACCATATCAAGTACTAGAATGTAGTAAGACTTTGTGTTATATATTGTTCTTTTTACCTCCAACATGTTATTTCCCCATAGTGGTTGATGATCCCAAATCTGTGGTACCCAGTTAGAGCCCATACATTAATTGTACAGTTGAGTATAGTAGAAAAAATATTGAACCAGGAGTCATGAAATAGGTTTTAGTCCCAACTTTGCCATATCTAGTTTCTTGATCTTAGGCATTTTACCTCTTCTACCTCAGTTTCCTCATTTGTAAAATGGGGAAGAGAAGGTTTGACTGGATGATCCCTAAAGTCCATTTAAGCTTTAATATTACATGGACTCTTAGAATTATTTGAAGAAAATGGGAAGACCTTGAAATATTTTCACCCAACAGGTTGTTACTTGTATATAGAAATTTGGGGTTTACAACAAGAAGTAAGAAAATCAGGATTAGAGATAGAGTCATGATAGTGGAGTAAAGGGTCACAACTGCTAAACTTCCCTCAAAACTTCTTCTACAAAACAACCACAGAAAATGTCACATTGAATTCTGAGTGAAAAAGCCAAAAAAGTCATAATGAGTCATTTTTCCAGGCCAGGCCAGCTTAGGAAGACAGAGAGATCTATGGACACTAGGGTAGGGTGTGGCTAGGAGCATGCTGAAGCACGAGTTATGAGACTTGGAGGTGGCAGAAGCAACAGAAGCAACAGTAGTACTATGTATTGGGACAATTATCTCACAAGTAGTACTTATTTGGCACCTCTGTCTCCTCTTACCTAGTTACAGGGCAGAGAGGAACATTAGGGAGTTTATTTGTATAAGGACCAGAGCATAGACAAGGACGGTAGTGACCAGACCTCTTCCCATATTATATCACCTTGGAAGCACTGAAAAGCTACAGGACCCCAGACCTAGCTGTTAAGGCAGCAGAACGTAAAACATTGAAGCTTAGGACAGTCATCCTCTCTAGTGGTGAAGAGAATCCAACTCTAACATAAAGACCAAAGCCAAGAAATAGGCTGAAAAAATGGATCAAAGAACAACAAAAGAACCTGACCACAAAAAAAGCTTCTATGGCGCACAAACTCAGAAGATAATAACTTGAAAATATTTTACAAGCAAATCCTTAGAGAAAAATTCAGATTGGACACGAGCTTAATAAGAATTCTTAGAAGAGCTAAAGAAAGAGCAAGGAAAAAACCAAAATGATTTTAAAAATCAAATAAGAGTCATAACAGAAAAATTGGGAAAAGAAATGAGAGCTATGTAATCAAATATGAAAAGAGAATAGCTTGGTAAAAGATGATGAAAAATGCTAAACAAAATAACTCCTTAACAATTAGAATTGGTCAAATGGAAGAAGTACAAAAACTCATTGAAGAAAATAACTCCTTAAAAATTGGAATTTGCCAAATGGAAGCTAATGACTCCATGAGGCAGTAAGAAACAATAAAACAAAGTCAAAAGAATGAAAAAAAGAAAATGTGAAATATTTCATCAGAAAAACAACTGACCTGGAAAATATATTGAGGAGAGGTAATTTAAGAATAATTGAATAACCTGGAAGCCATGTTCAAAAAAGAGCTTAGACATCATATTTCAAGAAATTATAAAGAAAAACTGCCTTTGTGTCTAAGAACCAGAAGGCAAAGTAGAAATTGAAAGAATTCACTAGTCACCTTCTGAAAGAAATTTCAAAATGAAAACATAAGATTATTACAGTCAAAACCCAGAGCTCCTAGATCAAGTAGAAAATATTACAACTCACTAAAATAAAATAACTCAAAGACGTGGAGCCACAGTCAGTATTTCATAATATTTAGCAGCTACATTGGTAGCTAAAGGAGCAATGGGTTTGGGATATGATTTTCTGGAAGGCAAAGGAACTAGGATTACAACCAAGAATAGCCTACATAGCAAAACTGAATATAACCCCCAAAAGGGAAAATGGAAATTTAATGAAATAGAAGACTTTCAAGCATTCTTGATGAAAATACTGGCATTAAATAGAAAATTTGACATTCAAATATAAAACTCAAGAGAAGCTTAAAAAGATAAATATGCATGAGAAATCATAAGGAATTTAACAAGGTTGAACTGTTTATATCCTCATATGGGAAGATAATGCATGCAACCCCTATGAATAGTATCATCATTAGGACATTTGTAAAGAGTCTACTTAGGCGGCATGGGTATGAGTCTATTATGTTGGGATGATCTCAAAAGAAGACTAGAAGGGTGAGAAAGAGGGATGCACAGAGAGAAGGGAAAAGGGAGAGAATATATGGGGGAAATTATCTCACATAAAAGAGGCAAGGAAGGGTTTTTACAATGGAGAGGATTGATGGGGGGGGGAATCACTCTCATCTAAACTGATCCAAGGAGAAAAGAGTATCTATCAATACTTCTATCTATATCGATATAGAGATATCTATATATACAAATATATAAACATTCATCTTTATGTATGCATATGTATGTAAGCACACCTATGTATATAAAAGAGTATACATATAAATAAAATAGTTAGGTATAGAAATTCATTTTGCCCAATAAGGAAAGCAGAAGGGAAGTAGCTAAGAGAAAAAGGAGCTGATAATAGGGAAGGCAGATTGAAGGATGTAGTGGTCAGAAACAAAGTAGACTTTTGATGAGGTGACAACACACAGTTAGCAATCAAAAGTGGATGGTATGAACTCACCAACAAAATATAAAAGAGTAGCAGCAGAATGAATAAGAGAACAGAATCTAAAATTATGTTGTTTACAGGAGATACCTAAAACAGAGACATGCACAGAGTTAAAATAAGGTACTGTGGCAGAATCTATTATGCTTCAGCTGAAGTAAAAAAGGCAGGGGTAGCAATCATGATCTCATACAAAGCAAAAGCAAAATATATCTAATTTAAAAATAGATATTCAAGGAAACTAAACTTTACTATGGTGCCATAGACCAGGAATTAATATCAATATTGAACATATACATACCAAATAGCAAAACATCCAAATTCTTGAAGGGAAAGTTAAATGAGTTACATATACTATACTAAAGAGAGATCTCAATCCACCCTTCTCATATCTAGATAAATCTAACCATAAAATAAATGAGAAAGGAATTAAGGAGATGAATAGAATCTTAGAAAAGTTAGATAAGATACACCTCTGGAGAATATTGAATGGAAATAGAAAGTATATCTATTTCTCATCTATGCATAGCACTTTCACAAAAAATGACCATGGTCTAAGAAATAAAAACCAACAAATGCAGAAAAGCACAAACATTAAATGCTCCCTTTCAGATTATAGTGCAACAAAAATACATTCAGTAAAGGACTATAAAAAGATAGATGAAAAATTAATTGGAAACTAAATAATCTAATCCTAAAAAATGAATGGGTCAAAGAACAAATCATTTTTGTTATAATTCAATTGTGTCTCACTCTTTGTGACCACAGGGACTTGCCACATTTTGTTGTGACCCACAAAATGAGAGGCTCTAGCACACTAGACCCTTTTAACTTTCACTATTCTTAAAGTCTGTTCAAATTCATATGAGTTCATTTTTCCATGACAGAATTTAGTCATCTCATCCTCTGCCATCCTTTTTTCCTTTTTCCTTCAATTTTTTCCAACATCAGGATCTTTCCCAGTGAGTCCTGTCTTCTCATTGTGTAACTAAAGTATTTAAGCTTCAACTTCAGTATTTGACCTGTCAATGAATAGCCTGAATTAATTTCTTTAAGCATTAACTGATTTGATCTCCTTGCTGTCCAAGGGACACTCAAGTCTTCTCCAGCACCATAATTCAAAAGCATTGATTCTGCAGTATTACAGCCATCCTTATAGTTTTATTATGATAGCCATACATTGCTACTAGAAAAACCATACCTTTGGCTATATAGACTTTTGTTGGCAAGGTAATGTCTCTGCTTTTTTAGTATGTTGTCCAGATTTCTTATAGCTTTCCTTCCAAGAAGCAAGCATCTTTTAGTTTCATAGCTGCAATTGCCACCTGCAGTGATCTTTAAACCAAGAATATATAATCTGACACTGCTTCTTCCTCTATTTGTCAGGAAGTGATGAGACTAGTTGCCAAGTTTCTATTTTTTATGTTAAGCTTCAAGCTAGCTTTTGCACTCTCCTCTTTCACTCTCACCAAGAAGCTCCTCAAGTCTTCTTCATTTTCTTCCACCAAAGTGATATAATCTGCATATTTGAAATTGTTGCTATTTCTTCCAGCAACCTTAATTTCAGCTTTTGGCTCATCCAACCTGGCATTTCACATGATGTACTCTCCTTATAAGTTAAACAAATAAGGTGATATTATATAGCCTTGCCGTACTCTTTTCCTAATCTTAAACCAATCCATTGTTCTATGTTTGGTTGTAACTTTTGCTTCTTGGCCTGCATACAGCTTCCTTGAGAGACAAATAAGATGAACTGGTACTTTCATCTCTTTCAGAACTTGCCACATTTTGTTGTGACCCAGATAGAGGCTTTAATGTAGTCAATGAAGCAGAAGTAGATACTTTTTCTAGAACCCTTTGCTTTCTCCATAATCTAGCAAATGTTGGCAATTTGGTCTCTATTTCCTCTGCCTTTTCAAAAACCAGTTTGCCCTTCTGTTAATTCTTGGTTCACATTTTGCTAAAGTTTAGCTTGAAGAATCTTAAGCATATAATTTCATTAAAAATAAGGATGACAATGTGATCCAAAATGTGTTAAATGCAGACAAAGCATTACTTGGGGGAAATTTTATATTTCTAAACACATATCAATAAAAGAGAGATATAGAAGATCAACAAAGTGGGTGTGCAACCAAAAAACAGAAAAATGAGAATAAAAAATCCCAATTAAACACCAACATAAAAATCCAAAAAATAGAAAAGATGAATAAAATTGAAAGTAAAAAAGAACCCATCAAATTAATAAATAAAAGTAGCAGCTGTTTTATGGGAAAAATGATAAAATAGTTAACAACTAGCTAATTTGATTTAAAAAGAAAAAAGAAAACCAAATTACCAGTATTAAAAATGAAAAGATTGAATGCACAAGCAACAAAGATTAAATTAAAGCAATTATTAGGAGTACTTTGCCCAACTTTATGCAAATAAAACTGACAAATATAAGTGAAATGAATGAATTTCCCTAATTTCCCCAATTTTCCTAATGAATATTGATTCAAAAATTTTAAGTAAAATACCTAACAAGATTACAGGAAATATATCACAAAGATAATACATTATATCCAGTTTGGATTTATACTAGCAATGCAGGACTGGTTCAATATTAGGAAAACTAAACATACTTGACATCATCAATAACAAAAACAACAAAAATCATATGATCATATCAATAAATGTAGAAAAAGCTTTTGACAAAACACAGTACCCATTCCTATTAAACATAATAGGAAGCCTAGGAATAAATGGAGCTTTTCTTAAAAAGTAAGTAGTATCTATTTAAAACCAAGAGGAAGTGCCATTTATAATGGGATAAGCTAGGAGCTTTCCCAGTAAGATCAAAGATGAAGCAAAGATGTCCATTATCACCTTTGTTATTCAATATTCTATTGCAAATACTAGATATAGCAATAAGGCAAGAACAAGAAATTGAAGGAAGAAACACAGCTAGCAAGTTGTTGTTGTTCAGTCATTTCAGTCATGTCCAACTCTTTGTGATTCAATTTGGGGCTTTGGCAAAGATACTGCAGTGGTTTGCCATTTCTTTCTCCAAGTCTTTTTACAGATGAGGAAACTGAGACAAATAGGGTTAAGTAACCTGTCCAGGGTCACACAACTAGAAAGTATCTGAGATCAGATTTGAACTCAAACCTATCACTTTTTTGCAGATCATATGATGGCATACTTAGAGAATAAATTTAAAAACTAATCAAAGCAATTAACTTTGGCAAAGTTACAGGATATAAAATAAACCCACACAAATCATTGGCATTTCTATATATTACTGACTAAATCTAGCAGGAAGAAATACAAAGATAAATTTGTTTTAAGATAATTGCAAATAGTATGAAATTCTTGGGAGACTACCTGCCAAGACACACACAGGATCTATATGAACAAAATCACAAAATGTTCTTCACACAAAGACAGATCTGAATAAATGGAGAAATATGAATTGCTTATGGGTAGATTGAGCCAATATAATAAAAATAACCGCTATCTAAATTAATTTGCTTATTCAGTGCAAACCAATCAAACTACCAAAAATTATGGGGCTAGAAAAATAACAAAATTCATTTGGAGGAACAAAAAATGAAGACATCAAGGGTATTTAATGGAAAAAATGGGGTCTTAGTAGTATTAAATCTCAAACTATGCTACAAAGATTATCATCAAAACAATTTGGTCCTAGACAAGAAATAGAGTAGTTGACCAATAGAACAGATTAGATACACATTATATAGGAGCAAATTAACCCAGAAGCCTAGTGCTTGATAACCCAAAGATCCCCACAACTCAGCTGGCATTCACTATTTGACAAAAAATGTTGGGAAAACTGGAAAGTAGTCTGGCGGGAACCAGGTATGGACAAGTATCTTATATTATATGCCAAGATAAAATCAAAATGGGTACATGATTTAGACAAAAAAGATGATATCATAAGTAAATTAGGGTTATGGGGGAAATTACCCGTTGGATCACTGGATAGGGAAAGAGTTCATGACCAAACAAGAGATAGAAAGGATCATGTGAGGTGAAATGGATAATTTCAATTAAATTAAAAAGCTTTTTGGTATTTTTCCTTTATGTTCTTTTTTTGTGGGGGCAATGAAGGTTAAGTGACTTTCCCAGGGTCACAATGTAGTAAAACTTTTTTGAACAAACAAAACCAATGCCGTGAAAATTAGAAGGAAAGCAGAAAACATTTTTAAAATGGGGAAGATGGGGGCCAGCTAGGTGGCACAGTGGATAGAGTACCGGCCCTAGATTCAGGAGAACCTGAGTTCAAGTCTGGCCTCAGATACTTGAAACTTGCTGGCTGTGTGACCCTGGGCAGGTCACTTAACCCCAATTGCCTCACCACCCCTCCAAAAAATGGGGGAGATATTTTACAGCATTTCTCTGATAAAGGTCTCATTTCTCAAATAAATATGTACAACTGAGATAAATGTATAAAAAAGTCATTCTCCATTTGATAAATGGTCAAACTGGTGGTTTTCAGAGATAGATATCAGTCATCAACAGTCATAACAAAAGATGTTCTAAATAATAATTAGAGAAATGCTAATAGACTAACTTGACAGGCAATGAAAATGACAACTGCTGAAGGTAATGTTGGAAAGTATGTACACTAATACTCTGTTGGTGGACTTGTGGACTAGTTTAACCTTTCTTGAGAAGAATTTGGAACTATGTCCAAAGTGCTATGAAACTGTATAGTCCCCTTTACCCAAACCTACTGCTACTAGGTGTATATTCCAAAAAGATTTTTAAAAAGGAAAAGGATTCAGATATACAAAAATTTTATAGCAGCTTCTTTATAGTGGCAAAGAATTGGAAACTGAGGGGTCACCCTTCAGGAATGAGGAATGGCTGAAAAAGTTATGGTATATCAATACGATGGAATACTATTGTACTGTAAGAATAATGAAGGGGATGGTTTGGGGAAAACCTAGGAAGACTTTTATGAACTGGTATAAAGTGAAATGAGCAGAACCAGAAGAACAATGTACACAGTAACAGCCATATTGCAAATGTTAAAACTGTGAAAGACTTAGCAACACTGATCAATGTAGTGATCTATGACAGTTCCAAAGGACTCATAATGAAGAACGCTATACCCTTTCAGATAGAGAACTAATTTACTTCGAGTGCATATTGATGCATTTTTTCTTTATTTTTCTTGCTTCTTTTTCTCCCCACAACATAGATAATGTAAAATTGTTTTGTAAACCTTAATATGTATTAATAGGTACTATATTTCTTGCCTTCTCAATGGGTTGGGGAGGGAATAGAGAGGAGAGAATTTGGAATTGAAAATTGAGCTTAAAATAAATTAAAAAAAAGAAAATTAGGATTAAGCTCATAGTCTTCAAATTGTAAGCTGCCGTAGGGATCATTTAGTCTGAACCCCATACATTTAACAGATGAGCAAATTGTGGCCCAGAGAGGATACATAACTTACCTCAGGTCACACAGCTAGTTTAGCAGCTGTGGATAGAAAGAGAGTAGATAGAAAACAAGGACTCCCAGTCCTTGGTTTTTCCACTATATCTAACTGTTCCATGATTTTAATGCAATGGTGCTTGAGCATTCATCTGTATTAACAGGGGTAGGTAATTGCCACATAAAGGCCTTCATGTTCTTTGATGGGGGGAGCAGTGGAATCAAAAGTTCCCTTAAATTGTTCCAGTCTGAAATGATGGGTGTTTCAATTCATTACTTGTTCAGTTTCTGCAAGTGGTCCCATTGTGGTGCCTCTGGCTGTCTTGTCTATCCAAAGATGAACAGGCTGTCATTTTGCCTTTGTGGAGCAGCTGAGATGATCTGAGTCTTCCCTTTTTCTGATGGCCCCAGGGAGAACTGGACTAGATAGTGGCCATCAGACACTAAGCCTCCCACTGATGGCTTTTGAAAAATATTAAGTATCCTACTCATGGGCTGGCATCTTCAGTGTAGCAAATTAAAGAGCAAAGTGATAGCTCTCATACCCCAGTGCAAAATATTAAAGAAAAGAAAAAGCTACAGAAAGATTCCCTGTTTAGAGGGAACATTCCAGAAATGAAATAGTGTGCTTAAGAGTTTATGTATTTAATGCTTAGGTTTCCTCACCTTGTCCCTCAAGCTTTGTTTTGCATCTTACTGTCCATGATGACAATTTATGAGAATCCTGGGAGAAGAACTGCTTTGAACTTCCCTGTAGCACACATTGTGGCAGGCTATTAATTCAACTGGCTGTGGGGCTTTTAGGGTAAAATACTTCTCTAATATTTTTTTCTTCTCTTGCTCTAGCTTTTCCCAAAGGGGGACAAATGATGGTGGTTTGCCAAAAAAACATGGTATATGGTCTTGAATGAGACTGTCTTCCTCCACATTTTACACTTATTGAATAAAGGGAGGTGATATATTTTCAACTCCTCCCGCCCCCCACCAAAGTCTGACTCCAGAACTCCAGTGACCATTAAGTAGACTTCTTTCTGGTGCAATCGATTTTTCTCCCTGCTGACTCCCAGGGAAAAGAATATCCACTTTACCTTATTTTTGTGTGTCATAGAGAACCCATCCTCCTGAAATAAATGGCCTAGCTAGGTAGTGAAGAGATTTTGAAGACCATTCCTGGGAAGGCATGGTTATTGAGCCCTACAATTTAATGGTTTAAATAGTGATGAGATAGTCAGGAAATTGTAACCGCAAGTGAATTCTTTCCTAGCTGTGTGACCTTGACCAAATCACTTGGCTTCTTGGGATGGACATCACCTAGTCTCACTCTGTAATTTTGCAGTTCAGGAAACTGAAGCCAAGAGAGCTTCAAGGACTTACCTTAAGGTCATAGGACTAGTGGGCATCAAAGATGGCTTTTGCCTTCAATCCAGTGATCTTTCCAGAGCATATTTCCCTGCTGATCATGTATCATGTATTGGTTTGTATGTTTTAAATGTATCATGTGCTATAGGTATCAATATATTGATACCTAAAAATAGGTATCAATATATATGTTTATATTTGTATGTATCAGTATAATGATACATATTTCAGGTATATATGTATATACCTATATGTGTATATATAGACACATATATAGGTATATATGTATATACCTTTATAGGTACATACATGCATATATACGTGTATGTAAAATACTGACACATATTTTACCACCCAAATAGAATATAAGTTTTTTGGTCAAGGGATACTCCAGTTTTGACTTTGTATTCTCTGGTGCCTTGCACATATTAGATACTAGATATTAGATAAATAATTAATAAATATTAGATAAATTATTTATTGTGTTTAGTTGAATTGCTCACATGCTATGTTGCAAATGTCATGACTTATTCAAACAGACATCTCAACTATTACATTGTGCTCTATGAATATTATTCATACGAAGACTTGTACTCAAAAAACAGAGAAGCATTTGATTCCAAATAGAATCTTTTAAAAATGGTTTTATTGATATCTTTTTATACCACAGCCATTTACTGATATACTTCCCCCTCTCCTTGCCCCACCCCCCAACCGCCCAGAACCATTTCTTATAAAAAAGAAAAACAGGTAGGTAAAGCCAACCCACATGGCAACTGGGTCTGTTAGTACATGTAACCTCTGGCATTCATAGTATCTCCTTCTACCCTGTTTTGAGAGGAGGGAGGTATGTTACATCATCTGGCAGTGTGGTAAGGGAATGAATGTTGAATCTGTAGACAGAAGACTTAGGTTTGGAGTTCAGTTCTGACATTATATATGTGATCTTGGGCAAATCACTTAATCTCTTTGAGGCTCAATTTCTTCACATGTAAAGCAACAGGATTGAACCCAATGACCTTTAAAGTTCTTCTAATTCTAAACCTGTCCTCACAAATAATTCCCTACTATAATCTTTAAAAGGTCCCTTTTGGTATAGCTCAAATGAATTGATCAGTCTGAAAAATATCCTGAATCTCTTCTTCACAATTGTTCCACACTGGAAAAATCCATAGCTGAGTTTTGCTAGCAACCATAATTAATCAAACCATTGATTGATAAAGCAAATAGGAGTGTCAACATTCTTGCTGGGATTTTTTTAGCAAAAAAGTGGTATCTTGTAGAAGATTTTCACTGCAATCCCCCCATGTTAAGGAAAAATACAATCAATTCTTCATTTTCTGTGGGAAAATAGGGAAGACACAGATAAACCAAAACCACAGATGATCCCCAAACATCACTTTACTCAATAGCACCCATCTTCCTTTCTCCCTCTGTCAAATATTTTCAAGGACTGGCAGTAAGAATAGACACTTTCAGGTTCACACCAGGTAGGGGAACTGAACAAACAGAAATGGTAGAACTTACTGGAGGGTAGTGAGAATGATGGGGGACAGGAACAGATGAAGAAGAAAGAGGCAGACTGTCAACTTTATTTGTTGTGGAAAGACACATTCTTAGGTGGAGGCAGAACTCCTTGTACACACAGTTGATGCAAATGTTCTTGTTAAAAAAGAAAATTCATCCAATTTAAAAGATAAAGCTCTGAATGGAAGAGAGCATATTACTGGCAGGAATTCTGGGGAAGAAATTTGGGTTTTAACTAAGCTCTCCCTGCTACTGTAAAGAAGCTATAACCAATTGTGCAGAGTAATTTAGCTGAATGTCCAGTAAGCCTCTAATAAAGTTCCAAATGACTTGAGCTCAGAACTGTGGAGGGGGAAAGTAAGAATTAATAAAGGCATGCTTTTAAACCTCCACTGAACAGGAAGCCAAAAGGCATATTCTGCCTCTGTTGGAGGACAGTGCTGAATGAGCTCCCAGGGAAAATGTCCAGACTTGGTGAATGCTGTACTGTATCAAGTGATTGATTGGCTCATTACAGGAAGGCCAAAGGAAGAGTCTTTATATATGAGTCAAAGGAGCAGCAATAGGGCTCCATGGGTATGTCAGAAATGAACTTCACTTTGCAATAAGTCAAATCATTCTTAATGGCCCATTATAAGTACAGGTATAGGGGCAGCTAGGTGGCACAATGGATAGAGCACTGGCCCTGGAGTCAGTAGTACCTGAGTTCAAATCTGGCCTCAGACACTTAACACTTACTAGCTGTGTGACCCTGGGCAAGTCACTTAACCCCAATTGTCTCACTAAAAAAAAATAAGTACAGGTATACCTCATTTTATTGTACTTTGCTTTATTTCACTTCACGGATATTGGGGTTTTTGTTTTTTACAAATTTAAGTCTATTGGCACTATTTTTTCCCAACAGCATGTGCTGACATTGTGTCTCTGTGTCACATTTTGCTAATTCTTGCAATGTTTCAAACTTTTTCATTATTATTATATCTGTTATGGTGATCTGTGATCAGTGAACTTTGATGTTGCTATTGTAATTGTTTTGGGGTGCTGTGAACTGCATATAAGACAGCAAACTTAATTGATAAATGTTGTGTGTGTTCTGACTGCCCCACTGACCAGCTGTTTCCTGTTTCTCTCCCTTTCCTCAGGTTTCTCTATTACCTGAGACACAACAATATTGAAATTAGGCCAATTAATAATGCTACAATGGCCTCCGAGTGTTCAAGTGAAAGGAAGAGCCAATCTATGTAGCAAACTTCATTGTTATTTTATTTTAAGAAATTACTCCAGCTGCCCCAGCCTTCAGCACCCACCATCCTGATCAGTCAGCAGCCATCGACATTGAGGCAAGATCCTCCATGAACAAAAGAGATTACAACTTGCTGAAGGCTCAGATGATGGTTAGCCTTTTTAGCAATCAAGTATTTTAAGTTAAGGTATGTACATTTTTTAAAAGATGTAATGCTAGTGTACACTTAATAGATTACAGTAAAATAGAAACATAACTTTTATATGCATTGGGAAATTTTAAAAAATTGCGTGACTCACTTTATTGTGGTGGTCTGGGATTGAGCCAGTAATATCTTCAAGGTACACCAGTAGCTGGGCCTCAAAAGAGGTGATTAATCCTTATCTATACTAAAGGAGAGGCAGGTGGGTGACACAGTGGATAGAGTGCCAGTCCCAAAGTCATCAGAAGACTCATCTTTATTAATTCAAATCTGGCCTAGACAATTACTAGCTATATGACCCTGGGCAAGTCATTTGACCCTATAAGCCTCAGTTTCCTCATCTGTAAATGAGCTGGAGAAGGAAATGTCAAACAACTCCAGTACATCTGACAAGAAAACACAAAATGGGGTCACAAAGCATTGAACATGCCTGAATATGACTGAACAACAACAAATATTGAGGGAACAGAGGCCAATCTAAAGCAACAGAGAGTTATTTTAAATTTGGGAAACAGACAACATAAGATCAATTTTTCTAGAGCTGAAAGGGACTCCAGAAGTCATCTAGTTCAATCCCCTTATTTTATAGATGAGGAAACTGAGACCCAAGGAGACTGTGTCTTGCCCTATCATACAAGTAGTATCTCCGAGAGGATTTGAACTGAGGTCCTTTGATTGCAAATGCACAATACTATTCTGATACACTGATAGTCACCCTTTCTGTGTCATCCTTCGATCCCCTAGTACTTTAACTTTACTTCTTATAGCCTGGTATAAAACCACTTCTAGATCACAGAGAGTTGAGTATATGCATATACCCATACTTTTGCTAAATGATTCCTAATTGATTCCTGTCCATTTTGTTTCCAGTTCTTTGCTACCCTCCAAAAGTGTTGTTATAAAAATTTTGATGTACAAATATGTGGAGCCTTTTATCCTCCCTCCCCTACCCCTGACCTCCTTAGAATATATGCCTAACCCTGAAATCTCTGGGTTAAAGCGTATGGGCATTTTAGTCACATCATTTGCAGAATTCCACATTTCTTTCCAGAATGATTGGGCCAATTCAAAGTGATAAATTTGAATTCTAGATGGACTGAGTCATTGATACCCAGACATTTATTTGAGTGAATTGCATTTTTCTTTACATTTTTTTTGTCATAATGAATGTTACCTTTCTAAAGCAACCTTAGAAGTTTTGCCAAATGTCCATGTCCATGTCGCAAAGAACAGCACGTCAGAGTTCAATTACTTTGATTTTATCAGTATGGGTACTTGCATCCCTGCCCCCACTCAATGTTCATCAAAAGAAGATAGGGACTGGGCCTATGATTTCATTGGTATAGAAAACTCCCAGAGTAAATTCATTCTACTAATACAAAGGTGTGGAAGTAGCTAAGTGATAATCATATATAGATATTCGTAGATAGAGCACTAAATTTGGAATCAGGAAGACCTGAATTCAAATATGGCCTAGACACTTACTAGCTGTATGACCCTGGGCAAGTGATTTGACCCTGTTAACCTCAGTTTCCTCACCTGTAAAATGAATTGGAGAAGGAAATGGCAAACCACTCCAACGTCTTTGCCAAGAAAATCCCAAATAGGATTGTTGAGAGTCAGATATGACTCAAATGACTTACCAACAAAAATACAAAGGCAACTTCTTTTCAACTTATAGTTTTAGAGAGTTGCCTACATCATTTGAGAGACTGAGACTTGTTCAGGGTCACTCGGTCAGTACATGTTAGCAATGGAACTTGAATTGAAGTCTTCCTGGTTCCCAGGTCAGCTCTCTATTCACTGTGCCAAGTTACCAAAGGGCTGCTGATCACGACTCTTTTCAAATTCAGAAGATAGTCTTTTAGAGTTGCTGTTGTTGCTCTTGCAACCTAATGTTTCATTACCCTACAGCCAACCTCACAATGAGCCCTTCCAAATTTAACTAAGACTGGTCCTTGGAAAATAGACCTACAGTGAGTGACTGGTCCCATAAGAACATTACATTTCTTTATCTCATACTGTGGTCAACACATTGTCTTCTAGGTTGCCAAAGATAAAACTTCATTTTCTCTCTAAAAACTTTAATTCCTCTTTATGTATTGCCTTCAGGCTGCCACCAAACAACCATTTGCTCAAATGTAATAATACCAGTGAACTGTTCTCAAGTCACTTATTTTTCCTCTTGGAATTAAAAGTCTGTTTATTGAAGGTTTCCATAGCTGTAAAGCAGGAATTCTTATGCTTTTTTGTGGACTGATCCAGTTTGGCA